>NC_141733.1:2527194-3825944 GCF_971803275.1 Cyanistes caeruleus
CTGGGGACTGAGGGGGAGAGAAATCTCTAAACGGGGTCTGGGGGTAGAGGGGATCCCTAAAGAGGGTCCCAAGGGGGGGGGTCTGGAGGGGATGGGGGGTCTCTAAGTGGTTCTGGGCTCCCGAAGAGGGGTCGGGGCCAGGCCTGGGGGCACGGGGGTCCCTAAGGGAAGGTCTGGGGGGTCCCTAAGGGAAGGTCTGGGGGTCCCTGAGCAGCATCTGGTCCCACTTTAAAGGTAAATATTATTTTTTTTTTTTTTTTTTCCATTTCTGTGCAATTTGAAGGGAAGGAAAATTTCCCACTCATGAATTATTCATTACCACATCCCCACCACCGGGAGGGTAATTTGCATATTCATGCCGCAGCTGCTACATTATTCATGAGCGGCTCCCTCGGGTTTGGGGCTGGAGCTGGATGAAAAGAAGGCGGAAAAGGAGAGATTTGAGTCCTTAAAGTGCGGCTGAAATGAAGAGAGAGGGAGCGGGAAAATCACCCCAAAAAATGGGAATTTTGGACTTTCAGGGGGCGTTTTACAACCTAAGGGGGCTCTTTAATGATATAGAGATATATGGATTATTTATATATAGCTTTATATATGTGATACACATTATATATATTTTATGTACTATATATTGTATATTTTATCAGTACTTACTGAATTTTCCAATATATTATACTATTATGCTATATATTGTGTATTACATAAATATTTGGTGACATATATTCATATTATACTATATATTATCTTATATATTAATGCACAATTATATTATTTTTACTTATACTGGTATATTAATTATTTTATTTATTAATCCTTATTAATATTTATTCCTATATTATACGTTACACTACTGTATTAATTTTTAAAATATTTATTATTTACTATTTTTATGTATTATTATAGTATATATGATATATCTCTAAAGGTTTTGTAGATATTTTATAAATACTTTATAAATATTTAACTGTATTTTATATTAAATTCTTATGTATTAATGCGCAAATATAGAATTAGCTATTATTTTATTACCAGTATTTTCTATTGTTCTCTATATTTGAGATTTCATTTTTAAACACCATTTTCCACCCCTGCCTCCCCTGCACCTGAACCAGGGGAGTCCCTCATGGTCCCACCTGGGCCAAAACCGGGGGGTTCAGGGGAACCCCCTCATCCAACCTCCCCTTAGCGACCCCTCTTCACCTCCAAAACCCCTTAGGGAGACCCCAGACCCCGCTTAGTGACCCCTCCCTCCCTCCCTCTGAGCCCCGCCAGCTTTCCCCGGGCACCCCGGGACCCCTCCCCCTCCAGCCCCTCTCTTGGGACCCCCAATTCCTGTTTAGGGACCCCTCCCCCTCCAGCCCCTCCCCTGCGACCCCCAATCCCTGTTTAGGGACCCCTCCCCCTCCAGCCCCTCCCTTGGGACCCCCAATCCCTGTTTAGGGACCCCTCCCTCTCCAGCCCCTCCCCTGGGAACCCCAATCTCTGTTTAGGGACCCCCAATCTCTGTTTAGGGACCCCTCCCTCTCCAGCCCCTCCCCTGGGAACCCCAATCCCTGTTTAGGGACCCCCAATCCCTGTTTAGGGACCCCTCCTCCTCCAGCCCCTCCCTCCCCCCTCCCGTTTCCCGCGGCCCCTTTAAGAGCGCGCGGCCCCACCCCGAGCGCGATGACGTCACGACGTTCGGTTCCTGCCCCGCTTCCTGCCCCGTCCCTCACCCTCCCCCACGGGCCGCCCCCGCCTCCTCCTCCTCCTCCCGCTCCTCCCGCCGTGACAGCGGGAGCCGCCGCCGCCATGAACGGCAAAGGCAAGGCCGGGGCGGAGCCCTCGGTCCCCTTTTACCGGGGCCCCCGCCCCCATCAGGGAGCGCCGCCCCGGCCGCGCGGCGCCTTTAAGGGCGCGTGGGGGCGCCGGATGGGCGGGGCCGCACGGACAGAGGGGGCGGGGCCAGGGTTGTCATGGAGACGCGTGCTCAGCCTCGCTTTGGCCCGGGGGCGGGGCTGAGACCGGGGTGGGGGAGATACCATGGGAGGGGGCGCCGGGGGGGGGGGGGTCTGAGGACTTGGGGGGAGATACCATGGGAGGGAGGGGGTGACACCGTTGTGGGGACGTTGAGGCCGGGCTGGTGCCATGGAGGGGGCACAGGAGGGGCAGTGATGATGGGGGGGGGAACGGGGCAGTGATGATGGGGATACAGGGGCTGTGGTGATGGGGGTACAGGGGCAGTGGTGATGGGGGTACAGGGGCAGTGATGATGGGGGAACGGGGCAGTGATGATGGGGGTACAGGGGCAGTGATGATGGGGGAACGGGGCAGTGGTGATGGGGGTATAGGGGCAGTGATGATGGGGGTACAGGGGCAGTGGTGATGGGGGTACAGGGGCAGTGGTGATGGGGGTACAGGGGCTGTGATGATGGGGGTACAGGGGCAGTGATGATGGGGGTACAGGGGCAGTGGTGATGGCGGTACAGGGCTGTGATGATGGGGGTACAGGGGCTGTGGTGATGGGGGTACAGGGGCAGTGATGATGGGGGTACAGGGGCTGTGGTGATGGGGGTACAGGGCAGTGGTGATGGGGGTACAGGGCAGTGGTGATGGGGGGAACGGGGCAGTGATGATGGGGGTACAGGGGCAGTGATGATGGGGGGAACGGGGCAGTGGTGATGGGGGGAACGGGGCAGTGGTGATGGGGGAATGGGGGGTTGATTCCCTGAGGGGGGCACGGGGGTTATGCCTTTTCCCGGCAGGGCAATTTTGGGCTCAATCCCAAAGCCCCGAACTCCTCCGTCCTGGCTCTCCTGACCCGTTTCTCTCTCCCAGGGCCGTTTCCAGGCCAGCCCTCATTCCCCGGCCCGGCCCCCCCCGGGTACCCCCAGACTCTTCCCCTGCTGCAGCCGCCCCCCTACCTTGACCCTGCAGCTGCGTACCCCGAGGTAGGTGGGACACCTGTCCAGAGGGGCATTTACCCCTGGGACCCCTCCTGTCCATAGCCCAGGGAGAACCCTGGAGCTCACCTGGTTCCCTTGGACAGGGACCCCTCCTTCTCATAGCCCAGGTGACCCAAAACCCCCCCAGTAAAGCCCAGGGATGAATTCCAGGTGATTCCCTGCTCCTGCAGGTGGCTGAGAGTCCCCCTGGGTGCTGGATGCACACCTGGATGTGGGATAACACCTGTCTAACTTTGCTGACTTGATGTTTTTCCAGCTCTACCGTCTCAGCTTCGTCCCCCTGGGTGCTGCCGGCGTCCCCCCCATGTCCCCAGTGTACCCAGGTGCGTCCCTGTACCTGCCCCTGGCCCCGCCGCTGCCCGTGGGGGCTCTGGGCACCCCCGTGGCCTATTTCCCACTGGGACAGGTGTATCCACCGGGATCCACGGTGCTGCTGGAAGGGGGGTTTGACACCGGAGCCAGGCTGGGGACAGGTGGCACCGGCAGCATCCCGGTGAGTGCAGGTGGAGCCACAGAACAGGGGGATTTGGGTGGGGAGGGACCGGAAGATCACCTGGCCCTGGCCCAGATGAGTCCCAGCCCGCCTGGCCTTGGGCACTTCCAGGTGGGATCGGGGGTTGCGGGTGGCTCTGGTTCACAGCCAGGCTGGGTGTGGCTGGTACTGCCCAAATCTGGGCTGGGGAGAGCAGGGCAAGGGAGGCCTCGGCCACTTGACCTCAACTGTCCCCACACCTGGGCCTGGCGTTTCCTGGGAGCTGGGGGAGGGTCCTGGTCCCTGCTTCCCCAGACTCTCTTGGCTCCCCTTCCCTGGAACCTGAGAGGTTCCTGCTTTCCTGGACCCCAGGTGGCAGCACAGGTGACAGGTGTCCCCTACCTGGCGCAGGTGCCGCAGGCCTCAGAGGTGGGTCAGGGCTGAGGACCCAACGTGTCCCCAGACATTGCTGTGTACCCAGAGCCCAGGGGGCTTCGTGCCCACCCCAGGTGTGACACCAAGCTTGGCTGTCCTGTCCTGTGGCAGTGACCTTGTCTCCCTCCTGTCACGACGCTGACGCTGGGTGGCCTGTCCTGTTGTGACGGTGACCTCGGCCGTCCCCATGTCGTGACAGTGACCTCAGCTGTCCCCATGTCGTGACAGTGACCTGTCCCCTCTGTTTGTGTCTTGCAGCCGCCGCCTGCCGGATGCCCCCCGGGTGCCCCCCCGGTGCCCGTCCCGCCCGGAGCCGCCGTCCTGCTGCCCCCGCGCAAGGGGGGCTTCCTGGGGGGGGCTGGGGGCGGCTTCAGCCTCTGGTGAGGGGGGGCCGGGTTTGGGGGGCCCCCCTGCCCATCAGCACCTTCCCCCAGGTACCTGCACCGGGCCTGGGGAGCCCCAAAGGCCGGGGAGGGTCCCCTCCCTGCAGGTGACACGAGTGGGTGACAGGGGAGGGGTTTGGTTAATTGGGGGATCCCAGGGGGTTCATTCACAAATAGGGGTGAGCTCAGCCCCGCCTCTTCCTCATTTACATGCAGATCTAATTAATTAATGGCCTAATTACACCCTGGGGAGCAGTTCCCCTTCCGCCACCCTCATCCCTCTGCTGGACCCATCTGGGTCTCCCTTCTTTTTTGGAAAGGTGGATTTTGGGTAGAAAACAGACAAAATCTCTCCAGAGACAAAATAAATTCCCTTCTCAGAGGCAAAAATCTCCTTCCCCACTAATGGGAAGGACCTGAGCCCTTCCCTGCCTCACTCCAGAGGTGCCCCCTCACCCTCTCCCACCTTTCTCTTCCAGAAACATCTCTCCTGTCCTGGGAATTTTTTAACCCACTCTTGAGTAATCTTGGATTGTTTGCACTTCAGCTCTAATTAAAGCCATGACCGGTGCCAGGGCCCTGCTGCAGCTCCCGTGGGATTCTCCCGTTCCAGCTAGAACCAGGTTTAACCGATGCTTAATTAGCAAATGCTTGATTTTAACTCAAACCTGGTGTTTTTGCACCCAAATTCCTTAAATCCGAGAGGCTGGTTGCCATCTGTCCTGGGTGTGTGGGAACTGTCAGTGAGCACACAAATCCCTCGGATCATGGGCTCGCTTTGGGGGGTTATCAATGGCTTTATCAATGAGGTGTTTATTGGTGGCTTTATGAATGAGTTTTATGAATGGGATGTTTGTAGGTGGATTTTTATGAATGGGGTGTTCGGAAATGAGTTGTGAATGGGTTTATCGATGTGTTTATCAGTGACTCATGCCTGCATTGATAACCAAACTCCACAAGCTTTCGAGGAACATTTCAGGGATCCTCAATCGGGTGTTTTTCTTCTTTTTGGTTGTTATTTGATGAAGAAAGAGCTCAGATTCAACTCTATTTTATTGTAATATTTCATTTTAATCTGAATCCATGTCCTGTGTGTGTGACCATCCCTGACTGTTCCCCAGCTCGGCTCTCGGACTCTCTGTGCTGCACTGAACTTGTGGAGTTTTTATACTAAAAACCAAAAATAAAATAAAGATTATTTTGAAAATTTAAATGAAGTAACAAATTTCTGTTTGGCCTCTGAGAACCTCTTTGGCTGCTGCTAGCTGGGGGTTTCCTCACTTCTTTCCTTTTTCCTGCTGGGTTGGGAACTTCCTCTTTCGGGGTTATTATTTTTGGGGGGTATTTGGGGTTTTTCCTGCCCTCAGGCACCCACATATTCCTTCCATGGTTGGCTTCATAAATTAAGGAAAAAAAAAAAACAACAAACCAAGCAAAATCAGCCAGTAGATCCTCAACTTTAGGCAGAACCCCAGGTCCAGAGAATTTAGGTAGATCACAAACTCCAGGAGACTCAGGCAGATCCCAGCTCCAGGATCTTTAGGCAGAACCTCAATGTCGGGGAATTTAGGCAGGTTTCAAATTCAGGTGGATCCTCAAATCCAGGGAATTTAGGCAGAACCCCAGTGCCAGGAAATTCGGGTAGAGCCCCAACTCCAGGGAATTCAGGCAGATTCCCAACTTAAGAAGATCTCCCACCTCCAAGAAATTCCTCAACTCCGGGATATTTAGGTGGATCCCCAACTCCCGAAAATTTGGGCAGATCCCCGATGCCAGGGAATTCCGGCAGCATCCTAACTCCTGAAAAAATTTATGTAGACCCCCAGCTCCAGGGAATTTCGGGACCTATGCGGATCCCGGGTGCGTCCTTAGATAAAATATTCCTCCTTCTCCTTGGCCGGAGCCTCCTCCCTCGGGGCCGCGTCCGGCTCCGGCTGCTCGTAGGTGCGGTAGGAGCCCTGGTTCCGGTACAGGTAAATCCCGATCACCACCAGCACCGTCAGCAAGGTGAGGAACACCAGGGTGATCACCACTGCGGGACAAGCACAGGGCACCAGGGCTCAGCCCGGAGCGACCGCAGCGGCCCCGGGCCGGAGCAGCGGCCGCGGCCTCACCTGCGATGACGGCGGTGTCGGCGTCCTCATGGCCACGGGGGGTGGGAGCCTTCCTCAGGTACGGGGTGGTCATGTCTTCCTCGGGACAGGGGAGAGATGGAGGTCAGGGAGGGGCTGAGCCAGGTGGAAAACGTGGGAAGAGCTCGGAAAAGCGGCTCCAGGTGCTCACCTGAGCTCAGGTGGGGCTGATCCCCCTCCATCGCATCGGCTCCTTCCAGGTGAATGTTTGGGGTCCTTCAGAGCTGCCAAAAATAGCGGTAAAAGCGGTGAGTTCCCACTCAAAGCCCCATCACCTGTGCTCAGGTGGGGCTGAGATCCCTCCTTCCAGTGGCTCCTTCCAGGTGAGGCTCCGGATTCCTTCGGAACTGCCAAAAACAGGGATAAAAGTAGTGATTTCCCACAAATCTCCCCGAAAAGCTCCGCTCTGAGGGGGGCGGGGCGGTATTGCCGCACCAGTAACGCACTGGTACCACTGGGGCTGGGGTCGGAGCCGGGGCAGAGAAGAACCAGCCCCCGACTGGATTCGCTCCCAAATTTTGAGAGCTTCAAAGTGCCTGAAAGTCCTTGAAAATGCCCTAAATCCTGAGCCGGAGGTCGATGCCGCAGCCGGGACGTGGAACTGCCGGACCCACCCTGGCTGTGCCCGGTGGGGACCCCCGGGACCCTCCAGAGTGTCCCGGCCGTGGCTCCGGCGCTCGGGGCCGGTGGCTCCGGGGCTCGGGGATTCCGTGACTCAGCGCGGCCGGGAGCGAATCAAATCTCATTTGTTTGGGGACTTTAAAAATAGAGGAAATCGAGCGGCGGGAGCGCGGCCGCGGGGCAGGAGCGGGGCGGGGCCGGGAATCGGGAATTGGGGCCGGGAATCGGGAATTGGGGCCGGGAATTGGGAATTGGAACCAGGGGGGAAATCCCGGGAACTGGGGCCGGGAATCGGGGCCGGGAATTGGGACCGAGGGGGAAATCCCGAGAATTGGGGCTGGGAATTGGGAATTTAACCGGGAATTGGGGCCGGGGGAGAGCCCGGGCATCGGGGCCGGGGGGGAAATCCCGGGAATTGGGGCCGGGAATCGGGGTCGGGAATTGGGACCGAGGGGGGAATCCCGGGAATTGGGGCCGGGAATCGAGAACTGGGGCCGGGAATTGGAACTGGGGGGGAAATCCCGGGAATTTGGGCTGGGAATTGGAACTGGGGGAGAAATCCCGGGAATTGGGGCCGGGGGAGAGCCGGGAATTGGGAAGTGAACGTTCCCCTCCCCGCAGCGGGACAGGGAGGAGCGGGGACCCCGAGCAGGCAATGCCCGGCTCGCACTGGCAGCAGCCACTCACTCATTAAATTCAGTTTTACTTAAAATCTGCTCTGCTTTAATCCAGTTTTAATTTAAACCCAGCTTTGCTTTAAACCTGGTTTTGCTGTAAGACCAGTTCTGCTTTAAAACTAGTCCTATATTAAACCTTGCTTTAATAGTTTCATTTAAAGCTTTGTTTTGCTTGAAACCAAACTCTGCATTAATCCCAACTTTGTTTTAAACCCGTTTTTGCCTTAAACCCAGCTTTGCTTTAAACCCAGCTTTGCATTAAACCCGATTTTATTTCCAGCACAATTTTGCTTTAAGCCTAGTTTTAATTTAGTCCAGCTTTATGTTAAACCCAGCTTTTGTTTAAACTTGGTTTTGCTTTAAACCCAACTTCACTTTAAGTCCAGCTTTTCATTAAACACAGATTTGAATTAAACCTGATTTTGCCTTAAAAACAGCTTTCCTTCAAACACAGCTTGCTTTAAACAGAGTTTTGCATTAAATCCAGAGTTGCTTTAATCCCAGCTTTGTTTGAAACATGGTTTTGCTTTAAACCCAACTTTGAATTAAACAAAGTTTTTCTTTAAACAGTTTTGCTTTAAATCTAGTTTTGTTTTAACCCAGCCCTTTGTTAAACTCAGCGTTGCTGTGAAGCTCTCCTAGCTCTGGGCCTTTCCCAAAGGCAGCCACGACCTTCCCATGGAGCAGCTGCTGCTCCTGGGCGGCTTCAGAGCGAAAACTGTGTCTGATTTCCCCAAAAGAGACTGGGATTTAATAGAAAAATAGGAAAAGGTGCTGCAGGGTGGAACGGGAGCTGCTCCGAGCCTTAGGGAGGGTTTCTTGGCAAGAGTCTGGCATTAGCAGTGGGAAACATGAACCAGTTCTGTGCCCCAGCACCCAAAAAATGGAATCCTGCGACCCACAGTAGCTGAGAAATGGAATCCTGGGACTCACCAAAGGTTTAAAGCGAGTTTGATCTGAGGGAAAGGTTTGATTTCCATCAAACCATGTGTGGTCATGGAAGTGGAGCTCCTTGTGCTCTCTCCTGGGGCAGGGATGCTCCGTGTGGATGCCCCTCAGTGCTCCCTCCTCGGGATCGTGGGAAGGAACTGGCGCTTGCCAACACAGAAACCCGCGGGGTTTTTGGCAGTGCCAGGCTGGGATCCAGCCCGGAAGAGGGGGGCTGGCAGCAGGAGTGAATCATTCCCAGCAAACTGCATCCCAATGGATTTCCATGTGTTTTTAAAGCAGGGTTGTGAAAAACCCTCATCTTCCTCATTCCTGTGCTCCGGCCCAGTGGCTCCAGAGCTGTTCCCAAGGGAAACTCTGCCCTGCACCGCTGCTCCCATCCTGAAAACTCCTCCAAGGAGCACTGGGGATGCAGCCCCTCCATCCTGATCCCCATCCTCATTCCCGGTGCCTGGAGGACTGGAGGAGAATCCCCACAGGGATTTTTTAGGGGTGCTTAGCGGTGCCTTCACAGCCCCCCCGTTCCCATCCCACTTCCATTCCCATTCCCAGCGGATGGAGGATGGGATCATCCCCACAGGCTTCTTTTGGGGGTGCTCAGCAGCCCCTTCCCAGCCCCCCCTCCCCTCCCCAGCGGGTGGAGGGCAGGATTTGCTGCTCACCCTCGTTTCTTCTCAGTCACCTTGGGATGATCCCCTGGGATCAGCACTTTGCTCCCCCTGTTTCCCCCTCAGCTTTCCTGCCGGATTTCCTGGTTTCAGCCTCTCCCTGAGGCAGGATCCGGCCTTTTCCCTCCCCTTCCACCCCAAATCCAGCTGGAAAATGCCCGGCCGAGCCCCGACATTCCGGCTTCACCCCAGACCAGTCGCGCACCCCGTCCCTCATTGCAGGGCTCTGGTGCCTCCGTATCCAAATCCCTGTGTCTGGTGTAGGAATTCCCTGAAACCCCCCAGGGAATGGGAATTTCGGGGGGCATCGCGGGATCCAGGTCACACTCCTGCAGCTCTTACCTGCCGGCACCATGTGCGGCTCCAGGTGAAGGCGCTGCCCAGGTGAAGGCGTTGCCCTTTTCATTCCTCACTTTTCCAGTTCGGCCGGAATGAGGATCAACCCCCAGGATTCCTCCCCCGTTAACCCCTCGCTGGCTACGGGGCCAATCCATCACCCCGGAGATTGGGAATCGGGCTTTGTGTGGGAATGGGGGAATTCTGGGTCACGGGAGGGGGAAATTGGGGTAGCTTGTTTTATTTTTGGCATGACAGTGCATTTTCCGGGAGCTGGTGGAACAGGCTCGATGCCTTTTCCCTGAGTCACGGATGTTGGAGCGGGGGGGGGCGGAGAGTGACAATCCCTAACTCCCCCCACCCCCCAACTCCTCAGCCACCCCAAATCCGCCGGTGGGCTTCCCCCCGGACCCCATCCGCAATCCCAGATGGAAACTTGGGGTTTTGCCACCTTTTCCATCTTTATTTCGTACGGGATGGGGGCTGGGAAATGCATTCTGGGGAATGAATTTGGGAAAGACGCCGTATTTCCTGTGGGATCACAGGGCGCTGAGGGACTCGGGGGGATCCTGGGGCGACTCTGCAGCATCTGAGGGGTCCTGGCTCGTGTCCTGCTCCGGTGTCCCGGAACAGCCCTGGGAGAGGCGTGGGGGTGACACCGGCACCTCGTGATCCCGTTCAATCCCATCCAAAAGGGACCGAGCCCCGCCCTTTGCACCCGCCTGGGTTGGGGATCCAGAGGGGTCCGGCGTTCCCGGGCCCGACACCGCGGGGAGGGGCAGGTCCAGCGCCACCTGCAGCAGGGGGTGTCCCACGGGCTGGGTTTGTCCCCCGCCTCGGTCTCGTGTCCCCACATCCCGCCCGGGTGCCCCCCCCCATTCAGGGATCCCCCTGTGCGTGTTCCCCTCTCCCACCCCTGGCGTCTCCCAGAACTTTCCCAGCCGAGTTTTGCGCACCTCTGCCTCGACATCCGTCACCTCCGCGCTGTCCTCGGTGTCACCGCGCTGTCCCCGGTCCCCGCCGAGCTGACACGGCTCCGCGGGTCCGAGCACACGGCAGGGCAGAGCTGCGCTGGGGGCCCGCGGCTCCTCGGGACCTGCCCGACCCTCAGCGCCGGTGGCCGCGCCGTCCCCGGCCGTGTCCGTGGCTTTTCCCGGCTCTGGCGACGAGGTGCCGGTGGCCTGGGCAATGGCCTCGGATAAAATCAGTGACGCCAGGGAGGTGGCGATGCCCTCGGGCCCCCCCCGCCCCCCGCTGTCACCCCCCGGCTGCGATGTCTCCTGAGCAGGGGACACAGAATCGGGCTCGGAGATGGGCTCCGGGCTCTCCTCGCTGGACACCGAGGCCGTGTCCAGGGAGCCCCCGCTGGCTGGCGAGGCCGGGGGGGGCCCGGGGGAAACAGCCCCCGGGTCTCCGTTGGTCTCGGTGGCAGCGCTGCCCCCGCCGGGGGACGCCGGTGTCACCTCCGCGTCCAGCACGGGCGCCTTGTCCGGGCAGGGGAACGCGGCCGGGGGGCTCACGGGCGCGGAGATGACCAGAGAGCGGCGGTTGCTGGGGGAGGACAGAGGGGTTCAGCTTGGGGTGTCCCCAGGCATCCTTGGGGTGTCACTGTCCCAGCTCGCAGGTGATGCTTCCCCATCCAGCAGGACCCTGATTAATTCCCCAGGCCCACCAAAAAGCACCTTCAGCCCTTCTTTTGCAGATGTCCACCCACCCCAGGACTCTGGGACTGGAGCCTCCATCACATTTGTGGGGGGCTGGGGGGCGAATTGTCCCCTTAACCTCGGCTGTCCCCTCATCTCCCCGAGGTGTTACCTGGGAACACCTTTGATGATGAACACCTTGCTCGAGTGCTGCTTCTCCAGTTTGCTCATCACCTCATACAGGTCCCGGTTGAGCTGGGCAGGGGGGACACAGAAACAAATCAGGGGGTCCCCAGGTGCTCCCCATCACCCGGGGGCTCAGCAGGGCCCCCAACACCTCGGGACACCCCAAACACCCTCGGGCTGCTCTGAATGAAATAAATGAAGAGCAGGGACTCTGCAGGGGAACAGCAGCGGCATCACCACCTGGGGACACCTGGGGACATCTGGGGACACCTGAGGGCACCTCCTGCTGCCGGGGGGAGGGGGAAGTGTTTTGGGGTGCCCTCCCCACCTTGCTCATCTCCTTGTAGAAGACGTCACGGAGGTTGGAGATGTTCTGGAAAACGGTGACGTAACAGGCGATGCGGCTGCGGGGGACATGGGAGGGATCTGGGGCTACACGCGATGTCCCACGGAGGGGACACCGGAGGGGTCTGGGGGTGCTCAGCCACGTCCCACCCACCCCACCTGCTGAGTCCCCAACTCCGTGGACCCCGCTGGAAGGGGAATGGCCCCCTCAGGGCCACCCCATGGGTGCTGTTGAGTTGCCACCTCCCACTGCCACAGGGCCCCGTGGCCGATGTCCCCCCAAACCCCCGATGTGTCCCCAGGGCGGGCTTTGAGGAGAGACCCACACAAGTTCTTCCCTGCCATGGGGGGACCTGGTGAGGTCTCCCGATGGCACTCATGCCCAGCCCGTGTCCCCCAGCCCCACAATGTCCCTCAAACCCCTGGTCCGTGATGTCCCCAAGCCCTCACAATGTCCCCCAGCCCCAGGACATCCCCAGCCTGGCAACCCCCAGAGTGATCTCCAGTCCCATGATATCCCCAAATCCCTGCAGTGTCCCCCCAGCCCCTGAATGTCCCCGAGGCCCTGCGGTGTCCCCAGCCCGTGACATGCTGTACCTGCCGTACAGGACTGGCAGCTCCTCCCGCAGGTCCCTGTTCAGGTCCTCAAACACTGCCTGGGCTTTATTGAACTCGTCCTCAGCCTGTCAGGAGGGACACGGGGGGGCGGTGGCTTTGTTCCCATGGCCGGGGGACTGTCCCCACGTGGCCGCTGTGCCGGGGCCTCCCGGGGAGTCCCAACCTTGGCAATTTTGGCCTCGTCCTTTTTCTTGGCGCTTTGCAGAGCCTCCAGGTGATGCCGGGCACTGTCGTAGTCCACGAGCTTTCGGCCCCTCTTGGCGATGCGCTCCTGGGGGGGACAGGTGAGCCAGGACCCCCCCGTGTTCCCCCGGTCCCCAGCCCCACCCGACCGCACAGTTAAACACCTTAAAGTCCCCGAACTGAGCCAGGTAATTCTCCATGAGCCGCAGGGCTTGGTCGGCCAACTTCGCCTCGTAGTCATCCCACAGGAGGTCATTGCTCTGGGGGGCACAAGGACAGGGGTGACACCCGGGACCCTCCAACCCCCCCAGGCTTCAAGGGGACCCTTGGGGACACCCAGGGCTCACATCAGCGATAGCTCGGAGCTCCTCGTGTCCATCCCACTCATGGCTGTAAATCTCCTGCAGCGTCTCGGCCACTTTGCGGGAGCTCTCGTGCATCACTGTGGGGCACAGGTACCCGTCATTATCCCCTCCCATTTATCATGATTCATTTATTCACTCTTGTCTGTTGTTGTTTATTAGCCCAGGTGTGTTATTTTAAATTATTTATTGTCTCTATTATCCTGTATATAGCCTATATATCAAATAGATACCATATGTATTATCTGTTTATCTATTTAATATCCCATATAGAATATATATCCCATATATATTTATTATCTATTATCCCACATACGGTATTTTTATTATTTTATCTTTAATATATTTTAATATCTATTATTTTTATCTCTTCATTATCTCTCTATTATTTTTATCCCCTTATTATCCCATATTTATTTAATACATAATGAGATATTATACATTATATATATGAGATAATATACATTACATGTCATATATGTAATATATATAATATATAATATATTATAATATATATTATATAGATATATAATATAATACATTAATGTATTAATGGTATTAATGTATAATAATATAATATCTATTATTCCACAAAGAGTATTTTTATTATCTACTTTGTCTTTATTATCCATTTGTAGGTTACAATCTATTTATTCTCAATATTGATTTTCATTTATTCTTTCTTTTGATTTAATACTGATTTTTTTATTACTAGTCTATTTATTATAAGCACGATTTATTTCCTCTGCTCTTTCTCATTTACTATCCCGGCTCCGCCCCGAGTCCCTCCCTGTTCCCGAGTTTTCCTGGGATGTTCCGTGTCGGTTCCGCACCTTTCACGGCTCCCACGAACCCCTTGAGGTCCTTGTAGAGTTTGTGACCTTCGTTCTGCAAAGCACAGCGGTGAGGGGGGGGTCAGGGCTGTCCCCGGGACCCCCAGGACTGGCTCGGGGTGTCCCCAATGTCCCCGCTGCCCCCCGTCACCTGCTGCAGCTGGAAGTTGTAGGCGCTCTGCTCGAACTGCTCGTCTTTGGTTTCCACCGTTTTGCCCAATTTTTGCAGAACCTGTGATGGAGAAAGAGAGGGGAAGAGCCCCTCCCAGACCCCGAGGTCATCCCGAGGTCACCCCGAGGTCACCAGGGCCCCCCAAACCCCCCTGAGGGGCTGCTGAGGATCTGGCAGGCCAGGATTTATGCGGAAACACAAAATTTCACTGCATCCCCCAGTGCTTTTATTATTTTCAGGAAAACTGTGAATTTTTGGGTGCTAGCCCACCTCCCACCCTAAACCCTGTGGGTGCAGTTCTGTGCACCCCAAAACACCCCGAGCCCTGACTGTGGGGTACAGGGAACACCAGGAAGAGGATGAGGAAGGTCTGAGGCTGAAGGAGAGCAGAGAGGCTGGGCCAGATGGGGGAGATTTGGGGTGTCCAGGCTGAGCCTCCTGGGCTGGGTCTGGACTGAGGCAGTCCAGGAAGAGATTGAGCTCCCCTGGGAAGAGGCTGGGGCCAGGCAAGAAGGAGTTTTGGGGTGCCCAGAAAGAGGGTGACCCTCTGGAAAATGACTGAAGCCAAATGGGGAGAAATTCAAGGTGTCCAGGGAGAGGCTGGGGCCAGGCAGGAGGGACTTTTGGGTCTCCACAAAGAGCTTGGCCCCCCACAGGAAGAGGCCAGGGCTGGGAACAGGGAGCTTCGGAGTGTCCAGGAAGAGGCTGGGGCTGGGTCAGAGGGAGATTTGGGATATCCAGGAAGAGGCTGGGCCTGGCTGGGAGGGAGATTTGCTGTGTGCAGGAAGCAGCTGGAGCCTGGCCTGGATGATTGAGTCGTGGGAAGACCAAAATTAGCACCAAGCACTGGCCAGGAAACCCTGGAGTGTGAGGGTTTGAAGGGGGTCTTTGTGTCACCCCCCAAAAGAGGAGTCACAGCTGCTTTTTTGGGGAGAGGAAAGAGCCCCCCCAAAATGCCCCAAAGCGGCTGCGAATTGCCCTGCTCGTGCCGCTTCCGCAGCCCTTCCCCCTCGCTTCCTGTGGGACCGGTGCCGACCTCACCAACATTGCTGGGACCACTGGCCACACTGGGTCCTGCTGGGGACCCTCAGTGCCAGCCAGCCCAGGCACTCTGTGCCACCACCCTACAGCCCCCCCATAACCTGTGCGAGGTGTTTTGGGAGGAAAAACCCCCACCATCGGAGAAGCCAAAGTATCTTGGGGAGTTTTGGGAGATGCCTCAAAAGCCTTGGAGCAACGATGACACCAACACAGAAACCCCAAATTCCCACCCCATGAGCACCCAAAAGTGCTGAGCTGTGCCGTTTGGGCCACCCCGGGAGCACTGTGGTGGGAAAGAAGGACAAATCCAATCAAAGCTGGGATTTGGGAGTGGGTGGCATCTCCCTACCTTCTCCTGGGCGCGGCTGAAGCGTTTCTGGACCTGCCTGGCGAAGAGCCCGGCGCTGCCGCTCCTGCCCTCGGCCATGGCCCCGGCCCAGCCCCGCCCGCGGCCGCGGAGCTGCCGTTGGAGGGTTTTGATGGAGGAAGTTGGAGGCGAGGCCAGGCAGCATCCGCTGCGCACCCCGGATCCCCCAGAACCCCCAGAACCTCCCTGGCACCCAGAACAGGGCTGGGCCACAGGGCTGGGGGGCCATGGGGGATCCAGCGCTGGGAGGGACCCACAAGGATCATCAAGGCAGCTCCTGGACCTGCACAGGACAATCCCAAATGTCCACTGATGACAATATCCCAATGTTCAAGACTTGTCAAAAAGGCCCCTGACCTCTGGGATCACAGAATAACTGGAGGTGGAAGGGACTTGCAAGGATGATAAAAATCACCAGTTCTGAAAAAGACAACTGCAAAGACCCCCAAAATCCAGGAGTGTTGTCCAAGTGCTCTCTGATGTCCAGACTCATGGAATATCATGGATATCCTGAGTTGGAAGGGACCCACTGGGAAAAGAGAATTCTGGAACATCTGAAGATTGATAGGACACAAGAGTGTGTCCAGCTCTTGGCACTGCACAGGACAATCCCAAAAATCTCAATAATCTACAGATCCCACTGTTGTAGCCCCCAAATGAGTTGGCAGCTCTTAGTGCCACAACTGGGGGATCAGTTTTGGATTGAGGTGTCCCTGTGTAGGGCGCAGCCGTTGCTGCTGTCCCTCACCCCGTGCCCTTGGTGCTGACAGAACAAGCATGGCACTGTTTGGACATTGTGTTCCTGTCGAGTCTCATGTTTTCCTTGGAGATAAGGGCAGAACTGCAGCAGGTGCTTTTCATTGCCTTCAATTTTGTTGCCCTGGGTGACCCCATGACCCCCGTGAGCCCAAATGCTGTTTGCCAGTGCCTGTGCCTCGAGAGCCGCGGTTCCCCCCGAAAACGGCCTCAGGGTGGAGTTCAGGGGGTAAAAAGGGACACAGCTTTGGCCCGAACTCCAGGCTTTGTTTCAAACCATGCTGCTGCTGCTTCATTTTGCCCCAAGCTCAGGTCCCAGGGAGGCCGAGCCCCGGCCCTGCTCCAGCGCTGCCTGTGCTGGGGGCTTGGGGAGGGGGTGAAGGTCGTGCCCTGTTTGTGCCTCGATTTCCCCATCCCAGCGCCCACGCGGCTCCGTTCAGGTGTTGGATGGAGCTCTTGGAGCCACCCCCCAAATCAAGGCCACGGAGAGCTGCAGCCCAGGCCTTCTCGGGCCGGGAGCGGGCCAGACTCGTGCCACCGCTCTGGAACTCGGGAACAGGAGGTGCCAGCGCAGCGGGGCAGCGTCTCCCTGGGATCCAGAGCCGAGGGACGCTCGGGGTGTCCCTGGGCCGCCCCGGCCTCGGCGCTGTGTGTGCTCGGGCAGAGGGGCCAAGGCCGCTGGCCGGGGCTGCAGCACCTGCTTCCCTTCCCGCGCCTCCTCCCGCGGCCCCGTTAAAGCTCCCGCGGGGCAGCGCCTCGGTCCCACCGCGGACACCGCGCTCCAGGATGATGCTGCAGCTCGTGCTCCTCGCCGCGCTCGCCCTGTGCGGTGAGTCCCGCCCGGAGCCTTCGGCCTCGGCGCCTCCTCAAACCGCCCCCGAGCCCCCCCGCGGTGGGGACTCACGCCGTCCCTCTGTCCCCAGGGCGCTGCTCCGAGCTGGACGTCGAGAACATGCAGCGGGTGGTCGGAGGGACCGAGGCGCGCTCGCACGCCTGGCCCTACCAGGTGGGTCCTGCCGCCGTCCCACGGCCGCTGCCGGGGCTCTCCTGGCTCCGGGAGCCTGCGCTGAGCCCCGCGCCGTGTCTCGCCCCCCTCCCCAGATCTCCCTCCAGTATTACTCCGGGGGCGGCTGGTACCACACCTGCGGAGGCTCCCTCATCCAGAGGAACTGGGTGATGACCGCCGCCCACTGCGTGAACAAGTGAGCAGGGCGGGGACCCCTCCTTCCTCTCGCCGAAGCTCCTTTCCCCCAAAACCCTTCCCAAGGAGAAATTCTGCCTGCCCCAACCCCGCAGAGCAGCCGTCCTTGGGGGGCTTTTGGGGCTCCTCTGGCAGGGGCTCCATGGGGCTTCTGTGGGAGCATCCTCTCCCTGCTCTGACCCTCCCGGCTCCACGCTCCGAGTGACCGGGATTCGGGGCTGATGGAGGGTTCTCGCACCTTGCCGGCAGTAACATGAACTACCGTGTTGTGGCCGGCGAGCACAACCTCAACAGCAACGAGGGCAGCGAGCAGATCTTCAGCGTCAGCAAGATCATCGTGCACCCCTACTGGAACCCCAGCAACGTGGCCGGAGGGTAACGGCGGCGGGAGGGAGAGCTGGGGGGAGCCCGGCCGGGATTTGGGGGAGGGCTCCTTGTAACATCCTCCCCCTCCCCCCGGCAGCTACGACATCGCCCTGTTCCGCCTGAGCGGCTACGCCACCCTGAACAACGCCGTGCAGCTGGCGGTGCTGCCCCAGGAGGGCACCATCCTGCCCGACGGCTACCCCTGCTACATCACGGGCTGGGGCCTGACCCGCAGTGAGTGACGGGCTCCCCCCGCCCCAAAGTGCCCCGAGGCCGGGCTACGCCGGCAGCCGCGGGAGGAGCTCTCGGAGCCCTTGGAGGCTTCGCTCGGGGCTCTCCGCGGGTGCCCAGCGCCGGGCCGGGGCCGTGCCGAGCTCGGGGGGGACGGGCGGACGGGGCCAGAGGGGCTCGGCGCGGGGCCGGGCTCTGCTTTGACCGGCGCCGGGTCCGTGCAGGCAACGGGCAGCTGTCCAGCGTCCTGCTCCAGGCCTACCTGCCCGTCGTGGACTACCAGACCTGCTCCAGCCCGTCCTACTGGGGCTCCACCGTCAAGAACACCATGGTGTGCGCCGGCGGGGACGGCGTGCGCTCCGGCTGCCAGGTCCGGCCGCGGCCCCCGCGCTGCCCCCGCCACCCCCGGCGCCCCCCGCAGCCCCGGCTCACGCCGCTCCTCGCTCCGCAGGGCGATTCCGGCGGTCCCCTGCACTGCGCCGTCAACGGGCAGTACCAGGTGCACGGCGTCACCAGCTTCGTGTCCAGCCAGGGCTGCAACGTCCTCCGCAAACCCACCGTGTTCACCCGCGTCTCCGCCTACATCTCCTGGATCAACAGCGTAAGGCGGCCGGGCCGGGCCGGGCCGGGCCGGGCCGGGCCGGGGCTCGGCCCCAGCGCTCTCGGGGCACCGCGCACCGGCCCCGGCCCTTCAGCCCGGCCCTTTCTCCCTTCCAGGTGATCGCGCAGAACTGAGCGGAGCGGGACAAGCTCTCGCTGCCCCTCGCCCATGGACATCCCCTGACTCCCCCCGGCCGCGCTCCGGCCTTCTCGCACCCGGGCCGGCCCCAATAAAATCTCTCCTCCCGTCTCCGTGCCTCCGTGCTGCCTTGTCCCGCGCCCGCCGATCCTTCCTCCTCCGGCCCGACATCCTCCTCCCCTCCCAGCTCCCGCACCGGCCCTTCCCCGTGTCCTCCTCCTCCTCCTCCTCACTCCTCAGGGAAGAGCCCTGGCGAGCAGGAGCCGGCTCCGAGCTGGCGGGGCAGCCCGAACATCTGTGGGATGCTGGAAAAGGGGCAACGCTGCAAATCCCCTTCCTGGGCAGCAAGGCACATCCTTGGCAATACGGGGGAGGGGCGGTGGGGAAGCACAGAGAGGATTTGGGGCGATCCCATCAGGACTTTCCCTGCCACTTGCTCCATTTCTCTTCCCAAACTGACCTCCTTGGCTGTGAGACACGTGGGACTCGGGGACTGCCACCTCCTTGTCCCTCAGCCGCATCCTGGGCCTGTGCCACAGCCCCCCAGCCTGGGGACAAACCACCAGCACCAACGTGCCCCAAACACCCAGGTTTACACCCAAAGCAGCCACTGCTGGATGGATCCAGTGCCCGCTGGGCCTTTCTCTCCCTCCTCGGTCGTGTCCCGCTGAACAAAACACCCGAGCACGGCAAGGTGGCTCTCCCAGCACCGCGGTGGCAACGGGAGCGGGGGCTGTGCCAGACACTGCTGAAGGCCCTCGAGGGCTCTGTCCAGTTCTGCCCCTCCCAAAAAGGAAAACTCGGAGGGGCTGGACCGTGTCCAGGGAAGGGAACAGAGCTGGAGCAGCTGAGGGAGCTGGGGAGGCTCAGCCTGGAGAAAAGGAGGCTCGGGGGGACCTTCTGGCTCTGCACAACTCCCTGACAGGAGGGGACAGCCGCGGGGGCGGGGAGGGGCGGAGGGAGGTCGTGCTCTGCTCCCAGGGAACAGGGACAGGAGGAGAGGGAAGAGTCTCAAGCTGTGCCAGGGGAGGGTTAGGTTGGACATCAGAAGAAATTTTCCCATGGGAAGGGTGGTCAGGCATGGAATGGGCTGCCCAGGGACATGGTGGAGTCCCTGTCCATGAAGGTGTCCAAGGAAGGACTGGATGTGGCACTCAGTGCTCTGGGCTGGTGACAAGGCGGGGATTGTGCACAGCTCAGACTCGATGGTCTGGGAGGGCTTTTCCCTCCTCAGGAGTCCTGGGATTCTGTGCTTGGTGTGGCAAGGAGTGCAGCTGGTGCAGTAGCTCAGTTTGTGGCAGAGATGAAGGTTGAGCTCTGGGGGGTACAAGAGGCCATGAACTGCTCACCCTTTGCTGACCCTTTGGAGAGCAGCGGCACAGCCAGGTGGGGGGACACTGGGAGAGATGGGAGGAGACAAAGATTAGGGTGGGAGAATGAAACTTGCACTCTTGGACTGTGAGGGGATCAACCTGAGGGGTTCCCTTGTTGGGGCTCCTCCTCAAAGGTGGCAGCTTGGGCTGTGCCTATCAGTGCCCTGGGAATCGATGGTGGAACAGAACATCTGGGACTGCTGTGGGAAACCAGGGCTGGAATCGCTGAGGAAACAGGGTCTGATTGTAGGAGGGGTGTGTGGGGAGTCCAGGGGGCTCGTTGGATCACTGGAGCCTCTACTGTGAGGGGCTCTGCTCTAAGGGGTTCCGGTCCATGCTGCGAAAGTCTGTTGAGATGGGAGTGTGACAGCCAGAGAACCTTGGGAATGGTCAGACTGGGAAGATTCCTAAACGAGGGCACCAGGCCTGGCGTTGTGGCTGGTCAAGGGAGGAATTTTGATGATCTTCTGATGTCCAACCTAACCCTCCCCTGGCACAGCTTGAGGCTCTTCCCTCTCCTCCTGTCCCTGTTCCCTGGGAGCAGAGCACGACCTCCCTCCGCCCCTCCCCGCCCCCGCGGCTGTCCCCTCCTGTCAGGGAGTTGTGCAGAGCCAGAAGGTCCCCCCGAGCCTCCTTTTCTCCAGGCTGAGCCTCCCCAGCTCCCTCAGCTGCTCCAGCTCTGTTCCCTTCCCTGGACACGGTTCAGCCCCTCCGAGTTTTCCTTTTTGGGAGGGGCAGAACTGGACAGAGCCCTCGAGGGCCTTCAGCAGTGTCTGGCACAGCCCCCGCTCCCGTTGCCACCGCGGTGCTGGGAGAGCCACCTTGCCGTGCTCGGGTGTTTTGTTCAGCACGACACGACCGAGGAGGGAGAGGAAGGCCCAGCGGGCACTGGATCCATCCAGCAGTGGCTGCTTTGGGTGTAAACCTGGGTGTTTGGGGCACGTTGGTGCTGGTGGTTTGTCCCCAGGCTGGGGGGCTGTGGCACAGGCCCAGGATGCGGCTGAGGGACAAGGAGGTGGCAGTCCCCGAGTCCCACGTGTCTCACAGCCAAGGAGGTCAGTTTGGGAAGAGAAATGGAGCAAGTGGCAGGGAAAGTCCTGATGGGATCGCCCCAAATCCTCTCTGTGCTTCCTCACCGCCCCTCCCCCGTATTGCCAAGGATGTGCCTTGCTGCCCAGGAAGGGGATTTGCAGCGTTGCCCCTTTTCCAGCATCCCACAGATGTTCGGGCTGCCCCGCCAGCTCGGAGCCGGCTCCTGCTCGCCAGGGCTCTTCCCTGAGGAGTGAGGAGGAGGAGGAGGAGGACACGGGGAAGGGCCGGTGCGGGAGCTGGGAGGGGAGGAGGATGTCGGGCCGGAGGAGGAAGGATCGGTGGGCGCGGGACAAGGCAGCACGGAGGCACGGAGACGGGAGGAGAGATTTTATTGGGGCCGGCCCGGGTGCGAGAAGGCCGGAGCGCGGCCGGGGGGAGTCAGGGGATGTCCATGGGCGAGGGGCAGCGAGAGCTTGTCCCGCTCCGCTCAGTTCTGCGCGATCACCTGGAAGGGAGAAAGGGCCGGGCTGAAGGGCCGGGGCCGGTGCGCGGTGCCCCGAGAGCGCTGGGGCCGAGCCCCGGCCCGGCCCGGCCCGGCCGCCTTACGCTGTTGATCCAGGAGATGTAGGCGGAGACGCGGGTGAACACGGTGGGTTTGCGGAGGACGTTGCAGCCCTGGCTGGACACGAAGCTGGTGACGCCGTGCACCTGGTACTGCCCGTTGACGGCGCAGTGCAGGGGACCGCCGGAATCGCCCTGCGGAGCGAGGAGCGGCGTGAGCCGGGGCTGCGGGGGGCGCCGGGGGTGGCGGGGGCAGCGCGGGGGCCGCGGCCGGACCTGGCAGCCGGAGCGCACGCCGTCCCCGCCGGCGCACACCATGGTGTTCTTGACGGTGGAGCCCCAGTAGGACGGGCTGGAGCAGGTCTGGTAGTCCACGACGGGCAGGTAGGCCTGGAGCAGGACGCTGGACAGCTGCCCGTTGCCTGCACGGACCCGGCGCCGGTCAAAGCAGAGCCCGGCCCCGCGCCGAGCCCCTCTGGCCCCGTCCGCCCGTCCCCCCCGAGCTCGGCACGGCCCCGGCCCGGCGCTGGGCACCCGCGGAGAGCCCCGAGCGAAGCCTCCAAGGGCTCCGAGAGCTCCTCCCGCGGCTGCCGGCGTAGCCCGGCCTCGGGGCACTTTGGGGCGGGGGGAGCCCGTCACTCACTGCGGGTCAGGCCCCAGCCCGTGATGTAGCAGGGGTAGCCGTCGGGCAGGATGGTGCCCTCCTGGGGCAGCACCGCCAGCTGCACGGCGTTGTTCAGGGTGGCGTAGCCGCTCAGGCGGAACAGGGCGATGTCGTAGCTGCCGGGGGGAGGGGGAGGATGTTACAAGGAGCCCTCCCCCAAATCCCGGCCGGGCTCCCCCCAGCTCTCCCTCCCGCCGCCGTTACCCTCCGGCCACGTTGCTGGGGTTCCAGTAGGGGTGCACGATGATCTTGCTGACGCTGAAGATCTGCTCGCTGCCCTCGTTGCTGTTGAGGTTGTGCTCGCCGGCCACAACACGGTAGTTCATGTTACTGCCGGCAAGGTGCGAGAACCCTCCATCAGCCCCGAATCCCGGTCACTCGGAGCGTGGAGCCGGGAGGGTCAGAGCAGGGAGAGGATGCTCCCACAGAAGCCCCATGGAGCCCCTGCCAGAGGAGCCCCAAAAGCCCCCCAAGGACGGCTGCTCTGCGGGGTTGGGGCAGGCAGAATTTCTCCTTGGGAAGGGTTTTGGGGGAAAGGAGCTTCGGCGAGAGGAAGGAGGGGTCCCCGCCCTGCTCACTTGTTCACGCAGTGGGCGGCGGTCATCACCCAGTTCCTCTGGATGAGGGAGCCTCCGCAGGTGTGGTACCAGCCGCCCCCGGAGTAATACTGGAGGGAGATCTGGGGAGGGGGGCGAGACACGGCGCGGGGCTCAGCGCAGGCTCCCGGAGCCAGGAGAGCCCCGGCAGCGGCCGTGGGACGGCGGCAGGACCCACCTGGTAGGGCCAGGCGTGCGAGCGCGCCTCGGTCCCTCCGACCACCCGCTGCATGTTCTCGACGTCCAGCTCGGAGCAGCGCCCTGGGGACAGAGGGACGGCGTGAGTCCCCACCGCGGGGGGGCTCGGGGGCGGTTTGAGGAGGCGCCGAGGCCGAAGGCTCCGGGCGGGACTCACCGCACAGGGCGAGCGCGGCGAGGAGCACGAGCTGCAGCATCATCCTGGAGCGCGGTGTCCGCGGTGGGACCGAGGCGCTGCCCCGCGGGAGCTTTAACGGGGCCGCGGGAGGAGGCGCGGGAAGGGAAGCAGGTGCTGCAGCCCCGGCCAGCGGCCTTGGCCCCTCTGCCCGAGCACACACAGCGCCGAGGCCGGGGCGGCCCAGGGACACCCCGAGCGTCCCTCGGCTCTGGATCCCAGGGAGACGCTGCCCCGCTGCGCTGGCACCTCCTGTTCCCGAGTTCCAGAGCGGTGGCACGAGTCTGGCCCGCTCCCGGCCCGAGAAGGCCTGGGCTGCAGCTCTCCGTGGCCTTGATTTGGGGGGTGGCTCCAAGAGCTCCATCCAACACCTGAACGGAGCCGCGTGGGCGCTGGGATGGGGAAATCGAGGCACAAACAGGGCACGACCTTCACCCCCTCCCCAAGCCCCCAGCACAGGCAGCGCTGGAGCAGGGCCGGGGCTCGGCCTCCCCGGGACCTGAGCTTGGGGCAAAATGAAGCAGCAGCAGCATGGTTTGAAACAAAGCCTGGAGTTCGGGCCAAAGCTGTGTCCCTTTTTACCCCCTGAACTCCACCCTGAGGCCGTTTTCGGGGGGAACCGCGGCTCTCGAGGCACAGGCACTGGCAAACAGCATTTGGGCTCACGGGGGTCATGGGGTCACCCAGGGCAACAAAATTGAAGGCAATGAAAAGCACCTGCTGCAGTTCTGCCCTTATCTCCAAGGAAAACATGAGACTCGACAGGAACACAATGTCCAAACAGTGCCATGCTTGTTCTGTCAGCACCAAGGGCACGGGGTGAGGGACAGCAGCAATGGCTGCGCCCTACACAGGGACACCTCAATCCAAAACTGATCCCCCAGTTGTGGCACTAAGAGCTGCCAACTCATTTTTCTCTAAATCGGGAGTTTCTAGAACAAGAAGAGGGAGGGATATCAAGTGAGGGAATGTAGAAGGGTCAAAGACAGGATTTGTGTAAAATAAATCATCTCTTTATTTGAGGCTCTGTGTCTAGGACAGATTTTCCCCGTTTCTGTTCTCTCCAGGAGGATTCCACCACCCCCACCCCACCCCCATAATTAATGAAATGGCAACAAAAGTGGCAGCTTCAGGTGTTGGGATAGACAAAAAATGCAGAACAGAGTAGATGTGGTATTCAGGATCTTCTTCAGAAGAATTCTGTGTTGCCACCAAGGGAAAACTCCTCCTGCTCAGCACAAGCAGAATCGCACCAAGGAATCATCATCTTTTAATAATAACAATAAAACAAAACAAAAAAAAAATCTAACAACTTCCTCCCCCCTCCAAATCCAACGTGATTCCTAAGGCAGAGATCCCAACTTCTCCCATTGCCCGCCAGGGGCCACCGCAAGCCACGATCCTGTCTGGACGGGAGGAGCCCCGCGGTCACCATCTTCCTCCTTGCCGGGTTTTCCCGCCCGGATTCCACATCTGGGGAGGCGCATCCACGTTTTTAATGCCCGATATGAACTGAAGAGTCTCTGGCTGGAGCCGGGAGGGGGAGGACGAGCAGCGGCTTCCGAGGAGAATCCGCAGGAGCGTCCTCGCCACGGCCGCTGCGTTTCGGGGTCCGTGGGGTGTCCCCGGCAGAGCCCGGCTCCCAAACGTACGGGATTCAGTTCAAGGCAACCACGAAATGCAGCATATTTAAGGCTTTCACTTTTTAAATTAAAGCGAAGAAGGAAGTTTTTTGGATCCTGGTTTCCTGAGCGTGGCCGGGGCCGGCCGGGGGCTCTCCTCCCTTTTAGGTAAAGGACCAGAGCTGGTGCGGGTCCGTGATGTCGCAGGGAGCCAGCGCCGGGTGCTTCCCCCGGGCCGTCAGACACATCCCTGAGGCCAAGTTCTTGATCAGCCGGTTCTGCCGAGAAACAACCCGGGCGATGAATGAGCGGCCCGGGGTGAGCACGGCACGGGGCGGAGGGGAAACAGCCCCGCAGGAGCAGCACCGTGAAGGGCGCGATGCCGCCGTGCCCGGGGGGATTCCCGGGGTGCAGGGGTCTCCTCACCTGCGCCAGGTCCCACTCCTCGCTGGGGGGCACCCGGCCGGGCTTCCCTCGGAACTGGCACTCGCCCAGCTCGGCAGCAGCCGCAGCCCCCCGCAGGCACAGCTCCTTGCCGATGTTGTGGCGCAGCTCCCGCTGGCTCGTGTACTCAAAGTACTGCGGGAACAGCCGAGCGGGGCCGTCACTGCTGCGCCCCGGGAGCTGCCCCCGGGGGAAAACCGGGGCGAGCAGAGGGGGAAATGATGGGGAGCCTTTGGGGAGCCCACCTGGTTTCCCCCCAGCCCGTGGCAGGGGTACATGATGAGAGGTTTCCCACCGTGGTTGTTCTCCCCAACGTCCAGGCAGCTCTTGGTGCCTTCGTTTCTTATCTGGGGCATGGGGGGAAGAGAAGTGTTTGGGGGGGAAAGAGGTGGTGGTGGGAAAAAGAGCGGGGAGAAAAATGAGAGAGAGGAAAGAGGAGGAAAAAAGAGATGGGGAGAAAAGGGCAGGGAAAGGCAACGGGAATGGGGTGAGGGGGGGACAAGATGGGGGAAAAAGACCGGGACGGGGAAAAAGGGGCAGGAGTGAGGAAAACGGTGGGGAGAGCGGAGGAAAGAAGGGCTGAGAGGAGCCGGGCTAGGACCCGCCTCGGGTTTGGCTCTGCGGAGCTCTGGGTTATCGCTGCGCAAACACGATCCTGGCACACAGCGCCGGGTCCGGGTCCCGTGTCCTTTCCAGGACATGAGGAACGCCCGAGCCATCGCCTCCGGCACGTGGAGCAGAGGGGAAGCCGCCCGGGCTGAGGTTTCAGGAAATAAAGGTGAATTAAAAGCTGGATGGGAGCCAGCACCCGGCCCAGCTGACACTGGGCTGTCACCTGGCCGTGCCGGCTGCTGTCACCCCGCCCTGGCTGAGGAGGGGCAGACTCAGGATCCAACACCCAGCGTGGAAGAAAAGGGTTTTCTGCCAACTCCATCCTCAGAGATGGAGCTGGAGCCCCTCATGCTGCCTGTCCTCAGTTCCTTGGGGGTGCAGCCAGAGCTCCATGTCCTGCTGTCCCCAGCTCCCCCAGGGACAGAGCCAGCCCTCCACATCCTGCCTGTCTCCTCTTCCCTGTTCATGGGTGGCTGGAGATGAGTCCTGCATATCTCCAGATTCCTTCAGGGTGGAGCTGGAGCTCCACATCCCACCCCCACCTCTGTTCTTCCAGCCCTCCCTGTGCCAGGATGGTGTTTGGGGCTCAAGAAGTTTTCAGGTCTTCCCCCGAGTTTAACCCAAATCCACATCCCCGTGAGTTCCCCACTCTGAAACTCACCCCAGATCAGCTCTGCTGGATTCCAGCTTAGCCAGAGCCCAAACCGGCCCTGCCAGCCAGTGACAGATGAGGTGACAGACAGACACAGTGAGCAGTGACAGACGTGGCAGCACCAACCCCCTCTCCCTCCCGGATTAATGCAAAACCCCCAAACCCAACCTTTGGGCACTTCCCCTCTTCTCTATTCCCAGCCCAGGACCGAACCCCCTGGGTGCTCTGGCCATCCTGGCACTCACTGCTCCGTAGAACTTGGGGGTCAGGTCGGGCACAAACATCTCGGGGTAGACATTCTGCAGGTACCAGGTGAAGTTCCTGCAGTGCAGCCGCTCCCGCAGCCTGCGCCGCTCTGTGATGTCACCAAATGTCTTCTATTGACAAAGTCACAGGAGAGAATTAAACTCACTTCAGAAAACAGTGGAGAAAATCCCCCAAAATCCCTTTATCCCTTTCTGAGCTGGGACTCAGAGCTGGGAGTCACCCCAGCTTTGTCATCATTCCTCATGGTATGACCAGCACTGAGACAAGTGGGAGGCATCACCTGACAGGTACCCACAGACTCCAGCTTGGAGGTATTTTGGCACAAAATTTTGATGTGAAAAAAAAAATATTCATAAACTCTGATGTTCTCCTACCAGGAAACATTCTGGCCAGAGGGGGAAAGAAAAAGAAAAGGCTTTTGGCTACTTCTGTCCACCTGTGTGCGGTTTCCCACCCCACCCTGCTCAGGTGGAGCTCCCAGCAGGACCAGCCCTCCCAGTAGAAGCGGCAGCCCCCCAGCATGTCCAGTACCTCTCTGGCCATCTGGGAGGCTTGCTGGTTGCGGCGGTAGAAGATCTCCTTGTAGTCGTCCATCCAGACCTCAGCCAGGCGCACCTGGTTCCGGGAGATCACCTGGGTGCCCTTGGGGAACGTGTGGGGGCTCTTGGAGCGGAACACATGGCCCACGACGGAGCAGGGGATGATCTCGACCTGTCCCCCACACTGCCACACCTGCGGGGAAGCCACACCTGAGGTGGGGGGTCCAGCCCCAGGGCCCCTCAGCAGGGAGCTCCCTGGAGGTGCCCTCTGAAGGTGACACCCCTGTCCTTACCCTGAAAGACATTTCCACGTTCTCACCCCCCCAAATCTCCATCTGGTCATCGTAGGAGCCAATGTGCTCGAAGTAGGACCTGGAGATGGCGAAGAGGCCACCTGCAAAGGTCGGGGACCTGTGGGGGACAAAGAAAGGGTTAAACACAAATAAAAGAGCAGAAATCTGAGTTTTGAGACATCACAGCCCCAAAATCAGAATCCCCCTCCGTCCAGCTGTGGTGGCTTTGGTGGACAGGCTGGGCCTGGCTGCTGGGAGGGGACAGAGGTGACCGTGTGACATGGAGGGGCCTCGCTGCTGGCTGGATTCAAAGTGAAAAGAAGATATTGTTACCAAAAACCTGTCACCAAAAAGAGGGGGCGGTCAGAGCTCGGTGCCCCAATCCCTCCTCCCATTTCCCTAATCTTTTCCATCTGAGGCTGGAACAGAACCTTGCTTTTATTCAGGAAAAATAATAAACCCCAAGGATTTGCCGAGCTGCTGGAGACGAGGCACCGGCGGGAGCCAAGTGCCCGGCTGGAGGTGAAAGGGGCCTTTATTGGGACAGGAGCGTCTCCCAGGTGACCCGTGCACAAAGCCAGCACCGCGGCCGGGGTGGGGACAGGGCCAGGCGGGGTGTCCGGTGTCTCCCAATGGGAGCACCCGGCTTATCCTCGGGCACCAGCGGAGGGGTGGGAAAACTCCTCAGGCTCTCTCCGCATGTAAAACAGAGGGGGAAAAATTGGGGATTTTGGCACATCCTGATCCACAGGTGACTTGCTCTGTGCGGGGGCACTCAGGTATCCGAGAGGAAGAAGGTACAGACAGCAATTAAATCCTTAATGGGCGACTCTGCCGGAGGCAATTCCAAGGTCAGTTGTGTCCCCACGCTCCCCAAGCCCCAGTGAGATTTGTCCTCCACCATCCCCACAGCTCTGACCATGCCCGGGCACAAACTCCCTGAGATCCCCTACACCTCCCTGAGAACTCCGCTGGGAAGGGGCAGCACTGCCTGCCCTGAGGCACCAAAACCAAGGAGAACACCCATTTGTTGGGAAAAAGAGCAAACCCAGCTGGATAAAGAGTCCTGTGCTGGGCTCACTTGATGGGGAAGGTCTCATCCTTCCTGCGCTGCCTCTCCCGTGCGGGAACGACCTCCCAGCCGAAAGTCAGGCTCCAGTCGAAGTTGCCCCGGCTGTGCTGCTTCCCATTCTGGACAGGCTTGGAGAACTCGAAGGTGTTGAGGTCGATGGTGGCAATGTCGGGGCTCACAACGGCCGTGGGCTCCTCAGCGATGCGGGACAGGAGCGGCTCCAGCCATCCATGGAAACACTCGCCTGGGACACGGGGCAGGGTTGGAGCAGGGACAGCGCCACTCACAGCACCTGGGGGCATGCGGGTGGCACACGGGTGGCACAGGGGGGGCACTCACAGTGGGCATCCAGGAAGGTCAGCACCTCCCCGCTCGCCACGCTGGCCCCCAGCAGCCGCGCCGTGATGAGCCCCTTGCGTTCCCGCTGCCGCACCACGCGCACGATCTGCAGCTGCTCCACGTAGCGATCCAGCTCCTCCTTCAGGTACTCTGAGGGTGGGAAGAGCATCTGGGTCCATCAGAGAGGCAGGTGCCGGTCCCTGGTGCCTCCCATCGCATCCCATCGCATCCCATCGCATCCCATCGCATCCCATCGCATCCCATCGCATCCCATCGCTTCCCATTTCCCATTTCCCATTTCCCATTTCCCATTTCCCATCTCATCCTGTCCCATCCTGTCCCGTCCGCTGCTGCTCAGACCCTGCAGTTTTGGGTTCAGGGACAACCTGGGCCTTTGCCCCAAACCCAAGTGTATTTTTGGCTAAAAAAGAAGAGTTTTATGAGGGTCTAAGCCCCCTCTGTCTCATCCCTCTCTGGAGAGGGACTGGGGGATTGACAGGGGGAGGTCACATTCTGCACTTGAAGGGTCACCAGGACCAAGTTGTGACTGAGGGAAGGGACAGTGGACGCAGGGTCACCACCAGAAGATCCCGGGATTTCTTGGCAGGCGCAGCCAAGCCAGGAGCTGGAAATGGCCAAGTGAGAACTGGGACCCCCAGAAAATCATCCTGGGAAGGGAACCCAAGTCCCACCCATGTCCAGCCACAGTGGGAGTCAAGGTCTGGGGCAAGGAAGCCCTGGGGCACCCTGAGGTTCCTGCTCCTCGGGAGCCCGTGGGTGGAAAGAGAGAATTTATCTGGGACAAGGGCAGAGTCCATTCCTCCCAGTGACCTGACACTGAACCCTGCGTTAATTATCTCTGGGTACTAATTAATGAGGGTTGCAGCTGGCTGAGGGTGGAGGTTTGTGGGGCACCAGGTTTGTCCCCAGGGTTGGGTTAACAGCAGTGCTGGGGAAGGGAAAATCCCAGGGGTGCTCTGGAGTGAGTGTGAAATCCTGGGATGCTGAAAGCTTCAGTCACTTCTCCAAGTGGCTCAGAGCTGCCACTTCCAGGCTTGGAAAGGAGCTTGGCGTCCCTTGCATCCTGCCAGGGCTCCCGTGTCCTTCTGATCCCACATCCTGCCATGGATTCTGCCTCCTGCTGGCCCCCAAATTCCCCCACTGCTCCCTGTGGTCCTGCATCCCTCTGACCTACATCCCACCATGGTCCCTGCCTCCCTCTGACCCCTGTTTCCCCATGGCCCCCACCCACCATCCGTGCTGGCATCGTCCACCAGGATGACCTCGCGGAGCAGCCGAGCCGGGGACGAGTGCAGGACGCTGTAGACTGTCCGGAGCAGGGTGGACCAGGCCTCGTTGTGGAACACAATGACCACGCTGGTGGTGGGGAGGGGAGGGCAGCGCTTGAACTTCTGGTCAATGCACCTGGGGGACAGAATGGGGGGGATGAAGGGGGAAGCACGACTGGAGTGACCCCCTGATATCCCCTCCTCCCCAAACCCCACAGCAGGGGAGCAGCTCTGGCCCCTCTGGACTCATCCCTGCTTTGATTCCCATTGATTTTGGTTGAGTGAGTCCTGTTCCTGGCCTCCGTGTCCCCCCTTTGTCACCGCTACACCTGCTAAGCACGGATAATCGCCTGCCAGCGCGGGAGGCTGGATTCCTCCATCCCTTTCAAGGCTTTTTCCATCCCAAATTCCCCCCATGTCTCCCCCATCCCACCCCCCCTTGGGGGCAGGGCTGGGGGGGCCCCGCTTTAATCCTGCAGCCTCTGGCCGAGGGCAGGTGGGGAAATCTCTGGAGTTTCCTCAAATCCCTCCCCCCAACCCCAGCGGGGTCCGAGGCCGTTCCACTTGGCTAAGAAAAGAAAAATCTGACTGCTGGAGCCGCTGGAATAAAGGAGGGAGAGGAGGGAAAGGCGGGGAGGTGACGGAGCCACCGAGCAGGTACAGGGAGACACAAAGAGCCTGTTGCCACCAAACCCGCCCCCAAGGGGCCAAAATTAGGGAGAAATAATAATAAATAGATTCTTTTCCTTTTCAGCTCTGTCTCCATTCAGTCCCCTGCCGGTGCTGGGTGACATCCCGGCCCCAATCTGCTTTAATTTCCTCTGCAATTTAAGGGAGTGAGTGGCCAGGTTGAAGGGCTGGGTGGGTTTTGGGCTCTCACTCGGGGGGGCGGCTGTCGGGACCCAGCGCCCGCTGCAGGGAGATGCGGTCGCTGGCGAAGGCGTTGAAGCAATGCTTCTCATAGCCCCGCTCCTTCTCCTTCGTCTCCTCGGGAGTCCAGCGATCCTTCTTGAAGGCTTTTCCGTCGGCGCCGGGGCTGGCGGGGTCCTGCGGGGGTCTCTCCATGAGCGGCCGCAGCTCGGCCGCGGTGTAGGAGCCGGGCAGGCAGGAGCGGGCGCTGGGCAGCGGCTCCGGGGGCGGCTCCGGGGCTCCGATCTGCAGCCGCGGCATCGAGTCCCGCAGGTCCCGCACCGCCCCCAGCATCAGGTCCAGCACCTGGTCCTTGCCCTGCACGATGTTCCGCAGCCACGGCTCCTCGCCCGGCTCCTTCCTCCCCACGTCCTTTTGGAGGATGAAGAGGAACAGGACGAAGACGGCGCCAGCCAAGGCCACCTTCAAGGGGCTGTAGCGGCGGCGGAACAGCCTCATTGTGGGGTTTTGAGGGGTTTGTGGAGAGTTCACCGGGCTGGGCTGGGGGATTCAGGAATGTGGGGGCTCGGGGTGCATCACGGTGTCCCACTTTGCTTCAGTGACCTGGGGGAAGGAGAAACACCTGCAGTTAATTCCGAGCTGGATATGCCCCGAGTTCATCCCCCTGATATCAAAATAGGAATATTGTACTGAAGATATAATATGCAATATATAATAAATATATAACATATAATATATAATATACTATATTTAAAATATAATTAAAATTATATTGTACCTAAACCAGAATATATAAATATAATCAAATCATGGAATAGATTTGTTAAGGACCTTAAAGGTCACCCAGTCCAAACCCCTGCCACGGGCAGGGAACCTCCCACTAGACCAGGTTAATAACAAATAATAACATAATAATACAGTAGAAATATAACACCTTAATATATTGACATTGTAAAGTAACATGAGTAACATATTAACAATACAATGTTAGTAATATAATAATATAATTATGTTATAATATATAAGTATTAACATTAGTAAGACTAATAAAGCAATATAATATTAGCAATATATTATATAAAGTTTGGCACTAGTGACACCTGTAAAATTCATTCCCACCCAGCCCTTCCAGCCCCTAAATCCTTCCCAAAATTAAAAGACCGCAAAAAGTGTGGGTTAATAAATGCTGGAGGATGTGCCACCCCCCACCACAACACACGGGATCCCCCAGAAGTTTCTTCTGGGCCAGATCCGGAGGCTGCAGCCTCCCCCTGCCACTGCCCGAAGTTAAAATAGAGCCAAAAATTTGTCAAAATATTTTTGGCCGCTGGGTAAAAGCCTTTTCCTGGGCGTTTTCCTGCCTGCGAAGGGAAACTCGAGCAGACCACGGGGTGCTCCCGGCTGGGCTGAGTTGGAGCAGCAGGTTCTGTGTCCGGTGCCGTGTCCGGTGCCGCGGCCACCGGAGCTCGGTGCCAGCTCCCGAATTTGCCCCGGGATCCGTCGGAGGCTCTGAGCTTCCCACCACCCCCAAACTTCCCGCAGCTCCTCTTTGTGAGCCGCGGCCGCCGGAGCATGGACGAGCCCGGCGGGATCCATTCACCGCCATCTCCTCCTCCTCCACTTCGGGGTCCCCCCCCTTCCCTTGATTCCTTTTTCCCCCTTTTCATTCCCTTGGAAATGGGGCGGGGAAGGGCACCTGCCACAACTTCAAGGGCGAGGAAGTTTGGGCTGGGGAGGAGGAAGGTCCCCGGGGTCCCCGCTTTGAGCGCCGCGGGATCAAAGCTGGACCACGCTTCACTGCCAAGGGCGCCCGGCCCCATCCAGCACCAAAAAGAGCAGAATCGGGGAAAAAACCATAAATCCCTTCGTGTGTCCTGCCATTCCCTCGGAATTCCTGCCCCAAGGTGCCCCCTTGGGCACCGAGGTTTTCATGGCACGGTCTTGCTGTACAAGGAAGGGGAGGGAAAAGCAACGGATTTTGGGGGAAAAAACCCCGTTTCCATCAATCCCTCAACTCTCTGAGCTTCCTTCCTGCCACGTTGTTAACGAAGCTCGTTAGGTGTCTGTGTTAATTAGCCCCAGAGGGACACGAGGTGTGCGGGGGGGCTCAGGTTGTGCACAGCAAGAGCTGCCGCTCCCGGGGGTCCCCAACCCCAAACCCCTCCCCAGGCCCTTCCCCAAAAGGGCCAAAAAGCCAAATACAAATAAAAACTTCCCCCCGAAAGACTGGACTGGATTTGGGATAAAGCTCCAGCGAGAGCTCCTGGTGCACCTGAGCTCTCCGCCACCTGCCCTGCAAACTCCCGGGGGGATTCTGCTCCAGCCCATCCTGCCCATCCCGAAAATCCCGGCTTGCGACGGGACCGGCCCTGCACCCAGGAAAAACAACATCAAAGTGACCCAGTGGAGCCTATTGGCGTCAGGAAAGGGGGAAAAGGGGTTCGGTGGGAATTCGGGGAGAGTCCCCCGTGGTGTGGGAGTGAGGGATGGTGGGAAGAGGCAGAAACAGAGATGTACTCGTGGAGGAAATAAAAGAAAATAAATAAAATACAGGTGAATTGACACGGACACTGCCGAAGGCGAGGTGGCCACCGGCTCCACGTGGCAGCGAGACACGATGACATCGGGAGGGGCAGGGGCTGGGAAAAGACGAGAGCGGGAAGTGGGGGGAAAGCGGGATTGCTCCCGGTGGGATTCAGTTCCAGTGGGAGGAACTGGATGTGCTGGGGAGTGTAAAGGGTGGGAGCTCACAGGAAGCAGGATCCTGTCGTGCTGCCCCCGTCCAGGCGCTGCCCTCATCCCCAGGGATGAGCCCAGGGGGTCCTGGAGCCGCTCCCGGTGGTGCGGAACGGGAGCGCCCGGACTTGGGGTGTGTGTGAGGGTCTCTGCCCTGCCGGGGGCCCTGGGGGTGACGGGGGCCGGGTCCTTCCACTGCCCTGGAGCCGCTGGGCTGCTCCGGAGGCTCCATCCGGACCCCCCGCTCCGAGGGGGCTCCATCCCAGGACCCCTTGAACCCCCTTCCACGGAGGGGCCGCTGCACCGGGACCCCCAGAGTGCCCCACCAAGCCCACCCTGCTCCCCCTTCCCCCGGACCGAGGGCTCCCCACCCTCACCTCCTGTCTCCCCTGTCGTGGAGGGGGAGGATCCACACCAGGACCTCCAGACCCCCTTCTCATGGTCGGGGCTCCTCACCGGCATCAGCGGGACCCCCGGACCCCTCCTCTGAGGCAAGGACTTCACAGCGGGATCCCAGCCCCCCTTACCGCAGAGGGGGGCACCGCACCACGACCCCCGGAACCACCGAACCCCCTTCCCTGGGGCGGGGGCTGCGCACCGGGACCCCGTTCCCTCGGCAAGAGCTCGGCACCGGGACCCCCAGACCCCCTTACAGGTGAGGGGGGCTCAGCAGCGGGACCCCCGTCCCCTCCCCTCTCACCGGCTCCAAAGCGGCTGCGGGGCCGCAGGTGCGTCCGGCTGGGGCGGGGCCACCTGCGCTCCCCGTTCCCCGCCCTCCGGTGCAGGTGCACGGGGCGGGGCCGCCGCGGTCCTAAAGCCACCTGGCCCGGCCAAAACGCCGGGTCCTAGAGGTACCTGCCGGGGGAAACACCGCGTCCTGGAGCCGCTCGGCCGTGCCGGGAACAGCGCCTGATCCTGGTGCCACCCGCCGGGCCCGCGCATGAGATGGAGGTGCTGTGCTGGGGACCAGTAAGGGACCGGCACTGGGGACACTGGAAACCTCAGGGACCTGTTGAGGTCACAGGGTGTGAGCCCAGGTGTGCTGGGACCGGCCCTGGGGACACGGAGCCGCACGGGTCGGACCCCACGTGTGATGGGGACCAGTAAGGGACCGGCACTGGGCGGGATGGGAGGAGCAGGACGGCTGCGGGAAAAGCCCTGCAGGGACGGGCCCGAGCGGGCTCCATCACCCAGCCCAGGAGTTTCCTTTGGCTCTGGCGCTGCGAGGAGGATTTGGGAGATTTGAGCTGAAGCAGAGCGAGGATTAATCAGGATTATTGAGATATTAGCTGGAATATTAACTGGTTTACAGGGGATGAGGTCCCTAGGGCACAAATATCCATCAGCCCCAAATTAAAACTCTAATGAGCTGGAATAAGGTGTGAGGGTAAACTGAGGCACAGATTAGAGCCAACCCTCGGCCTCCACGAGCCCCCCGGGGCTTTTCCGAGTTCACTTCGGAGCCGTCGCTCTCGCCCGTTTCGTTTCCTCCTTCGGAGGTTTCGCTTTTCGCTCAAAACCCGAAGGGGAAATTCCCTCCCCCGAATTTGCTGCTGCTCGACTTTCAGGCGGCCGCCACTCTCAGCTCGTCACCGCGGCCGCCAGCACGGTCCCCAGCACGGTAAATCACTTCTGGGGGAAACAGAAGGATTTTGGGGTCCGCTCCGGGCTGGGTGGTGGGGATGGGATTTTGGGTGCTCTGAACCGGCCCAGCCCTCCCCGCGCCGGGTTCTGCTCCTCGGAGACGCTCTGCCGACCCCGAAAATGAGTTTTTGTGTCTCCAAATTGCTGCTTTTAATTGCAGTTTGGGAGGGCTTTTTTTTTGGGACATAAAAAAATGTCCTGCAGCTTCTTCCTGGTGACAGCAGTCTGGGGGAAATGAGAAGGAGTCGAGACCCGAAAAACCCCAGCAGGGGTGGAATAAAATCCATTACAAAATCTTTCCAGGTTGTTAGGGAGTGACGGCTCCGTGTCGCACTCCAATTAATAATTAATTGGCGTCTTTATAGACAACTCTCAGGCAAAACAAAACTTAAATTAGAGGTGGAGTTGGCTGCCTTGGGGAGGCTGAAAAATGTTTACTTTTAAATTTTTAAGGAGTAGAGGAACCCAAAAAGTCAAAATCAGGGTGAAGTTTCCTCTCGGTGTGGGGCGAGCACTGCAGTTCCCTGAGCTGGGAGCAAACCTTACCATTGCCTCTGAGCTTTTCCTCGCTCCAGGTGCATTTCCTTCAGGATTTCTGCTCTTCTTCCCTCCCCGGGAATCCACAGCGTCGGAGGCAGCTCCATCCAACCTTCCAGCCAAACCCCTAATTTGAGTTAGAGTTTAAATTTAACGCCGAGCTGAAACTTGCAGCGCTGAGCTGAGCAAACCTGGAGGAGCTGACAGGAAGCCAGGATGATTTGCATGAAGATCTCACCAACCCTTCACATCCCCTTTGCAGATTGTTTGCAGATTTGTGTCCAGCTTTGGGTTTATTTATTATCTTTTAGCCCGGTAATAATTGGTGCAAGATGGGAAAACTGGGAAGTTTAATCCATAATACAGCTGTTAAAGAGGGGAGAAATGTGGGGAACACAATTTTCCTCCATAATGGCAATATTTGGTTAATTGATGCTGGGTGGTGTTTCCTGGGGTATTTTTGGGAGGAGAAGAGGCTGAGCAGCTCAAAAAAAGGGAATTGTGTCCCCACCTGTGGACATCATTCCTTGGATGGGTTTGTAGTTGGGAGTTTTTTGCTTTTGTGCCCAAAGAATTCCATTATTTGGTACTGAGTTGGAAATACAACTTTTTCCAGGTAGATTTTTTTTTTTACTAAATGGAATTTTCAGGTTGTTTGGAGCTCGTGGAAGCTGTGGGGGAGAGGTGGAAAAACCCAGCTTGGCTCCTCTTAGAAAGAACCTCTTCCCTTTTTTTTTTTTTGTATATATTACGAGAGAACTGGAGATGCTTCTCTCTGTGCAGTCCCACACACCTGCAGCAGCTGGGATCTGGAGCCTGCAGCACCTGATCCTCCCCATCCCACCAGCTCGGGATGACCCTGGCAGCTCCTCCCTGCCCGTGGATAACACCAGTCATCAGTGGATGATTATTAATGTGGTAATTATTGCTATTAGCAGGTGGCTGTTCCCTCTGCTGTCCCCTGGAGTGATGGAGATGGAGGAGGTGTTCCTGCAGCTCTGGGGGGAGGTGGCCAGGCTGCAGGAGCTGTGCTCGGAGCAGGGGAGGCTCCTCCAGAGGCTGAGGGCCAGGAAGGGACCAGTCCTCGGTGAGTGGGGCCTGTGGGGACCCCAGACTGCACATTTGGGTCACTCCCACCTTTGTCCCGGTGCCCTCAGGAAGTTCCTCTGGTGAGGTGAAGGAGGAAGGTTCCCTGAGCCCATCGTGGCTTTTGGGTGTCGCTGCTCAGGGACACTCCCGGTCCTGGGACCATCACCTGGAGAGGGTGGGGGAGGATCTACATCCCAGAAAACACCCAGAAACCCTCTGGTTCTCCAAGGATTCCCCCTCTCCATACTCTCCTCTCCCCCCAAAACACTCACATCGCTCCCACGGGGTCTGGCACCATTTTCCCAACCCTAAAATGGGAATTTTGTGGACAGGAGGGATCGGTTTGGACAAAGCTGTGCTGGGAAACTGCAACCTCCCTGCCCTGGGGCTTCCTCCTTTCCACCTGTGTCCTTTCAGGACTTAAACCAAAGCCTTTCCTGGGATGAACCTGGAGTTTGGGGACGCAGGGGTGTCCCAGTGTCCTGAGGGAGCTGATGTTCCTCCAACCCTCAGCCCTCCCTCATTGTCCTCAGTGTCCTTTCTCTGTTGGCCCAGGCTCCAGAGGAGATGGCTGAGCTCTGCCAGCCCAGGGGTTTTCCAACAGGAAAATGGAGCAATGGAAAGGGAAAAAAACCCTTTCAGATTCCTGGGAATGACCCCTCTGCCTCGCTCTCTCCCAAAGACATCCCGGTGTCGCTGCCTATCCAGTGCACGGAGGACGTGGTGCCAGGGGACAGGCAAAGGTCACCTGAGAGCGGCCAAAAACACCCAGGGGCTCTGACATCCTCCACATCCCCCCTGGAGGGCTCTGCTTGTCCCATGGAACATCCCCAGGCCACCAACAGGCTCCCCCCAGGCCCTGGGAATGGCGTCGGAACCGGAGGAGCCGCAGCTTTTGGCAGCAGCGAGGGGGAGAAGGGAGATGTGCCCACCTGGATGAGAACCTGGATCCTCCCTGTCCCCTGGGAAGGAGGAAGAACCCCCTGCAGCCCTCGGGAGTTGGAGGCACTAAATCCAGGGGCTGGGGGCTCCTTCCCAAATCTTCTGGATCTCTACAGAGCCCCAGAAGTGCTTGAGAGGGAAGATGCTCCCAGGGATGTGGCTCTCCCTGGGGAGGCTCTGGTGGAGATCCGAGGGCCTGTGAAGGTAATTTGGGAGGCTGGCAGGGAATTTGGTCCATGCTGGAGTTATGGCACCAGGGACGCTTCACCCTCCTCTCCATCAGCCCTGGACACATGGGAAGTGTGGCAGAGTGGGGTTGTTCTCTTAAAAGGTCTCTGGGCACTCAATTTTCTGGTTCCCAGGGGAGCTGGGTACAGGAAAGCCCCTGAGGTCCATCTGTCCAGCAGGACATCGCTCCTGTGATCCTCACAGAGGCTGTGGGCATCCCTTGGAGGAGTTAGGTCAGTTAGGTTAGTTAGTTAGTTCATTAATTAGTTAGTTAGTTCATTAGTTAGTTAGGGGGAAACCTCTAAGCCCCCTTTGAATCTTCCAGTTAAGCAGCTCTAAAGTATTTCCTTCATTCTCTCAGATCTCCACACCCCAGAACACATTCCCAAATCATTCCAAATGATTCCTGTCATTCTGAAAGGATTTCTGAAGACCTCCCTGAGCTCTGGCCCCTCCTGCTGAACCTTCACTCCAACCCTGGCCTTCCCACCCAGGATCCCTGCGATGCCAATCCCCTTTTCTTTCATTCCTTTTCCCAAATGAAACCCTTAAAAATCCTTTCATGGCTTCAGGGGCTGGGTGTTCCCGGGGGTAACTCCTGATTTTGGGCTGTATTTGGGAGGGAGTTTTGAAAGGAGAAGGGGGAAGTGGGGCTGTGTCTGTCTGGGGAGGCCCCAAAGGGCCCGATGAGCACTCCAATGACAATGGCACAGGGACAGGTGACAAAAGTGCTCCGGTTTGCTGCTCAATTCCAATTTTCCTCCTGGTTTGGCTTGTGGAAAGTGCTGGGGGAGACTCGGGAGCCACATGGAAATCCAGGGGGATTTCTGGAGGATGGGGTGAGGGGCAGCTTGAGCTCCCCCAAGCTCCAGCCCAGTCCTTTTTGGGCACAAAAAGGTGGAGTCAGGTTTGGGTTGGGGGCTGGCCCAGGGCACTCCTGGGGGGTCTCTCTGTCCCAAAATCCCTCTTCTCTTGCCAGACGTGCTGGACTCCAGGCTGGGTGCTGGAGGAGGAGATGCTCAGGACCGACCCCATCCGTGAAGCTGCTCCAGCCTGTGACCTGTGCCGGGAGATTTTCCCCTCGGATGCAGCGGGACACGTGGAATATTTGAACCATGTCTTGGCCCATCTGGAGTAGGACTTGTATTCCCAATGGGAAATCCATGGATTTGCACCACAGGACAGACTCTGCACATTCCCAAGCTGGACTTGATGGCCTCGGAGAGCTTTTCCAGCCCTGGGATTCTGTGGCTGATGAGGATTCCGGGATCCTCCTGCTGGTTTGGACTGGGAGCAGCTGCCACGTCCCCCATCCTTCTCCATGTAGAATGAGCTCCCAGATTTGGATTATCCTGGCTGTGTTTTGGGTTACTCATCTCTGTGGATGTTGAAGCCAATCCTATCCTGGGGTCTGGAGGTGCAACTCCTGGGAAAAGGGAATTTCTCAAAATTTGCCTTTGACACAGTGGAAATGAATCCTCCATAAATAGTCAGGGATGTTTGGGAAGACACATTGGCTTTCTCTGGGAGTTTGGAAGGTTGGGTGGGAGAATCTCAAGGTTTTTGGGGTCACTAAGTATTTTAATTCATTAACAGTAATTTGAGAGTTTTATGGCTCTTCCATCAGTGGTATCCAATGTGTTTCCCAAAGGGTTTCACTACAGCAGTGGGGAAATTGAGGCACAAATCATGGATCATCTTCAAATCCCTTTATTCTTCTGGAAAAATCTCATCTCAGGCTTTTCTATTTTGTAAGTTTCTCCTGAAGTGGATTTGGCATCTCCTGTTTGAGAAAACTTGTGTTGAAATGGAGAGCCAGGTTCTCCTCTAATTCCAGGGACTGGGAAGAATTGGGATCTCCAGCTCCAACGTTCTCCTCTTTGGCAGCACAGAAAAGTCAGGAGTGAATTTTCTTCCCCAAAGCAGAGCCACATTAATGGATTAACCCATGACAAACCCACATGTCCCCAGGGTCCCTGGAACCATTTTCCAAGACAAATCCCACAGCTCCTTTCTCTGGATCCGCAGCTTTGACCTTGGATTCTCCATCCATGTGGATATTGGAGCTGCTTCCAGCCCTGGGTAGAACTGGGGCCTTTATTTCACTGAAAATGGATTTTCTCAAGGTTTTCTTGGGATTTTCTCCAGGTTTTCTCCACATCACAATGAAGTTTCCCACCACTCTCTCCATTTCATCCTGTGGCTCCTCAAATTAATTTGGATTATTTGAAAGGGTTTTATGCTCTTCTTAGAGAAGAAACCCTCATTTCCCAGGTGAATCCCTGGAAGCTGCAGACCCAAAGCTGGAGCAAGGACCCCATCAGATTATTCCCATTTATTGGCACCAAATGGCAGGAGCTGCCTGGAGGGAGGAATCCAGCCGGGCTCTCCTTGCCTGGGAAACTGAACTCCCAAAGCAGGAGCACAGATGATTTTTGTCAAGAGTCAAAACCCTGCTGTGGGGCTGGTGTGGCTCTGCAAAGCCCAAAATGCCGTGGAAAATCCCCCTGGGAGCGCTTGGGATGAGCCACGAGAGAACTTGTGCTGATCCTCCATCCCTGGGGAGGCACAGCAGTGGAAGCTGCACAGACCTGGCCTCTCTCAAGGACCTTTTTAGCTCTGGGGGTAATTAATTCTGCCCCCCCAGATGGTCCCCAGGGACACGGAGCTTCCTTTTGGGATCCAGCCCTTTCCAGGGCAGGAACGTGGCTCTGGCTCCGAAATAACTTTAATTGCAGGGTGCTGTTGGGGCCCGTGGGTGGGCTGCGGTTCTTTGGGCCAGGCTGGGCTCCAGGTGGGTGGGAGTCATTTTGGGAAAGGCAGGAGCTGGGTGAGGGCAGGTTCCCATCAGGAGAAGTTGGAAAAGCGGGATTGGGTGAAGTCTGTGCCAGGAGAACTCAGGGATAAGGGTGTCCCACTCGTGTTTTCCAAGTAGGGATGGAGCTGGCGATGACACTCCTGGGGAAACCACGGCAGCAAAAATACAGCTGGAAACGGGATTTTGGGTGGAAAATACTCATTTTTGAGGGTTTCTAATTTGGGGTCTGGGCTGTAGGAGGAGGAAGGGGCTGCCCGGGTGCTGGGGGTGTCCTGACATCAAGCTCTGTGCACTAATCTGTGTCCAAACACCCCCAAATTCCAATGTCCAACTCCTCCGGGGCCACATTTTCAGAGGAGATAAAATAAATGAGGGTGGGGCAGGGCGGGATTTCATCCCTCTAATGGGAGAGTGAGGAAAAAGGGAAATTTCCTGCCTAGGAACAGCATTTCTCACTGGAAAAACTCTGACTGCTGTGGTTGTCGCAAATCTGGGAGCTGCCATCTGAGAGACTGGGGGATAATTTCTCCCCTCACCTGCAGCAGGAGCCCATCTGTGCCACCAGTGAGGATGGGAAGTCATTAATGCCTCGGTTAATTAATAACTGACCCTTGATTTTCATCCCTCATTAAGGGAAGGGAAGTGTTCCATGGTCCTGTTGTGCTTGGACACGGGCTTAAGGAGGCAGAGACTGTAAAATGGGATAAAAAAATGTGCATTTCCAAGCAATTCAGTGACTTCCAAGTGTCGATTTTGGAAGAGCTGTGGGTGACAGCTCAAACCCTCCCAAATTCCTAAGCCTTTCCTGCTGGGACAAGGGGATTTTTGGGGAGCAAAGGGCTGGGGGGAAAAAGGGGGTGGGAGATGGTGGAGGAGGCCCGGAGGGAACTTGGGGGGGGCTGAGGGGGAGGTTGTGGGGCTTGGGGGATCCTCGAGAGGATGAGAGTGAGTTGGGGGGGTCAGGATGATGCTGGGGAGGAACAAGATGGGTCTGGAGGGGTCAGGATGGTGCTGGGGGTCAGGATCATGTTGAAGGTGATTCTGGGGAGGGGGAGTGGAGGGGAGTGGGGGGTGCTGCTGGAGAGAGGCTGGGGGGGGGTCTGAGGGGATTTGGGGGTAACACGGGAGAGGATCTGAGGGGGCGGCTCGAGGGGCTCAAGTGCTGAAGCAGAGTCGGGGTTTTGCTGGGGGGGATCAGGATGATGCTGGGGGGACCGAGGGTGGGTGGCGGTGCTGGAGAGGGGACACTGGAATGCTGGAGGGGACAGAGGCGATGCTGGGGGGCACGGGCTGAGAGGGGAATTGGGGTGATGCTGGGGGGATCAGGACTGGGGGCGTTTCTGCAGAGCACCTGGGAGGGAGAAATTCTGGAGGGGGGGCACTGAAATGCTGGAGGGAATGGGGGGTGAATGGGGGGGGATGCTGGGGTCAGCTGAGGGCAGGCGCCGGAGGGAAGGTGGGGGTGATGCTGCGGGGCAGCAGGGGGATCCCGGGGACGATTTCGAAGGCGGAGGGGGTCAGTGCGATGCTGGAGGGAATCGGGGCGGGTGGTGCCGAAGCGCGGCCGCAGGAAACCCAGCGGGCATCGCCCCCCGGCCCTGCCTCCTCCCCCCGCCCTCCTCCTCCTCCTCCTCCCGCCGGCCCTGGGCGGGGTTTGGCCCCGGCGCCGGGCGATGCTGGAGCCGGTGTGAGCGGCACCGGGGCTGCAGCCGGCGGCGGCCCCCACCCCGGGGGGGTGCCCGGGCCCCCGGGCCAGCCATGCCCGCCGGCAGCAACGAGCCCGATGGGATCCTCAGTTACCAGGTGGGGGGCGGCGGGGGGGACGGCCGGTCCCTCCGGTGCGGCCGGAGGATGCTCCGTGCCTGCTTCACTGCGGCATTTCCGACCGAGGGGGGGACGGGGAGGGGAGGAATCTGCGAGGGGGGGCCCAAGGGGCGAGCGAAGGGGGGTGAAGGGCATCGGCGAGGGGGGAGGTGTCCGTGAACTGGGGTGCAGGGGGAGCCGGGACTGTGGGAGGGGGAGCCCGGCCTCTGAAAGGGGGGGAGGCGGGGGGCACAAAGGGGGAGAGAGGGGGGCTCAAGGTGGGCGCAGGAGGGAGGGGAAGAGGGGGGAAGGGCACCTGCGTGGTGCCTGCTGGGGTGTCCCCACTGGGCCCCCCCGTCTCCTCCTCTGCATCTGGATGTGCCTCCCCTCCCTCCTACCCCCTCCTCCCGATCGGCCCTTTGGAGAGGGGACAAAGGCCACTGTCCCCGCAGAGCCCCACGTCACCCAGTCCCCACCACCTGTCCCTGGCACCCCGTCACTGTCACCCCGTCCCTGTCACCCCAGCACGGCCCCGCAGTCCGGGGGGCTCAGGGGTTGCGCCCCCAGCCCGTGCCCGGTGCGGGAGGGGGGCAGGAGGCAGCTGGGTTGTCCCTCCCTTTCAGCGTCTCCTTGTCCCTGTCCCCCCCTGGCCCGCACCCTTGGGACCGGCCCAAGCTGCTCTGGGTGACCATGACAGGTGGGGAATTAATTAATGAGAGGCTGGGAATTAATTAATCTGCTCGGAAATTACAGATTAATCGGAGTTTCTGTCCCCCCTGCGCTGGTGACTGTCGTGTCCTGGTAATCTTGGCCGTGACCAGCGTGTCCCTCCCCAGCCCCATTTTGGGGGTCCTGTCCCCTCCCCCATTTCCAGCTGTCCCAGTCCCAGCTCAGATCCTGGCCCAGGAGCCACAGGGGTCCCTGGGAGTGACAGGGTCACTCCAGGGATGGTGGCTTTGTCCAGCAGAATGGAGATGGAGAGGGGTGGGGGGGTCTCTCTGCCACCTCGGCAGCCCCCAGGTACCCCCTGTTGCCCTCATCCCATAAGAACAGTGGGTCAGTTATTAATTAATTATTAATTACACCTTGGTCAAGGTGAGCGACATCAATCCTCCCAGGGCCGCTGGTGCCGCTCCTGGTGTGCCCTGGGCTGGGGACCAAGAGGGCTCAAGGCTGGTCCTGAGCCTCTGCTTGGAGCTTTGCCTCATCCTGAATTACCCCAAAATGTCCCCAGAGCAGGAGTTTTTCTTTCCTAACCTGAGTTGCAGGGAGTCAGGGAAACTGAGGCAGAACCCCCAAAAATCCCTCTGGGGGACACAGAATCCCAACAAAGTATGAATTTGGAGAGGGGGTCAGGACACATCAAGCTCGTGACGTGGAGGGGGATTGAAATGGGATTTCTTCCTTTGCTCCAGCCATTCCTGATCTCGTTCCTAGTAGCAACAATTCCTTTCAGTCTCCCCAAAAAACAACTTCCAGGCAGCCAAACTGAGTTGTTTCCATAGAAGACAGCAAACTGAAACAACCCTGGCTGCTCTGAAACTCCAGGGTGAACGATGCCAAGCTAGGCATCCCCTTTCCAGCCCAGTTTGGATGAGCTGATGGTTCCCAGTGGAGGAGGATGGAGAGGGAAGGCTGGTACCCATGCAGGGTAATAATATACATATATAATAATATATCCAATAATCCAGGCTATTATCCTGGGATAACTCGTGCTTTGGAGCCATCCCTCCTTCCTGCTCCACCCCATCCCAAACCCATGGCTCCACAGCCACAAAGTCCTCAAATCCCCTGAATTTCCTCAGGGGAGCAGCCCCTCCCAGTCCAGCTGAGTGTTCTGACTGGAACCGGGACAGTTTGGAGCGGGACTGTTTCCTTCGGTGGCACCTCCATGTGATTTTGGGCACGCCGGTGTGTCTTGGGAAGGGCAATGGGATATTGGAGCATCCATGGACGCACAGGTTCCCACCTGCCCCTCCTAAAGCTCCTGGAGCTTCAATCCTGGCTAATAACCCATCAGTGGGGCTCCGAGCTTGGATCCCAGCGGGATTCTCCCTGCTCAGCCCTCGGTGTCACCTTCCCCGGCCGGGTCATTTTACAGCCGGGTCACCTTTCCGGACAGGTGACCTTTGAGGCAGGAGGGAGCTCATTAAAGCCAAGGAGTCTGGAGGATGGAGACGCTGGATTAGCTCAGCTCGGGAAGTCAGGCAGAGCTGCAGAGCGAGGAGAGGATAAATGGGGATTTTCCGGAGCCACTGTCCTGTGATAGCAGCGGCTCCGGCCCCTGAGGATCCCCCGAGGGCTGGGGCTTGTGCCAAAGCGAGACCTGCCTGGAATTACCTGATTTTCTGCAGGAAATCTGGACGGAAACCAGCCCTGCTCATGATGTTTCTTTCCCTGACAGTTTGTACCTCCCTCATTCTTTGTGAATTTGGGTTTAAATCCACCCAAATGCTGATTGTCCTTCCCCTGGCAGGATATGGTGTGTTCACCCCATTCTGCAGAGTTTTCCATGCAACAGAGCTGGGTTCTCCCCTCTACTGTGTTTTCCAAGTGGGCAGAATTCTGGGGAGTGTGGCTGTAAATAATCCCTGGGTTGGCACCTTGGATTCTGATTCCTTCCCTTTTTGTCTCTGGAGCTGAGGGACACAAGGTGCCACCTTGTCCTGACCCCTGATCCATCTGGAGGCTCAATTGTCCCCCAAAACTGGGGGGTGACATGAGGATGAACGGGAATGGAATGTCCTGAATGGGAGGGGACCCATAAGGTTATGGCAGTGACAAAGTGACCCTACCTGGGAGAATCCCAGGGAGCACGGCTGGGGCTCTGCTGGGGGCTGTGCATTTCCTCAATGGAGGGAAAACTCCCCCAAATCTTGCTGGAGTTTCCCTGGAGTGCAGGAGGGGAGGTTTGACAAAATGTTTTTTGGGAGAGAAAGAAACTGCCTGTGTTACCCACAGGAGGTTTGAATCTGCCACTCCCAAATCCCTCCATTTACTCACACTGCCACAGGTGTGCTCAAATTTGCCATTTTATTAAAATTCCCATTTTTAATTGTGATTTATTGAGCCCTTTCACTCCGTGTCTTTTCCAAGGTTGGAGTTTAGTCCCTTCTGGCAGCTCTGGGGGGAGCAGGGTGCTCGGAAGGGCAGGAGGGTGGTGATGGATGTCATTGGAGCGAGGATGGAAAAGCCACTGGCTGCTGGGCAACGTGGGCAAGCCCAGGAGTGGGAGGGGAGGGAGCACCAGTGAACTCTGGAACTCATTCCCAACAGGAATGTTTGTTCCTCTTTCTCATAAACTCACCAGTGACCACGACCCAAAGGTTTTCCACCCGTTGGTTAAAGCAGGAATTTGGGGCAGCAGATTCTCTGTTAGTTTTTCTGGCTGAAATCATAACCCATGATTTGTTCTTCCTTTTCCAATAACCTCATGGCATCATTATCAATACAATGGCAGCTCTGCCCAATGGTGTTGGAAATTTTCCTTACAAATTCCAGCTGTGGTTGCTCTGAGCTGGTTCCCAGGGCACGGGGGAGCTCTTGCTCCTGGAATTTCATCCAGCAGCCCCACCAGTTCCCCCAGTTCCCTCTGGATTTTGCTGCTTTTCCACCTTCAGTTTCAGGAATCAAATTCTGGGTGTGATTTTTCTTGTTTGAATCATTTTTATTCACCGCAGTGGCATCAATGCGAGGATAAATCTCATCCACTCAATCATCCCAAACCTTCCCTTGGAGCTTTTAAATGAGGAATAATTGGGAAACTGATAGAAAATATGGGTGTTTGGGCATTGCAGCGTGTTTGTTTGCACAGATGATGGGATTTTGGTTTTCTTGGATTGCTGGGGGGTGGGGGGCAAGGAAGGGGAAGGTGAGCAGTGGTGATCTGTCCTTTAGTATTTGAGATAGAAAAGAATCATGGAATGTTTGGGTTGGAAAACCATTGGACCATCCTGCTCCACCCCTCTGCCCTGGACAGGGAGACTTCCCACTAGCAGAGGTTGCTCAGAAATCTCAATTAAAAGATGGAAAATGCTGTTTTCCATGGAAAACTTGCACCAAGGGGAGCCTGAGCCTCTGCAGGACCTTGAGGGCTCTTGGAGGTCATTGGTGGCCACCCAGGGAGTGCTGCAGGAACCACCCTGAGACCAAAAGTGGCTCTTTCTCCCCAGCTTGGAAATCCCTGTGTACTTTTTTCTTTTTGTGTACAACATGGATGGGTTTATTTGGGAATGGGAAAAGAACCTCCCACAAGTCCTTGTTTTTTGGGCTTCTCCTGGAGGAGAAGCCATGATCCTCATGGAATGGTGGATGGACAGGGAGGTTGGAGGGAGCTCCACAAACCCAAATTTTCCCTTCTTTTCCTCATTAGAGGCATGATGAGGAGGCCGTGATTGACCAGGGCAGGACAAGCAACGTGGTCAACATCCACTATGAGAAGGAGGAGCTGGAAGGTGAGATCCTGCTGGGATCCTGGTGGAGGGGCCACCAGGCCCTGGGAAAAAGTCCCTGCAACATCTCTTGCCTGAGCAGCAAAACCTTCTGTGGTTCTTGATTAAACAAGAAATTATTGATTTTTTAATGCGACGGCTTTTAAAGCCCTCGTGGAGGCCCCGGTGAGAATTGTGTCCATGGGGTTGGATAATTCCCATCTGCTTTTCCCACAGCAGCTGATCCCAGCTTGGAGAGGGCAGGAGAATCATTTGATGTGGTGCAGATTCTCTGTTTTCCTCCTGGAGTTTATCATCATGGGACTCCTTTGATCTTTCCTTGTCACCTTGTGCCATAAAAGATTTGAAAACTATAATTATTGTATTATCTCCTGCTCAATGAGCAAATCGGAGGGTTGGTGGTGGTGTTGTTGTCCAGCCCAAACTAGAATTTGAGAGGGGTTTTGGTGCTTTTAGGTCACATTAGGTGACCCCCAAATCATCCCTTGGTGTGAAGCTTGAGTAAAACAGGCTTGGAAAAAAGAATAAGTCCGGGAAAATCAGGGATCCACTGAAATTCCCGTTAAGGGAAGTTGCTGTGGGATTTTTGGGGTGTCCTGTGACGATCCTTGCAGGATCTTCTCACTGAAGAGCTTCCATGACTCTGTGGTTTCCTCCTGGGGTGGCTGCACTGCACGAGCCACCAACCATTCCCAACATCCCTGTTTTCCCAGGCCACCGCACCCTGTACGTGGGTGTTCGGATGCCGCTGGTGCGCCAGAGCCACCGGCACCACCGCGCCCACAGCCAGAAACACCGGAAACGGGAGCGGGAGAAGGACACAGTCCCCGTGGAGCAGGGGTACCACTGTAAGTCCTGCTGGGGTGGCCACCACGGGACTTTCCAACCAAGTCCCTGGGGGTACTTCGTGTGGCTGTTTTACCAAGGAAAAGTGGCTTTTTTTTTAGCAAGATTCCCCTTTTCCCAAACTTTTCTCTGGTTTTGGAGTTAAGTCCATAACGGGTTTAGGGATCCTGGTGTACAAGTGGAGGTGTGGGGAAGGAAAGCAGCCCCTCCGGATGGAGTGTGGGATGGAGGCTCCACCTTCTCCGTGGCTCTGTGAGAGCCTGGAGAGAGCTGTGGGAGAGGGGCCAGCCCAGAATTTATGGCTGGACTGGTCCCAGTGTGATGCCACTGGAATGTGAGCATGCCAGGATGGATCCAGGCTCAGTAATGGGATGGGGAATCTCTTCCTGTCCCCAGACACCCCATCCCAGCGGGTCCAGTTCATCCTGGGCACAGAGGAGGATGAACAGCACGTCCCCCATGACTTGTTTACGGAGCTGGATGAGATCTGCGTGAAGGAGGGGGAAGATGCTGAGTGGAAGGAGACAGCCAGGTAAATCCCTGGGATTTGGGAATGGCAGGAAGCTGTGTCAGGAGGGACAGGTTGGATACTGGAAAAAGGTTCTTCCCCTACTGGAACAGCTCTCCAGGGAATGGTCACATTCACAACCCAAGGCTGCCAGAGCTCCAGAAGTGTTTGGACAAAGCTCTCTGGGACAGGGTGGGATTTTGGGGTGTCTGGGCAGGCTAGGGATTGGACTTGATCCTTGTGGGTCCCTTCCCACTCAGGAGATTCCATGGTTCTAGAGGTCAGGGAATGCTTGGACATTGGGGTTTGGGGATTAGTGGGATTTTCAGAGTTATCCTGGGCTGGAAGTTGGACTTGGTGGTCCTTGTAGGTCCTTGCAATTCCAGAGTTTCCATGATCCTGTGATCCTCATAGGGCCCTTCCATCTCTGGATATTCCATGATTCCATGATTCCAGAGGTCAGGGTTAACACTCTCAGTGGGATTTTTGGGGTGTCCTGCACAGGGCCAGAGGTTGCACTCTGTGATCCTTGTGGATCCCTTCCAGCTGAGGCTATCCCCTGATCCCTGCTGCCGGCTGTGGTGGCAGAGGAGTCCCTGTTCTCTGGGATGTGGAACTTTCCCTGATGCAGGAACCTCTCTCCTCCAGCCACCCCATGGTTTTATCTGAGGGGTTGCAGACCTTGAGCTGTTTTTTTCTGGCTGATCCCACCCCAAATCCACAGGTGGCTGAAGTTTGAGGAGGATGTGGAGGATGGGGGCGAGCGCTGGAGCAAACCCTACGTGGCCACGCTGTCCCTGCACAGCCTCTTCGAGCTGCGCAGCTGCATCATCAACGGGACGGTGCTGCTGGATGTGCGCGCCACCAGCGTCGAGGACATCGCCGGTACCGCGGGGACCTCGCTCCCGGGAAATCCCGGCCCAGGGATTGGGGTTCCAGCTGTCCCCATGGGGTTTCCAGGATGCCAGTGGGGTTTGGGCGTGCAGCTCTTGCTGGCAATGTGTGGTCCACTGGAAAGTGATTGTTGGGTTAGAGAGCAACTGGACAAAGTTCTGCAGTAAAAAAGAGAATATTCTGCAGTAAAAGGGAGAATATTCTGTAGCAAAAAAGGAGAATGTCCTGCACATTTTAAAGTGTTTCAGGACCTGGCTCTTCGGCTCTCCCTAAGAGCTGACCCTTGTTCAATAATGACTCGTTCCAAGCCATTTCCTCACATTACATTGATTTAATTTTCCCTTCACACCCTGGGGTTCAGGGCTTTAAAGGCAGAGTGGCTCTGGCAGGGCAGGTTCATGCTCTGACCTCATGTCCCTGTCCCACCCAGACCTGATCCTGGCCCAGCAAGAGCTGTCGCCAGAATTTGACGAGCGCACGAGGGCCAAGGTTCGGGAGGTGCTGCTGAAGAAGCACCACCACCAGAACGAGAGGAAAAGGAACAACCTCCTGCCCATCGTGCGTTCCTTCGCCGATGTCAGCAAGAAACAGGACCTGCATCTGCTTGAGAAGCCAGGTGAGGTTCTTCAGGGTTTGAAGCCAGGTGAGGTTCTGCGGGGTTTGGAGCCAGGTGAGGTTCTGTGGGGTTTGGAGCCAGGTGAGGTTCTGTGGGGTTTGGAGCCAGGTGAGGTTCTGCGGGGTTTGGAGCCAGGTGAGGTTCTGCAGGGTTTGGAGCCAGGTGAGGTTCTGTGGGGTTTGGAGCCAGGTGAGGTTCTGCGGGGTTTGGAGCCAGGTGAGGTTCTGCGGGGTTTGGAGCCAGGTGAGGTTCTGCAGGGTTTGGAGCCAGGTGAGGTTCTGTGGGGTTTGGAGCCAGGTGAGCGTCCTTCAGAGCTTGGAGCTGAATGAGGTTTCTGTCAGGTTTTAGCACCGGCTGGAGGTTTCTGCCAGGCTTTACCACAAGGTGAAGGTTTCTCCTTCTTTTCTTTTGGCACCAGGTGAGGGTTTCTGCCAGGTTTTAGCACCAGGTGAGGTTTCTGGAGGAGATTGTTACCAGGTGAAGGTTTCTGTCAGATTTGGCACCAGCTGAAGGTTTCTATTAGGATTTGGCACCAAGTGATGTTTTCTACAGAAATTTGCATTGGGTGAAGTTTTCTCCCAGGGCTTTAGTACCAGGTGAGGTCTCCTGCCTGTCTTTAGGTGAAAGGTTCTCCAGGGATTTGACACCAGGCGAGGGTTTCTCCAGGCTTTGGCACCTGATGGGGGTTTCTGGATGACTTTGTAGCCATTAGACTTGTTCAGGCAAATAACAAATATCCCAGCTCCTCCTTTGCTCCCTTTCTGAGTGTCTTTCTCTTCCCTCCCAGCCCAAACTCTCACCCCTCACCCTTCTCCCACCACTGCAGAAGCTAAAAACGGGGTGACCCCTGAGACCAGTGGCATGGACCTGAGCAAGGTGAGACCCCTGCACCTCTCCCACACCTCCAAGGGGGTGAGAGGGACCCTGGAGGCCCTGAAGGCTTTTTTGGGGGGGGATTCTCTGAGAATGTCTGGTCCTGCCCAGGCGGAGCTGCACTTCATGAAGAAGATTCCCAGCGGAGCGGAGGCGTCCAACGTGCTGGTGGGAGAGCTGGATTTCCTCCACCAGCCCCTTGTGGCCTTTGTCCGCCTGACCCCGGCCGTGCTCCTGTCGGGAATGACGGAAGTTCCCATCCCAACAAGGTCTGAAGGAGAAGCACAAAGTTTTTATTTAAAAAAACCCCAAACTCACCTGAAATTGCCCCATGATTTGGGACCTAAGGGAACAAGTGGGAGCTGCATGTTTCTCCCATGCCGCCCTTCACCTTCCTCCCTTCCCTGCTTGATCTTTGAAACTTACAGTCCAATTTTAATGAAATTGGCCCCAAAATGAGATTTGTGATTGTTCTTGGTGAATAATTCAGCCCATGGAGGAGGTTCCCCCCTGAGGTCCCAGGGATTTCCCTGGGTGCTCCTGGAGTGAAGCCATGTTCCCCTCTCTCAGTCTGGTTTTCTTTGCCCAGGTTCCTGTTTGTTCTGCTGGGGCCGGGAGGAAAAGCCCATCAGTACCACGAGATTGGCAGGTCCATGGCCACCACCATGACAGATGAGGTGTGACGAGATAAGGGGGATCTCAGGGTCACTTTTGGGGTTCTTCACCATTCCCTGTCTCTGGTGCAGTGAGCAAGATTTGCTGTCCCGGTCCTTCATCTGCACCCCAAACCAGGCAGATTTACATCACCCCAAATTTTGGGGGCTGAAATCCCCTCTGGGTGCATCCCACACTCCATCCTTCCCTACAGGCTACCCAGGGTATCGTCCCCAGTGGTGGTATCGCCCAGCCAGAAGAATTTCTCCCCTTTAAGCCAATGCCTCCAGTTTGTCCATGGGGGGTAGGGCTGAAATCCCACTCGGGATTCGTCTTCACCTCGTCCTTCCCACATCCAGGGCTGGCACCACCTCAGTGGTGGCATTGCCAGGGTGACCTCATGGAGGAGGTGATTATAAGCACCACAATGCCCTGATTTTTCCCGCTGGGGGAGCATTTCCAGCTGCCATTTCCAGCTGGGGAAGATGATCCTGCTGTAGCCAAAGGGGAGCTGCTCAGGTGAGGACACCTGGGGTGGGTTGTGCTCTCACCTGGAGGTCTCTTCTGGGCAGGTTTTCCACGATGTTGCCTACAAAGCCAAGGACCGGGCTGACCTTGTGGCTGGCATCGATGAGTTCCTGGATCAGGTCACGGTGTTGCCGCCAGGAGAGTGGGACCCATCCATCCGAATCGAACCCCCCAAAAACGTCCCCTCTCAGGTGGGTGCTGCAAGGGGGACGGGCAGCACCACAACCCAAATTCTGGTAAACTTGGAATTCCCAGTTTGGCACAGCCACACCCAGGCCAGGAGCAAAACAAACTGGTGGTTGATAATATACCTGAAAAATACCTGGTTTGAGCTGAATTCCATGTTCACAGGAAAAGAGGAAGATGCCGGGAGCTCTGGATGAGAGTTCTTCCCACAGCAAGCCGGAGAAACACAGCGGTCCTGAACTGGAGCGGACTGGGAGGTGGGAGCTCTCCTGGTTTGGGGTCTTCTGTTTTTCCCCAAAAATCTGAGCAGGCATCTTCCCTTCCAGAAGCTTTTGGGGTCACCTGGCTCAGTGAAAGGGCTCCATGTTGCCACTTTGGTCCCCTGGGCTGGGCAGGTGGACACCTGGCAGTGAGGAGGTGGTGGGAAGGTGGGGACACCTGGGCAGCTGGGCCCAGCCCCAGCATCAGCACACTCGGGTTTCCTGGCTTTGGGGCAGGTCTGGAAACACCTCCAGGTGAAGGCGTTTTCACAAGGGAAACCAAACCTCCCCTCCAGGAGAACAGCCCGGTTTTCCCTCCCTGCAGGCTCTTTGGAGGTCTGGTCCTGGACGTGAAGCGCAAGGCCCCGTGGTTCTGGAGTGACTTCAGGGACGGTCTGAGCCTGCAGTGCCTGGCGTCCTTCCTGTTCCTTTACTGTGCCTGCATGTCCCCCGTCATCACCTTCGGGGGATTGCTGGGGGAGGCCACCCACGGCCACATTGTGAGCTCCTCTCTCTGTTGGGAGCACAGGGAAGGGAAACGCCCCAAACTGACCCTCCTGGACTGGGGAAGTGTCTCTGGAGCCCAAACCAGTCCCTGCCAACCCAACCCGTTGGTCCCTTCTGACCCAACCCACTCCATGATCTTTGAAATCTCTTGGCTGCTGTGAACTTCCTTTGGGTTTTTGGGGTTTTTTTTATCCCTAATGATTTATTTACCCCCTTCTCCTTCTCCTCCCTGTCAGAGTGCTATGGAGTCACTGCTGGGAGCATCCATGACGGGTGTGGTTTATTCTCTCTTTGCTGGCCAACCCCTCACCATCCTCGGCAGCACTGGACCCGTCCTGGTCTTCGAGAAGATTCTCTACAAATTCTGCAAGTAAGATGTTTGTCTTCTATTTTCTGGGGAAAATATTTTTTTTCTATTTTTGGCCAGGGAGAAGATGTTTTTCTTCTCATTTTCTCAGTGGGAGTTGTCAGATTTAAGTTGTTTGATGGGTCACAGAGGTCTTGTGCTGCTGCTGTCACACATGAAGGATGAGAACCCTTGGGCTTGGGGTCATTTTGGGATTTTAGGGTTAAAATGAAGCAGTGGAAGAGTGAGGAACCAGAGGCTCTGGGTGGGTGCCCAAGGAAGGTGAGACCAATCACTCTAGTCTGGGAATGAGGGAGGGTTTGTTTTCCACTGTGTACAAAACTTTTAAACCTGTGTTTTTGCTGGAAGAGGAAATAGATTTTCCCCAAATATCCATGTAGTTTTCAATTGGAATATTTTGAGTTTTGGGGATTTTATTGAACAAGTAGGAACTTCTCCTGGGAAATAGTTTTTTTTATGACAGTCCTTTCATCTTGATGACTTTGGTGTGAGATTAACCCCCCTCACTTGGAATTAAATTTCTCATTCAGCCCCAAGCTGACTGCCGGTGGCTGGGCAAACCCAGCTTGTTTTGGTGTTGGGGTTCTGGGGGATGTGGGAGAACCTTCCACAACCTCAGTCAGCCTTCAAGGTGTTAAGATTAATTAAAATTAATTAATGCTAATTAAACACTTGGTTTCTCAACCCACACCCTGCAACCTCAAGAACATGGAAGCCTCAATTACCACTTGCAACCTCCACACGCTCCTACATTGCTCCTAATTTTCTCTGGAGAAAGGCTTGGCTCTGAGGCCTGTGCTGGCCTTTCCCCCAGGAGTTTTTGTGCTTTTCCAGGGAATACACGCTCTCCTATCTGTCCCTGCGGACGTGCATCGGGCTCTGGACTGCGTTCTTCTGCGTGGTGCTGGTGGCCACGGATGCCAGCTCCCTGGTGTGCTACATCACCCGCTTCACTGAGGAGGCCTTTGCCTCCCTCATCTGCATCATCTTCATCTACGAGGCCCTGGAGAAGCTGAGCCACCTGCGGGAGACCTTCCCCGTGCACATGCACAGCAAGCTTGACCTCCTCACCATCTATTAGTGGGTGTTCTCCTCCTCCCCCCTCGGCAGGTGCATCCGGGCTTGTCCCGGCACTATTCCCTCAGCCCTGTCCCGGTTTCTCTCCTCCAGCTGTAAGTGCAAGCCCCCGGCTCATCCCAGCAATGAAACCCTCCAGTTCTGGCAGAGCAATGGGATCAACGTGTCGAGAATCACCTGGGGAAACCTCACAGTGACCGTAAGTGCCCTGGGCCACCAGTTCCTCAGGAAGGCCAGGGGAGGCCAGGGGCTTTCACAGGTGCCAAAGCCACCATCTTCAGGTGACTTTGGGCTTCAAAGTGCTTTGAGAAGTCCCTGCTTAAACCTCTCTTCTAACCTGCTTGCTCCTGGGAAGGAGAGTCCACCTTGCCCAGCCCACCTGGTCCAGCTCACTTCATCCCCAGCCTCAGGGATAAGAACTGTCCCCCTCAGCTGTGTTCTGGTCAGGGTTAAGGGAGCACTTTGATTCTTGGATCATTTGGAGGGCTGAAATTCCTGCCTGGAGGCAGTGATTAGCTCCCTTAATTGGTTCCTAATGACTCCAGACCCTGCTGTCTGTAGGGTCTCGCATAAATTTCCATGTCTGAGCAGACCCACAGGGATGGTCCCTGGAAGCAGAGCCCAGGGGTGGGATGGGAACATTTTGGGACATCTCCAGCCCCTTTTGGCCTTGTCCTCAGAATCCTGACTGCAAAGGGATGATTTGTCTCTTTTTCCATCCTGTGGTTGTCCCAGCCCTCCTCCCCTGTTCCCTCTTTGTCCACGATTTCCAGCTTTTCCTTCCCCTCTGGTGTTTTCCTCAGCCATGGTGGAGCAGAGGATGTGTCGTGGGTCCGTGGTGTCCCACCTCATCCCACCTCTGCTCCTTCTGTTTGATTCCAGCTCCATGTGTCACTTGTTCAGCTGCTGCTGTCCATTAAATATATTGACATACTTATCATATACTGATATATTTATATTGATAACTTCTATGGCAGCTGCAGGGTCATGGATCTTGCACCAAGACCCTCAAATTACCACCCCCCCCCCCCCAAAATCCCAGTTTTCCTCTGTGTCCTGATGCTCTGTTTCTCCAGGAATGTCGCTCTTTGCATGGGGAGTTCCAAGGACCTGCCTGTGGACACAACGGTCCCTACACGCCCAATGTCCTCTTCTGGTGCTGCATCCTCTTCTTCTCCACCTTTGTCCTGTCGAGTTTGTTGAAGAAGTTTAAAACCAGCCGTTACTTCCCAACCAGAGTAGGTAGAAGGTGGTGGCTCGTGACAGACTCCATGCTCCTTTCCCAAAATACCATTCCTGGAGCACTGAAGGATTCGTCACCACTCAGTCAGGCTGGGAAATGCTGACCTTGGATATCCTTCCCTTGTTTCCATGAGTGCAGAGAGGTTGTAGCATTCCCCACCTGCCTCACAACCTGTTCCAGGTGATGTTTGGCTCAGGCAGGGGAAATTAGCTCTTCCAAAGTTATTTATTTCTTTTCCTCTTCTGAGCATCATTTGATGGAGATCATTCAAATGAGGAGTTGCCATGGAAAAACAGGAACGAATGATGCCTCAGTGCCTTATTCCATTTTACCTGAAAGTGTGGCACCTCTTCATCATTTTTAGTATTTTTGTTAATGTCTGAATTAAAAGTTGAATTTTCCCCCTAATTAAGCTCTTTCTACTGTCCCACACCAGATGCCCAGATCTCCAACACAGCAGCAATATCCACCCAAAGGATTTGGCTGCATGTCCTCAGAGTGGTGGGATTTTAGGGATTAACCAGTCCAAATATTGTGAGTGTCCCCAGGTTTCCCCTCTCGTGTCCTGGCCCCTCTCAGCCCCGGTTTCTCACCCCAGGTCCGATCCACAGTGAGTGACTTTGCTGTGTTCCTCACCATTGTCATCATGGTGCTCATTGACCTCGGGATTGGGATTCCATCCCCCAAGCTCCACGTCCCCCACATGTTCAAGGTAATGGGGTTGGGGATTGGTGGAGAAGGCTTCTGGCACTTCAGGTGCTACCAGGTGATGTCTGGGCTGGTCAGGGTCGGGCTGAAGGAGATGCTGGTGGTGGAACCATCTCCTCTTTGACATCCAAGAGCATCACTCCCCCCTGTTAATCAGGGGACCGCCTTAAAACCAGACACTGAACAGCAGAACCATCTCCAGCAGGACAGTGCTGGGCTGGAGGAGGTGCTGGTGGTGTGAGTGTCTCTTCTGCCACATCCGATGCATCGATTCCTTCCTGTCTTTTGGGAAGAGCCCCAAAAACAGGGGAGAGGGGACTCTGGGACAGAGGACACTGGCACAGCAGAGCCCCCTGGGAGAGGGTGACATGAAGCCAGGGCTGGGAAATGCTTGGACACAGGAATGGAGGGGAACGGAGGCCAGGGAAGGGTTTGGGCTGGGAGCTGATCCCACCATGTGTTGCAGCCCACCAGGGACGACCGTGGGTGGCTCATCAACCCCATCGGGCCCAACCCGTGGTGGACAGTGTTGGCTGCACTTATCCCGGCCCTGCTCTGCACCATCCTCATCTTCATGGACCAGCAGATCACGGCTGTCATTGTCAACAGGAAGGAGCACAGGCTCAAGGTGAGGAGCTGCAGGGGGTCACCCCATCCCCACCCCACTCGGGCTGCGGGGCTGGGACAAGCTCCTGTCCCAAATGCCTTGGGAAGGTTTGGGTAACACCAGGCTGTGTGGCAGAGTTCTGCACACAGGGAAGGAATGACAACTTTTGGAAGCAGCAGATGAATCTTGTAGTGATGTAGAAGGGTGGGATTTTTTCAAATGTCAATGTCAGCTGGGGAAGGGATCTCAGTGAGCTCCAGGGCATCACTCAGAGCCATGTCCTACCTGCAAGTGGTGGGAATTCCTTTATGAATGAAAAAATAATCAATTTTAAAATTATTTCTGAGAAGCAGAGATGGTGCAAACCCTCCAGACCCACTTTTTCTGATCCTGCCAGATTTTCATGCAAGATGTGAAATCCATGTTTGATTCCAGTTCTTATTTCAAACCTCATTTAAATTTTCCAGAAGTGGACTTGTGCTTGAGCAGGGTTTGAGCCCCACCCATGGTGTTGTCCTCGTCCCTGAGGAATGTTCCATTTCTGCTCCCCAGAAAGGCTGTGGGTACCACCTGGACCTGTTCATGGTGGCCGTGATGCTCGGGGTGTGCTCGGTGATGGGGCTGCCCTGGTTCGTGGCCGCCACCGTCCTGTCCATCACCCACGTGAACAGCCTCAAAGTGGAGTCCGACTGCTCCGCGCCGGGAGAGCAGCCCAAGTTCTTGGGGATCCGGGAGCAGAGAGTCACTGGCCTGATGATCTTCGTGCTCATGGGCTGCTCTGTCTTCTTCACCTCTGTGCTCAAGGTAAGAGCAGATAGAAAACACCTGCTGACCATGGGAGTTTGGGAGGGGATGGAAAATTAGGCCTCTCTCCCCAAGGATGTGATGCCAAAGCCAGGATGGGAACCAGGAACCAGCCTTGGTGACTTCCAGCCCTTCAGACCCAGTTTGGGGCGCTCAAGCCAAGCAAACGACAAATTCCTTGATTCCCAGGTGTCCTCCAGACCCTCTGTAGTGAGAGGGATCCTGGCTGGATCCCACCAAAGCTGCTCTATCCCTGCCCTTTCCAGCTGGATTGGAGAGAAAATAGAGCAAAGGTTCATGGCTTGAGATAAGGACAGGGACAGATCCCTCACCAATCATGATCATGGGAAAATAGGCTGGAATTAGGGATATTAATTGAATTTATTACTGGCAGAATCACAGTAGTCCTTCCTGCCTTCCTGCCGTGCAGGGAGACGGGAATGGGGGTTTTACTCAGGTCATCCCACGTTGTTCCAGCTGCTGCTCAGGGAGAGGAGCCAGAGCCCTTCCCCTGCTGCCCTGTCGGTCCCTCCCAGGGGAGACAGTTCTAAAGGGATTTCTCCAACCCACGGGAGACAGCTTTCCACAAACTGCTCCATCCTGGGTCACTCTTCCAGGGGTCAGTCCTTGCTGCGGCCTTGGCCAGCTGCAGGTCCATCCTGGAGCCAGCTGGAGTTGGCTCTGCCAGACATGGAAGAAAGTTCCAGCAGCTTCTCATTGAGGCCATCCCTGCTCCCCAAACATGGCCACACAAACCCAACACACCCACCCCCATTTTGGGTTAGAATTCAGCTTTTTCAGACAAGCAGGACATTACTGGCTGGAATTTGCTGCCCCAAGAACCTCGTAAGAGCCATTCCCAGGAACTGAACCCTCAGAGTTCCCCCCACAGGCTTCCCTGCCTGTTCTTCCCACCAAACAATCCCATCTCTAGGCTCAAAGCAGACCCATTCCCATCTCCAGGCTCAAAGCAGACCCATTCCCATCTCCAGGCTCAAAGCAGACCCATTCCCATCTCCAGGCTCAAAGGAGATGTTGCTTCCGTGCATTCCCACAAGAGTTTTCCGAGATAATTTTTTCTCCCCACAGGAGGTCTCAGATAGATGAAAATGTGGTCTGAAGGGATCAAATCCCCTCTTTGTCTCCAGCCTCTCTGAAAAAGAGGATTATTCTGATGAAATGTTACTCAAAGGCTCAGTCTGACACAGAGAACAAAATCTGTGCTGCATAAAATCCAGCTTGGGAAAGCTGGGAATCTTCATGCAGTGCCTGAGAAAGAAGTGTGAAAGAGATGGAAATAATGCAGATGAAATGTAAAGCCATTAATTATTGCATTTTGTTCCCAGTTTATCCCGATGCCAGTGCTTTACGGGGTGTTTCTCTACATGGGGGTCTCGTCACTCCGAGGAATCCAGGTACAGCTGCTCCGAGGAATTTCCTCTCCCTGAAGACCTTGGGATGAGTAAAAATGTTTCTGAGAGCAGGAAATTCAAATGTTTTGTGTCAGGGACTGATGGGTGGAGGCTCAGGAAGTTTTTAGGGCTGGTAGGAACCAGGTCAGCGCTGGAAGAGCCCAGTTCAGCACTGGGAGGACCCAGTTCAGTGCTCCCTATTTCAGGACAGCTTGGTGTTTGGTGATGGGAAATTGGGGGAATTCAGTGTCAAGGAAAGGAAATCCTCACTGGGGGATTCCCTGGGCCAAGAAATGCTGAAAGACAAAACCCTGGAATAAGTTGGAATTTGGTGGGCAAAGCAGGTGGTTTTTGGATGGAGCAAAGGGAAAACAGGTGCTGCTCCCAAAAGGAACAGAATGGGATCCTGGATTTCTCCTTGTTCCTAAACTCTCCACGTCTCAGCAGCTCCAGGAGCTTTGGCAGTGCCCAGGTGACACCGTCTCCCCTTTCCCTGCAGTTCTTTGACCGCCTGAAGCTGTTCTGGATGCCGGCCAAGCACCAGCCGGATTTCATCTACCTGCGCCACGTGCCCCTGCGCAAGGTGCACCTCTTCACCCTCATCCAGCTGCTCTGCCTCGTCCTGCTCTGGGTCATCAAAGCTTCCCGTGCTGCCATCATCTTCCCCATGATGGTGAGAGATGCTGTTCCTGGTGTTCCCAGTATTCCCGGTGCCCTTTGGTGCTCCCAGGGCTCGCAGCCCTGCAGGGATGGGAAGCACCGTCTCTGGCCTCACCCATCTTCCCTTTTCCTCCTGAAGGTTTTGGCTCTCGTTTTTGTCCGGAAAGTGATGGATTTCTGCTTCTCCAAGCGGGAGCTCAGCTTCCTGGATGACCTCATGCCAGAAAGCAAGAAGAAGAAGTTGGATGATGCCAAAAATGAAGCCAAAGAAGAGGAGGTAATGTCAGGAGCTGGAATCTGCTCTGGGCTGTGAGCTTCCCTGTTCCTGCTCATCCTTAAATCTTGGAATTGTGGGATCATGGAATGGCTTGGGTGAGAACGGACATTAAAGCCCATCCAGTGCCACTCCTGCTGTGGGCAGGGACATCTCCCATTATCCCAGGGTGCTCCAAGCTCATCCAACCTGGCCTTGGACACTTCCAGGGGAACATAAGAACTGAATCAAACAGATCTCATAGCCTGGATCCCACATTCTGAACTTTTTCCCCGAAATTCTCAGAGTTTCACACTTGAACATAGACATTGTTAGAATTTTTAAATGAGCCTTATAAATAAAAATAATTATGATATTTCTGTGAGGCTTTGCTCCCAGCAGTGTCACTAACCCCAAACACACCCACAGGGGAAGGTCTTTACCTGCTGCTAAAGGTGCCAGGGGTCAGAGGAGAGGGCAGCATGCCAGGTTTTTCCTGGAATTTCATTTATCCCCTCTTGGATCAAGGAGAGAGAATTTGACTCCTCTCTTTTCAGGAGTCCCAGAAAATGATGGAAGCAGCTGCTGCGAATTCCGTTCAGCTGAAGCTGGGCAAGACCAGCAGGGTGGACGCCCCAAGGCCCAGCAGTGACAGGTAAAGCACCCCCAGGTCAGGACCCCCACAGGGTCAGTGGGAAGTGCCTGGCTCAGGTTTCTCCACTTGCAGATTTATGTGTCACTTGCAGTCCTCTTAGCAGGAAAATCCCAATTTTCTGGCAATTTAGGAGGTGTTGGCAAAGCTCTGATCCCACACAGTGGCTGCATAATTCCTGATTTATCCCAAAACTACATCACCAGTGGCTTTCTGAGATCTGGGAACCCTCCTGCTCCCACCTGAGAGGTCACAGGGGGAAACACCAGCTGTGGGTCTGCAGCTCCAGGGCTTGATTCCCAGAATTCCTCATCCACCCAAACCATCCTCACCATCTGAGTTCCAGTTTTCAGGGCCCTCCTGTTCCTCTGGCTGCTGCCAGTGCTCGTGGTGGGATCAGACCCATCCTCATGGAACACCGTGTGGAATGTTCCTTGCAGGGCTGATCCTTCCGAGATCAACATTTCGGACGAGATGTCCAAGACCACGGTGTGGAAGGCTCTGACCATGAACACAGAAACGCTCTGAATCCGGGAGGAAAGAGGTAAAGGCTCAGCTGTGGCCTGACCTTGTGGGGCAGCACATCCCCACGGCCTCCCTGCGCTCTGGCTGGTGCTGCCCAGCAAAGGGCACATTCCTGGGGTGGCAGCAGGACCCCGGACACCGGCTCCTCTCTGCAGGGAAGTGTGGGAGCTACAGCTGGAATCCTGGGATCAGTTTGGGACTTTACACCCAGAGAGGCATTGAGGAGCTGGGGGCATGTCCAGAGTTTGGAATGGAGCTGGGAAAGGGCTGGAGCAGGAGGAGGAGGGTCTGGAGAACTCCTGAGGGAGCTGGGGGGCTCAGCCTGGAGCAGAGGAGGCTCGGGGGGGACCTTCTGGCTCTGCACAGCTCCCCGACAGGAGGGGACAGCCAGGGTGGGTCAGGCTCTGCTCCCAGGGAACAGGGACAGGAGGAGAGGGAAAGGCATCAGGTTGACCAGGGAAGGTTCAGGTTGGATACTGGGAAAAATTCCTTTGTAGAAAGGTTGTCCAAGCCCTGGCACAGCTGCCCAGGGCAGGAGTGGAGTCATCATCCCGGGAAGAGTTCCAAAAACTTGGATGTGGCACTCAGGGACATGGCCAGTGGTGAACATGGTGGTCAATGGTTGGATCTGATCATCTTAAACACCTTTTCCAACATGAACAATTCCATGGATCTCTTATTCTGGGTCCTCCACTGATGATACTCTCCCTCTTTCCCTCTTTTCCCCCCATTCCCATGTTTAGGCGCCTCGACGCCGCCGTCGAGGAGCAGGAATGTGACTCAGGGATGTGCCAAGGCAGACACGGAGGAGCGGCTCATTTCCCACCTGAGGGGTCCCATAAAGCCATGCAGAGTTTCCCGTTCCCTGGGGGTGCTGCATCCCGGGGGATCCGTGTTGTCCAGCCTCGTGTGTCCGTGTGTGTGTTGTGCAGTGGTGGAGGCTCCGCTACCGCTTCCCATCAGTTCTATTTTTTTAATCTCGAATTCCTCCTCTCCTTCCTCTTTCTTTTTTTTTTTCTTTTTTTTTCCCCCCCCCCAAATATAAACTCTGAATGTACAAAACCATTCCCTGCTCGATCTGACGACTTCTCCTTCCTCACAGCCGGGGTTTTGGTCTGGTTTGGGATCCTCCTGTGGATAACTTCTGTCTCTTACTGGTACAAGAGGGAAGCTCTCCATGTTGGGACAGTGCTGGGAGCATCTCATAAATTGGGATGAGCTACCACTGAGCACTCAGGATAAGACAGGAAAAGCAGTTGCTCCCTATGCTCCATTTTCCCATCTTTTTTGAGGATTCTTTTTGGGCTCTGCCACCAGCCTGAAAGTGTTAAAATACAGGAATGTCCCTTTTTAGTCAGCTCTAAAATGACCATAAGGGAAGCTTAAAAATTTTGGTGGTGGGATTTTGGATTTTGGTGGTGGGAGCGGCCAGGTGAGATGTGAAACTCTGCACTCCCAGGACCCCTGCCCCTGTTCTTCCACTTCCCTTCCTGTCACCTCCCTGGACTCTGGTTTTACTTCACCCCTGTCCTTGCAAAGCTCCTTCTGAGCCGCCAGGGAATTGGGAAGTGCCTTTTCCTCCTCCTTTTCCCTGCTGCCTTGCAGGGAGAGGCTGGCAAGCCGTGAAGGTCCTGAAGCTCTTTCTGGGGGCTCGGGGGGCTCTGGTGTCCCCCTGGAATGTGTGGCTGAGTCTGGGGGCCATGGAGCTGGGAAGGGAGGACATTCCAGAGGATGAGGTGCTCCCACAGCCCTCAGGAGGTTTGGAACATGCTCCAGCCTCTTGGAACTTGCAGCTGGGACAGGGGCATGACCACTCCTGCCATCAGCTCATCCCACCCATCTGGGAGCCTCTTCCTGCATGGAATCACCCCAAAAGGACAATGGCTGGGGAAAAGAAGAGATGGAATTGCTCTGTAAGGATGGAAGTTCCACCTCCCCAGGCAGGGCAAAGCTCCCATCATATCTGAGGGATGGGGATTCAGGAAATTGAATCCTGCCAGCCTGGGATGGGCAGTGGCAGAGCAGGAAAAGCTGCCTTGGGCCGTCAGGAAGAAGAGGAGGCTGAAAAACAAAGTAAGTTCTGGAGAAAGTGGAAGTAGGGATCAGTGGGATACTATGCTTGGACAATTTTGGTTCTCCTGTTTTCTTCTCTGGAAGCAGAGAGACGGGGCTGGAATCAACTTCCAGGGGGAAGGAAGGAAGGCAGGGAGGAAGGGAGGAACCCATGGACAGTTCATTATTCTGGGAGGATTAAATATTTCCTTGTGCAGGGGAAAACAAAAAATGGTTGAAAAGGGAAAACCTTCCACAAACGGTTCCTGGAGCTGCTTTAGGGATAAACCCAAAATATCTTTGGAATGACCCAGAAAGTAAAATCTGACCTCAGTCCCCTCCCGCTTCCCCCCTTGGCCCTTCCAGACTATTCCCAAAAGGAAATCCATGGGAATGGGGATGACAAAGGCTGTAAACAAGGAATTAATCAAACAGGGAATAAATGAGGTGCTGACACTTTCTTTGTGTTGTTTTTGTGCACTCTGTGAAAATTCTGGAGTTGTTTCTCTTTCTGAGAGGCTGAAATAATTTTATTTATTTTATCCCAAGGGAGTTTGGGGATGGTCTAGGCTAGTAATAAAACCAAGGGGGGGAATTTTTAATTTTTTAAAAAATCTAAATTTAATTTTATTTTTTAAATTATATTTTTAAAAATAATATATTTTTAATATAAAATTATTTTATTTAAAAATTATTCTACTTTTATGTTATTTTTTCAAATTATTTAATTTTTAAACTATTCTATTTTAGAAGTATTTTCTAATTATTCTATTTTTATTTTTTGCAAATTATTTTATCTTAAAATTAGTCTACTTTATAAATTATTTTGTTTTCTAATTACATATTTTAAATTTCATTTAATTTATTTCTCAGTGGGAGTAGCTGTGTCACAGGGGGGTAGCCCCTGTGTCAGCCCTGGCTGTGCTGGGACTCCAGGAATGCCCTGGAGAGGTGAAATTCCCCATCCAGAGCTGTTCCCTTTGCTGCCTTTCTGGGCTTCTTTTGGGCCCTCTTGTCCTGTAATTAATTAGAACTAAATTAACTCCAAAGAGGTTCTTTGGATCCAGGTTAAATTGGCATAATTTAGCACCAAAAAAGGAATTACTGCAGGGTTTTTTCCTAAACTTCCCTCCAGTTTCTTTTGGCCCTGGTCTGTGGGGTCAGGTGGGAACATCCTGGTTATCCCTTCCATCCGAAACTTGAGGAATTGAGGGAAAAATGAAGCACCAAGTGGGGAGTCAGAGGCTCTAAATCCCCTGGGACTGTGCGGGATCCTGTGGGATGCTTGGGAAGGCTGGAGACATCAGGAACCAGTACAGGACCGAGGAAAGGTTTTATTGGCATTTAGGGAAACGGTAGGGAAAAGGAAGGCAGAGAAATGCAGGTTTGAGGGATGGCTGATCCATGGGGGCGGATTTCAGGCGGAGGTGCCTGGGGAACACGGGATGTGTCCAGGAGCTGTGTGATGGATGAATCCTTCCCGTGGAGCTCCCGATCCCAGCTGGCGAGGGAGGGGTCCAACATTCCCGCATGGATGCGGCTGGAAAGCTGCTGCCTGGATTTGCCATTAATTGTACCTTAAAAACAAACCCCAAAGATCTGCAGGGGATGGAAACTCCTGCTAAAATCAGGAGCTGGGAAAGGGCAGTGAGGGTTCCCTCGCTCAAAGAGGAGCTGCCCCTTTGGAATGGCTGAAACAGGGAAAGCTCCCAGAAATGCCAATGATCCCAGCAAGGTAACACTGGAACGAGGAGGAAAATGTGAGGACAAATCACAGAGAGGACAAAACAGCCCCTTCCCATCCCAGAGTTCCAATCCCACCCCAAATGCCTCCATTTTCCTGACCTTATTACAAGAGACCAGAGGATCCCCAGGAGCCATTGGGCATCAGAAAAAAGGGGTCCAGCTCTGCCTTGGCACCAGATCCATGGATTTAATGGAATCATCGTTTGGGTTGGGAGGGACCTCAAAGCTCATCTCATTCCACCCATTCCCATGGGACGACACCTTCCACTATCCCAGGCTGCTCCAACCTGGCCCTGGACACTTCCAGGGATGGGGCAGTCACAGTTTCTCTGGGAAATCCATTCCAGGGCCTCCCCACACTCAGAGGGAGGAATTCCTTCCCAATATCCCATCTATCCCTGCCCTCTGCAGTGGAAGCCAGTCCCTGTATCCTGGCACTGCTCCAGGTCCCTCTCCAGCTCCCCATCAGGATCAGGGCTGGGGTGGTGGGTGGTTGTTTCCCAGCACAATCCCTCCCTGTTCCAGGCACCTCTTTGTGTTGATGAGCCAATGCACGAAGTCCTTGGCCTTCATCCTGTCCAGGTACCGCGTGAAGTCACTCGTGAAGGTCCCCTCTGAGTGTCGCTTGATGTGGGTCGGGAAGCTCTGGGAGTTCTGGGGTCCGAACAACTCCCACCTGCTCAGGGTGGGAGGAGAAGGGAGGAAAATGGGGTTAAAGGGACACCCCAGCAGAATCTTCCCACAGGAGCTGTCCAGGGCACGGCTGTGCCCTCCCAGCCCTGTCCCTGTGCAGAGCAGCCCCCAGAAAAGATGGAAAAGTGCACAGGAATAAATCTGGAATGTTTAATATGATTTGTACAAATCAAACACACAGTTCTTGTTTCATTTTCTGGAGATTTGCCAGGCCTGACCTGGGTTTTCCTGTTTTTTTTTCCCCAGTCCAGTACATCCAGTGTCCTGTCCCAAATCATTTCCCGCTGTCCTGCTCAGTGGATCCCAATCTCCACCCTGATCCCTGTTTCCCACATCAGAGCAGGAACGTGGAGCTGCTCCAAGGTTTGGATCATCCTCCTGCAGCTCCAGGATGATTTTGGGATTCACCACAGAGAATTCCCAAAGGACTTCGTGCCATGGGATCACCAGCCCAGAGGGGGCTCAGCCCCAGCCTGGCTGGCTCCGGGCAGGGTATCCCTGCTCTGACCCAGTCAGGAAATCCCTGGATTCCCTACAGGGGAATGTCCATGCCTGGGCTGTGGGGAGCCAGGAGTTTGTTTGGATCCATACAAAATAAACAGGAACACTGGAATAGGGGGAGCTGAGAATGGAGAGGGATAAGCTGCTCCCACAGCCCTGCTCCACCCAGCCCCCGTACCTGGACAGGTCCTCCAAGGCCTCGGGAGACACCTGCCATCCGGCCGGGATGAGCACAGCAAACACCAGCCCGGACAGGTAGAGCCACCGCACCATCTCAACTCCTGGGGAGGCAGAAATCCAGGGAAATGTCCTGGCTGCAATTCCCACTGAGCCCCCAAGCCCTGTGGGAAGCCCTGGCAGCACAGCCCGGGATGGATCCGATGGGACAGCCCCTTCCCAGGTGTGGGCAGGATTGGGATGGGTGCGTGTGAAAAATCCCGTCCTCGCCATTCCCTGCTGGCACATTCCTGGCGCTTCAGCACGGCCACACAGAAAGACACCCAAAGATAAAATTAATTGCAATGAACTTTATTCCAAAGCTCCCTTTTCTATCTGGGGTGACATTTCTATCCTGCAATAATCACCACAGTGCTGGAGAACTTTCCCATGCTGGGAAAAGCACCTTCCACATGAACAGGTTTATTCGCATTTTACATTCCTTATTTTTCTGGATACCTCAGAAATTCTGTGGGAATAAAATGCCGCCTCCCACCCTTTATTTGCCAAAAATCAGACTTCTGTTGCCCATCCCCAAATGCTTTCCTCATCTGGTTTGATTCCTTGGAAGACTGAGAGAAGGAAGGGAGGAAGATGCACCTACCTTGGGCAGAGAGCTGCTCCCTCCACGCCAGATCTGATTTTCCTCCTTCGAGCCGATTCTGGCTGAACTCTTCTCTTTCCTGGTGCTTTTAAGCTCATCTGGAGGATGCCCAGAGCTGACAGGTGGGTCACGGGTATCCTGCTTTTCCTTGGATGGGTCACTGTGAATCATTACAGCATTTCTGGAGTGGGGCTGCTGCAGAAAACATCGTTACTGGCGGATTTTCCAACTGACGCCTTCAATGAAGTTTTTTTTTTTAATTGTTGTTGCTGTTTCTCTTATATTTGTTTTTTTCCCCACTTTTTGGACCAAAGCAGTGACCTATGGGTTTCCTCCTCTCAGGGGATATGGCCTCTTGCTGGCACAGCGTGTCCTACATGGATTCCTCTGCCCACGGGTTCCCCTTTCCAGCACCTTCACTGGAGCTAAGAAACAAGAAGGAAAAAAGAACAGAGGTGTAAAACATGGATTTGTGTCTCCAAACGCTTCCTGCTGCATCCTGCCATGTGAAATTCCTGGTGCAGCTCCTCTGCCAGGCAGATTCCACTTGTGATCCAAGCCTGGTGAGGTTCCCTGAGTCCAGACCTGAAATGTTCTCTGTGGTTTATGGGATTTGAGGGTGAAATGAGGCCCCACGAGGAGCTGCAGTTCTGGATCCCTGTGGGACATCCAGGCTCAGCCCAGGAGTCCTGGAACACCTGCACTCACTGGTTCATAGTTTCACAAGTGTCCCATAGGAACTGGGCTCATTTGTTTTAAATCCTTGAATCCAGCAAAGGGAAAATGAAAAAGGAGAAAAGGAAAACTGAGGGCAACCCTAAAGAGCAGGATCTGGTCCTGGAGGAGGGTGGGGGCTCCCAGGTGGGCCCAGGGCAGAGCCTGAAGAGCTTCTCCCCACCTGGGGGTCAGGTGAGCTCCTGAGGGCTCCACATTCCCAGTGTGGATGGCAGGAGATGTTTTCAGGGCAGTTTTGAGTTCTCTGGGGAGTTTCCAGCCAAGGAAGAATGCCCAGGATTTGGTGCTGGGGGTCTGAGCGTGCCTTTTCTCCCAGGCAGTGGGAGACAAGAGCCAGTCCTGGGGAGCTGGGCCTTGTCTCTCCCACCAGGAGACACGAGGGCTCCAGGTCCGGATTTCTCCACCGCTTTCTGTGCTCTCCCCCTGGGACCTTTCTGCTTGTGCCTGGGTAATTATTATCATTCCACTGCCAGGAGTTCTGTAATTACTGCCACTGTCAAAATAAGGTCAGTGTTCAGAGGACACTCATCCTGAGGAGTCTTTAATGAGGGCCTCTAACGGCCTTTTGAGGAAGCCTGACATCACACGAGGGAGGGGGACATTAATTAGCTGAATTCTGGGAGGAGAAGGCCAGTTCTCCTGCCCATCACTCGGGTGGGATGTTTGTTACTAATGCCACCAAATTAGCTCATGATGTCACTGTTTGCAATGTCCCCCTGGGCCGGGGAGCCACGGCGCTGCCTGCGGAGGTGGCAGCTCAGGGAGGGGAGATTCAGCTCAACCCATGCTCCTCATGTGGTTTTCTCACCGTGGCTCCCAGTGCTGGAGTGGCCTCAGGAAATGTCCCATGGGACCCTTCCTGCACGGTGCCTGGGTGATTTTCTGCAGCGCTTTGGGACGTGATGCTCTCCCCATTCTCAGCAAACCCAGTCATGTGTCCTTTTCCAGCTGGATGGAGTTGCTGGTGGCTCTCCCAGGCTACAGGAGCACAATGGGCAGGATCCTCAGCTTTGGGATCCTGCAGAGCTGAATTCATCCCAGTTCAAGACTTTGAGAGGTTTTTATGGACAGCAGGTGGCAGCGTTTGTCTGTCTGTCCTCTGCCCATCCTTCCTCTGCCCATCCTTCCACCCCTGCTCTTCATCATCCTCGCCCCCTCCTCCTCCCTTCTCCGAGGCTCCCAGAACTCCTGTCCTGCCCCTCCAAGAGCTGCAGTGATTCCCTCTCCTTGGAGGTGGGAGACCCATGGCTGGGGGTTCTGTTGGTGACATCACAGTGACACCACAACTGAATGGGGATGGTTTGGGGTCAAACTCTGGCTCTGGGAGCATCCCTGGAGAAGCAGCTTTGAGGCTACTGGAGCATCCTGCGCTGATGGAACAGGGACCGAAAAAAAAGCTGGTGAGGGAAAACTCTGGGAATATGTCCAGAATCCACATCCATCAAATCTAGAGAAGCTCATCCATTCCTCATCCAGCCCTTTTCCTATTTTTCCCCAGGAGCTCTCATGAGGATGAACTGATCTCCAGGTGTGGGGAGAGGCAGGACGAGCCAAGGCTGCTCCCATGGAGATGGTGGGACATGGTCCTGCTGGGACTGTCTAAAATCAGGCTGGGAACATGATGAGTTTGTCATGGAATCACAGCTGAATTGGGTTAGAAGGGACCTGAAATCCAGTTCCATGTCCCTGCCATGGGCAGGGAAGTTTATGCTTAAACCTGTTCTTAGATTTAATCCAGATTGCTGAGGTTGGGTCAGACCAGGGGATGCTTCATTTTGAAGGGATTTATGGCTAACAGGGAGGAATGAAGGCTTTGGCTTCACCTTGGCTCCTCTGAGAGACCTTTGCTGCCCACAGAGCCCAGCCCAGGATCCAGCTCGGGGCAGGGACTGGAAAATGTCCCCATCTGTCCCCCGGCTGCAGTTCTGAGCCCGCATTTCAGTGCTTTTCACTCCCATTTTCCTCATGATGGAGTTTGTGGTCTCCTCCTCCCCACTACAGCTGGAGGTGCAGCAGTGGCCAAGGCAAAACTGGTGAAGACAAACCTCCTTGGGTCACTGGTTCCACCTGGAAACTCCCTGGTGACGCTGAGTCTCAGCATTTTTTGGGCTGGTTTTTTCTGTTTTGCTTTGCAGGTATTGAAGAGCCAAGGGAGGGGCCATTGTAGAGCGAAACTCTGCGTTCTCACCAGGTATTTTGGCAGCTCTGAAGGGCTGGGGATTATTTCCTCTCCCCTTTGTGCCTGTTTTTAGGCAGGAAACATCTTGGAGCTGATGTCCCACAGGCCTGGTGCCAGGGAGGAGTAGTGGGTTGGGAAGCTGAGATGGTGCCAGGAGTGGGACCTGATGGGTTGAGCTGTGAGAAGTCGAAAGTTGGGCCCTTCCCAAAACCCAGCTCAGGCTGATCCCTGTGGTGGATCCCCATTTCTGATGAATTTATGACTCTTCTGAGATTGCTGGTGACAAATTGAGTGAGGTCCCTCTCATCCCCAGCTCCCAGCACTCTTCTGTCCCCAAGGGCTTTCCCTGAGCTCTGAATGTCCATGATCCCTGGACACTGGACATGGACACAGAGCCACTGGGGGCCAAGGACAGGCTTTCCCCATGGGAAACTTGGACGTGAGCCTGGAGGGGGCAGTGGTTTCATCAGTGGGGGTTGGAGCAGAAACCAGTTTGAGCCCATTGCTGGGCTGGGAGATGGGTGAGAAAATGGGATTTGCATGTGGAACGCTTTGGGGTCGAGCATGGGGTTCTCACCACTGGGATCTGGACACCTGTGGGTCCCCAGCTGCGGTGACACCTCCAGTGGCGTCCCTGATCATCCTCATGACTGGAAGCTGATCTTCAGGGTCATCTGGAGGTCAGGCTGGAGGCGAAGTCCTCTCACCTGGGTGAACGGGAACATTTCACTTTTTCTGGCTGAACCCACTCCTTGGCCTCGGTAGGTGGGGCAGGGCATGGGACACACCCGGCTGAGCCCTCACTCCCTGAAAACCTGGGGTCTGAGCTCTCCATGGTCTCCAGCTCTGGCCCTCCTTGGTGGTTTCTCCTGCTCCCTGGACCTCCTTGGTGATCCCTATTTCTCCCTGGTTCTCCTGGGTGATCCCTCCTGCTCCCTGACCCTCCCAGCTGCTCCTTCACTCCCAATCTGCTCCTGGCGCAATTCCCTACAGTGAAAGGTGGCTTCTCTTTCCTTTATGGAGGAAAGACTTTTTTGAGTACTATTGGATGTTTTTGGGGAACTCTTGGGTGCTCTGAGCAGCCTCAGGCCCTCAGGGCCCAGCACCAGTGGTTGCTGGTTCATACTGGGACCCTACAGGAGCTGAACTGGGGCAGCTCTGGGCATCACCGGCTGTGAGCACTGGTTTTGGGTGGCTGTGGGGTGGTTTTGGGTGGCTGTGGGGTGGTTTTGGGTGGCTGTGGGGTGGTTTTGCATGGCTGTGGGATGTTTTTGTGTGCTTGTGAATATTTTTGGGTGGCTGTGGATGGTTTGGGAAGATGTGGGATATTTTTAGGAGGCTGTGGGATGCTTTTGGTGGCTGAGGGATGGTTTGGGGAGCTGTGGGGTGGTCTTGGCCCAGCCCCTCGGTGGTTACACACCTGCAACCTCACAACCGCTGATCTCAGGGCAGGGTGGGGTTAATTTCCCCTCTTTATCTGAGACAGAGACAGATGGTGGTTAATGGTTTATCTTGGTTAAAGGTTTATTTCTGCTAAATGTTCTGGCTTTGAATGTGGAAAAACATCAGGGTTTTGTTTCCCTGACTCTTCTCCCTGCCCATAATTCTGTGGAAATCTTAGAGACCCTCCCGGGGAAACTTCCCCACGTGCAGGAGCAAAAAATCTTCAGTGGTGTCTGGAGTGAATGTGGCCAAGGTTTTAATCCCCCGCTCTTACAGACTTGGGGATGATTAAACAATACAAATACTCCTAACTCTGAAAAACAAAAACCCCTATTAGGGCCCTTTTTGGCTGTTTGCAGAGCTTTTAGCTGGGCATCAATCACCGGTAACGGCTGATGAAACCTGATGGGGCCATAAATCTGCCCTGCTTTGCATTCAAATGCAGCAATTAATCCTGGGGGGGTGTGGCTGCAATTACATGACAAATTGTGCCTCCAGATTCACTTGCCTGCTTGGACAGATGCCGCCCGTATTTGCTCAGCCGCCGAGGCCAAGCCTCAGCTTCTGCTCTTCCCCTGGGGATGGGAACGAAGAACCCCGGGAGCTGCAGCTGCAGTATGAGGATCCTTTGGCCTCAAATCTTTCACCTGGAGCTGAGAAATTCGGCTTTTTGGCCGCATTGGATTGTCTGAGCCCTCCTTTTCCAAAGGTCGTAGAATCCCGGAATCATCAAAGCTGGGGGAAAAACCTCCAAAATCATCAGTCCCCCACCATGAGCAGCATTAACCCGGGTCCCCAAGGGCCACATTCCCATGGTTTTGGACACTTTCAGGGGTGGTGACTCCACCACTGCCCTGGTGCCAGGGCTGGACTACTTTTAAATTTTCCCAATATCCCACCTAAACTTCCCCAGGCACTTTATTCTTATCCCTGCTCCCTGGGAGCAGAGCCTGAGCCTGAGCCAGCTGCTCCCTCCTGTCAGGGAGTTGTGCAGAGACGGGAGGTTCCCCCTGAGCCTCCTTTTCTCCAGGCTGAGCCCCCCAGGTTCCTCGGGAGACCCTTCCCTGGTGCTTCAGCCCCTTCCCCAGCACCATTCCCGGCTCTAGACTCACTCCAGCCCCTCGGGGTCTTTCTTGCTGTGAGTGGCCCCAGTTTGAGCTCAGAATTCAGATTCTGGCCCAGCACAGGGTGCAGGATTCAATCCTGGCCATCCTCCGACCTCGGGCTGGAGGATCTGGGACTCCCAGCTGGGGCAGGAGCTGCCTCCACCTGAGACACCCCCAGCAGTGCCTAATGTGGCCCCTTTGGGCTGGTTTTGAGACTAAAACTGGTCCTAAACAGCAATGGCCCAAGCTGAAAGAGTGCAGTGCTGGATTTGCTGCTGGATCTTGCTCCCGCTGATCCTGGTCCTGCAGGAAGGCTCATCCATGGATGCTCTGGGGTGGCTGCTCCCTGCCCTGGGAAGGCTCATCCATGGATGCTCTGGGGTGGCTGCTCCCTCCCTGCCCTGGGAAGGCTCTGGTTAACGACACCCAGACGTTGTTTTGCTGCAAAGCCTGAGGGATTGGAGTGCTGCTGGCACGGAGGGGAGTTCTCAGGTACACTGGTGTTTCCATGGAAAGAAAGGAGCGTTTGGGGGTTGGATGGCGCAGGAGGGCTGAGCAGACTCCAGAACAGCTCTGGTTGCTGTGGGGATGCTGCTGCAGAGGGAGAGCCAAGCTCTGCCGAGCCCGGCTCTGTAGTTGAGCTCAAAATCCGAATGCAACGTGGCAAAAATCCAGGACAAAGCAGTGGAGATGCAAGCCCTGATGTCAGCCGTGGGATAAGGTTGTGTTTGCACACCCAACATGCTTTTATCCACCGATTAACTGTTCCTACAGGGCTCCTTTGCGAAACACATGAGGGTTTTCTGTTCCAAGAGATAAGAAAACAAGCTTGGTTTTATATCCTTTTCCTGTGAGGGTGATAACAGCTTTCAGAATTCCTGTGGACTCTGATCTCCAAATGGGGGGCTCCCGGTGAGAAAACAATTGGCTGTTGGGATAAGTAGCTTAAAAAATAAGGAATTTTTATAAAAAGAATGGGGAAAGGGCTCATTTTCTTTGGCTGCTTGAAAGGAAACCAACTGCCCTGTCCCCAGAGAATGCAACTCCTGGGAAAGAGGGAAAAATCCCTGTTAGTAAAAGCTGAAAGATTTGTTGGGGAAGAGGAATTTATTTATTTTTTTATTTCTGATTTTTTAGAAAAGGCTGATTGTGCCAGACTTTTAAGTTTATTTTCATCCCCATTTTTAATCCAGGCTGCACAAGAGGGCTTTATCCCAACCTGCAGCTGCACCTTGCTCGTGGGCACAGGCACTCCTGTGGCCTTTGCCAAGCAGGATTAATGTCAAGTGGCGGAGCCAGGCCTAGATCCTGGAGGCCTCATGCCAGGGGATTTATTTGGTTTATTTTGCTGGTTCGTGGTGATTTTTCAGGGGTTGTTTCTGCCATGGGTCAGGTCCCAGTTCTCCTGAGTTGTTCTGTGCATGGAGAGGGCCCTTGAGGTCTTGCCTTCCTTTTCCTGCACATCCTGGGGCTGGCTGGAGGCAGCGAGCTCAAAGAGCTCAAAGAGCTCTTGTTTTAGAAGGAACCCAGCCCAAAGCCTAGCTGGATGAGCTGGGACAACTCAGAGGCCTCACCCCAGGGCTGTGGTTTAACAAAGCTGAGTTTAATCCCCTCCATGCCTGCTGGGTTCTTGCTTTCTCCAGTCTGGGAAATCCTCCCAGCTCCAGAGCTGACCTTTCCCAACAAAGCCCCTTTGTTAGGCCGAGCTCAGGCCTGCAGGGTGCCTTTATCTTCTCTACTTATTACTCTTGATTTTTATTGATGCCACCACCAGGAGCCCTCAGAGGAGCCGCCGTTGGACTTTGTTTGGAAGGTGATTAAGAACAAACAGATCCTGGAAAGCCAAGGCAAAACCTTGAGCAAGAGGAAACTTGGCAGAGGGAAGAGCCGCGATGCCGCCGGTGCTGGAGTCCCCACACGGCAGCGAGGGAACCTCCATTGCCATGGAGTGCTGAGGCTGAGCTTTGGGAAGGGTGGATGGAAACAAGATGGGGGGTTCCCCTCAGGTGGAGCTGTTTTGGGGAGGGTTTTCCTGGTCACCCCTCCTTTCCCCATGGACAATCCCAGCAGAGGGCAGCAGGAGATGCCCTGGGCACCCTTTGCTTTCCCAGGGGTGCTGCTCCAGACTACCCACCTACGCCTGTCCCCTCCTGGTCCTCACCTTGGGACATCTGCTAAAAACTCCCAATTGTTCTGGCTTGAAAGACATGTTTTTGCGGCTGAAGGAGTTGGAACTTATTAGAGTTGAGTTAGAACTTATTACAAGCTAAGCTGGGATTCATTAAAGTTGTTGGAATTTATTAAAGAGGCATTTTTTGGCCTGTAGGAATTGGGACTTTTTAAAGTTGGGAATTAAAGAGGCATTTTGGGGACTGTAAGAAGTGGAACAAAAACACCTTTGAATCTCCTCTTGCCCTCCCTGCTCTCTAGACATCTCTGGCCCTTCACCTCCTCAATGTCCTGGGTGATTTTTTGGGTGACTCTCTCCTTTCCATGAATTATGGTGCCGCCCCTCCCATGAACATTCTGGGGTCTTGGTGGAGACTGTGCGACCCCACAGGGCTCTGGAGGCAGCACTGGGGGGTGCCCAACCTGACCCAGCATTGACCCCAAGTCCCTGTGAGATGAGCCAGGGAGCCAAACACGAATTCCAAGAGCTGCTCAGGTGGAGGCCGTGTTCCTGGCCAGGGTGACAACAGGAAGGGTGGCTGTTGGCCCTTGGTGGCCTGGGAGCTGTTTCCTGGCTCCTGACGAGGGATCTCATGGCACAACAGGCTGGGCAGAAGCTGAGTAGGAGGAGGAAGGCTCTGGAGGAGGAGGGTGCTGGCACAGCCTGTGCCATGACTAATGCCAACACCCAGGCCAGGCTCTCCTCCTGGGGCACAGCTCACTCCTCTCCAGCAGCATTTCAACCCTGGAAATGCTCTGGAAATGTCAGTATTTGCAGAAATAAAGTTTCCTGGTGTGGAGCCTTGAGCTCTGTTCTGGGTGCTTTGTTCTATGTTTTTCCTTCTGACTTCTGGGTTCTGTTCTGTATTCTGGGTTCTGTTCTCTCTTCTCTCTTCTGGGTCAGCTCCTCCATGGTGCTCCGGACCTGCTCTCTGCCTGCTTGGGGCTCTCCAGAACAGCTCTGGAATTCCTCCTGGAGCAGGGAGGTGCTTCCTGGGCTGCTCAGACTTCCCAGCTGGCATTCAAGCCCCTCTGTGATGCTTTTCTCCCTCTCTGGGACTTCCTGGGTTGTTTTATCCTCGTCTTTCCAGAAAGCTCGGCAGAACTTCCAGGTGAAACCAGGCTCTGCTCTCCAGGACCTGAGGATTTAAGCAAAGCATTCAGGGATGCAAAATAGTTGGAGCTGGGAGCAGGGTGGAAGGGATGCACCCCAGATGTGGAGCTCTGTCCCTGCTCCCTCCTGGACAGAGCTGGGCCTCACCCTCTGCAAGGGGCAGAAACAAAGACGCTCCTGCATCCTGTAGAAAAATCCTTAACTGGGCCATTTCCACTGAATTTTGCTTATTTGCATACCCCTGGTTCCTTCCCCTGTCCAGAAAACCTGGGGTTCAGGGAATTGAAATCATATGGTGGAGATCTTCCTTAGTTAGACTTAAATAGACCTGAAAGCCCTCTGATGTGTAAAAAATAGGAGGTTTCCAGACTGCAACCTGTGAAAATCATTGGGCTTGTCCTCCCTCCAGAAAAAAAATCCAATTTTTAAAGCTGAGCAGTGATTGCCTGAGGATGGAAAAGGTTCTCAGGAGTGAGGAATTATCTGTGAAATCTTTTTAGAGCAGAGCAGCTGCTCGAGGACATACTCAGGGAATAACCCTTAATTAGAGCAAAACCACCCAGGAATGATAATGAAGTGCCTTGGAGTGCTTTCACCTGGTGAGAAACATTTAAATTACGGTAAAAAAAGCTGGTAATAAAGTGTAATTCACCTTTAAGTGTAATTTCACCTTTTTTTTATACCCCAAGCGATGGTGGAGCTGTGTGGCTTAGGGAAGGATGTGGGATGGGATGCTGCTGCTGGAATGGGAGCTCCTGTTTTTAGGGAGAAGCTGGAAAACCAGTGCAGCATTGCAGGTAAATCAGGTGTGAACACATGGGTTTGTACCTGGCCTTGCTGTTTCTGCTGAAATAAAGGTGAGTTTTTCTGTGAAAGATCAATTTCTGCTCAGGGAGTCAGTGGGGCACTGCTGCCTCCCAGCCTTCCAGTCTCGTTAAAAATTGGTCTGAAGAAGCTGGAATGTTAAAGAAGTAGTAAAAATAAATCCTCCATTGGTTTTTAAGTGTTGCTGTTCCATTCCTGGACAGGTGAGGACAGGTGGGAGGACCTCAGTCTTGCCCTGACCTGGGCCCTGCCCTGGCCAGGTGAGGTCACGGGGTTTGCTGGCTGCCAAAATTCAGTCTGGATTAAATTAACTTCCCTGCCTGGATCAAATCCTCAGGGCCCAGGGAAGGTGGCTGGGGATGGAGCTCTGGAGTCTGTGTTCCTGAGGGGTGCTGCTGGACTCAACTGCACCTGCCCTGCTTTGGGGTCCCACTGACCCCAAATCCCCCCAGCGGTGCCCGAGCTGGGCTCAGGGCTGGGCCCTGGATGTGCTGACACAGAGCTGGAGCCACAGGAACCTCTGATTCATCCCGGGAGGGCTCACACCCAGCCCGGGCTCCTTCCCCTGGTGTTGATCAGCTGGAAGAATGGGGAGGGTTGGGCACATCTGGGGGAGGCTGTGGTGGCCCCCAGTTCATACCAGGACTCCCCTGTCCCTGCTCTGGTGCGGGGAGGGATGGGGTTCAGAGCTCCAAAATCAGGGGGATGGCCAAGATTCTCAATTTGGGGGGCTGAATGCAGCCTCCAGGTGCATCCTCAGGGTCCTGGAGTGCTGCAGGGGTGGGAGGGGAGTGTGCAGGTTTTTGGGGGGATACTCTGCCTCAGCCCCTGAGAGGGGGTGTCTGGGATCTGGATGTGCTTTAATTTTCCTAGGGCCAGTGTTTGTTCCATCTCCCTATGGGAAGGGAACCAAATATCCTTCAAAAGGGGAAACTGAGGCATGGGGGCTCCTCACCCCATCCCTGAGGATGGTTGGGGAAGTTGCAGGGTTTAATTTCCTGGCCCTGCTGCTGACCTAAAGGGCTCTTCTATCTCCCTTCCTCCTCCTGCTTGTCGCCAGCCCCTTCTGGGGAGAACTCAGGGAGTGAAGCTGCCACTCCCTAGGCTCAGTCGGGACTGCAGGTCCAGGGGTGCCAAAATCCAGGTGAGGCTGCCCATTCCCCTTGGCCAAGGCTGCAGGACCCCCCGGGTTGGGATCGAGCTGAACCTGCATCAGGGAGCTCCCAGGGAAGAGTCTCACAGCTCCCTGGGGGTCCATGGTGGGAACAGGAGCAGCATCAGGAGGAGGGGCTGGATCTGGCGAGAGGGTGGGAGCGAGCTGGGCCAGGGTGGGTGTCCCTGTCCCGGTGTCCCTGTCCCGGTGTCCCTGTCCTGGAGCTGCTCTGGCAGAGAGTTGTGGTAGAACTGGAAGAGCAGGGCCAGAGCAGAAGGTCAGGTGAAGGTGTGGGTTTGGCACAGGTGAGGGGCTGGGGAGTTGTGGGTCACTTTTTGAGGGCACCTGTGGAGCCGTCTGGGAGAACTGGTATGGCTGGAGTCAAACCGGCTGTGTGGGAAGGGTTGGAAGCATTGGAAGGATTGCTCCTGCTCCTTCCAGACCCAGGATGGATTCCCAGCTTCCCTGCACCTGCTGCTCTTCCCCACTCCATCACAAGTGCTCACTTATCCTTCCCAGGATTAATGTTTTCCCCTCCCAACCCACCAGCCCTCACAGGATTCAGCGTCTCAGCCCTTGCTATTTCCCTGATCCTTTGGGATGAATTTGCATTCAGCTCAATTTTTTTTCCCTCCTAAACTTTGAGACTTGAGCTGATTTGCACCCAGGATTTTTTTTCTTTTAAACTTTCCTTTATTTGCAATAAATAATAAACTATAATACAAAGATCTCAACACAGAATCCAAAGTCTCGTTCTTTGGGAACAAAAAGGACTCCCAGCACCAGGAAAGGTGAAAGAGCATCTATGAGCAGCCTCTGGGCTGGGGGGCAGCTGCACCCCCCTGCCCTAAGCGGTTTTTCCCCTTTCCCCAGGGCCCCCCATACCTGGGCCAGGTGAGGTCCTGCAGGTGCCCCAGTGGGGGGTCTGGGGCCCTGCCATGGTGCAGAGCTGCACTGGGAGGGCAGGGATGGAGCCGAGGGTGCCAGGGGCCTGGCTGAGGGGCTTTGTGGCTGCGGGGAATCTGGAGAGGTTCTAGAGCTCATGCAGGGGTTCTTTACACACACACAGAGCCCTCAGCCTTCCTGCATCCCACAGGGGCCTGGCTGGGAAGGCTCTGGATGAAGAGTCTGCAGCTGCAGCTGGGTGTGGTCATTGCCTGGCTTTGGGGCACACATAAGCCCACATGTGGGGCTTCCTCCCCTTCCTCGGCTTGGCTTTTCCAGCTGCTCTTATGGCGGGGTCAGCTCCATGGACTTCTTCCTCTCCTCCCGCTGCTCTTCCCACTCCTCCTCGGACTCGTAGGTGCCCTTGATGATGGCCACCCTGTCAGACATGTTCATGCAGTAGGGGACCAGGATGTAGAAGTAGAGCAGGGAGGCCAAGCAAGCCCCAAGGATGGGCCCGACCCAGAACACCTGGAAAGCAACAGGGACACAGTGAGAGCAGCTCCTGGGGCTGGTGCTCCATCTCGACTCATGGCACCACCATCCATCCCTGTTCCACATGTCCTGCCACACAGAGAGAAGAAAATACCTGTTCCAGGGACTTCCCGGGCTGAAACCCTCTCAGCTGTGCTTGCTGAGGGCCAAACCTGCTCTGTAAGTCTGGGGCTGAGCTTGTAGGAAGTGCTGGGTGAGAGGAACGACCAAGCTGGGCTTCTCCGTGGGCTTCCTTCCCCTCAGATGATGCACCAATGGTGCTCAGAGGCTACCATGGCCTGGAAGTGTCCAAGGCTGGGTTGGATGGCTCTTGGAGCAACCTGGGCTAGTGGAAGGTGTTCCTACCCATGGCATGGGGTGGGACTAGATGAGCTTTTAGTCATTCCCACCCAAACTACCCTGGGATGGGTTAATTTCTGTCCCCTGGCTGGCTCCGTGCCAGGGGATTAACTCTTCCTGATGCGTCAAGGGACAAAACCTCTCTCATTCTCCAGCCCCTTTTAATCCTTCCTGCCTGGGATGGGCTCTGAAACCCCCACCCCTGTCATTCCCAAGGCAGTCCATGCCCTGTCCTCACATGGACCCCACCTGTCCTTGTCCCCAGTGCCACCAAGACTTACCCAGTGCGCGGAGCTGAACCTCCTGGTGACGACCGCAGGCCCAAAGGAGCGCGCAGGGTTCATGGAGCAGCCGGTGAAGTAAATCTGGAGGTGTGGAAAGAACCCTGGGTTAAGGACCAGATCAGACCCACTCTTTGGGAACAGGGACTGAAGTGGCCCCTGAGGTGTCTCTTTTTCAGAGAGCTGGAGATGACCCCTCACCACAAAAGAGCCCCAAGATCTCCTGTGTTTTCTCCTCCAGAGCAGCTCCCTCAGGACCAACTGCATGAGGGCATTTTGGGAAGTTCTGTGCTCACAGGACCCTCACCCTGGACTCACCCCCACCAGGTGGCCCAGGGTGACGGAGAGGCCAATGGACAGCGCCGGGGAGCCAACGCCGCTGCGCCGGTTGTCCGTGGACGCAAAGATGCAGGCGGCCAGCTGGAAGGTGAGGATGATCTCCACCACGAGGGCCTGGCCTGGAGTTATGTTGCTGTTGAGCTGGAACCATGAGAGTGACAATAATTAACCCTCTCCAGGGCTTGGCGTCACCAGGAGGGCTCCCGGGTACTTTGCTGGTAGATTTGGGATGGTGATGTTGGATTGGAAACCCGTCAGAGCCCCTGCCCAGCCCCTGCTTGAGCTGCCTGCTCCTTCTTTGAAAGGAAAGAAATGATCTTTCTTTCTTTGCAGTTCTCCAAAATCTGTCTCTTCCCCGAGCCTGTTCCTCCCTTGGGCTCTCCACATCTCTCTCCACTTCCCTGTCTCCACAACGCTGCATGCTTTCCCACCAAATCCCTTTTTTCCTGCATTTCTTTGATCCTTGCAGGCTGTTGTACCCTGACTTCTGCCCTGCACTTTGTGGAGCATCTCCCAGGAGGATGAGGAGCAGCTGGGATGGGATGGAGGGTGAAGGTTGGGATGAAGGTCATGGGGTGGGATGGGCTGTTGTGTTCCAGTGACTGCACAAAATCCTGGGGCTCTCAGGGGGATTCAACCCCACTGGGCATGGGAACGATGAAGTGACCCAACCCATCACAGCTCATTTTTTACCTAAATCTGGCTTGTTTGGGACGTGGAACCTGTGGAATGAGAGGCACTGGAGCTCCTCATCCCAGTGACTGAACCATCTGCAATGTCTGCTGCTCCCAGGGGTCCAGACCTGTCTGTGGTTGGAGTGGCAGCTCCACTGCTGTCATTCCAGGTGTTTTCCCAGCACTGCCCCAAGGGCTTCAGGCTGTGCCTCATTCCTGCTTATCTCAGAGGGTTCTGCTGTCCCCCCTCTGCCCCTGGGACCATCCCCCGCTGCTTCTCACAGCCCCTCGACACCGTCCTGCCCCTTGTTCCTTCTCCAGGTCTTCTCCACCACTCTCCCCATCCCTCTCTGTTCCCAGCTCCCCCAGTTCAGTGGTTCCAGTGGGCTCCTGCTCCCCCTGGCTGTACTGGTCTGACTGGGCTCTGCTCTCTCCCTCCCCCTGCTTTTGGCACAGCTCCTATCCCGTGCTAATCTCCAGGTGGAGAGGCTGCACTCGGGAACATCTCAATGGTGTGGGTGACTCACGGGGCCCTCAGGATAGAGGAAGCCCTCATTAAAGGAGGGAAAAACATCCCACTCATCACCCGCACAATAAAGCCGTCATGTCAGAGCTGGGCTCCACTCCTATCCCATTCCCAGCCCGCCGTGCATGCGGGACAGAGCACTGAGGATCCCTCCGGATGGATTCTCCTCCCTGTGTCGCTGAAGGAAAGGCAAGGGAAGAGGGGAGTGCCCTCAGGCAGGGACTCACTGCGTTGATGGCCAGGTTGCCGCGGGTGTTGGCGGGGGTGACGCCGTAGAGGATCCCAGCACCGGCGATGGCCCCGAGCAGCTGGGCCACGATGTAGAGCAGCGTGCGGAGCAGGGAGATCTGATTGCCCACGAAGAAGGCGATGGTCACAGCTGGGTTGATGTGGGCGCCGCTGATGTGGCCGAAGGCCTGCACCAAGGTGCCGATGGCCAGCCCGAAGGCCAGAGCAATCTGCAAGATGCTGGGCAGGGCCGACGGCCACTTCAGTGCTGAGCCCAGCCCAATGAAGACGAAGATGAGCGTGGAGAGGAACTCTACAAAGACGGCTCGAGCAAAGGCCAGGGTTAGTATTTCCCTCTTCATGGTGGGAGCAGGTGGAGGGCAGCCAGGGAGGAAGAAAGTATAAGATTGCTCTGTGTCCAGGCTCTGGTGTGTACGGCCAGGTGTAGGGCCATACCTATCTATATATGCAAGAGCAGCAGGAGCTGTGTTACAGGGCGGTGGGTGGAGCCAGGGAATTAGCCAGTCCTCCCAAATTACCATGTGAACCTGGAAAAATTTCCATCTGAAAATGTCTTTGGAGCCTCTTGGTGAACCAGTGACTCAGATATTGGTGGCGTTTCTCTCTTTTCCCTCTGCAAACAAAGAGCCCCTATAGGGTGTCTCTGTGGTCGTTAAATAACGAGGTTGCATAAGAAGGCTGAGCTCCCTCCTCTGCTTTTCCCTTTTACTGCCTCTCGCCAGGTCCTGGGTGTTTCATTAGCACAGGTGTAGTTAATATTTGCTCCCTCCCTTCCTTCCCTGTGCTCATACGCTGTTCCTGTTGGAAAACCCTCGTTGGGCTGGAGGAGCTCTCCCGGGGCTGGGCTCTGGGTGCGTTCCATGGGACCTTGAAATGTAAAGGAAAATCAAACACCTGGAGCTTCTCCCAGGCTGTCAAGAGAGCTCAGCTCCAGGAAACAAGTGGCTTGCAGTTGTCCAGGGAGCAGGGGAGGGTTTGGGGGAAGCTTTGTCCATCTGGGGAGCTGTAGATGACCCAGAGCTTCCTTGAGGTGTGTGGATGGAGAAATGGGATGGACAGGGCTCCTGGTGCAGAGCCTGGCCGGGAACCTCTGCTTCCTTTCCTTTCTGCTGCTCCTTCCAGAGCACTGGAACGAGGCCTGGAACTGGGGGCTGCTCCCAGCCTGCAGTCAGGAATGGCATCTCCTCCCTGCCGCCTGTGCCCTTTCCTTTTCTTTCTGCTTTTCCCGCTCTTGCTCAACTAGCAATGTTTTTGCTCCTGGGAATGCCAGCACCAAGCCACAGGCTCTGTATGGACACAGGTTGCATTTACACCTCTCCTTTCATGTTCCCAGGGCACTGCCCTCCATCCCAAACCCATCCATCTGCAGATGCTTTCCTGGCAGGGAGTGGTGGGGGAGGCTCTTGGGGCTGTGCATGTGGAGCTGTTGGGGACAGAGGTTTTGGGGCGGAAAAGGTCTCAGGTGACACTTAACAAAGAATCCTTGGTTCTCTCGTAGCCCTTGCAGCCTTGTGCCAGGAGAGTTTTTTTAGATAGGTTTGGGTGCCAGATCTGCTGTCCTTGTTCAGTTGATCCGTTTCCTTTCCCAAATGATGCTCAGGCTGGGTTTATCCCTGGCTGCCAGGTCCCTCTGCAGGGGCAGCCACACTCCAGCACTCAGGGAGAAAAGCTCTGCAAGCAGAACATGGCTAAAATCCTCCCTAAATCCAAAAGTTGGATTCACTGCTGCCTTCTGAAGAGGCTGTCAGGCCTGGGTGGGGTCAAACACCAGGAGAATTTCTGTCCAGAACAAGGAGAGGGGACTTCTTGTCCAGGACTGGAAATAAATGAGGTTTTCTCTTCCTTTGTACCCAAAATCCTGAGAAAAACAGACCTGGAGGGCCTCGAGGGACTGAGGATCTGTTACAGCCTTAATTCCTGATAATGGTTTTCTCCTGGATCTGCTGATCCCAGGGCTGATTGCAGAGTCAAAGCCCAGATCTGTTATCCTCGAAACACCTGGTCCGTTGGCGTGTTTTGGTGAAAGTTTTGCAAGCTGGTATTTCAAGACACCCTGGCTGGATTCCAGCTGCCGTAATTACTTGCCACTTCCCTTCAGCCCTGTCTGTGGCTCCAGCTGGATAAAATGCTCCCTTTTCCCATCCTTCCAGCCCTTCCTCAATGTCCCTATCCTGGATCTCCCTTGGTGGCAGCTGCATTTTACTGTTGGCTCCTCCAGCACACTCCTTGCTTTGGCTGAAAAGCCAAAAAAATGCTCTTCCCAGCCTCCCAAGTGTGGATAATAACAAGCAAAATCCGGCAGCTGACTCGGGGATCTTATCAAATAGGGCTGGGAATGACAGGGAAAGCTTCCGGAGAGAAACAAGATGTTTCTCTCAACACACCACACAAAGCGTCTTCTCCTGAGGCAGTTTGGGAACCTTTTCTCACCGAGGCATTCCTGCTTGGCTCCTCTGATGCCAGCCCGAGCATTTGGAAGGCTCCCTGTCCTCTCCGTGGCTTCATGCCACCTGAGGAGCTTGGTTGAACTGAAAGTGCTTTGATGTGTCAGGTTTAATGGAATTGGGCAAGGTGCTGGCAGGCCGGCGCTGACAGACGGACACCTACGTGGAGGGGTCACACACGCCTTGCCTCACCCGCCCTGCAGGAGACAACACGAGGCTTTTGGCAACAGGGGCAGGTTTGGCTGCCTCCTTCCTCCTCCTCTTTTTCCTCATCCTCCTCCTCACTGGCATTGGAAGACAAACAACACAACCAAAACCTGCCCTAATCTGCCACTCAGGAGAGGAACCCCGAAGTGGGGAGGGGGTGGGAGGGGGGCAGCTGCTGCCTCATCCTCACCTGGGGCTGTCCTGGGCTTGCCCAGGGAGTCATGTGTGTCATTGAGGCCACCCTGGGCCAGTCCCTGTCAGTCCCTGCTGTCACCCAGGTCCTTGGCAGAGCTCACAGGCTGTTGTTAATTTGCTGTTGTTAATTTGCATTTCCTCACTGTTTCTGGTGAGTTCAGCTCTGTGCTGCACCTTGGAGCCAGGCAGAAGCTGCTCCAAATTCAGGTTACAAACGCTGCTGAGCCAGGGTTTGGAGTTTCCTTCTCACTTGGCTCCATGCCTCAGCCAAGGACCTTAGGACTGGCCCAATAATAGAGGCAGGAATAATAGCAGTGACAGGATGTCCTGAACAGAAGACACCAATTCTGCTGGAACTGGGATCAGAAACACAGAATCAATTTAGCAGGAAAAGACCTCTGAGATTTTCAAGTCCAACCCAAGACCTAAAGTTGTGGGCTGGGATTAGATGACCCAAAGATCTTGGTTAGGATGACAGCAGAGGAGAAAGTTTGGTTCAGTTTTTCAAGAGAAAAGGTGTTTCTTGCTGTCTCAGCTCCAGGATTTTGCAATGAGGCATTGATAAGGAAAAACTGAAATATCACAGAGCAGAAGCAGCAAACTTTGCCCTCGTGATCCTCGGTTCAGGGGCTGACGGGAAGGGTTTGCTGCTGCGGTGGGGTGCACCTGTGCAGGTGTTTCAGATGGGGCTTTCAAGGATCCCTCTTATCTGACCTCCATCTGCTGCCCTCTCTTTGAAGCTGATGGATGACACCGCTGGCCTGGGGTTGGTGGTGTTTCCACTTTCTCCTGCCCTGCAGCAATGAGGCTTTGGCTTCCTTTAGTTCCAGCTTCAGAGCTAAAACGCTGTGACATTGAGTTTTGGGGCTGTCCTCACGTCCCCTGCTGCTGTCCCTTCTCCAGCCTGCAGTGGCTGCCGGGGCAGTGGCACTCTGTATGCACGGATGCCACCTAAACACTCTTCAAGTGCTGACTGGTGACAAACCTTAATGACAGCGTTGCTCTGCTCTTTGCTCAGCAATTCCTGGGGATCTCGAGGCAGCTCTGAGGCTGCTCTGCCTCCTCAAGAGTTCATTTGCATTGAAATCATCGTTAAATTGTCCCATGGGATAATGAGTGTCAGAGAAAGCCTAGTTGGAAAACCAAATCACACAGTGGGAACAGTGGGATGAACCCCCCGTGTCCTGATTTTCAGGTCCAGCCCTTTCCAGCAAAGCCACCAGCACCAGGGACATCTCAAGGCCCCCTTTCTGCTCACTTGGAATTCTTATGGGCCATTTGTTGTGTCCTTGGGATTCTGACAGAGTTGGGGGCACCTCTGGAAAGGTGTTTCCTGTGGAAACCCCTGTGCAGGCCTTCCTCGGTTTACAAGGAGCACACCTGGGAATAAATTGAAAGGATGGGGGAGGGAGATGTCCCTGCAAAGGTGATTTCCCCACTCCCCTTAGCACTGCCATCCTACCCATGCTGGAGGAGCTTCAGCTGCGCCCAGGCAGAGGGCCTGAAATCACAACCAGGCTCTGAACCACCTGAAAAACACAATAAATAAATTAATGAGTTCTTGATATCATTGCAGGAATCTGGAAACTCCTAAAAACATTCTGGGGGTACCAGGGGGTGAGAGCTGGACAGGACTCAGAGACCCCTAAGCCTGGCCTGAGCCCCCCCAGAGGGGGGGTTCTGCCCCTGTCCCAGGTAAGACCCCACCTGCAGAGTTGCTCCAGCCCTGGGACCCTGCGCAGGGAGGACGTGGAGCTGCTGGAGCCAGTCCAGAGGAGGAACCAGAAGGATCAGAGGGATGGAGCAGCACTGCTGTGAGGAAAGGCCAGGAGAACTGGGATTGTCCAGCCTGGAGAAGACTCTGGGGTGACCAGTGCCTGAAGGAGTTGCAGGAAAGATGAAAGGAGACAATTTCCAAGGGTCTGGAGTGCCAGGAAAAGGGGGAATAGCTTCCCACTGCGGAAGGCAGGCATAGATGGGATATTGGGAAGGAATTCCTCCCTGTGAGGGTGGTGAAGCCCTGGAATGGATTTCCCAGAGCAGCTGTGGCTGCCCCATCCCTGGAAGTGTCCAAGGCCAGGCTGGACAGAGCTTGGAGCAGCCTGGAATAGTGGGATATGTCCCTGCCCATGGCAGGGGTGGGACAGGATGAGCTTTAAGGTCTCTTCCCACTCAAACCCTCCCATGGTTCTATGAAAAGCCAAGATTTTCACACAATGCCCTGGCTCCAAGTGCCCAAGGTTTCACAGCAGAACATTGGAGACAATACATGGACAGCTGGGGAATGGGAAAATCCATTTTCCCCCTGTCCTGCCTCTGAAACGCAGAGAAAATGTATCACGGAATTTCTCAGCTTTAAAAATGTTCACTGGAGAGTTAAAGACACCCATGCTGGGAACATCCCTTGTGCCATCAGAACTGGAGCTGAAGACTCTTGCACTGAGTGGTGTCTGGAAATGCAGGAATTTTCTTCTGATTATTTGGATTCCTGGGAAGTTTGGATGAAAATTGAAGCAGAACCTCCATTCTCTCCAGCAGATCCTTTGGCAGAACACTGGGAATAGAAGAATTTTGGGAAGTTTGGCTTCCCCCTGGAGCACCAGCACCATCTGGGATGGTCTGTGGTCATTTCCTACTCCTGGCCCTCCTCTTGTCTTCCTGGCTCCTCAAGGAAAACATGCTTGGGAAATATTTCTCCATCTATAAATAGGTCCATAAGAATAATGATGTAAAATAATGATGCACCTGACCCCAGGTAGGCCATGGCATTGCAGGTAAGTGACTGCTGGAGTCTCACACAGCCCCCAGGATTGGGACTGGGAGAATTTGGAAAGGTCAGGCCAAGAAATCCCAAGCAGAGAACTCAGCTCTGCCCCACACCGAGGTGACCTGGGCTGATCTCTGTCCTCCCTGTCCCACAGGTGTGACCAGGAGCTGAAGGGTTTTGTCCTGTGTTGGGATTGTCAAGGTACAGGTGGGTTTGGGTTTTTCCAGGCCATGATTTCACTTCCATGTTCTCCCAGTTGTTTCCCCATTTTCCCATGTGATACAGAAGCACTTCAGGCACTGGGATCAAGGTCAGTGTTCCCAGGTTCTCCCAGATTGCTTGAGCAGGGATTTGGATGCTCTCAGGTCTCTACAGCAGATAAGGGATCAGTGGGTGGGTGTGGCAATGCTCCTTCCTGGAGCTGAACAGGGAAAGGAGGAATTCCTTGGGATTAACTACGAATTGTATCAGAAGTTTTGAGGAGCAGGACCAGGGCACGGCCTCTGCTCTGGGCTCTTCTGAGGCCCCTCAGGTCCTGGGGTCCCTTTGGGCCTCTACTGCCAAGAGAGACCTTGAGGGGCTAGAGCAAGTCCAGGGATGGGAATGGAGCTGGGAAAGGGCTGGAGCACCAGGAGAAGGGTCTGGAGAACTCCTGAGGGACCTGGGGGGCTCAGCCTGGAGAAAAAGAGGCTCTGGGCCTCCTTTTGTCTCTGCAGAACACCCTGGCAGGAGGGGACAGCTGGGGTGGGTGAGGCTCTGCCCCAGGGAACAGGGACAGGAGGAGAGGAAATGGCCTCAGGCTGTGCAAGGGGAGGTTTAGCTGGATATTGGGGGAAATTTCCTCTGTGGGAAGGGTTTTCCAGACCAGGCACAGCTGCTCATGGCAGGGGTGAGGTCCCATCCCTGGAAGGATTTCAGAGCTGTGACACTTGGGGACATGGTCAGGGTGGCCTTGGCAGTGCTGAGGAAACGCTTGGAATGGATGGTCTCCAAGGCACTTTCCAACCTAAACAATTCCATGGTTCCAGGAATATGGCAGCCAAGGACAACAAAGGGGATATGGCTGTGTGCAAAATACTCTGAATTTTTACAGCTCTGCAGAAGGATCAGCCCAAAGCCCATCCCTGATCCCAAGGTGGGAGAAGGAGAAAACCTCATGGTCTTGGGTGTGGAAGGACATGGGAATGCTTCAAATCCTGGCTCAAATCACTCCCACGGGATCTGACATCCCAAGTGATGCCAGTTTAGGGATGATTATGGTCCATCCGTGGCAGCTCCAGGTTCCTGATCCTGCCCTCCAATTCCAGCTCCCCCAGTGCAGTCTGGAATGTCTGGGTGGTTTCCTGACAGGGCAAGTTTGGGAAGTGTCACAGCTCCACAGGGAAGGTGAATTTGTATTCCTGGGAAGACTGGGGGTGCTTCAGCCACCTGGCTGAGGGGTTTGGGGTCTGGGAGGTGACTTTGTAGGAGTTTATATCTATTTCCATAAATGTGTCAGTATTTGATCCCTGTGTCCAAATTCAGGGGATAAAAGGGAATTTAAAGCACTTCATGTGAAAGAGGAGAGACATTATCAGACATTAAACCTCACGTTCAGGCCCTGGGAGACTTAAACAATTGTCAGGGTAAATAATAAATGAAACACTTTAATCTGGAGAAGAAACATTGAACACATCAACATTAATTTAAATAAATGAATTCAGCTGTGGCTTTTTCTACAGAAGAACATGCCCAGGGTGACTTCTGGAAAAATCCGCTGGGAATTTCCTGCACACATACATGAATTAATTTTCCTTTAAAAAGCATCAAAAACCCCATATGACTTTAAAAAGCGAACATTTGATAACTGAAATACAATTTGACACTGGAATCGACTTAAAACATGATTTTATTGTCATTGCTGAGAACAGAGGGAATTTTTGAGAAGTCCCTTCTGAGCTAAAATTCAAATTCACCATCGAGGAGCAAAGGGAAGCAGAATCCCTGTTTTTGGGTGGATCAAACCAGGGCTGGAAGTGCTGCCTTGGCAAAGCCCTCTGGGGGTATTTGCATGGATTGGCTGTTGATAAACACTTGGTCCAGGCCAGATCAAAGCTGGGCTCCCTCCTTACCCCTCCAGCCACTCCAACATCTGAGGAAGAGCGTGGGGAGAAAGGCAAGGATGGATCTGGTGGGAGGAGGGGATGGTGCCAGTGGAGCAGAGTGAAGAGTATCATTTGGTGGAGGGGTCCAGTCAGAACAGGGAAGGGAAATTATCCATAATGATCCATTAATTAGCCCTCATTATTCAGAATTGGGCCCAATCTCATAGAATATTCCCATTAACAGCCTTTCCAGAGAAATCTTGGTGAGGCTGACACTGATGGGGCAATGCTGGAGACACTGCTGGGATTCACTCTGGGTATGGAGGACTTGGGGCAGAGCAAGTGAAATGGGGTTAAATCAATGTCTGAAAGAGCAAAGTTCACCCAAGACCAGCCCAAATCCTTTGGCCAGGCTGAGGACCATGACCAGGTCCTGACAGGGCAGAGGGAAGGGGTGGCAGGGGTTTGGAGGGTCTGGAGTGATGCAGCTATGAGAAAGGGATGTGAGAAGAAAGTGATGGAGATGAGAAGGAATTCCTGGCTGTGAGGGTGGGGAGGCCCTGGAATGGATTTCCCAGAGGAGCTGTGGCTGCTCCATCCCTGGAAGTGTCCAAGGCCCGGCTGGATGGGGCTTGGAGCAGCCTGGGATAGCAGGAGGTGCCCCTGCCCATGGCAGGGTTGGGATGGGTGAGGTTTAAGGTCCCTTCCCATCCCACCCATTCCATGATTCTGATTCTTCACACCTGAAACATGTTGGGTGTGAAATCTTTCCTTTGTGTGTTCCAGGAGATCTGAGTGTCCGAGGGTTAACAGGACCAGACAAAAGAAGGGAAAACCAGGGGGAGAGAAGGACAACCCTGGCCCAATAATAAGGTGGGTATGAGTTTGGGCTGTAACCCGGGTTTGTCATTTCACAGGGCAGGGAATTTACAAGTGCCCCAGTGGGGCCTGTAGGGACTCATGGCCATGCTCCCAGTCCCATCTTCCCAGGAAAGCCCCTGTGGAAGCACCTCTGTGTCCTGTGGCAGGTGGAAAGTGGCACTTTGGTCCCTTTCACAGCAGAACCTGTCATGTGTGACGCTCATGGCTCAGAGTGAGCGCTCCTGCTCCTGCTCCTGCTCCTGCTCCTGCTCCTGCTCCTGCTCCTGCGTGTGAGCCAAGAGCTGAGCGGGGAGCGGAGACAGGAGCAGAGTGAGCAATGAGGCATCGGGTGGCAACCTCCACACCCAGGGTAATGAACACTCTTCAGGCTCCTCAGAGCTCTCCGTGAGGGAACAGCCTCAGCCAAGCTCCGTGTCCTGCGAGGGGGACATGGAAGAGGGCATCCTGGGGAGATCCCTTGTTCCTGTGGGGTTGGGATTTACCGGCTCTTCCCCAGATCAGAAACCACCCGGGCATGGGGAGAGCTGGGAACAAGAGATGGGTGGGACCAGCACAGCATCTCCCTAGGAGAGGAGTCAACTTCAGTGCCCCAGGAGAAATGAAGGGAGAGAGGGGAGAGGTGAGACGTTCCTCTGCATGAGCACTAAAACCATGCCAGAGGTTTCCAGCTCCTCTCTTGGCCCAAGGAGAGGGTGGGCTACACCTTCTCAGACATCCCCCTGGGCAGGGTCTGGGGGGAGTGGAGCTCCACGGACTGGCGCCGCCGGACCTCGCGCTCGGCCCAGTCCGGCTCAGGTTCGCAGCCCTTGAGGATGGCCAAGCGCTCTGAGAAGGTTTTGGCCTGTGGGAACAGGACATAGTTGTAGAGGATTGAAGCTGCTGCAGCCCCAATCAGGGGGCCCACCCAGAACACCTGGAGAGAAGAGAAGAGAAGAGAAGAGAAGAGTGGGGTGAGCAAAACAAGCCTGGCTTTGGAGGGTGGGGAGGAACTGGGATCTCTGAGGGGCATTCCAGGGGCTTGATTTCCTTCCCGGGAAGAAAACACAGTCAGCTCTGCTTTGGCCATTGCTGGGGATCTGAACTCTCTCCCAGTGCCTGGATATTCCCAACCATCCTCTTACACCATTTCCCCTCTGCTCAGACTCTGCATTAATGACAGGCCCATTGTGAATGTGCTGAGTGATGTGGCATCATCTGGAGGAGCATTTTCCTACCCACTCATGGATTGCTGTGGGAGGAGGAAGAGGATGAGGAGGCGGCACCAGAGCTGGCTTGGGCCAGACACCTTGGAACACATCAGCAACCACCACAGCTCTGCCTCCAGCCAGGCTCTTTGCAGATGAAAACAATAAAATAATGGAATCTCCTGAGCTGGAAAGGACCCACAAGGATCCTCAAAATCTGGCTTCTGGCCCTGCTCAGGACAACTGCCACCAATCCAATCCCACCCTGTGCCTGAGAGCATTGCCAAAATGCTCCTGGAGCTCTGGCAGGCTCAGAGCCATGGCCATTCCCTGGGGAGCCAGGGAGTGTTCCCAAAGATGTACCTAGATCCAGGAACCAGGAAAGTTCCCCAGGACTGGCAGCTGTTCCACTCTCCATTGGTTTTGTTCCCTGTATTAAGTCACGTCAACAAACCTCACACCCTGGTCCTGTTGCAATGCTCCCAGTTTGGAGTTTAGGAAAGCCAATTAAGCATCCAGCAGCCCCACCTCCTGCTCCTAATCTCTCCATCTCTCTTCCAGCTGGGAACTGGCATGGAAATGCTGGGAATTTGTCTGGCTTGGTGAGTTTCGAGGAATATTGGCAGTTTGGGGGCCTCATCCAACCCAACCCCCAGAGCCAAGTTCTCACCCAGTGGTCGCTGAAGTCTCCGACGACGACAGCGGGAGCGAAGGACCTGGCGGGATTCATGGAGCAGCCGGTGTAACGGATCTGCCAGGAACACCACGGCCGGTGTCAGCATTAAGCCCTTTTACCACATTTTTAAGAATGTTGGGGTGTCATTAGGGTGATTCATCCCCTGAGCTGCTGCTTCACCCTCCAGCACTCCTGTTCCAGGAAAAGGAATTCCAGGAGCCGCCACCATCTGAGTCAACACCTTGAGGTGTCTGAGCTCGTGTGTCCCGAGCGTGGTGTTGCTGTGCTGCAGCCCAAGGACTGCAGGGATGAGCTCCCAGTCCTGCAGAAAATTCCCTCTCCTGCCTCTGAAGACAAAAGAGGAGCAGTCCCATGGACACAGGGGCTTGAGGATGGAAGGTGTGGTGTGACCAGCAGCATTTTTCTGTGTGCACTGGGTGTGGGGGCTGCTTTGGACTGTCACCCAGCTGGGATTTCCTTGAAAACCCATCCCAAACACTTCCCAGGCTCATCATGCTCTTGAGAGCCCCAGCTGCCAACACATTTGCTTCAGGAGAGATCCCACAGATGTCTGGAACTCCCTATAGGACTCAAGGAGAGGCAGAGTCCAGAAAATCAAGTTAATACCAAATAAAAGCTGAGCTCAGGCCACAGCTCTCCCACAGGGATTTTTCCCTTTCTCTGATGGAAAACCATGGGTTACAAATCCCCCATCAAGCCTGGAGATGCAGCCAAACCAACTCTGGGCATAAACAAACGAAAAATAACCCCAAAAGTGCAAGTTTTGGCCCATCCACTCACCCCAAGAAGGTGGCCCACGGCCACGGAGAGGCCAATGGAGAGGGCAGGGGAGCCCAGGTTGTCCTCACGCCGCTCGTCTGTGGAAGCAAAGACGCACAGGACCAGCTGGAAGGTGAGGAACAGCTCCACTGTCACCGCCTGCCCTGTTGTGGTCTCATTGTGCAGCTGGAACGGGAGGAAAGATATGTTCCAGGGCCAAGTTCCATGAGTGGATGGGAAATATGGAGGACAAATCCAAAATCAGGGGGAGCCAAAGGAGACAGGGGAGATTTTTGGCACCACAAAGAAAAAAAATTTCCAGGTAGAAGAAGTCACTCAATGGGAAATGCTTGATTGACGTCTCAGGAAATTTTATTGGCATTTTTTGGGTATTTTCCCATTTGTTTTTCTTTTCCTCATACTCAAAATGCCTTTTGGAAAAGTTTACAAGTTGCATTTTGAAGACACTGAAAATAAATATTTTGGCATGAAAAAGGAAAATATTCCCTTTCCACTTCTTTGACTCAGAGAATTTATCAGGTCTGATCTGGAACTGTTCCTGGTTGCACCCCCTCTCCTCCAACTCAGTCCCTTCTTCTCCTGTGTCCTCCCAAATCTAATCCCATTGCTTGGGGATCCCAGGAAGGTCCTGACTGCCCTCCTGTCCGAGCTCTGGAGTCAGATCTTTCTCATTCTCCTCCCCAGTATTCCCCTCCCATTTTATAGGGACAATCTGTGCAGGTAGCCACGTGATGAACAGCCCACAGGGAAAAAAAACCTTCTCAAAATCCCCAGTTCCCACTTTTAGGTGGTTTAATCTGAAAACCAACAAAGCTGGAGCAGTCTGAGCCTCCTTTAAACCTCCTGCTTTTATTACCCTTGGTCATTACCAGCCTAAATCCCTTTGTTCAGATTAAACCACAATCCCTCTTTTTAACCCTCTTAATCACTCTGGCAGTGCAGCTGAGTCCTGGCAGTGCCTCCCTGCTCTGGGAAAGGCGATTTCCATCTGCTGCTTCCCAACCCTGCTCCCTGCTCCTCCCTCACTCCACTGGGGCTGGGGGATGCTGGTCCGGGCAGGTGCCCGTGCCCACCTGGGATGGTGGGCATGGAGAGGGGACAGTAAATCCCCGGCTTTCAATTCCTTTTCCCACTCCTGTTGTTATGTTCAGCAGTGGGGAAGTGGGTGTTGGAGACTGGGATACCATTGGAGAATCCTCCATAGCTTCCTAAAGTTCTCTGGCTCTCTTTTTTTTCCGTGTCTGAAATCAGCATGAGATCCTTGTAAAGCTTTAGGGCACCCATGTGTTGGGTTCTGGGATGAACCAGCTGGATCTGGTGTGCCCATCCCATCACAATGGGAAGCAATGAACTGAATCTAATGAAAATCTGGGATTCAGACCCAAGTATCTCCTCTCTCCACCACCTCAGAAACCTGGAAACTGTGGCCTTGCCAAAGCAGAGCCAGGCTTTGGCTGCCTGTACCCACACCAGAGGGGAAATTGGGACAAGAGGAACGCAGAGGTGCTGTTTTGGATGTGTCCTTCCTTAAAGCCCTGGGACCCCCAGAATCCAAGCTTCCCCCAGTACAGCCCCAGGATAAAATGAGATGGTTGTGACTCTGAGAGAGGTGTCTGTGGCCAGCTGGATCCTTCCTCTGGTTTAGCCCTAAAAACAGGGGACATTTTTGGCACCAGTATGAAAAGAGGATAAGTTTCCCAGGTGGAAGAAGCAGTTCAATGGGAAACACTTGATTGACCTCAGGAAATTTTAGCCCTAAAACCAGAGGAAGACAAGTCCTGCCGTTATTCCTGCTCCTGGCAGGACCCATGGAGCAGCAGGGTCCTGGTGCTGGGCTGTGGCATTCAGAGGCTCCCTCACCTCTCCCAGAGGGTCTTTGCTGGCCATAAGCCCCTTCCTCCCACCCCTCAGCCTTTCCAAAGACCCTGCCCGGTCTCCCCGAGACCTCCCAAGCCCAGCCGGTGCCGAAGCCTCACCTTGTTGAGGGCCAGGCCCTGGCGGGAGCTGGCCGGGGTGATCTCGTGCAGGATGGCAGCGCCCACCACCCCGCCCAGCAGCTGGGCCACCACGTAGAAGAGGGCACGGAGCAGGGAGAGCTGCGAGCCCAGCAGACAGCCCAGGGTCACGGCAGGGTTGATGTGGGCACCGCTCACGTGGCCCAGAGACTGCACCAGGGTCCCAATGGCCAAGCCAAAGGCCAGCGCGATCTGCAGGGTGCTCGGGGCCGGTGCCGAGGGCCAGTTCAGGGCAGAGCCGAGGCCGAAGAGGACGAAGACCAACGTGGCCAGGAATTCCGCCAGGACAGCCCGAGTGAAAGCGATGGAGCGCAGTTCCCACATCATGGAGGCTCCCAGGAATGATCCTGCCTGGAGTGTCCTCAGTGCCCACCTCCTGCTGTGTCCCTGAGGATGACCTGAGACAACACTTATATACCTGGAGGTGGGGGTGCCACAGGATCAGCTGCTGAAGGGGATGGGATCATGGTCCCAGGAAATCTGATGCTTTTTTCCTTCTGTGTTCCAGCTGAGGGAACATCAGATCCTGCCCCTTCTATTAAAGCTGGGGAATGCAGTGCTTGCCACCTTTGGGAGGTCATAGATCAGCCTCCAGCAGTGCTGGAAGGACTGCTCCCTTTCTCCTGGGCTTCCTTCCCTGGGATCTATCCCCAGAGCTGCTGTTGCAGCTGGATGCTGCGAGCATGGAAAGGACAGGAAGCAATGTGAAATCTGTGGAACTGGAGCTGAGGTTGGCTTGTGTTGAAAATCAGGCCATGGGCTGTGATTTAAGAATCAGAAAAATCCAGAAACATGGAGGGATTCCTGGGGGTGTTCTGAGCAGGGCCAGGAGTTCGATTTGGTGATCCTTGAGGGTCTCCCAACTGAGGATATTCCACAATTCCATAAAAAGTAAGTGCAGGGGAGGCACAAATGAGATTCACTGTAGCTCAGCTCCTCAGAGTTTCAGAATTTTGCAGCCTGGGCACAGATTTCTTACCCAGAAAATTGGGAACCAATCCCAAAGCAAAGACTGTCAGAAATTCCCATGTGGAAATGTGACCCCAGGGCTGGAGCACCAAGTCTGCCCTAATTATGGCCATTTTAGTCAACCCAGCTCTTCAGAAACATCCTTTTAGTTCTTGGTGTCAATCCCAGAGAGAGAATTTCTTCTCTGGGATTTGGTTCTCCCCACCTGCTCCTTGCCCAGAAAGTTCATTTTCCCATTTCTCCAATTCCTGCTCTTGAGGGATGTCTGTAAAACCTTTGCCTTGCCTCATCACTGGGTCTGGTGGCTTTACTGGAAATTGAGGTTTTTCTTCTCCAGAACAGATTCTGTGGTGGGATCACTCCTCCAGCTGTAGCTGGAAGGACCATTTTATCCCAGAGGGATGCAGAGCACCCAAGTGTCCATTTTTGGGCTCTAACAAAGGCTCTTCCTCTACAATAAACTGAGTATTTTTCCCTTCCAGAGGAGCTGTGCAAGTGCCATGGCAAATGACTGATGGCAAATGTTCCATATTGCTGGAATTACATCAGGGAATGATGGGGTATCCCAGGTTGGAAGGGACCCACAGGGATATGTGAAGGTTCTTTTCTCCATGACAGGTGGGGAACAGAGCTCCCAGGTGGAGCAGAGGATAGATGTGGATCCCTTCCAGTAAAACCATTCTTCTTGTCTTCCCCTTTCTCCCTTCTTGTCTCCCTTCCATCCTCCTCTCTCCCCTTTCCCTTTTCTTTCTTCTTCTCCCTTCTGTTTTTCCTTCCGGCTTCTTTTCCCCCTTCCTCCTTCCCCTTTTCCCTTCTCTTTCTCCCTTCCCTCTCCTCTCCCTCTCCCCTTCCTTCCCTCTAAAAAAAGTTTTGTGGGAATATTGCTCTTAATGAGTGAGGGACTGTGGGAAAAACAAGTCCATCCCATGGCTGAGTCTGAACAAAGTGGGACAGTGGTCCAATAAAATATTTTCCTGTGAAAATCCTCCCCTTGGACTGTTCCACCCCAGCATCTCTCCAGCCACAGCTTTTCCATCAGTGGAGTCAGTCCCGTAAAACAGGTTTGGAGGCTAAAGGGATTTGGGTGCTGCTCAGCCTCAGGATCATGGTCCTGGCCAGGCTTGTGCTCCACGTGCCTGGCACAGGGCTCAGTCCTGCTCAGGGCAGGAGTTACTCAGGGCTGCAATTACTGCAGGGAGGATGGAGAGCAAATCCAGGTAATTACTGGAGCTCATACCCTGCCTGATTAGTGGTTATCATGGGGAGTGTGGGGATGTCTCAGTGCTCAGGACTAATTAAAAGGAAGAAGTCAGCAGGATTAGTTCTGAGCAATTTGAAAGTCCAGCCTCATGGTCTTGACTTTTGTCTGGAGATGCAAAACTCATTGCAGCTTGTTTGTACTGAGCTTGGAGATGTAGGTGCTGAAGTTGGAGATGGTTGTTTCAAGCTTGGAGCAGTCTGAGACATGGCTGGGGGTTCCTGTGGTGCTGGACTGTGGAGAAAGGGTCAGAGCTGCATTTTGAGACCGGCTGTCGTGGTGTTCATGGCATTTGCTGGGAGATGGTGTTTTCCAAAATAAACAGCCCATCCCAGCTTTCCTCAGAGATCTCCAGCACTGTAATTCCACTGGTTTTACAGAGGAATCCATCCATGGCACAGAACCAGACCCTGCTGTCTCCAGGCACTGAGTCAGTGGCAGAGCCAAGGTTTCCTAGCAGTGCCACATCTGGGCACTGCCCCATGCCTGGGAAAAATGGGAGACCCCACAAGCTGAAGAACTGGGAATGGGCTGTTGAATCTGTGCTTGTATCTAGGAGGGGGTCCTGAAGCTGCTGGAGGTGATGGAAATATGGCTTTCCACCTCACCTCAGGTGTGCTGCTGCTTTGGAAGCAGTCAGGAGCATTCCAGCCCTGCAGGGAATCCAACAAGTTTGGGAAAGTGCATTATTTTACCTGTTTATACTCCAGTCCCTGGAGTGTGACAGTGTTATCAGCCGTGCCTGGGACCAAGTGCTAATGCAGTGGTCTTGAGGAGTGGGTTGGCATCTGCAGAAAGTTGTAACCCATGTGGGTGCCTCATGCTGGAACCCTGTGTTGGAGCCCATGTTGATGTCTCATGTCTGGAGCCCCACGTTTGGAACACCACGTTGATGCCCTGTGCTGGTGCCTTGTGTTTGAACCCCGTGTTGGTGCATCATCTTTGTGCCCTGTGTTTGGAACCCCATTTTGGTGCCCTGTGTTGGAACCCCAGGTTCAGAACCCTGTATTTGTGCCCTGTGTTGGTGCCCATGTTTGGAATCTTGTGTTGGTGCTCACGTGGGTGCCTCAGGTTTGAGCCCCATGTTTGGAATGCCGTGTCAGTACCCGTGTTCAAACCCGTGTGGATTCCCTGTGTTTATATCCCATGTTGGAGCTCCATGGTGGTGTCCCATGTTGCAGTGCTGTGTTTGGAATCCTGTGCTGGTGCTTTGTGTTGGTGCCCCATGATGGTGCCCAGTGCGTGGAGCCTCGTGTTCAGAGCCCCGTGTTTGAACCCCGTGTTTGGAGCCCTGTGTTTGAACCCCGTGTTTGGAGCCCTGTGTTGGTGCCCTGTGTGGGTTGCCTGTGTTTGGAATCTGGTGTTGGTGCCCCATGTTTGGAACCCTGAGCTGGCGCAGCGGGAAAGGTCCTGGTGCCACGTTTCGAAGAATGTTTTGAAGGTGTCATATTTTGAGGAACATTTTGCAAGGCAGGGAATGGTTCTTGCACAACCAGGAGCTCCTCCAGTGCTTTAGATGGTCCTGATATCTCTGCTCCCCTGGCTTCCAAGAAAGTATAAACATCCTGAGGTATCTCCATTCCATCTGAAATACCTCAGAGCCACAAAAACACTTATTGCATAAACAACACGCAGTTTTACTTCTTGGATCTGATCCGTCACAGGAGTCTCATGTACTGCCCAGGCCCCGCAGGAAATCCCAGTTTTTGCTCTTTTCTGGGAGCAGGGAGCACCTGCAGACAACTCCCCCTCCCCTAAAACAGCCTAAGGGACAACCTGAACTGCTGCTTCCCATGGCAGCAAATGCTCTTTTCATTGGACACTGGAGAATCCACCACTGGAATAAGGCTGAGGAGAAGATTTTGTACAAACTTGGATGGTTTTGGTCCTGCTGTTGCTTGAAATGCAAGATTTCTGTCCCACAAAGGAGGGGGAAAACTGAAATGTGTAAAACTGGAATAGGAAAAAATGGAGTGGGTAAAACTGGAATGGGTAAAACTGAAATCCTCTCTTGGAGAGTTCTCCAGGAGCAGCCTTTAAATGAAAAAAATTAAACTATTGCATTGTGACAAATTCTGTTCTTGGTTGAGGTTCTCTGTTGGCTGCCTGGAAAAATGGATGTGCCAGGGCCTTTGGTCCCATCCTGTTCCCCAGCAGAGTGTGGGGAATGGCAGCCATGGGCTTGGGAAGCAGATGGGAATGAAGGAATGGACTCATTTGTGTTGGGATCAGCAGGGGCAGAAACTCCTCCGCCTGGCTTCCATCTGGGAATTGGAGCACCAGCAGCAGCAGTTTGGCTCCAGGGACCTTTGCACCCTGGATGTCCTGATCCTGATGGGCATTCCCAGACATGAGGGGCTGTGAGTGGGGGTCCCTCAGCAGGGACAGGAACAAACACAGGTCGCTCACTGTCTCCCGAGCTGGGTTTTTCCAGGACTTGGCTCCTGCTGCCTGATTCCAGACTGGTTTGGGCTGGAAAGAATACTAAAGACCATTGAATTCCAACCCCCCTGCCATGGGCAGGGACCTCCCACCATCCCAGGCTGCTCCAAGTGCCATCCAGTCTGGCCTTGGACAATTCCAGGGATGGGGCAGCCACAGCTGCTCTGGGAAATCCATTCCAGGACCTGCCCACCCTCACAGGGAGAATTCCATCCCAATATCCCACCTAACCCTGCCCTCTGCAGTGGGAAGCCATTCCCTGTGTCCTGTCCCTCCATTCCTTGTCCCGATCCTCTCTCCAGCAGGGAGCTGTGGCACAGCTAGGGAGAGCATTAAGGTCCCTTTTGGTGACCATCAGGAGAAGCGATTTTCTCCCGCTGCCCAATTCCATCCAAAGGACGTTCACCCAGCGGAGCAAAGTAGGGAGAGAATCCCCATATTCTCAGCTTTTCATGCCGACTCCTAAATCCCTTTTCACACAAAGCTTCCGTTGGCTCTGTCTGTGTTTGTTGTTCCTTAGGGAGGCACATGGATTATTGCAGCCCCGATTCCCTCCAGTGCCTCCCAAAGGGACCTTGGGCGCGGGCCAGGAGCAGAACCCGCCTGAGAGGCTTTGCTTGGTTTCTTTATCCCATCTCAAAGACTAGCAAGTTCAGTCCTGAATGTTTGCCCGGGCTTTCGTGCAGGCAGACAGCAGGGCTGGTGCTGCCGGAGCCAGGCTGTGGATCCTGCCGGGATCAGGACACTCCTGTGGCTGTGGAGACCATGGAGCCTTTTGGCCCAGCAGGAATCATGGAACAGTTTTGTTTGGAAAGGACTTTAAAGCCATCCTGTCCCACTCCTGCCATGGGCTCGGACACCTCCTGCGACCCCAGGGTGCTCTAAGCCCTGTCCAACCTGGCCTTGGACACTTCCAGGGATGGAGCAGCCACAGCTTCTCTGGGATTTGGCCGTTCCCAACATCCTGTGACATGAGAGATGGAAGCTGGGACCTCCCTTCAACCCCACCTAAGGGAGGGCAGAAAGGACAACGTTCTTCCCATGTTTGGGTGCTGAAAGTCAGGCCAGGCCATGTAAACATCCATAGGAAAATAATGAATGCTTTTCTCTCAGATCCATGAAACAACTCCAGACAGACTCCAGAACATCCAGAAACCAGCTGATTCCCAAGTGATGGAGCCCCCATGGCCTCGCAGGTGGTGGCTGGGCAGGAATGTGACATTGGTGAGGAGCAGGGAGGGTGGGACACAACCCTGGTGACAGAGCTGGGCAGAAGAGCTCGGCTCAGCTCCACCGGGGTTTGTTTGCACAGCCAAACACCTCAAAGAGCCCCAGTGCTGGGGTGGGACTGGGGAGTGGCTGTGACACCGTGTGGTGACACTCAACAGAGCCGAGCAGTGACACGGGGCAGTGCCAGGCTGAGCTCAGCTTTCCTCATTTTATGTAAATCTCAATAATCCAGGGCTGTGGGCTGGAAGAGAATGAGCTCTGGGGAGATGCCAGCTCCAGGTGACCCTGGAGTTAGAAAATAAAATGAAAACCAGTCTTAGATGCTGCTGGGAGTTGGTTCTGGTGGTGGGTCTGGGAATGATGTCCCGTATCCCCTCCTCACCTGATACCTGCAGCTCCTTATTCCCTGTCCCCTCCAGCCCCACGGATCCGAGGTTCTTGTTCTCATTCCCTGTCCCCTCCTGTCCTGTCCCATTATCCCTGTGCCAGCGCCTTTCCCAGGGAGCTGCTCCTGGTGAGGAGGTGCAGGGATGTCCCTCCTGGGGCTGGAAGGGATTGGAAGCCATTCCTGGGCTCTGGGACAGCATCAGGAGCAAGGTTGGGAGCTTGTGATGAATTCCCAGAGTTCCATCCCACCAAGCTGCCTCTGGGAGCTGCTCTGGCAACCTCCAGACACAGCAAATGAAACCCTCATGCTTCTCATAATTCCTATGTTGCTTCAGGAAGTTTCTCCCTTGGAGACTGAGTCTGGGATGGTGTGAAAAGCAGGGAAAAGGGGAGAACAGCTCCACAGGCTGAACATCCCCATGGAAGGGCCTCCACAGCCATCAGGGTTGGCTGCAGCTCTCTTCACCAGCCTGGATTCCGCAGAGATCTCTGTGTGATCAACAGCTGGAAAAGGGCTGGGACAGGCTCCAAAACTACTCCCCAAAATTGTGTTTTTACACAGGAGGTACAACCAGGAGATCCAACCTCTTGCTTTTTAATTTTCTGTGGAAGGGCCATTTATCTTGCCTCCTTCCATCTCTTTTCATGACCTCTCTCACCTTCCATCCTCCATGTCTCTCCTTCTTCTGCTTCCTGGTCCTTCCCAGACCCCTCCTCAACGCTGAGGCTGAAATGGAGAGAACCCCAAAGTGGGTTCTGTAAAGCCTCTGTTTCCTTCCCACTGTGGAGGAGAAAGGGGAGGGTAAAGGTTCAGGGTGGGATATTTTTGTTTGTGGGGACTGGATTTCAGTGGGGTTTGGGTGCGGTCAGGCCTTGGTTGGGATTTGCCCTCCTGCCACGGTACAGAGACTTTTGGAGGAGTTTTGTTTTCAAATCTGGGCTGTGGCTCTGATTTCCTCCCGTGCCCATGCTGATGGGATTTGGCCCTGCTGTCACTGCGATTTGCTTTGCCTCTCTGAGCTGAGGCTTGGGGAGCCCTGGCAGCTCCTCGAGGCTGTGCCAGGCAGTCCAGCGTGAGGAAAGCTCTGAAATCCTCACCTGGGTGGGGACGGAGCTGCCCAGGGAGCTCAGGATTTCATTTTGCTGCTCCAGTGGAGCTCGTTAATCTGCTGCTGTGGAATCCAAGAGGGGCTGGGTCTTGCTGGGGGTGGAGGAGCTTTTCTGTACCCCAAAAACTGGGAAAATCTACCCAAAGAGCACAAGCTAAGACTAAAAGCCTAGGACTAAAAGAATTCTGCCTGGAAGTGTTGGGGGTAAAGGTCCCAAGGTGGGACAGGGAGAGCTGGGGGCAGCCCCAGGTCCATCCCAGGAGGGATGGAGCAGTTCCCTGGTGGTGGAACAGGGAAATCTGTCCCCATTTAGGAGCTGAAGGTGCTTTCCAGGCAGAGATTCCTGACCCAGCAAAGACGTGAGTGCAGGGATGTCATGGGAAAGGTGGAGTTTAAGAAGGAAAGAGAAGAAGGAAGTGCCTTGGGATATCTGGAGCCACACAAAGGAGGAAAGTGAGGTCTTTGTGTCCTGGGGATGAAGGTCAGGGAGGCATCAGCCACAGGCTTGGTTTGCAAACTGCTGCAAAAAACTGGAGAGGTGTAGTTCAGATATTGGGAAGGAATTCCTCCCTGTGGAGGAATGGGGAGGGTGGGGAGGCCCTGGAATGGATTTCCCAGAGCAGCTGTGGCTTCCCCATCCCTGGAAGTGTCCAAGAACAGATTGGACAGGGCTTGGAGCAGCCTGGGATAGTGGGAGGTGCCCCTGCCCTGGTTCTTTCCAATCCAAAACATTCCAGGATTCCCTTATTTTATGGTTCCATTCCTGGAAAATCCTTAGGCCAGATGGGAAATAAATACCTTTACTTCTAAATTTGGGCTTCCAGGGCAAAGAAAGAGGATCTTTCCAGGAGAACACCAGCAAACCTGGATTTTGAGCCAATTGCTGGAAATCTGGGCTCTGGAACCACAGAACCTGGAATATCCTGAGTTGGAAAGGACCCACAAGGAGCATCCAAGTCCTCCCTCCATCTCTGCTGCTGGGCATGACGCAGCCGTGCCACCACCACTGTCACTCGTGAAGAATGTCAAACATTCCCGTGGCCATCCCTGGGCTGTGTTATATAAAGTCCCTTCACAGCAGTTCAGAGCAGGAACTGCTCAGTGGTGCGAAGGTGTCACTCCGAGTGTCCCCAAACCTGTTCTGCTCCCCCTCCCAGCCGGGGCTCTTGTGCAATTCCTGCCCTCCAGCAGCCCTGGCTGCAGTCAGGGGCAGGACAGGCTCTGCTGGCAGCAGGCAGGGAATGGCTGCCAAGGCCTGAGAGCTGCACAATTTAATCCTGGGCAGAGCCAGGCTGGATTTCAGTGTTTGCTCAGGCCCTGGGAGTGCACAGAACTGCTCCGCTCTGACGTGGGATCACGGATTTTGATTCCGTTTGTTCTTTTATGTCCCCACCATCCCCTGTGATCCATGGAAATCTCACACCACAGCTCTGGAGGTGTTTAAAGAAACAAACCAGGCCTAAAATTCTCCAAACACCCAAATTCTGACATTGCCTTGGTCCCAAGGCACTGGCAAAATGCAGGGACAAACCAGGAGCTTCCTTACCTGCTGCTCCTCACCACGGCAGGCCAAAGCCTCATTAACTAAAGTGGCCTGCTCAGGGTTTTAATTCAAGTTCCCTGACAGCTGGAGGATCAGGGGGGACAGCTCAGTTTGTGGCATTTCCCTCCAGACAATGGAAAACTGGAGGCATAAAGGGGGTGCTGGATGCGGAATTTGGTTTCAGCTCAGGCACCAGCGGGAGCTCTCCAGGCCTGAGGGCAGAAACCCAGGAGAACATTCCCATCCCAAAGGGTCCAGGCTTATCTAACTCCTTCTCCTGTGCATTTAGGGAGTGTTGTCCCATCCTTCAGGATCATCCTGGGGAGGAAGGAGGGGACATTTCAGCTGGAGGGCACTGGCGAGAGCCAAGAGGAAGGAGCTGGCTGGGAAGGGAGATGGGAGCAGGGAATCACGGAATGCTTTGGGTGGGAAGGGACCTTAAAGCCCATCCAATCCCAGGGCAGGGGCATCTCCCACTATCCAGGCTGCTCCAAGCCTCCTCCAACCTGGCCCTGGACACTTCCAGGGATGGAGCAGCCACAGCTGCTCTGGGAAATCCATTCCAGGGCCTGCCCACCCTCACAGCCAGGAATTCCTTCCTCACATCCAATCTAAATCTTTCCTGGTATAGTTTAAAACCATTTCCCTTTGTCCTATCAAGGCTTACATCTCTCATGGAGATGAAGCTCCAAGGCTGACAGCCCTGGGAAGCTCCCTGGGATGTCGGCAGGGCTCTGCCCCTAAGGACAAGGGGGTTTTCATTTCTTTCATCCTCCAAACCCCTCTCTGTGCATTCCCTGATGTTCCCAGCCTGCAAGTTAATTGCCCATCCAGGGATCAGGGATTTAGCATTAATAATCCATGGATAATTCAACGGTCTGGGGTAAATTCCTGAATTTTTAATGTTTTATTCTAAGTCCACTGCACAGCTTTGAGTGCCAGGGTTTTTTTCCCCTCTTGAGATGGGGAGAGGGCATTTACTGAGGGCTTCTGGGTGTGCCACTGTGGATGTTGGTGCAGCAAATCCCTTAATTATCCCATCAGGTTCCCTTTCCTTTGTTTTTGATGTGATTGAATGTTCAGCAAAGTTGTTTTAATCCTGCGAAATCCCTGGTGGATTTGGCCGGGTGTGGCCTGGACAGAGATTTTTTATTACCATTATTTCTCAGTCTGAGAGTTAAAGGGAAGAGTGAGGAGGGGAATGGCCAGAGTTGGGTTTGGGCTGGAGCTGGATGGGGGTGCCAGATACCTGGATCTGGGACCTTTTCCCTGTGGGACTCAGACCCTAGAGACAATGAACACCTTGGGAGGACTCTGGCACATTTGGAGCTTCCAGCCCAAACAGGAGAACAAGGATCCAGGCTTGGAGCAGCTTTTTGTGGGGAGGGATGGTCCCTGCAAGCCTGAGGGATCTGCTCTCCATCACTGCGGGCTGGGCAGAGTCGTCCTTGTCTTCTGAAGGACCAAGCAGAGACCTGAGGGCTCTCCCAGATCGTTTTCCTGGCTCAGGAAGGACGTGGTGGTTCCTCAGAGTCCCACGGGGGCGGTGCCTGTTGGTGCTGGATTTGGTGCCAGGCTGGGCCAGGAGGAGAGACCAAGATCCCCTGGGATCTCAGCAGTGGGGATGGACCTCTGGACACCGGCTGGAGCTGGGCTGGGGCTGTCAGGTTGGGTATCAGGGAAAGGTTCTTCCCCCAGAGGGTGCTGGGGCACTGGACACGTTTCCCAGGGATTGGTCACGGGCCCCAGGGCTGCCAGAGCTCCTGGAGCCTTTGGACAATGCTCTCAGGCACAGGGTCAGATTTTGGGGTGTCTGTGCAGGGCCAGGAGTTGGACTGGATGATCCTTGGGGTCCCTTCCCACTGAGGGTACTCCCTGAACAGAGCAGGGCAGAGGTTGGAATCTCTTCTCTGCTGCTTTTATCCAAGAGGAGCTGCTGTGGCTGTTGCTTTGCTGGTGGTTTTTCCTCTCCCAGAAGCAAAGTTTCACCTCTTTAAGCCTTTCTAGCCTGGGATGGAGTGTGTGGGATCTGGAGTTAATGCTCCAAGGAATCTGGCTTGGCTGGGCAGTGGAGCCCTGAGGGCTCCTGAGGAATTTGTCACAAAGCACCCAGAGTTTCTGTTCCCAAGCCCTTGACTCCTTGGCCAGGCCCCTACTTGAAGGGTGACATCAGCTGAGTGTGTTGGAGGTTCTTTATCCATCCTTGTGCTTAGTTATTTACCCATGGTTATTTATCCATCCTCGTTCTTGGTTATTTGTCCATCCTCACCCTCGAAGAGCAGCTGGAATCCAGGAACCAGAGCTGGGTTCAGTTTCCCTCCCTCCCTTGGGACCTGCCCGGGTTTCTCAGCCCCTGCCCAGCCCCAGGAGAATGAAGCCCTTGAGGAGCCGGTGCTTAAGTGGCCCTTAATTGATTCGGAATGATCCTGACAGGTCCTTCGGAATCGCCCCTTTCCACCTCAATGGCTCGGGCTGGGTCTGTGTGGATGCCAGCGCTGCTTTGCTTGGCTGCATTCCTGCCCTCCCAGCTCCTGCTTTCCTTTTAACCTTTCCTTTCCCGGCTTCTCTGCAGAATCCAGGAATGGGGATGGTTTTTCCACCCCGTTTCCCTGCAAAGATCCCTCACCTTCTCTGCACCGAGCCCACGGAGCCTGGAGTTTGTTGCGTTTTGGTTTGTTTTTTTTCCTGGCAGAGTTCTCAGAACAGCTGATTAATGTTTTTGTAACTCTGTTATCGACGTGGCAAACTCAGGAGTGACTGGAAGGGGCTGAGGAGGGGCTGGAGGGGGGATGGAGGGTCTCAGCTCTACATTGTCCCATTTTGAGGGAACAGAGAGCTCAGCTGCTCTGCTGAGAGCTCCCATTCCTCTTCATCCTCTCTCCTGGGGTCCAGGTGGAGCCTGGGCTGTGTTTCCATTGTCCCTTCCTCTCTCCTGGGTGCGTGGAAACCACTTCACCCTTCAAAAGGGACAGCTGTTTCCCATGTTGGGCTGCCTGTGGCACAAGAGCACATGTCCCTGTCTCCCTGTGCCTGCAGGCTGTATTTCACCCCCAGACCCTGTCCCAGCAGTGAAAACTCCCTGATTCCCTCAGTGCCCCTTCCCCTGGGTGTGCCCTGGGCTGGGGGATCCCCATTCCCCCCTGCCCATGGGCTTGGATCAATAACATTGATCAATAATCTGCTGTGGGGGTGCCTCCAGACCCTGCTGTGCCTCCCTGGGGCTGCAGCGGCCCCGAGGGGACAAGAGCGGGACACAGGAACCGTGTTCTCTCCATGCCCTGTCCAGTGTGGGATTCCTCCCTCCTGCTTTCCATCCGAGCCCGGCCCAGGCCGTCCCCTCGTGTTCCTCTGCAGCCTCCAGCCCCCCGCAGCACCCCAGGACATTCGGGAGCTGTTCCCATGGTCGGTTCTGAGGCAGCAGCAGCAGAGGCTGCAGCAAAGGCTCCTCAGAGTCTCCCTCCCTTTTCAAATCCCAGTCGTGAGCTTCAGCAGCTCTGGGGCAGCTGTTTCCCAGCTGTGGGGTGGGACTCTGTCCCTGCATCCTCCTCAAACCTGGATCATCCCTGTTCCTGGATCCCCACATCCTCCCTAACCCTGGATTATCCCTGTTCCTGGATCCCCACATCCTCCCCATCCGTGCACCCTCCCCATTCCTGACCCTAAGCCTTCACCCTCCTGGGTGCTGTGTCTGTCCATTCTCCCCATCCCATCCCTGCATCCTTCCAGGCTCTGCATCCTTGCATCCTCCCTAACCCCGCATCCTCCCCATCCCGAACCTGTCTCCATCCTCCCCATCCCATCCCATCCCATCCCATCCCATCCCATCCCATCCCATCCCATCCCATCCCATCCCATCCCATCCCATCCCTGCATCCTGTCCATCCCTAAGCCCATCCCCGCATCCCCCCCATCCCGAACCTGTCTCCATCCTCCCCATCCCCTCGCTGCCTTTCCCGGCTCCCCTGTGCCGCTGGCTGGGAATGGTACAGCCCTGCCTGCAGCGCCCGCTGCTCCGGGGACGTTGCTGGAAGGTGAAGGCAGCGGCTGCGGGGGCTGCGGCGGCCGCATCCAGCCCCGACGCTTGCCAGGAGAAGGGCTGGAAGGGAGCCTGCAGCCAGCTCCGTCCCGAGCCCTCCCGCGGCAGGAGCCATGACCCAGGGAAAGGTAGGAGGAGGCCGGAGCGGGCAGGATGAGCCCGTCCCTGTTGCATAACAGGGTTCGGAGGAGGAAAGAGGGGTGGAGGAAAGGGATTTAAGGAATAAAACGATGGTGGAGGGGGGATCTGGGTACCCGTGCAGGAACCCTGCCATGGGGGAGGAAGGGGCCAGGGGGTGGAAGAAGCTGGGGGGCTGGTTTTGGGGTTGGGGGCTGGTTTAGGGGTGATTTGGGATTAGAGGCTGGTTTGGGGTTGTTTTTGGGGTTTAGGGGTTGGTTTAGGGGTGATGGATGCCCAGCTCAAACCCAGTTGGACCTGTGGCCGTATTCTCCCCTGCCCCTCCCATCCTGGATGCCGGGGGGCTCCGTGAGGTGTTTGTGCTGTCCCATCCCTGTCCCCACCTGGCAGCACCCGGAACTTCCCCGGGCACCTCCTGCCCGGCCCAGGGGCTCGGGATTTTGGGGATTTTGGGGATTTTGGGGTTCTTCAATGCTCTCAGACCGGGGAGGGGGGGTTGTGCATCCTCTGCCAGCTCATGCACCATTGCCATGGCAACGCTTTGGATGCAGCTTCATTCCTCTTGATCTCCTTGCTTATCTGGGGGGATGGGGAGGGGGCTTGCATGATCTCGGCCCCCTAAACAGAAGGGACAGGGAAGGACAGTCCCTGCGGGCTGGCAGGGGATGTGGCACAGCGGGATCAGCCCATGGGACACATCACAGCCTGGCCTCTCCTGTGCTTTCAGGGCCTGTGACCCCTTCAGCTGAAGCCCTTCTCACTGGGCTCTGTTAATGCCTGCTTGGTTTGGGGCTCACTGTGATTCCAGCCCCGCATCCCGGGGATCTGGGGGATGCCATTCCCGGGGCTGAGCTGGCTCCGTGGGCAGCAGAGGAGCCCAGGCTGACAGCTTATCCCAGGCTGATTTGGAAGGTTAAAGGGATCATGTTCCCAAGGAGAGGCGAGTGCTCAGGTGGCCCCAGGCTGGCTCCTTGCTGCTATCCCAAGTCCTTTGAATGCTGGGAAGCAGCAGACCTGAGCTTCCACACGGGCAGAGAGGAAAGAGAAAATTCTGGAGGGACAAACCAGAGCATTCCTGGGAGCAAGCCCCCAAAATGGGTGTAAACGGGAATGAAGAGTTCAAGGTTTTCTGCCCAGGAACTAAAAGCTCTTTTTAAGGAGCAGTGCAGGAAATTTGATGAGAAGCAGAGAATTCCTTGGATGTTTTTGGTGTCACGTTGTGCCTGAGGCACTGCGGGGGCTCTGTGTCTCCTCTTAGACCTCCCTGCCTGGAACTTCTCATCCCAATTAACACCTCAGGGGCTTTCCCTTCTCCCCTCAGTCATGGATGCCCCTTCCCGGGGGTGCAGGGATGGGCCCATGTCCAGGCCCCAGGAATGGCTGGGTCTCCCAGTTCCTGACCCCTTCTCCAGATCCTGTCTGTGCCAGGTTCTCATTCAGGGTGTTTTCTGGGCTGGTTTTACTCAGATCTCTCTCTTTTTGCCCCTTTCTGTGCAGCTCTCCGTGACCAGCAAACCCCCCAGCTCTGAGGGCCAGGGAGACAAGAAGGACAATGCCACAGCCCCCCCGGCTCCCCCGTCCTATGAGGAGGCGACAGCAGGAGAAGGGATGAAATCCAGGGCTTTCCCTGCCCCGCCGGCAGCCCCGCTCCACCCCAGCTGGGCTTACGTTGATCCCAGTAAGTCCTGCCATGGCTGTACTGGGGAGAGCCCCTGGGAGAGGGGGCAGAGATCCCCCCCAGGATTGGCGAGGAGAGGGGGAACCGGCGTAAGAGGGGGATCAGGGATAGGAGGAGGACTGGTGGTGCCCAATGTTGCCCAGGGCAGAGCTGCAGCCGTGAGCTGTGAGCCTCTGTCTGCACAGGAGAGTATTTATCAATGTATAAAAATCTCCATCTACCCATGAGCATCTCCATCTACACATCAAAGTCTCCATCTGCAGATAAAAGTTCTTTAAATTATTATCTGTAAATAAAAGCCACTCCAGCCATCCCAGAAGCCTCACCCCTTTCCAGATGTGGGAGTCAACTCCTTCCCAGTCCCATGGTGGGAGAAATCCCCATTCCCAGCTCACTGCCCTGGGTGATCCCAGCTCCCAGGGCTGGAGAGAAAGTCCTGGAGCAGCTGCAGGGATCCCCCCACCCCCTCCTGCAACTTCAGCTCAGCCCCAGCTCTCAGAGCAGCTGAGGTGGCACAATTGGTGTCACAATTGGTGTCACAGCCCTGAGTGTAGCTGTTGGCAGCTGGTGGCAGAGCCAGGGAGGCTGGGGCATGACTGGAGCCAAAGGCTGGATTGTTCCAGCATCCCTGTGGCCATTCCTGAGCAAACCAACAGTTTTTCCAACACCCAGAAGCTCCCTGAAGCTTCTGCTGGGCTGTAGCACAGGACAAAGGCCCAGCTATGCCCAGGGAATGGCTTCAGGCTTGCAAGTGGAGCTGGATCAGAATGGGAAGTGACCCTGGGGGTGGCTAAGTGCTCACTCAGCACAGTTCCAGCAAGAGAAAACGCTGGAAGGATGGGATTTAGGGACTCCTGAGCCCCTGCCCTGCTCCATCCTTTGCTGTCTGTTCCATCCAGCTGCAGGGATGGGATGCTTGGGGAAGGAGTGAAAACATAAACTGGTATGTCTGTGCCATATTCCAATGGTTTCTCAGCCTTTTCCCTAAGGAACAGAGGGGATAAATCCCCCCCAGCTGGCTCTGGGGTTCATCTGGATTTTTCTGCTGTTGTGATGAATTAAGGTGGGTGAGGCCCAAATGGGGTGGGATAGGGTATTTTGGGTTTAGGGGGTGGGATGGGGTATTTGGGGCCTCCAGGTGGGAAACCCACTCTATGGGATGTCTCACACTTTGCTGGGAGCACCTGGAGAGAAGGGCTGTGGATTTGGGGTTGTTTCTGTGACAATGAACTGTCCTGCTGTGGCCCTGGGTGGGGGGACGGCTGTGGGGACACCAGGAGGGAGGAGAATAAAACCCTCAGGATGCTGGGGACACTGCCAGGGAGGGAGGAGGGTAAAAGCCTTCAGTTCCTCAGAGGGCCTGAGGTGCCAGCTGGGTGTTTAGGTGTTAATTGTGTGTTTAGGGGCTGGCACTGCTTTGGTGCAGGAGCCTTGGAAGTGTCCCAGGGATTCTGGAGGCCCCAGGTGCTGTGGGCTGGATGAGGGATCCAGGAGAACACGCAGGAGGTTCAGCTGCAGTGGGGCAGGGAGGAAGGACCAAAGGATTTATTGACAACAGAACCAAGGACTTATTTCCTGATGGGTGCACCTAAGTGACGCTCCTTCATTTCAAATGAGCAACTTTTGACCAGGAAAACAGGAGAAATTCAGGATCAGGACCTTGAGTTTGGTTTTCCTGGTGTCTGCTCTGAGATTGAGAGAGTCTTTGCTCCATCTTCCTGAAGGATTTGGGTATCCTTGAGCTTCAGGAGGAGGGGAAGTGTCTGTGGACCAGGCAGGGACAGGAATGAAATGCAGGAAAATGACACAAAAATCCTTCTGTGGAAACCCAGCAGGGAGGACTTCAGTGACACAGGAGGGGACATCAGCAAGGGAAGATAAGAGGGCACAGAAAGATCATGGAATCATGGAATGGTTTGGGTGGGATGGGTCCCTTAAGCTCATCCTGTCCCACCCCCTGCCATGGGCAGGGACACCTTCCATTATCCCAGGTTGCTCCAAGCCCATCCAACCTGGCCTTGGACTCTTCCTGGGATGGGGTAGGGAAAACCAGCAACAGGAGTTCCTGTTTCGGCAAAGCAGAGATGACTTGTGTGGTGATGTGGGAGAAGATTTTTCTCACTGGTGGCGTTGGAGCTGTTTCTACCTTTTCAGGCTCGGTGTTTAACTGTTCCCCGAGTCCCTGTGTGGAAGTAGGATTGAGGGATGGAGCTCAGGGAGCTGCCAGGAGCTGCTCTCAGAGCAGGGATATTGTTGACAAAAGCCACGATGCAAACACAGCTCAGGAGAGGGAATTCCCGCTGGGAATGCTGAGTCATGGCTGCTCTGGGGATGCTTTAATATCCAGTGAAGGGAAATCAAGGGATGATCCCAGCCCTCCAATTGCTGTGGAAGATTTGGTGTTTCCTCAGACAGGGATTAAGATAGGTGTTAGGATGGTTTGTGGGAATGTTCTCTCTGTTCCCAGGGATGGTCCTAAGGAACTTCAGGAGTGAGAAGGGAGCAGAGGAACACCTGGGAATTTGGGGCACCTGAGCTGGGATTGCTCCCTGGGGTCAGGTTCTGGCAGCTGGGGGGGAATTGGGGTGGGAGCTGCTCTCTTTGGCCTCTCTGCAGGCACCAGCCCAAGCTACGGCAGCGGGGGGTACCCGGGGGACACGGAGCTGCTCACGACCTTCAGCTGGGACGACCAGAACGTGCGCAGGGTGTTCATCAGGAAGGTGAGGGAGGAACACATCCCTTGCCCTCCAGGCTGGCAGAGCTGGAGCCCCCAGCCCTTGGAGGGGCTGGATTCTGGGATCCATGGATCACCTCTCCCTGCAGGTTTATGCCATCCTGATGGTCCAGCTCCTGGTCACTGTTGTCATCGTGGCTTTCTTCACCTTCTGGTAGGTTCTGGGTGTCCTGAGCCACCTGGGACCCAGGCCCTGGGCAGGTTCCTGGGGGTTGTGTCACACCTGGATTTTTTTTTTGAGTATTCCAATTGAAAAGCAAAGCTGAGGGAACACTCAGAGGTCCCTCAGTCCTTTTGCTTTCATTCCCACCCATGCTCGGGGTTGGATCATCCATCCTGGGTGATCCCCTGGGCTGATGTTCTTGGGCAGTAACTGCTGGGTTTTCCCTGTGGGAGTTACCAGATCCCAGCTCCAGGGGCTGGGTTCCCTCCCCTGCTCATCCCCCTCTCCAGCTCAGATGACCGAGCGCTCCGGGTGTGTGTGGCTCATGTTGCCTCCAGAATAAATAATGGATCACTGCCAGCCTGAGGATTTGGGCTCCCTAATCCCCTGTGGGAGCCATTCCCAGCCAGATCTGGTGTGGAACTGGGGACCAGCACTGCCCTTCCCACCTGGCAGCTGGAATTCCTCTCCACAGGCTTAGGCTGCTGAGGGGATTCACCCAGGGCTGGGTTTTTAATCCCCATGCTGGGGCTGTTCCTGGGGTTCAGTGAGCAGGGAGTTGTGAGGGATTGCATTTTTCCTGCTCAGGATCTTTCCTTCTGTCTTGCAGTGAACCAGTTAAGGGCTACATCCAGACCCACTCTGCCTGGTACTGGGCTTCCTAGTGAGTATCCCAGGCTTTTCCTGCAGCCTTGTGTGCTTCAGATGGACTGGATGGGGCTGTGGGGATGTGGGAAGGGTCTCCAACGCTTCCCAAACACTTCCCTGTCCTGCATGTGAAGAATAATTCCAAAGCATCTGGGGGCAACTGGGGAAGGTCATGGAATCATGGAATGTGTTGGGTTGGGAGGGACCTTAAAGTTCACCCCATGCCACCCCTGCCATGGGCAGGGACATCTCCCACTGCCCCAGGCTGCTCCAAGCCCTGTCCAGCCCAGCCTTGGGCACTGCCAGGGATGGGGCAGCCACAGCTGCTCTGGACAAACAATCCATGGGTGATCGTGAGGTGAGCAGATGGAAAACCTCACCTGAATGAGCAAGAGACGTGAGAGAGGGAAACTCTGAATGCTTTTCCAAAAATGGCTCTAGAAACCGGGCTTGAAACAAATACCTGAGTATTTCCTAGGGAAAACAGGAGAAAACTGGGGAGTTTCCAGGGGAACAGTGTAGAAGTTCCCACGTGAGACCTGGAAGGATGTTCAGGGTACCTTAGAGGTTTGATTTTGGGAATGTGCCCTGGGAAGCTCCAAGGATCTCCCTGCAGAGCATCCAGGAGAACACTGTAGAACCCCATATGTGAGACCTGGAAGGATGTTCAAGATACCAAATTCAGGGGGATGAATTTTGAGATTTTCCCCTTGGAAGCCAGGTGGTTGCTGGGGTTTCCATTACATAATATCCAGTGGATTTGGGGTGTTGGGATGTTCCTGGCCATGTCTGAGTGGGACTGTAACTCCTGGGGCACCATCCCAAAGCTCTGAAGTTGGGATGCCATTCCTTGGACCCCCAGACCAGCCTAGATTGGAGCTTCCATGTGCTGGGATCTTCTGGATCTATGGTTTCTGGGCTGCTGGTGGGGTCAGTGCTGCCCATTAAGCGTGAGGTGAACTCAGCTTCAATCAGTTCATGCCCAAATCAGGAGATGAGATACTGGCTTATATCACCTGGGAAAACCCTCCAAACAGCAGGAATGGAGCATCTGGCAGCTCTGTGGCACCAGGAGGGAACCAAAGGTGCTCCAGAGGGCAGCTGGGGTTGGAGAGGCAGTGTCACCTCACAAGGGACAGGGAGAGGAGGCTCAGCTGTGCTCAGGTCTCCACCTTGGCCTCTGGGGTTACCTTTTCCAGCTCCCTGCCCAGGTGGAGTTTATTCCCTCCTATTTTCCAATGGGAACACCCCTGGGGCAGCTGAGGGGGGCTCTGCCCTGGAGGAAATTCCCCCCGGTCATTGTCCCCCTGTACACGGGTGAGACCCCACCTGCAGAACTGCTCCAGCCCTGGGGCTCAGCACAAGAAGGATGAGGAGCTGCTGGAGCCAGTCCAGAGGAGGCCACAGAGCTGCTCCCAGGGCAGGAGCCCCTGTGGAGCCAGGCTGGGACAGCTGGGGGTGCTCACCTGGAAAGGAGAAGGGAAAGAAGACTTTGGAGCCCTTCCAGTGCCTAAAGGGGCTCCAGGAGAGCTGGAGCAGGGCTTGGGGGAAGGGATGGAGGGACAGGACACAGGGAATGGCTTCTCAGTGCCAGAGGGCAGGGATGGACGGGATATTGGGAAGAATTCCTGACTCTGAGGGTGGGCAGGCCCTGGAATGGATTTCCCAGAGCAGCTGTGGCTGCCCCATCCCTGGAAGTGTCCAAGGCCAGGTTGGACAGGGCTTGGAGCAGCCTGGGATGGTGGGAGGTCTCCCTGCCCTGGGGTGGGATGGGATGGATTTTAAGGTCCCTTCTCACCCAGGCCATTCCATGACTTTTTTTTTTCACTACCCAGTGACCCAAGTCCTTCCCTCCATTCCATCCTCTCCAAATGTTTTTCCTGCTCCATGCCTGGATCTCCTTCCTAACCAGAGGCCTCTGTAAAATAAACCAGGATGTTTTCTGACTGCTGTGGTGGCACCTCAGCAGGAATAAATCCAGAGCAGACAGGGGATGGACAGCTCCACTGGCTCTGTGCTCCCGACAGTCTCTTTCCAGCTGCTCAGCCGTGTCCAGTATGGCTTTCCTGGTTTCGCAGTGGGAGATCTGGGCCTGGCTTTATCTCTGTGCCCTGCTCATGGCCCTGGGCTCTGCCATCACCTGCCTGCCTTGGCCAAGGGTCAGCGGCTATCGGATGCCATCGGCACATCCGGAACCGCTGCTCCAGCTGCCGGGGAAAGCAGGGGAGCAGCTTCCAGAGCCTGGAAAAACACCCAGCTTCAGGCAGGAGAGCCTCCCTCAGCTCTGGGGCTACTGTGCTTTGAGAAGGGTCGAATCCTGGGAATCAAAAACTTCCTGACCTGGGCGGGGCATTAGGCTGATCACTTTTCTGAATGGCTCCTCCTGCCCTGAGCCCTTCCCAGAGCAGCTCCTCCTGTCCTGAGCTCTTCCCTTAGCCCTTCCCTGCCCTGGGCTCTTCCTCAAGCATTCCTGCAGCAGAATCCTGGACTGGGTTAGGTTGGAGGGACCTTAAAGTCCATCCAGTGCTACCCCTGCCATGGGCAGGGACACCTCCCACTATCCCAGGTTACTTCAAGCCCTGTCCAGCCTGGCCTTGGGCACTTCCAGGGATGGAAAGTCCAAAACTTCCCATTCCTGGAGGGATGTACCATGGGAGCAGCCCCCTCCTCCAGCACAGCCCTTCCAGCCCTGCCTGACACTGGTCACTCTTCCAGCCCTTGGTTTAAGAACCTCCAGCTTTCCCACCACCAAGCTGGAAAGGGTTTGGAAATGAGGGGCAAAGCCTGGCATCTCCATGTGAGAAACTCACAGAATCATGGAATCTTGGAATCATGAAAGTTGGAAAAGCCCCTGGAGATCATCAAGTCCAACCATCAACTCTCCACTCACCACTGACCATGTCCCCCACTACCTTACCCACAAGATTTTGGACACTTCCAAGGATAGGATTCCACCACTGCCTGGGCAGCCCCTTCCAATGCCTGACCTCTCTTTCCATGAAGGAATGTTTCCTAAGAGCCAGCGCAAATCTGGTTCCTGCCCTGTTTGTCATTAACACATTTTTGTGCTCTCCAGGATCTGAACCTGCCCTTGGCTCTGCTCTAAATCCAGCCCTCAGCTTTTCCAGGGATGTTTTGTCCCACGTTGGGGATGGCACATGCAGAGGAGGCCCCTGAGGGCAGGAAGGAACTTAGTGAGAGGGACCAGGGGTAGGAACCACCTTGATCCATGCCTGCCGGGTGTTTGCACTTCCAGCATCCCCATCCTGTGGGAATTCTCCCCTGCACCACCATCCCAGGCTGGTTTTCTCCCCCTGAACTCTCCCTCTCTCCTTGCAGTGCCGTTTTCTTTGTCACCTACCTGATCCTCGCCTGCTGCTCTGGGCCCAGGTAAAGGGATTGCTCTGGGATCTGGGACAGCCTGGGAAATGCAGTAGGAATGTTTTCCTCAGGTTTCCAGCCTTGTTATGGGACAGGGGTGGAGCTGTGCCAGCACCGGGATGCAGCTGCTGTGTTTCCATGGGCTCATGGAATGGTTTGGTTTGGAAAGAACCGTAAAGCCCATCCAGTGCCACCCCTGCCATGGACAGGGACACCTCCCACTATCCCAGGCTGCTCCAAGTCCCATCCAAGCTGGCCTTAGACACTTCCAGGGATGGGGCAGCCACAGCTGCTCTGGGAAACCTGTTCCAGATGCTGGAAACAGCTGTTCAGGCCTGAGACAGCCTTGGCTTGCAGCACCTCAGGAGTCCAACTGCAGCTGTGACTTTGTAGCAGAAACTGTCGTTTGCAGCTCTGGATTCTAGGTATTAAACATTCCAGAGGATGTTCCTGTCAGCTCCCAGTGGAGCAGGAATATCCTGTGACCTTTGTCCTGCTGGCCCAGGAGGACCCCAAATACCCTGTGTCTCCCAGCAGGGTGACTGTGCCCAGCACCACCCCTGGTACTTGTGCACCAGGCACTATTTACCAGCATGGACATTAATTACCCAGCAGGGTCATTAATTACCCTCACAGGAATAAATTACCCTCATGGTCACTGATTCCCTGGCACAGCCCCTGCTGACTGGCCCCTGTTTCCTTTGCAGGAGATACTTCCCATGGAATCTGATCCTGCTCAGCATCTTTGTGAGTAGCACATTTGGCCAGCATCTGTCCTGGGGTCAGAGTGGCTCCAAGGACATGCACAGGGCTGCCATTCCTGGGGAAAAGTGGAAATTTCATCCTCTTCTTATCCTATGCTTGGGCTGAGGAGCTATGGTTGCGCTGGGATGGGAGAAGCTGGAAAAAAGGGAGCCTCTGTTTAAAAATTGCAAAAAATAATTGTGGAGTCTGCTGGGAACTGGGATTGGAGCTGGGGTGAGAACTGGGATGGGAACCAGGATGGGAACTGGGGTAGAAACTGGAGTGGTAACGGGTGGGAGCTGAGATGTGCTGGGATGGGAGCAGGGATGTGGGATGGGAGCAGGGATGTGGGATGGGAGCAGGGATGTGGGATGGGAGCTGGAATGTGGGATGGGAGCAGGGATGTGGGATGGGAACTGGAATGTGGGATGGGAGCAGGGATGTGGGATGGGAGCTGGAATGTGGGATGGGAGCAGGGATGTGGGATGGGAGCAGGGATGTGGGATGGGAGCAGGGATGTGGGATGGGAGCGGGGTCCTGTGTGGGAGGGATGCAGGAGCAGCGGATGCTCCTGTGCCGTTTGCCCTCCCTCTGCCCTCTCCTCTCGCTATCAGTCACTGGAGGGTTCTGAATGCTGCCAGAATTCCTTCTCCTGAGAGGCTTCCCTGCCCTTTTCTCTGGGACTGAGGGATTTCCTGTGGTGTCTCAGGATATGAGGGCACTAACCAAGCTCTGTTTCACCCCAGACCCTGTCCATGGCTTATCTCACTGCAATGCTCTCCAGGTGAGTTGGGAACTGTCCTGTGTCCTGTTCCTGAAAAAAATTCCCCATTTCCTGAGGTACCTGGGCCACCTGAGCTGTCTGGGGCTCCCAGCAGCCACACAAAGCTGGAGCTTCCCTGTGAAAACACTTTCTAAGGAAGTGTTCCAAGGCCTGTCCCTGTCCTGAGGGAGGCAGCACTGGGGGGTTCCCTCACCCCAAATCCTGCCAGAGAGGCACGGAAGGCTGGGACAGGGCAGCACCTGGATGGGCTGGAGGGGACCACACAGTGATCCCACATTTCTCACTGGGCATGTCCCAGGCAGGTGGGGCTGTAGTGAGCCAAGGAATTTTTTCCAGCAGTTTCAGGAATTTGTATCCCACAGCCTGTTGCCTCCTCCTTATTTGCACTGGGAAATCGGCTCCTGGCTCACGTGGATGCCTGGAGAGAGGGACATGATCCAGGGCGAGTGATGGATATACTGGGACAAAGAAATCTGCGGCCTCAGCAGCTCCAGGGGGAAAACTCCAGTGACTCCACACAAATCCCCCCAGGGAGAGCAGGACTGGCTTTTCCAAGGGCTGAGCCTGGCACTGCAGCCAAAATCCTGCTGCAGCCTGGAAACCATTCCAGCCTGAGTCTGCAGCCTCTGTCCCTGCTGCAGTCCCTCCTTCCCGCCCTCTTCCAAAAGCCAGACTGGGCAGGAGCCCCGGGGCTGCTCCTTTGGTTTCCCCTCATGCTGTGGTGACTTTTGTCATCCTGGTTTTGGTACCTCCCAGTCAGGATCCTCCCCATTCCCTGTCTGTCCATGGACAGTGGGATTGGTGGATCTGGAGCCCACTGGCTCCAAGCTGCTCTGGGGCTCTGGGAGACCCTCCTGCCTTCCCTCCATCCTTCAAAACAGCAGGAAAACCCATCCAGGCTTTTTCTCTCCTTCCTTTTTTAATATTAATGTGGAATATTGATAATTCCACTGCTGTTTGTGCCTATAGGATTCATGCTTTCTTTGCCAAGTTCCTGCCTGTCTGAATCCCACCTTCCCATCCCTGTGGGAATGATCCAAATGTGGTTTTCCTGGTAATTTTGCAGTTACTACAACACCAAGTCAGTGCTGCTGTGCCTTGGGATCACTGCCCTGGTCTGTCTGTCCGTCACCATCTTCAGCTTCCAGAGCAAGGTGGGACTGTGGGAGCTTCCCTCGGGAAAGGGCACATCTGGGGCAGGACAGGGAGCTGGGGGGAGCTGGGAGTGTCTGGAGGGCTCTGGATCCAGGACCAACCCAAGGGACGCAGGGATGTCACGAGAAGGTTGGTGTAGATCAGGACACGTGTTAGGGAGGGGTGGGATGTAAATTGGGCTGGAAGATGCTGATATATGGGAATAAAATGAGATGTTTTTTGTGGATTGGGATGTGCCATAGGTGTAAATGGGACTGGAAGATGCTGATGTGTGGAAATAATCTGGGATTTTGGAGGATAGGGATGTGTTAAGGATGTCAGTGGGGCTGAAGAGGCTGTATGGTGGCAAACTGGGAATTTTGGAGGGTTGGGCTGTGGGATACAGGACACAAAGGTGTGTGATGGATTTGGAATTCCTGGCAATGGCAGGAGCTGAGCCCTTCCCTGTGGCACTAATGGGGATTTGGGAAGCGCTGGCTCTGTGGCTGCTGGGATGGAGAGGCAGAAGCAGCTCCGAGTGAGTTGCAGTGGGACTCGGAGCTCTGGCTGCCCCGGATGCAGTCCCTGGAACGGAACATTCCTCCCTTCTGTCCGCAGTTCGACTTCACCTCGTACCAGGGCGTTCTCTTCGTGCTGCTCATGGTGCTGTTCCTGGGGGGCCTGGTCCTGGCTGTCATCCTGCCCTACCAATACGTGAGTGACCAACTGGGCCAAACTGGGCACACTGGAAGGGGGGGCCCAGCTCCCCAAAAATGTGTGGGAACCCCCATGGGGGGATGGAAGAGAAGGGGTCATTCCCTGGGATGGACCATGGGCTACTGCTCAAGAATGGAACTGGCCCAGGGTTGAGGATGTTTCCTACTATTCCTGGCAGAGGAGTCATGGAATGATTTTGGTCAGGAGGGAGCTCAAAGCCCACACAATCCCACCCCTGCCAAGGACGTGGACACCTCCCACTGTCCCAGGCTGCTCCAACCTGGCCTTGGACACTTCCAGTGATCCAGGGGCAGTCACAGCTGCTCTGGGAAATCCATTCCAGGGCCTCCCCAACCACACAGGGAGGAATTCTTTCCCAGTGTCCCATCCAACCCTGCCCTCAGGCAGTGGGAAGCCATTCCATGTCCTGTCCATCCATCCCTTGTCCCAAGTCCTTCTCCAGGTCTCCAGGAGGCCCTTTAGGCCCTGCAAGGGGCTCTGAGCTCTCCCTGGATCCTTCTCCTTTCCAGGTGAGCACCCCAGCTCTCCCAGCCTGGCTCCAGCCCTCGGAGCAGCTCCATGGCCCCCTTTGGAGCATTCCAACACATCTCTGCCCTTCCTGTGCTGCCCTGCTGGATGCAGATGGGGTCTCACCTGAGCACAGGCGCCTCTGCTCAGGCCTCAGTTTTCCCTCAGTAAGACCAGGGAAATGAGCACATCAAACTCTGTCCTAAGTCTAGGTCAGGACTTGGACTCAGGACTAACACTTGGCACCTGCAGAGCTCAGTTTCTCAGCAATCACCCTGAGGTCTGAGTGACCCTCAGGAGTCAAGTCCATGGGGACAGTGACACTCCTGTGTGTCCCCAAGGCCTGCCAACCCCTTGCACAGCTGCAGCCCCTTCCTTCGGCCTCTCCAGCCACTCCTGGCCCCAGCTGTGCCCAGGGGAAATTTTGGAACAGCTTCCAAGCATGCCAGAGCAGGGCTGGGCTGCATCCAAGGGTGTCTCACCCTGGGAGGCGTCACTCCCAGAGAGCCTGGCAGCCCCTGGGACACAGGGATGGATGAGAGAAGTGGGGTGGGGCCAGGCAGGTGCCATAAATCACCTGAGAGGCTACTGGGATCTCAAATCCCTCTCCATCCCAGCCAGCTCCTCTGGGTCATTCCCTAAGGGAGACCTCCAGGAGATTCCCACAGCCCTGGAGTTGGTGCTGGACAAATCCAGCCTGAGGATTCCAAAGGGTTGGATTTTGGCTGTCTGGGCTTGAGCTTCTCCTCTTCCCTGTGGGAATGTGAGGCTGCAGCAGCTCGCAGTGCCAAAGCACAGCCATGAACTGGAGAGACAGCTCCTCCTTGAGATAAGCACAGTCGGAGGCAGCATGGGAATGAGCCTGGGAGGCAGGAGGTGACTCTGCAGAGACAGCAGAAATCTCTGGAGCAGCATAGACAGTCCCGGCTTCATTGCACCCATCTCAGGTTGAACCAGTACCTTATCCTGGTTCCTCTGGGCCACAGCAGGGGCTGAACTTTGGTCCCAATTCCAGTGAAATTCCCCCTGTGACTCCCACAGATGAATACATTTAAATTGTGCTTGTTAATTAATCACAGAATCATGGAACATCCTAAGAAGGAAGGGACCCACCAGGGTCATCCAGTCCAACTTCTGTCCCTGCTCAGGACATCCCAACAATCCTACCTTGTGCCTGGGCATTGTCCAAATGCTCCTGGAGCTCTGGCAGCCCTGGGGAGCTCTTCCAGCAGGGGAAGAACCTTTTCCCAATATCCAACCCAAACCTCCCCTGACACAGGTCCAGCTGTTCCCTCAGGCAAATTAGAACTGCCTCTGGCTCTTGGAATATCTGGTGTTTCTTCCAGTGGGATCAGCCGTGTTTAGGTAAATAAATCCAAAGTGTTCCCATCAGGAGAGTTCTAGAATTGAGACACATGGTTGCCCCACCCCTGGAGGTGTCCAAGGCCAGGTTGGATGGGGCTTGGAGCACCCTGGGATAGTGGGAGGTGTCCCTACCCATGGCAGGGGTGGGACTGGATGGGCTTTAAGGTCCCTTCCAACCCAAACCATTCTATGATTTCCACAGGACAGTCACTGGGGCCCAGTGCTGTTTGGAATAACAAACACCGATGGAGAAGTTGAGGAGCCAAATGGATACAAAGGCCTCAGAGAAGGGGGAACTGAGGCCCCGTGTCCTGTTTTGTGCCATAGAAACATTCCCAAAGAAACTGTTGAAGTTGGAAGTGCTGCAAATCAGGCCTGGGCTTTTAAAGCACTTTCCCAACTTTCCCTCTCCACCTGGGAGCCAAAAACCTTGGGAGTGAAGTCCTGTGTGGTCCATTCTGTCCAGCTCTGACAGCTGTGTCCATGTGTCCCTGACCATGTCCGTGTGTTCCCACTGTGTCCGTTTCAATGTCCCTGTGTCTGTGTCCTTCAGGTGCCGTGGCTCCACGCGATCTACGCTCTGCTCGGGGCTGGGATCTTCACCATGGTGAGTGGCTGTTCCTGGGATCCAGCAGGGAAAACAGACGGTTGGGAAAGGAGCTTGGAGCCTTGCAGAGAGCTTGGGGCAGGGATTGGTTCCAGAGCAGCGGTCCCAGCGGGAATGGATCCTGGCAGGGGAGGTGCCACAGGCGTACCGCTGCCAGTGCAGGGCATGATGTGAGTCCCAGGCTGTGTGGGGTGAGCAATCCCAGCTGGATTGCTCTGCAGGGATTGTGGGGACAGGCCAAAGACACCTCTGGAGAGGAGGAGGCAGAGCTGAGCTTGGCATAGCCCCAGAGCAAGGGGATCCAGGGATGAGGCCACATGGTGGAGTTGGGGCTGGCTGGGTGAGAGTGAGCCAAGGATTGTGAGTTTGGCTTACAGAGGTGCAGAAAGATGGAGAACGCTGAGGCTGGGGATTAAGAGGCATTAGGAGGGTTTACACAAGTAGGAAAAGCGAAAGGCTTGGTGGTCCCTCCCCAGACCAGAGCTCCAGAGCAAGTCCTGGCAGTGCTGTGCTGAGATTCAGCTGGGGGAGGTGTCTGGGGAGGTTCCCTGGAGCCTGGGACCTGGGGCTGCCCTGGGCTCCAAGGCAGTGCCCATTGGGCACGTTGGGCATCGGAGCAGTTTTATCACCCATAAAAGTCACTCCAAGGGAGCTTGGGGAGCTTGATGCTGATTCACAGCTCAAGATCCCTCTGTAAAATACAAGGAGGCTTCAACATCTGATAATTACCCCATAAACATCAGTCAGAGCCTTGGCCTGGCCCTGCCAGGGCAGCTCAGCTGGGATTTGTTCTGGGGGGATAAAACAGCATCTCCTGGAGGATGGTGCAGCCCTGGAGAGCTCTGGATGGCAGGAGGAGGAATGGGAGGGAGGAGAAAATGGTGGATTGCAGTCATGCCTGGGATTTCTGTTGGTGCTGCTCCATGTCCTGTTGGGGCCAGGTCACCCTGTGACCACCTCGTTCCCTGGCAGGTGTTTCCCACCTGGGGAAAGTGTGGGAATAACAAGCTGTGGGCTCTGGGAGAGGAGGAGGAGGGAGAGCTGGCCTTGGGATGGAGGAAGCCTGAGGGAGGAGGGCCTGCAGTGGGAGTTACACTCGGGGTTTGATTATCATAAGGGAAATGAGGGAAGGGGAAAGTTGCAGCTCATTCAGTGCCTTGTTCTGAACTCTTAAATTGTGGTTACAGCCCATAAAAAGGGGCTGCACTTTCGTCCTGGGTCCAGGGAGGCAGCAGGGACTTATCCTGTCATTAGAACCCTTCTTACATCCCTGGGCCAAACCTCCCTGTCACTGTCACAGGGTTTCCTCCTTTCCCTTCCAGTTCCTGGCCCTGGACACGCAGATGCTGATGGGGAACCGCCGGTACTCGCTGAGCCCTGAGGAATACATCTTTGGAGCCCTCAATATCTACCTGGACATCATCTACATTTTCTCCTTCTTCCTGCAGTTCTTTGGCTCCAGCCAGGAGTGAGGGCAGCAGGGCAGGATCCTCCCTGTGCTGGCAAATGTGAGGGGTTAAATTGAAAAGCAGAGGTGAAAGGGTTCAAAACTGCCAATCTGACCCAATCCCTCCCTTTCTGGTCCATCCAATGCACCGAGGAGCCCCAGGCCCCTCCTGCAGTTTTGTACATTTGCTGTCAGGCCTTTGTGACCCAGAGAGCAAAGCAGGGCTTCAGTGTCATGTCCCTTCTGCTCCCCCCACTCCTGCCCAGCCCAAACCAGTCCTGAGACTCGGGGTAGGAGACCAGGACCTTCCTGGCCCCAGGAGCTGCTGGAGGTGCCCTCTGAGTCTTGCCCATCAGGGGTGAAAGTGCTGTGAAAAAAAAAACAGTGAGGGCAGAGCAGGGAATTTGGTTCAATCCTGGCAGGAAAAGCAGCTGAGCCAAGGGAAAAGCCTTGGGGAATCCTTGCATTGCCCTGTTTCCCACATTCCTTTGGAGACTGGTGGCCTCTGCGCTATTCCTGGTGGCTCCTGCTGTTGGAAACATGAAGTGTGGGATCACATAGCTGGATTTCAGTGCTCCAGGTACAGGGAAACTGTTTGTTCAGGACATGCAGCTCTCTGAGGTCATCCCTGGTGCCACTGCAGGAAGTATTCCCCTGGATCCCTTGCATCCAGCTGTGGAGCTGAGCCCCTTCCTTTCCCTTTCCCTTTCCCTTTCCCTTTCCCTTTCCCTTTCCCTTTCCCTTTCCCTTTCCCTTTCCCTTTCCCTTTCCCTTTCCCTTTCCCTTTCCCTTTCCCTTTCCCTTTCCCTTTCCCTTTCCCTTTCCCTTTCCCTTTCCCTTTCCCTTTCCCTTTCCCTTTCCCTTTCCCTTTCCCTTTCCCCATGGGAATGTGCTGGTTCTCTTTGGAGTGTGGCTCCTCACCAGAGGGGCTGGGATCCCAGGGAAGGAATATTGCCAGGAAATGGCAGAGAAGAGATGGAGGAAGCTGAGTTTCCATGCTGAGAAATGCCATTCCATGTGGGAAATGGGCTGGGATCCTGTGACCCTCCCTAAGGATCTGCCACCTTCACAGAATTGTCTTGGCTGCTCCAAATTAGTGTTCCTAAGGGGTCATTCCCAGGGACTGAGGCCATTGGAACACCAGTGTTCCCTCTCCCTGGCTGTTTTTCACTTCTCTCCCAAACAGGGATGTCAGCATGGGCTCTGGATGTGCTCAGGTAACTTTCCACCGTGGCCATGCTCACATTCCCTGTTTGGGGCTCAGCTGGCTGATCTCGGACTGTAAAGCTCCCCAGGGAGATAAGGGGCCTTTTGCTCTCATTCCAAGAGTGATCCTTCCTGCAGATAGGACCTCGTATCTCCCATCTCGCTGGGAATGCTGGGCGAGTGCGTCACAGAGCTGCCTCCAGCAATCCCTGCCGGAGAGAGGCTCTGCTGGGACGGCACATTCCTGCTCCTTCTGCCCTGAGTTTTACCCCGCACATGCCCTGTCCTCCTGCCACACGTGTCCAAGATCCAGGGAAAGTTATTGTGCAGGGAATGGAAATGCCCCAGCCCCTCTGTGGCTGTGCTGATGAGCACAAGTGATGCCTTCCCCTTACTTTCATCCCCAAAACACTCCCAAAAAACCCCAACCAGACAAAAAACCCCAACCAGACAAAAAATCCCAACCAGACAAAAAACCCAACCAGACAAAAAACCCAACCAGACAAAAAGCCACAACCAGACAAAAAACCCCAACCAGACAAAAAACCCCAACCAGACAAAAAACCCCAACCAGATCAAAAAACCCCAACCAGACAAAAAACCCCAACCAGATCAAAAAACCCAACCAGACAAAAAACCCAACCAGACCAAAAAACCCCAACCAGACAAAAAACCCCAACCAGACAAAAAACCCCAACCAGATCAAAAAACCCAACCAGACAAAAAACCCAACCAGACCAAAAAACCCCAACCAGACAAAAAACCCCAACCAGACAAAAAAACCCCAACCAGACAAAAAACCCCAACCAGACAAAAAAACCCAACCAGATCAAAAAAACCCCAACCAGACAAAAAACCCAACCAGACAAAAAAAATCCAACCAGACCAAAAAACTCCAATCGGACCAAAAAACCCCCACCAAAGACAAATTTGTTGTAGGGATGAAGGACACCATGAGGTGATGCCAGCAGGAAGTTAATGCCCTGCTGGTTCCTGCTGAGGAGAACCAAATCCTTGGATTGCTGAGCAGGCAGGACTGGGAATGGTGTGGGAGGCACACTAAAAGTGGATGAAATAAGAGTTTCAAGAGGGAATTTCCTGGCCCTCAGCAGACTGGCTGGGAAGCCTTTCCTTGCTCACAGCTGTTTTGTGCAGGGATTTGTGCTTTCCAGGCTTGGAGGGAGGAGTGTGGAGCCCCATGATGAGCTCTGGCTCTGAAATAGTCCCAAAACTCCTCCAAAATGCCCTGCTGGGAGCTGGGGAGGAGCACATGGAACCTGCAGCCCGCTCTGGAATTGCTCTTTTTCCTTCTGGTGTGGAGTAACTTTCTTGCTGCTGCATCCTGGCTTTTCTGCTGCTGCATCCTGGCTTTCTGCTGATCTATCCTGGCTTTCTGCTGATCTATCATGGCTTTCTGCTGATCTGTCCTGGCTTTCTGCTGATATATCCTGGCTTTTCTGCTCCTGTTGGGAACACCTGGCATGACCCCACTCCAGGCACCTGGGTGGGGGGAACTTGCTGCCCCTCTTTGTCCCTTGCATGTGTCCTGGTCTATTTTCCACACTGATCCCATCCCAGCCAGCTCTGATGGATACTGAGCACTGTACCTCGCAGGGAGCTGGAGTTCCTTGGGAGGCTGAGGAAAGCAGGGGCTGGGGTGGGATATGGAGGGCTGTCCTCCACCCAAAGTCCTCACCCAGCTCCGTATCCAAATCCTTTGGAGTGGTCATTCCTATGATTTCACTGTAAATAAGATTTTGTATCTTCTCTGACTATTGCTAATAAATGATTGCAAAACTGTTTCTGTGCCTGTTCCAGCTCTGGTTGTGCAGGTGCTGCTTCATCCCTTAAAATATAAAGAAGATCCTGGCATGGTCCAAAGGTTTAACGGAGCCCAGGTCACCTCTTCTCTGGTTATGGGTGAGGAAAGCATCCCCCACAGAGCAACGAAAAGCCAAAGGGCTCCTGGAATGAGGGATTTGCTCCCCTTCCCACTTGGTTTATGTGACCACAGGATTCAAAAATCAGTGAATTGAAAAATCAGGGATAAGCTGTGAGAGGGCTCCAGCTCCAAGGAAATTTTCTGCAGTGCTGGAGAGCAGACGGAGATTTCCCAAGAGTAAATGGAGGAAAAAAATTCCTCCAGGGACAATTGAACCACTCGAAATGAGAACCTGCACTGGGAGATGTAAACTCCCTTCTCACTCCATCAGCTCTGAAGGGATGATTGTCCAGGACAGAAATCCCAATGCAGCAGGTCTGTGTTTTTGGGAAGGAGTCAAACCCAAAATGTGGAAATTTGGTTGCTGGGAAGTGATGCTGAACAGCCAGTGCCAGAGGGCAGGGATGGACGGGATATTGGGAAGGAATTCCTGGCTGTGAGGGTGGGGAAGCCCTGGAATGGTTTTCCCAGAGCAGCTGTGGCTGCCCCATCCCTGGAAGTGTCCAAGGCCAGGCTGGACAGGGCTTGGAGCAGCCTGGGATAGTGGGAGGTGTCCCTGCCCACGGCATGGAACGGATTTTAAGGTCCTTTTCCACCCAAACCATTTCGCGATTCCATGAAAATAAAGAAGGGCCGATCCAGGGAGCAGGCGGCTTTCACCTGCATTCGTGAGCTCCAGGCGCCCTCTGCTCCTCACGCTGGGGTTGAAAGCAGCAACGAAAGAAATCCTGTGCCAGCCTGACCCTAAAGCTGTGCCAGGGCCCTGAGCCTCCCTCTGCTCTTAAACCCGCCTTGAACGGGAACTTTCATTTCCTTCTGCTTTAAAACCTCTCTCAGCTGCAGTCTGTGGGGTCCTGGGCATCCCAGTGCAATCAGGTATTTATATGTAATTTAAACAACACTTACTTGTTATGCATGTGTATAACATTTGTATGGTATTTATTTTATAACATCGGTTTTTATTATTTAAATATACTTTCAATAACGTTGATATAAGTAGCATTTATATGCTAGTTATTTGAACAAAATGAATGTTTTATATGATAAAATATGATTTTTATGTTAAGTAACAGGTACATGTTATTTAAACAGCCGAACGCCGCCAAGGCCTGAGACCCCGCTGGGGCCGCGGCGTCGCCATGGCAACGCGGGGGGGAAGCGTTCAAAGGGGACACGAGTGGTCGGCGCTGTCCCTCTGCAGCCTGGCAGGGCCCAGACAGGGTTCTTTACACCAAATATCTCAAATCTCTTCTTTTCACCCCAAAGGGGCTGTGGCTGCGCTGGTGGCGCTGTCCCTTGTCGCTATCCCTGCCCCGCGTCGTCCTCCTCGGAATATTTCTGCCTCGGAACGTTTCTCTTCAGTTGCGGTTTCCGCCCGGCGTGTGGGAACAGCGGGAAAATGGCGGCGCCCATGAGCCGGGGGAGCCGCGGCCCCGAGCCCGGCGCGGCTCCCTACGGGAACTTCCCGAATTATTCCCGGTTCCACCCGCCCGAGGGGCGCGTCAGCCTCCTGCCCCAAGGGCTCCTGTGCAGCCTCTTCCCCGCGGCCACCCGCCCGCTTCTCGGGCTCGATGTGGGCTGCAATTCTGGGGTGAGGGGGCGGCACGCGGGCGGGTTTGGGGCGCCTGGGGGGAACGGGGTGGGGGAAACTGGTAATGCACCGGTTTGGGGTACTGGGGACACTGGGGCAGACTGGGAAGCCGTGGTGTGGGGTACCCGGGGACGTTGGTACAGGCTAGAGGACAGCAGTGAGGGGTAGTGGGGAATACTGGGAGGCACTGGTGAAGGACACTGGACACGCTGGGGCAGATCGGCTGTCCCCTGGTACTGGGGGCACTGGGACAGACTGGGGGGCACTGGGGAACAATCCAGCCCATGGAAAAGGCTCTGGATGAAACGCTGCTCTGGGGTGGTGCAGGCTGGGAACTCTGGTGGGGAACGAAGGAAGAGGGTAGTAGAGGGAGAAACTGGGAATACTGGGAAAGGCAGGGGTCTGGGGGGGATGGAGGAGCCGAGGGAGGCAGATGGGAGCGGTGGGGGAGCACTGGGAGAGCTGGGGAGGACTGGGGCAGGCAGTGCTGAGGGTGTTGGAGGGAGGGCTGGGAACGATGGGACAGTCGCTCCCCTGGCACGCTGGGAGCAGAGACAGAAATACTGGGAAGAAACACTGTCCTGGGTCTGTTAAATCCCTCCGGGAGTGTGCACCCCCCTCTGTCCTAGACAGCCATTTCCTCTCCATGAAGAATTTTCCCTAAAATCGAACCTAAACTTCTGGAATTGGTTCCTCTCATTCTGTTCCTGGAAGCAGATCCCAATGTCTCCCAGCTCCACCTTCTGTCCAGGTTGGAGAGCGAGGAGGTCCCACATGAGACTCCCAGCTCTCTCAGGGATTTCCCAGCTCCGACTGGTGCTCCACTCCTTTCCCAGCTCCATTTCCAGTTCCAGACACATTCCAGTCCCTCAGAGGCCTGCCCTGGATCCAGGTGTGGCCTCACCTGGCCCAGCACAGGTGAATTATTGATCTCACCTGAAACCCACCCTGACTGGGACAGTCCTGCTGTTCCCAGGGTTTGGAATTCCCCCTGAAGCATCACCTAAAGGACAATTCCAGATCCCATTCCAGGTGAGCCTGTGGAGCAGGTCAGTGGCAGGCAACTGTCACCACCACAGGACATTCCCAGCCTGTCCTGTGCCTGCGGCTCCAGGAGCTCCATGGAATCTCCTTTAATTAAGGATTCATTCACTTTCCATCAGTATCCACTGTGGAAAGAGATTCCAGGCTGGGGACCTGGAATTCTGGGGTCTTGGAGCCACCTGGTCTGGTGGAAAGTGGCAGGGGTGGGATGAGCTGAGCTCTTCCAGCCAAGATCATTCCATGATTCCCTGGTTTTTGGAGCAGGCCCTTGGTGTTGGGGATCCAGGCTCCACTCCAGGTGCTCAGAGCTCCCAGGACAGGTCTTCTGCTGATCTTGGTCAGATTTTCCTTTGGACACCCATGGAGAGGAAGCTCCAGGGAGGTCTCCCTGAATCCCTGCTTTCCTCCCACAGGAGCTGAGTGTGGCTCTGTACCAGCACCTCCTGGGGCTCCAGGACAGCAATTCCAGCCCGGAGCCAGCGGGAGCCAGGAAGGAGCTGAAGCTGCTGTGCTGTGACATTGATCCCGAGCTGATCCAGAAGGCCCAGCAGAGCAGCCCCTTCCCTGCTTCCATCTCCTTTGCCAACCTGGACTTCATGGATTCCGGGGCCAGGGAGCCGTTCCTGAGCTCCTACCTGGAGCGCTTTGGCCGCTCCTCCTTTGACATCGGCTTCTGCATGTCTGTGACCATGTGGATCCACCTGAACCACGGGGACAGGGGCCTGCTGGAATTCCTGGCCCTGCTGGCCTCCCTGTGCACGTTCCTGCTGGTGGAGCCGCAGCCCTGGAGGTGTTACCGGGCGGCCGCGCGCCGGCTCCGGAGGCTGGGCCGGGACGACTTCGAGCACTTCCGATCCCTGCAGATCAACGGGAACATGGCCGAGAGCATCACCCGCATCCTGACGCAGGAATGTGCCATGGAGCTCGTCTGCTGCTTCGGGAGCACCAGCTGGGACAGGAGCCTCCTGCTCTTCAAATCCACCAGTGCCCATCCTGAGGGCTCCGACTGAGGAACTTGCACATCCATGGATTCGTGGGCAAGGAGGCAGATCTGGGAATTCCTAAATCTCTGTTAGGACCAAGCCTTGACTTCCCACGGAAATTCAAGGCAAGGAATGTCTGTGACTGATCTTTTGGGACAGTTTTAACTGGCTTTGTGGGGTGTGAGGTTGTTCAAGGAAGTGCTCCTGGAATCCAAGTTCCTACATGTGCTTTTCATGTGTATCAAGAATATTCCCTGGAATAACAGGGAATATGCCCAAGGAAATATAGAATGTCCTGATTGAAGTGGCTTCACAAGGATCCTCGAGTCCAGCCCCTGGCCCTGCACAGGATATCCCAAAAAACCCCCACTAATCCCAAAATCCTGATGCCCAAGTTGTCCAGACATTCCCAGACCTCCAGAATCGTAGAATATCCAGAGCTGAAAGGGACCTATCACAGAGTCATGGAACATCTGGAGTTGGAAGGGACCCACCTGGATCATTGAGTCCAACCCCTGGCCCCGCATAGGACATCCCAAAATCCCACCCAGTGCCTGAGGGTGTTGTCCAAGCACTCCCTGACCTCCAGAATTATGGAATAATCAGAGTTGAAAGGGACCCACAAGGATCACAGAGTCATGGAGTACCCTTAGTTGGAAGAGACCTCCAAGAATCGTCAGCTACAACTCTTGGCCCAGGACAACCCAAAAATCCCACTGATCCCAAAATCCCAGCACCTGAGCTTTGGCTTCTTGGGGCTGTCACTATTCCCTGGGGAGCTGTTCCAGTGCCTGATACCCTCTGGATGAGGAACCTTTTCCCAAAATCCACCCAAAACTCCTCCCAGGACTCAGGTGAGGCATCTGCAGGACAATCCCCTCCCTGGACCCAGCACTCCTGGCTACGCTCTCCTGGGACAGGGGTTCATCCTGAACAGTGGGTGCTTTTGGGAATAATTTGATTGAAATAAAAATCACAGAATTTTATCCTAAATTGCGTGTTGGGGTTTTTAATCCATTTTAATCTGTTTTTATTCCCATTCCTTTCAGCACCTGAGGGGTGCCAGGGAACCGAGCTGGTAATTCTGACGTACTTCCACTTTTCCTTGCTCCAGTGGGAGCAAGGGGAGCCCAGGGGTGTCCCCAGCCTTATTCTAGGTCAGCTCCATTCCAGAGGGAGAGGAGGTGTCACCTCCAGGAGGTGGTGCTCGTGTGTCGCTGTTGCTGCCTGGAACAGGGACATGGGAAAACCTGGATGGATTCATCTCTGTCCTTACCGGGAATTCCTTGTTTCCTCCCACGGGGAGAGTGTAGGGGGAAAAACAAATGTGTGGATCAGTCTGAGGAAGGAAAACCTTGGAGCCCCTTCTGGTGCCTAAAGGGGCTCCAGGGGAGCTGGAGCGGGGTTTGGGGGAAGGATGGAGGGACAGGACACAGGGAATGGCTCCCCAGTGCCAGAGGGCAGGGATGGATGGGATATTGAGAAGGAATTCCTGGCTGTGAGGGTGGGCAGGCCCTGGAATGGATTTCCCAGAGCAGCTGTGTCTGCCCCATCCCTGGAAGTGTCCAAGGCCAGGTTGGACAGGGCTTGGAGCAGCCTGGGATAGTGGGAGGTGTCCCTGCCCATGGCAGGGATGGGATGGGGTGTCATAGATTTTAAGGTCCCTTTCCACCCAAACCATTCCATGATTCTGGGTGTTTCAGGATGCTGAGCAGGGTTGCAGGAAAACTTTGAGGCCTTTCCCATAAATGCAACTTCCACAGGGATACTTCAGCTCCTTGAGCACGTGAATCCCTTTGGGAACTGAGCAGCTCCTTACCATTCCAGGAGCTCTGGGGAAGCTCTGCCGACTCCAGGGGTGTCACCCATCCCGTGTTTTCCTCCCTTTCCTCCTGCTCAGCTGCTCTTTCCCAGCTGCTGGGGGCACTGGAGGATCATGCATTCCACACCCTTCCCTCCTGGAATGTTTCCCTTGCCTTGTGTCAATATTTGGTGCTGTTTTCTTTCTCCTTTGAAATGGTTCTGAACTAAGCCCGGCCCCGTCCCTGCTCCCAGGTAAAGGGGGAAAGAATTTCTGCCTTTCTTCCTCTTTTGAGGATTTTTGTGTTCCCTGTGAAAAATTCTAGGAAGAGTTGTTAGGAAGGTGCATCCCAAATTGTCCCTGCACCTGACTGGTAGGATCTTTTCCTTCAGAGAGACCCTTGGTTCATGTTCCTTATTTCCTGGGAATCCTCCCAGGATGTGCCTGGGGAATCTTCCTGGGCTGCTGCTTGAGGGAGGAGTGTGGGTTGGAGTTGATAGTTCCTATTTTTCCAGCTTTTTTATGCTGTCCATGCCTAGTGTGTCTGTAACTGCCTGATGGCTCCTTATCTCTCATTCCAAAGGAATGAGAGAACTTGGAACTCTCTCATGGACTTTGGAATTGCTGATAATGGCTCTGGAATGGCCCAGCTCCAGAATTCCCCCTGATTGGCTTTGGCACAACCAAATCCTTTGGTTTTTTGCCACAAATGCATCTCAGAATGGTCTAAGCAAGTCCCTGTGCTCAGCCTGGAGAAAAGGAGGTTTAGGGGGACCCTCTCCCTCTCCCAGATTCCCTGACAGCACAGTGGAGTGCAGGGAGGGGGATTTGGGATATGCTACCAGGGAACAAGGTAAAAACGGCCTCAAGTTTCACCAGGGGAAGTTTGGATTGGATATTGACAAAATTCCATCATGGAATGGTTTACATGGTTGTAAAGCACTGGAAGGTGCTGCCTGGGGAAGTGGGAGAGTCCCCATTGCTGGGAATGTCCAAGAAAAGAGTGGATGTGGCACTTGGAGACATGGTCAGGGATGACCAAGGCAGTGCTGTGATGATGGTTGGACTTAATAATCTCTGAGGGCTTTTCCAAGCTGAACAATTCTGTGGTTCTGTGATCCCAGGATACTGCAGAGCTCAAGATGGAGTCAGTCCTTCAGCAAAGAGGAGGAAAGATCACTTTCATTTTCCTTTCAGCTCTGTGCTCCTGCTGTCCAGGAAGGTGTTGGGACTGGAGAGGTGGGAACAGCTCTGGGATACAGCGATGGGAGAGCCTGGAGGAGATCCCATGGATCCCAGCTGCAATAAGGATCTGGACAATTTTAACACACTGCATTTCCCATATGGGTAAAATGTGTTCCCAGTTTTCCTGAGGGTGGGACAGAGGGAAATTCCAGCTGGGGGTTAAACCCACATCTGCTTCTGGGACAGCGGCAAAGCTCTGCAGTTATTCCTCATGGAGAAGAAATGGTCATGGGGAGATGAAGATCCTGGAGTCAGGGAATGGTTTAGGTGGGGACTCCGAATATTTTCCCATCCCATCCCTGCCATGAGCAGGGACAGCTCCCACTATCCCAGGCTGCTCCAAGCCCCATCCAGCCCGGCCCTGGACACTTTGCAGGGATGGGGCAGCCCCAGCTGCTCTGGGTAACCTGACTTTGTTTCCTTGAGGGACCCCTGGGCTTGGTCACCCTGGTAGGATTCAGGATACCTGGAGTAGGGCAGGAGAGGGATGTCCCTGATCCCAGGATGGGCCTGCCAGGGGTGGTTGCTGCTGCTGAGGGAGCTGGAACTTGTCTGAGTGTGCAGAGCTCCCCTGGAGCATCTGGCTGTACTTCAGGAAGCTCCTGAGCTTTGGGATTGTTCCTGGCCTCCAGTTTGCCTCAGTTTTTCCATCCGCAAAATGGGTTTGATTCCCTGATAAGGAATCTTGCCTGTGTGATTGCGCAGCATTTTTGGGATGGAAGACCTGAGGAGCTGAGCTGGAGCCTGGGCTCAGAGCTGCCCCCTGTTCCCAAGAATCCCTGCAGGGATTAATTAGTCCCCCTGCCAAGTGCTGGGACTCATTAAGCCTCCCCTCTGCTGTGGGAGGTCACTCTCCCCTTCCTTGCAGGGAAGAATTGAGGCAGGGGAGCTGAAGCATCAAAATTCAGACATTGGAGCTTCCACTTTCCAGGTGGTTCTGCAGGTGCTTCCAGCCTTTGAAGGAAGCAGGATTGGGTTGGAGTCAATGAGAGCCTTTTTTATTTTTATTTTGGATTTCTCTTTACTGTCACTCCTGTGACAGTCAATGTCACTTCCCCTAAGGGACACTTTGCTGTCTCCCAGATTCCTGGGCTGGGTGAATACAAAGGACACATTCCCAGGGAAAAATGGAGTGTGGAACTCTAGGGCCTAGGCAGGAACTGGAGAGTGGCCAGAGGAAACAACCTGAGAGCACCAAATGTCCTGGGGCTGCTCCCTTCCCTATCAGGAGCTTCCTGACACAGCTGGAGAGGGAGTCCCCAGCCCTGGGGGGATTTCACAGCTGTGTGGATGTGGCACAGGGACATGGTCAGGGATGGTCGTGGCCATGCTGGGGGATGGTTGGACTCCGTGATCTCAGAGGGCTGTTCCAACCCAAGCCATTCCATGATTCTGTGCTCATTGTGCCATTTCCATGGCTGTTTTTTCTGAGCCCTCGGAGCAGAAGGAATTCTTCAGACTCCTGAACTCAGCTGTGATTCCTTCCCATTCCCCCACCCCCACCCCTGGAAGGGATGATTCCCCCCAGCAGCAGCCCCTTTCCCAGAGCTCATCCAGATTTTCATTCTCTACTTCCCAAATTTACCACATTCAGAAGCTTCTGCGAGTTCCCCCTTCCTAGAATTGGGTTGGACTTTAGCAAATGGAATTGCATTTCCTTAAAGGGAATCTCCAAACCAGAGGTGGATCATATCAATAAAAGGCTTTCTTGAAGAGTTTGTTCAGCTGTTTGGCTTTGATGCTGAGGGATGGGCAGCTCCCACGCCTGGGAATTCCTGGCTGGGAAAACGAAGGATAATTCTGTCAATGTTAAATCATGGCTGCCCCATCCCTGGAAGTGTCCAAGGCCAGGCTGGACAGGGCTTGGAGCAGCCTGGGATACTGGGAGGTGTCCCTGCCCATGGCAGGGGTGGGATGGGGTGGGATGGATTTTAGGGTTGGGACTGGGTGGGCTTTGATGTCTCTTCCCACCTAGTCCATTCCATGATTTCTACCTGAGGATATGGCAAAAAATGGATTAGTTCAACTTCCAGTTTAATCCAAGCAGCCCAGGAGTGGAGGGACACCCTTTGGGAGCTGGGAGTTGTCAGCAGCTTCCTAGGCCAGGAACTTGTCTCTGCAGGTCCCAGGGCAGAGGTTTGGATTCCCTTGGCTCAGCTCAGGGCAGGTTCCTTCTTGCTCCTCCTGTCACTTTGGAATTACAGGAGAAAAGGGAGAGGTGGCAACCTGTGGAAATCTGGGAATCTGATTCTGGAGAGCTGGGAAAAGAGCAGTCCCAACCCAGACACACTTTGGGAGTTTGGCTTTTCCCTCCCAGTGTCACCAGTTCTGGGGCAAAGGTTGGACTGGGGAGGTGAACTGGAGAGGGAGCAGAGCCCTGGTGGGATCTTGGTGGGAAAGCCAACCACAAATCCAAGGGTGAGGCTGGGGTCATTTGTCCAGAGCAGCTGTGGCTGCCCCATCCCTGGCAGTGCCCAAGGCCAGGTTGGATGGGGCTGGAAGCAGCCTGGGATAGTGGAAAGTGTCCCTCCCCATGGCAGGGGGTGGAATGGGATGGATTTTAAGGTCCCTTCCCACCCAAACCATTCCAGTATTCCCTGACATGGTCCTACTCCATTGGATTACAAACAAGGAGAATTTGACTGTTCCCTTCCTTGGTCTGTCAGTTCTGGAGTTGGAAGTGCCTTGGCCATGGGCCCTTGGGTTTCATTTCCAGTGGGAAGGGTTCCTTGGTGTTTCCAAGGCTTTATCCTCCCTGGTCCTGGAGGAGAAGCTGGCACATCGTGGACACCTCTCACTGAGCTCCTCAATCCCTCTCTGGGATTTCATTTCAACTCCTCCAGTTTCCCATTTTATTCACTTATGGAACAAAGTGAGACACATTTTTGTTTTCTTCCTTGACACAGAAGTCCCTTGGATAATTATGGACATTATCTTTGCCACCATTTCTTAGCTCAGGCTCAAGTTCCTTGGAATGAGTTAATTTGGATCATCCTTGTTCCCATGGAGCTGGGTCCATTGGAAGGGCCTGGAGTCGTGATCCAGGATGGGGATCTGCTTCCCATCTGCTTCCAGGGAATATAAAATGCTCTCAGACCTTATCTCTTCTGACCTGGCAACCCCAGTTCAATCAGGATCATAAAATGCTTCTTATCAGCCCCCTGGAATTTCATCCTGATGTTTACAAACCCTGCTCCGTCCTTGGATCCTCCTCAGAGCGACAGAGCCGGTTTCATTGGGAATGAGAATTCCAAGGCCAGAGCTGCCTAAACTCGTGTGGGGACCCTGCTGTGGAGCAGAGAAGCTGAGGAAGGATCTGATCCATGTTTCCATGGCAGGACACACATTGGATAATTGATTCAACTCCTGTCATGTGGTGGATCAGGGATTAGACCCGGGCCTGTGGAGGTGGCATCCCTGTGGGATAGGATGCACCAGGATCCCAGAATAAAACAATCAGAATAAAAAAACCCCAATCAATAAAACAATAAAATAATAAAACAATAGAACAATCCCATTTTGCTGGATTGCTGAGTTACAATTCCTGGGAAGGACCAGAGAGCTGATGATGAGGGGGTCCCTCTGCATCACTTGGTGTCCCTGCTATGCCCCAGAGTCAGTCTCAGCCTCTGGAAGCTGCTGAGGTGCAGTTTTGTTCCCGCAGGAATCTGGGAGCAGTCGTGCTGGAACAGGCTCTGCTGCCAGGCTGACACATCAAAGCAGCTCCCTGGGATCCTCCATGGATCAAATGGAGGGAGCAGGGAGGCTCCCAAACCTGCCAGCCCTGGGATGGCTCAGCTCTGTCTCCACATCTCCATTAACTCTGGGAACATCCCTGCTGGACACCCCTGCTCCAGGCACTCTCAGCTTGGATTCAAAGGCTGGAGCCCCTCTGGAGCCAGGCTGGGAGAGCTGAGGGTGTTCACCTGGAGAGGAGAAGGATCCAGGGACACCTTGGAGCCCCTTCCAGTGCCTAAAAGGACTCCATGAGAGCTGGAGAGGAACTTTGGAAAATGGGCTGGAGTTCCAGGACAAGGGGGAATGGTTTCCCACTGCCAGAGGGCAGGGATAGATGGGATATTGGGAAGGAATTCCTGGCTGTGAGGGTGGGGAGGCCCTGGAATGGATTTCCCAGAGGAGCTGTGGCTGCCCCACACCTGGAAGTGTCCAAGGCCAGGCTGGATGGGGCTTGCAGCAGCCTGGGATAGTGGGAGGTGTCCCTGCCCATGGCAGGCACTGGATGGGTTTTAATGTCCCTTCCCACCTAAACCATTCCATACATCTCTATGAGACGGTGCTGGGAAAAGGTCAGTGAAGGGACTGCTGTGAGGGAAGAGATCCTTGCTGGCATTTTGGGCAGAATTCCCATTCCCTGTGTGAGGAAAACATGCAGGAGGGTGAAGGTTTTATGGGAAAAACTCCTCTAATCCAGGTAGTCTTGGTGTCCCCTCAGAGCATGTGACACAGCCTGAGCCAGGAATCATGGAATTGTTCAGGCTGGAAAAGCCCTCACAGATAATCAAGTCCAACCCAGCATGACCAAGGTCACCCCTGACCTGGTGACCTTGCCACATCTACACATTTCTTGGACACTATCCAGGACAGGGTCTCTGCCCCTTCCCTGGGGCAGCCTTTTAGGGCTGAACAACCCTTCTATGAAGGATTTCTCCCAAATCTCTAATAAATGTATGCAAATATGGAATATCTCCCCCAGAGGCCCCGGGGAGCTGCTCTGGCTTCATGTCCACCTGGAGAAGATCCATTCCCTTGGGCAGGAACATCCTCTGTAGGTGTCTCCAAGGGCAGCCAGTGCATGGACACAAGGGAATTTGGAAGTTGTGAGGGCTCCTCTGGAATGCGTGGTGGCTTCCATCCAGGGCTCGTCGATCTCCTGGGAATGATTTGCAGCAGTGATTGCTGGACATTCCCAGCCCGACCAGTGCCAGCTCCTGGTGGATAACAGGGGCAGATCCCGAAGGATTTCCTGTCCCCCAGCCCCTGAAGCAAGATCTGCAGCACATTTGTCAGGTGGGGCTTTACCTCCATACCTGCCCCATTGCTGACACAGGTGGGGCTCAGTCCTTTCCTCAGAATCCGCACAGGATGAATCTCTGAGAGCTGCCTTTGGTTTGCCCCAAATCCCATTGTGGATCCCAACTGTTGACAGCCCTTGGATCCAGGCAAAAGAGGACCTGGGACCAGGGCAGGCTGCTTTTCCACTTAGCTTCATCCCACCTGGGGGACTTCTGGTTTAGCTTCTTCCAGGACAGCTCAGGACAGGTGGGAAAGGTGTCGAGGTTTCTACAGAAAAGCCAGGAGAGAGCAGAGGGGCTGCACCTGGGAGCACAGGAATGTGAAGGGAAGGTCTGAGTGTCAAAGGTGCCATCTGGAAGGCTCAGTGAGAAGGAACAGGGATCCCACGGGATTTGTGGGCCTGGGAGCTGCTGGGAGAGGAGGGAGGGAGTAAAGGAAGGTGACTGGATGAGAATTGGGAATCAATTTAGACATTCTTGGAGTATCTCCTGAGCTTTGAGTGTGGATGAGGTTTAGGAATCAAGTATTCCAGCAGTACCTCCTGGGCCTTGTGTTCATGAGCTCCATTCTCCTGAAGATCGAGGCTGGACACAGGAATTTCACCTGAGCTTGGCTCACCCTGGATGAGGCTTGGGAATGAAATTCGTGGGGCTCCTGTTGGCCGTGCCCTCCTGAGCTCCCTTCTGAGAGTCGTGCTGTGGGTGCTGGGGCTGGGATGTCACCTGGCCTGGATAACCTCAGTGAACATCTGACCTGGGGGGATTCCCGTGGTCAAAGAGCTTTCCCTGGGCTGTGGGAGAAGGGAAGGCCAGGCCTGTGCTGGGTCTGTGTTTCCCAGGAGACTCCAGCGTGTCCCAAACAGGGTCCTGTGCCTGGGGGGGAGGCAGAGCTGCTCCCTGTTCTCTCCTGCTCCGTGTTTCTCCTGGCTGCTGTCACCAGCACATTCCTGGAGCTCTGTGCCAGCCTGGCAGGTCCCGGCGGGTCCCCTCCGTGGGGATGTGGCCGCGTTTTTCCAGGCCCAGCTCCAGCTGGTTTGTGGGAAGTGCTGACTCGGGCGTTGTGTGGAGCTGACTCACACGGGACAGGCTCAGCCAGGAAAGGCTTTGTAAGGAGCTGCAGGACCTGGACTCCATGGTGGAGCTGGGCTGGTTCCCCCTCAGGCTCCAAGGGAAGAGTTGTAAGGATTTTTAAGGATTTAGAGAGTTGGAAGGTGAAGGAATGTTTCAGTGAGAGTGGAAATGCCCATAAATCCTCTGATCCAGTGGGGGGTGTGGACATAGGAGCAGAGGATGGGACAGGGCACACAGAAGTTCCAGACAGCCCTGGAAGCTTCCAGGTCCCTCCTAGTCCAACCCCTTCTGGGAATCCATGATTCTTCCCTTGTTCCCTGGGAAATACCCCGAGGATGGCCCCAGTTGGTTGATGCAGAACTTGGCTCCTTTGGATTCTGATTTTAGGTGCAGGGAGGGGGGCACTGGATCTGCTGATCCCTGAGGGATCAGGAGATGTGCAGGAGCATCCTCAGGGTCCACAAGGCTCTGGGAAGCCCAGAGGAGCCATGGGATCCCTTGGAGGGTGATCTCAGAGAGTGGCCCATCCCAGCCTCTCTCTGTGGTGGCCTGTCACAGAAATCCAGGCTTGGTTGGTGACGGAACACGGAAAGGTCCTGCTTTCCTCATGACAGGACCTGCTTTCCCTGGGCATCTGAACCGTGGTTCCAGGGGGACTGAAGGTGGCTGGGTCAGATGGAAGGGCTGGGAGATCGTGGAATCACAGAATCACCAAGGTTGGAAGACACCCTCCAGATCAGCCAGTCCAAGCCCAGCAGTGCCACAGAAAGGACCTCGGGAAGGCTGGAGCAGGAGTTGGGCACTTCCACAGGCTTCAGGAGACCCCCTTTCCTGGCCTTGGCATTTCTGTGCCGGGATGGCCGGGAAGGCTCCGCTCTGCCAATGTGCTGATGTGGAAGCTTTGCACAACCGAGATTTGCCTCCTGTGCAAAACCCAGGGAAAGTGGGCTGGAGCCGGAGCCGCAGCGTTCCCAGCCCAGGGCAGGGACGCGGGAGGATCAGAGGGATCGCAGCTTGGCAGGGGCCAGGGACGCGCCCACAGCGGCTCCCAAAGCTGCCCCGGGGCCGGGAGGAGCCTCCCAGCCTTTCCCAGCCAGGTGCAGCAGCAGCTGAGGGAAAACGAGGATACTTGCTGAGGACACGGTTGTGCACCCGGATTTTCAGGGATGCTTCCACACGGGTGGGATTCAGAGATGCCCCCCCAGGTGTGTTTTACAGATGCAGGTTTAGCCCCAGATGTTCCATTCCCACACATAGGGATCCGTGTGTGTGATCCTGGGCCTGATACCCCTGGATTTCCCCCTGCTCTGGGCAGTATTTGCTCTCTGAGTCTGTTTTCTCTCAAATTCCAGTCTCTTGACACTCAGTGCTGAGCACTGAGCAGGGAGAGCCGAGAGGAGGGAGCTGGGTGGGATCTGGACATGATCCAGGACTCCCTGTCAAAACATCCCCACCCCATTCCTGGCATGGTTGGGATGGTTGGTAAAAACCTCCCAGTTCAGAGTAAAATGCACAGTAATTGGCACAAAGGAACTGTTAAAGGGGCCCAACGTCCACAAAACCCACTGGGATTCATCCCATTTGTGCTGCAGCTGGAATTCTGGGTTTAAGCTGGCAGGGAAGGGCATCTCTGTCAGTGCCTCCTTCTGCAACACCTGGGTTGGTCCCAGAATCCCAGGATGGTTTGGGTGGGAAAGGACCCAAGGCTCTAAGGCCCATCCCATTCCCTTCCATAGCCCAGGCTGTTCCAAGCCCCAGGCAGCCTGGCCTTGGGATGGGGCAGCAGGATTCTGGGGGACTCGGGAGCACCATGTCTGTGCTGACCCTGCCTTTTCCATGAGCAGCTGGAGCACAGGGAGCAGCTGGGGGCTTCTTTGCCTGAGTGGAGAATTCGGGGGCTTTTTCCTGGTTGGAATAGTTTAGCCTCTTTGGGAAGGAGAAGTGGGAATGCTGCCCCTTCCAGGATGGAGCGAGGAATAGGGTGAGCAGTCCAATTCCCAGTTGTGGACTGGGATTTTATCCAGAGCAGGGGCTGGAGTCACTCGAGGCCTGTTTTATAAAGCCAAATACAAGGCCCTGGGTTGTTCCTTCCTCCACTCAAGGTGGGCTGAGGAGCTTCCAGCAAGGTGTGAATTCCTGTTCCTGGGGGACACTTGGACAGTTTGTGTTGGAATTCAGTCCTGCCAAGCCCTGGATCCCCTCCCATGGTCCAGGTGGGATCCCCAGGAAGCTGCCCAAGCTTTTCCCTGGGTTGTGTAAGTGCAGAGCTGCCACCAGGGCTGGGCGTGGGTGGATCTGTCCAGGAGGGCCGATCCCAAATCCCGGCTCAGGTCAGAGCGTGTCCCATGGGTGTGGGCTGTGGCAGGAGCTGTTGTTGGGAACTGCCAGGAGCAGGGATGGAGGGAATCCAGCCCTTCATCCAGAGGCTCTGCTGGTGCTCTCCAAAAGCAGGCTGGGGGAACTCGGACAGAGCTGGGTGGGACTCGGTGGGAGCTCTGAAGAGGGGAAACGTCTTATGCTCCTGAATTTCAGATTCCCCATGGCAAATCCAAGGCTTGGTGAACTCTGGGATTTTTTGAGAGTCTTGTGATCCAGATGTCTGGATTCATTTCCCCTGGTTTAGTCTGGGTTCAGGGTCCCAGTTTTTGAGGGTTTTTTGTTGTTGGTTTGTACTGGGAGAGCAGCTGGGATTCCCTGAGGTCCTGACTTCAGGAACCAGGACTTAGACTGGTGCCAGCACTGGGAATGTTGGAGGATGAACTCTGGTGCAGATTGGTCATTCTGGTGAATTACCCAGGGAATGCTGGATTTACCCATTGTGGAGGGCACAGGGGTGTAAATCCAGAGTGGATCTGCAGCTGAGGTATTGAACTGGGGCTGTTTTACTCCTCTCCTTGCAATTCCAAATCCCCAAAGGCTCCAAGTCTTATGTCAGTGGTGGGATCTTCATCTCTTCTGCCCTTCTGCCCAGAGGAAGTGACAGTTCCCTTTGGCTCCATGGAATGACTGGAAATGAAGCTCCAGGTGTTTTATATCCCCTTTTTTTCAAGGCTGAATTGCCTCTCTGTGGGCAGGGGGCCACTCGGTGCTGTACTGGGATTTCACCAGCCTGAGAAGTGCTGGGACAAAGGAGATTTTGGGACCCCTGGAGCTGGTTCTGACACAGGTAACGGTGGCTGTTGGGAAGTTGGGAAGTGCTTGGAGCAGCTTTGCTGCAGCTGAAAACATTCCATGAACTCTTATGGCCCAAGTCTCCCTGGGCACAAGGGGACAGAGGGGCTGCTTGGCCCCCTGGATCCCCTTCAGGGCTGCCCAACCCTCTTCCCACCATTCCCAGCCCTGTTTGCTTCCTTCGTCAGAGCCTGAGTCACCCTGGGATTCCTCAGCTCTGAAGTGGTTCCTCCTCTCCCTCCCCCTGCCCAGGTGCTGAGGGTGTTTTTCCGAAGCCCTGAATTTCTGGGTGTGCCCGGAGCCTCACAAACACGGCAGGTCCTGGCAGGAGCGGCTGAGCTCTGTTCCCACTGTGAATTCCTGGCAGGGTTCCAGGGGCTGTGCCAGGAGCAGCCCCTCTGAGCTCCTTTCCCTGCTGAGCTGGGGCTTCTCTGCTCCCTCTGTGTCCCTCAATGGACACAGGCACAGCCTTGCCTCCCCCAGGTCCCTCCATGGACACAGGGCACTGCCCCAGATCCCTCTGTGGATCCTGACTCCCTGAGGTTTGGAGAGTTCCTGGTGAATTTGAGCATCAGAGAGATCTGTGGGACTGAGAGGGAGCAGAGCCTGGAGAAGGGAAGGCTCTGGAGACACCTTGCAGCCCTTCCCAGTGCCCAAAATGGCTCCAGGAGAGCTGGAGAGGGACTTGGGACACGGCCTGGAGTGCCAGGACACAGGGAATGGCTTCCCAGTGCAAGAGGACAGGGATAGATGGGATATTGGGAAGGAGTCCTTCCCTCTGAGGGTGGGAGGCCCTGGAATGGATTTCCCAGAGGATGCCCCTGGATCTCTGGAATTGTCTAAGGCCAGGTTGGACAGGACTTCCAGCAGCCTGGGACAGTGGGAGGTGTCCCTGCCCACAGCAGGGGTTTGGAATGGGATGAGCTTTGAGGTCCCTCAACCCAGACCCAAGATTCCAGGATGGCCCAAGCCATCCCCATGTCCCGAGGGGGAACTCGTGCTGTGATCTGGGCTCCTTCCACTTCCTCCAACCCCACAGGCTCCCGTTGATCCTGGAGAGGAAGTTCTGGGATGATGTTTAGTGCCTGAAGGGAGCAGGGAGCATAAGCTGAGCCCAACTCTAAACCCCAGGAACTACCTCTGGTTGCTGTTGTCCACAAACCATGGAATTGCTCAGGTTGGAAAAGCCCTCAGAGAGCATCAGGTCCAACCATCACCCCAGCACCACCCCCTGTCACCCCAGCTGTGTCCCCAGGTGCCACAGACACGTTTCTGGACGCTTCCAGGGATGGGGACTGCCCCTTTCAGTGCTTTAAAACCCTTTCAGTGAGGAATTTTTTCCTAAATCCAACTTAAATCTTCCATGATACAACTTGAGGCCGTTTTCAGTTGTTCCCTGGCAGCAGATCCCAAACCCCCACCCTCCTGTCAGGGAGTTGTGAGAGGGAAAAGGTCCCCCTGAGCCTTCTTTTCTCCAGCTGAGCTTGAGTGTCTTGTGATCCAGATATCTGGATTCATTTCCCCTGGTTTAGTCTGGGTTGGGGGTCCCAGTTTTTGAGGGTTTTCTGTTGTTGGTTTGTACCGGGAGAGCAGCTGGGATTCCCTGAGGTCCTCACTTCAGGAACCAGGACTTAGGCTGGGACCTGGGGAGCAGGTTTGGATATGTGGGAAGGGAGGGCCCTGGAGAAGGAGCTCAGCCAGTGCCAGTGCTACCCCTCCAACCCCCCAGTGCCGAGGGGGAGCACGGGGGGCAGCTGGAAATGGTTCCTGGAAGTGTCCAAGGCCCGACTGCTCCCCCCGTTCCTGCCCCACCCTGGGCAGAGGGGTCTGTGCAGGTGTAAATTCGGGCAAACCCCAAATTCTCTCCGTGTCCCAGGTGGAGCTCGTGCTTCCCTGGTTGGAACTGGGGCAGGAATTGGGGCAGGACGGGCCCGGGGCAGCGGCAGCTGCTGCTGCGCGGTTCCCCCGGCCCGGAGGTGGCACACGGGGCACTCCCAGCCCCGGGGCCGGGCTGGCACCGCTCCCTCCGAGCTGCGGGCAGGGCCCGGCCCTGGCAGCACAACAAGGGAATTCTGCTTTCTCCCGAATTCCGGGGCTGGCAGGGACAGCGCCCGGCTGTGCCGCCGCTTCGGGGACCCTCCGGCCTGGTGGCACCTCTGGGCTGCCTTTCACTGGTCCAGGGGCAACCTTGGGGCTGGGATCCAGGTGAGATCCCAGAACAGCCGGGGTTGGAAGGGACCTCGGGAGATCTCCCGGTCCAAGCCCCCTTCTCGCACAGGGTCACCGGAGCCCGGTGCCAGGACCGGGAGCCCCGGGGCCGGCAGCAGGCGGTGCTGGCACATCCCGGTGCTGCCGGGGCTCCCAGTCCCAGAGCTCCCCGGACCCTGCCGAGATCACACCGAGCGGGGCTGGGGACACCGGGGACGAGAATCCCGATCCCAGTCGGGCACAGGGGCTGAATCCCGATCCCAGTCGGGCACAGGGGCTGAATCCCGATCCCAGTCGGGCACAGGGGCTGAATCCCGATCCCAGTCGGGCACAGGGGCTGAATCCCAGCCCCAGGAGGGTTTAGTGGGGTGAACCCAAATCCCAGCCGCGCACAGAGAGGATGCATCGGGATCCCAGCTGGGATCAGGGGGGTGAATCCCAGCACCGGGATGGCCGCAGGACACAGGCAGAACTGTTCCACCTCCCGTGTGGAGAAAGGCTGGGAATGAGGGAGGAAAAGGTGCCTTAAAGCTGAGCCGGCCACCATTCCCAGGGCGGAATTCCCAGCGGACACAACTCCCGTTCCGTGCCAGGTGAGGAGGAGCCGCGGCCCCCCCGGCCCTGCAGGGCGAGCTCTGCTCACCTGGGCAGGCTCAGCTCCCCCGGGCGGGGCCGGGCTTAGGTGTTCCCATTCCTGCCCGGATTGGGCCGGGAGAGCCAAACCTGGCCTTATACGGGCACAGAGCGGCTCTGGCCGCTCCCCCGGGCCGGGCTGGGCTGATCTCTCTCCCTCCCCTCCCTGGACACAATCCAGGGATTTGTTTGCAGCCAGCCCGGGGAGTTGGGGCACCCAGGGTGGGGCTGGAGATCCCCTCGAGCCTGGGGAGAGGGACAGGGACAAATCCCTGCTGAACCCTTCCCTACTCTATCCTGGGGCATTTCATTAGGAAAATGAAATTATCTCCCCTGAATTCCATCCTGCCTGAGGCTGCAGGTGAAAAAACTGGGAAACTGAGGCAAGGTTTGGCCTAGGATGGTGCAGGAAAGGGAAATCCAACCCTTGTCTTTTTCCCAAAGTGGGGGAATTCTTTTTCCCCAATGGCTTCTTTCTTGGGATGAGCCACTTACATCCCTGCAAATGATTGTGCCAGGCCAGGAGAGGGCCTGGAGCATCCATCTTCCTCCTTCTGCTCCACTGGAGTCACTCCAGGCGTTGGCTGGAACTGGGGAGTTTCTGTGGGAGAACTGGGATGGGTGGATTAAACTGGATTTGGAACTGGAGTGGGAGCCCCAGGCCATCAGTTCCCCATTCCAGGATATTTCCATCTCCCTTCCCACACATTTAACCCCATGGCACACACTGGGGGATTTTGGCTCCTCACTGGTGCTGAGCAGGAACTCGGCTGGTGCCAGATTTCTCCAGGCTCCATGGTCTGGGAAAAGGCCTGGGTGCATCCCTAAATCCACTGGGAAGGAAGGAGAGGTGGAAGAGCCAGGAATGTTCCCACCTGCAGCTGTTTCCTGGGGAGCAGAGGGGCTGAGAGTTGAGATTCCAGATGGGAAAAGGGTTGATCCCCTGATAAAGATGTTTTGGGTGTGTTCCTGGAGGATTTGGCCCTTAGAGGATAAAGAAGTGGTGTCAGAAAGGATCCAGGGATATTTCAGAGGGACTGGCAGCACAAGCACACAGAGACTGCTGGCACTTGACCCCAGGGAGCGGAAGGTGACAGATTCATTGCTGGTCCAGGTGTGAAGGGATGAGTTCCTCTCCTTGGGAGCTGTTCCACCTTCCCAGAGTGATTCTAGGTGTGTGTGGGCTCTGGAGGAAGCAGGGGGGAATGAATCTGGGAGCAATGGAACAGCCAGGCTGGATCCCAGGAGTCATTCCCACCTGGATGGGAGTTCTGGCTGGATGAGAAACACCCTTTTTTATGATCATAGAATCACGGAATGGTTCAGGTGGGAAGAGACCTTAAAGCCCATCCAGTGGGCAGGTCCCATCATCCCAGGGTGCTCCAAACCCCATCCAACCTGGCCAGGGATGGGGCAGCCACAGCTGCTCTGGGCAGCAGGATCCCTTTGGGATCCCCTCCGTGGGAGCTGTTTCCCTTTCTCTGCCGGCTGGGCCTGTGCATATGAGCCGGGAATTGTTGGGGATTTGGTGAGGCGCTGCAGCAGCACCACCTGCCCGGCAGGGGGAGCCCGGAGCCCGTTCCCAGCAGCTCCAGGTGTGCCGATCCTGGGATGCGCTCCGGGAGCCGCTTCCCTCCGTGCTCCTGGCTCCGGTCCTGTGCAGCCGGGACCGATTCCCTGCTGCTCTTCCCGAAATCCCCGCAGGCCCCGTTTCCAGAACTCCGGGATCTGCCCCGGGATGTGTCACGTCCGAGACCTCCAGGACTTTCGACGTGTCCGGTCCTGGAGAGGCGCCAGGCAGGATGGGATCATCCTTGGGAGCGGCTGGAGCTGATACGGCGTCGCCTGGAGGAGGCTGTGGATTCCTGAGTGGCCTGGCAGATAAGAGGGATAAATATCCCCTGACCCCACAGACCCCCTCAGCAGCTCCCAAATCCCCATGGGGGACGTGCCCTGGGGTTACTGATTGAAGGGGATCACTGGAATCAGCCATAAAACACCATTATTGAGCCATAAACAGGGGAATGCTGTTAATTATGCAATTTATTCCCTTTTATTAGTTAATTACCCTCCCTAACCCTGGTTTTCCCAGCAATCCTTAGCCCCTGATCCATTTTTTACATGGATCTGTGAAGGTCAGTGATGCCTCAAGCCCCCCCAGCAGATTCTAACCATCACACAACCATCCCTTTTTCCATAAAACCTGAACTTTTCCATCAGCCTCCCCCCCGCCCAAATTCAGGATCCTTTGAGTTCTTATGAATGTTTAGGAATCAGCCAGGTAGGATTTTGTGGCATTTTGAGCCAAAAACAGGTTTGTGATGATCCTGGCACTTTCTGGGACTGCCTTTCACCGCTGCATCCTTCTCTGTTTCCCCCATTTTTCCACATTCTATCCCTAAACAAAGGAAAATCCTTTTTTAGTGTATATTATTCTGTATTGACAGCACTGATCTAGACAACAGGGGGGGTGCAGCCAGGACTTTTTTTTAAGGGCTGGGATAGGGATTGCTGATGGTGCTGCCTGGAACCTGCAGCAATTCCCTGGGGAAATTACAGCTGGAATTTGGGCTGGTTGTGACTCTGGGATAATAACAGCAACAGGAATTTGCCCTGAGGAAGAGGCTGGGCCCTGATGAGGGAGGGATGGTGGAGGGGGCAGGATGTGTGTCCCAAAGCCATGGATCATCCCAGGCAGAGCTCAGCTCCCGTTAAAGGGGGCAGGAATTCTGCTGGATGGACCCATTCCCTGGTGCCCTTGGGAACTGGTCAGTGGGAATTGAGGCTGGGAGCAGTGGGACAGGGGAATGCTGGGTTGGGTCTGTCCCTCCTGTGTCCCAGAATGGAGACCTGAGTCCAGGAATGTGACAAAAATCCCAGGTCTCAGACCTTTAATCCCTTGCTGTGGCCTCAGGGATCTCTCCCAATTTCATGGCTGCTGAAGGCTCAGAAACAGCAAAACTATCCCCAAAATCCAATGTCAGGGAGGAAAAGCAGTGGGAAAGTCTCAGCTGAGCCCCCCAGCCTCCAGATCCCCCAGTTTGGGCTCCCATTCCAGCCTTATCCTGGACAACAGGAGCCCTGTTCCTGCTCCTGTCCTGGGAATGGGGCTGCTCTGAGCACAGACCCCGCTTTGTTCCTTAGCCTGGGAAGGGCTTTTCCCAAGGGCACTGTGGGCTCCTGGCTCCAGAGACAGCCCTGCACTAACCCTGCCCAACTGGGAGCAACTGGGAACTGCTCAGAGCCCCCTCTTCCCCATCCTGCCAGCAAACTGGATTTAACTCTCCTCTGCTCTGGAATGTCCTTCCCATCCTCTGTCTCCCATCCCCTGCCCTGGGCCTGGAGAGCTGCTCCCAAATTTTGGTCCTCCAGCACCTTGGGGGCCCTGGGCTGCTTTGGATCTCCCAGGGAAGTTCCCCAGGGGAACAGGGAGCATCTGTGATCCAAAAGGGCACCTCTGGAATGAAGGGCTGCAGGGAAATGCAGGTGCCCAGGATGAACCTGGCCCAGGTGTGCAGGAATTCCCCTTTGGAGAGGAGCAGGAGGAGTTTGGGATGGGGAAGCTGACCATGGAAAGGCAGAGTGTCTCCCAGGTGAGCAGTAAACAGCAAAGCTGCTCCCAGATTTGGGTCCTCCATCACCCCAGGGAACCTGGTCTGCTTTGGATGTCCCAGGGAAGTCCCTCTGGGGATAAAGGAGCACCAGAAGGACTCCTCTGGAATGAGGGGCTGCAGGGAAATTGGGTGCCCAGGTGTGCAGGAATTCCCCTTTGCAGAGGGGCAGGAGGAGTTTGGGAAGGGGAAGCTGAGCAGTGCTGAGTTGTTCCCCTCATTCCCAAAATTGGTCCCCAAGGCCTTGCATCCCGCACCGTGTCTGCCCCTCTGGCCCCGTGTTCTTCATCCCAGGGATGTGCCCAAGTCAGTCCCAAGGAAGCAATTCCAGCCTTGCCTGGCTGCCAGAACTCAGCCACAGCCCCCAGGTGAGTCCTGCTGTTGCTCCAGGTGCCAGTGGTGGGAAGCTAGGAGAAAACCAAGGACAGGATGGGTTCTGAGTAACAGAACTTTATTGTAACAGCCAAACCCCGTGAGCCAGAGCTGTGCTTCCTTTCCTGTGGGGATGTGGGAATGGGGACCCAGAATCTGGGAATTTTGGAGGGGGGTGATGAGTGGCAGCAACTGGAGTCAGGAATACTGCAGGATTCAGGGTGAGGTTGGAAAGAGGCTGCAGGGATGGCTGTGCCAAGGCCACAGCATCCCCCACCTCCGGCCACATGGCACTTCCAGGGCTGGCTCCAGGAGTCTGGAGCATCAGGATTGGGATTGGCCAATAGGGGCAGCCGGGTCAGGTACAAGCTGAGGTCAATAAATACAAAGGCAAGGGAGATCTCCAGCCTTAGGCTGAAAGAGGGAAGATTTGGATTTGATTTTAGGAAGGAAATTCTTCCCTTTGCAGGTGATGAGGCCCTGGAATGGATTTCCCAGAGCAGCTGTGGCTGTCCCTGGATCGCTGGAAGTGTCCAAGGCCAGGCTGGACAGGACTTGGAGCAACCTGGGATATCCACCCCATGGCCGGGGTGGGAATGGGATGAGCTTTGAGGTCCCTCCCAACCCAAACCAGGATGTTCCCAGTGCAGTTAAATAGGAACCAATACCCCAATCTTAGGAGCTGGAATTGCTGTGTGGAGCCTGGAGAGAGGGAGGATAGGAAGGGCTTATGGAAATCAAGAGGTTGGAATGGAATGGAATGAGGGCCCCCCCAAAGGGAGAGAAATGCCCTGAGGTGGCCAAGGGTCCCCCAGTGTGTCACCAGATCTGTCAATCCAGGTGACAAATCCATCCCTGGCATTGTTTTCCTCTCTCTCCCCAGTGTGGAAACCTGGATGGTGTTTTCCTTGGAAGCCCCATTGGGGATCACCCTTGGAGCAGGGAAAAGGTTTGGCAACACCAGTAAAGGGACCAATGGCAGCTGCTAAAACTGGGGTAGGGACATTTCCCTCCTGCTGGGCACATTCCAAGGGGTGACTGCAAATCCCCTGGGAAGGGAGCCCTGGAGAGGAAGGTGAAGGGAATGGGAGAGTCCCTAAAGTCCTGGGCTGGTTCCTGCTGTAACTGGGAATGGAGCTGTGAACTGCAATGGTGGGAAGACAGGGGACAGCCTGGACAGGATCCTCATCCTTCATCCCTTGGATGTGGGCTGGAGTTCAGGAGGAAGAGCTTCCCAGGTGCCTTGGATCCGTGTTCATCCCATTCTACGAACATTCCTCGGGGGCTTCGGAGCTGAGCTTGGGCTGGGTCCCGGTGTCTGGAATCCCCAGCACGTCCTGGGCTCTCCTGGTGCTGCCTCCGCTTGGCTCCGTGTCCCCTGAGCCCCGGGCAAACAGCCGTGAATTCCGCAGGGTGCTGGCAGAAACTGGGAGAAGGGGGAAGGTTAAACCCCTTCCATCCATTCCCTGATTTCCTGGATTGGAGGGATCAAAGCACTTACGGGGCTTCGGGCAGGAGTGGACAGCGCTGATGACAGTGGGAATGGGCTGCTCCATGCTGGGAAGGGAAGGACACAGTGTGAGCACATGGCTTCAGCTCTCCCAGAGCAAAGGGTGCGAAGGGCTGGGTGGAATTTGGCCTGGGGGAGTTGGGATAGTGGTAGGACCAAGGGTGTGGTTGGACCAGGAAGGGCTTCAACAGCCCCTGGGTGAAGCACCTGGAGAAGGTCTGGAATCTCAGCCTGGGGAGTCTGAGGAAGACTTGGGAGCAAGAAATGGGATCGAACTGCTGGGAACCACCAGGATTTGTTCCTTCTTTGACCAAACCTTCAGTACCTGACTCGGGATTTGGGCAAGCTGAGCTTTGGGAGGTGTCCCTGCTGCCTGTGGAAGGTGACCCTACCTGTGGCAGGGGGTGGGACTGGGTGGACCATCCCAAAGCATTCCATGATTCTATGACGTCTCCATCCCCCCAGGTATCCTGGTGCATCCCTTCCCCACCTGAGATGGAGGAATCCTGGCTCACCTGTTCTCCTCCCCTTCCATGAGCTTCCTGTAGGTGAGGATCTCCACATCCAGGGCCAGTTTGATGTTCATGAGCTCCTGGTACTCCCGGACCAGGTGAGCCATGTGCTCCCGGCTGCGCTGCAGGGCCTCCTCCAGCCCGGCCACCTTGGCCTTGGCGTCCCTGAGGGTCCCCTCCCCCTGCTCGCCAGCCTCACGGATGTGTTCCTCCAGGTACAGGCACTGGAGTGTGGGAAAGGGAGCTGAGGGGGCTTGGGGGAGGGAATTCCTCACCTGTCCCGTTATTCCCACCCCAGCATACACCCATCCAGTTGTTCCCCCCAGGACACATCTGTCCCATTATCCCACCCCAGGACACACCTGGCTCTTCTGGGACACGATGCAGGACCGGAGTTTCTGGATCTGGATGTTCAGATCTGCGATTTCCCGACGGCTGTCGAGGAGGTGCCCCCCAAAGGAGCCAGACTGGGAGCTGCTGTCGGTGAGCTGCGGGGAGAGGGGCAGGGGTGCCCTGGGATCACCTGGATTACTTGGGGAAAGATTTGGGGCTCATTCCCACCCTCTCTGGCTGTGGCTGTGCTAGGCTTATCTGGCTCCTGGGTTCAGTCACATTCTTGCTGTTTGGAGAGCTGGAAGGACATTTCCATCTCCACTGGCAGATGTCCTGGGTTCCTCCAGTGTGGAAAGCCCAGAGTAACAGAACTCTGGATTTATTGTCCAGAGCTGATCTGGAATAGTGCTCAGTCTCTCCCTCCATTCCCAGGGCCAGCCCATCCCTCCCATCCTGCTGATCCAGCTGTTTCCAGGCCAATCCCTCCTGTCCTTTCCCTGTCTCTCCTGGCATGGAGCAGGGATCTGGTACCTTCCTCCGGGTGAGGGCCTCAGCCTCTTCCCAGCTCCGCAGGGCCAGGAATTCATACTGGGCCCTGACGTCCTCCACAATCCTGCCCAGGTCTGGCCGGGAGCAGCTGTCGATTCCCAGCACCACAGAAATGTCCTTGATTTCCGTCAGCAGCTCCTCCAGTTCCTGCAGAGCCAAGGGACAACAGGAAAAAGAACACGGAGCTGGAAAGTCACGGAATGGTTTGGGTGGGAAGGAACCTCAAAGATCATCCCATTCCACCCCTGCCATGGGCAGGGACACCTCCCACTGTCCCTGGCTGCTCCAATCCTCATCCAGCATGGCCTTGGACAATTCCAGGGATGGGGCAGCCCCAGCTCCTCTGGGAAATCCATTCCAGGGCCTGCCCACCCTCACAGGGAAGAATTTCCCTGTATCTGGTCATATCCAAGATTCCCAGTAGTCAGAGAAGGCTGGACCCTCCAGGTGGGCTGTGCTTGGCAGAACAGCTTCCATGTGGAGATGGGGAGAATTCCTAAGTTTTCACTCTCTGGAGCTGGGGATCTGGTATTATTTGTTCCATAAAATCCAGACTCAGGTTAAGTTGGGTTTTAGGATCTTTGGATACAATCTGGTAAAAATCTGACAAAATAGTGCCTTTGGACTACTCCAGGAGTAGGGAGAATCCTGGGATCCTTAAGGCTGAAAATCTCGTAGGATCTCCAGATTCCAACTGTTTCTCAGTAGTGCCAAGGCCACCCCTGACTGTGTCTCCAAGTGGCACAGCCACACATTCCTCAGGCACTTCCAGTGACGGGGACTCCACCCTTGCTCTGGGCAGCTATGCCAGGGCCAAGACAACCCTTTCCAGGGAGGAATTTTCCCTAATATCCAACCTAAACCTCCCCTGGTGCTCCCTCCTGTCCAGTCAGCTGTTCCCCAGGAGCAGAGCTGGAGATCAATATTCATCCATGGCCCAATACCCATCAATATCCATGACAGATGTGAGTTTTGGGAAAACAAAGGCAGGATCGTTCCACAGCCTGGGGAGGCTGGAAAATGCCCTTTCCAAGCTCTGCTGTGGTATCCAGCGAGGCTGTGGCTGCTCTTTGGGCTGCCAGAGGCTGATTTACAGCTCCTCAGGGAACCAGGAGCTTTCCCTGGACACAGCCACAGCTGGCAGTTTCTCCACTCCTCTATCCTGGGAATGTCAGCACGGGGGAGACAGGAACACCCCTGGGATCACCCACTGGGATATTTGCTCTGGGTAAGTCACAGCTGGAGAAAACAGCCCAGAGTGGAGAATTCCCTGCCCTGAGCCTGGAAGGGCCCCTGGATCCAGGTTTGGATCCAGGCTTGCTCCAAAGTGGCTGCTCCCTTATCTCAGGCACAGTTCCTGCCTTGCACCAGGAATTCCTTCTCTTCCTCCCTTTCCATTCTTCCCATTGTGCTCAGCTCCCTTTGGAGCAAGAATTGTGTTCCTTTCTTCCCTTCCCTTCCTGGCTGGTCTCACAAAGGGCTCCATGGCTCAGGGATAAAACAGAAATATCCCCCAAAAGCAGGATGACTGGGATACTTTATCCCACTGGTGTTTAATCTGTGAGTTTGTTAATCTTGGAGCAGGTGAGAAAATTTGTGTTTATTTGGAGTATCGGATCATTTGGTGAATAAAACCCCCAAACTGGTCATTTGTTAATGAGAAATCAGGATGGGATTTTCTCCTGATTCATCCCAACAAGCAAAGTTTTCCTCATTTTCCCTCCCCCTGGGAATGTGCCTAATGCCATCAAATCCACAGAGTAGGTGAGACAGGAGAGGTTGGGGATGCCATTGTTACATGAATTGGGGGTTAAAAACCACAGCTTTTTGTGGGACCCATGGGAAATCAGCTGGAGATCCAGGAGCAGGGCCTGATTTCCAAAAAAACTGGGCTAAAATTGCCTTACTTAAGGAATAATCTCATTTTAGAGCAGATCAGGCTCCCTGGGCAGTTGTGCTTGGAGGCAGCTCTGGCCTTTCCATGCCTCAGTTTCCCACAAGGAATGTTCATATTCCTCCATCAGGCATTGTAATTGTTTGCATTGCTGGAATTTAGATAAATCCTGAGTGCTCCCACACTGCTGATCCTGCTGGGTGACATTTTCCAGGCCCTGAGTCAGTGCCTGTGATCAGTTCTGATGGAGGCCCTTCCCCCCTGGCTGGAATCGTTCCTGACTGGGGACCCCTCATTTTCCTGGGAAAGGAGGAGGCTGAACTGTGTTTCAGAGCACCCAGGTTCTCCAGGTGTCCTGGTTTTGGGGTTCTTCCTGGAGTCTGAACATTTGGCTCACCTGGGCTGAGGTCTGGGGCAAGCCCCATCCCTGGGGGCAGGAGCTGAGCCCCAACAGCCAGTTTGGGATGAGGCTGGAATTCTCAGCTGTTCTGGGGGTACCCCAGGCCCCACAGAGGCTCTGGGGCAGAAGGAAGGAGAAGAAAGAAGTCCTGGCCCAATTCCAACGTTGTTTTTAGGGGAGGGATCAACTCCTCAGGCCCTGCCTAAGCCAAGGGATGGCTGTGACACCCTGGCCAAGCTTCCATGTGTGTGGAAATCCAGGATCCCCAAAATGCCATGTTTCCCACAGCATCCCAGCCCTCTCCAGCTGTGTTCCCACCTGCTCATAGATGGTTTTCTTCAGCTCCAGCAGCTCCTGGAGCCCTTTGAGCTTCACCTCCAGTTCTGTTCGGTGCAAGGTGCTCACATCCAGATCCTGCACAGATGGAAAGAGATTCTTCAGTCCCTAACAGGATTTACAGCATGTCATTCCCACTGCTCCCCCTCCCCAGGGAGTGCCCTGCTTGCTCCATCCCTGGGAATGTTCCAGGACACGTTGGATGGGGCTTGGAGCACCCAGGACAGGGAAGGTGTCCCTGCCCATGGAGGGGTGGAACGGGATGAGCTCCTTCCTACCCAACCCACTCCCGGATTTATTAACAGGGACGTTTGGAACTGCTCTTCAGGTGGGAAGGCTCCTTTGAGGATCTTTGAGGACTTTTTCCCTTTGTTTTGTGGGATTTGTTGGTGGGAGGATCCACTGGGCCAGGCAGGGCTAGGCCATCCCCACACAGCTTTTGTTCCCCACAAAAGGCTCCACTTATTGAAAACTTGGAACAAGGAAGTGTCCAGGAATGTCTTTCCTGGCTGGGGAGTGTGCCAAGGAAAACATGGAATTAGCCAGGATGGATATTTGTGGGGAACATTCCCTTTCTCCCAACACATTTATCCTGCCCCCAAATTGGGGGTTTTGATATAAAATTCCAGTTCCAGCTGATTCTCACTGGCTCCTGCCAGAGTTCGAGCTTTGCCCGGGGTTTGCCCAGGGCGTGGCCCCTCCACAGGGAACAAAGCAAATCCTTTATCACTTCCAGCCTTTCCCAACCCTAATGGCACCTGGAGGGAACACAGGGAGGAGAGGGCAGCCTGGGAAGGGTTTGGACCCCTCAGGCCAGGGAAATCCCAGGATGCAGGGATGGGGATGCTCCAGGCCCCAGGTGCTGCCAGGGGATTTTTCAGGAGCCATTCCAGACTCATCCTCCTGTGGAATTTGGACTCATCCCCTCCCTGTCCTCCTCCAGACCTTGTTATCCCAAACCAGTTGAGCCTGGACCATTTCCAGGCTCTTCCCTGACTGTGCAGGGCTGGGTAGAGCCAATCCAGTTGGAAACTTCCCGTCTTGCTGACCTTTTTCAGCTCCATGAAGGTGAATTCCATCCCGCTGCAGAGACGAATTTCATCCTCGTACCTGTGGAGTGCCCGAAGCATGGGATCAACCACAGGGAAACTCAGGGACTCTCAAGGTTGTCTCGAGACTCCCAAAGTATCCAAACTTTCTGCTTTTCCTGCAATGTCCCCCCTCCTTCAGGCATCGTGGGCAGGAGTGAGAAGCTGCCACATTCCAGCTGCCCTGGAACACCAGGAGCACTTCTGGGATGAAGAATCCCAGAGCAGAGAGGAGGGAGCCTTAATTGGGATTTCATTTGGGGGCTGTGCAGCCTCAGGTTCTTCACAAAGGGATAGGGGAATTGGGCTCTGCCCAAACTCCTCAATTTTCACCCCAAACCTTTTCTGTTCTGCTCAGGTTTCCTTGAAGTTTCACTTCCAGGGGCAGAGTCTTCCCAAAGAAATCTTTGGCTTGTGAAAATTCTGGACTGGTGTCACAACCCAGCCCAGGTGATTTGTGAAGGCACACATGCAAAAGAATTAATGGAAAACTGCCTGTGGAACGGAAGGGAATGAAACCACGATGGGGTGGAGTCCTAAGTGTCCCTTTGAGGAGCGAGCCCCACAGGTGTTCAAATCCAGATGGGATAAGGCAGGGCCAGGGAGCAAAGCCTCAGTCCAGGGGCAAATGGATATGAGTGGGAATTAGGGAATACACCAGCCCTTGTAAGCTCCTGGGTGTGGTGATCCCAAATCCCAGGGACCCGACCAGAAAAGCCTCAGGGTCCATTCTGGGCCCAGCAGTGCTTGGTCAGAGAGGAGAAGGATGGGATGGGGGTCAGTGCCTCCCACAGCAGCTGGACACGTTTGGGAGTGATGGGTCAGAGCAGGCTGAGCTCTCAGGGAGGTCTTGGCTCCCCTGCTCTTCTGTCATTCCTCAGACTTGGCCTAAGGGGCACATGACATTCCATGGATTCAGGGAATCATTAAGGTTGGAAAAGCCCTTGGAAAGCATCGAGTCCAACTGTTCCCCCAGCACTGCCAGGGGAAGCTCTGACCATGTCCCCTTGTGCCGCATCCACACAGCTTTGGTGACTCCACCCCTGCCCTGAGCAGCTGTGCCACTGCCTGGACACCCTTCCAGTGAGGAATTTTTCCCAATATCCAACCAAACCTTCCCTGGCAGAGCTTGAGGCCATTTCCCCTTGTCCTGTTCCCAGGCAGCAAAGCCTGACCCCCTGGCTGTCCCCTCCTGTCAGGCAGTTGTGCAGATCCAGAAAGCCCCTCCTGAGCCTCCTTCTCTCCAGGCTGAGCCCCCCAGCTCCCTCAGGAGTTCTCCAGACCTTTCCCTGGTGCTCCAGCCCTTCTCCAGCTCCATTCCAAACTCTGGACTCGCTCCAGCCCCTCAGGGACTTTCTTGGTGGAAGGGCCTCCAAAGTGACTCCCGTTTCCAGGCTGTGAACTCATCCTTTCAGTGCTGCTTGGACACAGCACCAAATGCACCTGGGGGAGGCTGACACCTTTGGGAATGAGGAAAAATGGGATCTCCCAACAGACTGAGGGTAGGAACACCAGGAATGCGGCTGTGTGCCGATGTTTGGGGTCTGATGCATCCAGTCAGAAGGTTTTTGGGAGCCTTCCCTGCTGTGTACAAAGTGTGGAAATGGGGAGCTGTGCCTGGAGAAGGGGAGCAGATGTTGGAAAAGGGGGAATCTGTGCTCAGGAGCTGACCTGGAATCCAAAGCAGCTCCCTGGAGCTGCAGCTCCTTCACCAAGGAGACTGTGAAGGCAGGGAGTGTGTGACACTCACAGCTTTAGGCACTCCTAGGGTTCCTCCTGTCTCCCTTGGTGCTGAACTCGCCCTTTTCTTCCCTGCTTTTCCAACGCTGGGCAGCAGCAGCTGATGGGATTTACCTGTTTGGTCTGTGCTCCTTACCCCAAATGTCAGCCCGAGAGGGACACTGACAGCCCATCAGGGACACTGACAGCCCGAGAGGGACACTGACAGCCCGGCAGGGACACTGACAGCCCATCAGGGACACTGACAGCCCGAGAGGGACACTGACAGCCCATCAGGGACACTGACAGCCCGAGAGGGACACTGACAGCCCGGCAGGGACACTGACAGCCCATCAGGGACACTGACAGCCCGAGAGGGACACTGACAGCCCATCAGGGACACTGACAGCCCATCAGGGACACTGACAGCCCGGCAGGGACACTGACAGCCCATCAGGGACACTGACAGCCCGAGAGGGACACTGACAGCCCGGCAGGGACACTGACAGCCCGGCAGGGACACTGACAGCCCATCAGGGACACTGACAGCCCGAGAGGGACACTGACAGCCCATCAGGGACACTGACAGCCCGAGAGGGACACTGACAGCCCGGCAGGGACACTGACAGCCCGGCAGGGACACTGACAGCCCGGCAGGGACACTGACAGCCCGGCAGGGACACTGACAGCCAGAGAGGGACACTGACAGCCCGAGAGGGACACTGACAGCCCGGCAGGGACACTGACAGCCCGAGAGGGACACTGACAGCCCGAGAGGGACACTGATAGCCCGGCAGGGACACTGACAGCCCGAGAGGGACACTGACAGCCCATCAGGGACACTGACAGCCCATCAGGGACACTGACAGCCCGAGAGGGACACTGACAGCCCGGCAGGGACACTGACAGCCCGGCAGGGACACTGACAGCCCGAGAGGGACACTGACAGCCCACCAGGGACACTGACAGCCCGGTTCTGCCAGGACCAAGCTGAATGCCTGTCTCCAGCCCTGCTTGCTGCTCCTCACAGCTCAGCCTGTGTGTCCCAGTGTCCCCAGTCTGTCCCAGTGTCCCCAGTCTGTCCCAGTGTCCCCAGTCTGTCCCAGTGTCCCCGGTCTGTCCCTGCTCCTGGAGCACAGCCGGCCCAGCCGGCCCAACGCGCTCCTGCCACGCTCCCAGGACTGTGACTCAGCCGGGGCTGGAGCATTCCACAGGCACATCCCAGCGTTTATCTCCCGGGAGATAATCCCGGGGCACTGCAGGAGGGCAAATCCAGCCCTTCCTGCATTTAGCACACTTGAGATGGTGTCTGCTCGCCCCCGGCTCCTTCTCAGAGCAAAATCCAGGGAGCCGGATCTCAGACAGGCTTAGTGCCACCCTCCTGGATGTGCCTGTCCCCTCTCCATCCATCCCTCCCTCTGGGAGCCATGGCAGCATCATTTGAGGAGAGGGTGGCAGTGTTCCAGTGAGTCCCTTCCAGGTGGGTTTGGGGAGCAGTCCCTGGTTAATTCAGAGCCTTCTGGGGGGACTCCCCCAGGCACATTTCCCATCCCGGAGGACTTGGGATGTTCCTGTGCCCATGGCATGTTTCATCCCAAATGCCACAGTCTGGCTGAGGGCATCACTCCAGTGGGAAATCCAACTGGTTCTTCATTTTTCCCCCCCCAGAATCCTGTGGGAAAAAGAAATCTCCCAGATTTGCCTGGTTTGTACAGAGATTTGTTGCAGAAATGCCCCTGGGCTGGGCCAGAGCTGGATGGGGCCTGGGAATTCTCCCCCTGTGAATCACTTCTGAGGGATGGAAGCATCCCAATTGTGCCATATCCCATTGTCCAAGTTACTGGAAAAGTCACAAGAAATCCAATGGGGAGAGCTCTCGGGCAGCCTGTTCCTGGGAGCACCTTCATCCCTAAGAAATTAGGTTAGAAAAGCCTCAAGTGCTGAGAGCTGGGAATTCCTGAAGCAATTTCTGAGTGCAGATCTGAGCACAGACTGTGGCTGCCCCATCTCTGGAAGTGTCCAAGGGCTTGGGACACCCTGGGATAGTGGAAGGTGTCCCTGCACATGGCAGGGTCCTTTCCCACCCAAAGCAGTCTGTGATTCTGCTTCCTCAGGGGAGTGCAGGGAGGGCCAGGTGCTCCAGACAGGGATGGCAGGTCCTAACCTTTACACTATCCAAATAAAGAGCAGGCAGGCACCTCCCATGAGGAATTTAGGACATTTTAGGCAGCTGAGTGTCACCTGAAGGACTCCAGGAGCGCAATTTCAGTGTAAGGTGAAGAATCAAATTACTGGTTCTTATTCCTGTCAAATTCCTCACAACATTCCCTGTCCTTGGCACTGCTGAGGGCCCTGGAATCCTGGGGTTTGAGTACCTCACAACAAGAAAGACCCTGAGGGGCTGGAGTGAGTCCAGAGATGGCAGTGAAGCTGGGGAAGGGCTGGAGTATGAGGGAAGGATCTGGAGAACTCCTGAGGGACCTGGGGGGACTGAGCCTGGAGAAGAGGAGGTTCTGGGGGGACCTTCTGCCTTTCCACAACTCCTGGACAGGAGGGGGCAGCTAGGTGGGATTTAGGATCCATTCCCAGGGAGCAAGGGAAAAATGCCTTTAAGCTCCACCAGAGGAGGTTTAAGTTGAATATTCAGAAAAATTTCTGTGGAAAGGGTTGTCCAGCTGCCCAGGGAGTCCCCACCCCTGGAAGTGTCCAAAACTGTGTGTATGTGACACATGGGGACTTGGGGTCAGTAGTGACCACAGTGGTGGGGGGTTGATGGTTGGGCCTGATGACCTCTAAGGGCATTTCTAAGGGATTCCATGATTCCAACCTGCTCTAAGCTGATTAAGGCATTTCACTGCTGTGTCTCTCTTAGAAGGAGCTATCAGCCCTTCCCTAATTTGCAGCCACCTGGTGCAGGGCTTAAGGAGCTGGAGAATTCTTGGGCTGAACTCCTCAGAGAGAGCACGGATCGTTTGTGCCTCATCCCAGGAGTGGGTTTGGATGCCAGCAGGGATTTCTGCCCTGCCAGTCCCTCAGCACCACTTTGGGTTGGACAGACTCTGCACAGCCCAAATCCCCACAGGAGCCTCCAGAGCTCTGGGAAGGTGCTGGGTGTCATTGGGAGGGAAAGGAGCTCATCTGGGATTCTCCTGTGGGATGCAAATGAGCCCCATAATGACGGAGGCACTGTCTGCTCCATGACCGGGCATGGCCCAGCTGCTCTCTCTTAACTGCACATCTCAGAGTTCTCCAGAGATAAGAGGAGCTCCCCAGAGATAAGAGGCAGTTGCACCTCCCCTGACCTTTGGCTATCTCCCTATTCTTGGTCAGGACCATTTGGGGCACAATTTTGACCTTTTGGTCAAAGCAGTTTGGCAAAAATGCTTTGGGTGAAGGGGGAAAGGAAGAGATCCCATAATCATGGAATAGAATATTCCTTCTTTATGCAGGAAATCCTCCCTGTGAAAGTGGTGAGGGCCTGGAATAGATTTCCCTGTGGCTTCCCCATCCCTGGAAGTGTCCAAGGCCAGGTTGGACAGGACTTGGAGCAGCCTGGGACAGTGGGAGGTGTCCCTGCCCATGGCAGGGGTGCAATGGGTGTCTGTGAGCCCAGAGAGGAAAAAGCTCCAGGAAGAACTTGGAGCCCCTTCCAGTGTCTAAAGGGACTCCAGGGGAGCTGAAGAGGAACTTGGGATAAGGGATGGAGGGAGAGGACAAGGGGGAATGGCTTCCCACTACCAGAGGGCGGGGATAGGTGGGATATTGGGAAGGAATTCCTGGCTGTGAGGGTGGTAAGGCTCTGGAATGGATTTCCCATGGATTTCTGGAATGGCTGCCCCATCCCTGGAAGTGTCCAAGGTTGAACAGGGCTTGGAGTGGAAGGTGTCCCTGCCCATGGCAAAGGTGGCACTGGATGATACTAAAGATCCCTCCTAACCCATTCTGTGATGATGAATATCCTGAGTTGGAAGACACCCACAGGGATCATCAAATCCAACTCCTTGGTCCTGCCCACAACACCCCACAATTCCCACCATGTAGCCAGGAGTGTTTTGTTTTGTACTGAGCAGCCAGAAATCACTTTGGGGACAAAGTTCTGGTTTGAGATAATTTTGTGGAGAATAAACATTCCCCTCTTTTCTTGGCTCCCATTCCAGCAATGCCATTCCCTGAGCTGTTCTCCAGCAGAGGCTCCTCAGACCCTTCTCTCCTTGGAATTTCATTATCACGGCTTTCCTTTCATCTCTCGTTAACCAGGAAGATGTTGTAATCCTAAATCCTCAAATCCACACTTCTATGCACACCAAAGTAGGAATATTTTCCTGGGAATCTCAGGCTGGCTGAGTGAAATCAATCCCTCCCTGTGCCCCAGCTGGATTCCCCTGGGTATGGATAGGGGTGGATATGGACAGAGATACCTACTTGCTCCGGAAGGTGTCCATGGTGCTCAGGACCTTTGCCAGCTCAGACTCCAGGTTTTCCTGCTCGTAGTTGAGCGCCTTCATCTCCTGGTTCATTTTGCTCATGTACTGCTCATAGATGGCCTTGATGTCCGAGTCAGAGTGGGAATTGTCCTGGTCCTTCAGGAAGTTCCACCTGGTCGTCAGGATCTTGTTCTGCTGCTCCAAGCTCTGGACCTACGGGAGAGGTTTCAGAGGTATCAGTGGCACTGAGAGCCATAATCAAAGCATGGCAGGGCAGGAGGTGTTGGAGACCTTCAGAGGAGCTGCTACAATCAACAGATATCCAGGGAAGAATGAGAAATCGGTTCAAAATTAGGCCTGAGGATGGAGGGTTATGGAATCATGGAATGGTTTGGATTGGAAGGGACTTTAAAGATCAGCCAGGTGCACCCCCTGACATGGGCAGGGTCACGTCCCTCTTTTAAGGGACTTTTAGGAGTTTTACAAGTTACCTACTAATTCATTTCTCAATAGAACACGATGACCTCAAAATAAACACAGTGACAGTGGAATAAACACGGTGACATTGGAATAAACATGTTCACATTGGGATAAACACAGTGACATCAGGATAAAGGAGTCACTGACAGTAAGATTGGTCAGTTCTGTCCCCTTTGCACATGACTCCTGGGAACACCTCCAGGATCACCAGATCCAGGTGTTAAGTCCAACATGGTGAAACTCACCATGTTGGACTCAACATGGACTCAACCTGGCGTATCCACCCCAGGGCACACAAGGATGTCCAGGGTCAGCAAAGGGCAGATTTCCTACCCCAGAGAGCACAAAGTGAGGGAACCCTCTGGACTGCGAGGAATTACAGTATGGAGACGTTCAGGGAATGAATCAGGTTTATTCCAGAGCAGCTCAGACAAAGCTCTGGAGAACATCCCAGATAATTACAGACTCCAGGTGAGCATCCTGTGCTGGCTCTGAGAGGACAACGCTGCCCTTCCACCGCCCGCCTTTGAGGAACCTGCTCCTCTTTCCCAATATTCCCAATCTCACCAGTAATGCTCCAAGTTTAACAGTTCTCGTCTTCAAAGCTCTTGGCCAACTCCAATTAATTAGCTAATTGCTACCTCTGGGAGCAACCCCAGTCACGTTTTGGCTGGAGATGCCAGAGTTACCTCCAAGTTTCTGCTGTTGCATCCTGAGATGACTCAGGGCCAATGCCGTGCCTGGGGCACTGGGGGCACTGGGAGCACTGGGGGCAGGAGCCATCAGACCGCCAGCCTTGGCCTGGGGTCCAAAGGAGAGGCAGAATTCCAGCTGCCAACTCAGATGTGGCACCATCTTTCTCCAAATCCTTCTTGTCTGAACAGAGGGAGCAGCCAAGCAAAGCAAAACCATTCCAGTGCCTCATCCTTTCTTGAATGGGAATGGGTTGTGCTGGCTGTTGTTCCAAGTCCATCTTTGACCTTTAATTAATTCCTGACCTCCTTTCTAATCCTCAGCTGCTCCTTTTTATCCCCCCTCACATTCCTGTTTGCAAACCAACACTGGGCTGAACTGTTCCATCTTGGCTTCTAACATCTGCTTGGAACTGGATGATCTTTAAGGTCTCTCCCTCCTGAGACCGTTCCACGATTCCATGACTCCTGCAAACTCCTCCTCAGTGGAAATCCTCCCTTGCAGAGCCTTTCAGCAGGAACTTTGCAGAGGGATCACCCAGATTTGGCCCCATTCCCTGGAATTTCATGCCTGAACACAGAAGTAGCCAAAGTTTGGTCCTCACAGTCCTATCCCCTCTGGGCTCTTGGGATAAAGGCAGGGCCTCAGACAGGGGCTCCAGGGCTTGGCTTTTCCCTGTCTTCTTTTCCATCTGGAGAATAAATGCCAACAGATCTGGAACAGCTGGAAAACCACCAGCACCAAACTCCTGTAGCTGTGTGGTCAATTATCCCTGGAATCACCTGCTAGGGATTGAGATCACCTGAATCCCTGATTAAAAAGCCAAGCTCTCTTTAACAGGGAAGTGTCCTTCCCTTCCTCTGGAATGAGGGCCTGGGGCAAGTGCCTGAAGTTGCCACTTGATGCAGCTCTTGAAGCCTTCAAAAGAGCTCAGGAGCTGCAGTCAGAGACCTCAGCCCAGGGGCTGTTTGTGTCCCTGAGTCCCCAGCCCAGGGGGTGTCCCTGTGGATCAGGAGGTTGTTTGGTTTGGTTTGTTGGGAAACCTGGAACTCTCAGTTCTTCCCTCCCTGGTGTCAGGGCCTGGCTCAGGCACATGGGGTTTTGTCCCTTTCCCCTACTCCTATCCCTGCTCTGAGGGGCCCAGCAAACCCCAGCCTCTCCACCTGGACAGTCCCAATTCCAGCTGCCACTGTGTGGGTGTTCCCCACATCAGGTGTTCTCCAAATTCCCAATGCCACGCTCTTGGAAAGGCTCATAGGAGGAGGCTGTGCCCATCCATAAGAGCCAGGGCCCTGCTGGCACTGCCAGATGTGACTTGTCACTACTGTCCCCTTGGAGAGATCCATTGGAAATGTTCCCATGACCTTCTCCTTCCCAGTGTGAATTCAAGTCCTCAGAGAGTTAAAATTAATCAATCCCAGACTGCTGGAGGTTGGCAGGGACAGCTGCATGAAGCAATCCCAGAGATTACATCTGTTTATGGAGCAGGGCTCTGCAGGAACCTGCCTGCCTGGGAGTTGTTTTCCTTTGGAGAAACTTCTGTTTCTCCTGTCTCTGCAGAGATGAAAGCAACACTTTCTTGGCCCCTCTCCGCAGAAGCTCAGAGGCAGTGGGTGGGGGGTCCCCCTGGCCCTCTGTGCTGCCAACGTGGAGGTGGGGATGAATTTCCAGGGAAGAGTTTCCAGCTCTCTTTAGCGCTGGAATTGGAGCTGTCACCATAATCGGCGTCACTGCCCGTGGCTGCTTGGTCACTCCTGTCCATGGTCACTCCTGTCCATGGTCACTCCCGTCCATGGTGCCCCAGGAGCTCCCCGGGTGACGGGCACAGCCCCCGCACGCATCTCCCCCAGGGATGCTCCTTAACCCTCGCTCGACAGAGAGCTCGGAAGGAATAACTAATTGGGTAATTAGCAGGATGTTCCCAGCCTCGCTGGGCGTGGCTGCAGGCCCCGGTGGGTCCCCGAAAGCCCGGGCAGTGCCTGCGCCCCCTGCCCACCCCCAGCCAGGAGCTGTCCCTACCTTCTCGATCAGGGTCACGAACTGGTTGTTGAGCACTTTGATGTCCTCCTTCTCCTGCTGCCGCACGGCCTGGAAGTCGGTGTCGATGTCCAGGCGCACGGGGCCCGGGAGCCTCCCGTCCCCGGAGAAGGGCGAGCGGGACAGGCAGCGGAGGCTGCCCGGGGAGCCGCGGCCGTCGCTGGCGCCGCCGTCGGGGCTGCGGCGCTCCGGGGACGGGCTCGGGGCGGCTCTGCCGCGGCTCATCCTCCCCGACACCTCCCCGGAGCACAGCGAGCCGCTGGAGAAGGCAGAGCAGGGGTTGGTCATGCCCGGGCTGCGGCTCCGGGAGGGAAAGGCAGAGGGAGAAAAGGGCTGGAGGTTTGTGGCTGCTGCTGCCTCCGAGAGAGGGAGAGCAGTGGAGCTGGGCCGGTGCAATTCCCGTCTCCTGGGCTCGTGGGCTGGTAATGAATTCCAAGCACCTGTTCTGCGATGTTCATTAAACGGAGGAGGGTGGAACCCTTGATGGAAATCCAGATCAACCTGTTGGGTTTTTTTTGTTTTTTTTTTTCACTCCTCTGTCTGTTCCCTCCTTTCTTCAAGAGCTTGTTTGTGTGAGGAGGACTCAGGCCCTCGCAGCAAAACCAAATTCTCCCAGGTAATTCCGGGCCTCAGCAGCTGCTTCCCTCATCCTTAAAAGGTGAGGAAAGGAATTGGAGGTGCCGGGCTTGGGAAGGATTGCTCCAGGCACAGCGCTGTACAGGGACTTGGCACACAGAGCAGCCCCTGGCTGCTTTCCAGCCTAAATTTGCAGGAAGAAACAGTGATATATATATATATATATATATATATTTTTTTTTATTATTATTATTTATTTATTTTTTTTTTTTTTTTTTTATATATATACGGGAGGGTTTAAAATCATAAATAGTGTGAATTGGCTAAAGAAGGAGCTGGAAAATGTATCCTAAGCTTGGTGTGGCTGGAGCTGCTCCTGCTCTGTCACCATGGGCACAACATGGAAGGGTCTAATTCTCACATGTTTTAAAGAGGATAGGTCTGGTTTTAGGGATGTTAGCTCCAGTTTATGGATGATAGGTCTGGTTTCAGGGAGGATAAATGTGTTTTTAGAAATGATAGATTGGGTTTTAGGGAAGATAGGTCTGGTTTAGGGACCCCTGAGAGTGGGGTCCAAGAGTGCTGAGGTTAATCACTCATCTGCTCTGGCAGCACCAGAGACCCTCAAAACCTCTGGACCCCGAGGTGGATCTCAGGTGCCCAAGTCCATCTTTGACTGCCCCATTCCCCAAAAGCCCTATAAAAGCTGAAGATACCAAAACTCTCTGAATTTCAATGAATTCTGGTGTCCCACCCTTAAACCTCTGTTAGGTACAAACCCACCCTAGACATGGTTTCATGCTTTGGCTCTGTTTCTCCTGTGCAGCTTGGGAAAGAAGAACTCTTATCCGTGCCTTGTTTTGTGGCATCCTTGGGAAGGGGGATGGTCTTCTCTGGCCACCCCAATTTCCATTTTGTGAGAAAGCTGCTGCTTTGCTGCTCTGGTTCTGCTCCACACTGGAATTCCCCTGCCAAAGGAGGTGAGGGAAGGTGAGGTTGGATCTGTCATGGACGTGCTCTGACAAGAAACATCTGCTGAGGAGCAGCTGTAGTTTGGGAAGGACTTCCCAGGGAAGGGATCTTATTCCTGTGGGGTTGACCTTTCCTTCAGGTGGAATTACAGTATATTGCCAGGAATGGGGTGTTTTCCCCTGTCTGCCTTCCCAAAACATTTGTACACCCCGTCACTCACTCAATGGGTCCTTGGCAGGACTTCTCAGGGTAATCCTGATGGTTTATTTTAATGATTAAGCCCAAATTCCTAGCTGGGAGCAGCCATAGCTTGTGGCTCCTGCTCGGTGGGTGACATTACCCCTTCTCTGATGGCTCTGTGGCTGCAGGCACAGATGGGAGCCCAACAGGCATCAGCTCAGGGGTCGGCCTTGGTGGTGCTGAGGGCGCTTGGGGAAGGCTGGAGCCCTCTGAGGGAAGCAGGTGCAGGTGGAATGAGGACACTTCAGTGCAGTAGAGGCTGGGGGCAGTTTCTGCTCTGATCCTGGTGGGATGTTTCATGATCCCAGGTCATCTCTCCAGTCTGAGTATCAATCCCTGCTCCTTTCTCATCCAAGGATCGTATTTTTTCCCGCATCCATTTTCTTCCATGAAATGAAGTTTCCAAACCTAGGTCCAGCCCATGGGAACAAGTTTGGCTCAAAGAGCATCTCCCAGTGCACAGTGGCCCAGGAAACCTCTCCAGCTGATCAGATCCAAATGGATCTTGATGCCTTTTGATTCCCAGTTCCAGCACAGCACCATGTCCTATGTCCCACATCCTCCCCATCCCTGGAAGTGTCAAAGGATAGGACTTGGAGCAACATGAACTAGTGGAAGGGGGTGGAATGGGATGAGCTTTCAGGTCTCTTTCTATCCAAACTATTCCATAATTCCATGATTAGATGCTGGACATGGGACCAAATCCCTCTGCCACAGAAAGATGCAGAAGGATGATGGTTCAGGATGAAAACTGCCTTTAATTCTTGGGAAAAGCAGCATGGAAACCCTATTTTTCACTAGGATCACTGGAGACACTGCTCTGAGCTGGATGAAGCTTTTCCAAGTACTGTGTCCTTCCAGCAGAAGGGGTTTGATTTGCAGGTGACATGGGATGTGTGGGAAGAGGATTTGGCCTCTCCTTTCAAGGCTGAAGCTCCTGCTGGGCCACCTGGTGAGCAGAGGGCCCAGGGGAGTCCTGTGGAGTGGGATACTCTGGGAACCCTGATTTCAGTGCCTGTGGTGCTGCTCCTGGGCATTTTTGGTGTTTGTAGGGAAGGATCCTCTGGCTCCAGGCTGGAGAAAGGAGGACCTGTCTCCAGCTCAGCATCTGCCCCTCATTCCTGCCCCTGCTGCCCTCCCTGCCCAGGGGAGAGGCTGAGCTGACTCAGGCAGATCCTGCCCTTCCTGATGTTTTCAGTGCTCCTCCTTGGCCAGGTATTCGGCTCAGTTTGGGATGGGCTGGTCCCCAAAATGGGGCTTTTCATCTTTCCTGGCTGCACAGAAATCCTGCTGGAAAGGGACAGGCACAAAGGAAGGTGGGGATAAGGAGGAGAAGGGGATAAAGGGTTCAGTCCCATCCAGCTGAACTGCTGTGTCCTTCCTCTGCCATTCCCTGTGTGCTCACAGCCTGGTCTGTCTTGAATCCTGGTGTGGTTGGATGCAGAGTGATCCCAAGATCTCCCACTCTGGATGTGTCACTGTGCGTGGTTTTTTGGGGGGCTAGGCTCAGGGAGATTGAAACCATCCCAGGGAGCCTTGAAGGTGCTTCAACCCCCTTGGACAAACGCGGGCAATCTGACCCTGCCCTGGACACTGGGGGTTATAGCCAGCACCTAAAACTCCCCTTCCATGATTATTGACTCAATATGTGCAGGCAGAGTGGAATAATTTATTAAGTCTCCCCAAGTAATTGGTATTTAGTAATGAGGAATAAAGTGGGAATAAGCTGCAAGGGATCTGAGTGAGGAGTCAGAGCAGGACTGATGGAGCTCTGGAGGGAATGGGAGGGTGAGCAGGAGCCAGGTAAGGGAGCTGCCCCTGGAATGGGAATTGCCTCTGGAAAGGGAGCTGTGTCCGGCTGGTCACGCACGTCTGGGAATGGCCAGTGCTGTGGCCATGTGTGGGACAGGGCAGAGCAGCTCCTGCTTCTACTGCTGGAGCCTCCCCGAGGTCAGCTCAGGTTTAATGAAACAGAAGAAGGAGAGGATTTATTTTGTGAAATGTGTGGTTTGGTTTGTTTTGTTCAGTTTGGCCGCTGGCCCTGGGCTGGGCAGGCGTTTCCTGCTCCGCTGGGGACTGGGCTGGGCTTGGAGGTTCCAGTTTGGGACTCAGCAATGCCCAGTTTGGGTAGGGGGTTTGGTTGAGAGCCTCTTCCTTTGGGTCTGCTCTGTTCCCTCTCCCCTGGGAAAGGGCCAGGCTGGGGACATGGCCAGGATGTGCCAGGGTGGGACAGAGGGGCTGAGGGAGATCCATGGCCCTCGAGGGACACTGCCCAGCCCCAGGTGGGCACAGACCGGGAACACTGCTGGGACGGGTGGGGGATACTGCAGGGATGCTGCAAGGAGAGGAGGTGGGCACAGAGGGGACACTGTAGCCCTTCCTCCCCCTCTCCCCCGCCCCGTGCTGGGATTGGGCTGTGTGGGCTGGGAACAGAAGAATTCGATGCCAGACTGGGGGCTATTTGTGGACCCTGGTTTGGGGGGTGGCTGGGGGGAGCTCTGCCACCTTCCCAGGCTCCTTTCCATCCCTGCTCCTTCTCACTTCATTATTCCTACTCTTACCTTCACTTATTCCTTCTCCCCCCTCACTCCTCTCCCTTCTGTTGTCCCATTCCCACCTCCTCTTTTCCTTGTTTTCTGCTGCTGCCTAGATCCATCCACATGTCTTCCCTGCTTTCTTCTGGAATCCCAAATCAGGCCCTTTTTGATTTCTGGGTGAAACACGGGAGAAGCTGAAACTCAGCCCCAAGCAGGCATCACGGCCCAGGAATGTCTCATGGGGCTGGGACAGCCAGCCAGGACCTGCCCACGGCAGCTTCACTCCCAGGAACATTTCCCACTCAGCTGAGCTTTGGCTCAAGGAGTTTCCAGGAAATTTCAGGTGTTGAAAAAAAACCTAAATAGGATTAAAGCCAAGGGTAGTGACATCACCCATTCCTGCTGGGATGTTGCTGGCTCTGCAGAGGGGTTGGGTGGTCGTGGCTGTGCCGTGAGGTGGGGAAGCAGCTCTGGGTGCTGGAAGTGCCCCAGCACTGTCTCCCTGATGGAATCAAACAATGGAGTCCTGGAATGGAATGAGTGGGGAGGGACATCAAAACCCATCCAGTGCCACCCCTGCTGTGGGAGCAGCTCTGCAGGTGGGGTTTCACCTGAACAGGGCAGAGGGGCAGAACCCCCCTTCCCTGCTGCCTACACTGGGGGTGCTGAGGATGTGAGGGGGCCCTGCTTCATCTCTCTTCTCATCTGAAATGGCCCCAAAGTCCAGGAATGATCTTCCCAGGGAAGCTGTGGCTGCCCCATCCCTGGAAGTGCCCAAGGCCTGGTTGGATGTGGCTTGGAGCAGCCTGGGATAGTGGGAGGTGTCCCTGCCCATGACATGGTGTGGCACTGGGTTTAATGTCCCATCCAACGAAAACCATTCCATGAGTCTCCAGCTCTCTCTGTTGTCTATCATCTCCACTCTGGGCTGGAGGTTCCCAGTTCCCTCTCCAACAACCAGTCCTGTTACTTTGGCAAATGGCTCCTCCTTTCCCAACATCCTCCTAATAAAAAGAGCAGGAATGAGAAGCACAAGGAGGATTTACAGCTTGGTGTTTCCCAATCCCCACTGAAGCAAATGACTTCATTCCCTTCAACAGCACCCAGATCTAGCTCTGATCCCGACGGGCTCTTGTGTCACTTTAATGAGGCTTTTGTTTGCTGGGTGTCACTCCCAGGCGCTGCAGCACAATGCAGAAGTTGCTGCTGTGGGTTCTGGGAGCCTCTGGCTCTTCCGGAGCTGCAGGAGGTTTAGGAGCCAGCTCCCTGTTTTGCAACAGCTTCTGTGTGTTAAATACACTGGGATCAAGTTTTTTGGGGATTAAAAATAGGCCTGTGACATCTCTGTGACAGTTAGAGGAGGATGTTTGCATCTGGAATTGAAGAAACATCCTTTTGCCTCGGTTTGGGGATTTGTGGTCAGAGCAATCCCAGCCTGCAGCAGCTCCTCTCCCAAAATCTGTGTAGCAGCAGGACTTTAAGGGTGGGATATCTCTGTGTATGTTTTTTTTCCCTGTAAGGTTTTGGGCTCATCCACAATTTGGGAGCAGAGGATGGTGGGAGTGGGGATGGTGCCACTGCTGGAGGCAGGGACTGTGTGGGGACTGAGGGACAATTTTTTGTGGGCTCAGGATGGCAGCTCCTCAGCTGGAGAGCCAGGGCTTTGTGCCTGCAGTTTCCAGGGCCACATGCCCAAATCACCAGGAAAAAGTTCTATTTTTTTTCCCATTTTTTTTCCTGGTCACTTATGGTAATTGGATCCATCTCCCACTTTTTCCCTCTTATGTTACCAGAACCTTTCTGGTTGTGTAAAACAGGTGTTTGGCCATGGCTAAACCTCACCACAGCATCCCTGGGGTGCCTTGTCCTGCTTCCTAAATCATGGAATTGTTGTGGTTGGAAAGACCTCCAAGATCATGCTTGGACTCAGTGCCCACAAACCTGTGTCCCCACGTGCCATCCACTCCCTTTGAACACTTCCCAGGATGGGGCCTCCAGCACTGCCCTGGGCAGCTGTGCCAGGGCTGGACAGCCTTTAGTGTGGAGAGATTTTCCCAAATCTCCAGTGCTGCCCTGCAGGGTGGAGAGGGGCTGAGCCCCAACCCTGCTCCAGGACAGTGGAATTCCTGGAATTCCTGCAGAGGGGCACTCTCGGGGCTGGTGGATTCCTGGAGCCATCACCCATCCTGCTGCATCTCAGAGGGAAACTGGCACCGAGTCTGTGCCTTGGCAGTTTGGAGCCTGGGATGCAGGCTCAGGCCCAAGCCAACACCTGGAGGCAGAGGCAGGAATCTCCTGCTCCTCTGCTCTTGGCCCCGGGAGGCTGGGCTGACGTGGCCCATGGCTGTCCCCACGTGTGTGACGTGTGCCAGGGCCACCCTGTAATCCCTGTAAAATCAGAGACCAGAGCTGAGTCATCCCGAATTTTAACTCCTGGGCTCAGATTCTGAGGTGCCGAGTCACACCCAGAGCACTCCGGGAATTGGGAGCTCACGCTGCCTTGGAGGGGCTGTTTTGCCGCGTTTGTTGGGTGGCAGAAGCTCCTTCCTGCACTCCAGAGGAGCTCTGGAGCCCACGGAGTGCAGGAAGGAAACATCCTCAGCGTGGAATTATGGAGTGGCTCAGGTGGTAAGAACCCTCCAGTGCCATGGGCAAGGACACCTCCCACTGTCCCAGGCTGCTCCAAGCCCCAACCAGCCTGGCCTTGGACACTTCCAGGGATGGGGCAGCCACAGCTCCTCTGGGCATCATGGAGAACTGTTCTTTTTCCTGGCATTGTTTTTCTCTGTCTCCCATTCCTGCTGAGCCTTTCTCCTCCCGCGGGAGGTGGGAAGTGCCACAGGTGGAGCTCGAGGCTGGAGCTGGGTTTGGGATGGGATGCAGGTGGGTGTGGGGAGGAGGCCGTTGGGAACTGCGGCTGGAGGAGGGTTCCAGGTGTGGCCCCTGCTCCATGGAATGCTGGACCTGCTCATCCCCACCCTCCCAGGGCGGCAGGGACGTCCTCGCCAGTGTGGGTGGGTCTAAGGCAATTATCCTTACAATTGTAATTGTAATTATCGTTGTCAGCGCTGAATGCATTGATTAGGAGGGGCCTGGGACAGACAGACGGGCCCCACCCTCTGCTCCATCAGCACCAGGGCTGGGCTCCAGCAGCTCCGAGGCTGCAATCCTGCCCTTTGCTCCCCCTGTCCTTCCTGGTTCCAGGTGCCCAGAGCAGAGCGAAGGAGGGAATGACACCTTCCTTCTGGTAGCTTCTCCTTTCTCATCTCTGGGTTCAGTCTGGCCCTGGAGTAGCTCCTGCTGTTGAGATAAAATCCCTGAGTGGAGCAGCAGGTGGGAAGGCCAAAATCTCAGATATGGGAACTCGGTTCTCCCCAGTTCTGTAGTTCCTGCAGGAGAACTGCCTGGAAGCTGGACTGGCCCCCTCGGAGGCAGGGATAACTCAGGGATTACAGCAGCTATAAAATCCTCATAAAATGTTCTTTGTTTGCGCTGCTCCCACCCCTCCAATGCAGCCAGTGATTCACAGGGTGGAGGTGTCGCTCCTTCCCCCAGCCCCTCTGCTCTCCTGCTCCTTCTCCTGCCCCAAAGTGGGCTCTGGGTTCTCAGCTTCCAGCTGTTTGGGAAGGAACTTCAACCTCCCGTTGTGACCAGTCAGGTCTCTTAAATCCCTGAGGCAGCACACAGAAAATATCCAAGGTTGTTTTCAAAACAAACCCCTGGGCCATCCCTCATCCTTCTGGATACAGGGGTGGCACCCTTGGAATTCTGGCTGATCCTGTCCACCCTCTGGAGCAGGAGGACAGTTTGATGGAGGTTTTGCAAGATTCCAAGGAATTCAAGGAATTTTCAGAGCCACGTGTTAGTGACATGTCCCTCGGTGTGTGGGGAGTGAGGGGGAGACACCGGTTCTACCCCTGCTTCTCCCATGTCCTTCCTGCGGGAGTGTTTATCTCTGAGTTCCTTTTCCATGTTATTTTTCTCCCTTAGGAGCGTTTATTGGGCAACAAATACATTTGTTTTTTCCAAAGATCCTGGAATTCCCTCCTGGTAGCAGATGGTGAGGAGCAGCTCCACCCCCATGTCCTTCCTGGGTGAGGATGGCACTGGATTCTGTGGGAGTTGTTGAAACCCCAAGTCCTTTCCCACCATTCCTTTTGCCAAGGGCTGCACAAATGGAATTGGGATGGCTGCTGGTGGGAACTGAGTGTTTTGAGGGGAGTGAGACCTTAATCCTTCCTGGATTCAGAAATGGGACACATTGGTGGAAAGTGGCTTTGACTCTGCCCAAGGAGAGGAAAGAGAGCTTTGATAAGAGCATTTTTTGGGATCATTCTGCTGCATCATCTCCTTCCTTGTTCCATTTCTTGCACAGTTCCCTCCAACCTGGGCAGAGCTCAAGCCCAAGACACCTGCAATAATCCTGAGCTCTGTCATCCTGGGTTTATTCCAGCTCCTATGAACTGCTGTTCCCTCGGAGTGACCTCACAGTTTCCATCTGCTTGGGAAAGGCCACCTGAGTTTGGAGCTAATGGGAGCAGGGACATGGGAGAAGCTGCTCAGGCCATGTGGGATCCCAGGAGGGACAAGTCCAGCCAGGGAGTGATGGAGACATGGGACCAGCAGGGTGGTCCAGGAGCAGCCTCACCTTGGGAAGAAATACCTGGAGAAATATGGATAGTTTGGGAGGGCTTTTCCCACCTCAGGAGTCCTGGGATTCTGTGCTTGTAGCTCAGGGCATCTGGACTCTGCTCTGTCCCTGGGAGGATTCTCAGTTTCCATCAGATCAGCCCCTGGAACCTGAGCAGACCAACAGATTCCAAAGTCAGCTGGGATTTTGTGAAGAGAGAACAGGAGTTTTCCATCCTCTCTTGAGATGTGTCTTTTCCAGAAAAACTGAGCCCAGCATACCCAGTAATGGCAGTTTCACCCCAGCACTGAGAATTGAAGTTTCAATTTGTTTTTCCTTAAGGCTTGGGCTGTGGGAGGGACTCTCAACTTTCATGTCATATTATCCAAATGATTATCCATAATTATAACTATATTTATCCATACTCCTTCAGGTTTTTTTGTAATCATAAGGTCTTGTAATTTGGGGGAGAGGGGAAAAAACAGCTTTAGGCCTGTGTCCAATGAGCTGGACAGGGGGAAAGTGCATAGCTGGGATACTGTGACACCTTCTCCATGTATCCAGGCACATTCCATGTCCCTGGGAAGGATCCCTAGGAAGGATCCCGGTCTGGGCTGGGTTTCCTAGTGTGTCCAGGAGCTTCTGACAGTGGGCAGAGCAGTGTGTGTGGAAAAGCTCCTCTGCAAACAGGGCAGGAGGAATGTGGGGCTCCATCCATGGGGGAAGGGCAGCCCCATTGCTGCACGGAGCACCTGGAAGGGGCTGGAGGGAGAGATCCCAGCAGGAGCAATTCCTTGGGGGATCCAAGTGATTTGCAAAATCACGGAATAACCTGAGATAGAAGGGACCCATGAGGATCATCAATTCCAACTCCTGACTCTGCACAGGACACCCCAAAATCCCCCCAGTCCCAAAATTCCAAGTCTGAGAGTGTTGTCCAAACACTCCTGGAGCTCTGACAGCCTTGGGGCTGTGACCATATCCTGGGGAGCCTGGTCAGTGCCCCACCACCCTCTGGGTGAGGAACTTTTCCCAGTATCCAACCTGACCCTCCCTGGCAGAGGAAGACATCCTCTGTGGTGTTTTCATGACTATACGAGTGGAATGAAAATTATTTTGATTATACAGGTGCCTATTTTCCCTCCTAAGTGACCCATTTATTTTAGGACAGGCTCTAGCGTGCACTGAACACACATTTGCATGACGGATTGTTTTATTGTGCTTTCAGAGGTTTCTTGGTGTCTGCAGCACTGGGCCCAGGGTCTGGAGAAGGATTCAGGTCCAGCTGTTTGCTGGGTCCTGTCCCAGTTCCTGGCAGTGCTGATGTCTAGTTTTGTGCTGTACCCAAACATTTAGGATTTTGGGTTGCAGCAAGCAGGACAAGTGTGGGCAACTGTGAGCTCCAGGAGCTGTTTCCCAGGGATGGATTTCATGGCCAGCAGCTTCCAGGAGTGGCCAAGAGCCGAGCCAAGAACTTCCCAGTCTCAGCAGGGCAGAGCCAGAGGAGAAGTGAAATGTGGCTCAAGAAGGGAATTAGGAGCTTGTGGGAAGCCTTGGGAACACAGAGCTGGATCTGTCACCTCAGGAAAGCTGAGACATTGCCCCAGGCACCCCAAGGGGCCTCGAGACTTATGGAAAATATTGAATGATTTAGGAAAAAATTCATCCCTGTGAGGGTGGGGAGGCCCTAGAATGGATTTCCCAGAGGAGCTGTGGCTGCCCCATCTCTGGAAGTGTCCAAGGCCAGGTTGGACAGGGCTTGGAGCAGCCTGGGATAGTGGAAGGTGTCCCTGCCCATGGCAGGGGTGTCACTGGATGAGCTTTAAGGACCCTTCCCACCCAAACCATTCCATGATGCCATGATCCCACGATTCTGTTCCTACTGGTCCCTGGGATAATTCATATTTGGGTTTTGCTGTGTTGCAGCAGGAGGAATGCCTGGATGAGGAGTTCCTGGAAGCCTTGGAGCAGCTTGGGTGAGCCCAGACCTGGCAGAGCCCTGATTCCTGTCCTGGTGCAGGGCTGGAAAAGTGGGGAGGAAAAGGCACTTTCCATGTATGAATCTATGTGAAGTTGCAGCCTGAACAATTCACTGGCCTCTGCCAAAGGCACTGGAGCAGGAAGAGGCTGTGGGAGGAAATTCAGGTCCTCAGAAAAGGCACTTCATGGACTGTGAGGATTTTGGCCCACTCAGTTTATGAGGTATAAGGCTCGGAGGGTGTGACTGGGATGGTGGAAAGTGTCCCTGTCTGGGCCATGGGATTGAACTGGATAAGCCCTAAGGTCCCTTTCAGCCCAAACCATTCCATGATTCCTGTCAATGGGGGAATCCCACCAGGCTCACAGGAGTTGTTTCAGTGCTTGGGAAGTGGCAGGGGCAGAAAACAAAACCATGCACCAGTTAAAGGATATCCAATGGGACAGGGACAGGGCCCCAAGTGCTGGCGGGAGGGAGGCACCAACCTTTGGAACAGATGATCCCTGTGGATCAGCAGCTGTTGCCAGGCTGGAAAGGGCACTCCCTGTCGCCAAGCTCTGGGCTGGAGCTGCGTCATTCCATTGATCTTTATGGTCTGGTGACACAGGAAATGGGCCTGGAATCCATAAAATCCTGATAAATGGCCACCTCATCCCAGTAATCTGTGCACCAGACGGTGCTTCCAGATGTGGAACATCCTGAGCTGGATCCTGAGGACCATCGAGACCAACTCTTGCCTGGTGATAACCAAGACCTGCCTTTCTCCAGGAGAACAAGCTCTCTCTGACCAGTCTCTACTCACAGGAGTTACGATGAGCTGGAAATTTTGATTAATGAGACTGCTTTGATCCTGGAAATCTTCAGGATCTGTTGTGTTCCCATTGACTTTGCGTAGGTTTAGCAGGAATAAGAGCTTGGCAGTGCCACTGGACATCAGGAGAATTTCTCTGGACATCATGAAGAATTTTTCCATGGAAAGGATGGTCAGGCACTCCAGTGGTGGAGTCCCCACCCCTGGAGGTATCCAAGGAATGTGGCATTCAGGGCTTTGGTGGGGATTGGTCACAGCTTGGACTCCATGATCTGGGAGGGCATTTCCAACCTCAGAGATCCTGGGATTCTGACAGCCTCGGGTGCCCCATCCAGGAGGTTGCCATCACCCAGAGCCTCCTGCCTCCCCTGAACCTGGAGATTGATCCCAATATTCCATATCCATTCCCCAGCCATGAGCCCATGCAGACACTGTGAGGTGTGGGGACAATAGATGTGGGATCCAGGGCCAGAGCCCTTTGGATCAGGAACCACCAGCAGGGCCCGTGCAAACAGAACCTATGGACACTCCTGCTCCCAAAAGCTTTCCATCTGAACACAGAAATCCAGTCAGGAAGCAGGAGGGTTCCCCTGGGATAACACAGGAGGTGTGGAAATCCCACATTCCCAACACATAATTTCATTCACCTGCAAAAGTTTTCCTCTTCCATGACCAATATCTTCCAAATCCAGTATTTGGTTTTGTTAAATATTTTTTTTTGGCACGTTCCAGCTGGAATTGTGAACCTGGGTTGTTTTCCCAAGAATTCATGGAGGGATTGGTCGTTTCTGGGGTTTGGCTGCTCTGGGAGTGTCGGAGCCAATCCAAGGTGTACAGGGCCAGGGTGGATGTGACTCCCAGCATGGCAGGCAGGGAAATTATTTCCCCAAAAAGTCAAAAGTGAGCTCAGTGTCACCAAACCCCAATCCCTGGGGCCACTCATGAGGGCTGGGAAGAATTTACCAGTCGGAGCGGTTGTGGAACAATCCTGGGTTGCCATGGAACAACAACACAACAAAGCCTGGGACACCTCTGGTGGCCATGTCCTGCCCTGCCCCACCTGGCTTCAACCTGGGCTCAGACGGGGAATGTCCACCTGGCGGGGGAGGAAGGGAGCAAAACTGTGAACAGTAAGCAGGGGACGAGGCTTCCTGATCCCATCTGGATTGCCCATGGTGTAGGGAGGGAGGGTTGGACTCCTGATCCCACCTGGATTGCTTGTGGTGCTGGAGGAGGGCTCACCCTCCCCCAAATCCAGGACAAAGTCCAGCTCCCCAGTGCCGAATTGGGATTCCTGGAGGCTGCTGTGAACAGCTTTGCCTTTGTGGCAAAAGGTTGGGATTCACCTGCCTGGGTTGCTCCTCCTGTGCCTCACGTGTTGTGTAAAAGTCCCTGTGTGCTGACCCAGGCTGGAATCCAACCTGGTAACAGCCAGAGCCAACTGGGATTTGTGGCCTCACCATCAATCCCACACTCAGCTTCCATCCCTGTTTGCTTAGGACATCCCAGAGCTGTTCCAGGAGCAGCCTGGATGTGTGAGGCTGGACACTGCCACGTTTCCAGCTGTGGATGGATGGACGGATGGATGGAGGGATCCCTGTCCTGTCCTCCAGCCCCAGGGAAGGTACAGGGTGTGTCTGTAACACTCCACTTAGTTTACACTCAGTGGATTATTTTTATAATCCCAGGATCAATTAGGCTGGAAAAGACCTCTGAGATCTGAGTCCAACCTGTGATGGTGGGAGCCAAGCCAGGTGCAGGGCTGGCAGGAGTCCTGCAGGAATCCTGCCCCATCTCTCCCTTCCTGGATTGAATTCCCCCTTTTCCCTCTTTAAAAAGAGAATTTCCCTGCAGCAGCCAGGCTTCCCCTCTCCCCCCCACAGCAGGACAGGTGGATTTTGAGCAGGCTGAGTTTGCAGCCAGCCTTATCTCTCTGTCCTGGGGACAGAAAAGCTGAAGGGTGACACTTTCAGGCCAGACTTTGAAATCTCCTGGGGAATTTACAACCTGACAGTGAAGGGCTCAGGCCCTCTGGGACTATTTGGAAATGGTGAAAACCCTGAAACCCAGTTTTTTCTTCATAGAACCCCAAAATTCAAGCTGTGACCCAGAATGCTGAGCCAGGATTTTAATCCTCCTGGCTCTTTTTGAGTGTGGACTAAACGTTGGGTGGCATGCAACCCTCCTAACCCCCCTCGGTTTTCAGGATTGATTTGAGGGATTAGCAAGAGGGGGATGAGCAAACATATCCCCCTGGGCAGGCAGACTCTGGGTGCTGCTGGCAGGGCCCGGGCTGTGCCCTGGTTTATATTAAACAGGCAGGACCTGGCGCCGGGGCCCCTTTATCAGCTTTGGGCCGTGACCAAGGGAGAGCCCGCCTGCAGCACTTCCAAACCCATGTGTATTCCCCGTGTTCCCCCCTGCTCATTGCAGCACCCGTCTGGGCACGGGGAATCCGCAGGAAACGGGGCTCAGAGCTCGGTGTTCACCCCGCAGGTGGCAGAGGAGCAGAGCGGGGACACGGCCAGGTGTGTCCTGTCCCTTCCCCGCGGCCCTTCCCTTCTCCCGCCGGAGGGTGGGAATGCAGCCAGGCACACCCAGCTCCGAGCAGTAAAATGATCCCTGCTGTGCCCTTGGGCCAAGCCCAGCTTTTCTAACGGATAAAAGGGGAGGCAGCGGGAGAGCTCTCACTCCCCTGGGCTCCAGCGCAGACCTCCCTGAGCTTTGCAAGAGCGAACCGCCCGGACCGACCCTTGGAGCAGCATGTCCCGTTCTGTGACCTTCAGCTCCCGCTCGGCCGCCGGGCCAGCCCTGAGCCAGGTGCGGGTCAGCTCCGTGTCCTCCACCCGCAGCTCCGGGCTCGGCCGCGCCGGCGGCTTCGGCAGCGCCAGCCTCTACAACCTGGGCTCGGCCAGCAAGAGGATCAGCCTGGGAGGGGGCAGCTCCTTCAGCGTCCGCTCGGGCTACGGCTATGGAGGAGCGGGCTTCGGGGGCAGCCTCAGCCCCGGCGGCATCCAGGAGGTCACCGTCAACCAGAGCCTCCTGACGCCCCTCAACCTGGAGATCGACCCCAGCATCCAGAGGGTCCGCAAGGAAGAGAAAGAGCAGATCAAGACCCTGAACAACAAATTCGCCTCTTTCATTGACAAGGTGAGGACTCGGGCTAGCTCAGAGCTCTGGGGGTGCTGAACAGTAGCTGGGTGGGATGTGGTGGGATTTGCCCACTGCAATCAAATAATTCTTATTATCGGATGTATTAAAGCCCTGCTGGCATTGCCCACAGAGCAGGTATTTGCCTTGCCGGGGTTGCCTTTGCAGCCCTGATTTACCTGGGATTGCCCAAATGGGTGCAAAGCCGGCACCCCCACCTTAACACCAAATCTGGGGAGGGAGAGGCTTCTGGAGGAAGTTGTCCCAGGAAAGCAGATGGAACCAGAGCCTGCTCCGGGTGTTTATGCTGCCCTGCCCAGTTTGGCTCTCTTGCACTAATTGACCTTGGGTAAATCCCGCTCTGGCATCCCCGAAATGTGAGGAATCCAGGCCTGGAGTTGGAGCAGTTGGAGGGTTTGAGGTCTGGGACTCAAGACAGAAACTTGACTGTTTCTGTCAAGTGTCAGCCCAGCAGAATATGCTTGTCTTTAATTCATCCAAAGCCTCAAAGTCACAAACCAGGTCCCAGAGCAGCCACCCTCTTTAGCATGGTTTCCATGACCCTTCTCTGGTCCTTCCCATGAACACCTGAATTCCTGGTGACCACCTGCAGCCCAGTTTTTCCATTCCCAGCAGTGTAAGCTCCCCCTCTCTCCCACCACCCCAAATCACCCCTGCGCTCTCTCCCAGGTGCGGTTCCTGGAGCAGCAGAACAAAATGCTGGAGACCAAGTGGAGCCTCCTCCAGGAGCAGAAGACAACACGAAGCAACATCGCTCCCATGTTTGAGTCCTACATTAGCAACCTGCGGCGGCAGCTAGACGGGCTCCTGGCGGACAAAGGGCGCCTCGAGGGAGAGCTCAAGAACATGCAGGACCTTGTGGAGGACTTCAAGACCAAGTGAAGTATCAGTGTCTTCCTAATGGGGTGGTGGAGCTGCCAGCTGGGCCAGTGGCTGGGCACAGATGTCCCTGGCTCCCCTGCCAGGGAGGGAGATGTTTTCTGGCCAGGAATGAGGTGTTTAGTCCAGGGAAGCTGCCTGGATTCTTGTTGTTTGTTATTTCTGTCATCTTGTTCCTGCATGGGCCAGTGCCTCCATCCTCTTGGCTTTGCTTTGGGGCCTCCTCAGGGTTGGAAGTGGCATTTTGGGGCTTACTCAGGGTTGAAGGTGACATTCTGGGGCCTCCCTGAGGTTTGAGTGGTGCTTTGGGGCCTCCTCAGGGTCAGAAGTGGCTCTTTGGGGTTGCTGGAGCCCCAAGAGTTCTGCAGGAGCTCCTGGCTCATTCTCTGGGTGGGGAATGGAGCAGCTGCCCTGCGATTCTTCAGTGACTTTTCAGTGTCACCTGGGAGGGGCCTCAGAAGAAAGGTGGCCTTTGTCCCAGCCCAGCCTGGCCCAGCCCAGCTGGGAAATGCCTCTGAGAAGGGAAGGGAAGAATAGGACGGAGCTGGCAAACTGGATCAGGCAGGAACTGCAAACAAACAGATCTGATAATCCCCAGGGTGTGTTTAGCGAGAGTCAATACCCAGAGATTCCCAAAGAGCTGCTTGAGAATGATGCTTCCCTCAGCCCTGCCTGGTTATTTTTTCTCCGTTATTTCATCCACAGTTGGCTTTGGAATCTCTGCAAGGAGATGGTTTGCAGCCAGAGGGATTAAAACCCAAAGTTTAGTTACATTTCCCATGGATCCAGTTCATGGACTCATGGATTTATTCCTTTAGCCTACAGATCCGTGGAAAGCCAAACCCTCTATGTGCTAACAAAAGGGAAGCAGGAATTAGGAGCTGAGAGAGTGAGGATGCAGTAACTAGAATGCAGAACCTGCTGTTCCCCATTTATATGGAGAAAATCTCATTTATAGATGGAAAACCTAAACCATGATGTTCTCTGGGGGTGCCTGTGGCCTCTTTTCCATAGGTCTGGTTTCCACAGGAATTCCCAGGGGATTTTAGGGGAGGAAAGCCTCCACAGATGAGACCCAGCCTCTCACCCAGGAATTGCAGTGTGAGAGGGTGTGGAGCCAGCTGGGATCATGCTGCCCACGGGGCTCAGTTCCAAGGGGTGAGAGTGTCCTGGAATTCCAGAAGGGTGTTGGGACAATATTGGACAATTTAGGAAGAAATTCCTCCCTGTGAGTGTGGGAAAACCTTGGAATAGCTTTCCCAGGGAAGCTGCAGCTGTCCTATCCCTGGAAGTGCCCAAGACCAGGCTGGATGGGGCTTGGAGCAACCTGGAATAGCAGAGGGTGTCCCTGCCCGTGGCAGGGGTGCAAATGGGATGGACTTTATGGTCCCTGCAAACCCAAATTATTCCAAGATTCTATGTTTTACCAGTTCATTGACCAGCTTGATGATCCATTCCAGAAGAACTCAGTGTTTTTACCTCTCTCTGCTGATCCGTTGTGTGCGGAGGTGGCACCTCTGTGTCATTTCCTGGGATTTATTCCTCTGGAATAGCACTGGCAGCTCACTGAGCTCCAAAGGGGCAATGTCCATTGATCCCAGAGTGGATGGGCACAATTCCAGGTGGGAGCAGGAGGGAGGGGTAGGGAGGCTGGGAAGGTGAATCATCATCTGCTTTGGAAGGCAAATTCCAGCTCCAGCCATACAGGGCCCATGTAAATAAAGAGCCTTAACCTGGCAACAGCAATTCCCAATCAGCAAAAGTGCTTTCTGCTCTGTTCCTTGGATGGCTTTCAGGATTCCCAGATCCCCAGAGCAGGTTGGGGCTGGATGTTTGGGCAGGTTGGGAGTGCACAGAAAGGTCCAGGTGGGCTCCAAGGTCCAGGTTTGCGAATCAATGGTGGTTCTGTAAAAATGCATGGAGAGGGATTTTTGTCTGCTGGAGAACTTTAGGTGAATCCCTGGGGATTTTCAGGTGAGCCCCTCATCTGAGGGTGAATACCTAAATAAGAGGAGTCACCAAGATTGGAATTTGGTGAGGCTTTGGAGGAGATTGAGGGTAATTAACTACCTTGGCCCCTCCCAGAAGGGTTCCATGTGTTCAACACCTGCAGAATGTTCCCAACAGTCTGGAATACGGAAGTGCAGAGTGGAAGCAGCTCTGCCGGGTCCCATCAGCCTAGAGGAGTTTGTGGAATCTGTTTGTGTCTCTGTCTGATCTGTTTTGCTATGCTTTGTATTTGCTCCCTGAAGGGTTGGTGACAAAGTGGGGGCACAGCTTGAGCCCTCCCCAAAGGAGGAGCAGGAGCAGGAATCTTCTGAAGCACAGAGAATTTAAGGGTTATGGGAAAGCAGGGAGGGGATGCTTTCCAGGTGATGGTTGTGGTGTGGAGCAGCTCATCCAGAGCAGATCTGTGGCACCACACTTGGGGAATTGCTGAGCTGGCTCCCAAGAAATGGAGGGATAGAGAAGAGAACTGGGATAACCTTTCACTGGGATGTTTTTCCTTTTATCCAGGCTCTAACTTCACAGAAATCCCTTTTTTTTGGCAGATATGAAGATGAGATCAACAAGCGCACAGCAGCTGAAAATGAGTTTGTGGTGCTCAAGAAGGTGAGTCCTCAAATGGGTTGGGTGGGAAGGGACCTTAAAGCCCATCTTCCCAGCCCTGCATGGGCCCCCTTCTGTGGGTCCAGGGTGCTCCAAGCCCCATCCAGCTTTGGACACTTCCAGGCATGGGGCAGCCACAGCTCTTCCCTGGGATAGATCATCTGCCAAAGGCAGTTCAGGGGAGGCCCTGAGGTCCCCACACAGGGAAGAGGTGTTGAGTCCCAGGGGTATCAGAGATGATGCCAGTTCTTCCTTTGGGATCTTTCCTGCGGTCTCCTTGTCCAACCTGACACTGAACTTGCAAACAGGGATCCAGGGGATCCCCAGGATCCTCAGAATCTGCACTCCAGCAGCATTCAGTGCCCTGTGGTGCCACTGGGACACCTGGAGCTGGTTTGGGGAACTCTCCTTTGGAAGCCACCAGGGGCTGGGTGGGCTCAGACATCAAAGCTCCACAATCTCAGTGGGTTATTCCTCATTTTTCCAGGATGTGGATGCTGCTTACATGAACAAAGTGGAGCTGGAGGCCAAGGTGGATGCTCTGACAGATGAGATCAACTTCCTGAGGGCTTTCCATGAGGCGGTGAGGACCCTTCTGCTACTTCAGAGGGGGAGAACAGGGAATGCTGTCTGGGAAAATGAATGTGGGGAAGGTGATGGATTCATGGAGTCTTTCCTTCCATAAGCACAACTATGCCTGCATATGAAGTGATTCCTCTGAATTCCCATGGATTGTCACACGGATTTCTCCCTGTCTGGGATACGGAATGGATGGATTTCAGACATAACAGGACAGACATTGTATTTTCTGTGTGTATGAAAACAAGCAAAATATGTTGTTTGTAGGGATTTAGTGCTGGGGGGATGGTGCTGTGTGACAGGAATGAAGGAAAGCTGCTTAATCCAGGCTCCTTCCTCCTCCTCACTGTTTGCAAGATCAGGTATTGCCTGAGCTGGACACACATCCTTGGGAGAGGTGCTGGAATTTGGCCCCTCCAGGTTCTGCAACCTACTGGGTTATTGTCTAAGGAGTGGGATAACAGTGGAATAAGCAGCTCTGCTGCCAAAGTAGGGATAAACAACTCCAGCTCTGCTGTTGGTTGTTGCTCTGAGCTTTGCAAGCTTGGTTCCCTCCTAATTAATGATTATTTTGATGGAATTCTTACCTGCTTCCCTTTCCCTTCTCTCCTTGGATTCTCTCTTTAATTGGCTTCTGAAGGAAGGGCACCGAAACTTCGCTGATTAATGGGCTTGGTTTTCCTGCAGGAGCTTAACGAGCTGCAGGCCCAGATCTCCGACACCTCGGTGGTGCTGTCCATGGACAACAGCCGGAACCTGGACCTGGACAGCATCATCGCTGAGGTGAAGGCCCAGTATGAGGAGATTGCCAACCGGAGCCGCGCCGAGGCTGAGTCCTGGTACCAGAGCAAGGTAAGCTTTGGGAGGGGAGAAGGATCCAGGGAGACATTGGAGCCCCTTCCAGTACCTGGAGAGGGCCTGAAGTGATGAGACACAGGGATAGGCTTCCCACTGCAAAAGGGTGAGAATAGATGGGATATTGGGAAGGAATTAATCCCTGTGGGGGCAGGGAAATCCTCTGGGAATGGATTTCCCAGAGCAGCTGTGGCTGCCCCATCCCTGGAAGTGTCCAAGGCCAGGCTGGACAGGGCTTGGAGCAGCCTGGGATAGTGGAAGTTGCCCCTGCCCATGGCAGGGGTGACAGTGAATGGGCTTTAATGTTCCTTCCAAGCCAAACCATTCCATGATTCCATGATCTCCAACTCTGTCAACACCTGTATCCCCTGTACCATGGGGGGAGGCAGGGGTGCTCTATCCCACTCATTCCCTGCCATCCTCATCCCATCACTTTGTGTCCCACTGCTCTGTCCCAGTATGAGGCACTGCAGGTGACAGCTGGGAAACACGGGGACGACCTGAGGAACACCAAGAATGAGATCACGGAGATCAACAGGGTCATCCAGAGGATCCAGGGGGAGATTGAGAATGCCAAGGCCCAGGTGAGGAGCTGTTCTTCTGTCCTTCTCCAGCCTCAGAGCTGGGATCTGGTACTGATCCCTCTGGGAACACCATCTGAGGAAGTGGCTGGAGCTGTGTCTGGAGAGAGGCAGGTTGGATATTGGGAAACGCTTCTACCCTCAGAGGGTGTCAGGCACTGAACAGGAGCTCCCCAGGGAATAGTCACAGCCGCAAGGCTGCTGGAGCTCCAGGAACCTTTGGGCAATATTCTCAGGTGTTGTATTTCAGGGTTAGTTGGATTTTTAGAGTTGACATGGGCCGAGCCATGATGGTCTTTGTGGGTCCCTTCCAACTCCAGACATTCTGTGATGTTAGGGCTGTTTCAGGGGCCTGGATGTCACACAACACCTTGAACTTGGTGATTTCAGAGATCTTTTCCAACCTTCACAATTCTGTGGTCTGTAAGAACCATTCCAGGGTGGCTGCACTGCTCACCCTGTAGGATTTCAGTTCTCTTGGGGGAGGGGGAGTGTTAGGAGCAGGTTGATCCTGCCAAGACAGTTGATTTGGGAGAGGACAAGTGGAAATTGTCCCTGGAACACAGAGGGCCCCCCATGCCGTCCTCTTACCCCCCAGTTCCTGGGATCATTGTCCACTCCCTTTCCCAGTAGGTAACACCATATTTGGGCACACACACAGAGATTTGGGGAGCTCTATTTGCTTTCACTGTGGTTTTATCACTTTATCAGGGCCATGGTTTAGGCCTGGCCTGGAGCTCCCTATGCTTCAGATAAAACTGGTGATTCATCCCGGATTATTTGGTTTCAGGGCAGGGAGGCTCTGGCACCAGCCAAGAGCTGCCCTGGTAGGGCTCCCTTGAACAATGGATGGGAGCACAAAGCCTCTTGGGAGCCCTTCCTGCCAAACATGGGGGTTTGGGAGCTGTGGGGGAACAGCTGGGGGTTCCCTGGGGCACCACAGGGCTGGTCTTGGGGTGGATCTGGGTGTTTGGAAGCTCCAGGTGTGCTCCAGTCCACACCCACCCACATCGCAGCCAGAGACTGGCCAGCTCTGAAAAATCTCTGGGGAAATTGGCAGAGAAAACCTGAGCTTTCCTGAACCCCAAGGGATCTGTGGGATGTGGGGCACTGGGAAGCTGAGGATCACTTGAAAAAAGTGTAGCCAGTGGAGAGGAACTTGGATCCTTCTTGGATCACCTTGGAAAGTGATGAGTTTCCATCTCCATCCAATGCCCAAAAAACAAGGTAGGAATGAAGTCCCAGGGATCCAGCTGAGCTCCAGATCCATGAAGGGGCACTGGGTAGCAGATCCAGAGGTTTTGGGTTCAGGATCCTCCTCCAGGGATCAGGAGTCCCCTGATGTGGCCGCTCTGTCCCCACAGCGAGCAAAGCTGGAGGCGGCCGTGGCCGAGGCTGAAGAACGTGGGGAGTTGGCCCTCAAGGACGCCAGGGCCAAACTGGAGGAGCTGGAGGCTGCTCTGCAGAAAGCCAAGGCTGACATGGCCCGGCAGCTCCGGGAATATCAGGAGCTCATGAATGTCAAGCTGGCCCTGGACATTGAGATCGCAACCTACAGGAAGCTGCTAGAGGGCGAGGAGAGCAGGTGAGGACACGTGGTGGGATTGGTGAGCAAAGATTCCCTGTGTTTCCTCTGGGAAGGATCCAGCCCTTTGTACCAATTGCCTGGGGATACCTTGAGAACCCAGTGCCCATTTCCACAAGGAAATTCAGACAAGGAAACCTTTTAAAAACGGAGTTCTGGTCCTGGAAATGCTTTGGCTGAAGAGCCAAGCTAGCAGACTCTGGGGAAAAAAAACTCAGGGAAAATAAGCGAAGAAGGAAAAAACTGGTTTCCATCATGTTTGATGCTGTGACAGAACATTTCCAAGTGGAAATCCCTGTGGAATTAGGACAGAACCTCTGTGCTCTGTTCTCCCCCACCATGGCAATAACAGAGCTGTTAAATGCAGGGTTGGAATAAAGCCCTGGAGGGTTCAGGGATCTTCCTACAGCTGGAGTAGTAACTCCCTGCCTCTGTCCTCCTCCTCCAAGACCAAGGAAAGCTGAGTCTAATCCCTCCCCTCCCCTTTGTCTTTTCCGACAGGTTGGCTGGGGATGGAGTTGGCAACGTCAACATCTGTGAGTGGATTTTGTTTGTAGTGGTTCAGCCTCGTTCTAAAACCATGGAAAAGGGGGCTCAGAGTGTCCCAGTTCACCCAGTTCAGCCCCACCCTGAGATGGGGGTGGTGCTGGAGCTCCATCCTGAGCTCAGCTCCAACTCATCCAGATGAAACTGGACTTGGGGCAGCACTGATCTTCCTTTCCTCCCATTTTTGTATGGATAGAAAAGCACTAATGGGAAATGTATTCCCTGGATTGGGAATTAGTGCACAGGTGTTTTTCCAGCTTGGGAAGTGTTGGATCCTCACCTGGCCTGGACCTTGGGCAGGAGCTGCTCTCTCAGGGATGCTCCAAACCAGTGGCTCTGATTTTCAGCCACTTAATTCCTGCTGGGAATTGGGGAACCACATTCCCACAGCTTTGGGGCACCAGGAGATGAGCTGAGTGTGTTTGTGAAATGGGACTCTCCATGGATTTTCTTGGGGTTCTCCATGAGTTTTCGAACCTCAGGGGATCTTGAGCCAGGTTGGGTGATGGAGTGACAAGACAAGAAGGAAGGACTTTAAACTGAAAAAGGGGAGGTTTAGATGGCATACTGGGAAGAAATTCTTCCCCTGTGAGGATGGGGAAGCCCTGGAATGGATTTCCAAGAAGATGCCCAATCTCTGGAATTGCCCAAGGCCAGGTTGGACAGGGCTTGGAGCAGCCTGGGATAGTGGGAGGTGTCCCTGCCCATGGCAGGGGTGCTAGTGGGTGGGCATTAGTGTTCTCCCACCCAAATGATTCCATGATCCCATGGGAGACTTTCCTGATGGTGCCCAGCTGGGTGCAGGTTCCAGGTGCTCACATTCACTTTGCTCCTCTCCTGTCTCAGCCGTGGTCAGCTCCAGCGGCGGGAGCGGATATTCCACCTCCAGCGGATTCCTGGGAGGAGGGATTGGAGGAGGCCTCAGCCTGGGATCGGGAATGGGCAGCGGAGCACTCGGGTTCTCCTCTGGAGGCTCCTCCAAGTCCTACACCATCACCACCACCTCTTCCAGCCGGAGAAGCGTCAGGAAGTAACTCCAAGGACGGAGCTTGGCATTCCCAGCACCTGAGAGGAGAAAAACCATGGAAAGAAAAGTCTTGGTGCCTTTTGCAGGATGAATTGGCTGTAAAACTCCTGCAGTGCTGAGGCCCTGCCCCTGCCCTGCCTGGGCTTGATCTTGCACTCTTGGATTTGAACCATTCCTCTGGGAGCAGGATCAAGCCTGTGGGGTGAAATTTATCCCAGGATGCAGGTGGGGTATCACTGCTGTTACCCTTGTGCTTGGTACCTCCTGCTCTGGACTGGATTTCACCCTTGGAAAGGTAAATCCCATGTTTCTGCTGTCCTTCTGCAAAAGACCAGAAGATTCTCTCCCTCTTAACGGGATTTGGAAAGCTCTAATCCCTCAGGCTCCTCAGCCCCTGCCAAGGGCTCACCCTGGGTTGGGTTTTTTAAATATCCTAGGAAGCCAACAGGTTTGGGTCTCCCCTTATTTTCTTTTTGAAATGGACTCAGGGTTGGGATTTAACATTCTCCTGTGACTGATGCTGTTTCTGACCAAAGGCAACTCTGGCAGATTGATTTCAGGCTCCATGTGGCAAAAAACTTCTCAAGAACCTCCCACATCCTTTCCCTCTCTTTAAGTGAAGCCCAAAGCTTGAGGGATCTAAAACTGCTTTAAATGCCATGTGTGCCACTGAATTGGGAGATAAATTCTCTATTTTTGGGTGTCTATCTCTGTTTACCACTCCCTATTTAAGGGTATTTAGTGATACTTGGAGTCTCCTGCAGCAAGGGTCCAGTTGATGCCCCATTCCAAAAACAACTTGTTCCTGCCATAATGGGTCTTCAACATGCCAGGGAAATTGTTGTTACTGCAGTAGGAAGAGTTTTTAGGGAACTAGCTCCAAGGACCTGCTCCCAGTTTTTGTGTTGATGCTCAGCCCTGTCCAGGCATTGTGGTTTGGGTTGGATTTTGATGCTTTTTATGAGTTTCTCATGAGTCCTTTAATAAAGTTTCCCTTTTAGCTGCATGTCCAGTCTCAGCCAAGTTCTTTCTGCTGCCCTAGGTGCTCAGGAGCTCTGGAAAATGTCCAGGAATCACCTTTCTGCCATGTCCGCAGCCTGCCCCAGCTCTGTCACCTGGGGCAGGGCCATGGGCTGGGGAAGGCTTTAGGGTTTGCTGCCTGCACAGCTGGATTTTGTCTGCCTGGAGTTTGGGCAGAAGGATGGGGTGGGGGGGAGTTTGTTCAGAGTCATGGTTTGAGCTCAGGACTGAAACAGAATCTGGTTTTCATGGGAGGGAGGAGTGGGATTTTAGCCCTTGCTCCTGGATTCCCTGGAAAAAAAAACCCAGCAAAAATCCTGGAAAATAGCCTTATGTGTCCCAGTGCAATGTGAAATGTGGGGAGGTTTGCTTCCAGCTTTGCCATGACTCACCCTCCCTGTCCCAGCCCCAGCTCCCTTGTGGGAATGTTTGAGCCTCCTTGGAGCTGGAAGATGGGGTCTGGGTCACCTGGAGCAAGAACACAATTCCTTCTGCTTGTGGGGCTCCGGAGGGTCCACCCAGGGTGGGTTGTCTCTCACAGCCCTGGGGAGACAAACCCTGGCTGGAGCCACAGCTCTGTGGAGCTGGGGCCACAGGCTTTGGGGTCACTTGAGGATGCCAGTTCCTCTGGGATGGGGAGTGAATCCTTGGCAGATTCTTAACTGCCTCTTACCCAGCGCCCCCACAGTCCAGAACAGCTGGAGCTCTTCTGAGCCAGTCTGGGGAGATGGTGCCACCATCTGTCATCCTTTGGGTGGCTTTGGGATACTTGGGCAGGAATTATGTGCTTTTGGGGTACTTGCAGAGGAATTGTGAATCTCACTCTGCATTACCAGGGATTTCCAAGTGCTCCATTGCTGCTCCTTGAATTTTTGGGTTCCAGAACCTGGGAAGGGCGGTTAGTCTGAGTGGCTGCAGGTGACAGCCCTGAAGGACGGGGCCATCCTGAGGGACCTGGAGAAGCTGGAGCAGCGTCCTGTGGGAATCTCCTGGGGTTTAACAAAGCCAAGGGCAGGTGCTGCCCCTGGGTCAGGGCAAGCCCAGGGATGGATCCAGGGGGGTGAGCAGATGGAGCAGCCCTGGGAGAAGGAGCTGGGGGTGCCAAGGGGGGTGAGAGCTGGACCTGCCCCAGCCCAGAGACCCCCGAGCCTGGGCTGAGCCCCCAGTGGGGACAGAGGGGAGGGGCGTTCTGCCCCTCTGCCCTGCTCAGGTGAGACCTCACCTGCAGAGCTTCTCCAGCCCTGGGGACCCACACAGGGAGGACCTGCAGCTGCTGGAGCCAGTCCAGAGGAGGCCACGGAGCTGCTCCAAGGGCTGGTGCCCCTGTGGAGCCAGGCTGGGACAGCTGGGGGTGTTCACCTCACTCCAGGGAGACCTTGGAGCCCCTTCCAGCGGGAGAGGGACTTGGGACAAGGGATAGAGGGCCAGGCCACAGGGAATGACTTCCCAGTGCCAGAGTGCAGGGTTAGATAGGATACTGGGAACCCTGCTCCAAGCTTGACTTATGGAATTGTTAAAGATCATAATATCTTGATTGAGAATTTCATCTGATGTGTCAAAAAAATGAAATGGCCTACAAGCAGCAGGGCCTAGGCTCAGCTCCCCTGGGCAGGGGGGAGAGGGGTGGGAGAGAGGGAAATTTCCGTCCTGGGAAGACTCCCATCTGGGAAGCCTCATTGGCTTGATGAGGTTATAAAGGGCAGCACCACAGGGAGAGAACCTTTTCCAGCCTCTTGCTGGAGATGGTGGGATTTGTGCTCTTCTTGTCTTCCTGGGAAAAGGTGAATGGGATGGCATGGCATGGCATGGCACAGGATGGGATGACACGGGATGGCACGGCATGGGATGGGATGGGATGGCATGGCATGGCATGGCAGTTTGGGATGTCTTTGCTAGGGGATCAATGAGTTGAGAAGGACCTGGTCAGGTCCTGGGAGAAGGAGCTGCCTCCCCTCCTTCCTACCTCATTTTAATCCTTGCACTTGTGGGAATGGAAAGACCAGGGAACTACAACAAAGGATCTGGGTTTAATGGGAGTGATGATGGATTCTAGTCTTTCTTTCTCCTGGGCTCCCCAGAAAAAATAGCAAAAATCTTGAGCATGAAAATAATCCTTTTTTGTCTCCATGCAATGGGAAATGTGGGGCTTTGTTTCCAGCACTGCCGTGATCCACAGGTCTTCCAGGACACCCTTCCTGTGGGAGCTCCTGCTGCTCAGATTCCACTGCTCCAACCCCAGCCCTACTGGTCCAATGGGAATTTTTCAGTGCTGATCCTGGGGCATTTCCAAATCCAGGCTTTAGGATGTAGGCGAGACTTCATTGGGAGTGGAAAGCGGCTGCAAAAGGCAGAGAAAAAGAATCCAGCTTAGGAAATTCCCTGGAGAAGATGCAGATTTTGGTAGGTTTTGATTTTACAATTTACAGGTTTTGATGGGAAGGCACCTCCCCCACAGAGTCTGTGGAGAGTGGGAAATGGGTCAGACGTTATTTGTCTGTCTGTAAATTCCAATCCCTTTGGCCTCTAGTGCAAGCCTGATCCTATATCCTACTGTTGGGACAGTGGGATTGGCTCCTGGCATGGGTTTGCAGCTCTGTTGGGCTGGATGAGATGAGCTGACCTGTACAGGACTGCCTGGTAGGTCCACAGCTCTGGGATAACTTTTTCCAGGAGTTTTCCCTCCCAGGATATAGAACTGAAGTAGTTGAGGAGTCCTGGAGTCCCATCCCCCTCTTACTCTTCTTACCCTCTAGCAGCTCCCTGAATTGACATCGTCCATATTCAGGACCAGCTTGAGGTTCCTCAGCTCCTGGAACTCATGGAGTTGCAGGGCCAGGTCAGCCTTGGCTTTTTCCAGAGTAATTTCCAGCTCTGAGAGTTTGTTATTTGCATCCATGACAGTGGCCCCAAGCTCGGCACTCTGCAAGGACATAGCAGGGAGTGGGACACAGCCAGGGATGGCAGGAGTGGGGCTGTCACAGTCCTGGGTACAGCAGTAGCTCCTGAAGAGCCTTTACAAGTTGCTCCAGGACCAGGTGAAGTGGCTGTGGAATTCTCAGGAGCAGCAAATCTGCCTTCCCTGCAGAAATTCCCACACATGGCTGTGCTCACCTGGCCCATTGTGTTCCCAACTTCTCACTTGGTCCTTGGTGCTCCCAATTTCTCACCTGGCCCTTGGTGATCCTGATTCTCTCTCCAGTCTCTGGACCATCTGTGCCAGCTCAGCTGTCATGGGTTTCACCTCTCTCAGGCTCTCTGTGTTGCTGCCTGCAGTGACTCTCAGCTCCTCCAATTAAAATCACAGCCATGGAATGGTTTGGGTTGAAAGCTCATCCCATCCCACCCCTGCCACGGGCAGGGACACCTCCCACTATCCCAGATTGCTCCAAGACCTGTCCAACCTGGCCTTGGACACTTCCAGGGATGGGGCAGCCACAGCTTCTCTGGGAATCCATTCTAGGGCCTCTCCACCCTCACAGGAAGGAATTTCTTCCCAATATCCCATCTAAATCTTCCTTCCCTCTGCTTATGGCTGTTCTTTGTCCCATAGACAACTCAAAAGGTGTCATTGAATATCCTAAAACACATCTCGAGTTAAACCAGAGCAGATCAGGGAGTGAGGGGTGTCTCTGTGGGGGTTGAAGTTGGCCTGAAGAGAGGTGGGGCCCACCCCACCCTTTCCAGGTGTTCTCCTGGAAACCTTGTTTTTCTGCCAGGCCTGGGCTCATGCCCAGTTCCTGCAGGTGATGTCTCTGTGCCAAGCCCTGACGTCCTTGATGGTTCCATCCTGATGCAGATCTTGGCTGTTGCCCCTCTGTAGAACCACAGAAGTGTCTGGGATCTGGGCCAGCAGCCAGTGGTGGGGACATGGGCTGTGCCTACTGTGCACCCAGTCCAGCCCAAACTGGTGCCAGCCCCACCATCCTGTTTGGTCCCCCTTTGGGGTGACCCTTTCACACTGAATCACCAGCGAGCCCTGGGCCACACTAGCATGAGCCCATGCTTCCCCAGGACAACCAGCTTCTAAATCCAGCTGGGAAATGGAAATTACTGGGGAAGCCTCTCACCTCTTTGCAGAACATTCTCAGGAATTCACCCTGTTCTTTCAGCCTTCCCACCTTGCCTTCCAGCTTGGCTTTGTCCAAGAGATCTCTCTGTTCTGGAGAGCATTGAGGGATGGAAAGAGGAATTTTATGAGGGAGAACACACTCTGGGCTGCCCTCAGGGTCAGTGCTGTGACCGTGCTCCAGCTTCTGGAATTTGGGGTCTGATTGGAGTTTGAGCCAAACCCAGCCAAACCCAGCTTCTGCTTATACTTGTTTCCTGTGCTGCCTTGGGGAAAAAGTCACCACAACCACCCAAAAACCTGAATGAGTAGGGGACAGTTCAACCAGAAAGTCCCTTGCTCATCTTCCTTAGGACAAGTAGCTCCCCCTGGGCATGTGTCCGCTCATCCCTGGACCTGTGTGGGAAAATGGGAGGTTTTGCTGGAGCTCAGCACAATTCCCTCATTCTTTGAGTTCCTTCAGGCCACAAGTGAAACAAATGAACCTGATTTTTTCCCTCTCCCCACACAGTGTTTTGGGATACCTTGCTCTTGTTTTGTAGCCCGTGGGAAAACAAACTTGTTTTCAGAGAGGTTTCTGCAGCAGAATTGCTTTTGTGTGACTTCAAAAAGCTGCTGAACACTTAGAAATCTGAATTTCTGAGTCAGGAAAGAGGGAAAGCAAATGTGGAAGAGGGATATTCTGCTTTCTCCATCTGTCTGTAACTGTGGATGTTGCTTTCCGTACTGAAATCCTGGGAGATTTTTCATCATCTTCACCTCCACCATGGGAATCTACTGGAGGTGAATCCATTTCATCTCTGCCTACAAATTCTCTGGGAACCATTTGCTAGCCCAGAAAGTCCAGTGTTTCTGCCTGTTCACAAATTTCAAGCAACATTTTGAGCTCTGAAGTTGCATTTCTCTGGTTTTTACTCCCATTTTCTTGTTGGTTTCCCAACCCTGCTTTGCTGCTCTCAGGCCCGTTTGTAACTGGGCTCTGCTTCTCTTGAAGGCTTCCAGATTCTCCCTCAAATTCCAGATAAAAGCCCTGATCATGGCCTTGATGCTGCTCTCACAGTGACTCTGCAGGAAACTCCACTTGGTCTCCAGCACCTTCTTCTGCTGCTCTGGATCCAAACCTGAATCCCAGAAAGGAAAATGGGAAATGGGAAGAGGATTGTGAAGATTGTGAAGAAGGGTTTGGAGGGCCTGCATGAGGAGCAGCTGAGGTAATTTGGTTTATCCAGCTGGGGAAGAGGAAACTGAGGTGGGACTCATTGGGGGCTGCAGCTTCATCCCAAGGGACAGCTCCAATCTCTGCTCTGGGGACCAGGAACAGGACCCAGGGAGTGGCTGGAACTGTGCCATGGGAGGGTCAGGCTGGATATCAGGAAAAGGTTCTTCCCCAGAGAGTGGCTGGGCACTGAAAAAGCTCCCCAGGGAATGGTCCCAGCCTCAGGGCTGCCAAAACTCAAGGAATGTTTGGACTATGACCAGGGTGGGATTTTGAGACGTCTGTGCAGGGGCAGGAGTTGGACTGGATGATCCCTGTGGGTCTTTTCCCAAGTATCCCATGGCAAAGTTCTTGTGTGAGCCAGTGCTGATGCCCTGGCAGTGGGATGTGTTCCTGCTCCCGACACACCTGGCAGTGTTTCCCAATCCAGCAGCTTTTGTTTGGGGGCACCCATGTGGAAATGCACAAAAAAGCAAAGACATTCTTGAAACCAGCTCTGCAACAAATGTGAGCTGTGCAGACAGGGCTGAGAGGGGACTGAGCTGGAACTGGTTTTAGCTTCTCCCCTGCCCCAGTCAGGCCCAGAGGTCAGAACAGCAGTGCCTGGACACTGAGGCCTCATAAACCCCAAGGTTCTCCCCTGGCAACTTGTGCAAGTTCCCTCAGTATCTCTAATGAGAGTGTTTGTTGTAATGAGAGAGGAATCCTTATTCTGCCAGGATTCCATGCCCTGTCCATGCCAAACCCCTCCCTTGGACTCCAGACCCTGGGAACTGGAGCTGGGGAGTGTCCTCAGCTCACCTGGTCAATGAGTGAAGCAAATTTGTTGTTGAGGGTCCTGAGATGCTCCTTCTGTTGGTACTTCACCATCTGCACGCTGGGATGGAGCTCTGTCCGGAGCAGCAGCTCTGGGGTGGTGATGGGTGCAATGGTGGTGGGGGCGATGCTGGTGATGGTTCAGGGTGTGATGGTGGTGATGATGCCTTCAGAGGCTACCTAGAACAGATGCTAGACAGTGTTAAAGGAATAAAGTAGGTATTTATTAAAAAGACTTTCAAAGGATACACCTTGGGCAGTACAAGAGCCTGGCCGTGGCTCCACCCAAGATGAATGATGTATCACAAGTTTTCACACTTTTATAAGTTTTGGTCCATTTCCATATTGGGCTTAATTATCCAATTACAGCTTCAGGTTATGAAGTCCCATCCTCTCAGTTTGCTGCCCTCAATTCAATGTTGTTTATACTTTTTGGGCCTAAAGCTGCAACAGTGTCCTTGGTTCTTGGGCTGGAAAGGGATTGTTTTGTCTGATTAAACTGTGAAGAGAACTTGCTAACACTTTATGTGAAGTTCAGAATTATATAACAATGCAGTACAGAGTCTGGAAAATATGAAAGCTAAAACTTAAGGCATCAGTGGGAGAGGTGGTGCAGGGGGTGCTGGTGCAGGAGGTGATGGTGATGGGGTGATGGTGATGGGGTGATGGTGCAAGGCTGGGAGGCTCTGCCCAGCCTGGAACTGAAGTTGGCGCCACTGTAGCTGAACCCCGCTCTGGCTGCACCAAAACTGTGTCCACGTGTTGGAGGACAACTTCCACCAGCTCTTCTGGGCCCTGACCATGAACCATCACAGTTTCTGCTGCTGGAACAGCCCAGAGCACCCCAGGGACACCGGGCAGTGCTGAAACCACACCACCAAGTTCTGGGAAGAGCTACAGAGGAAAAGACAAAATTCCCTCTGGACTGGCTGCAGCCCATGCAGTAGGAGCAGCAGGACATGGTGAGTGCTGGGACAGAGGTTGGTGCTGGAAGCTGATTCCTGGGTGCAGTTCCCTCTGCAGGGCACCTTTTCCTTTTATTTGTGTGGGAAATGGGGTGAAGCTGCACAAAACTTCCACAAAATGTTTGTGCTGCAAAGAATAGAGACTAATTAACATTACTTGTGCTTGGCAGCCAGAGCAGCACCTGGTCTGTCCTATTAGAGTTTGAGGAATGATTTAAAGTCACAGGGACCATAGTTAGGCCTTGTGTAAGGACAAGAAAAATTAGGGAATTTGGGTCAAGTGAATTATTTTTGGGTGAAAATTTCCCTTTTTGACTAGTTGGGTGAACTGAAGCTGAGATTTCAAAGGTGTAAAATGCTTTTTATCCAAGGAGATCCTAATTTTTTGCTGGTCCCTCTGCTTTCAAGAGAGAGATTTGAAGGAAAGAATGACTCTGATTGTTAATAAAACTCTCAGCAATAAATGGGAATTTACTGGGAATTAATAAATTCTGGCTGCCAGGTTAAGGGTAAATGACCATTTTGTTGTTGGTTCTACCTAGAAAAAGGTAGAACCCTTCATTTCAATGCCAGGAAACATCTACAGGGCTAAATCTATTTCCCAAGGTGGTTTTCCTGTAGGTTGCTGATCTGGGTGTTTTCCAACACATTCATTAATTTCAGAAAATTGCTGATTAGTTTGAACCAAAGTCAATGCCTGGAATGTGATGGCTTTTTCTAGACACTCATCGGCCAAATCCTTGGAAAAGCAGCATCTCCTCATCCTTCACTTGAAGGTTGGTCCCACCTGGTTTGGGGCAGGGCCCCTCTTACATTGTGCCCTTGCGGTGTTGGGATTGGGTTCTTCCTGCTACTCCTGTTCATGTTGGATCCCTGGAAGGACCAGATAGTGTTGGAGCTATGTCTCTGCTTGGAAGGGTGGTGTTTTGTAGGGAAAAGGTGGAAGTTTCAGATGAAGGGTTTGGTTTCATTCCATGCATTTCTTTCCTCTTCCTTGTCCCATGGTTAGTTGGGATTGGAGCCACAATCCCCTGTTTTGTTGGAAGTATTTGGGAGCTCTTGGATGTTCTGGCTGCAGGGCTCTTGGACATCCTGAGGGAAACTGGGCAGGAGAAGAGCCTGAGTTAATCCCATGGTTCTCCTCAATCCTCATGTTGCTACAGGTTTGGTTTTGGTTTGGGGCTCTCTGGCTGCAGCTCCGTTCTCCACATTTTCATCCTCAGGAATTCTTTCTGCTTTGGATGAGCCAACTAACACAGCCAGGCCTGGGGCAGGAATCTGAGGGAGGGGTTGTGGGAGGAAGGGTCTGCAGGGGTCTGAACCCAGAGGAGGAAGGGGAGTGGGTGAAGCTGCAGCTTCTCCAGTGCAATAGGGATATGTGTTGGAAATGTTACCAAATGGACTCCAAAGAAACCTCACCCAAATCTGAAATGTTTTGATTGAGTTCAGCCAAATAGAATTGTGGAATCATGGAATGGTTAGGTTAGGAGGGACCTTAACACTCATCCTGGTTCACCCCTGGTATGGACACCTTCCACTAACCCAGGTTATTCCAAGTCCCATCCAACCTAGCCTTGAACACTTCCAAGAGTGTCACTTCCAAGAGCAATCAATTGATATATGCTTGGAATACCAAAAATTTCTGGGATTTAGTGATGGGTTGTGGGAGCCCATATCCACAGAGTCCTGAAGAGACATGGCAAGGAGGAAGAGAAAAGGAACCCTTTACAGAGGCTCTCCAGTGCCCTTGGATGAGGCACTCCACCTTGGCTTTCAGCTCATCTTTGCTCACAGAGGCACAATCCGTGTGTCCTGGAGCACTTAAAGGGTTTGGGAAATGGAAAAGTGTTTAATGGCAGCAGAAAATGAGATTTCAAATTCCCAGGGCTGTTCTCTTCAAGGACACATTTCCCTTCCTCTCAGGAAGATGACAGATGTCACTGGACAGAGAAGAGGAGGAAGGGTTTGGGCCAGTTGGGGTTTCTAAAAATCCTACATGAACACACTCAGCTAAAGTTGATCCACTTAAGGTGGGATTCTACTCTTTTTAATTAAAATCTGCCCAAAAGTTGGCCTTTAGGTCCCTCTAAAGTCTCTGGAGAGAGAGAGGCCTCACCTTCCTTCCAACAACATTGTCTGCTGTTCTCCCTAAAAGCCTGGAATAAATGTCGTATTTGGTTGAAAGAGCTCTGAGCACAACAAACTCCTCCTGTGCACAGGCCTGCGGGGTGGGGTTTGCTCCTCACACCTGCAAGGGGAAGAAAAAACCATCACTTTGCTCCTCATTATTTAAGTTAAATGCAGGAACATGATGGGATCCATGGGATTGTCCTGGGCAGGGCCAAGAGTTGGACCTGATGATCCTTTGGGTCCCTTCCAGCTCGGGATATTCCATGATTAAACAGGAACATTAATCTAATCCCCCTCTTCCACTTCCAAATGCCCAACCCCAGCAGCTGCTGATGGAAGTCACCCATGAGCACCTTGGGACAGATTCTGATCCTTGTGCAGCCTTTGCCATCCCAAAGATCAGTTCCATGGAATGACACCTCTCATCACTTGCAGGAGTGTCTTCCATGGGGAATTGCTGCTAGGAAAACCATACCTGGGCATTCCTTTCTGCTGGAATCGTTGGCCAAATCCCTGGGGGTTTGGACTGTACATGTATTTATTTATCAGTGAAAGAAGTGGGTTCAGAGTGACAAAACTGCAGAAAAGGAGGATAAATCTTTCCTGGAGAAATGAAATAGGTAATTTTCAGTCTCATCCTTGCTGGAATATCAACAGGGCTCTGTGCCGTGGGTGTAAACACTCTTAATTCCTTTGGCTGCAATGGGATAAGGCTTAGCCCTGGAAATTCCTCTTCTAAAAGTGCTTTTATGTGATTTTTTCTTTTTTTGACATTCCCATGGCCTGGGAACATGTTCTGCTCCATGGAGAAGTTCTTGCACGCAATCCCAAAAGCCACTCAATCTTTTAGGGTGAAGCTGTGTGGAGTTCTGGTAATTGAGCACTTTTTTTGGGATCCATCCTAAAAGGAGCTCAGAGAGCTCAGCATTTCCCTGGTTGGGCCCTGGGTGCCTGGGAGAGTTGGCATCTCCTGGGAAGTGGAAGGAGTGGGGTTGGCTCATTGTCTCTGGGTATTTAATTGCGGAGCTGGGCTGATCTCAGCACCTGCAGCCTGGCAGACCTGGCCCAAACCTTGGCTTGGGAGCTTCTCCCTGCTCTGGAATCCCATTCTTGGTATCCCCTGGCCTGGTGGCTCTGCCAGCTGCTCCAGAGAGGGGATGGAATGTAGAGCTCAACTGCTTTCCTTCATCTGGAGTAAGCCTTTCCAAAAGTTTAGTTCTGATCATTTGGATCCATCTTCCTTGGTTTTAAAAACCTCTTGGAGCATTCCCCCTCTTCTGGCATCTCCAGGGACTGCCTAAATGCTCTCAGTCCATGGGGGTTGGGGGGGAGTTGCTCCTGGGGAACAACTTTTGACCCCAAATTCTTTCTGCTCTTTGGCTGGTTGGGATGGTGGTGTTTATAGCCAGGTGAAACTAGCCCCATCTTCTGGTCTCTGTTGGCTGTTAAACGTGGAAAACTTCCCAAGGTGCTGCCTTGGGATCTCTCCCAGTGCTCCAGTGTTCCCCTTCCTCTCAGGACAGAGACAGGGAGGAGTGAGAGATGGGAAGTCTCTGAGCAACAGCCAGTGAAGAGGCCAAATCTAAAGTTACTCTAAAATGACACTTGCAAAGGAGTTTAATGGTGACACAGAAACCCTACACTACTCATAGTTTGATTGCAGTTTATTGAAGAAATTTCATAAAAATCATATAAAAAGTTCAGCAGGAGCAGAAAATGAGAGGAACGAGCTGGTTACATTTTGGTACAGAATTTCTGAACCATTTTCTTTGCCTCCCTCCCCTTCCCATAAAAAAACCAAAAAAAACCCAACAAAAACCCCACAAACAAACAAACAAAAAAACCCCACCAAAAAACCAAACAAAACCAAACAAAAAATGAAACCTGAATATGTTAAACCAGAGATGTTTTTCCAAGATAAGTAAAATTTATGGTTTGGGTTCAACAATTCTTCCCCTGCTTCCCTGTGTTTCTAACCTGCCTCCATCTTCTGAGAAGGGGAATGCTTTTCTGCTGGGACACCTGTGTGATATGTGGGCTTTGGGCACTTAAAGGTATACCTTCTGGGTGAGTAAAGAATTCATTGGACATTAGAGAGAGCCCTTTGATGTGTGGAAAATTAAGGCTGAATTTTGGGATGTAGGTAGAGCAGGAGAGCCCTGGAGCCAGCAATGCCAGAGGAATTGGGGAGCCTGTGGAAAGATGTTTTGTTTTCAATTCCTTAAGAATCTGGGGAGTGAGGAAGGAGTAGGTGGGAGGCAACACCACCATGGGCTCAACTCTCCTGGATTCCTGGGCAGGTAAAGGAACAGGCTCTGTTTCCAGATGTAAACATGATTCTTGCCCCTCCTCTGGATTGGCACTGGGGCACCGGGAAGGTGCTAACTGAGTTCTGATGTTAATGAGATTCGTTAATGAGACAGCTGATTATTCACTGATAAGCTGCACTCACCAGCTGGGGGAGGGATATGAGGGGAATTGTTTGGACTGGGAGAGGGAGCGCTCCCAAGCTGAGAAATAGCGTTGGGAAGGTTTTCCCTCAATGGCTAAGAGACAAGCAGGGATTTTGAGACGATTCCAGGCTTTGTGCTGGCAGGTGAAGGTGTTGCTTGCCCTCCCGTGCTCCAGGTGAGTGGCTCAGCTCAGGTGGCTTTTCTGGATGGTGCTTTTTGACACAAACCTTACGCTGGAGCTGCTTCCTGCTCCAGAGCCAAATTCCCCCATTCCTAGCCTGTTGAAACTTGGTCTCAGCCCCAGTGTGTTCCCACCTCGGTAGCTGCTCCCAGATGAGACCATGGCTTCGATGGGCACAGGGTTTTTTGGAAAAGTACAAAGGAATTTTAAGCTTTAGTTTTACACATTTCAATTATTTCTTGGACAGTCTCTAACTGATTAGGTTTCACACATTCTCTGGCTTTTCTTCCTGGCCTGAGGCATCTGTGTTTCCCAAGGGACAATCTCAATGTACAAATCCCTTCAAGTTCAAATCTGGTTGAGGAAAATGTGCCTCAGGTTCTTTGGCCTCCCTAGTCCCACCTAAAGGGCTGGGAAAATTAGACAGCAAAACCTAATTATATTAATTTTTGTGCCAATAACTACAAACTGCATCTTCCTTGTCTTACCCTCAGTTCCAAGTACAATCAAAGAATCACTTAATATATTGTTTGTGAGATGGATTACTTACAAATATTCATGGCACCAACACCTTCTCCAGCCAGCCTGGAAGAAAGAGAGGATGGAGAAGTCAAGGCTCCTTATAAGGATAATTTCAAGCAATATTTTTGCACCAAGGACCTTGGAAAACAGACCCAAGGGGGGCTGGGTCTGATGGGGAGCATCCAAGAGGATTTGGAATGACACCTGTAACTACATAGGATGAGGATGAATTTTCTCTGCAAAATTCTGTGGCACTTTCACCTCCTTGCAAGGCAAAGGTGAGAACAATCCTGGATTTGGTTTGCATGGAGAGTTCCCACCTGCTCTTCTCACCCTGCAGCAGCTTCCTGTTGGCTGTGATCTTGATGTCCAGGGCAAGCTTGACATTTATGAACTCCTGGTAATCCTGGAGCTGCTGGGCCAGGTGTGCCTTGGCTTTCTGCAGAGCATCCTCCAGTTCCTCCAGCCTGGCTCTGGCATCCTGAGGGCAATGTCCCTGTGCTGCTCCATGTGTGCTCCATGGCTGTCTGCAGCCCAGCCACCTGCGGGGAACACGTCCAGTGACCATGTGATGGGTCTGGAATTCCTGATTTCCAGGCCCCTTCCAGCCAGGGGTGAAGATAGGAGCACCCCACATTTCGGGAGGTCCTGTGCCTTTACCTATTTCTTCACACTATCCATGTCTGAGTGGAGCTGCTGGACCAAGTGGTTCATCTCTGAGATCTCCACCCTGGTGTTCTGGAGGTCATCCCCATGCCAGCTGGCTGAGAGCTGCAGCTCCTCATACTGGATGGGCAGGGAGGTGCCATGGGGGACAGGCAGAGACTGACCCTGCTCTGATCCTCTCTTGACCAGGACTTTCCACACTCATCTCCTTGAACTTCTCCCTTCTGTGTCCTTCTGAGCTCTCAGTCCCATTCCCATAGGGAATCGGTGTCCGTAGGCAAGCACATCCATCAGGACCTCAAAGAGGCCCTTTCTGGCATCCCCTCAGGGTACTGGGGGCCCTGCAGTCCTCCCCTGCCAGGCTCGAGGCCGCCCACTGAGATCCCTTGAGACGTGGCCCCATGGGGTCCTCCTGGGGCCCATCAGAGTCCCCAAGCCCCTGCCAAGGTGTGGGGTGCCTGCAGGAGGGGTCTCCTTCTGCTCCTCCATCTCTCATTATCAAAGCAACAATTTCACATAGAATTGTGAAGAATCATAGAATCATTAAGGTAGGAAAAGACCTTTAAGATCATCAAGTCCAACTGTCAAACATCTCCAAGGGACTATTTGAACTCCTCTCCAAATCCACTTCATTTTACACCCTTTTCCCCTGTCCTTGCTGCTTGCTTTCTCCAGTATAAATCAGCCTTTGCAAAATGCTAAACAAAAATCTCCCTGTTTGTTTTCGCTTCTTTACCTTCTTCTGGTACCAGGACTTGGCCTCAGCGCAGCTCTGTCAACCATTGGTTGGCAATGTCCTCGTACTTTGCCTTGACATCAGTGGTGATGCTGTCCATGTCTGGATTCCTGTTGTTGTCCATGGCCAGGACTGTGGAAGTGTTGGAGATCTGGGTCTGCATCTGGGACAGCTGCTGTAAACAAATTCATTTTCTGTCCCAAATGTTTCGCTGTTTGTTTGTCCTGAGCTAAAGTGTAGAAGAGAGTTGGGGAGGAGCTGCAGCACTGACCAGCTCTTGGGCTCTTTGAGACTCTGGAGACTGGGAAAATGGGGGAATAGCAGCCTGGGAATTTTGGGATACTCTTACTGCTTTGTAGAAGGCTCACAGGAAGTTAATCTCATCTGTCAGGGCATCCACCTTGGTCCCCAGATTCACCTTGTTCACATCGGCAGCATCCGCATCCTGGAATGGGGGCAATGGAGGTTGGACCAGACCTTCTCTGAGCCCTTGGGCAAAGTCTTTGTATCTAACACAAACCTTTGGAGTTTCAGATTAAATTAAGAACTGAAATTTCATATTAAACTGGAAACAGAGAATTTCTTGATCTCTGCGCCTTTAAACAGAGCCAAGAGTAAACTGATTTCTCACCTCCACCTTTTTTTTGGGAGGGGAGGAGGGAGGATGTCCATGGATCCAAACAATGTCACACCACTGAAATTCCCTTTTCCTGCCAGTGCCCAGGCAGATATTTTGTACAATACTTGAAACAGCATAAACTTATTGTGTCTTCTGCAGGTGGGACCAGGGGCTGTGGATGCTGAGATTGGACACAGAAATGCTGAGGACTGGCAGAGCATCTGGTGAAGGGACGAGAGCTGACCCAGAGCTTATCTGGGGGACCAGATCAGTGGGATCTGTGGAATCTGTGCTGGTCTGTGGGGCACTCCGGAGTTTAGGATGAGGGATCTGAAACAAGGAGGAATTACAGACCAGCACTGCCCTACTGGCACAGCTGTGTGTTTCTGCTTCCTGGGATGACTCCACCTGTTCCTGGTGCTCAGGGCCTGGCACTGCTGCATACAAAGGGTGATTTGAATGTGGTTTGCCTTTCCAAAGCTGTCCCTGCTTTGGTGGTGGTGCCTCCTCACCTTCTTGAACATGACAAAGTTGTTCTCTGCTGTCCTGTGCTTGTTGATCTCCTCCTCACACCTGGGAGGGAGAGCTCAGAATCCCTTCACAGCCTCCACCAAGGGCCTGTGCAAACCCCCTCTTCACACGAGGAGAGACCAAAGGGTCTCCACAGATTTCTGGAGGGAGCAGTGCTGGAACAGAGTCCTTGATGGAGCTTTATTGCTTCTACTTCTATGTCTGTTGTAGTTCATTTATTTAGTTCTGTTTAAATTGTTAGTATTTCATCTGTTTGGTATGTTCCTGGTTCTCCCCCATTTACTGCTTTGGTTGGTTCCATTTGTCTGTTATGTAAACCCCTCCCAGTTTTCCTGAATGTTCCCCGTCCATCACCTTTTACCCTGCCCCATCTCCCCATCCATCACTGTAAACCCCACCTCTCCTTCCAGCTCCTTCCATGCTTTCCTCCAAAACACTATTGGTTGTTATGTTGTATTCCCGCTTTCTTTGTATTCCCATTGGCCCCTGATTTTGTAGCCTCCTCCCCTTACCCCTCCGTCCGTGAGCTCCCATTGGACCCTGGACTGTGCCCGCCCCTGAGATAAAACCCAGTGCACAGAGGTGCTCGGGGCTCTCTTCGGTCCTGAATTCTCCCAGCCCGGACCCTTGTGCTCATCCCCTTTCTTGAATAAACCTGTTCCTGGGAAGTACAGCTGAGTGAGTCTCCTCCTTCCTTTTGCCACCACCCATGACACCTGATTTGGCAGAGCCCGGCAGGATTCGGTGCTCTGAAGGTTCTGCAATGGGATCACCTTTCCCCTGCAGTTCCCCACTCCTGACAACTGCCCGTGCCAGAGTGGCACCATAGAGCTAGCCCAGAGCTCTGGTGCGGCCAAGAGCAGCGTCATATGTCACGGGTAATGATGGAAAAGGCAGCATCCTGGAGATGGGAGGGGCCGTCTAGAAAAGCTGCAGGCCCTTATTAAAGGCACTTTTTATCCCATGAATGGGAGCCCTGTGCTCCTGAAATGTTCTGGGTGGAGCCAGGAATGAGCTCATCGCCACACCTGGTTAGTCAGGAGAGCTGGGATCTGCGATGCAGCTCCCGCAGGATGTCCGGGGAGTAGGGCGAGGGTGGCTAGTGCAGGGAGAGCCAAGGCTACGCTCTTGGGATAGGTCAAAACCCAGTGGGAGCCTGGACTGATGCCCAGCTCCTATGGAATGCTTAAATGGGGGAGATGAAAGAGAGGAGTTCAAAGGAAGGAGTCCGTGCAGGTAATAAACCATGGGCGTCCCCTGGCGCTTTCATGGGGGAGGATTTATTCCCATCAGGAATATCCGTCCCTGAAAATAATCTCCGTTAAGCAGAGCCCCATTTTTGCATTCATTTGTGTGTCTCAAAGCTCTTGGCCACGTAGAAGAAAAAATTTAATATCTGTTTTTCTTCTGTTGCTGGATTAATGTTTGGTCCAGAGGAATCAGAGGTTTGAGTTTGAAGGGACCTTAAAGATCATGTCATTCCACTTCCCATATTAGAAAGAAAATTTGGAACCCAAAAAGTTTAAAATAAAGGTGGGAAAGACAAACTCTTAGGAAGTGGGGCAGGAGCCTGATGTCCTTCTGTAGGTGTGGATGCAAGAGGATGGTCCCTGCCTAGCAATGTGTGTGATGTCATTGAGCTTCACCCCAGAATCCGCTGATCCCAAAGGAATAATTGCTACTTTGTCAGACACAAGGAGAGCTGTGAAGTCTAAACTGCATCTCTGATGTGACCTTTGATTGTTCAAGGGTTTCATGTGCATGCAGATTTCTTTCTCCAGGGCAGTCAAGGATGTTTCAATGCTGCTTTGGGGCTGGAGGGAACTTTTCCTGGTGGGAAAAGCTGGCACAAAGTGTCAGGCATGTGATCTCCTGTGAAAGGAGAGCAGAGGGTCCAAGCAGGATGCACATGGCCTTGTTGGGAGCTGGGATGAGCACTTCCCTCCCACCTTTCATTTTTCTGGTTCCACACTTACAATTTAAGCTCCTAATTTTTTCACATCCATTCCCAGCAGATCCCTGATGGTCATGGGAGCAGACACAAATACTGGATGGATGTTTTCCCAAAGCGCAAAGAGCAGAGGAGAGAGAGAACTCCTGCTCCTAACAGTCCAAAGAGTTGCTGAGCTGAAACTCTCACCCTGAATTCTGGCAACTTTCCATGGGGCAGAAGGGAACTCCTCACTTTCCAAAGTGCTCAAACTATCCAATACATTGAATAAATTCTCATTTAGCTTTAAACTAAAAGAGGAGAGTTTTAGATGAGATATTGGGGAGAAATTCCTCCCTGTGAAGGTGGGGAAGCCCTGGAATGGATTTCTCATGGAAACCTGGGAGTGTCCAAAGCCAGGTTGGATGGGGCTTGGAGCAGCCTGGGATAGTGAGAGGTGTCCCTGCCCATGGCAAGGGGTGGGATGAGATGATCTTTAATGTCCCTTCCCATTCAAACCTTTCCATGATTCTGAGGTTTTTGGGCTGTCTTGGGCCTTTTCACTGATGTGGGAAGAACAGAGTGAAGGAAAACTGGACAGGTCTTTCTATGGGTGTTGCCTACCTGACCTTGAAGTCCTCTACCACGTCCTGCATGGCCTTGAGCTCGGAGCTGAGCTGCAGCCTCTCTCCTCCCAGAGTCTCCAGCTGCTGCCTCGTGCTGCTGATGTACAATTCAAATGTGTGGTCTCCAGGCTATTCTTCACAATCTTCTGGTCTTTCAAAAGCCTTCATTTGGTCTCCAGAACTTTGCTTTGTTGCTCCAGGAACTGCACCTGAAACCCATCAGAACAATACAGATAATTCAGGATCCTCTACTAAAAACTTTCCTTGGTTTTCATGAAATGGAGGTTTAATATGGCAGGGGTTGTAAATATTTTCTGTAATTTAAAGCATGATTTGATGGGCATGTCACCAGAAGATCATTGGTGGGAAGATTTGGGAGCCAGGAGAAATATTCTCTGCAAGGAAACCTGGAGAAATTTGTTCCGCATCCAGGTTGTCAAAAAGATCTGTACGGACAGATGGACAAATGGATATGGAACAAAGTCCAGCACAAAATCCTTAACTCTGCTTTAATGATTTAGAATTAAATTTCTAACACTGAGAACTGCCTGACTCCATCTCCAGGTAATGCTGGAGCTGGAGGAGCACAATGTGTCTCACCTTGTTGATAAAGGAGGAAAATTCGTTGTTGAGGGATTTGATCTGATCCTTCTCCTCCTGCCATACCTGCTGCATGTTGGGGTCAATCTCCAGGTTCAGGGGCACCAAGAGGCACTGGTTGACCATGACCTTTTGGATCCCTCAAGGGTCACATCCAAGTCCTGCTCCTCTAGCCCTGCCTCCTGCCCTGCGGCTGTATCCTGGTCTGGCAGCCCTGAGCCCTCCACTCATGGCCATCCTTATGCTCACCCCAAGGCTGTGAAGGCTTCTTCTGCTGAAAGCTCTGTTGGTCCTTCCCACGCTTCCAGCAGGGCTGTGGGATACAGACACGGAGCTGAGCGTGCTGCACTGGATGGGCATCACAGCAGGAGCAGCACCCAACTCCAAGAGACCCAACACTGAATGAAGACAATGAAGTGAGGTGGAAGAGCAGCAGGAATCTTTGGGAGCTGGGATCAGGAGTCCCCTCAGCCTTTTATGCTTTTAGAGAGCTGGGCTTGACCACAGCTCAAGGGAGTGAGGTCCTAGGTTTGGTGTCTGGCATCCAGCCACCCCCACCCACTCTAATGCCATGAGCTCCAGCGACAGCTCATTAAACTTTCTTACCCCTGTTTTGTAAGATGCTTTTCAAAGAGGAGATTACTGGTGGGGCAAAAAAAAAAAAGCATTTCCATCCACAACTTGCCTTTGGGCTTGATTTTAGCTTGGTTAATGTGGTTCCTGTTTAGTTTAAAGCTGATGGGACTGAAGCTGCCTCAAGAGGGAATCCAGAGATGAGGAAAATGCCAGTTTGATGTGATTTGCTAAAGAAAAAACCTGAGTCTGCCCCCAGATTTCCAGCCATTGTGGGGTAATGACAACCTGTGCTGATCCAGACAAGAAGGTCCTGTCTTGGTCTGCACTTCTGAGCTTTGCAGGCAGAACTTCACCTGCACTGAGGTGCTGCTGGTAAAGGTAGGGTTTTGGGAGGCATCAGTGCCTTTCTGGGAGCCCAGGTGCTTTGAGTCAAAATGCGGAATTCTGAGAATTCTGAAAGTCCAGGGTCCCCTGAGAGAAAACAGTCTGAGGTGTGAAAGTCTTGCTCATCAGAGGAGTCACAGAATGCTCTGGGCTAGAAGGCATCCACAGAGACCATCAAGTCCAACCCCTGGCCCTGCACAGACACCTCAAAATCCCATCCTGTACTGAAGGGCATTGTCCAAATGCTTCTAGAGCTCTGGCAGCCTTGGGCCTGTGACCATTCCCTGGGGAGCCTTTTCAGTGCCCCAGCACCCTCTGGGGAAGAACCTTTCCTGATATCCAACCTAAGCCTCCCCTGACACAGCTCCATCCATTCTCTGGGTCCCTGGTCCCCAGAGATCGGAGCTGCCCCTCAGGATGAAGCTTCAGCCCCCAGAGGGTCTCACCTCTTCTTTTCCAAGGTGGACAAACCAACCCTCAGCTGTTCCTTGTGTGGGCCCTGCAGACCCTTCCCCATCCATGTAGCTCTCAACTGAGCTTTGATGCTGGACAGTGCTTAAATAACAAATCAATCTCCAGCTCTGCTGCTGCCAGTGGGATGTGGACTGGAGAGGAAAGATGGGCAGCTGCTGAAGAGAACATGCCACTTCCTTTCCAGTGCCCTGAGGGTCTTTCACTGTCTCACAACCTCCTCTGGAGACATTATTTCTCCCAAAGAGGGTTGCTTTGGGCGTTTAACGAGTGTGTTCCATTTCTAATTATGGTAATGGCAATGAAGGTGTTTTATCAGTCCCTGCAGATGTGTGTGCAGAACAGATAAGCTACAGCACTCATTTTCTTGGGAAAACCAGGTTTATATCTCTCCATGACTCATCCCATTCGATTACAGAGGTTTGAGCATGACCACTGTGGCAAAAAAGGCTGAAATCTCTTAATGTAGGAATTAAGATAGAAGGACTTTCTCTTGTGCCAAGTAGGAAGGGTAGATATCTTCCCATCCTCATGGAAATGGAACATCCAAATGTTCCTGCTGGAGATGAAGTTCATGGAATTGGAGATGAAGGAGATGTCTCAATTTGCATGTGATTTTTTTTACCTTCAAAGCAGTAAAGTTACTCTGCTGTACCAACCAGCCTTTGTCACAAGATAGGATAAAATAATTGGAATTAAAAAGAGGATGCGACATAATTAATTCCATGCCTTTTATTAGCCAGACACTGGGAAATGAGGGATGTTGAGGGTCAAAGGACAAATGGGAGCACAACTTCTATTATATAAATAATGATAGATGGGTTTGATTTTCAAATCTTTTAAAGAAGCTGGGTGAGGATTTGAGCCAAGAGGAGCCTCAATGCTTGTGGCACTTGGGCCTGGAGTCAGTTCCTCAGTAACATCTCCTGGTGGAAGAGCTGGTGGAGATGGACTTGAAGCTGGAGCTGCTGTCTCTGACCATGCATGAGCCACCTGTGCCATGTCCACTTCCGGAGATGGAGCCTATTCCCGTTCCAGCACAGACTCCACCTCCAGCTCCACCACTGAAGCTCAGGCAGTTCCCACTTCCGTATCCTGTTCCTGAAGTTGTTCTGGTCATGGCTGCCAGAGGAAAACACCCTTGTGAGAGGAATCCACAGGCAGGATACGTGTGGGATGGGCTATGAGCAAGGGTGGGAAGTAAATCTAGAAAGTGCCAAATGTTGCTAAAAGTTACTTACAGATGTTCACTGAACCAGCACCTTCTCCAGAGAGCCTGTCAGGGAGCAAAAGAGAGCCGGTAAGAGTTCAAGGGGAACCTGTGAGCAGGACTTGCTCACAATGACAGGAAAATTTCCTTGGAATATTCTTGAAAGATGAGAAGTTTGTATGAAAGGCTGCCGTTCCCAAACAACTCCTCTTCACAGGTACTCACTGAATGTGGGCTGAAACCTGAGCAGGGCCTGCAGCTCCGTTGCACCTCTGAAAAATTGTATACAAAATCTCACCCACCTGCTCTCCTCGCCCTCCAGCAGCTTCCTGTAGGTTGCAATCTCAATGTCCAGGGCCATCTTGACATTCATGAGCTCCTGGTATTCCCGGAGCTGCCGAGCCAGGTCAGCCTTGGCTTTCTGCAGGGCTGTCTCCAGTTCTTCCAGTTTGGCCCTGGCATCTTTGAGGGTCACCTCCCCACGCTGTTCAGCATCGGCGATGGCTGTCTGCAATCCAGTTACCTGCAGGGGAAAATCCAGGTTTTTATTTCTTATTGAGAGGATAATCCAGCTCTTTCTATCCTAAGGTCCCAATCCCAGGTCTGGTGTTTGGGTTAACATCAATATGTGTGTTCTTAACCATCACTGATCCATGAATTGAATTCAATCCATTGAACTGATCCATGTTCTGAGTCAGGTCACAATCTGGATTTACCTCCACAACTCTGAGAGTCTCCTTGGGGTCATTGATGTTTCACTGAGTAACTCTTGGTGGTGTCACTGCTCTGCTATAAATCCTGTCATGTTCATTCCTGATCCAGCAGAAATCCCTTGGATGAATTTATTTTTATTCCCTGGACAACCCAGAGTTACATTTGATGCATTGGCAATACCCTTTACCTGTTTTTTCACACTGTCAATCTCAGATCGGAGCCGCTGGACGTGGCGGTTGAGCTCCGAGATCTCGTGCTTGGTGTTCCGGAGGTCATCCCCATGCCTGCCAGCTGTGGCCTGCAGCTCCTCGTACTGTCACAGAGAGGAACATCCAGTCAAAGGAAAATAAGCTGGATTTGGAGCTCAACAGTGTGGGTTTGGGGGTGTTTGTGCTGCAAAATGTGTGTGTGTGTTCCCAATCCCAAATTAAGACTTCTGAATTTCATAGGGTTATTAAATCTGAAGACATTCTGTGTTTCAAAACCACAGTTGCACCCACCTCCCCAGAGGAATTTGGGGATGGGAGGGTGGTTTTCCCATTGCAGAAAGCCTTCCCAGGCGCTTACCTTGGACTGGTACCACGACTCAGCCTCAGCGCGGCTCCGGTTGGCGATGTCCTCGTACTGCGCCTTCACCTCAGCAATGATGTTATCCATGTCAAGGCTCCGGTTGTTGTCCATGGTCAGGATGATAGAAGTGTCAGAGATCTGGGTCTGCATCTGAGACAGCTCCTGCAAAAGCAGCAAATACTCCTGAGAGTTGTGACACAAATGTTGCTTGGAGGATGGAAATCCCCAGGGTTAGAGGGGGAGGATGGAAATCCCCAGGGTTAGAGGGGAGAGCTGAGCAAACAAAAGGATTTTTCCAAGACAGCTTCATGCAGAAATATGAAATGGAAAAACCATTGAATAATTTAGTGCAACAGAGGGGAAAATAATCAGCTCTGAGGCTCTGAAATGGGAAAGGAAGACAAGGACTGGGACAAGGTTATAAGTTCTGGTGCTCACAGCTTCGTAGAGAGCTCTGAGGAAGTTGATCTCCTCTGTGAGTGAATCCAGCCTGGCCTGCAGCTCTGTCTTGTCCAAGTAGGCAGTGTCCACCTCCTAGGAGAGGAAACACATCACCAGAATGAGGTGAGTTTCAGAGAAGCAGAGGAAAAGCTGGAGAAGGGGTTTCTTGCAGGCCTGGGAGGCCATGTGGGTGGGCACCCACCTTCTTCAGGGTTACAAACTTGCTCTCAACTGCCATGCGCTTGTTGAGCTCCTCTTCATATCTGTGGAATGGAGGTGGAGGGGTGGTCTAAGCTTGTTTTAATATTATTTCATGTATTCAGGACCGGCCTCTGATTATTTTTTTTTTCTGTACGTACAGTTCTGTGCCTTTGCCCTGTCATTTTTTTATTCTTTTTGCCCTGTAATTTTCTGCCTGTGACTTTTCAGCCATATCTTGTGTTAAACTCAGGCCTTTCTCAGAAGATTAAATCAGAAAAAAAGCTTTTTTCTCCTGTTTTCTGCATCTGTTGCAGCCCACCCAGGCCCAGGCAGACCATGAACAGACTCACTTGTTCTTGAAGTCCTCAGCGAGGCTCTGCATCTTGCTCAGCTCCCCTCCCAGGTTCTCCCTGTCTGTCATTAGACTGCTCAGGTGCCTCCTGAGGTTATTCAGGTAGGTCTCAAAGAGGGGCTCAATGTCCTTTCTCACTGTTTTGTTCCCCTGTTCTTGCAGAAGGGCCCACTTGGTCTCCAGGACCTTGTTTTGTTGTTCAAGGAATCGGACCTGGAGAGAGAAAGGTGTTTTAAGATTTTCCTTGGAGATGTAAGGGACATTCTGCAAGGATTCACTTGCTAGAAGATGGAAGGTCTCAGCCCTTTGGGCACAGCTGATAATTTAAACACTCCTGCTTTCTTTCCTGATTCTGTGTCCTTACATCCCGTACCACCACTTTGTTTCTGTTTTCTGGTCTCACCTAAGCATTCCCAAAAGATTTAAATGACCTCAAAGATGGAAACCCTCAGGATGTGTTCCCAGGCTGCTGGGATGTTAGAACAGGAGCAGCAAAATTGTGGCTAAAGATATAATTTTTGTACTTCCCCACCAAAGAATCCCCACAGCATAACCAGGAATCTCAGGTCTCACCTTGTCGATGAAGGAGGCAAATTTATTGTTGAGGGTTTGAATCTGATCCTTCTCATCCTTACGGATACTCTGGATGTTAGAGTCAATCTCCAGGTTGAGTGGCTTCAGAAGGCTCTGGTTGACTGACACTTCATGGATGCCCCCAGATGGGACACCAGGGAATCTAGGGTCACCAGTAAACCCAAAGGGACCAGCAACAGCCCCACCAAACCCACAGGAGATCCCAGTGCCAGCACCAAAACCTGCAGGTCCATAGAAGCCACCACCTCTTCCAGCCACAGAGATCCTCTGGTATCCACCAAGGCTGTGGAGGCTCTTGCTTCCAAACCCTTCAGTGAACCTTCCACAGCCAGTGGTGGTCCTGCAGCTTCCAGCTTGGGATGCAGGGTGCAGGCAGAGGCTGGAGCTGCTGGCGTTTGGGATGAAGGCAGAAGCAGTGCTGAAGCTGGTTCTGCCCTGGCTCCTCACGGTGCACTGGCGAGACATGGCAGCTGCCAGGAGTGATCCAAAGAATAAAGGAATGAGAGGAAGTGGCTGGAGATGAAGTTGTTCTCCTCCTGCCTGGGACTGGCCTTTTATACCCTCCTGAGGAGGGGACATCACCGGTGTGGGGCTCATTCTGCTGATTAACTGGGCCCGGCACACCCACAGTGAGTTCACCATAAGCACCTATGGAGCTTTCAAAAAAGTGCAGGGGTTGCATTATTTTGGTGTTGAAATATCTGAGAAAACCTCGATAGTGGCTGCTCAGCTCCTGTTTGCAGCCACCCCTTTCCCACTCCCTCCTTCCACTGCTGCATGAGATGGTTCCTTGTTGGGTAAGTGCTCACTCATCTCCAGTCTATGGATGAATCAACCCAGGTTGTGTAAGGTTAATTTGGTTGATTTTGGAAGGTTGGTTCCTGGTGCAGGGTCTGAGCTCTGGAAAGTCTCTGATCATAGCTTGTGGTTTTGAGCAAAAAGGAAAGAGGTGATAGAGGGAGGGCCAGGGTGATGATGGAGGAGTCTTGGAGCACCAGACACCAAAAATCAGCTAGGTAGTGGGAAGGATGTGGAGGGAATTGTATGAACAGTGTTCTCAGACCTTTTCTTTCTGTGAAAACTGTCCACATTCCACACAAGCATCAGGGTTGGAAGAGACCTTCCAGCATGACCACCCTAAACCATGTCCCCAAATGTGCCAAATCACCCTGATTTGGACTGACAACAGATGGTGAAATATCAGAACCTGCCCCAGAAGGGAATTCCCATCATCTGTGACACCACAAATGCTGACTCGGCAATTTCTCAGGGCTTCGCCTGCAAAGATTTTTGATCTGTTTCCTGACTCATGGGATGACCTTGTCTCTACATGGTGTTACCAGGCTCCCCTCCCCATGTCTGTTGTCTTTCCCCTCTGATATCTGTTACTCACCAGGAAGTTCAGTGCTTACAACACTGCTCACAGACACCTCTCTTCACTCCTACCCCCTGTGGCTTCCAGGGAAAGCCAAACAGGTCATTTCCCCGGTGAAGGACATGGTGTCTCAGCTCTGGCACACAGGGAATTATCCTAGAGCAGGCAATATGCTCCCAAATCTCTCCCGGTGCCTTGTCTGGATGCCCAGGGGTGGGCATGCTTTTCCCAGCTCCTGCAGCCTCTGGGGTTGGCCACAATTTGACTCTGCTGTGAGTGCCCAAGCTGAGCACCCACTCCTTGGAGGAGGTGCAGCCCTCAGCCCTCCCACAGAGCATTCCTGGGAATCCAGCTTTCCCCATCCATGTCCAGGTACAGGGATATGCCACAGGTTTTTGCAGGTGCATCTTTCAGGAGTTTGTCCTGGTACATGTGGCAGCCAGACAGAAAAGTGAGTGTGATTGGAAGGTCTCAGGGGGGAAATGGGCAGTTTCCCATCATATCTTTTTGCCTTTCAGCCAAGCTTTTTTATTTTTATTTCTATTTTTTTCTCTCTCTTCTTGTTGCATTTGCATTACACACCATGGAATGACAATAACTCTTGGGAGTGTTTCAGCTCCTTTGTGTTACAACAAACAGCTGTTTTTAAGAGAGAGGAGCTCCTGTGACTGAGCCTCAGGCTGTCGTAAGGAACTCTGTAAAATCCTTATGGGCACCAACCTGCAATCAGCTCCCTCCACACACTGCAAATCCAGGCCCCTGAGTGCCAGCACCATCCATGTCATTATGACTAAGGCTTTAATCTTGGCTGGGCTAGAATTAATGGGGATCATCTTGTCCTACTGAAATACCAGCCCCAGGTCATGGCTGCAATCTGTCAGGATGCAGGAGGTGACAGCCTGGTGACCAGGGCCTTGCTCTTGAGCAAGGACAGCTATAGGTTGGTTAGGTATCCAGAAATGTGATGCCCGGGAAGAACAAATATTCTGTCCCTGGCATTTCCCAGGCTGGATGAAAGGCTTTGCTCTCTATGCTATGACCCAGGTGTGGATGCAGTGGGCAGCATGTTCCGATGTCCCTGTTGGACGTGGGACCAAGTGTTGGTGTCACAGATGATGGGAATTCCCTTCTGGGGCAGGTTCTGATATTTCACCATCTGTAGTCAGTCCAAATCAGGGTGATTTGGCACATTTGGGGACATAGTTTAGGGTGGTCATGGTGGTGCTGGGCTGGCAGCTGGACTAGGTCATGCTGGAAGGTCTCTTCCAACCCTGATGCTTGTGTGGAATGTGGACAGTTTTCACAGAAAGAAAAGGTCTGAGAACACTGTTCATACAATTCCCTCCACATCCTTCCCACTCCTCAGCTGTTTTTTGGTGTCTGGCGCTCCAAGACTCCTGCTAATGCCCCATGTATTGACCTTTGACAACGTTAGGGGCTGGAGCATGTCCAGAGATGGGAATGGAACTGGGGAAGGGGTTGGAGCACCAGGGAAAGGTCTGGAGAGCTCCTGAAGGAGCTGGGATGGATCAGCCTGGAGAAAAGGAGGTTTTGGGGAATTCCCTGACAGGAGGGGGCAGCCAGGGGAAAGTCAGGCTCTGATCCAAAAGAAAACAGGACAAGAGGAAGCAGCCTCAGGCTGTGCCAATGGAAACTTAGGTTGAACATCAGGAGGAATTTCTCCATGGGCATTGGAAGGGGCTGCCCAGGGAGGTGGTGGAGTCCCCCTTCTGGAGGTGTCCAAGGAAGAACTGGACAAGGCACTTGGTGCTCTGGGCTGGGTTGCAAGATGGGGATTGTGCACAGGTTGGATTCAATGGCCTGGGAGGGCTTTTCCAACCTCAAGGGTTCTGGGATTTTATGATCCCAAATCCTTATCATTAGAGAGGGTGTGTTTGGGCAGCAGCAGAAGGAAAGCCATTGGCTGACCTGGTCCAGGCTGCTGTTCTGAGGGAGGATATTGCTCCTTCCCTGGAGGCTGCTGAGAGTGGTGGTGGAGCAGGAGTGGGGACCCACAGCAGATCCACAACCAAGCCTGCAAGATTTCAGGAAGGAGACTTCCTCAGGGATACACAGGGCATCCTAGAAAATGATGGGAAACTACTGGTCCTGAAGGAAACCCTGAATCCAGTCTGTCATTCTAGCACTGCCAATTCCCTTCTATTTCCCCAAATCTGTGAATATTTTCCTAAGAGGGCTTCTCTATTCATTACTTGAACCTCTTAAAATCCAGGGAGTGAGGGCTGGGATGTTTTTTCCATTCACATCTGTTCATTCAAGTGACCTTCCAGCAGTGAGATCTGTCACTGCAGATGTTTCTCTGCTTTTACTTCTCCATTAATTTCTCCCAATTAGTCAGAACCACATCTGAAATCCCTATGCCTACTCTGGTTTTTCTCTTACCTTCTCAAAACAAGATCTTGTCTCCAACATATCCTAAAAATCCGAAGAAATGCTGGATCTTGAAGAATTTCACTTCTCAGCAGTGAAATAAATCCCTTTCTTAGGATTTATTTATAGCTTTTTTATAGCTACTGGGTCAGTGACATTTAATTGAGTGTAGGACCATATCTGGATCATAATTCCTGTTGACCCAATTGTGGACCTGATCCTGCCCCTCTGTATGGTTAGAATAGAGGGAACACCAGCACCAGGACCCAAACTGAGCACCTTAGCCAGGGAGGGCTCTCAACCCTCTCAGGCAGATGTTGGCACTGCTGGCTCCAAGGTGTGGGTGAGACCAGGGGTTTGGGATAGATGATTCACCTATCAAGGCCAGGGGGGTTGCTCTGGCTCCTCTTGTTTGAGGTTTGTGCAAGTACATCAGACACCTGGCACTGGGATCCCACCCCCAGGATCCAGGCTCTTGGATGCTTGATGGGCTGGGAGCTGCAAGTAAATTAAACTCAGACCTTTTCCCCTATGCCTGACTCCTGCCTTGGCGTGTCTTGGTGTTTGGCTTCCAGGTGTTTTCCCTGAACAGTGGGGAGGGAATGCTGAAATCAACACTAAGCCTCCCTTTGAGGCTCTGCTGCACTGGGGTGTTCTGGCTGCTGACAATGAAATTCTGAGTGAAATTCTGAGTAAATTTGAGTGAGGAGCAAAAATCTGAGCTTGGTCAGGACCTGAGGGAAAGTTCTTGTTACCTGTGTTTGCATTTGCTCTTGCACCTCTTTAATTAAAAGGACCACAAAATAGAATAAATTACATGTGCATTTTTATTAGACAAACCCCAGAAAGTGAAGAGAGACAAACAGTCATGGGACATATTTTATATACAAAATCCGGCCAAAAAATTGCTGAGCTGGAGCAAGCGAGCTGCAAATTTAACCCAGTGAGACTCAGGTTCCAGGGCTGAGCCCAACAGGATGTGTGCGAGACAACACAGCTGAGAGAGAGTTCCTAAAGTAGGGCTCCTGTAGGACAGGACTTGGGGTGCAGGTGGCCCTGGTTGTGCTTGACCCCACCATGCCCCAGTAAAGGACCAGTTTCGGTGCTTTGTGGTGCATGGTGGTGACTGGAAGGAGAATTTTAGCTCCTGTAACTTCTTCTGGTGGAGGAGCTGGAGACAAACTTCATGCTAGAGCTGCTGCCGGCTCCGAGGGTGGTGCTGCTCATCCCGGGAATGCTCCCACAGTTGAAGCTGTTCCCCAAATTGCAGATCCCCCCTCCCATGCTGAGGTTGCTCCCTCCTCCGTATCCTGTTCCCACTGTTGTTCTGGTGACGGCTGCAAGGAGGAGAAGGAAATGTTTTAGTATCTCTGGGCATTGGCTTCTTGGTGCAGAGACACAGGAATTTTTATATTTTAGAAACTTACAGATGTTCACTGGGACCCCATCTCCAGCCAGCCTGTTCAGGGATGGAACACAAGGAAGAGGATTAGAAATCTGTTGATATTAGGAGGGGACAGTAAGGTACATTTCCCAGAGGCCTTTGGGGAGAAAAATAAAATCACAGCACAATTCGTGGATTTTTGTTTTTTGCATTATCTGGGACAATCTCCCTGGTCTGTGCCCCCTGTTTAGCATTTCAGAAATGCTGAGCTTCTCCTGTGCCATTCTCAGCCCCAGGGCTAGATGTTTCCCACCCACCTGCACTCCTCGCCCTCCAGCAGCTTCCTGTAGGTTGCAATCTCAATGTCCAGGGCCAGCTTGACATTCATGAGCTCCTGGTATTCCCGGAGCTGCCGAGCCAGGTCAGCCTTGGCCTGTTGCAAAGCGTCCTCCAGCTCGGCCAGTTTGGCTCTGGCATCCTTGAGGGTCAGCTCCCCACGCTCCTCGGCCTCGGCAATGGCAGCTTTCAGGTTTGCACACTACGGAACACAAAGGTCTACTTGAAGTCCCCACCCCAGACTCAGGTTGTTCTTGCAGTCACAAGGCTTTATCCCAGCACCATCAGCTTCAGCAGCTTTAGTGACAGTTTTCTTTTTGAATGAAAAAGAGTCAAACTGAGCTGAACTGCCCAGGTTGCTCCAACCTTGTCCTTCCTCTCCCTGCAAGTCTGGAGGTAAATTGATTAAAAGTGGGGTTTGCTGCCCTTTACCTGTTTTTTCACACTGTCAATCTCAGATCGGAGCCGCTGGACGTGGCGGTTAAGCTCCGAGATCTCCTGCTTGGTGTTCCGGAGGTCGTCCCCATGCCTGCCAGCCGTGGCCTGCAGCTCCTCGTACTGTCACAGAGAGGAACAACCAGTCAAGGAAAAATACACCATTTTTGGAGTTACCAGGGGCCTGAAAATCCCTCCTCAAGCCCAGATCAGCAGCTGGGAAGGTTTTTTCGGAAGAGTCAGTCTTTATCTGTTCCAGACAAGATAAAGAGATGTAATGGAAACCTCAGATCCTTCACCTTGGTCTGGTACCAGGACTCAGCCTCAGCCCGGCTCCGGTTGGCAATGTCCTCGTACTGTGCCTTGACCTCAGAGATGATGCTGTCCAGGTCCAGGTTCCTGTTGTTGTCCATGGTGAGAACCACAGAGGTGTCAGAGATCTGGGTCTGCATCTGGGATAGCTCCTGCAAAAAGCACAGGGAATGAGGTAATTCCCTTGGGAGATGCCTTTTCACCCTTCCAGGTGAGCTGCAGACCTGGGAGAGGTTGTTACAGATTGTTATCTGGACAGCTCAGGTGTTGGTGCAACTCTACAGTGGGGAAGGATTTAGCATCTCCCGGGGGAAGGAATTAGAGGCTCTCAGAGGAATGGAGGGAGAGAAGCTTTTCACCGAGGGCCGAGATGTTTTGAAGCTGGCTGTACTCACTGCTTCATAAAGTGCTCTCAGGAAATTAATTTCTTCACTCAGTGCATCTGCCCTGGCTTGGAGTTCCACCTTGTTCATGTAGGAAGCATCTACATCCTGGGGAATGAGAGATTTTCAGGTGGTTTACACCCCTATCAGTAAATTAGGAACACACATTATGATAACAGTCCAGGAAGGAAACCATAAGAAAACTAAAGGGGGTTGGAATTGCAATGGGTGGATTTGTGACTGAGTGGGTGATCAGAGCCCTAGAGTGAGCCATCTCACAGTGTCCTGGAATTTGCTCTCACCTTCTTGAGAGTCACAAATTCATTCTCTGCAATGGTCCTTCTGTTGATCTCATCTTCATACCTAAAGAAGGATAGCACAGGGAGTAATTGTTTGGGCAGGTAACAGGGAGATTTGAGTTTCCTGAAATGAATTTCCTTCAGAGCATTTTGCATACAGTGCTCTTTTCCTTCAGTGAGAGACCAGGAGCTGAACCAGTTAAAACAAGTATCTCAAAATAATTTTAACGAATCCATTATTTTTTACTTTTTTTTTTGCTATTAGTCATCCTCCTTCTGCTGTTTTAAACAAATGAAGTGTGCTGCCCTGAAACTTTCAGACCTACTGTGTAATTTTTCCCTCTCAGTAGGTAATTTAGTTAATAAGTCTTTGATCATGCTCCAAATGATCCAAATGAGTATTCCGTAAATGTTGGTGTACTTGGATCTGTTACTCGGTTACTGAGAAAATTTCTCCTTGAGAAAATGTCATTGCTGGGAATTCCAGGATCTCAGACTCTCCTGAATTGCCCATTTGGTTTAACAATGTTGAGAGGAGAAAGGCTGCACCTGCACAGGTGAGTAGAGCATTAGCTCGAGACTTACTTCTTCTTGAAGTCCTCGACCAGGTACTGGGTGTTGACAAGTTCTCCCTCCAGCCTCCCCTTGTCGCTCAGCAATGAGTTCAGTTGCACCCGTAGGTTGTTGATGTAGGTCTCGAAAAGTGGCTCCAGATTGTTCCTCACTGTTTTCATTCCCTGCTCCTGCAGCAAACTCCACTTGGTTTCCAGCACTTTGTTTTGTTGCTCAAGGAATCGGACCTGGAAGGAGAAATATCCTGAAGAGGCTTTGAAAGAACAGACTGGAGAGAATTTCCCTGCAAAATGGGAGGGTCTCAGAACTGGCTGAGAGCATGAAGTGTTCCTTCCAGCTGGTGTTCAGAGCCAAATTCTCATCTGTTGGGAAATTTGACTGCAAGGACCCTGTTCAGTGTTACAAACTCTGGAACAACACTTGATTTTCTGGCTTCCCATTCATGGTTTAAATTGAGACCGGTACAGGGATTTTGTGGTAAAAATGTAAGCAAAATCAGATAAGGAGCAAAACAGGGCTTGCTCTCTAATTAAAATATCACTGTTAAGGTGCTGCTCCTCCTTCCCTTCAGTAGAGCTCCCCTACCTCACTAAACATCAAAAATATTTCAGCATTTTCCTTGAAACCAAGGAGGAGCAGTTTGATCAGAGCAGGAGCTGAGCAGATGTTCTTGTGCATCAGTGAAATATGGTGGACAGACAGATTTGGATCAGATTTTGATATTTTGAACTAAAAATCCAAACATTTTGGTAACAGATTTAAATGCCTTTGAGGGAATTCAAGAATTGAGAAGCTGCTTCTCCCTTGTGCCAATTTCTTGGTAATTTTAGGTGGGTTTCTGGAATTCATTTAATCATCTACAAAGCTGTTCCCAAGGCTCCTGAAATGCTCACTGGAGGAGCCTAAAGTCTCCAAAAGGGTGGGTTTGTCCTTTGGAGATATCTTTCCCCACAGCCTGTGATATGTGGAGCAGCAAATGAGGAGGAACTCAAACACTGGATGATTAATTCATGGCAACCGCTATGGAACAGGTGCCATTCCCTGGAGTTTCCAGGGCACCTTCCAGTCTCATTCCTCACTTCTATTCCTCCTTGATCAGCTTTTGCCTTCATCAAGCAGAAAAGAAAACTGTCCCTGTCAAAAAAATCAGGAAATTTAGGAAAGCTCAGATCTCACCTTGTCAATGAAGGAGGCAAATTTGTTGTTGAGGGTTTTGATTTGTTCCTTCTCCTCTTTTCGGATCCTTTGGATGTTGGGGTCAATCTCCAAGTTGAGCGGTTTCAGGAGGCTCTGATTGATGGAGACTTCGTGGATGCCCCCAGCTGGGAATCCAGGGCCACCCCCAAAGGCCCCATATCCATAGCCAAGATTGGCTGGAACACCAAAGCCGCCCCCGTACATGCTCCCGGCGCCACCACCAAACCCTGCAGAGCCATAGAAGCTGCCACCCCTTCCAGCCACGGAGATCTTCTTGCAACCACCAACATTGTAGAGGCTTTTGCTTCCAAAGCCACCCCCAACCCTGGTAAAGCCACTGCCAGCATTGCAGCTGCCCAGGCGGGTGATGGAGCAGGAGCTGAAGCTGGTCCGGCAGGTGTTGGGCACCACTGCTGAAGCAGCACTGAAGCCACTTCTCCCCCTCTGAATCCTCACAGTGGACTGGCGAGACATTGCTGGGGCTTTTTGGATTGAGGCAGATGCTGAAGCTAGAATAAAGGAGCAAAGGTGCTGGCCTGGAGCAAGGAGTAGGAGGGGAAGGAGAGAGGTGAACCTGTGCTCACAAGGGCTGGGGAGAGCCCTTTTATGCATGTATGAGCCTGGGATGGGTTGGATGAGGTGGATCATCTTTCTGATGAATTAGGCTTGGCATGTCCAACAGCATTCTGGAGAGTGAACTCACTCCACACACACGCCCTGCTAAAATAATACAGCCCGGGTTCTCAGCAACAGGGAATTGTTTGGGAATAACTGTCGCCGGTCTTTGTAGACAGCCAGACTCGTCCCCATTTCAAAGCTGGAAAGTGCTGATGAGTCACGTTGGGCACTGGCAGCAAAACACCGCTCAAGTGCCTGTCAGTCAACACCTCTGTCATTGGAAAACTTCATCCCTCGGGATTGCTTTCGCCCCTTCTTTTGTTCACAAGCAGGGCTTGGGAAAGTTTAAATCCTTTTGCTTTAGGAGCGGGACCAGTGCCAGTTCCACAGCCAGCCCTGCAGTCAGTTGTTTTATCCTGGGGTTTTGGGATATCTCTGTGATACGATTCTTGTGAAATTTGCCCAGAGAGGTTATGGACTCCCCATCCCTGGAAGTGTCCAAGGCCGGGTTTAATGGTACTTGGAGCAACCTGGTCTATGGCAGGTGTCCCTGTCCATCAGACTAGATGATCTTTAAGGTCCCTTCCAACCCAAACCCTCCTGTGATTCTGTGGACACGCAGTCCCCTCTGAGCCACCACAGAAATCAGCAGATACAATTTTGCTCCCCATCCCTAAAAAGCTCAGGTCCCTCTGGAAATCTTGCTGGAAATCCTGCTTCTCCAGGCTTATTCCACTGTCTTAAAGAATATATTTATGTGAATAAAAATGGAATATTTTGACAAGGTCTTTTTGTTCCTGTGTGGATTTTACAGCTGCCACTGAGCTCTGTCACAAACATGTGCTGCTACCTTGGGTTTGAGGGTTTGGACTTTATTTCAGCAGGATGAAAACAAACAAGCAAACAACTAAGAAATAAATACATAGGAGGAAAGATTGTGGGAATGGGAACTGCTTTGACTCCACTGGCTCTGTGGAAATGGAGTGCTCCAGGGCTGTTCCCAATGCACACATTAAATACAATGTCATTTCTCAAGTATTTAATCAACTCCTTCAGCACATCTGGAAGTGTGATCCTGCCTGCTGAAATCCACTGGAAAGTGCTCTACAGGATTCCCTCTGCCCAGATCCACAGGACACTCTAGGACATCCTGGGTCTTTCCTTTCCCACCACAGGTAGCAGCACACCCCTTTGCATTTAACAGGTGGTTTAACTAATAATAAAAGATAAAAATGTAAAAAACAATTCATTTTAAGAGACAAAAGTGCTTGTGGTGTTTTGTGTTGTTCAGGAAAATAGGATTTGTATTTAATTTATTTATACAAAAGACTGAAATTGTAAATGTATAACCCTGAGCAGCTTCCCCTTGTGCTGGCTGCAGGCCAGAGCAGCTGCTGCAGCAGCACGGGAAGAATGGAATAATGAGGAATCAACGGAATAATGAGGAATCACCATGGTGGGGGCAGTTGTGCTTCCATCTGCCCTTGCCTGGCGATGTAGCCAAGTGCAGGAAACTCCCAGAAATTCTTTGTGTCCCCGTTGTTTCCCAGCTGTCTGAGGGACAATGTTTGCAATGGAGGTTTTAAATTCAGTGTTATTCTTAGACAGGGTTTGTCAGGTTGGTTTTGTGTTTATTGTCAGACTGATATTTTATTGCAAGGAAGAGCTGAATTCTGCAAGTTTTGCAGAATTAGTCTGTGTCACTGTGTCTGACTCTGCACCCCTGGGACCTGGAAGCAAACAGATTGTAAGCAAAGTCTGTGTCCAAAGGGCATTTTTTAAAAGATTATTGATCAGCCTGGAGGCTTTGCCCACCAACCTACAGATATCAGGACTTGAGGTCATGAGATTCATTCCCACATGCTGGATTTCTGTCCCAGGCAGAAAGATTTCTAACTGAAAGAGGAGAAAATTGGGTTGGATATTGGGAAGAAATTCCTCCCTGTGAGCATGGCAAGGCCCTGGCACAGGTTGCCCAGAGAACCTGTAGCTTCCCCATCCCTGGAAGTGTCCAAGGTCAGGTTGGAGCAGCCTGGGATGGTGGAGGATGGCAGGGATGGAATAGGCTTTGAAGTCCTTTCCCACCCAAACAACTCCATGACTGTAAGATACTCAAAAGCAGCTGGAAGTTGCTAGCCCATGGCTCCTTTGGGAATTGATCTCTCAGCTCTTTCCATCTGCCCTAACTCTGAGTACGTGAAAGGAGTTGTATTCCAATTTTTCCAGTAGAGATCAGCACCAAAGAGCAGATCCTCCCTCCCTAGGGAGATGCACAATGTGGGAAGTTTGGGTGTGCAGGGCAGAGCCCCCCCAGTTCTCCCAGTGGGATGTGTCAGTGCTTTTCTTTTTCCAAAGGCTCCCTTTACATCTGAAACTTGTCTTTTTTTGGCTAAGGAATCTACCAAGTGCGTTGGCGCCCATAGTTAATAACAGTAGTAATAATGCAGATCCTCCAAGCAACTGAGAAGGAATTAATTTCTTTCCATTCCACATTCTGCCAGGGTGGAGGTAATGTGGTTGTCACTCACCCAGAAGGAATTTCAGAGGTAATTACAAAAGGCAGAACTGGGAGCACAAGGAGCTGTAGCTACAGGTTTGGGATATGAGCTGATGGAAAGGGGGGTCCCCACCCTGCTCTGTTGATGAAACACAGGGTTTCCAGGTAGCTCCTGGGAGAGTGTCTCCCATGATCCTGCAGCTCCAGACATGGAATGAATTTGCTGCTCTGGTACAGGAGCTTCCTAATACAGAGGTTCCAGAGGATGGTGCTGGAGCTTACCCACTGCTCGGGAGCTCTTCCTCCTGATCCTACCTCAACAGCTGTGTCTGGGCAGGTTCCTCTGGGCCAGAGCTCCCCCGGTGTGAGAGAGGCTGGGCGGGTTCTGGAGCTCACTTCCCTCCTCCTCGTCGTTTCTTCCCACCAGGATGAATAGTCTCTGCAAGGCCAGAGCAAGAGGCAGGAGAACATTTTACAAATGCTGTAAACCTGGGAGTAAAGTCTTGGCTGAATTTGCATCTGGCACCATGCTACTGTCAAGGTAAAAACCTCTCCTTTGAGAATAGGGAGTTCTGCTTCTGTCAGGGCAATAAATGCAATTCCAGCCCTTTTAGTGAGAAATCTGAGCCATTTTTCTGTGGTTTAGTGAAAAGGGATGCCCCCAACAGCTTTTCATCACCTCCTTTCCATCTCTCTGCTCCGCCGCTGCTGTCCAGAATCCACTTTGGAATCCTTCATCTGATGCAACTTCTCAGACTGAAATTTTTGGATGTTCCTCTCTGTGTTTTGTTTGCAAAAATGACCATATTTGTAAAACAAGAGCATGTCAAAGTACCTTGAGTTCACCTATGCTACCTAATCTCAGTTTAATTATCAGCAAAGTCAAGACTGTAATTTAGGTTAACTGTTTAAATTAAAGCCTTTGGGTTAATCTTGGGCTTCCAAACTAAATTCAAATCCTACTCATTTCGGGCATAATTTACGATTTCATCCCATATTAATGAAGACCAGCAAGAGTGAGTTTTTTCCACAGGAGATCACTGAACTCACAGCATCCCTGTGCTGTGGGGCGAGACCCCTCTGAGACCCCCTGGGTGGGAGACGAGAGTCCATGAATCCCATTTCCTGAAGGGATGAATTAGGATGAGCTCCTCAAAAAGTTTTCCCATAGGTGTTGCCCTGTGCTGGGTCCTTTGAGCCTGTTCCCAGCAGTGTCTGGAGGCCAGTCAGCTCCAGCTCCTGTGTGACTTTGAAGTGTAGGTGTGACCTGCTTTCCCCAGATAATTGTTTTCTGTGCCAGCACGGAGACTTTTGTCCAGTCCAGGCTTTGTGAAGAGCTTCACCTCCATCACTGCTGCCTTGCACACACCTGGGAGGGCTTGCTCTCTCTGGAGTTTGTTGTATCTTGAAGGAACCTCAGACTTTTGGAGGGGTCTTGTACCTCCTTTCTCCTGTTCTGGTGCCTGGATGGTGGCACCTTAAGGAACCTGGGTCTTCCACATCTCCTTGTAATGTCTTTGGGGTATCCCCTGCTCCAGGCTGGGCTGCTGGGGCTGTGACCCTGCCTGAAAACATGAACTCCAAAGGCTGAAGGTGGTCGCAGGGTATTTGTCTTATCCCATCCTTTCTTCTGGCCCTGGGACATGTCTTTTCTTCCAGTAAAGAGCACAGAGCCCTGGACATGGTGTTTTTGGGGAGTCCCCCAGTTTTGGTGAGCTCTGTGCACATTCCACATCCCTCAGCTCCATCCTGGCTTGGCTTTCCTTCCAAAGATCCATAGGAGTTTAATTTCTCTCTGTTAAAATAAAGCTGGATTGGCACAGGGAGCTGGGAAGATAAACAAGGATTATCCATGTGTCCTGGAAATTGGATCCAATCACAGAGCAGCAATTCCAGGGGACCTCATGTTTATTTACCACTTTTCTGTCCTGAGGGATTGGTTCCATTCCTGACCACCAACTGCTTTGGGCAGCAGAATATTGCTCCAAGTGAGCAGATGCCAGATGGGAATATTGTTCCACTCTGGATTTTCTGCATCATATGTTGCCTTCCCTGCAGGCATTTTGTGTCTTGTTTCATTCACAGCCTGTGCAAATAAACAATTAGCAAATTAAAATAATTTTCTTTGATGGAAATTCTGCTTTTAAGTAAAAAAACTTGCCAGGTTTCATTTTGTAATTGTTAAGGGAAGTTGGTTCCGTTTTTGGACAGGATCATTCCCATAGGAAACGTTGAAATTAAATGTTTGGTTTCAGAAAATGTTTCACCCTGTGTTTTGGCGGCAGCTAAAATCACATGTCGTGCTTGACTTGAGTGTGTTAAATTTTCCAGGTCTCAGCAAATCAGGAGGATGGAGGTTGAATACAGCTTTTTGCATCTACGCTGAAAGCTCACAAAGATGTGCCAGGATGGACTCTTAGAACACTTCACTGGAAGAAGAAAACAACAGGGCTGCTCTGGGCTTTTTTGGCTGTATCCTCACCCTCACCTGCAGGTGACAGACCCAGCACTGGCTCATGGAGACTCAGGAGCTGTTCTGGGGCCATGGGGATGGGTAAGGATTTGGCAAAGATGTTTCATAGAGGGTTCACTGGTGGTGGACTCATGTGTTGATGTGGCCGATGGTCCAATGTGTTTGTGCAACTTGGGTTAAAAATCAAAAACCATCAGATTTGACATTTTCAGTAATAAACCCCAACAAATTGGGCTGCTCTGCCTCCAGCCACCACCTTGGCTCTGGGAGCTCATCCCCATTCCCTCAAATCAGTCTAAGAAACAAGGCTAGATGCTTGAAAAGTGGGTAAAACTCTTCGTTGAATGGAGCTGAACCATTCACCCCCCATAAAACCTCCTGTGGTGCAAAGGGGCTGCCCCAGCTTTCCCAAGACATTGTTCCATGGCCCTTTCCAGGCGCTGGAGTGGAGCCTCGGGATGTCCATCCCACCATAGGACCATTGGGCGGGACCATTGCTTTCCCTGCTCTGGGTCCCCACCTGCTGGAGATGCTAGGTTGGCTTGGCTGGGACTCTCATACCTGCACCAGGTGATGGATGAGGAGGTCTCATTGCTGTGGGAGCTCAAAGGCTTTTCCCCGGAAAGCTTCTCTGGAATGTTGCATGAGGGGCTTTTTCTGGCAGACCCAGCTAACGACCCCTCTCCTCTCCACACCCAGCTGGAGGTTGCAGGGATTGAGGGATGGGTTGATGGACACTGACCATCTCTTCTTGGGACCAGCATTCCCAAAGTGTGGATCCTTCCTCATCTGCCCCTCTTCTGCCCTGGCTCTTTACTTGCCTGTGGTTCTTGTCCTGCCGTTGGGGCTGGATTCCCACCTTGTGTGGTGCTGCCCCATTCCTGCCAGGATCCACACCTGGTGCTGGCAGGGAGCGGGATCAGGAGACACCTGTGGAGCCACCGGAGTGAGCCCAGGATTGGTATGGAATCTCAGCTGAAACCAGGCAGGTCATAGAAACCTCCTGGGCAGCTTGGTGGGATTTAGGAGACTGAAGTGCTGGGGGCACCTTGGAAGACCTTGGGTTCACTCCAAATGAGACCCTGAAACTGCCCTTGCAGAGGAGCAGCCAGGATGTTTCATGGGATATTTGTGTGTCTCGGGAAACCTCAGTGTGCAAACAGTGTCTGTGTGCAGATTTTGGGTGCCTTGCCCTGTTCCTGCCCCTGCAGCTGCTCTTCCCAATCAGGGCAATGTCCACCTCCTCCATCCCCTTCCTGCTGTGTGCCAATCTTGCTGTGCTGATGCCAGAGGTAGGCTACTCTGATGTACCATTTACTCCAGCTTGTACAAACTAATGGCTGAACCATGCCCTGCATGAGCCAGCCTGAGAAACCCAAATAAACCTTTGGGAATCACCTTCCTTTTTCCCACTTCCCTATACTTCCTTCGTCCTTCAGTGACAGGCAGAAAGGGCAGGTAACCACCACAGTGAGATTCATCCAGCTTTTGGGTCAGATCTGAGGCAGCTTTTCCTTCCTGTGCCTCAGTTCTCCATCCATAGAATCATGGAATACTTTGGGTTGGAAGGAACCTTAAAGTCCATTCACTGTCACCCACATGCCATGGGCAGTGACACCTTCCACAGACCAGGTTGCCCATCCCACCCTCCTTTCCATTTGTCCCAACTTGTCCTAGAGCCCAAGTCCTAAAACTGAGTTTTGTTTCCTCAAGGAGCCAATCCTGTCTCAGGAACTGCCCTCAGGTCATCCCCAGTGCAGCAGGGACACAGCACAGACCAATACCCACTGCAGGAGAAGGGAAGAAAAGCCAAAACCCAGCAGAATTTAAAAATGACAAATGCTCTTTTATTGGACCTTACAGTAGGTTAGGCATGGAAGTGAGGAGGCTGCAGCCATGAGAATGAGTAGTTAGAAATCTTATACACACAAAGCAAAAACCTTTCCCACAAGTGCTGGAGAAAACAGAAGGGGCTGGAAGAAATCTTTAATTGCAGACAAAACCTTTGGAGGTTGTAACGTGTTGGGGGGCAGAGGCTTTTAGAGCCTCTTGGAGGTGTTTTCACTGCTGAGGACCTGGGACTGTGGTTCCACAAGGCTGTGATTCACCCTTGGAATGGGATGAATGAGATGCTTTTCCCTGTTCCACATTAGTGCTTCCCTTTCCTTTTAAAGGCCTGACTTTGAAGAGAGACCAAGGGCTTGCTGACAGAGGGGCACCGTGGGGTCCATATCCAGCCTGTTACAACCGGCGCTTCTGCCAAAGGTGCTCCAGATTCTCATGGAGAGGGGTCCTGGTCCCCCCCACCGCCCCAGAGGTGAAAGATGGAGGAAGGAGAGGCTCTAGCGCAGCTATTTACACCATGATCTGCAGGGCAGGAGGCCAGCATTGCCGATGGTCATGTGCTTGCCAGCCTTATCTGATGGTCTTTTTGCTGGTGGTGGTCTTGGAAACGATCCTGACGCTGCCTCCCGTGCTGGAGCTGATACCCCGGCTGCTCCCAGAGCTGAAGGAGCTGCTTCCACCATAGTTGAGCCCTCCAGAGAAACCTCCACTGCCTCCTCCAAAGCCTCCACTGCCGCCAAAGCCTCCGCTGCCACCTCCGAAGCCGCTGCTGCTCATGGTGTAGCTGCTGCTGCCGCCGCCACTGCCCATGCCGAGCCCTCCGCCCAGGCCCAGGCAGTTCCCGCCGCTGTAGCCCATCCCACTGGAGCTGCTGACCACGGCTGAGAATGAACCAGGAACACCCATGTGAGGGGACAGCTGGACCCCCAAGGTGGGGGAGACCTGCAGTGTCACCCCCTAGGTGAAGGGTGGGTGGGAAGAGGTGGAAGGAGGGCAAATAAAAAGAGGTGGAAGGACGGGAATATGAAGAGGTGGAAGGGAGGTGATACTCACAGACACTGACAGCTCCAACTCCTTCTCCAGCAAGCCTGTTGGGAAAGGGGAAAATGAACAATAATTGCCAAAACCTTGTCCATGGGACCATCTAATTAGGCCTGCATGGCCTTCAGTAGGGTGGGGTGTGTTTGTATTACAGGTGAAAGGTGACAGTGATAATTTTTATCAGTATCAGGGGCCAAGAGCTGGAGAAAAAAAACTTTGCCTACAAAGTTTACAATTTCAAGCATCCCTCTGTCTGCCCTGGTGCTCCAGACCCTTGGGAAAAGTGTTTGACACCAAGGAGATGGTCCCTGGTCAGCACACAGCATTTCTACATGTCCTCACCTGCTCTCCTCGCCCTCCAGCAGCTTCCTGTAGGTTGCGATCTCAATGTCCAGGGCCAGCTTGACATTCATGAGCTCCTGGTATTCCCGGAGCTGCCGGGCCAGGTCAGCCTTGGCTTTCTGTAGGGCATCCTCCAGCTCGGTCAGCTTGGCCTTGGCGTCCTTGAGGGCCATCTCCCCACGCTCCTCGGCCTCAGCAATGGCTGCTTGGAGGTTGGCACACTGGGAGTGGGGAGAACAGGCAATTGTTTCATTTGGGCTCCTCAAACCACTCTCCTGAGTGTTGCTGGGGGGTTGTGGACACTGGCTGGTGGCTCCCAGGATGGCACTGAGGGCTCTTGATGGGACCTAGCTCTTCCTGCTGTGTCTGACCACCATCACCTCCCACCCACCTCCTCCTGCTCTGCAAGAGTATCCCCCTCCTACCTGTTTCTTCACGCTGTCGATCTCATTTCTCAGCCTCTGGACCATCCGGTTGATCTCTGAAATCTCAATCTTGGTGTTCCTCAGGTCATCCCCGTGTCTCCCAGCAGAGACCTGGAGCTCCTCGTACTGGGGCAGGGAAAGGAAGAGAGCACTGGTGAGCACTGGGAGCTCAGAGAAGGGTGAAGGGACTTCAGGGAACAAAGTGCAGGTCTGGATGAGGGTTAAGGAGTGGGAGACAAGATTCCTCTGAAATCTACCCATGGAATAACACTACTTGTCCTTAGGTCTCAATATGTGCTGGGAAAGCAGTACCTGATGACACAGGAGACCTGGGCATTGTGACCTACAAGAACCTGGAAGGGGAAGTATTTAAGGCCAGTTCTATCAGTGACTCTGTGAGCCCAAGGTTAAAACTTTTGAGCATTTTTGTCCCTGTCTCCCCTCAGGTTATGGGAAATAATTTCTGATCTATTCTGACCATGGAAATCAGTCTGTCACCTGAGTTACCCACCTTATTCTGGTACCAAGCCTCAGCCTCAGCCCGGCTCCGGTTAGCAATGTCCTCGTACTGTGCCTTGACCTCAGCGATGATGCTGTTGAGGTCTAGGTTCCTGTTGTTGTCCATGGACAGGACCACGGAGGTATCGGACACTTGCTGCTGCATCTGGGACAACTCCTGTAGAGGATGCAAAAAGTGAAGTTAATGGTCTGGTGTCCACGGTGGAAACCACAGAGATGAGGTGATCTGGTAGTCCTCCCCGCCAAGCTGTTTTCTTGCATTTCCCCTGCTCCATCTCCATTTTGTAACTTATTTCTGCATTATCATTTCCAAAAGGCTGGGACCACCATCTCCTCTGCTCCCATAGAGCCCTGGGTGTGGGGTCTATGGGGCAGGACCTTGGGGGTGGTCTCCAGGAGCCACTCACCGCCTCATACAGAGCTCTCAGGAAGTTGATTTCTTCTGCCAGTGCATCAGCCTTGCCCTGGAGCTCAACCTTGTTCATGTAAGCACCATCCACGTCCTAAAGAGAAGATACCAATCGTTTCTGATGAAATCAGAACCCAAAGGGGCTTCAGGACACCAATGGGACCATGTCTGCTTCTGGGTCTATTATTCATAGAATCATGGAATGATTTGGGTTGGAAGGGACCTGAAAGCTCATCCAACTCCCACCCCTCCTGTGGGCAGAGATGCCTTCCACAGACCATATTGCCTTGGACTCTTCCATGGATGGGGCAGCAACAGCTTCACTGGGAAACCTGTGCCACTGCCAGCAGTTCCTTAGGCTCATTTTTATGTCCCTGTGATCAAAGGTAATTCTTAAGGTAATGTTGGACATTGACTGTGAGCCAGAACCAGGTTTTTGGGCAGAAGGCAAAGCTGTGACTCACAAGGATGTGACCAGAGACTGAGCTGAGCTGAGACACAAGAGACCAGAAAACAGGGCAGCTCTATTGGCACAGAGAAGGCTGGGCCCATTCCTGGCCTCAGGAGGACCCAGCCCAGGTTGTGCTGATCTCACAGCCTGACCCAGCCATGAGAGTGTAGGACCCCAACTCCTACAAGCTTTGCATGAACTCTGCAAGATGAGTTAATTCCATTTCCTGGCTCAAAATTCCCAACTCACCTTCTTGAGGACCACAAACTCGTTCTCAGCACCTGTGCGCCGGTTGATCTCATCTTCATATCTGCCAGGATAAAAGAGTGAGGGGGTTTAGGCGGAATGAAGAGGTGGGAGCACCCCATTCCCAAATCATCAGTTGTGGCTCATGGGTATATTCCGTACTCCCACATGTTTATCCAGAGCAGACACAGAGCAAATATTACTGTCTTTGAACTGTGGGACTCCGTGGTGTGAGTAGTCCCAGTTAAATTAATATATTTTAATCATTGCCCATAAAGTCAAGCTCATACATAAATGTGCAGATTCAGAGCCTGTTTTGGCAGGAAGCAGGAGTAACCATTCCCGGTGACCTTTGCTCCAAGCAAAGTTATGCAAAAGACTTTGAACAAAGCTGCACTGCAATGCCTACAAATGTATAATAAAGCAGTCATTGATATTTGATATTGTAATAATGCTAATGGCTCTGAAGAACCCACTGCAGCATTTAATTAAAACAAAAAACTCCATGGTTGTGCAAGAGAGGATCATTACAGCTCTGACAGTGGTTCTGTGGAACTTTTTATGGCTCTGAGCAACATCCTGTCATTAGATAATCAGGGCAGGGCTTAGCTAAAAAGTAGACTAAACATGCAGGCTCTTGAGACAAAGACCTGTCTTTCAAAGGCAGGTTCATGCCAGTCCTCTCACCAATACTGGCAGAGTTTTCCTTGCAGCCAGATCTCTGAGTGGACAAGGGAAGAGGTGGAAATTAGCTAGTGGACTGCCAACAAATTCTAGACTTGAAATAGAATGTGTTCTCTGTCTCAGGAGATAGCTCTGAAATCCAGACTGTAGAATTCATTGTTTGGGGCCTGGCAATATTTCTAAGAGCCTAGAACGCATTTCAAGACCTCAAATGCACCCAAAACCACAGCAGAAGCTCTACTAGTCCCTCCTGTTCGATCTAAGTGTCTCCTTCCCAGCCCCTCTCCCAAAAATCTGTCTTTTCCCATGCTTAACCACCTAATATTAACATATTCCAGCCCTCCAGGGTAATTCTCGAATTTGCAGTAGGCCAGGGCTGGTTGAAGAAGGGACAGGTTGTTCTCAGCCAAATAAAAGTCAATGGTTTCACCTAAAAATCCCCCCCAAAATCCCCTCCAGGCAGCAGGTGCTGACTGATGCGTACTGAGAATGATCCAGCCTCCTTCCACTGAATCCCGTGTCTCAGCAGGGGATTAATTCCCTCCCCAGGGAAATTTTTTTCAAAGGGCTGATCAGCTTCCAGGTGGTGGGAGCTGACTGAGCCTGACCACTCCCAGGTCATCTGGGCCCTCTAGAAAGGCTGGAATTTCCTTCACAGAATGGGAAATGGGGGATTTTTGGAGCTGAAATTTTATTGGCTATGTTTAATTCTGGTTTTGCTTGTTTATTATCCTCACAATTTACTGAGTTTTCTGTTTCCAGGTATATTATTTCAGGAGACTTCAGGGATCAGACCATGACCTCTGTTATGCTGGAGTAGTTACCCAGGAATTCTGTGCTAAACATTGACCTTACTCATGATAAATGTAAAATAACAAGACATAATTCTGGGAAGATGTTTTATGCTGGGAAGAGGAACCTGGATCAAACACCATGTGTGCACCAGCAGGAATGAGCACCAGCCAGGGCTTTCCTAGCTGGAATGACTTAAGCTGCAGAACGCAATTCCTTACTTGTTCTTGAAGTCTTCTACCATGTCCTGCATGCTCCGGAGCTCAGAGTCCAGCCGGCCCCTCTCTCCCATCAGGCTGTCCAGCTGCCGCCGGAGGTTGTTGATGTAGGCTTCGAAAATGGGCTCCAGGGACTTCCTGGTAACAGTGTGACCCTGCTCTTGGAGAAGGGTCCACTTGGTCTCCAGCACCTTGTTCTGCTGCTCCAAAAAGCGTACCTGGGGAGGAACAAAACCAGGGGCATGTGTGAACAACACACAAAAAAGCTCACAACTGCCAGGAGAAGGTGGGATTACCAACAGAAAAGGTCTAGACATGTTGGGACAATAAGAGGGGAATTATCAGGAGTGTCCCAGTTTAGGGCATTGGATTCTCAAAAGTATTAGAAGCTTCTGGAGATATTTAGCAAGATTTTTTCACAAGTTTTAATCAGGCCAAACATCGGTACTTGCAACTTTAATGTTTCTCCCCCCAGTAGATGTTCAGCCCACCTTACTGGTTTAAACGAGTTCTATTCCATTGTAGAGGAGAAGATCCATCCTCCCTAGGATGGTTTTTACGGGGAAGAGAGAATTACTTTGTCAGTAATATAAAGGTGCTGAAAAACTCATCCTTGCTAAGAGGAAACATAAAACAGTTCTTAGTTTTCAGCCAAGCCCATGCTGTTTGTTGGCTGGGATCAGTTCAGGCAAGTCCCTAAATCCAAATGAAGTTTCTTCCTGAAGTTTTTTCCTGAGGCAACTGATAACGTGCATGTCTTAATGGTTCAGATCAAACTCTCACCTTGTCGATGAAGGAGGCAAATTTGTTGTTGAGGGTCTTGATCTGCTCCCTCTCCTGTGTTCGCACCTTCTGGATTTCCGGATCAATATCCAGTTTGAGAGGTGCCAGGAGGCTCTGGTTGACAGTCACTTCATGGATGCCACCAGGTGGGCAAACAGGGAACCCAGGGCCTCCTCGGCCACCAAATCCGGGCCCTCCCAGCCCAAATCCACTTCCCAGCCCGTAGCCACCACCACTACCAGCTCCTCCTAAGCCAAAGCCAGTGCCTGCTCCACCACCATAGCCAAGACCAAAGCTGTAGCCGCCCCCGGCTCCACTCCGTAGACCTCCACCGACCGAGCTGTAGGAAATTCTTTTGCTTCCACCTAAGTTATAGAGACTTCTGCTGCCGAAGCCACCACCAGCTCCAAAGCCTCCTCCACCTCCAGCTCTTCCTCCTCCAACTCTGGAGACAGAGACAGAGCTAAAACTGCTTCTGGTCCCACTGCTACCACCTCCTACGATAGCAGAGCCTGAGCTAAAACCCCTCATGCCCCCTCCAGTAGATGATCTGAAAGAGATCCGGCTCATGGCTGGTTCAGTTGGGAAGACAAAGAGTAGGAGAGAGGAAAACAAAAAAAGGCTGCGCAGCAGGAAAAGAGCAGAGGGCAATGGAGACAGAAACCCCTGTAATGGGAGAGCTTGGGAGCCTCCTCTTTTATCTGCTTGGAAAACTTGGCACGGGAATTCAGAACTTGACGTGCCTTGCAGCGACTTGCCTTGTCAAACACACCTCGGCTACGGCGAGGTGCTGAAAAATGCATTGTTTGCAGGCAGGAAAGTAACGGCGAGAGGGAGCTCCCCCCTTCACCAAAGCCACCGCTCTGAGTCATGGAATTAGAATTGAATGGGACAAGGTCTACACTCAGAGGCAGGATGCAACATGATTCCCAAGACCCTGGGAGCTGCTTTCCCTCAGGCAAGTCAAGGACTCGCTCGCTTGAGCAAAGATTTTGCAAGTTGCATTTTAAGGTTTAACACATTGCAAAGAAAAGAAAAATAGGGGCTTTTCCAAGATTTCCAGCTCTGCGACTGGCCATGCATGTCCTGTTGTTGTCTCAGGAAAGTTTGGTCTGAATGTGGTTTTAATGATCAGTGCTGATACTGTGATTTTTTTATTTTTTTTTTTAATATTCAAGTTTGGTTTTTTTTGTCCTGGATCTAAATGTTCATGGGCTTGAAGAGATGAGCTGAGTGGAAGTTGTGTCATGGCAGTATTTTCTAGGATCTTACCAAAAATCTTCTCCTCTTGTTCCAGGGGAAACTGAGGAATTAGCTAACATGACTTTGAGAGATGGCAAGTAAATGCCTTTTCCAAAATTACATCAAAATAGCCTAAATAGTATTTTCCTTAACAGAGACTTATACTATTAAAAAGCTGCTTTAAATGATTGTGTTTCTGTAGTATCTCCTTGTCAGGCTCAGGGTTCAAAAGCTCCCTGTGAAGTGGTATTTTTATCGCTTTTTCTGCCCCCCTGCTTTATATTTATCCAACAATTTCCATGTCATTGCTGGCTCTCCAAGATGTTCTGTGGAGGGGAGTTCACCCACTTTCCTTCCCACCCCCTCCTTCACTTCACTGAGATCACACAGTTGAAAAAACTTTCAAAAATAGCTTGTGCCTCTTGATGTTGCTCCTGGGTGAACCCTTGTGCAGGAGTTTTAACCCCCACAATGAGTCTGGGTTGTGTAAAGACGTGAGAGCTGGGGATCCTTCTCATGGGTCCATGAAGAGCTGGACACGAGATACAGGAGAAGAAATCCCCTCATTCCCACTCAAAATACCTCCCTGAATACTGTTCTGAACTGGATTCTGCCTACTGGCCAGGGTTGCCCACCTTGGCCAGGTGAAGTAATAGTGAAAGACAGAGAGATGAGACCCTGAGCAGCTAAACCAAAAAAATTCCCAAATTCATCTACGTGAGCAAAAAGTGCAGGAGCTCAATCCAAAAGGAGGAGCTTAAGGGGATTGGCTGCATTTCAGAGCTTGTTTGTGTTGATGTGTTTCCAACCACTGCTTTTTTTTCTGTCTGGGAACTTGAAAGAACCTGAGCAGGAGGTGTTTGGTTGGGTTTGGTTTGGTTTGCTTGGGTTTTGTCTCCTTGAAATGAGAAAACAGCAGCGCTCCCAACTCCCATCTCCTTTGAGCACTCCTGATTCCAATAGTGAGTCACCACGGGTGCGATTGGAGCCAATCCCTGGATGGGCTGATCCAAGAGCCCTCCTGCGGGTGGGGAGGCGGCTGAGCTGTAGCAAGGGGGTGCTCTCACCCCAGTAGTAGAGATGTGGGAATATTCTGCACACTGGAAATGCAGAGTTTTTACTGGGAAAACTTCACCCCTCTCTCCATCCATACCCAGCGACCCCCTATTTCACAGTGGCAGGAACCTCAGCCATGAGACCTCTGGGCACTAAAAATAAACACAGTGATACTGAAAATAAATAAACACTCTTCCAAGCATGGCAGATCCATGGAGATTTGCTTTCCTGTGCCTGCCCATGTGAACTGGCACAACTGTGCCAGGAGCCTGTGGATGGGGTCCAGGCAGGGAACTTGCCTTTGACTCCCAAATCACTTATGCAAAGTCACACCTGGGAACAGAAGCACAGGTTTTAATTAAAGCACAGGGAAAGGATTAATGTGGAAGGGAGTCATTACTTCCCCAGCTCTTCTAGGAAAGCCTGTTGCTGCAGACAATGACAATTAAGTGGAATATTACAAAGGATTTGGAAGAGCAAAGTAAATGATGGTTTAGGCACCAAAACAAGGAAAATTCTTGTGCAATCTCTCAGTCCCTCACACTTTCCTTTCTTGGTTTGTGTCACTGACATGCAGTGTCCCACTGAAGGTGTTCAGGGCTTCAGGGAGACTGTGCTGGCCTCTCAGGTGGGACACTTCCCTGTGGAGAGGCATGTCATGGGGGGTTGCTTGGGGGATGAGAACACTGCAGAGAAGGGAAGGAGGAACAGAGCTCCTGTCTGCAGGAGCTCAGCTGCCTCTGAGCTCCAATTTGCTCTTTTTTCAGAAGGGACTGGAAAAAAAGATGCTAAAAACTCTCCAGGTTGGTTAAGGCTGGGTTGTCATGAGCTGTGTTAAATCCTCGCACCCAACCTGTACAATTTTGGCGAGATCAGAAATCGAGGTGACTCAGAGGTTTTTTTTAACTTTCACTGGGGTTTTTTTGGCCTGTTTGCAACATCCTCTGGACTGAGGAGTCTTGGTGGGTGACAGGTTGACCATGAGCCAGTGTCCCTGCAGCCAGAAGTAATGGAATTCCCCATGGGAATTCCCTGGGATGCCTCGGGAAGAGCGTGTCCAGCAGGTCAGGGAAAACATCCTGCCCCTCTACTTGGTCCTGGTGGGGCCACATCTGGAGTGTTGTGTTCTACTCTAAACTCTACAGTTCCAGAAGGACAAGGAGCTCCTGGAGAGGGTCCAATGGAAGCCACAAAGGTGATGAGAGGTCTGGAGCATCTCTTTAATGAGGAGAAATGTCAGGAGCTGGGTGTGGTCAGTCTGGAGAAGAGGGGACTGAGAGGGAATCCTAACAATCATAGGAATATCCAAATATCCATAAAAATATCTCATCTGAGAAGGTCTCTCATCAATCCATGTGAACATCTCCAAGGGGTGGCAAGAGGATGATGTCAAACTGTTCAGTGGTGCCCAGTGACAGGACAAGGATCCCAGAATTCCTGAGGTGGGAAAAGTCCTCTAGGATCATCGAGTCCAATCTGTGCCCAATTCCCACCTTGTCACCAACCCAGAGCACTGAGTGTCACATCCAGTCATTCCCTGCATACCTTTAGGGATGCTGATTTCACCACCTCCTGGGCAGGGAGAAGTCATAGCCATAAAACTAGAACACAAGAAATGCCACCTCAACATGAGGAAGAACTTCTTTCCATAGAGATGGCAGAGTCCTGGAAGAGCTGCCCTGGGAGGGCATGGATTGTCCCTCTCTGGAGATATTCCAAGCCCACCTGGACACCCTCCAGTGTTACCTGCTCCAGGTGTCTGTGCTTTGGCAGGGAGTTGGACTGTATGAGCTCCAGAGGGCCTTTCCAGCCCCAGCTATCCTGGGATTCTGGGATTCTGAGTCCAGTTTTGCCCCTGGTTTTGGTGTTTCACTGAAGTTCCTTTGGGAAGTTCCTCAAAGGGGATGAGATATTGCTGTGTTTTGGTGCACCTGGGTTTGAGCAAGGTTTTGCTGAAGTGCCTCCTTTGAACTTGCCAGGACATGCTGGCATGTGTGTTCCTGCTCCTTCCCATGTTCCTGCTCCAAGTTCTGCCCGGAGTTATGCAGGACCAGGATGTTGCAAGGTCAGGGCAGAGCAAAGCATCTGAGCCTTTGAAAGTCAGTAAGGGCTTTGCAATAATGTTTGGCTGAGGGCTTCTTCTCCACTTTTTCTTGGTTTTATTCTCCTTTTGCAATGACTGACTGAAATATCTGCATCAATGCTGTTGTTGTGCTCCAGCACCCATCCCCAACCCAGATCTTCCAGATAAAGCCTCCTCAAGAGCCTTGCAGACACTTGGGTTTGCTCTGGCTTTTTAAGAAAGCAAAAATTAAATCATGAGTTTTTTTCTGGCTGCCCCAAGCCTTCCCTTCTATCCCCCAAACCTTCCCTTCTATCGAAGAAAAGCTTTTGGATTAACCCAAATAAGTTAAGAAATGAATGGTGATTAATTATCTTGTCACTTATGGATAAATCTCCAGCCTCCTTCTTTTCCTCCTCTTCCTCCTTCAGTTTTCTCCAATTCTTCAATTAATTTTGGGACAACTGATTTCAAGATTTTCATTATAATTTAATCAGAATTTCAAAGCTTTTCCCTGGAAGTAAAACAAATACACATCCAGCTCATTCTGATGAAGGCTGTGAGTATTTTGTACTGCTGGTTCTGGTTTAGAATAAAAAGATAAATAAAAAGAACAAATAAGTTACAATATGTTTTTATTGGACATGTTCCAAATAGTGAGAGGAAGGGAAACATGGCATCGCATCACTATTACAGAAGTATAAAAAGCTGCAATTTTCTTTTTTAATGGTACTTTCCAAAAATGAAAAGACACTGTGGAAGGCTAAAGGGGTAAATTCCATCAGAAAAGGGCAAAATAGATTTGGGACACTGGAGTTCCTTAGGGATCCTGTTCTCGACTGTGTCATTTCTCACACACTGGTCTGGAACATGCTGCACTTCCCAGTTTCCTAAAGGTCTTTCTCTTGGCAGAGAAAACCACACAGAGAGGAGGTGCTGGAATTCCCCCATGAGCTGTGTGGACATGACCCTTCAGGCAGCTTTTCCAGTGTGATTTTCACAGTCTCAGACTTTCTCCACCTGCTGCAACTAAGGCTGTGGGGAAAGACTGGGAATGCTGGAGGGTTTGGGAATTTTTGAGGACATTCCAGCAAAACCTTGTATGGGACAGGACAGAAACCCCATTTAACAGCAAGCACTGCTCTTGCTTTTGAAGGACTCATTGTATCAGACATTATTTAGAATTTTAAAATCCTATAATTTAGAAAATAAGCCCTTTTTTATAGGTTTTGGACCAATCACGGGTGAATCCTCCGACAAAAAACCACTCCCGAGATGATGTGTTAGGGCTGCTGTGGGCAAACTCATTTAAGAAGAGAAAGGACAGGAATGGGAGAGTGATTGTAGAAAAGCTTATTGATAAGCTTGTGACACATTGAATTCTCATCTGTGGGTGGAGGGAGCTCAGGCTGCTGCTTGAACATTAGAATCCAAATCTCTGATCAGGCTCAAGTGCCTGAGCTGACTCAGCAGCAAAACTTGGAAATATCTGGAAGAATCATATATTTCAAAACTTGGCTGTGAATGGAAGAAAGAGAGATTTTCCATCTCACCAGAGTGACTCAGAATGAAGGATATTTTAAGAGGAACATTACAAGCCATTGTCTGGGATCTTAGAGTAGCCTCCAGGAGTACTTCTAGATAGCAGAAAAATAACCCAGATCTCTGATGCAGATGAACTTCTCTTGTGAAGGAGCAAGTTGGGCTCATTCCAACAGTGAAGGCAAAGCAGAGTGAGTTGAACACACATTTCCAGCCTATCCCTGGGCTTCTGGGGGCCAGAATTGAGATAAAACTTTTCCTGCTATTTGCTCTGTTTTAGCTGATAGCTGTGGGTGGCCACAATCACAAACTGCTTGGTCTTATTAAAAACAAACAAATGAAAAACCAAACCAATTCCCCATTCAGAACAATCACTTAGGCCCATGTTTTCCTTTAACTCCTGTTCCAGGGACTTGGAGAGCTTTGGTAACTGTGTGTTCCACTGCTTTTCTTGACCTGAGATCCAAATGCGTGAGAACTACGGAGCAGGAGCAGGGCAGGGGCAGCTGGAGGGGTGGAGGTTGGGGGAGAATGGTGGGCAGGAGAAACAGAGGAACCATGGGAGGGTCTGGGCTTGGCTTCACTCAGACTCTGTGGCATTCTTCAGGCTTTGGCTTTTTATGCTCTTTTTGCTGGAGGAGGTTTTGGAGACGATTTTCACACCTGGGTTGGTGCCTTTTGCACTTCCAGAGCTGAAATTCCCTCCACTGGTGCTCAGGGCACTGCTGCCACCTCCGGCATGGCTGTAGCTGCCAGCAGTGCCCAGACCACTCCCCCCTCCAAACCCACCTCCATGACCACCTCCAGCCCCGAGTCCAAGTCCTCCTCCGCTTCCAAAGCTGTAGCCACCTCCTCCTCCACTGCCAGCTCCAAGACTGAAACTGCTCCCACCAACTCCTCCAAGGCCAAAACCACTTTCAGCACCTCCTCCAAGACCAAAGCTGCTCCCACCACCTCCTCCGAGGCCAAAACCACTTCCGCCTCCTCCTCCACTCAGGCTCAGTCCACCAAATCCTCCTCCTAAGCCAGCTCCACCAGCAATGCTGGAGCTGGAGCTGATGACTGCTGCAAGGAAAAGCAACCAAAAGATTGAACATCCGCATGGCAGTCATGGAATCATGGGATGGGCTGGGCTGGAAGGGGCCATAAGAGTCATCCCATCCCGGCCCCTGCCATGGGCAGGGACTCCTTCCATTATCCCAGATTGCTCCAAGCCCCATCCAACCTGGCCCTGGGCACTTCCAGGGATGGGGCAGCCATAGCTTCTCTGGGGAGTCACCAGTTCCAGGAAGCATCATCATCATTATCAGGACCTTGACCCACAGGACTTAAACCCAACTTCCACCCACTGTGCAAGCCCCTAGTGACAGTGAAGGGCTCCAAAAGTCTTATGTGGGGCCAAACTTTCCTTTTCCCAAGGTTTCTCCCAGGCCTTGCTCCCAAAGCCAGACTTTGGGGTCCAGAACTGCGATACTTACAATAGCTGATGGGGTTCAGTCCCTCCCCGCTGAGCCTGTTGTGGGTTAAGAAGAGATTGGAACAAAATTATGGAGACAGGCAGAGGGACCAACCTCTGACAGGAAGAGTGATAGTCACTATTATCCTCACAAGGATTTTGCTCCCACCTGCTCTCCTCGCCCTCCAGCAGCTTCCTGTAGGTTGCAATCTCAATGTCCAGGGCCAGCTTGACATTCATGAGCTCCTGGTATTCCCGGAGCTGCCGGGCCATGTCAGCCTTGGCTTTCTGCAGGGCATCCTCCAGGTCAATCATCTTTGCCTTGGCGTCCTTGAGGGCCATCTCCCCACGCTCCTCAGAGTCTCCAATGGCCGTCTGCAGGGTGGCACACTGCAAGGGATAGGGGGGCTTGGAAAGCTGCTCTTCCCTTTGGGTGAACTGGGATGTTCATGGAAAATGTACCAGCTGAGCTAACATGGCTGGAGTTGAAATGCCAGGCTGGCAAGGACTTAATAGTTAAATTTTACAGTGTGAAGTCCTTTCCAGGAGGGATTTCAAAACCTTCAGTGAGGCTGGAAAAACCCCTGATCAGCAAAGCTGAGCTGCAGTGTTGATGGACAATAGAATGGGGCTCTGTTAGCTCCTTTTGTCATTCCTACCTGGTTCCTTGTATTCTCTATCTCGGAGCGGATCCTTTGGATGAGCCGGTTGAGCTCTGAGATCTCACCCTTTGTGTTGCGCAGGTCATCACCGTGTTTCCCAGCTGTGGCCTGCAGCTCCTCAAACTGAGGAGGAAGATGTAACCTGAACTGTCTGAGGTGTCTGGCTGGACAAGACATGGTTCAAACAGCCCCTCTTAAGGAGAGCAGGGATTTCCTGTGGAAATGATGGGTCAGCTCACCTTGGTTTGGTACCAAGCCTCGGCCTCGGCCCGGCTCCGGTTGGCGATGTCCTCATATTGAGCTTTGACCTCTGCAATGATGCTGCTCAGGTCCAGGTCCCGGTTGTTGTCCATGGACAGGATGACGGCGGTGTCGGACACTTGGGCGCTGAGCTGAGCCAGCTCCTGTGGGTAGCACATGGGAACTGCACTTACCTCTCCCAACCCTCAGTGGTAGCAGTCCCCAGCCAAGGACAACAGCAGGACAGGAATCAGGGATTTGTCTGTACCGCCTCATAGAGGGCTCGAAGGAAGTTGAGCTCATCACTCAGGGCGTCCACCTTGGCCTCCAGCTCCACCTTGTTCATGTAAGCAGCATCCACATCCTGGAAAAGAGCAGTTGTGGGGACACTTGTGGCACCTGGATCCTCTTCTCAGCCAGGAAGAAGTCTTTTGGCACAGCCAAGGAAAGGCCAAGCCTGGAGATGAGGCTGTCCCTTTCCCTGCTGCCTGGTAGAGAAGCTGTGCTTGGCACATCCTGCTGGAAGAGCACCAAGAGGGCATCTTGTGCCCTGGAAAAGTGCTGTGTGTAATTTGAAAGTGGATAAGGAGGGAGGTCCTGGCTCTTTGGCCTTGGTACCTGGGATTCCCAGCATGACTGATCCCCTTTGTCTCTACACAGCTTGTTTTGCACCTCTGTGTGTTGTGGGACAGGAGCGGGAGGAGATTTTGCTTCCCTCCTACAAGCCACTCCATTCCTTTCCCACAATACCATGATCAAATGATGATTTAAAGCCCTTCTAAAGGATGAGGATGCAGCTCCATGAGATCTCCCATCTCTCAGGATATTCCCAGTCCATGATATGGTTGGGGTTGGCTCAGTATCTGCAGCACCTCCTGTCTCACCCACCTTCTTGAGCACCACAAATTCATTCTCTGCTGCCGTGCGCCGGTTGATTTCCTCTTCGTATCTGCAGGGATAAAGGGAAAGAGGTGCTGGATCAGACCTCAGGAAGCAGAACAGGTGTCCAGGTAGGACTGCAAGATGATCTGGACTGTGGGTGGCATCTCCAAATCAGCCTCCTGGGAGCTGTCCAGCTCGAAAGTGTGAGATTCTCATTTCTCTAAAGGTGGAAAGGACATTTTTGACTTAATGCAGATAGAACAAGGAAAGTAAAGCTGGTTTAGAGGATTTTCCTTTTCAAGAGCCATCACAAGGTGCTGTGTCTTGGCAGAATCTCCAGTTTTTGATGGGAAAAATGTCGATGGACCCTTTTTGGTGCTGTTGAGGAAAATGGGTCCTGCAGGGAGAGATACCTCTTAGCAAGAAGTCTTGGAAGTGATTAGTGATGCTCTATGTTATGGGTCAGACCACAAACCAGAGACACTTTTTCTCCTTTCCTGGAGAAATTTCCTTTAATACTTCTGACTGGATGTTTGACTTTCAGTAATCAAAATTTTTGAGATGAATCATAGAATCTCAGAATGATAGAATCATAGAATCATAGATAAGTAGAATTATAGAATCATAGAATCCTAGAATTATAAAATTATAGAATCATAAATTCAGCTGAGTTGGAAGGGACCCATGAGGATCATTGAATCCAACTCCTGGCCCTGCACAGGACAACCCACCAATCCCACCCTGTGCCTGAGAGCATTGTCCAAACACTCCTGGAGCTCTGGTAGCCATAGGGCCATTCCCTGGGGAGACTGTTCAGTATCTGGTCACCCCCAGGGTGAAAACTCTTGCTGCTCAATATTCAGCTGAACAATTTACACCCTCTTTCACACTCACTTGTTCTTGAAGTCCTCCACGAGGTCCTGCATGTTCTTCAGCTCCCCATCCATGCGTCCCCGCTCATTGAGCAGGTTGGCCAACTGCCGCCGCAGGTTGTTGATATAGGCCTCAAAAAGTGGGTCCAGGTTGTTCTTCCCAGAGTTGTTTTTTTGGCCCTGCTCCTGCAGAAGAGTCCATTTGGTCTCTAGCACCTTGTTCTGCTGCTCCAGGAAGCGAACCTGAGTATTGGAAAGCAGAAGAGACTTAGGCAGAAGATACCTGTGAGCTGACAGCCAATATTCAATAACTGTGAGTGATACATGGCAGGAGCCAAGGATTCCCAAACTAAGAGTTTCCAAGCTGGGAATATCCACTGGATTATCCAGGGCTGTGTTAGCCCAACCTGTAGCTGAGCAAATCCACCCTCAGTGGACAGTTCTCTTCAGAGGCAATTTAATTTAGGAAGCCAGCGAGTGATAGTAAGAAGTTCAGCTCTTTCTTCACCAGACAGTAAAGTTCTTCTTTCACACCCTATGGTATTTCTTTCTTTGTAAGATATTTATCTTTCTTCATTAAAGCCATGGTCTGAATACTAATGCTAAAAGGCTTAATTGCCTTTCCTTTTGCTCACTCATACAACATATTTATCCAATTAAAAGCCAAGGATGGACTTGGGTGGTTGAGTCAATTAAGTCAGTACAAAAATGATTTTATCTTGCAGGCAATAAACAACAAAGACCAACACATCTGCTGTTGCACATTGCCCGGAGAGAGAGCTGGGTTGAGCCAGTAGACCTGGACCCAAAATTGACTTACTCCATTTCAACTAATCTGTGTTATTTCTCAGGCACAAAACCTGGATCTAGTCACATTACTACAATTTTCTTGTTTTGTTTTCTCCCCTGTAAACATTCACAAGGGTGTTATTGTTTGAGGGAATTAACGAAGACATGCAGGGAGGAAATGAGTGAAGGACTGGAGATCCCTGAAATCGTATTTTTGTACTTACTAGATCCTCACTCCCCCTCTACCACAGATGCACAGAACCCAACGAAGTCTCACCTTGTCAATGAAAGAAGCAAATTTGTTGTTGAGGGTCTTGATTTGCTCCTTCTCATCTTTCCGCACCTGTTGGATGTTTGGATCTATCTCCAGGTTCAGTGGTGCCAGGAGACTCTGGTTCACAGTCACTTCTTGAATTGTACCCACTCCAGATGGGCCACCAGAAAATCCCACTGGGTTCCTGCCACCACCCAGCCCTGCAGGGAATCCTCCCAGCCCCCCCAGTCCACCAAAGCCAAACCCTCCGCCACTCCCATGCCCACCACTATAGCCAAGCCCACCAGCACCACCACCAAAGCCAAATCCACCACCTGCACTACCAAGCCCCAGTCCAAGCCCCAGCCCAAGCCCACCACCAGCTCCACCACTGCCAAACCCGCAACCACCCACTGCACTGCCACCTCCCAGAGCAGAGCCACCAGTAGCTCCGCCTCCAAAAGCAGCTCGGAAGCTGCTTCCAACCCCAATGGAAATCCTCTTGCTACCACCAAGGTTGTAAAGGCTCCTGCTGCCAAAACCTCCACCACCACCAGAACTTCTGCTGCCACCTCCTCCAATGAGCCTCCCAAAGCCACCTCCTCCTCCTCCTCCTCCCGATCGTGCCACAGACACAGAGCTAAAGCCAGCCCTGTTGCTGCTTGGAATTATGGCTGAGGCAGCACTGTAGGATCGGCCTCCACCTCCTGCCCTCATGCTGAGCGTTCGGTTCATCACAACAGCAGAGAAGGGCCCTGCACAGCCAGAGAGACTCCACAGCTCCCTGAGGAAAGGGAATATGGGTACCCTTTTTATACCTCAGGGATCTGGGCTTGGTTGCATGGAAGTCCAGTGATCAATTTAGTGCCTTCATGGTTTTGACATGCCAGGAGGCAGCTGTCTCACTGAGACTTGTTAAATCCTGATTGCACCCAAACACACCTCCTGGGGCTGGATCCACTCAGCCGGAAGAGTTATCTAACACCCAGATTTCTGGCAGGGAGAGCTCAGCCTGATGCAAAACTTCTGTCTCCTCACAGAGATGGGTTATTTTATTTTGTATTATTTTGCCTAACCCTGGAAGTGTCTAAGGCCAGGCTGGGAGGGACTTGAAGCAACCTGGGTTAATGCAAGGTGTCCCTGCCCATGGAGGTGGGAGGGTGGAATGAGATGGTCTTTGAGATTCCTTCCAACCCAAACCATTCTGGGATTCCATATTCTATAATTCCCTCACTGTGAAAGAAAATAATTTTAAAATATTATAAAGCCAGAAATAATGTCTTGCATTCCCAATTCTACTTAAAAGATGAAGCACATCAACACAGAGATCAGTGAAGAGTCCTCTGGACTAACTCCAAAGTGAAAGATGGTGAAAACAAAACAGTTGAATCTGAACAAAAATAATTAGTGGGGTTTCTTCACCTGAAGGAAGAAGGCAGCTTGATGTTCATGAAACCTGACATCCCTTTTGAGGTTCTAATTTATCCAGTCTGCTGTTCCTACTCCCTGGGCAGGGACATCTCTTTGGGATGACTTGACAAAGAGGTCCCGATCAAGTTTTCCTCTTTCCCCTTTCCATATGTAAATACCACCTCAAATTATTCCCATTTATCTTCATTATTTAGCCTATGGCAAGTTTTCTAGGCTTTTCCTTTGGATGTTTGCATTTCCAGAGTACAGCTCCATTCCATGTAGAGGCTGTGTTATCTCCAGCTAGCTGATGATGTGATTGACGTATTTTCATCTTGACCTAAAAACCATTTAAAAAAAACAAGGGGCAGATTTTCTGAAAAACTCTCTGGCCAGCTCTGTGGAATGATGCCATTTTCCCACTTTAGGATGTTGTCAGTCCTGAGTTTCTGGCTCTCTCTAGCTCTGATTTCTTTTAAAGACCTTTGAACCTTCCATCCAAAACACTCCAAAAGCAGATTTAACCAGGATGAAAAATACTCCCAGAAATTCTCCTTATTTTACTTTCTGGAGTCCTTGGAGAAAAAATGATCAAATTCAACTGGATGTGGTGACATTTTCTGGCATGTCAGACTTTGTGGAACTGCAGTGTTGAGAGTATTTTGTCCCTCGCATGTCAGAGCTCCGCTGGTTTTTGGCATGGGGCTGCCCTGGTGGCTTGGCCTGCACTCTGCAGGACTGGACCCCAAACAGGACTCTACTTGCCCTTCAAAACACATCCCTGTGTCCCAGTGCTACAAAACCATTAAGGAGCTAAAATTTCACTGGCATCTCTGGAAGAACAATTAAATAGGTGCTACGAATACAGAAGACCAAATATCTTATTATCCCTGGAGAAATGCTGTCAGGAAGGCTCAAATGGGAGAGTTGGGGCACTGAAAGAGAATTTCTCTTTGCAGTGAGAAATTATTCCCACATGGTGCAGGTCAGCTTGTTTCTTTTTGGAAAATGTGGGTATGAAACTGGAATGTCATTTGAAATTCATAAACATCCATTGCCTTGATGATTTGCATAAAATTCAAAGCCAGGGTGTGATGGGAAAATTAGATTTTGTCTTCATGGTTCCTTGACCCCAGTAAAGGCAACTTGTCCTGAAGCTGAAAAACGGGTTCAGATCAGATGTTAGAGCTGAGTGAATGTAATGGGATTAAAGGTGGGGCTGCCAAGAAGAAAGAAGGAATTGTCACTTTAGGCTCCCATACTGTTCTCCCCTTGGCTTGTTATCCACTGGGTATGTGAGCGATGCAAAGGCCACCTGAAAAACACTCCCTTTCCTTCTCGGGGTGGCTGGTGGTGTGGAGGAGCCAAGGGTTTGGGAAACACAGAGGCAGATGTGGCATTTTCATCTATCTGTTTGGATCAACTCTGCCAGGCTCTGTATTCAAGCTGAAAGAGGGGAAAGTTGAAGTTAAATATATGGAAGAAATTCCTTCTATGAGGGTGGAGAGGCTAAAGATCCTAGAATGGATTTCCCAGAGGAGCTGTGGCTGCCCCATCCCTGGAAGTGTCCAAGGCAAGGCTGGACAGGGCTTGGAGCAGCCTGGGATAGTGGGAGGTGTCCCGGCCCATGCCAGGGGGTGGAATGAGATGGTTTATAAGATCCCTTGTAACCCAACCATTCCATGAATCCATAGTTTTAGACTATCAATTTACAAAAGAGTCTATCAAGACTGACACTGTGCAGGATTTGACCTCCATCCACCCCAAACCCACATTCCCGGCTTTTTTCTCTCCAAAATACCCTGATCTACATGAACATTTTCACGCAGGCAGCAGTAAATGTGGGTTTTGCAATAGCTGGAAGTTGAGGACAGGGATGATTAAAGGTTTTCTCCCAGAAATACAAGAGCTGCCAGACTGCTTTTATCCCCTGGGGTGTTTGCCTGGTGTTTGGTGTTCAGGTATTGCTTTGCAGGGAGATGATCAACATAAATTATGAGCTGTTGGGGCACTGGAAGCTTCTTGTTTGGGGTGTTTCTGCTTGGTATTTACATAGAAATGAGATGGAGCCCGAGTTGTGTTCATGGAGCAGAAAAGATGAAGACAACATTTCCAAAAACATCTTTAGTGGGGTGAGTTTTTCTTTCTCACCAAAGGCTGACCCACTTGGCTTTTACCACCCCTCAGCCACTGTGGCATTTATTAAAATAGAATTAGTGCTCTGCTTCCTGTTGATCACATCCAATATACCACAAGGGGAGCTGGAATGCCTGATGCTGGGAGAACAGCAGAGGCTGGAACTCATACTGTGGTGGGTTCATCCCCACCCTGCCAGCAAGGACAGACCAAGTCTTGGATGGGGGCTGAGCTCATTTTCCAGCCCTGAAGAAGTTGAGGGAAAGAAGCCATGAGTCAGCAGGGAAGGTCTTGGAAGTGGAGTGGGACATGGGGGAATAAATTACAGCCCCTGGGTTTTGGTGAGCCTTTCATGGGCAGATGAACCTGCCCACACCCTGTGCTGTTCCAGGCTGGACAAGGACATGGGGATTTCTCCAACGGTGATGCAGAGATGGCTCAGGGACTGTTGGCTGTGCCATGGGGAGCTGTGGGAAGGGAGGAGTGGCAGGGCTGGCTGGTTTTCCCGTGATTGCCGCTGTGCATCCAGCTGGGTTGAGCTGTCACCATGGCAATATCCTCCCAAGTTGTAGAGACCAGTGGGTGACTGTCTAGGAGAACTGGGAGCCCTGCAGAACTCCAGAAGCATTGGGACAACACTCAAGCATCTGGTGGGATTTTTGGGGTGTCCTGTGCAGGGCCAGGAATGGGATTCACTGATCCTTGTGGGTCCCTTCCCACCCAGGATATTCCGTGATTCTGTGACACTCACACAGAAAAAGGAGAGGACTGTGTGATTTCTCCTAAATCCCAGTTTCCTAAAATTGTGTGTGTGTGAGGGGGGGGGGGGTGGTTTCTCCCTGGAAGGGATGATGGAGGGACATGTCCAGCCACATCTCCAGACCCTGCTCTTTGTGTGAGTTCACATATTTTAAGGAAGATGAGGATTAGGAAGAAGCCCCGGGTGCTACATTTTGGGAAACTGAATTTTCTTCTTTCTTCTAAGATCAACCTACTCTTGTGAGAGGGCTTCATGGGTGTGGTGTGGGATTATTTTCCTGTTACTCCCTGAGCTGGTTCTCACTGATTTCTTTAAACAAGGATCTGGCTGCCTTTTTGTTCTGTCTCCAGAGATCCCAGACACTGTGAGAGAACCCAAGCAAACTGCATGTCCCACAGATGGTTAAGAAGCCTGCTTTCCAGACTTCCTTGTGGCCACAGTAATCAGTGGATGGAATAAAGGTATGCAAAGGTGCTTCAGGAAGGAAAGCAGACAAAAACTTCTTGAAGCTCCAAACTCCACCCATTGGGAGATTCAGGTTTGAGGAAATTTCTATGATTTGCAATATCAGGTAGGGAAATAAAGCCCAGGCAGTGCAGCATGAATTATGCATGGAGTTTATTGAAGGTACAGCTGAAAGTCTGGAGTAAGCGAAGGGTAATAACTCTGTTCACTTACACATTAAAAGCTTTAACTCCGTCTATTGCACACAGGACAAACAACGCATGCATTTAACTACAGAAATATAAGGTGCTCGTTGGGGTGTAATTAAAATCTGCTCTACCAAACGCAGTGTAGCAACCTGGGCCAATTTACATAGGCATTCCCAACACTCTTGTAAACAGGAAAAATTGGATTTTCTGCTGTCATTAAAGATTTTAAATTACAGCTGCAGCTTTGTCTTGGACAATTAAATTGTGGCTTCTCTCTCTGAAGTTGGGATGACCAAATTTTTCATCCTTTTGCAATAGCTGCATTAGGGAAAGAAAATCTCTGCTGGAAAGGGGTCAAGCAGGGCAGGGTGATTGAAAAGCCAGGATGATGTGTGGAGACAGGAATGCTCTCTGAAATGAAAATCTCACCTGGCTGAGGGGGGCAGGGGAGGGTTTCCCCCAAGAAAGACATCAGGGAGAGGGTGGGTTTTGTTTGGCAAAGGGTTTAGGCAGAGCGATGTTCTAGCGCATGGTTGTGTGATCCCTGTGGCTGCCAGAGGGAGGGGGAATACTGTTTTATTGCAGAAATGCTGATTATTATAAAATCTGCCGTGTCAGGCCCCACTGGTCTCTACCGGGTCGTCCTGACCACGCGTACGGCTGTGCTGAACCTGTTCCCACAGACCCCCGGGGGCCCGGGGATGAGCACGGGCCCGGCCCCGCACTGCTCCACCCCCGCGCACACCACGTTGCCCAGGTTGCCCAGGTTGCCCATCCCGGGGGCGCACTGAACCCCATCCACCCCCGTGAGTACTTCCCTCCCCACGCAGCCAACCGCGCTTCTGGCCCCGAATCCTGCCCCGACCTTGGGGACACAATCCACGCTCCGTGTGCTGAACCCGGCGTTGCCGAAGGACGAGACCATGCCCAGCCCCGCGCCGGCCCCTCCGGTCTTGACCGTGCATTTGCCTCCGATTCCAGACAAGGATCTGCACTCCCCGACCGTGCCCCCGCCGCTGACCACGGCTGCAGGAGAAAAACAGGCTCGGTCACGCCCAGAGCAGCGAAAACCCGGCTTAAAAGGAGCGAAACAAGCTTTAAAGGCTTGTAAGGAAATTAAGCGGGGGTTCATTAACTCACCTACGCTCACAGGGTTGCCGGTGCATATCCTGTCAAGGAAAGAAATGTCTCAGAGATGTATTTAGGGACATACTCCTCAAATTCACAGCAAATAGAGCCCAGACACTGCCCCCTTAGAAACCTGACACGTCCTTTGGCTCTTTAGGTGCACCTGCTGAGAGATGCCTTCTCAAATTGCCCACCAAAGCATTGCAGGGTTGGATCCCTAATTCCATGGTCATACTAATATTCCATCCTCTTTTTGGATGAGAGTGTGATTCCCTCTGCATCCAGTGGGAGGGAAAAGAGACCCTGCTCCCCTCTGCAGCCCTGAGTGCAGCATTTCTTTCTCCTCCTGTTGTCTTTTGCTGACCATCCTTACAAGGTGCATCCAGGGCTGCTCCTACCTGCTCTCTTCTCCCTCCAGCAGTGTCCTGTAAGTGGCAATCTCAATGTCCAGGGCCAGCTTGACATTGAGCAGTTCCTGGTAGTCCCTGAGCAGACAGGCCATCTTGTCCTTGGCCTGCTGCAGAGCTGTCTGCAGATCAATCAGCTTCTGTCGGGCATCCTTGAGGGCGCAGTCTCCCCGTTGCTCGGCATCACAGATGGCTGTCTGCAGGGCTGAGATCTGGGGACAGCCACAAGAGGACATTCCCACAAAGCTTCAGTAAAGTGAAGCCCACCCAGTCCCATCTCCTTCCATGGGCAGGGACACCTTCCACTAGCCCAGGCTGCTCCAAGCCACATCCAACCTGGCCTTGAACACTTCCAGACATAATTTCTCTGGGCAAGAGGGCAGCCAAGGGTAATGTTAAGGGGTATCTCCACAGCGTTGCTCATATGACCCCTTATTTCTCAGCCATCAAGTGCCAGATAGCCAAGATTTAGGTTGAATTTGTGGTGGCCAAGCTATTTGGGATGAATGGGATGGGATCTGTTGGCTGCAACCTGGTGGGATGTTGACTGTATCCTGGTGGGAGCCCAGAGCAAACACTGATTCTGGTACCTGCAAACCAACACACTTCTTATTTGCCAAGTGAAAAATAAATCTGCTTTTTTGTGTGCATGAACAGCAGATTAGAAGTTAAGATAGATCTAATCTGGGGTAGGGGGTTCTTTTCAGCTCCACAGAGTAGGAGCTGGTAGGACAATGCCCTCTGATGGAGGAGCTGCCTTCCCATATGGATCCATCCCTTGGTCCTACCTGTTTCTTCACGTTGTCTGACTCACACTGCAGCTTCTGGATCATCCTGTTGAGCTCAGCAATCTCGCTCTGGTTGTTCCTCAGGTCATCACAGAACTTGCCTCGGCTGCTGTGGAGTTCCTCCAGCTGTTGCACAGGAAGAGAATGATGTCAGGGCACCCAAATCACCCCTTCCCAGGGCCCCCTACCTTCCTGGGAAGATGGAAATCTCTGGAGCTGCACCAAGGTTGGTGTCCCCAGGGCACCACCCAGACACGGCCTCAACCTGGACAAGATGACAGTCTCAGGTGAGTCCTGGACTTGCTGATCTTGGAGGTCAGGGTGCATGAAAGGGATACCTCTAGACACTGATCTGCTCTGCTTGTATCAAAATGTCTCAAACCACAATTTTAAGGTTGGTTTGGGTTTGGGGTTTTTTTGGTACAACTTTCTTAAGCAAACTGAAGCTAATACACAATGTGAGGTGTATTAAAATTGCATCATGGAGGACAGGAATGATCTCAGAAATGGTCTGTCATGGAAATTCATGGAATACTCACCCTGGTTTGGTAGAAAGCCTCCACCTCGGCCTTGCTTTTCTGGGCAATCTCCTCGTAGCAGCACTCCACGCTTTTGATGATGCCCTCCATGTCAAGGTCCCGGCTGTTGTCCATTTGCACGATGACAGAGGTGTCACACAGCTGACAGTCCAGCTGAGCCCTCTCCTGCAGGACCAGAGCATTTGTTCAATTCCCTCAACCAGCCCCAGCCAGGCCAGCAGCAGCCCCAGCAAGGAGGGTCTGGTTGGAGGAGGTTCTCCCCTGAACTCCCAACATGGGATTCTCCAGTTGGGCAACTCATGTCCAGCAAGACCTGACAGCTGGGACCTGTTTCTGTGGTACAACATGGGATGGCTGTGTGCAGTTCCCTAAGGAAGAGCAGACAATCCTGGTGGAGCAACACACTCCTGCATTACTGGCTGTGCCAGTGCTTTCCTGGACTGGGAATCCTTTGAGTGTGAGGTCTTTGGGCTCCACTGACCCCCGCTGAGGGTGTTTAGCTCAAAAAGGTGTCAATGCAAAGTGTCCCCTGTGTAAAAACTTCTGTTTTTACACACCTGTCAAAAAAACCCAGTTAAAAACTTTTGGAATTTTAGACAGAAGTGTTATTTGCATAAAAATATTTTGACTAATGTAAAAAAAAAACAAGTGGTAGAAGTATTTGGGCAGCCCAGGGGTGGTTTGGATTAGACTTTGAGAGGTTTTCACGCAAAAGATCTCTCCCCTTGTGGGCAGCAATATAGAAGACAACCAAGAACCCCTTTGCCTTCCCAAAGTAGGTAGATGTAGATTTAGAGGTATCAAATACATCTAAAAGACATTTAGTTCTGGGCTGCAATTCCAGGATTTTCAGAAAAGACACCTTTCCCTGTACTCTAGGTGTAAGACTTGGGTGGGGAGGGCAGGAGGTGATGCCTCACCTCAGGGAGCAGATTGGGCCAGGAGCTCTTACCTCAGCGTAGATGCACTTCAGGAACTCTAGCTGCTGCCGCAGGAGACCCACCCTCACCTCCAGCTCCTCCTTGGTCAGGTAGAGACAATCCACATCCTGGAGAGATACCAGGAATTTGGTGAAAAGAGGTGAAGGAACGACTGTGACAAATATCAGGTTTTCTTTGGATTTGGAGGAAACCCTACCATTTCCAGCCCTTAGCAGGATGTGGGTTTGGGCTGCATGTGATGAAAACCTCAGAGAGGCCCTTCAGATTCCTTGGGTTGCCTGAGTTTTGGGGCATCAGGCTGTGTCATGGTGTCAGGACTCCCCACTTTTCCCACTGATCTCACACCTGGTGTTTGTCTACCCTCAGCTGGTCCTGACTCACCTTCTTGAGTACCACAAACTCATTTTCTGCTGCTGTGCGCTTGTTGATCTCATCTTCATACCTGCAGGAAAGTGGAGTAGGGGAATGCTGAGCCCTGGGGTCCACATTTCCATCACCCATCCATCCAGTGCAGACCATGGGAAATGAGATGCACCTCATTTTTTATCATTATTTTTGCTTTGTTGCTGTTTCTTACCCCTTCACTGGGCTTTACTCAGCCATTTTAGCCATGCCAGTGGTTTGGGTGGCTGGAGTCAGAAAATCCAGCCAAGCCACCAGAAATGCAAAGCTGGAGGGTTGGATTGCTGCTTCCAGCCCTTCTGCTTTGTGAGATGTTTTTCCAGAGCATCTAGGACTCTGCTCAGAGTGTTTATGAGGATACTGTGGCCAAAATGCCTCAGGGGAAGGTCAGGAGCTTGAGCAACCTGTGAAACTCCGGGGTGCAGTGAGGAGCATAGTCAGGGCATAATGACTCAGTAATTGGGACCTGCAAGAACTTTCACAAGATGCTGATTCTGTGAGTTGGACATGCTCAGAGGTGGCTCAGCAAGAAAAAAACACCTGAGATGATGAACTCTGGTGAAGGTTGATCCAGTGACCTGGTTTGTGGCTTAGCAGGGCACACAGGGAGATATTAATAAGTATCTACACCTTAAATTAAAAAAAAAGTAAACAATTCTCATATTCCCTCTGGAAAGAGAGAATGAATCCCAACATGATGTGGGTAAAGAGTGGGATGGAGAAAATTGGCTGAGGGTTTTGTTTGTTTTGTGGGAATGGATGGCATTGGGGAAGATGCAGGCACAGGTGATCAGGGAGATTTGATATGTCAAACCACCAGGGTGTGCAGGAGGCAAAGTGGTTTCCTATCCTGCTGCCTAAGGAAACTGGGCTTGAAAACATCTCCCAGTCCATCAGCAGCATCTCCAGTGCAGCACTGGATGCCCAGTGCAGGAAATTTGCCCAGTACTGTGGTGACTTGCCCTGTGCCCCAGTTTGTTGATCCATCCAGTGCAATTTCCTTAGATTCACACTCAGGAACACCACCCAGTCCAGCAACATCTAAGTCTGCAGCTTCCCTGTGTGTAACTTACTTGCACTTGAACTCCTGAACCAGATCCCGCAGGCACCGCTCCTCGTTCTCCAGCCGCTCACGCTCCCCCATCACACACTCCAACTGCTTCCTCAGGTTGCAGATGAAGTTCTCAAAAACAGGCTCCAAGTTTCTCCGGGATGCTGGGAGCACATACTGCTGCAGCAGCTCCCACTTGGTGGTCAGCACCTTGTTCTGCTGCTCCAGCAGCCTCACCTGGGCAGGGAAGAGATGGGAGAGTCAGACTCTCCTGTCGCAGGATTTCTGCACTTCCCAAACGGAAAAGTGAGAATCAAATCAGAATTGCAAATGGTCAGGTGCTGCTGTCTCAGGGGCCTGAGTAGGACCAGCATCTTCTCTGAGCTAAACCGGTTCTACCCAGGACTCGAATCTCAGGCTGAGCAACATCGGTGCCTTCACTCTGTGTTGCGGCCAAACCACCTCCCCTCCTCCTCCAGAACCAGATCCTCGGCCTTCTGATGGGCCCAGGGTAGTAACAAGTCTTGCTCAGCACTAAGAGCTCCATCCAGGACTTCATTTGGATGTATCTGATTTAAACTCCAATTGTGGATACTTATCATGTCTTTCCACTTCTAGATGAAAGGGCTCTCTAGGAGCTTGATGGGTCATGAATAAGTCATTTTACAAATGGGAAGAAGCAGGAGTTGCTGCTCCTGAGTGGATTCAGTTTTTCCAGTTTCAGAGAACAACTCTCCAGGAAAATCAAGATCAGATCAGACAGAGCAGATTTTCTTTGCTGTTTGAAAAATTCTTTCCCATAACAGGTCTCTAAAAAGTCATGAAAACCCTTAAATATAGGCAAGAAAATAATGATAAATTACATCCTTTTAGGAAATCTCAAAATAATTTTGTTCACAGAGTGAAGGGACAGAGAAATTAAAATATTAAAATCCTCCCATTTTTAGTCAAATTCATCCTTCCACATCACCCTCATGAAACACATACTATTTTAAGAATGCAGGAGTACTTTGGAGTTTATAGATTTGTGAGAGAAATATCAGATTATACACTTGAAATAAATTTTCTGTCCTTCTGTGTCTTCATCTCATCACTCACATGTTTGGATTTACTACATCGCCTGGAGCTCTTTAAAAGGTTGTTGACCATCCAAAGGTACAACACTGGTAGTACTGCCTTGGTTCAAGGCTTAAATCCAGAGGATCTCCAGGCCAGGACCACCATGGTTCATCAGAAATGTTAAAATACCAGGGCACCAAGAGAAATAGCTCCCAATGTTGTCTCTGGGGACATGCACCCTTCGGAGCTGAGGGACACGGGGCAGAGAAAGTGGGGTCTCACCTTGTCAATGAAACAGGCAAACTGGTTGTTGAGATTCTTGATCTGCTCCTTCTCATGGGTCCGCACTTGGCACTCCTCAGGATCCACGCCTACGCACAGGGGCTTGAGGAGCTCTGGGTGGATGCTGACGCCGCGAATCCCCTCGGACCTCCCACCGCCGAGGCCAATGCTGATGCCACTGCCGTAGCCCCCCATGGCCACACCATCCCCGAGGCCTCTGTAGCTGCCCAGACCCCCAAAGCTCGCACAGTTCCCAAAGCCCACAACGGTGCCAAAGCGGCCCCCGCCATAAGCAACACCGCAGCGCCCAACACTGGCACCGCCGTAGATGCCACTGCGGCAGCTCCCACCGAAGGAAATTCTTTGCCCTCTGCCCAGATCACAGACACTGCGGCTGCTGAAGCCACCGATCCCACACCTCCGTCCCACGGGCTGGCACACGGAGGCCGAGCTGCTGTTGGCCCTGCCCAGGCCGCAGACGGCGGACGCTGAGGAAAATCCTCGTCTTCCCAAGATGGAGCCAGAGGTGTAGCACTGTCGGCTCATGGTGGCTGGGTTGGGCGGGCAGTGACGGCGATGCAGAGGAGCAAGAGAGGAGCAGCTACTGGAAGAAGGAGATCTCCTTTAACTCCTCTGAGGCAGAGCCCTTCTCCTTATATACATTTCAGGAGGTGCCTCAGATGCAAAAATTTAATTTATCCACTGGGTTTGGTCTGCCTGGCAGCAAGGAATGGCTTCCAACATTTTAAACCCACAGCAAACACTTCTATCTCATATGAAATAATGTGGAAATTAAAATAAACTGCTTTGCTTGCAAGCTTCAGTTTCAGGACTTATATTTTACTTAATTAATCTGCTTCCTTATTGTGTAATTATAGTTTAGCAAAATAATTCAAGGGGTTTTTATTCATGGCTTGTTTACGGTTTGGTTTCGCCACAGCGTTTAATTATGTTTCAGGACCTCCTGCAAAATGTCGTGGGGATGCCGCCCCTTTCAGGGTCCATGGCCAGCTCCGGGCGAGCTCTTGAGCAATGACCGCTGGTGACAGGGAGAGGGAAGGCGGATCCATCCCGGCTCAGCACTGACGTTGTTGGGAGCATTCTTGTAAGCATTTATTCCTTCTTCTTGTGGGGATGGCTGTGGCTCTTGGAGAGAATTCGGATGCTGACCAGCAGGATGGGGTTGGTGGTTTCCATACTGATGGAGCAGGAACCATGTCAGATGGGGCTGAGGATGAATTTGGTCATGGGGACAATGCTCTGGGAAATGGAGAGTTCACAGGATCATGGAGTCATGGAATGATTTGGCTTGGAAGGGACCTTAAACTTCATCTTATTCCACTCTCTGCCATGAGCAGGGATACCTTCCACTATCCCAGGTTGTTCTAAGCTTCATCCAATTTGGCCTTGGTCACTTCCAGGGAAGGAGCAACCACAGCTTCTCTGGGCAACCTGTGCTGGGCCCAAGGGGACTTCCACTGCCCCTTAGAATACATGAAACTGAGGATAAGACATTTATGGGAAATGACAGTGATTTATTACTGAGTTGTGTGCCCAGGGAAGGTGCTAAATTTGGAACATGGGTGTGATGGGACTGAGGCACACAGCAGATTCACGGGAACAGGAGAAGTAGCAAAGAAGTTGCAAACAAGTTGAAAAATAGCAGCTGGAGTGAAGGTTTTGCCTGGTCATCCCTTGACACATCTTTTTGACATTAAATCCCTCCAGTAGTATCTGGTAATGAGAAGACATCATACCTTCTTAATTAAAATTCTTAAAAATATTTCTGAATTTGCTTGGAAATAAAGCTACTTTTTGCCTTAAAAAGAGGGGTCTAATCACAGAAACACAAAGGATTGTAGAGCTTGCCCTGAGAAAACTTTACATCTTTACTGGGATTCTAGGGGGACTCTGTGCCATTTTCAATGTGAAATGCAGTGTCCTGAATTAAATGTCAGGAAAAGGAATCAGGATATTTAAAATATTTCCTGGAAGGGTCTTTCCTTTTTTTAAACAGGTCTGATAATGGGTTGAAATGAAAAGAAATACTATATTTAATTATAATCACATAGTAGTTCCAGTATAGTTATGTTGGTCTGAGTACATTGGGATGCACATCTTGCAGTGAGGTATACTTCCACAGTACGGAATCATGGAATGGTTTGTGTTGGAAGGCACCATAAAATTCATTCCAACCCCATGTTGTGGCCAGAAACACCTTTCACCATCCCAGATTACTCTCATTCGCAGATAGTTGGAGAAATCAAATGAGCTTTTTGGCACCGCATCCTTTGTGTCACTTTGAGGTAACCCAAACACCAGGACCTCTTGCATGCAAGTGAAAAGAGAAGAAATATTTTGGAAATTAGTTTTATTTTGAGCCAATCCCTGGAGAAGACACTGGATGTGTGGTCTGAAGCCAAATGTGGAGCACTGCCTGGGGACAGGGCATTCACAGATAGGACAAAGCATCATTGAGCCCTTAGGGAGGTCCAGACATGACCTTCATGAACTTTCTTAGGTTGGTACAACCACAGGCAAGCCAAAACCAGGGAGAAGCTATGCTCTAGTCCTGCTTTCTGTGTGGCCCAGCCCTGCATAGCTGTGGGATCAGGAGCAGCCACTGCTCCGAGCTCTGCTGCCCAGCAGGACCACAGAAAGACTGCATCTTGTCTTCATGCCAAGAAACACACTGCCCTTTTCCCCAGAGGACAACAACTTTCCAGTTTTTCCAGCTGTGAGAAATCTGCATCTAGCTGGGGTCAGGTCCCAGTTATCCCCTGTATCTCTACTCAGCCACCATGGACTACTTTGTGCCACATGGGTGGCACACATTTCAGGGCTGCAGAGACTCCAAATCCCTGGGGTTTTTTTTTTGAAAACTGGGAAAATGCTGCTCATGGGACAATCACCCTCCACCAGCTGCAAGCCCTGTGATCTTCTTGTGTATGAAGAGTAGTCGGGCTGTTCCTCCACAACAAACCTGATCTTCAACCTCTTGCTCCTGCTCCTGTCCCTAAGAAGTGGCTTTTCCAGGTGCCCAGCCTAGCACATCAGAGGAAGTTAGTCCAGGGCAGCGCCTGTGGTTTGCAGCTGCTGAGCTTTCACAAAGCCGGTTCGGAGTCACGTGGTGGAGGTTCCACCAACTTCAAAGCAGGAAGGATTCCGATGGGATTTGGGCTTCCCAGGAGAAGGGTTTCAATGGCTTTCATGCACAGGTCATCTTCGTTGACATCTTTTCACATGTCCACATTTTGTCCTGGCTGGTTGTGGGTGAGATGGTGTTGGCAGAGAGGGACCAACCTTCCTCTTTCCAAGGAGGATATGAAACCGCTTCTCTCAGGGATTCATCTTTGATCTAAACCTACAGCTTCCATCCAGGTTTACAGGGGAAACCCCTGAGCTGCCTGGCCATAAACATTCCTTGAGCTGTGGTGGCTTTCATGAGACTTTAACACCTTTGAGATTTACATGTGCCCAGATAAATTCATTCTGGTTAAGCACCTACTAAACTGGGACCTGCAAAGCCACCCCTGCAGACAGGGAGAGCCTGGGGGCTTTTCCAACCTCTTGTTGGGATTCTGGCAGGAAAAAACATCCAACAGCCTCCTGTTGATGTGGCTCCTGTTGAGCCACTTTCCAAAGTGCTTTTCTCACTTTGTCCCAGTGAGAAAAGCACTTTTTAAGACTCTCTCCTCAAAAAGCGGGGCTGTCAGGGCCTGGTGGTAGTGGTGCACTCCCTCCCTCCCTGCAGGCTGGGCAGTTTTTGTGGCTCCCTGCGGAAGGGACACAAAGTCACTATTAAAAGGGTTAATGAGGCCCCTGGGACACCTCCCACTGGTTTTGCTGGTCCTGCTCTCCAAAGGTGGCTGTTACCCATCTCTTAAATGCAGCTTGATTTGGCTCCCACATCAAAGCAGACAGGGATTAGTGGGGAGTGGGGTATAGGTTGTGGTCTGAAACTGGGAACCAATAACATTTCTCCACAGCTGCTCTTCACCCTCACCCTGAGTTGTCCCCATCCATTTATGCTGCTTTGGGGCAAGGAGATGGAAAAGATAATTCCTGAGGTTCCCTCCAGGCTGTTTCATGATTCCTGCCCATATGTTCTGCTTGCATTTGAGGTGTTCTCAGGTATGACCTTCCCAAAACTGCTGGACTGTGGGTGACCTGCGTGGTCCCGTCACCAGTGTTGGGATGTTGTGACAGTCTGCTCAGAGAAAAAAATGAGCTAATAGGATCCACCTGTGTGCCCTGGCAGCCAGGAGGGACAACACCTCCTGAGGGCACCAGGCCCAGCCCAGCCAGGCCAGGGAGGGGGATTGTCCTTGCTCTGGGCTGAGGGAGCCTCACCTCTATTTGGGGTGCAGGTTTGGGTGCCACAATGTAAGGAAGACCTAAAGGTTTGGAGAGGGTCCAAAGGAGGGACATGGGGATGGAGAAGGGTCTGGAGGGGCCACATGAAGTCAGCCTGGAGGAGACTGAGGGAAGACTTGTCAGGGTCTGCATCTTCATCTCAGGAGGCAGCTCCAATCTCTGCTCTCTGTGAGCAGGGACAGGACCCAGGGAACAGCTGGAGCTGTGTCAGGAGAACTAGGTTGGATATTGGGAAAAGGTTCTGCCTGCAGAGGGTCGTCAGCCACTGAACAAGTTCCCTAGGGAATTGTCATGGGCCCAAGGCTGCCAGAGCTCCAGGAGCCTTTGGACAGCACTGTCAGGTGCATGACTTTTGAGATTTTTTGGCATGTCTTGTACAGGGTCACAAGCTGGAGTGATGATTTGGGTGTGTCCTTTCCAACTCAGGATATTCCATGGTTCTATAAAATGTCCTTCCTCAAGATGATGTCTCATGCGAGGAACATATGCAAGAGACAAAGAGGGTTTGTACCGACCATCATAAGTCCACCCCTTTCTTTGTAACATTCCTCCTTTGCATAGGAATTTGTAAGGCATTTTGACATCATCCAGACAACTTTGTGTCAGCACTCAGGGCTGAGGGATCACAGGGGCTGTAAGTAATGAGGTGGGATCAGAGTGGTGATGTCAAGATGAAAGCAGAGCAGCCAGGAAGGAGCACTGGAGGGAGTCACCCTGTGGAAAAAGAGCCCCCCCCAAGGGCACAAGGTGTCCACTGGAAGAGTTTTTTGGGGAAAGGTTGGCAAAAAATCTCCCATGGGGAGATGGCATCAGATTTGGAGGTGGAAAATAAGGGTGTGCTGATTCACAGGATAGTTGTCTCATCTCTTCTATGGTACAGATGGTTTTAATCAGAAAACTTGTTTCTTCATGCACAGAGCCAACTGGGGACTCCAGAGATGCCTTCTGGCATGCGAAAGGGGAGAGTGTGGGAGGAGGGAAATTCAGCCTCAGAATTTCAATTAGTTCCCATTGATATGTCTGGAAATCTGTCTGTGTGTCACACCAGTGTCTGCAGTAACACAGGGAGGAACTGCTCAGTGAGCAGGTGCTTGATGTAACAGAGTTAATTTAGCAAACTTTTGGTTTAGAGTTTTCTTTAAACCAAAAGTGAGGTGGAGGTGATGCACAAACATTTCATGCTGTTTGCTGGCAGCAGAGCAGAGAATGCTGAGATTTTATCAGCAAAACAATCTCTGTGCTGAATTTAAAAGTGAGGAAGGACAAGGAGAGACATTGGTTAGTGAGCTAAGCCGCTCACAGGCCATCTAAAAACAATACAGCAGGTGAGATCATCAATAAATAAAAACACTTCCAGCATGGGAGTCCTTTACCTAAATTCAGCTGCCTAAAAACCAGGCACCAAGTTGAAGAGAGAGAGACCATGAAGAGCTGATGAGGAGCTTGGGATCATCAAGGAAAAGATTGTTTTCTAAATCAACCATTGCAGGACAGCCTGAAGACGGGAGTCAGCAGGGCCTGGGAAGGGTGATCCTAGAGCAGAAGTTCTTATCTGTCCACAGCTGCCTCAGCAAAATAAAGGGACAAATTCGAAGCAGGAGAAATAACAATGGTGTGGTGAGCACCTATTCATTAAAATTCCCAGATGGACACGCAGATTAAGGAGATGACAGAAGGCTGAGCTTCTGGAGGATGTACCTATTACCTTGATGAATGGTTGGAGTTACTTTTGTGATTCATTTTGTCACCAACACACAGAAAACCTTGGTGTGTCAGCCCAGCAGTGGCAGCTCAGTGTGTGTGCTGTGTGCGATGGTTTCTCCACTGAAATAAGTGGAGATAAAGGCAGGATTTGTCCTGGAGGAGTTGGCAACCACCTCCATTTCAGCTCTAATACTCAGGAACATCTGCTCCAATGTTCCCTAAAGCCCCAGTGCTTTGGAGCAGCCGGATGGAACACTGGGCTCCATATTCTATTTCCCTGGCTCAGCAAAGCCTGCAGGGTTGGAACCTCCATTTCCACAGATTAGCACCCTGAATTGCCACAAAACCACATGTTCCTGGAGATAAGGCAAAGCAACAGTCATGGCACCTGTGGAGTTATGATCCCTACCCCAGCTGAGCAAGGTCATGGAATCAAAGAACCACAGGATGGTTTGGGCTGGAAGGGACCTGAAAGCTCATCTTGTTCTGCCCCCTGCCATGAGCAGTGACACCTTCCACTATCCCAGATTCCTCCAAGCCTTGTCCAGCCTGGCCTTGGATGCTTGCAGGGAGGGGGCAGCCACCACTTCCTTCAGAGGTGCAAAGTCACACTTTGATTTTATTGTTTCTGATGGGCATTCCTTCACTGCTTGACCTAAATCTCCTGTTTTGGGAAACTCTTCCATCCATGGCCAGAGATGAACCCATACTAGCTTTGAAATCCAGCTGGGCCCCTCTCAACATCCATTGGCACTAGACTTGGGAACCTGGGCTGCAAGAAAACCCAGCACTGAATGACTGGAAAAGAAAGCCAAGAAACAGCACAGAGAAATGGGAATGGAAAACCCTCCTGTGAATCCTTTCCTGGGCTGAGACCACAGCATGGGCAGCAGGCGGGGGGTGGGGGGTGGGTTCTGCCACTGTGCCCTGCTCAGGTGAGACCTCACCTGCAGAGCTACCCCAGCCCTGGGGCAGACAGGATGTGGAGCTGCTGGAGAGAGTCCAGGGGAGGACATGCAGATGATCAAAGGGATGGGGCAGCTGCTGTGAGAAAAGGCTGAGAGAATTTGGATTGTTCAGCCTGGAGAAGAGAAGGCTCTGGGGTGACCTAATTGTGGTTTTCCAGTGCTTGAAGGAGACAAGAAGAAACATAGAGAGAGACTATTTCTAAGGCCCTGGAGTGCCAGGACAAGGGGGAATGGCTTCCCACTGAAAGAAAGTAGTCTTAGATTAGGTATCAGGAAAAAATTCTTCTCTGTGAGGGTGGGGAGGCCCTGGCACAGGTTGCCCAGAGAAACTGTAGCAGCCCCATGCCTGGAAGTGTCCAAGGCCAGGTTGGACAAGGCTTGGAGCAGCCTGGGATTTTGGCAGGTGTCCCTGCCCATGGCAGGAGTGCCACTGGATGCGTGTGTGGGTCAGAGTGGAGAAGAGGAGGATCCAGGGAGACCTTGGAGCTACTTCCTGTGCCTAAAGGGGCTCCAAGAGAGCAGGAGAGGGACTTTGGATGATGGCCTGGAGTGCCAGGACAAGGGGAAATGGCTTCCCACTGGTAGAAGGCAGGGTTTGGGAAGAAATTCCTCCCTGTGAGGGTCAAAAGCCAGGTTGGACAGGGCTTGGAGCAGCCTGGGATAGTGGAAGGTGTCCCTGCCCATGGCAGGGATGGCATTAGATGCTTTCACATTCCTTCCAACCCAACCCATTCCATGAATCTCTATTCCCTGCCAACAGGACTCTCTGGCCATGCTTTTTGGAGAATCAAAAAAAGCCCATTAGCTAAACCTACATCTTTCTGGGCAAACTGTGCTGAGTGGGATCTTAGAAATTCACATTTTCATTTCTAGCCCAGCACCTGGATGATCGCAAGTGATTCAGGCATCCTCTTCCCCTTTGGCTTGACAGGATAGACACACTGGGGACACTCACTGGTGGAACTCCAGGGCAATTTCTCAGAGCAACAAACACACATTGATGTTTGGCCTTGTTACTCCCTTTGTTCTTGTTATTATGTGGTTGAATTTTCTTCCTTAATATCCCATGGGGAAATACACCTGCTGGGCACTGTGTGTGATCCCAGGGAGTGTGAAGCACCTACGTCTCTTGTTCCCCATGCAAAATGGTTTGCATGTGGAAATCTCAACGATCCAATGCCAGCTTAGTGTTCAAGGCATCCCAATAATTGCACCCCTAGTATTCCAAGCTCCTCCTTGGCTTCACATGGAGATCATTTCATGTTTTTTTTCCCTCCTGGGCATTTTTGCAATGCTGTCACTGCTCAGCTTAACCTTCCTGATCCCGTCTTCAGCCAGACTGCTCCCAAAGGACAGATGGGAGGCTTTACTTTCCCTTTAATTACTGAACACGACAACTGTGGCTTCCTCATCCTCATTTCATTAAGGGCTGACAAACGCCCTGGGCAGTCCCCAAAACGTCACTGCCCCTTTGAGCAACTCCTTTCAAGTCACTCCAAGAGTTCATGATAAAGGGGAGTAGTTGCTCCTGAGATTGCTACTGGGTTTGGCATAAGTGTCTGTCACGCCGCGGGGTTTAGCACCTCCTTCTCACCCAAACCCTCATCACTGTCACACACAGAACTCTGCAGTGCAGCTGTTTACCCTCATTCTGAATCCAGAGGTCTTGGATGCAGAGTTCACTCCTTTACCCTGCATCCTCATTCTTTGACCCCAAAACTGAACAAGAACCTTAAAGTCTGAAAGGTTTTATCCTTTCCCTTCTTTCTCCTTTATTCACACAGTAACTGCCAATCTAATTTTTGTTGCACAAAACAGCTCATTTCAAAGCAGCTGGCAGAAGTCCTGTTTAATTCCTTATCCCAGGTCAACATCTGGGCTCCTCCAGAGTTGGAAGTGCTCTTGTGCAATAATATTGTAGCTGATTCCTCCTTCCTTTACAGTTCAAAGCTTTGGAGCCTGTTCTGGGCCGTGCCATGGGATTTCTGACAGGGTCTTCATCCCAAAAATTGTCAATTTTCACATCAAAGGAGGTGTCACAAACTTTGTGCCTAAAGGTTGTAGAAAAGCTGCCATCAGGAGTGAATCCCCCTCATTTGCATCTCTTTTGGGGAAATGCAGAACTAATTATCTAATGGGAGTCTCCATCCTGCAGCTACAGCCCAGAATGAGGTGATTGACCACAGAAGAAAACACGTGAAGCCTCCCTTAATCTTGGAAATGAGTACCTCCCCCTCCTGAGCTGGGCTATGGCCAGTGAGCTGCGTGGAGCTGGGTGGAGACAGAGGATTCCCCACCTGAACCATGAAGAATATTGGCGGTAGTTTTGTTCCCATATAGAACCAGCCCATAAACCCTGGTGGGTAACACAGCCCAGCTCTATCACTGCCAAACTAGACTGTGCTGAACAGAAGGGTGTTTCAAGGAGAAAAGCAAATCCAACCTGCATTTCCCTATGGACAGAAAGGGAGGGATTTCTGCTCTTCAAACACATCTCAGCAATCCCAGCTCTCGCCTCCCCCAGCCCACCCTGCCCCACAGCACTCTTGCAGCACTGTCCAGCTCCCAGAGCCAGGACCAGTGACACTGTTTCACACTTGGCTGCTTTGCATGGTTGGTTGGGGCTTGGGTTCCTTTATTTTCTTTGGAGCAGATTTGTGTAGGGTGTTGTCTGTGGTCAGGAGCTTCCTCAAGCCACCTCAATGACACAGACCTGGAAAAAATGGAGAGGAACAATCACAGAATCACAGAATATTCTCATTTGGAAGGGACTCAAAAGGATCACCAAGTCCAACTTTTACAGAAATAAATCTGCTCATTTGTGCTCTGGGAAGAGCAAATCTCCTGAGAAGGTTTCATGGTTGTAGAAAAGAAACCTTGAACCCCTTAAGATTAGGTCAGAGTTTACCCATATGTTTGGTTTGTCCGCCAAAGAAATAGGTCCAATGTTCCTCATGTTCTAGGGCTGAAGAATCCAAAAAATTTGGGATTTCCACTAAAACCACCTTAAAAGGGAAGCTGTGTTAAGCAGAGAAGAAAAAAACCCTGCATGATCACACTTGGCTTTATCCAAGGAGGTGGAGAATCCTCCCCACACATTAAGCCTGGACCACAGGCTTGGAATATCTCTGTCCTGCCCTGATCCAACCTGTCACAAATCAGATCTCTGACCAAACCCTCCCCCCGCCCTCCCTTTAGTAACACTGACCACATCACAGGGAACAACTTGCTTTGGAATAAAGCATGGATTGTTGAGCCATCTGACTGCAAGGAATGAGTGTTGGCAGGTGGAACTAATTAAGGACTAATTTCTTACCTATCTATCCACAATCTGCTCTATTGCAGGTTCTTTGGATTTTGTTTGTTCTGACCTTTGTGGGGCTGCAGGGCTGAATATCCAACCTTGGATTTCCCATCAGTGCAGCTAGAAGTCCCTCCACCTTGGTGTGCTGGAACTAGTAACAATGGAGTATAGTAACTATGTTACTATACTATTACTAGTTACTATAGTAACTAGTAACAATGGGTGTAGTAAATTATGTGTTTGGTAATTAATAGAAAGTAATGTCTCAGGAGAAGAGACATCTTATTTGGGGTCAGAAAGGGGAAATAAAACCACTGGACTTCCCAGGAGCTGGAAATAGACTGATAACTGGATAGCCAAAAACAAAGAAGCCCAGATAATTCCTGATGGTCATTGCCTGGGTAAAAGATGCCGTAAATCTGCATCTGCTTCACAGAATCTCAGAATCACTGGGGCTGGAAAAGCCTTCCAGGATCATCGAGTCCAACCTGTGACTCATCCCCACCTTGTCACCCACACCAGAGCTATGAATGCCATGTCCAGTCATTCCTTGGACACTCTAGGGGTGGGAACTTGCCAGTCACCTTCTGTCCTCCAGAAACTTCCAAGACATTTAAACCTTTTTGTTAACACTAAAATCAAAAGCTGAAATGGCACAGGTTGATTTGGTTTAAAGTGGGATATTCCAAACCAAATCGTTGTGGTGTGACTGGTGACTTCCCAATTTGACTCTGTAAGGAATCCACCATGGAGTAAAGCAAAAATCCCACTCCTACCTTGTCAGTAAAGAAGGCAGATTTGCTCCTGAGATTTCTTAATCTCTCTCACAGTCCCTGGTGATTCATCCCCAGATCTCTGCTTGTAGTCCAGCTATTTAATTGTTTGCAGAATGAGAGCAACTGGGATCACCATGACCACAACTCTCTGCTGCCTGAACCCTAAATCTTTGCACTTCCCAGATTCTGAGATTGTTAAAGCCAAGCCTAATGCTCAGAAGTCCTCCCCTTGTGTTCCTCTCGCCTTCTCCTAATGTGCTCCACCACCACCATCTTCATAGAGGCCAAAGAGGGTTCCTGTTCCAGGAAATCTGATCCAAGTTTTGATGTTGCTGTTGATTCTAAGGCTTCATGAGTTTGGGTTTCCCTTTTCTGCTGCTTCTGAGCTAAAAGTCTTGAAAAACTTGTCAGTCAATGCTCAAGTGCAGCGGTTCAGCATCTTTATCTTATTGCAGGTCAGGAGAGAAGAAAGGGGCAGAGAGGCCAAGGAAAGAGCCTGTCTAGTGGCAGATTTAAGAAAATATTCCTTATCTTAGATTTCTTATCCAGTTTGGATGGAAGAAATGTCTCTTGAGTCTACCCAGTTTTGTGTGGCTTGTGGTGGTTGGTGTCAGCTTTTGACATAATAAAACATTTTGGTAACTCTTACACACAGGGAATAATAAGCAAGTGGAAAAGCTTAAATTACAGCCTTGGAAAACATTTCCTTATTCCTTTCATTCTGATGGGGTTAATTACCATTACTATTTACTAGGATGGGTGTTTTTCCTGCTGTGGCTGTGGTTGTGCTGCTGTTCCTGCCTTGTGCTGCAGGGACACACTGTGGCCAGGACTTCTGAGAGATGATGAGAGATGATTCTGGGAGATGATTTTCTAGATGATTTTCTCTCTGTTCCTGTCAGAGTCCCACCTCTTCCTCCTCTTCCTCCATTCCAGTCTTACTGCATTCAGTGCAAAGAGATGATGTAGGAGAAGAAGAATCCCATTGGAAGATCTTAAAGCCCATCCCATTCCAGGTTGCTCTAAGCCCTGTCCAACCTGGCCTTGGAACTTTCAGGGATGGGCAGCCACAGCTTCTCTCAGCATCCTGTGCCAGGCCTGACCTGCACCTTTCTAGGCTATAAATTAAGCTCAGGTTGGGTGGGTTGGTGCCATAAATCTCTCCTCTTTTAAAGATGAATTTTTGGCAGAATTGTCCCACCCTGCTCAGGATGGTTGAACTGGAAGATACTTGTTAGGAAGGGGAGGGGGAAGATGTCTGATGCAGGAGCAGAATCTCCCCTGTCCTCATGCTGCTCTTCTGGTAGCACACATTTGGTTTTTGGAGGGGAACACTCTGAGGGGTCCATGTGTCCCCTGAATGTTGGAAGAGACCTCAACTGTGCACTCAGCCTGGATGGTTTTGCTTCTTCCTATTCTCTTCTTCATCTCCTCAACCATGGTAGGCTTTGGTTTGGTGTCCTGGGTTTGGTTGGGATGATTTAATTCATTCAGCAAAATTGTTCATTTTATTCAATTAGTCAACCAAACCCAAGACATTTAATAGAATAAAATTCCTGAAATGGTATTTCTATTTTTTTCTCTTTTTCTTTTCTTTTTTTTTTTTTTTCCCCTAGAACTTCATGGAGACATTGTTCCAGTATCAAAATGAGACATTGCTCCAGTATCAAAATGTTTTCTTTGATTATTTTTAAATGACAGAAATTCCAGTTCCCCAACTTCTAATGAGTATTTGAACTTCTTGCTATTGGAAAGAAGGGGAAAATAGTCAAAACACTCCTTAAGACTAAAAAGGAAATAAAAATAATAAAGTCAAAACAATCCCTGATATTAAAACACAAAATAAATATTGGGAAGGCAGGCAGCAATCCCTTGCCAGGAAAGAAGTTTGAGCTTGTTTTACAGCTTTAATGAATGGTTTGAAAAACATTTGAGATTAACCTTTTCCCTTTGCTCCCATGATAAAATTTTTAAGACCTGTAGCCAGAGAGAGGAAAATAAATGCAGTCTTCATTTCCCTCTTTGGTTTGCTAATATTATAGCTCAGAATATTTGGGTGTTGACTCCAGGAGGAGGAGGAAAGGAGCTGCCCTTGTTTTGGGTGAGGCAGGATCATCTCCCTTTCTTCTCTCTATTATTCAGGCCACTAAAAGTTAGTTATTCCTCTGAAATTAGGCAGTCACCTCCTGCTTCCTCAGTCAGGAATGGGAGGAGTCACCCTTGGTAATGGTCCAAATATTTCAGGCTCCTGTCTGAGCTCAGCCCAAGGCCCACAGGGACAGCCCAGGCTTGAATCCTCTCTCACCTGGGGTTGGTGTCTGACTTTAATAATCAGAGGGGGAAAAGCTCTGGAAACCCTGCAGCTTGCCAGGCCCCCGCCCCTCTGAGCTGGGAATACCATGCAAAGCCAGTTCTTTCCAGGCCATAAAGGCAGAGAAGGTGGGGGAAGAGCAATGGGTCAGGTCAATCAGGTGAGGACCAAACCCTGACTCCAAAGCAGGGCTTCATCCCCCTCTTCTTCCTCAAGAAACCATCTTTTTAGCAAAACCCAACAGAAAGTGACCTCGGCACAAAGCCAAGCGGAATCACTCCAGGTACGGATTGTGAAGGGATTGCCAGGCCTCCACAGACACAAGATTTACAGCTGCAGTGTTTCATGGGCACTTGGCCAAGGCTGATTGACTTCCAGACACCACAAGAGGAATCCATGATGTTCACACAATTAAAGGAAGCTGCCTGATGTGAGGGAATCCTATTTCCAAATTCCATTTGCAAGTAGTGAATAAAGCAAGCTCAACTGCAGAATTCCCTACTGAGGTGGGCTCCATCCCACCTACTTGGAGCTGATTAAAAATGAAACTGCTGAGCTGGGATTCCTCATTGAAGAGAGGGCACAGATGGAGGACGTGTCCACCTCACCCCCCCAGGGTCTGACATGCAGCTGGTCAGAGCTGGATGAAGCATTTTCCACTCTCAGCATAGAAATGACATCCCCTGCCCTTCCCCAAAGGTGTTGATCTTCTGCCCCACCTCACCCTCTAATTGTCCCCTTTTTTCAGGTTGCAATTAGAATTTTGCCTGTGAGAGTGTGGAGATTACTGGGGCTGCGTGACCTGTAATTCTTCCTGGGCTGGAGACAGGAAGAAATTCCCTGTGATAATAATGTCTGCAAGTCTGGCGGGGAGAGGCAGGGAGTATTCCTGGGAACTTGCAGGCGCCTGGCATGGGACACCCATATTTGAGTTAATCCTCCTGCCTGGGGCTGCCTCCAGAGCCAGGACAGATCCCATTGGTGCAGACGGCCTCAAGTTCAATGCATTTCATGCTAAGTTAGGCACCTGTGTTTGACCAGATGAATCACCCTGTGGAAATGTCATTTTTTCCATTAAATAAATCCCCAGCTGAGCGCAACATGGGAGACTCCAAAACCAGGGCAAAGTCGATTCCACCCCATTATGGCCAAGAGATCTCGTTGCCTTTTAAGTCACACAGTTCAAATAACAATTTGTCATCCCCAAACCCACTAAAGCGATGTTTTTGTGTCTGAAACATGATTCTGGTCCCACATCCCTGATCACCAGTCCTATGATCCCTGAAGGGCAGTGCTGAATTCATCTTCACTCAACTGCTCTTACATGAAAGGATCAAACAAGTACTTTGTTTGGAGATTGCAACAGGCTGGAAAACACCACCATGTGGTGCTCAAGATTATTTTGGAGGTTTCTGGAAATCTTTGACATCAATTGTTAATTGGTCTGTAAAATACCTTATGTGATATGCTATGAGGAGATAAATAAACCAGACTAACCCCCAGTGACACCTGAGCCCCACCATGTCCCAGACTGCCTACAGAGAATGCAAAGGTCTCTTTGGTTCTTACTTCTCCCCAGAGAATTTTTTCACCTATTTTGTAGTTTCTTTAAATACCATCTATAGAAAAACTGAGACAAAAGATGTCCTTTCAAAGCAGTTTATTGAGGACAGTGAGAAGCTGGGAAGTTTGAGCAGTCAGTGGGAACAGCTCTATTCATGCTGTACAAGGTGTCAACTTGGACAATTTATCCACCAGTAATTTCCCTTAGCATTTTGGGGGGACGGAAAAGGAAAGGGGGTGATCTCTTCTAAAAATCATCGTGCCTTGAGCCAGCCACCCCAACATGCAGAAGCAAACGAAAGTACTATATGTTCATCCATAAGCAAATTCCATACACACAAAAAAAAGCTGATGGCTGTGGAGTAACCAGCAGGTGCTTTGAAAATTGCCTTGTTTCAGATTTAAGCATAAATTTGTAGCACAGGGTTTTCTTGGACCAAAAATGATAGGATAAAAATAAAGGGAGTCTGCTCTTTGCAGCATCTCCTGGGAAAATTAAGCAGTTAAATCCTCACTCTCTTTTCTGAAATGCTTTGAGAGGAGCTGGAAGAAAAAAGAGGGATCTTGGAGGGGGGAATATTGTTAATTAATATGCTCATTATGGGAAAAGACAGAGGGGGAAGCAGCACAACAAACAAACCCTTAAAGCTGTAATAACCTAAAGTAAGGATTCAGAAATCACACTGTGCTGAGCACCTGCAGAATAAGTTTCTAGAGGGGTCTGTAGGCTTTGGGAGTCTGAAAAACACATTTTGAGGGGATAAATCTGGGGCTAATAAATGTGGGAATGGGTTTGGTGATAAACGTTGCTACTAATGGGCAGAGGAATCACTCTGCATCCTCTTGGCACAGGGCTGGCACGTCTCAGCGCTGCTGTCCAGGAGCTACATGGCCCTATGGGACCACACAGGGGTCTCTGACAACCCCAAAATTCCCCACCACACCACTGTTGCACCCCATGACCTCAGGGCTGCTGGACACAACAACGGGGGGCCCCGCCAGCTGCCGTATGACGCAGCCCTGGTTCCCAAAGCTGAGCACTCCTCCAGCCTGGCAGGGTCCCATCCTGGCATTCAGGCCCCCATTTCCAGTGCTGACCACAGTGCGAGCTGGGTACCCTCCGCTGCGGGAGCTGAAACCCCCGGCTTTGCAGCTGACCCCTCCGGCCTGGCAGAACATCTCTGGGATGCACTGCTTGGCCACGGAGCTGAGGACTCTCTTGGGGTGGATTCCGGCACTCCGGGAACTGAATCCACCGTTCTGGGAACTGTGTCTCCCGGCTCGTCTGCCCAGGGAGCCGTAGCCACACACAGCCCCATTGGCCATCATCCCACAGTCATCGGGGATGTTGTAGCCGCTGCTGACCACAGCTGCAACAGAGGCCATGGGAGTCAGCAGTTAGGGAGGAAAACTGGAAGACTTTCACTAGGCAAGTTGTTTCTTGAATGACAGAACCAACCAAACCTGATTTCTTCCAGATTTGTCCAGCATGTCTGAGCCCCTGCTCCTTTCTACTCCTCCCCCGTGTCCCAACACATCCACTCATGGATCCTCCCCCTTCCCATGTTGCTGGTGCCTCCCAGGTTCAGTACATATCCCATGGCCCCCAGGACATCTCCCTGTTGCCTCCAAGGGTATAAAAGGGTCTTGAGTTTGATCTTCTCCACTCACCCCAAAAGCTGATTTTTTAAAAATTTAAAGCTATTTGATATTTCTGGGGCTAAGCATTTCAGAATTGGAAAAGGGAGGCAGAGGGACCTGGGACAGACAGATAATGGTCCCACAGGTATCTTTCCTAGAACAAGAAACCTTCATGGCTAAAAATGTGCAGTTACTTACACACACTCACAGGGTTCCCCACACATATCCTGTGGGGAAAAAAAAGAGAAACACATGTTACTCACAACTTCCAGCCACAATCCAGACCACTTAGTCCTTTGTTGTAACATGCCTCACTATCCCTAGGAAAGGAACTGTTTTTGCTGGCACCCATGTGGCCTCCATGGTCTCCAGGCACCACCCCAGGTCCAGTTTCTGTGAGCCTGGGGAGATCTTGGAGCTGTAGAGTTCACTTGGGAGCAGGAACTGCCATGGTCTCAGATACACAGGAGGGAAATGTGTCACCCACCTGCTCTCTTCTCCCTCCAGCAGAGTCTTGTAAGTGGCAATCTCAATGTCCAGGGCCAGCTTGACATTAAGCAGCTCCTGATAGTCCCGCAGCATGCAGGCCAGCTCATCCTTGGCTTTTTGCAGAGCGTTCTGCAGCTCAATGTGCTTTTCCCGGGCATCTTTGAGGGCACAATCCCCACGCTGCTCAACGTCACAAATGGAGGTTTGCAGGCAGGAGACCTGTCAGGGGAGGGCAACAATGCAGGTGTCTGCAAAGCTTCTTAGCCTAGTTCTTGGGCACTTCGTTTGGATAAATCTGCTCTTCCAATTGCAAAAAGTAAAAACCCACCAACATCCCATCCCTCTCCACCCACTTTTCACTTTCGAACCAGGACCTAGATCAGATCTCAAGTCTTCTAAAGATAAATGCCTCACCTTACCCTGTGTCTGAGCTGTCCTACTTCCCTGGAAACATCTCCTACCTGCTTCTTGACACTCTCCAGCTCACACTGCAGCTTCTGGATCATCCGCGTCAGCTCTGAAATCTCACACTTGTTGCTCTGCAGGTCATGGCAGTATTTCCCTCTCTTATCCTGCAGCTCCTGAAACTGGAACCAAGAAACAAAACAACCATCACTTTTGGCCTGTGACATTGCCAGGCACAGACCCAGCTGATCTCTTACTCACCCTGGTCTGGTAGAAAGCATCAACTTCTTCTTTGCTCTTCTGGGCAATCTCCTGGTACCAGCATTCGACGTTCTTGATGATGCTTTCCATGTCCAGGTCTCGGTTGTTGTCCATCTTGACAATGACCGAGGTGTCACAGAGCTGGCGATCAACCTGGGCCCTTTCCTGCATGTTGGGAAGGGCTTAGTCAGTTCTTTTCACCTCTCGAGCTCTGCAGGGAGGGAAGGGCTGGGACACAGAGTGGCTGAGGGATAGAACAAGTCAAGAAATGTCCCTCGGGATGGCTCTGCAGAAAATCCTGCAGCAGGATGAGTTGCCACCTGTGACTGCTGACCTACGTGCTGACCTGCAGCAATTCTGTCCACATCAAGGGCAAGGAATTGGAGTGACTTAACCCTTGGTATCCTCTCATCTCCTGCTGCCTGAGTGATTTAATGACAGGACTGGGAGTTGCTTCAGCTCTAATCAGGCAGGTGCAATCTGGAGGAACAAGACGGACACATCTTTTCTCCAGGGTAGGGTTAGGACACAGCCAATTCCTACCTGGAGCTGCATGAAGGAAAGGGGAACCACCCTATCTTCAGCATAATCATGTTAATTTTATATCAACTTTGTACTTCCACATTTTTAATTATTCGGGGCTTTGTATGTGACACATCCCAGAGGAGTTTCAAGCAGCAGAAATTTAGAGCACCTGAAGGATGAGACAAGGACCACCAAAGTCCCGGGATGTACCAGAGGAACTCACCTCCTCAAACACACATTTCAGCAGCTCCAGCTGTCTCCTTAAAAGATCCACCTTCACCTCCAGCTCTTCCTTGTTCAAGAAGATACAGTCTGCATCCTGCAAGAGGAGAGACACATACATTCCAGCTCAAACCTGCCTGTAAATGTTGGAGAAACACAGAGAGGCAACAGAAACAAGACAGAAATGTGTCTCAAGATTCTGAGAGAAAAAAGGTGTAGGAGAGCGAGTCAGGATATCTTGGTGCCTCCTGAAGGAAAACAAGCCATTCCAACATGACTTACAGGAATTAGTTGATTTATCTCTTAGGACACAGCTACAAACCCACAACTGACTAATGAGTATTTAAGCAAAAATTTTTAATATTCTTCAAATGATCCCTGCTTTTCTGATGTCCAAGAATAAAGGATGTGGAGAGACAGCCAGAAGTAACCTGGTGTTCTGGTGTGACCTGTCCTGCTCGGTCCCCCTCCCACACTTCACAAATGTTTTTGAGGCAACAGAACTGGTGCTGTAGTGCTGATGATGTAAACTTTGAGGAGACATTATTTTTACTTTCTGCTTGCCTGTTTTTCCAGCCCTGTGCCTCTTTCTAAGTCTCCCTCCAAGTCATCATAACACTTTCATGGATTTTTGTTAATAATTAACTATTCAGACAAGTTTTACCCCAAATAAACCTACTACCAGGTATAAAGATTCATGTTGTTGGAGTGTCTCACCTTTTTGAGTGCCACAAACTCATTCTCCACAGTTGTGCGCCTGTTGATTTCCTCTTCATATCTGTTGGAAAAGGAGGAGAAAAGGGCTGAGAAAAGAAAAATGCTTGGACACTCAGACATCAACCATCAGGTATAAATGACAATAACCTCAGATATAAATGGCAACTCTTTCTTGCTGGGACTGCCACTGGGCACTGCCAGATCAGTGTCTGGAGACCAACATTAAACCATCCCAAGATCAGAAGCTTCTTCATGAGCAACAACAGCATTACCAATGCAAAGAGCTTGCCAGTGAGACAGAATAATGTGGCACTCCCAGAGGGGGCATGCCACATGTCTGGGACAAGTTGCCTGAGATAAACCAGAAAAGCAAAACACCACCAGACAGAGGAGCCCAGAAGGTCCTTACTTGCACTTGAACTCCTCCACCAGCTGGCTTGTGGCACATTCTTCACTGCCCAGTTTCTGCTTTTCACAAAGTAAACAGTCCAGGCGCTTCCGCAGGTCACAGATGTAATTCTCGAAGTACAGTTCCAGGTTTTTCCCTTTTTTTGGCAGCACGTATTGCTGCAGGAGGCCCCACTTGGTCTCCAGCACTTTGTTCTGCTGTTCCAGGAACCGGACCTGAAGGCAAAAGATAGAAATTCTTCAAATAAAAAGGTGAAGGCAGGGACTCAACACTTGTTTAACTCTCTGCTCTTAACCACAGGTGCAGGAATGGCATTTTCAGGAAGTGAGAGATGCTAGACCACCGTGATCTGAAAGTTTTCTGCCCTTATTAAGAAATCTTTATGACACAAATCTGAATTATTTTTAAATCTAGAATTCAGACTTCTAAATTATTTAGAAATCTAAATTTCTAAATAGAAATCTAATGTTGTGTGTACATTATTTATAAATCAAAGAGTCCCATGTCTAGATTATTTAGAAATCCAGGAGCCTAGTGTCTAAATCTGCATTTCTTAATATGTATTAAGAACAAAACTCCTCCAGAAGGTGCCTCTGATGTATTTTAGGATAAAATTGAGTCCCCAGATAGTGAAACTGCTTTGTTGCTGTTTTTTCTACAAAGGGATCCTTGGGTGACAGATCAGATTTGATCTCTACATGTCTGGATCAAGATTAACCACCTTTTCCTTCAGGAAAGTTTTTGGAACTGTCACCATATTTACAGTCAAAGAGAGGAGGCAATTATTTGAATTATTTAACACAGGACAGAAAGATGAACCTGTCAGGGCTGTAGCTTCCACCTGGGCTGCACCAAGAAATAAAATTTGAACTGAGACTATTCAAGAGGAGACACCTGCAAGAAAGGCCAGCGCAACCATGGCCATGACTCAAAGGCCATGGAATGCCAGAACAGGGCTGAAATGAGCCCCATTAAAAAGATTTCTGTCTGGACCAACATGTTCTTAATATTACTATTAGTTCTTAAAAATTATTAGAATTATCTTAAACTTCTCTGTGGAAAGCTGGACCCCTGTGTGGACCCAGCTCAGTGATTCATGGCAGAGCTTGTTTGGGGCTTTGGAGGCGGTCGATGGACTTATGGCATAAGATGGGTTTGGGAAGGGGTTGGTCAGTTTTTTTTTTCCTTGAGTAAGAGCAGGTCTGGACTCACCTTGTCAATGAAACAGGCAAACTGCGTGTTGAGGGTCTTGATCTGCTCCTTCTCTTGGCAGCGTATCTCGTGTTCCAGCGGGTCCACCCCAACGCAGAGTGGCTTCAGCAGCCGCTCATCAATGCAGATTCCTTGGATGCCGTCGGCCTTGCGCTCAGGGTACCCCCGCACGATGCTGTATCCCCTGGGGCCACAGAAGCCAATCCTTCCTCCTCCAATGTTCCCATAGCCCATGCCTCCAAACCCCATCTCCCCAAAGCAGCCGGTGCCGCAGCTCCCATTGACATAGGAGATCCTCCTGCTCCCGCCCAGGTTGCAAACACTCCTGCTGCTGTAGGCGCCAGCCCCACACCGCACAGGTTGGCTGGCAGACGCGGCGTAGCTGCGACCACAGATCTCCGAGGCTGAACTGAAGCCTCTTCGTCCCAGGACAGATCTCACCGTAGGTGCCTGCCTGCTCATCGTGGCTTACTTGAAGGTGGAATAGCAAAGTTATGGGGCTGCTCTGGTACAGGATCGGAGCAGGGATCCCACTGGAGTGACACAGGGATGCTGTCCCTTATATATATTTTGGGAAGCTGGCCTTGATAGGATCAGGATGTTAATTTAAGTACTTAAGGGTTTGGTTTGCCTGGCAGCAATAAATGCTCCTCAAAATGCAAACCAGCCCAGCAAATAGTAACTACTGAGGAAATAAAAAGGAATCTAAAAGTGCTCTGTTTGCAAGTTGCCTTCGAATACATTACGGTTTGAAATACTCCCCTAACTTAGTGCTAATTATAGTTTAGGAACATTTTTAAAGGAACTCTTTGTGATTTGTTTGCAGTGTGTCGTTTGGGGTTTTGTGTCTCATAGGGCTGAGTGTGACGGGATGTTTTGAGGACTTGCACTTTATGGGGGGTAATTTCACAATTTTGGGTGCGGAAAAGTAACTCAAAGGAAAAATTGAAGAAGCAATTCAGCTGTAGAACAACAAACACTGTGGAAGTTGTGTCATAATAGATCATTTCTGTGTCTGAAACACCAGTAAATTCACTGACTTTAAGGTCTGGATTTGTATGCAAGGACTCAAAATATCTCGCAGTTACATGCACAGAATCACAGAATTCTGGGAATTCTGGGAATGTGCAGAATTTCAAGACGACCTTCCCTGAAACACCAGTGAAACAAATCATGTTTCATCCAGGATCTGTGACATATTTCTTTTTGCTCACAGAAATATGTTCGTGGCATCAGTGACAGTTTTTTCTAGAATTATTCTGCAAGTTCTTATTTCTGACAGTCAATTCTTTGGCTTTCACTATTCTGGAGCTTCTCCCAGGGCTGGGTGTCAGAGCCCTTTCAGATTCACCTGGAAGTCTCTATGGGGAACAAAAAAGGAACAATAGTCTGTTCCAGCTTGGTGAGATCCACTCCATTCAGCAAGTGAGGGCTGAATTTGGGTGACTTTACCAGACATGTCCTTGAGACTCCACAGGGAGACAGCTCCAAGGCAAGGAGCCCTTGGGGCCATGCTCAGGGAAATGGGGGTAATTTGCTCTCCGCAGGGGCTGGGCTTTCTGCACCAACAGAGGAAGTCTTAATGAGTGGATTAGGCTGGACAACAGGGAAGGCTCTGACTCACACCAGGGAGATGAATCCCTCTCTCTCCTAATCACCAGCCCAAGGAGGTGAGGCAGGAAACTTCTCCAGGCCTTCTCCAACCTGGCAGTTGTAAAGTCAAAACAAAAGGGCTCTTTCAGCTCTTTGCAGATGAAGTGTTTGGGAGAAAAAAAAGGGCATTATAGTTCAAACAGCTGAACACCCTTGGTCCTTCCTTTTGAAGGAAGTAATGCTTGAAGAAATCTCCAAATTATACAATGGGATGGCAGCTGGAGACACCCAAGTTCTGTGTTCCCTCATCCTCATTAACATACTCCAAAAACATTTTCCAAGAGTCAGGACCATAAAAATTATGCCAAACCTCCTCCAAACACGCAACTTTCTAATATCAAATGGTTGAAAAGAAGATGCACATGGAAACCGCGGGATGTGACTGCAGCTCCCAGATCCCCAAAGCCATTAATTGAACCTGTAATTGCAACTTCCGTGAGTTTGAGGGGCTGGTGATATAAATTACTTGTGTAAACTGCTACTTTTGCTGTATCCAAAAGGGATAATTCCAGATATTTACAATGTTCAGATTACACCTTTGTTTGTAGTAGTTCAGGCTTACTGTGTAAACTGGGCTGCCAGCACAATTGGAAATATCAGATTAAACAAATATGAGAGCCTTCAAGCTGCAGTTTGGAACTTCCACGGTCCTTGAAGCTCCAAACAGATTTATCAGAAGCAAAATGCTGGTCTGACTCCAAAGAAGAGCAGTTGCTTGGTACGCTGTGGAGGAAAGCAGGCTCATCAGTCAGACTGAAGATGTGCCCTTTTCCTGCTCTCCACTGCATTATCCTAGTCGGATGTGTGGGAGACACTTGGAATGCAGCATAGGCTGCAGTTAAACATCTGTGAAACAGATGTGCTGCAGCAGCCTCAGTTCCCAAACTTGCCAGAGACACTGGGTTCCTGAGAGGGAAGAGATTTTGGGTAAAGTTGCTCAGCAATGGGTAAAATTTGTGTGTTGGCCAAATTCCATCTGTTTCTTCTGGATTCCAGTGGGAAAGCAGCTTCATTTAATGTCTTTTAGTTCTTTCCAAAGAGTCCATAAGGTGCATAATACCTCAAAAATAACCGATTTGTTTTTGTGAATATGGACATGGGAAAGGGGAGAGCACTCTGAAGAAAAACCTGCAGCTTTTTGACTCAAAAGAAAAAAAAAAAGAAGAGGGGAAGGAGCGAGGAAACCAAAAAGGAAAATATTTTGATGCAGTGTTGGATGAATCATTTTGACAACTTGCAATCGTTTCCTTTGTCAGCATTTCACTCCCTGAATGCACTGCCAAAAAAGGAATTCATTAGAAGAACAGTGGCGTTCACTAATTTGTTTGTTGCCTCTGGAGATGAATCCAGATGAGCTCTCATAAGGTATTTTATGTGATAGTCTCAAAGGGCTCTGTTATTATCCTTAGTCATTGAGAGCTCTTCACATTCAGGTTGGACAATGGCAGGAACCTGCCTGTGCTACCAACATTTGATCCATGTAAGATTGGGTTGAAACATGGATTTTTACAGTTTCTTGGACTGTGCAGACTCTTGTCCAACTCATTCATGACATGTTGCAGGATTGATTTCATTAGTGCAGCCTCTTGTATCCTAAAGCCAAAGTTATCCAAGGCAATTCAGTCTGGTCATGTGTTTTATCTCTCATTAACATCCCCCTAATCCATGTGAGAAGTCAAAGCTGGGATTTTCCAGAGATATTCCTTATAAAATTCATTAAACACTGGGTCTAGGTGCACTTTCCTCCCGCCTTCAGCCATCAAACTGGCCACAGGTTCTAATTTCCTCTTTGAGACTCCCTCTCTGGCTCATGGAAGGAGATCTGACATCTCCAGACGGTGATTCATCACCTCCCAAAATAGGCAGTAGAGGCAGGTGGGAGGAATCCACCTCTGCAGCTCCTTCCTTCTGTTCTTCCTGGAGACCAGAGGCCGTCTAGACAACCAGACACTGGCCCCGGCGCCCGCTTGGGAAGGTTGAGGGAGGTGAAATGAGTCCCACCCTTTGGGCACTAAATTTCTTCAGTACCTTTGAAGTCCTAATGAGAGCCCTAACAACCCAAACTCCTGGATCTACTCAGCTCCTGGTGCCACATTGCCGGATCCTGTGATTGGAGGCATCAAAGCTGAGGCTCCCAACAAAGCAAAGGTTTAGTTTGATCTTCCTCCTGTTGTGATCTTCCTTCTGCTGTTTTCAGTGGAAATGAATGTAGGATGTATGGGAATCCTGGATCATGATGGTGTCCCATTGCCTGGCACAGAAAAAGCATTATAAAAGGTGAGAAAAGTACCTCAGTTGTTAAAAGGTTACAGAAATATCCCTGTAAATCCACAAGATTGCTGATTCCTTCCAGTTGAAGCAGTTTTCCAGTTGAAGAGATTCCCTGACCCATCCCAAGGAAGGAACTACCTGTGGAAAGTGGGAAGCCTATTCAGACAGGAGGAGGAAAGCTCTTCCTTTTGTTATGCCAGAAGTCCAGTGCCCAAATAAAGGATTGGATTGGATTGGATTGGATTGGATTGGATTGGATTGGATTGGATTGGATTGGAGCAGCTTTGTGATATGCTGCAGAATGACTGATGTTCAGAGAGGCCAGGGTGAAGATTAGCACTTTCCCAATTAGCTTATCACATCTTGAAATGGTGATAAGGGAGTTTGGAGGCAAGGAAATAACTCTAATTCCATGTTATTGCCTTGATTTATTCTCCTCTTGCATAAAAGTGAGAGGATGGTCTGTTTCCAATGGGCAACCTTTGCAGATCAGAGGCGTCCTAATGAATATTTATACTTATTTGATTGCTCTTTTTTTTGTAAAAGCTTTCTTGTGGTTTCCTTCATTAAAGACTGATCCTGACTTACTTTGTTCTTCTCATATTTGATTGGGAACTTCTTTGATAGTGATTTGATAACTGATAGTGAATTGATAACTTCTTATCACATGAGAGTGTTGAGGGAGAGGAAGCTTTTCCAGTTCTGAATCGCAATAATTTTGGCAAGGAAAGACCTTTACTCTGTATTTCACCTCCAGTAAAATGTATCTGCCCAACCTCAGGTTCATTTCTTTGTTGTGCTCTTTCATCAGTTTAATCACAAAACACTTTAGTACTTTTTTTATTATTGATTTTATGTTGGTTTATGTTATGCTACTCATTTCTGGTTTCTTTTTTAATCTGCTCATTGTACAATTGTTGTGAATCAATGTTGTAAATATTGGCTTTTCACAATTATTCCGATAAATATTATATGCTTTCACTATATTCTTTTCTCTTAGCAAGTTACAGGCTTAGATAGGAATTCTGAATGGTAAGGATATGTCTCATCTGGAGAAGGCAAGATAACTCCAACAGGCAAGACAATGGGAGGATCAAGCTGTGGAAAACAGGCTATTATCAGCAGCAGGAAATGGAGAGCAAACTGTTACCAAAAAGCCGGTACCAGGATGTTGGCAAGAGGGAAAGATATGAAGCCCATCTGCTCTCTGAGGAAGTATAAGGGGCCTGGACTCTTATCAACAAGTGACCATCTGCAGCAGAAAGGAAACCAAACTCCAAAATAATACTGACCAGCTAGAATAACGATAACCAGCAAAAATTATGCTGACCAGCAGAAAATAACATGATCCAAGAAGGTGGAACCAGGGAGGGGACATGCTTGAATATGCATTAACCTCTCACAGCAAAGATGGGATAAAAAGGACACTCCTGAGATACCAGGTGTGTTCCTGGTAACCCACCAGGGCACCTGGCCGTTTTAACCCTTTGCTTTATTTCTTTTGTCTCCTAATTGTCTTTTGTTTATATTAAATTCTTTTTATAATTTATTAAGTGAATCTCGTTTTTAAGACAATGAAACAAAAATATCTCCCTTTGGTCTTTTTGAAAGCCTTAATCATACTCATAGAACCTCAAAAACGATGTTGAAGAACCAGCCAAGCACATTATGGGGCTTTTTTCTCCCATAATACCCTCTTCCAGCAGATTTTGAAGAGATATAAAAATATGTGTTTTGTCATCACATGTGTGCGGCAGACACGACATAAAAATAAAAAGACTGAGATGATTTTGTTCTGAATTTTAAAACACCCATTGAATTCAGGTAGGAGTCAAATATGGTGCAAATCATCTTAAAAGAACTTAAATTTACACCAACCAAAGATTGGATCTGCGTCATGGGATCCACATTGCCCCATGTCGAGAAGTTTCCAAGGCCAGGCTGAAAGGGGCTTAGAGCCACCTGGTCTAGTGGAAGCTGTCCCTCCCCACAGCAGGGTGTGGGACTGGATGGGCTTTAAGGTTCTTCCAATCCCAAACCATTCCATGATTCCTCAACTCTCCAGACCGCTCTGCCTTCTCTGTTTAATTAAGATTTCTAATGATTAGATTAGATTAGATTAGATTAGATTTGATTTGATTTGATTTGATTTGATTTGATTTGATTTAATTTGATTTGATTAGTTTTGTGCAATTAAGGAATGGGCATTTCAGTACTTTTGGTAAACACCTAAAAGCAAAGAGTAATATGTTGGTTCTCCGTTAATTTTAGTGGAAAAGGAGCAAAAGGTTTAAAGCCATTGAGTCATCCCAGGAGAAGTGAGGGTGTAATTTATGCATGTCCAAGGAGCAGGAGTGGAGTAATTAATCTTTGCTGACTCCAGCAGGTGGAATTCTGAATTAAGATTTCCTTTACGGCTTCCCTGCCAGCACATGGATGACAAACACTTCCAGGACATCACTGAAATCCTTCCTTCCTCTCTGTGGCCCCATGTGTCCCACCAAAAAGCTCCACTGTCTCCTAAAGCTACTAAAGAGAGTCTCCTAAAGAGACTTTGATGAGCTCCTTTCCGGAAACACTTCCCAGAACACCTTAGGGAAAATATTGTGGATTAAATCTCACAGTTTGGCACAGAGATAGCAAAGGTTTAATGAGGAAAAATAAAAGGAAAACAGGAATTGAGTGATAAGAGGATTAGTTCCCCAACACAACCAACCACCCTTTAAAGAAAGAGCAGAAATCAAAAGGATTTGGGGGCTTTTAATGTTCCAAGTGTCCTTTTTTGATGTGATCCCAGTGGTGGATCTTCTCTGATATGGTTTCCTGATGCTCCAGTGTTCTCACACCCAATCCTCCTCTCCCTCATGTTGAGGTTATTTTTAGCAGTAGAAGTGGAGCAGGACTTTCATTTTTCTACTTTAGCTTTTAAATCCTGCTTGTCACAACCCTCACAGCTGAAGTTCAGATCTGGCTGCTCCTGGGACAAGGAAGTCCAGTTGAAATCCTCACCCCTGGCCCACACATCCCTCATGGCTGAGCAGTTTCCCATGTTCTTGGCAGCCCTTCAGCTCTTCCCACAGCTCCCAAGTGCCCCAGTGTCTGGAAAGGCTGAGCCCCCAGCTCTAACCCAAAATGCCTCTCTCCTGGGAATGCAGCCAGGAGCATCAGGGATAAATTTCCTCACTATGCAGCCAGACATGTTTCTGGAGGTGAATTCTTGGTGAGAGGCACAAATGTCATGGGGTCAGGATGCAGCACTGAATCTTCTGGGCTGTCCAGACCCACATCCCAGGTCAGTCCCAGAGTCGATGGAAATCACTGTTGTGGGAAAACATAACGGGAGTCACTCATGGTGATGATGCAGCCTCTCTTCTCCTCCTCTTCTTTCTTCTCCTCCCCCTCCAAGCCACAGTGAGATTTAATTACAGGTTTAATTTTGTAAGGAAAATTGAAAACCTTTTTCTTACTTGCATACTCCAACAGGGCTCCCAAGGCACATCCTGAAGAAGGAGGTCACAAGGCAATCCATGATGGAACAAGCATTTCTAGTACTTTCCACCCTCCTGGGGCTCTGGAGGAGCCCCAAGGACTGAGCACTGCCCACACACAGCTGTGGTGGAACCCACCTGCTCTCCTCACCCTCCAGCTGAGTCTTGCAGGTTGCACTCTCAATATCCAGGGTCATCTTGCCATTCCACAGCTCCTGGGAATACTGCAGCATCCATGCCAGATCATCACTGGCCTTTGGAAGCTCATCTTGCAGCTCATTGTGCCTCCCCCAGACATCTCTGAGAGCACGATCCCCTTGCTGCTCAATGTCACCAGGTGATTCTTGCAAAGACGACACCTTCTGGTGGGGACATGAGATACCCTGCCTTTGCCTGTCTTTTTTCTCATCATTCCCACCTCTAAAAGAGAAAATTCTGCCTATTTTGAGAGCCCTAAGATGGAGCGTATCAGGGCATTTTTTAGGAAAACCAAATGTTTCCAAAATCAATAATCAATTATAAAATACTCCAGGAAATCTGAACATAGTCCTGTGCTGCCAGTCTGGGTTTGAGTTTTGTTTGGAGGATACCAATACTCGGCCCTAACTGTAACTAGTAATTAAGGTTTCCCATTGCTTCCCGTTATAAACTATATAATGAATTAGATGGTCTGGAAATTACACAAGTTTCTATGGGTACTGAATTACTGGTGAGTCATAATTCTACCCATTCATTGGATGCTTTGAACCCATGTCAGAAGCCAGAATTCCTGCTGAAGCAGTTTCAACAATTTTCTGAGACCTGTAACTAATACCACGATCTAATTTGTTGCAATTAGTTCTTTGCAATAATCAAAAGGATCTAATAGAAAATTGGCTGAGAGATAATTCTTCTTCCCTGCTCAGCTCTGGGAAGAGCTTCCCTAGACCGATGGAGCCAGTGTGAGGCAACTCTCTTTGATAAAGATGAAAGAAATTGTGGGTTCATGGAATGGTTTGGGTGGGAAAGGGCAGTAAAACTCATCCAGTCCCACCCCTGCCATGGGCAGGGACACCTCCTACTATCCCAGGTTGCTCCTGGATCCTACCTGGGCTAGGACACTTCCAGGGGTGGGGAAGCCACAGCTGCTCTGGGAAATCCATTCCAGGGCCTCATTACCCTCACAGGGAAGAATTTCTTCCTCAAATCCAATCTAAATCCACCCTCCTCCAATTTAAAATTATCACCCCTTGTCCTGTTGCCACAGGCCCTGCTAAAAAATTTGTCCCAATTTTTTATAAAAGCAACAAATGTGTACAAAACAAAACTTGGGATGTGACACATAGGATCCAGTACATCCCATCCATCCCACCTGTTCCTTCATGTTTTCCAGGTCACGTTGTCTCCTTTGGATCTCAAATCTCAGTTCTTTCATCTCTTGCTGGTGGGACTTCAGCTTCTTGAAGTGCCTCCACTTTTCCTCCTCAAGTTCTTGGAACTGTTAGTAAGGAAGGAGAGAGCTGGGAATTGATACTTGTGGTTTACATAGGAGCCTTAAGTCTCTTTACAAAGTGAATTAAAGTCAGGTTAGAAAAAAAGATTTTTGGTTCCTGAGACTGCCAGCAGAAAATGGAAATTCACTGGTCAACTCACCTACAATTCCCCATTCCCAGCACCTCCCACCACCGGTGTTCTTCCAGCTTTGAGACTCATGGATTTTTCCAGAATGAAAAATTAGATCCAGAAATCACTTATTGAAGACAGGAACCAAACCCCACCATTTTTGAACTGTTATTTCTGACAGTGGGAGGCTTAAGAAGCTGTCACCAGACTTACCCTGGCTCAGTACGGTGCTTCCAACTGGGATTTGCTTTCCAAGCTATACCCTCATTCCAGTGCTCCATGCCCCTGAGGATGCCCCCCAAGTCCAGGGCTTGGCTGTTGTCCATTTTCACAATGACAGAGGCACCACAGGGACTTCTCTCCAGCTCAGACTTTTTCTAGAAGCCGTGGTAAGTGGCCATAAGTCACCACTGCATCCCTATCCCTGGATTTCCCATCTCACATCCTAGCAGAAGTAACACTGCCATGGAGAATCTGATCTGAGCCACAGCCCAGGAGTTGAAACGGAGTTTGGTTTCTTTTTTTTCAGATCTCAAAATCTTCCTGATCTGGGATTCCCAAAAAGAGCCTGATTGTTAATATGGCCCAAATTCATATAGACAACAAGTGGATGGCAGGAAGACCTGCCATGAGGAACAGATGGACAGGAATATCCCTACCTGAGCAAAAATACATTTCAGGAACTCCATCTCCTGCTTTAGGGTTTCCACCTTTGCTTCTAACTCTGCCTTGGTCAGATGGACACAGTCCGTGTCCTAAAAGAATTTCCAGACATTTAGGAGTCAAAATTATGCCCACACAAGGATCTAGGGCAATTCTATTATATTTTTGGAGTAAGAAATTTTGTTTGAGAAACTCAGCTATCTCCTGACCAGCAACAGCTAAGGGGTTTCCAATAATATATCTAGTATTGAAGAGTTCTTGCTGAAAAACCGTGATAATTCAAGCACAAGGAGCAGAAAACCACCAGTTTGGAATGAAGTCTTCTCCTGGTGGCATGTTTTTCCACACCCCACACATGTCCAAGGACTTCTAAGATTCTCTGGACCTGCCCCTTGCCTTGCAAGGAGTAGATCAGAGGAAACCCCTTGGATCTCTGCACCCAAACCTTCCATTCATCCCAATTCCTTACCTTCTTCAGCAACATGAAGCTGCTCTCAGGGGTGGTGCATCTGTTCACTTCCTGCTCATATCTGGTGGGGAAGGGACCAGTGAAGGGGTCATTCCAAGACTGGAGACCTTGTTTGAGCAGGTATTTAGGGGACAGTGTGCTTTGGATCTCACCCTTTTGGATCTCAACCTTTTGGATCTTAGCTTTTGAATCTCAAACTTTTGGATCTCAGACTCTTGAATCTCAATGTTTTGGGTCTCATATTTTTGTATCTCAGCTTTTTGGGTCTCATCTTTTGGATCTCAGCTTTTCAGATCCCAGATACATGCATGTCACTCTTTTGGATCTCAGCTCCTTAAGTCTTAGCCGTTTGAATTGCAGCCTTTGTTAATATCAGTTTTTTGGAATTCTATTGATACAGCCCATGCCAAGAGTCCCATTAGTGCAACTGTTGGAGCTCCTGCCCTGAGGATAGGTTCTCTTCACTCATTGGCACCTGAACTCCTGCACAAACTTCTCTGTGTGGTTCAGCTCTGTCTCCACCTGGTCCTGGTCCCACCAGAGTGAGACCAGCCACTGCCACCAGCCACAGGCAAAGCTTCCCAAGATATTCCTGATGTCCCTCTGGGCTGTCAGCACCTGCTTCCACAGGACACCTCATTAGGCAGCCAACACCTTGTTCTGCTGCTCCAGAAATTGCATCTGCACTCAGAGAGCAAAGCCACCAGTTCAGGTGTGTGTTGGGATGACTCCTACTGGGACCACAGGAGTGTGGGGGACACAAGGAATCTGCTCTTCTGGGTAAGCAGTCCCCAGGCTAGTTGAACCAGATAAGAGAAAAAAAGGGGGTCAATGTGGCCTTCCTAAACCTACAATCAGCAGGGAGGTATCCCTAGCATGGAATGGGGTTGGAACTGGATGGTCCTTGGGGTCTATCTGTCGTGGTTTTAAACCAGTAACTAACAAAAAAATTACTCATTTCTTGCTGTGAGATATGGATTAGAACAAGAGCAAAACAGGCATAAAACTTAAAAGGAATAAAGAAAGTTTATTGACAAACTACAATAATAAGAACACCAGAATAAACTTCCAAAAAACCTTTTCATCCTCTATCTACCCACTATTCCCTTGTTCACATGACAACAGAGACAAAAACTTTGGAACTTTGGTGGTTAAAACAGTCCCAATTCCTGCTACAGTCTTTTCACCAGTCTTTATAGAGAAACAGAAGTTTCTTTCTGTTAATTTATGGAGTTTCTCACAAGAAAACTATTTTTGTTATGGTTTTCCATTGCCCTGATGTTAGCTGCCCAGAGCTGCTGTTATCAGAGCTCACTCCTCCCATTTCACATCACTCTGAGGTGTGTATGGGCCATGAGTCTAGGGATGGCATTTTAAGGATGAGTTATTCAAAACCAAAAGTCTTCATCTGTTTCTGTGAGCTTCACCAGAAAACAGTTTTTCTCATTGCCCCCCAAGGCTTCAAATTTTCGCTTCACTGTTTCCAGCACTTCACTATATCACAATCACTCTACTTCTTACTCAAAATTTTCACTTTGAACACTCTATTCCTCCCTATATACGGTCATGAATTAAAGGAGTTCTTTCAGGACTTTATTGTCCATCTCCATAGCTTTAACAGAAAAATATTTAATCTTAATTAAAGCATCTTAATTCTCTACCTTTCCTGAAGCTTCTTTTCTTTCCTGTCACTGGTAGTTTATAAAGTCTCTTTTCATGTTGATCACTCTCTTTTTCCTTTTCTGGATAAAAAAGATTAATCTGCAAGTCTCATCTGGGAAATGAAAAGTTTAAAATCTTGCCCAGGCTTTGTAGATGGCTCTGTGACCTATGCAGGTGCAGGAGCTGGAGCTGTCTGCGATACAAAATTCCTCATGGCTGCTCTGGAGAGTGTAGTCGCTGCCCCAGCCCGCTGCAGGTCCAGAGCCTCTCTCCTTCTTCACTCGGCAGTCTCTAGTAAATTTATTCACAGCAAAACCTGCAGCCAAGCCAGAGATCGGCCCTGCCCGGCCTGGCCAGAGCCTGGGGAAAACCTTCCGCAGGCCCCCCATCTCCCATCTGGGAGCCGCTGGGCCCAGCCCAGCCCCCACCTGGCCGCATGGCCTGGGCAGGGAACGGGAGGCCTGGAGCTCCGCCACCCTTCACAGCCAGGAAAAAAAGAGAACCCAAGTGCCCTGACTTTATATCTTAAGGTAGGGTTCACAAGTTGATCTCCCTTTTCAATGGTTAAAATTGCTGTCAATTCCCAGTAATGACCAATAATTGGTCAGGAGAAGAGACTCCTTTCAGTCCCCAGCAACTTCAACTTCCTTAGCTCTCACAACCACCTTGAAGGTAAAGTCACCTCATGACACTATCCCAACCCAAGCCATACATGGTGGGCTTTTTGGGGTGTCCTGCATGGGGCTAGGAGTTGAACTTGATGATCCTGATGGGTTCCTTCCAACTTGGCATAATAATTCCATGATCCCATGAATCCATGAATCCTAGAGGAAAGTGAGCTTGCTGCTTATCCCTTCTCCAAGGAAGCCCTGGACAGCACAATCTTTGTAGCAGCTACAGAAACACCAAACATTTAAATAAATCTGCATCAATGGGCTGAAAGTGGAAACCTTCATTCATGGATAGGAGACCATGGAAAAACATCTGGCTGCAGAATAAAGCCAACTGTGCCAAAGCCCCACTGGACACTTTGGAGGAACAGCTCCCTCCCACTATTAATAATGAAACCAGACACAGTTCATCAAAGTATTTAGGAGCATAAATCAGATTTAAAAAACCTAACAGGCTCTACCTGCATTCATGGCACTGGGGTCACACACATCAAAGCAAGCTCAAAGCTCATGAACTGCAGTGGAGAAGAGATACCAAAGTCTGGAATGCCAAAGTCTTTCTCTTTTGACAACTCTTACTTGTCAGCTTAAGAGGCAAATTGGCTGTGGAGGCTCTTCAGCAGCTCCCTCTCCTGCTTTCAGATCTGCTGGATTTCAGGGTTGACCTTCACATCCAGGGGCTGCAGGAGGTCCCTGTTGGCCTGCACCAGGCAAGCACATCCACATTTGCCAACTAAACCACTGGTGCCCCAGCATCCCTGACCTCCCCACAGCCCGGAACAAACCCATTTCCATCCCTTTGTGTTTTGGAGTCTCTGACCATGGCTCCAGGCTCCATAGCCTCTCCCAAACAATGCCAGGAAGGAGAAGCACTGCATCAGCCGAGGGTCAACCCACTAGAAGCAGAGGATGGTGAGAAGAATCTTCTCCCATGGGAAGCTCACCCAGCTGGCTCGTGCTGGAAGACATGATGGAGGAGAGGACAACCCAGAAGGACCCTTCTGCTCCAATACCTGTGCTCCTCCTTTATACACTCAGGAGAAGGGAAGGTGCGGGAAGGTGCGGGAAGGTGCGGGCAGGGAAGGTGCGGGGAGGTGCGGGGAGGTGCGGGGAGGTGCGGGGAGGTGCGGGGAGGGGAGGTGCGGGGAGGGGAGGTGCGGGGAGGGGAGGGGAGGTGCGGGGAGGGGAGGTGCGGGGAGGGGAGGTGCGGGGAGGTGCGGGGAGGGGAGGGGAGGGGAGGTGCGGGGAGGGGAGGGGAGGTGCGGGGAGGGGAGGTGCGGGGAGGGGAGGGGAGGTGCGGGGAGGGGAGGTGCGGGGAGGGGAGGGGAGGTGCGGGGAGGGGAGGTGCGGGGAGGGGAGGGGAGGTGCGGGGAGGGGAGGGGAGGGAAGGGAAGGGAAGGGAAGGGAAGGGAAGGGAAGGGAAGGGAAGGGAAGGGAAGGGAAGGGAAGGGAAGGGAAGGGAAGGGAAGGGAAGGGAAGGGAAGGGAAGGGAAGGGAAGGGAAGGGAAGGGAAGGGAAGGGAAGGGAAGGGAAGGGAAGGGGGCTCCAGGGAGACCTTAGAATCCCTTCCAGTGTCTAAAGGGGCTCCAGGAGAGCTGGAGAAGGCTTGGGACAAGGGATGGAGGAACTGGACAAGGGGGAATGGCTTCTGACTGCCAGAGGGTAGGGTTGGATGAGATATTGGGCAGGAATTTCTTCCTGTGAGGGTGATGAGGCCCTGGAATGGATTTCCCAGAGCAGCTGTAGCTGTTCCATTCCTGGAAGTATCCCAGGCCATGTTGGATGGGGCTTGGAGCACCCTGGAAGTTGAAAGGTGTCCCTGCCCATGGCAGAGATGGAGCTGGACGAATTTTAAGTTCCCTTCCAACCCAATCTATGACTCTGTGATTCTTGTTAAGTCTTTGGCTTTGATTGTGTAGAACACCTGGGGAAAAAAACTCACATGGAGAAGACAATAAAGAGCTTTGAAATTAGGAGGCTCTGTCCCATGGCTGTTAATTGGACATTGGTTAATCATTTAATTGAGAGCAGCGGTAAGTTGGCTGTGGTGGGCAGAGCATAAAGGAACCAGTAACCTGTATCCTGCAAAATTCCTTATTAATCCATCTGCTACTCCTTGTCACTCTTCTTTATATGGGAGCTTGTAATTAAAACCCTTGAGATAGCTCAAGGCAAATAAAATGGGATTTATTGGAGTGTCTTGACAGATGGAGAAGGCTGAGAAGTTTCACAGAGCTGCTGAGAGCCCAAGAGGTGGAGCCAAGATTCCATCTCCCTGCTTGTGGCTTCCTGCCAAAACAGAAAATGGTGAAGGTTTCATTTCAGATCAATCAGAAGAAATAATTTTCCTCTGCTACTCCACCAGATTAATCCTGAATTTTTTCAATAGGCTCAAGCCTTGATCAGTGTTTTTGTGACCATTAAACATTTAAGCATTTCCAATCACCAAGAAATGGGATAATATTTCCCCTCCTCATTTGTCTCCTTGGTTTTTCAGGGATTTTTTATTTTTTATTTTTTCAGTTCCTGGGCTCATCAACACAGTTTTCACCACCTTTCACAAGAAAGCTGATGAAAAACAAATCTGGTTACCAGGAACCTTGTTGGAATTCTGTTTCCAAGAGCAGCTGATGCAGAAAGTTTCCCTGTACCTCATTATTTGCAAATGTTCTGCTCTGGAACACTTTGCCCTCAGCCCAGCACGGGAGATAATTGATAGGATGAGGCAGCTGGAAAGACAAGCAGCTTAATTAGGGGTTCTTGACAGCACTATCAATTACACCCACACAGGGCAGCAATTGAAGTCTGGATGTTTCATTTAAACAGAGGCAGCGTCCATGGCATTCCCAGCTGGAAGAGCAGGATTGAAGCCCAGGGGAGGACACTTGGCCTGGAGCTGTTCTGACTCAGCTTCATTTTGTGCCTCCAGTTTGTCTCTCCTTGGGCTCTTTTGAATCCCCCTCCTGGTACTTCTGAGGTACCTCAAGGGCCTTGAGCAGGGTTCTCACAACACCTGCCTTGAAAATTTGGAGCTTTTCAAGCAAAGAAAGAGTTCAAATACAGTCTTTATTTCCTCCCTGTGGCCAAGGTCAACATGGTCATGGCTGGGTCCGGGTCGTCTTCCCAAATTGCAAAAGGTTGTGGATGGTTTCATTGAGTTTTCTTCCACTTTTCTAAGCCAAACTTCTGAATTTGGGTTTTCACAGCCCTGGATGTCACAAAAGGTTCATCCACCAGATCACCTTCTCTTCTGGCTCCCAACCCACTTGACCCCTGACAACCCCAAGTCCCCCAAAGGTACCTGAGGCCACCTGATGCCACCCTTGGGCTGTAGCTTACAGGGCCACAACATCAGCTCTTCCTCCCTCTCCCAGTTCCACCCCATCCCACACAAATTGCTGTAGAAGACAAAATATTTATGCCTCATTTGACAGTGAAAGGTCCCCAAATTTGAAGAACACCAGGTCTTCTCCACTTCTCCCACACAGCTAGTGGAACTCAGCTTACCTGTGTCAGAACAGTCACCTTTCTGCAGCTCCCTCACAGGATAGGAAGGGTTGGATGTGGCCTGTGTACCAGGGTAATCACAGCTCATTAATGCTCTTCTCATCACCAGGAATTTTGGAAAGAGGCCCAGCAATGATCCCCACAATTTTCATGGTGCTACAATACAGCCATGACTAATTTCATGGCTTTTTGCCAAAGTAAATCAGGAGGGAACATGTTGTTCTGGTCACATCTGTACAGCAAAGATGTAAAAACTGCACCAGTCAGACTGGGAGAACTGGGGCAAAGACCAGATCCACACTAGCACAGTGCAACATTTTCCTCCCACTAGATGGTGGTATCTAGTGCATTTGAGCCCCTAGCTGGGTTACTGGGGGTGCCAGAAGCATCCTGGAGAATCCTGGAGCACCCAAAGGAGGGCTGTGAGAATGGGGAGGGGTCTGGAGGACCCACACAAGAAGCAGCTGAGGATTTGCCCAGCTAGAGGAGTCTGAGGAAAGACTATTGGGAGCTGCAGCTTTGTCCTGAGGGGCAGCTCCAATCTCTGCTCTGGGCACCAGAGACACAGGGAATGGCTGGAGCTGTGTCAGGGACGTTTAGGTTGGACATCAGGAAAAGGTTGTTTCCTGGAAGGTGGTCAGACACTGAACAGACTCTCAAGGGAATAATCATGACCAAGAGGCTACCAGAGATCCAGGAACATTAGGACAATGCTCTCAGGAGATGGGATTTTGTAACTAGTGGGATTTTTTTAGTGGGATTTTAGTAGGATTAGGTGGGATTTGGGTCTATGCAGGGCCAGGAGTTGGACTCAAAGATCCTTGTTGATCCCTTCCAGCTCAGGATATTCCATAGCTCTGCGATTCCATGGGATCGACCAGTTCACACCTGGAAACACTCATGAACCTTCCAGGATGCCACAAGCAAGAGGTTGTTACAGCAGAGGGAGATAATATTTAGGACAGCATTTGGACAGCGAGGTCCTCAATCCATGGAAGAGGACGTTCCCCACGGACTCGTGCTCCGAGGCTGACTCAGCCTGGGATGTTCTGTAAAACACGTGTGAACCTCTGGCACAAAACCAGCAAATAGAGAGTCAACAACCAGCTCCAAAGAGAAGTGACCTTCTGCCAGCTCCACTCTTCTCCCTGTCCTCTCCCCATTCCTGAGATCCTGTTCATCCGCCAGCACTCCCAGAGACTCCTTCTCTGCCCGGGCACAGGGTGTCAGCAAACTCCTTCTCTCGGCATTCACAGGCTGGTGGTGATGGAAAACACAGCCGAGGGCCCCCTCTTTTGATCCTCTTCTTCTCATGCTTCAGCTCAACCCCTGAAGACCAAACCTCGAAATGTCTACAGCCTTATGGAGTCAATCTTGTGACATTTTCCATAAAAAAAACTTTGTGGGTAATCTCAAATTGACATTTGAAACAGAGGCTGGACTTGGATGATCCTTGTGGGTCCCATCCAGCTCAGATTATTCAATGATTCTGTTATTCTATGAACTTAGGGATGAGCCAATGAGGAGCCAGCAATGGACATGGTCAAGGAAACATCAACATTGCATCTTTTTTTGATGATTTCCAAACATTTTTCAATGTGCTTTGGCACTCGAAAGAAAATCATCTGCTTGATCACCCTAGCTCAAATCTGAATGGTCAAAAAAACTGAATCTCAGCCTTCATCTTAAATTTCTGTGGTGCAGAGACCTGAAAAATTGTGTTGTCTGAAAACCTGTAATTTGTGCTTGGTTTTAGACCTCTATGGTTCAAAACCCTGGAATTTAGCTTTGGTCTTAAATTTTTCTGGTCTAAACACCTTAAATTTGACCTTGATCTCAAACTTGTGGTCTGAAGACCTGAATTTTGGTGTTGGTCTTCTGCTTTTGTGGTCCCAAGATGTAAAACTTCATCTTGAACTTAAATTTGTGTGCAAAACCCAGAAATTTGTCTTGTTCTTAAATCCATGTGGTCCAAAGTCCTAAAATGTTCCAGATGCTCTCCTTGCAGGACCAGCAGGAGCCGGATCAGGAGCTTCTGGAGGAAAAAAACTACTATAAATATTTTAAAATATGGTATTTTTAGGCAACTCAAATGCCAGATGAGGTTTCCCCCTCCTACTCCAACAAGGATAATTGGATATGGAAGGAGGTGCCAGAACACGTGTCTCCAGAAACTAGGCAGCCCTTGATGGCTCTGCTGATGAGCAAACAGGCTTGGCTATTCTCTTCCAAGCCTCCCCTGTGGTACCTGGGATACTCCAAGTGTGTGAACAGCACTGAATCCCCTCGGGGGTTCCCAGTTGCTGCTCTCAATTCCCCTTGGAATCAAAAGTCTGGCATCAACTGGAGCAGACGCTGTATCTGATCTCCAGCAGATGACTCATCCCCTCCAAGGGACAGGCATGAATGGGATGCTGGAATTGCCTTCAAAAGTGATCATTTCTTACCAATTTTCTTCCTTTTTGTTCTTTCATGCTAAAAATGAGATCAGTAAAAAACACTCAGGCCTGACCACAGCACTCGTATTTTTATTATTAATAACATAGTTTTACTATTAATCAGATCTTTTATAATAAGTTAAAATTATAAAAAAGCAACAAAACCCAATTTTTTTAAACTAAGCAGACATTTTTTTGTTATTAATCAATATTCTAATTATTAATCTGAAAAAATATTATAATATGAATCAAATATTTAATCCATAATCTAATATTTTAATTATTAATCTGATAGCTATATTATTGATCAGGTAATTATAGTATTCCAATTTTTTAATATTCAATACTTTTATTATTATTATATTATCATGTTTGATACTTTATTATCATAAATATTTATTATTAATAAAATGTTTTGTCAATAATTTATTTTGTTGGTGTAATATTTTATTATTAATCAGATAATTTTAAATTAATTATATACTTGTATTATTATTCCTTTTTATTAATAATACATTTTTATTGTTTATGAAATTTTATTTCTTCTGATTAGAGATGAAAAACACCCTGGCTGCACAATTAATTTATCAGTGAAACCAAAGCCCTGTGACCCTCTGGATTGTGCATAATTACTCCACTTTTTACCATAAAAGATGAGGTTTTGCCTGATCCCTTGGATAAAAAAAGGATTGTGATGATGCAGAGTGGTTTTCATTTGGATCCTGAGGTTTCACCTGGATCCTGAAGCCTCCTGAGAGCTATGAAGCTGAACCTGGGTGAAACCCAGTTTTGACTGAACAACAATGTCTGGAGCTCCCTCCATGCAGATTCCAAAGTGCTTTGCTGTGAGGGTTTGATTTAGCACTCCACATGGAATCATGGAATGCATTGGGATGGCAGGGACCTTAAAGCTCATCCTGCTCCACCTCCTGTCATGGGCAGGGATATCTTCCACTATCCCAGGTGCTCCAAGCCCCATCCAGCCTGGCTCTGGACACTTCCAAGGATGGGGAAATCTCTGAGAAATCCATTCCAGAGCCTCACAACCCTCACAGGAAATAACTTCTTCCCAGTGTCCCACCTAACCCTCCTCCTTTCCATCCCCTAACCCACTCCTTTTCGCATCACTTCTTTCCAAGTCCCTCTCCAGCTCTCTTGGAGTCCCTGATGAAAGAAAATTACCATTAAAGATCACTTCCAACCAAACTAGTTCCATAATTCCATTGATATACCATGTTTTTTAGTGGCTCTACAGCACTTTGTGAATGAGGCTCCACAGTGGATTTCCCAGAAATCTGGGTCCCTCCCCCTCACCCTCCTGCCTCTCCCAGGACCCTTCACAGTTGGAATTTTTTCCGAGAGGATCCTCTTTCCTGCCAACAGGGGAAAGGACATGAAATATTCCAAATGGGATTGGGACACTCCAGTTATCTCAGTAGAGTGTTGCTAAACAAGGGTTTAGACATTATTTATTTATTTAAGACATTATTAAATTAAGCTTCTTGAACAAAATTTTGGCATAAAATCAGCTGCTCTCTGCTTTGTTAGAACTTTTGATTGGGCTTTAGGGGAGGTTCTGGGAGAAATGTAGGGAATATCTTGCTTCCTGTCATAAAAATCACCAGTGAGTAAGATCATAGAATGATGGAATGTCCTGAATTGTAGGTGACGCACAACGATCATTGGGTCCAATTCATGACCTGTGGCAGTGGCCTCAGGGGAGACAAAGAGTTACATTGTCCCACCCCAAACCCCATGTGAAGGGCGGCCCAGGCGTTCTGATTGGGTTTGAGTCCCTGGGGGGGTTCTCTGGTGTGCCTCTGCTGGTCCCTGACCCTGAACTCCACCCTCAAAGGTGGAAATTCTCAGGGGTTCTGTCCCTCAAAAAACCCTGCTGTGCCTCTGTTTGGAGCTCTCTGTTCTGGACCTGACTTTGTTCCAATGCTGAATAAATGGTTTCATGAACCGAGAGCCTGTCTTGTTGGTGTTACATGATGGTCCCCAGAATCCTGCTGCTTCCCTGGACAAGATCCTGAGGTTGCTGACTGCAACAATGACCCTGCACAGGACCATCCCCAAAATCAGATGTTGGCCAAGAAATGTTTTCTCGGGTACACCCCATCTCACCATAACTTGGAACTCCAGGGGGAAAACTGAACCAAAATTGAGATGAGACTTTGTTATTCCTGGACTTTCTGCTCCTTTCTTCATCTGCAGCTGCAGTGCCAAAAAAAAAAAAGCTACACAGAGGATCTGCCCTCAAGTTATTTAATGAGTGACTCTTGGAGGGAATGATTGAACTGAGGTGTAGTCATGTGTCCTTGCTGACTGGTCAGACCAGGCCTAAAGGACTTGGCCTTAAACCCCATTTTTACAGCAGACGATCGGCATTTGTCATTCTTTCCCAGCCACCTTCTACTTTTTCAATATTTCCAGGAGCTTTTTCCTGTGGTTGGATCAGAATTCCATGAATTCATATGGAAAGTTCTATCAAACATCTCATTAGAGACATCAGAGTCCTTCCCTCCCCCAGACCAAAACAAACACACCAAACAAGGTTTCAAGCTTTTAGTTGCTAAAGATAAAGGTTCCACACAGCCTGAGATTAAAAGTTCTGAGAAAGCCCAAGGAAGGGACACCATCACAATATCAGCATCCAGCAGAGGAGTGGGGTGGAGAGTCCAGGGGTGGTTGTGCAGTGAGAGCTCAGGATGATGCACAGCCCATCCAGACCAGTGGTGACAGCAGGAAAGTCCCATTGCCCCTGACAAGGAGGGACTGTCTTCATCCCATTCCACTGGTGAGATTTCGCATCCAAGTTTTACTTGTGGGCAGCATCTCCAGATGAACTTGAGCCACCTCCATAGGCAGACCAGTAACATGGGCTTGGAGAAGACCACCCTCCTCCTGACCTGCGTTCCTCTGTCTCATCTCTGCAGATGGGTGTCCCATCTCCACTAGTCCCTGCTCTGTAGCAACTGTCCCCTACAGAGCAATCCCAACCTCTTTCTCCACTACTGCCAGGGCTGCAGGTGCCAGCAGAGCTCAGTCCCGAAACTCCAGAGGTGGAGTTTCCTCCTCCCCCAGACTCTGACCCTCTCCTACCTGAGCTTCCTCCTCCATAGCCTGAAATTCCTTCATACCCAGAGTTTCCTACACGCCCTGACCCTCCCCCATATCCAGAGCCTCCACCACATCCTGACTCTCCTCCAAACCCTGAGACACCTTCTCGCCCACCAATGCACCCACCACTGCCATAACTGGATCCACTATAGCCTGAGCTCCCTCTTTCTCCACATTCAGATATGGAGCCTCTCCTACTGGAACTTCCTCCTCCAAACCCTGAACTCCGTCCATATACTGAACCACCTTCTCCGCCACCAATGCAACCACCACTGCCATAACCAGACCCTCCATAACCTAAGCCTCCTTCTCCGCCAGAGATGGAGCCTCTCCTGCTTGAGCTTCCTCCATACCCAGAGCTGATTCCTCCCCCAGAACTGCTCCCACCACTGCCAGAGCCCGATCCCAACCCTCCGGAGCTGTGACCACCTCCAGACATGGAACCTCTCCTGCCAGAGCCACCTCCATATCCTGAGCTTCCTCCATACCCTGAGCCTCCTTCTCCTCCACCAATACAACCACCACTGCCATAGCTGGATCCTCCATGACTTGAGCTTCCTCCTCCTCCTCCAGAAATGGAGCCCCTCCTGCTCGAGCCACCTCCAGACATGGAACCTCTCCTGCCAGAGCCACCTCCATATCCTGAACTTCCTCCATACCCTGAGCCTCCTTCTCCACCAACACAGCCACCGCTGCCATAAGTGGATCCCCCATGACCTCCAGAAATGGAGCCTCTCCTGCCGGAGCTGCTCGCACCACTACCAGAGCTCATTCCCCCACTGTGGGGGCTGCAACTGCCACTGCCAGAGCCTGATCCGTATCCACCAGAGCTGTGACCACCTCCAGACATGGAGCCCCTCCTACCTGAGCTTCCTCCATACCCTGAGCCTCCTTCTCCTCCACCAATACAACCGCCAGAGCTCATTCCTCCACTGCCTGAGCTCCCTCCATACCCTGAGCTCATTCCTCCCCCAGAACTGCTCCCTCCACTGCCAGAGCCCGATCCCAACCCTCCAGAGCTGTGACCACCACCAGAGATGGAACCTCTCCTGCCAGAGCCACCTCCATATCCTGAGCTTCCTCCATACCCTGAGCCTCCTTCTCCTCCACCAATACAACCACCACTGCCATAATTGGTTCCCCCATGACCTCCAGATATGGAGCCTCTCCTACCTGAGCTTTCTCCATACCCTGAGCCTCCTTCTCCACCACCAATGCAACCACCACTGCCATAACTGGATCCTCCATGACCTGAGCTTCCTCCTCCACCTCCAGACATGGAGCCTCTCCTGCCAGAGCCACCTCCATATCCTGAACTTCCTCCATACCCTGAGCCTCCTTCTCCACCAACACAGCCACCGCTGCCATAAGTGGATCCCCCATGACCTCCAGAGATGGAGCCTCTCCTGCCAGAGCTGCCCCCACCACTACCAGAGCTCATTCCCCCACTGTGGGGGCTGCAACTGCCACTGCCAGAGCCTGATCCGTATCCACCAGAGCTGTGACCACCTCCAGACATGGAGCCCCTCCTACCTGAGCTTCCTCCATACCCTGAGCCTCCTTCTCCTCCACCAATGCAACCGCCAGAGCTCAGTCCTCCACTGCCTGAGCTCCCTCCATACCCTGAGCTCATTCCTCCCCCAGAACTGCTCCCGCCACTTCCAGAGCCCGATCCCAACCCTCCAGAGCTGTGACCACCTCCAGAGATGGAGCCTCTCCTGCCAGAGCCACCTCCATATCCTGAGCTTCCTCCATACCCTGAGCCTCCTTCTCCTCCACCAATACAACCACCACTGCCATAATTGGTTCCCCCATGACCTCCAGATATGGAGCCTCTCCTACCTGAGCTTTCTCCATACCCTGAGCCTCCTTCTCCACCACCAATGCAACCACCACTGCCATAACTGGATCCTCCATGACCTGAGCTTCCTCCTCCACCTCCAGACATGGAGCCTCTCCTGCCAGAGCCACCTCCATATCCTGAACTTCCTCCATACCCTGAGCCTCCTTCTCCACCAACACAGCCACCGCTGCCATAAGTGGATCCCCCATGACCTCCAGAGATGGAGCCTCTCCTGCCGGAGCTGCTCCCACCACTACCAGAGCTCATTCCCCCACTGTGGGGGCTGCAACTGCCACTGCCAGAGCCTGATCCGTATCCACCAGAGCTGTGACCACCTCCGGACATGGAGCCCCTCCTACCTGAGCTTCCTCCATACCCTGAGCCTCCTTCTCCTCCACCAATGCAACCGCCAGAGCTCAGTCCTCCACTGCCTGAGCTCCCTCCATACCCAGAGCTCATTCCTCCCCCAGAACTGCTCCCGCCACTGCCAGAGCCCAATCCCAACCCTCCAGAGCTGTGACCACCACCAGAGATGGAACCTCTCCTGCCAGAGCCACCTCCATATCCTGAGCTGCCTCCATACCCTGAGCCTCCTTCTCCTCCACCAATGCAACCACCACTGCCATAATTGGATCCCCCATGACCTCCAGACATGGAGCCACCTCCATATCCTGAGCTTCCTCCATACCCTGAGCCTCCTTCTCCACCACCAATGCAACCACCACTGCCATAATTGGATCCTCCATGACCTGAGCTTCCTCCTCCACCTCCAGAGATGGAACCTCTCCTGCCAGAGCCACCTCCATATCCTGAACTTCCTCCATACCCTGAGCCTCCTTCTCCACCAACACAGCCACCACTGCCATAATTGGATCCCCCATGACCTCCAGACATGGAGCCTCTCCTGCCTGAGCTTCCTCCATACCCTGAGCCTCCTTCTCCACCACCAATGCAACCACCACTGCCATAATTGGATCCTCCATGACCTGAGCTTCCTCCTCCTCCTCCAGAAATGGAGCCTCTCCTGCCAGAGCTGCTCCCACCACTACCAGAGCTCATTCCCCCACTGTGGGGGCTGCAACTGCCACTGCCAGAGCCTGATCCGTATCCACCAGAGCTGTGACCACCTCCAGACATGGAGCCTCTCCTACCTGAGCTTCCTCCATACCCTGAGCCTCCTTCTCCTCCACCAATGCAACCGCCAGAGCTCAGTCCTCCACTGCCTGAGCTCCCTCCATACCCTGAGCTCATTCCTCCCCCAGAACTGCTCCCTCCACTGCCAGAGCCCGATCCCAACCCTCCAGAGCTGTGACCACCTCCAGACATGGAACCTCTCCTGCCAGAGCCACCTCCATATCCTGAACTTCCTCCATACCCTGAGCCTCCTTCTCCACCAACACAGCCACCGCTGCCATAAGTGGATCCCCCATAACCTCCAGAGACGGAGCCTCTCCTGCCAGAGCTGCTCCCACCACTACCAGAGCTCATTCCCCCACTGTGGGGGCTGCAACTGCCACTGCCAGGGCCTGATCCATATCCACCAGAGCTGTGACCACCTCCAGACATGGAGCCTCTCCTACCTGAGCTTCCTCCATACCCTGAGCCTCCTTCTCCTCCACCACTGCCATAATTGGATCTCCCATGACCTCCAGAGATGGAACCTCTCCTACCTGAGCTTTCTCCATACCCTGAGCCTCCTTCTCCACCACCAATGCAACCACCAGAGCTCAGTCCTCTACGGCCTGAGCTTCCTCCATACCCAGAGCTGATTCTTCCCCCAGAACTGTTCCCACCACTCCCTGAGCCTGATCCAAATCCTCCAGAGCTCTGTCCACCTCCAGACATGGAGCCTCCATGACATGAACTTCCCTGTGCTCCTTCTCCAGATATGGACCGTCTCCTGCTAGAGCTGCTCCCAGCTCCACTGCTCATGCCCTCACTGTGTGTGCTGCTGCTGCCACTCCCAGAGCCTGCTCCATAACCTCCAGAACTCTGTCCACCTCCAGACATGGAGCCTTCATGACATGAACTTCCCTGTGCTCCACATCCAGATACGGAACCTCTCCTCCCACAACTACTCCCACCTCCAGAGCTCATTCCTCCACTGTGGGGGCTGCATCTGCCACTGCCAGAGCTGGATCCATAGCCACCAGAGCTCTGGCCACCTGCAGACATGGAGCCTCTGTGACAAGAACTTCCCTGTCCTTCACCTCTGGAGGTGGACCCTCTCATGCCACAGCTGCTTCCTCCTCCTGAGGTCATCCCACCACTGCGGGGGCTGCATCTCCCACTGCTGGAGCCAGATCCATAACCACCAGAGCTCTGACCACTTCCAGACATGGAACCTCCATGCCCTGAACTTCCCCCCACATATCCTGATCCTTTACCTTCTCTACAACTTGACCCACCACCACCAGAACTAGATCCTCCACCTCCAGAGATGCTACTACCCTTGGATATGGAGCCTCCACTACCTGAACTGGATCCACCCGCTCCGGATCCTGAACCTTTCCCTCCAACAGAAATGGACCCACCACCTCCACCAGAGCTAGATCCTCCACCATGTCCTGAGCCTTTTCCACCTCCATAACTTGACCCACCTCCACCAGAGCTAGATCCTCCACCTCCAGAGCAGCTGCTCCCCTTGGACATGGAGCCTCCACTGCCAGAACTTCCTCCTCCTCCACAGATGGAGCCTCCACTGCCAGAGCTTCCTCCTCCATATCCTGAGCCTTTTCCACCTCCATAACTTGACCCACCTCCACCAGAGCTAGATCCTCCACCTCCAGAGCAGCTGCTCCCCTTGGACATGGAGCCTCCACTGCCAGAGCTCCCTCCTCCTCCACAGATGGAGCCTCCACTGCCAGAGCTTCCTCCTCCATATCCTGAGCCTTTTCCACCTCCATAACTTGACCCACCTCCACCAGAGCTAGATCCTCCACCTCCAGAGCAGCTGCTCCCCTTGGACATGGAGCCTCCACTGCCAGAGCTTCCTCCTCCTCCACAGATGGAGCCTCCACTGCCAGAGCTTCCTCCTCCATATCCTGAACCTTTTCCACCTCCATAACTTGACCCACCTCCACCAGAGCTAGATCCTCCACCTCCAGAGCAGCTGCTCCCCTTGGACATGGAGCCTCCACTGCCAGAACTTCCTCCTCCTCCACAGATGGAGCCTCCACTGCCAGAGCTCCCTCCTCCATATCCTGAACCTTTTCCACCTCCATAACTTGACCCACCTCCACCAGAGCTAGATCCTCCACCTCCAGAGCAGCTGCTCCCCTTGGACATGGAGCCTCCACTGCCAGAGCTCCCTCCTCCTCCACAGATGGAGCTTCCACTGCCAGAGCTTCCTCCTCCATATCCTGAGCCTTTTCCACCTCCATAACTTGACCCACCTCCACCAGAGCTAGATCCTCCACCTCCAGAGCAGCTGCTCCCCTTGGACATGGAGCCTCCACTGCCAGAGCTTCCTCCTCCTCCACAGATGGAGCCTCCACTGCCAGAGCTTCCTCCTCCATATCCTGAACCTTTTCCACCTCCATAACTTGAGCCACCTCCACCAGAGCTAGATCCTCCACCATGTCCTGAGCCTTTTCCACCTCCATAACTTGACCCACCTCCACCAGAGCTAGATCCTCCACCTCCAGAGCAGCTGCTCCCCTTGGACATGGAGCCTCCACTGCCAGAGCTTCCTCCTCCTCCACAGATGGAGCCTCCACTGCCAGAGCTTCCTCCTCCATATCCTGAACCTTTTCCACCTCCATAACTTGACCCACCTCCACCAGAGCTAGATCCTCCACCTCCAGAGCAGCTGCTCCCCTTGGACATGGAGCCTCCACTGCCAGAGCTTCCTCCTCCTCCACAGATGGAGCCTCCACTGCCAGAGCTTCCTCCTCCATATCCTGAGCCTTTTCCACCTCCATAACTTGACCCACCTCCACCAGAGCTAGATCCTCCACCATGTCCTAAGCCTTTTCCACCTCCATAACTTGACCCACCTCCACCAGAGCTAGATCCTCCACCTCCAGAGCAGCTGCTCCCCTTGGACATGGAGCCTCCACTGCCAGAGCTTCCTCCTCCTCCACAGATGGAGCCTCCACTGCCAGAGCTTCCTCCTCCATATCCTGAGCCTTTTCCACCTCCATAACTTGACCCACCTCCACCAGAGCTAGATCCTCCACCATGTCCTGAGCCTTTTCCACCTCCATAACTTGACCCACCTCCACCAGAACTAGATCCTCCACCTCCAGAGCAGCTGCTCCCCTTGGACATGGAGCCTCCACTGCCAGAGCTTCCTCCTCCTCCACAGATGGAGCCTCCACTGCCAGAGCTTCCTCCTCCATATCCTGAGCCTTTTCCACCTCCATAACTTGACCCACCTCCACCAGAGCTGGATCCACCCCCTCCAGAGCTTCCACCTTTTCCCCCTCCAGAGATTAGCCCTTTCATTCTGGTCGCACTGGTACTATCAGAGCTCATTCTCCCCTTCACACTTTTTATGCCTCCAAATACCCCAGGAGCTCTGCTGTCGTGGTCAATGATACCTGCAAGAAATGGAAATTAGGTTCAATTTCTTATTTTTAGCCCAAAAAATTCTGAGCAGGGCTGGTTTAAATGTCATCCTTCCTACCTTGGTGGTCATGGACTTATTTTTGAAGGTGCCCAACAAGAATCTCCCATAGCAGAGATCAGACTATGGAATATTTTATCATTTTTCTTAGTTTTAACTTTTTTAAAAACACAACGTATGTCTTATTCCACACATGAACACTCAGTGCAGCCCAGCATTTGCAGAGGCCAAGATTATGTTTTTCTCTCCTTCAGCTTCCTCAACTTTTCCACAAATCTTGGGACTAGTTTTTATTTCCTTCCCTTCTGCCCTGCAATCAAACAGACCTATGGGTTAAATGTGGTGTTTCCCATGTCCTCCAAATTTATTAGATATTAGCCAATAATTCTAAAGCCAGATGTTATAATAACATGTTTTCATAAATTCCCCTTTGCATCCTTTCCTGAATTAAGATGGAAACTGGGATTGGTAGTTCCAATGATGTCAAGATCACAAAGTCGGAACAGTTTCCTTTAAAAAACCCTGTGAAAATCCTTGGGATACTCACATATCGTGGCCGGTGATCCTTCCTGGATCCTGTGGAGGAAAAATTACATTGAGGTAAAGCAGCCAATAAAATCAGAATTAAAATTCATGTTTAACCTGAATTTAAACCCATTTATCAATTATCTGCAGAAAGGTGATTCCTCCCAGTCCCAGTCCACCCCAGAGATCCCAGTGACAGATCCATGGACACGCTACTTTGTCTGGGTGTTTCTTCCAGCATGGATTTTGCCCCCACCTGTTCTCCTCCTCCTCAAGGAGTGATCGATACATGGCGATCTCAATGTCCAAGCCCAGCTTCACATTCAGGAGGTCCTGGTAATCATGGACAAGTTGAGAAAGGTCATCCTTGGCCTGTTGGAGAGCATTTTCCAGCTTCTGGAGCTTTTCCTGGCTGTCCCTGATGGCCAAGCTCCCACAGTGCTCAGCATCTTTAATGGAGTCCTGGAGGCTGAAATTCTGCAGAGGGAAAAAGGGGAATATGACCATGTCCCATCTGTGGGGAGGATTTTATAACAGAATCATGGAATATCTATAGTCAGGAGGGAACCACAGGAATCATCGAGTCCAACTCCTAGACCAGCACAGGAAAACCCCAAAAATCCCTTATTTTTCACACCCTCCTAGAATTCCTTGGAAATCAAAAGGCTTTCCTCAGTTACAGAACACCAAGAATATATTAGACTGGGTAAATTAACACAATTAAACCCCAATATAGATCCCAAAAATCTAAATCTGCTTCATTGGGAAGAGAAAATTTCATCCCTAAGTTTGCCTCCAAATGATTGGCTGCCATATACTGCATTGATATCACATGGAAAAGGGACTTAAACAATTTAATCTTTCTGGAAAGTATCAGCTTTACCCTTTTCCTTGCAATTTCAATTTCTGGTTGGAGTCTTTGGATCTGCCTGGCAAGTTCCTGGATTTCCTGGTGACTGTTCCTCAGCTGCTCTCGTTGATTCACCCACATGTTCTGCAGGTCCTGGTACTGATGGGAAGAGGATACAACACATATTTAATTTCTTTTCCAATGAGGAGATTTGTGTTCCTGTTTCCATGGTATCCACTCACCCTGCGCTGGTACATGGCATCCACTTCGGCTGTGCTCCTGTGGGCCATCCCCTCATATTCCTGCCTGACCTCCTCAATGATTCCTTCCATGTTCAGGTCCCTGTAGTTGTCCATGGACAGAATAATATCAGTGTTCCCAACAACCGTTTGCAGCTGAGACAGCTCCTGCATGGAAAACCAGGTTAGGGATTTTAACAGTCATTGTGGTCAGTCCAGGTCAGTCCTGGAAAAATTTGGACCTTGTGGCCAATTTCCCACTGGAATTTCTCCACCTGCAGCCCCTAGGAACCACTGTACCCCTACTACCTGTAATTTTCAATGTCTTCCAGCCTTCAGGACACACCATACTCCATTTCACTCATGAAAGTCCAAGGATAATTTATTCTCCAAGCCAAAAAATCCCACCCAAGCAAAATTTCTGGGAATTTCTAGAAGACATGTCCTTCAAGTCCTGAGGGTAAGATTTTAATAACTCACAGCTTCATATAAACACCGAAGGAATTCCAGCTCCTGCCTCAGGATATCCACTCGGACATCAAACTCCATTTTTCCCATGTAGGCACTATCCAGTTCCTGCAAAAAAAAAAAAAAAGCCCATTGGAATATTTGTATTTTTTTGATCCAAATGCTCCACTGAAGTGCAATTCTTGTGATATTTCTATAAAATCTTCATTCCTAGGATCAAATAATGGCATAGAGATCTCAGATTTCATTTGAAAAGCAATGGGAACAAAAGGAAAGCATTTAAGATGAAAAAATTTGCTGGGAAATGAGTACCCCAACTGCAGCAGTAAATTGTTCCTGGGGAACATGAGAAATGGGAAAATACCATTTTTATTCATATTTCTAGTAAAAAGTTGCCTAAATTTTCTCTTCACAGACAGTTTTATTCTTCTAAGACATCTACAGACATTACTAAATAATAATATTCTACCTGGACTGGGATTGAGTGAATAGGGAAAAAACAGCAAAGGTCCTACAAAGGGCCAATTCATTCTCTAGAGGAAATAATTCCTCCTCAGTCTTGTTCTGGTTTTCAGTTACTTTGGTTAAAATTAGACAAAGCTCAGTAAAGACTTCAGCTCTTGAGAACCTTGTTAACCACCCAGATATTGTTTTATTTCCAAGGCTTTGATTTTGCTCAGGGTGTTGGGTTTATTCACCTTTTTAAGCTCCACAAATTCTTCCTCCATGGACGTGCGTTTGTTGATCTCATCCTCAAATCTGGGATACATAAGGAGGTAGATTATTATCTATCATCTATTATCTATTATTAATTATCTATTTAATTAATCTATCCATTATCTTTAATTGTTTGTCTTAATTTTTAAGCCAAGTGGACCATTAAACAACAGAATCGTCCAAAGACTGAAAGTGTTGAATTTTCATTTTACTTTAATTGCAATTTCTGGCAAGTGCAAACCCTCTTCAAAGAGAGGTACTAAAACAGCCCAAAAAATGGGGTCAGTACTGATCAGTCCTAAATTTAGTAATTCTGAACTAAGCTTTCCACTTCTCAGAGCTGTGGGTAGACATAAATTATCTAAGCCAGAGAAGGTGACACTTCCCAGCTTAACCCCAAGCTCAGCTCTGTCCCTCCCCACCAGGGCCCTGCAAATGGAATCCTGGGTCACTCACTGCTAGGGGGAGAAACAATAGGAGTCTGGGAAGGAAAAATGATGGGAGAGATCATCATAAATTTTGATTTTCCTCTCATTTCAACTCTTACCAAACACTTCCATCATCAAAGTCAAGCCCTGTAATGCACCTTCAGCAGAGCAGGGCTAAGAAAATCCAAACTCCTGCAGATGCAAAGCTGAGCTTTTACAAGGGCACAATGAGCATCACCTGGGAAAATCCCAGCACCTGCTTTCCCAGATTTGTGACTATTCACCTGTTTTTATAACCCTCAACAAGCTGGAGCATGTTGTAGGCTTCAGGATCCAGCTGCTCCTTCTGGCTCTGGAGTGTCTCAAGCTGCCGCTGCAGGTTGGTGATGTAGGACTTGAAGAAGTTGTTGATGTTCCTGCTTTCCTCAGGGCCAGAGCTTTGCTGCTGCAGAAGTTCCCACTTGGCCAAGAGTGCCTGATTCTGTCGCTCCAGACATTGAACCTGGAAGGGAAAACAGATCCAGAGGGGCAGTATTCCTCCAGTTGGCATCTCTGCCAAGGAGATGGGCTGTTAGAGCTGGGGATGTTCATGTGGAGAAGAAAAGTGAAAGGAGACCCTGGAGCCCCTTCCAGTGCCTAAAGTGGCTCCAGGGAATCTGTCTTAGGACAAGAGACTGGAGAGAAAAGACATGGGGGAATGGCTTCCCACTGTCAGAGAGCAGGAATAGGTGAGATATTGGGAAGAAATTCCTCCCTATGAGGGTGGTGAGGCCCTGGAATGTTTTTCCCAGGGGATTCTCCATTCCTGGAGGTGTCCAAGGCCAGGTTGGATGGGTGTGGAGCAAAGTGGTCTAGTAGAAGGTGTCCCTGCCTGTGGCAGTAATGGGATTAACTTTAAGGTTCCTTCCAACCCAAATCACTCCACAATGTCTATAATAGTGACCTGGACACCCAAAAGTTTAGGAGGGAAAGAAGAGTCACTGACATGCTAATTTTTCAGGACTATGGAATCTTAAACCTCCTCAGTGTAACCAACACCTCCTGTCTGGTGAAACAGGAAACCCTGAAGTCTCCACATGTAACAGAGAGAAGCAGAGACAGACACCTCCCAGATACAATGGGGTGGAAGAGCTTTCATGGCTGGCTTGAGCAGAAACAGAAGAGAAGACAGAACTGGAGAAATGGAAAGTCATGAAAGACCACCTAATAGAGAGCAGGGCTTCCAAACCAATAAGTGTTTTGTGTAATAATTCAGAGAAATTGAATTAACTTGCAATTTCTGGCGAGTGCAAACCCCTGCAAGAGGATGCACTAAAACAGCCTGTTCTTGCAAGGTCTGGCTTTGCTTGAGAAAAAATTCTAACTCATCAAGATGTCTATCACCCATTTTTCCTGCTGGCATCAACAACCTTCAGGCACTGGAATATAAGAATATATATTCTCAGAAGTCCCTTTCCTCAAAAAAGGAGTGAGTCTATGTGCCAGTGACATGCCAGCATTTTATTGTCCTGATACAAAAGATGACTCCAAGATCTTTATCCCAAGGCAAAAAGTGATTCACACAACAAAGTTAACAGTGACCCATTGTGAGCTTCACAACAGCCTGTGGGAATTCAGCCACTGCTGGGATTTTTGGAGGGAGAGGATGGAACATGACAGTGTCCGCATGACCGACACCTACCTTATACCTCCCCCTTCCCAGATAACACCAGAGAACAAGACTCACCTTCTCGATGAATGATGCAAATTTGTTGTTGAGAGATTTGATCTGCTCCTTCTCATCTGAGCGCACTTGCTGGAACTCGGGGTCCACCTGGAGCTGTATTGGCCTCAACAGGTTGGTGTTGACATGGACCTCCTCAATGCCTCGGAGAGCTCCAGCCTGTCCCAATCCCTGTCCAGCCCCTTGTTCCCCTACTCTAAGGCCTCCTCTGAGCACCTCCCTGCCTGAACCTCCTCTGTAGGTGCCACTAAGCCCTGTTTCACCACTCTGAAAACCTCCTATGAAATATCCTCTTCCACCAAATCCCCTCTCAGGTTGTCTCCAGCCACCAAGCCCAAGGCATCTCCCATATCTTACTCCTTCTCCTCCATAGCCTCCACAAGTATAGACATTCCTAAACCCTCCAAGGTTGTGGAGGCTCCTGCTACCATACCCATACCCAAACCCTCCAAATCTCCCATCTCCACCACCAGTGGTCCCACAGTGAGTGGAAGAAGAACTGAAATTCCCATTCCCATATCTGGAGAAATATTGTCTCATGGCAGCACTTCCAGGCAGGAGAGCTGGTAGAGGAGGTGATGAAACAGGAGGAGAAATGAGAATGAAGGATCCTCAGCTACTCCAGAGGAGTATGGAAGTTCTCCTTTATACGTTCTGGAGGAGCTTGTCTCCATTCCGTGGTAATTAGCAGGTCTCTAATGTTGTTATTGGGTTTGGTTAATCAGGCAGCAATTAATGGCTGCCCGGAGAGGTCGGATAAACACCAACACCAGTGGGGCAGTTGTGAAATTCCCCAAATCCTGCCTGACTCATGAGCTTTGCTGACAGATCTCCTTATCTCATTAGCCTCCATCCGTAATTACAGTTACCCCTGCTCATATTCTCTCCCATATTTCCCCACCTCTTTTGGTATTTCAAGGGGTGCAAGACCTTGATGGTCCTTGGGGGTGTCTGACCTCCCCTCACCACATCACAAGGAGCACCTACTGTGCTCTTTGTTTCCCATTCATGTTCTTTTCTCATTCCCAGAATATCCCAGGAGCAACTTTTACTTCTTACAGGGAGGATCCATCCCTCTTCCCATCCCTGTGCCAGACTCCACCTTTCCAACATTCAGTGGCCAGGGACATATGGAAAAGCATTTGGGAGCCAAACTCTACAGCTGGCAGCACCACTTGGAGGCTCCAGTCCAGATTAATTTCTCAAGAAGTCACTAGGATGAGGTTCCTCCAAAACCACCTCTGGAACCACTTCCCCTGGGAAGAACCTCCTCTTTGACCCTTTTGTGACTTTAGGAGGAGCTGGACTTCACCTGGCAGGATCCTCTTCCTCCCAAAGGAGCTGGATGAAGCCAGTTTGAGAATCCATGAGTTACACAGAGGTCCTGTGGTCAGGGCTGTGCAACCCTGGCTCCATTTGGAAAAGACCTAATAAGTTCCTTTAATTAGGGGTTTGTAGCTAGAGGTTATTAATACAGCTAGAATAGACAAGATTTAGGATGTTCAGTGAGACTTTTCTCACCTGGAAACACAGTGTTTTCCAGGAAAAGAGATGAGAAATCCACTTTTCCCTTCTGAAATCCCCTACCTCACCTTACACCAGGAACAGCCAAACTGGTATCTCAGACATTCCTTTTGTACTAATTAAATTTTACTCATTTTCTACATTTCCTGAAGAAATTCAACCAGATTTCCAGCTGATTACTCCCTTTTTACAAACCTGTGTAAAAAATCTGACTTAGATTGAGAATTCTGTCTTCTGCAAGAATTATGATGAACATTAAAAATGGTGCAATTAACAGGATTTTACAAGTGGGGGAGAGGGGAAAGAATTCCTGACAGAGAGTGGAACAGTTGGAGCCAGGTGGGGGTCTGACTCTTCTCTCAGGATATGAGTGATAGAATGAGAGGAAATGGCCTCAAATTGTGCCAGGTTTTGCTTGTAAATTAGGGGAAATTCCTTCCTAGAAAGGGTTGTCCAGCCCTGGCACAGCTGCCCAGGGCAGGGGTGGAGTCCCCATACCTGGAAGTGTCCAAGAAATGTGTGGACGTGGCACCTAGGGACACGGTCCGTGGTGGCCTTGGCAGTGCCAAGGGGAAACATTGGACTTGATTATTCCAACCTAAATGATTCTGTGATTCTGAAGGGCTGGTAGTGGCTCCAATATGATTCCCCTCTCCACCTCTCCTCTTCCCACTTTGTGAGTGTCTAATTCTGGAGTTGCGCTGGGCAACACTCCAGGTAATCCCTATGGATCATGGAAGGAAGTGTTGTGACCCCAGAGAATGAGCAGCCGCAACTCCCTGTGAAACATTAGTGAGAGATGTGTCCCTCCCTGCGCAGCAGCTGAGGCAAACCAAGCATGAATTCAGAGCTTTCCATGGTAGCTGGAGCCCAGAGCTGGAGCGAGGAGAGCAGTCATCCCACCCCACGTGCCGTAATCCAGGGTGTGGGCAGCTGTTGTGATCGGAGCTGGCACTGGATCAGCCTTGGCAGCATATCTCAACCACACCTGGACCTGTCAAGCTGGCTCCAGAAACAGGGATGCATCCCAAGAGATGTCCATGCATCCTGTGGATTAAGGGGGAGCTTCCTGTCATTCCTTCCTCTTTCTGACATAGGTGGGACAAAGGAATCACTGGTTCATCCATCATTCTTCCCAGGGAGATGGGTTTTCACAGGATCAGAGTGTTACAACCACAGGCTCAACCTGGCTCTTTGTCTTGGGATTTTAAGGATGAATTTAAACTGCATCCCAAAACTTGATCCATTAAAATTGTCTGCTGGGCCACTTGTACAGCTATTGGAGCAGGGACTGTGGGCCCTTGTGTTGTCATGCACATCTGAAGCAGTTGGGGGGCACTTGGAGAAGATGGGGAAGTTCCTCCCACATGGAAAAGCCTCTGAGACAGTGACAGAAGTGTGACATTTTGTGGACAATGAGGGAACCAGGAGAGCACCAGGATGGACATGTTGGAAACATCCAGAAATTTAGAGGCAAACCCTCTAAGAGCATTTTTTTAGAGCTTTTTTAGCACAACTGGGGCAGGAACCTGCCAAACTCCACCACCTTCATCCACCTCCATCCACATTCAACTCAAACCCTAATGGGACTAATAAATCCCAGATCTCAGGGGAACACTCAAGGAAACACCTCAACATTCCCATAGGATCATCTAAATAAGCTCAAAATAAGGTAATGAAATGGTCTGGGTTGGGAGGGAACTTAACGCTCATCCCATTACTTCCACAGGCAGGAACAACTTCCAGGGTGCTCCAAGCCCTGTCCAGCTTGGCCTTGGACACTTCCAGGAATGAAGAATCCCCTGGGAAAAACATTCCAGGGCCTCACCACCCTCACAGGGAAGAATTTCTTCCCAATATCCCACCTATCCCAGCCCTCTGGCAGTGGGAGGCCATTCTCCCTTGTCTTTTCTCTCCAGGCTCTTGTCCCAGGACATCTCTCCTGCAGCCCCTTTAGGCACTGGAAGGGACTCCAGGATCTCCCTTCCACCAGACAGGTAGCTCCAAGCCCCATCCAACCTGTCCTTGAGCACCTCCAGAGATGAACCAGCCATAAACACTTTAGAAAATAGAAATAAAAAGAATTAAAAGAAAGGGGGGGTGGGGGGTGGGAAGGAAGAACTACAGAAAACACAAAACGTAAAATTACTAAAATCCTGAGGGTGTCTTGCAAAGCCAGGTCCTAAATATAAGGAAATAAGGATCTTTATTATAAAAATATATAAAATAAGGAAAGAAGGATCTTTACAAGCCCCGCTGTCAGAACACTGTGAATAAATAAGGATATCAATGCACTTTTGACTGTTCGAGAAGTACTGCCAGAGCCATACAGTAGCACATTAAGAAATCCAGTATTTAAATTTAATAACTTCCCCAATGAAGGAGATAAATGAGCACTGAGAGAGATCTTGATCTCCAGCTGCCAAAGTTCCTGCATAATTAGGGCCCTCAGTCACTTGGAACTGGGGCTGGGATGACACAGACTCATAAAAATGCTTTTAGCCCACAGACTTTCCTTTTCTCCCCCACTCCTTCCCTGGGATAACCACAACCTCTCCCTGTGGTCAGTGAAGGCAGCAAGGACTTGGAGAAGAGAAAAAAAAAAGAGAGAGAAATGTCAGAAACCTTGTGTTTTTTGCAGAACAAGAGGTGAAACGTTGGTACTCTCCCAAAGCTTAGAGTATTTTTATTTCTATTTTATTTATTTCTATTTTAAGCCTGAGGTTTCCCATCTGCAAGAATATATTGTCCTAATGATACAGATATTCCAAAGTGAATCCCACATCCATCATTTAGAGGACAGGGAGATCAGATGGAATTTCCCTCACAGACCTAGAGCTGGGTGAGACTGTAAGTTGCTATAAAACCACAAGAAAAAATCCCTCTATCAGGAATTTTTTTTAATTCCATGAATTCACAACACTTTGTGGTAAATAGTGAAGCTTCCTTGTGAGAAAACTGTAACTGGAGGTGGTCTGGGAAGGCCCTAAATGGGAGAGATTATTCTTGTGCAGACAGACAGAGCTCAGGTGGTTGGGAATGATTTTGGTGGGGGGATATCTTCTTTTGCCTTTGTTTAACGGCAGTGTTTTATAGAAGCATTAGAATTCTGTTGGAATTGGCAGGATCCAGGGCAGAGGATGGAGGGAGGAGAAAGGGCAGTGCTGGACATTCCAAACAGGGCAGATAAGGAGGAACAGGACCCATCATTGGGTCACTCCATCAGGAGCTTCTCCAAAACACAAATGGAAGGAAGCAGCCGATGGACTGCAGAATTCCAGAGCAGGAGGAACAACTCTGCTGCCACAGAGGAATTTTATTTGTAGGGGAAGGAGGACACGAGTAGATAAAATAGAGACCAGGATCTCTGGGGCAGCATGGAACAACATGGTAGAGGTTGGAATCAAGTCCAAGATCCAATGAGAGTGAGGGAAGCAAAGGTGATGAGCATGGGAAGTACTGGAATGCCCTCACAGAGCAGGAAGACCTTCCCCAGAGCCAGAAACATCTGTGCAGGGATGGTCACAACCTTTCCCCGTGGTCAGAAAAGGTGGGAAGACTCTGAAAGGAAGGAAAGGGAAATGTCAAAAATGTGATAATTTTTGCAGAAAAAAAAGGTGAAATGCCATGGTGACAGCTCCAGGCTGGAATTTTGATGTTGAGGAAGCCAGAGGGAGCTTCCAGGGTGGATTCCACCCACAGTGGGGAGGGAGGTCACCAGCTCTAGGATTGGAAAATCGTTGTGTCCCCAAGGGAAGGGTCTCTGGTGAGGCTCATTTAGGGACCAACAACTCAAAATCTGACTTTAACTTGCAATCTTGTTAACAAGGAACTGATGACTCTTTTAATCTTTTTCAATAAATGATTCATTATTTGGGGTTGACAGGAAGGTAAACAAGCCAATAATATCCTCAATAATACCCTTGATATTAAATCGTCAATTTAGAAAATAACAACATAATTATGATACCTGTTAATCTCCTCTTTCCCTGACAATAATGTGAAAGTTTATTAATTAAATTTAATATGATTTGTGAATAAACTGAAGTAATTTTTCTATTGCTGTTATTATTAACAATGGTGGTGAGTGGACAAAGGAGAAGCTCATTAATTTTTTGCTTCACTGGCTCATGCCAAATATCAGCCTCTGATCTCTGAGATCTCAGACAGGCTGAGCGTGTCCCGGTGCCTCCACACACAGCTGATGCCCTCGGGCTCAGGCGGAGGTGCTGGAACAAGGCAGAGATAAACTCCAAAGGGTTTCAGAAGGAGGAGGTGGAGAAGGAAAGGCACGACCTGAAGAGAAAAAAAGATTAAAATAAGGAAAAAACCCAAAGAGGATGAGGAGGAAACTGGGTTGAACTCCAGGTTAAAAGCACAGAGGCATGAGTTTTTTTGCTATGTGCACGTGTTCCTCAGCAAAAAATGGTCAATGGATGTGGCAGTCATGATAAATTTGATTTTTGTTTCTATAAAAATTTGGGCAGGATTTTGATATGGATTTCCAGGTGACCCAACAATCAGAGGTCTCAGGAATGGCCTCTCCAGCAGTTTGGAACCTCAGGAACCTCTTCACTTGGTTCCCAAGGCAGAGAAGAGAGTGTTCAGCAGCTTCAGAAGCTGGTGTGTGAGTTGAGAATGACTTTAATTGCATCCTGTCCCACAGGAAGCTGAAGCAGCTGGAGTTAATTCTGGCAGATGTTCCAAATCCAGTAAACAAGGCAATTACCAACCTCCCAGCAAACTGGGTCCAGTGCTACCTTCTTGAGGTAGAGTCAGCAACAGGAGGGTGACCACACCCAACTCCACCTGGGTTGGACTCCAAGCTCATAATTAGCCCAATCAAGGTCAGACTTTGTGATCAATTGAGTAAATCCCTCTATTGAAGGATCCAAATTGCTGTGGTTACCTCTGCAGCAGCCAAAGGGGCAGCCACTGGACAATGAGGCAAGTGCAAAAAGGTAAAGCTGTACAAAAAGTACAGAAACCATGATGATTCCAGTGTAAATCTCCTGTCTGGGTGTTGGGGAGGATGAAACAGAGAAACCTTATGAATATGATTGTTAAGCAAAAGACTCTGAAAATATGAAGCCTAGAATCGAAATAGAAATGAGAGCTAGCTTTGAGTCACAGGATACTGAGTACTAGTTGCTATATAACCAAAGAACAATAGCTTAGCCAGCGAAAGGAGAATCTCTGTTGATGAAATAATGCCCTTCTGCTGACAGTGAATCCAAAGGTCAAAAGCAGCAATAGAAGAATTTGAAAGGTAGCTTTTAGAGTTTAAAATGTAACACTGTATGGTAGTGTAGTAGTTCTTACAGGCTATATGTAAATCCTCTAGAATGTGTGTCATGAACTGATTAGTTACTGGGAATTAGAATACTCACTATAGAAAAGGATAAAACGTAACAAGAACTTCACGCTCTTACCTCTTAAGCTCTCTTAAGTTCCATGCTTCTCTTGCTCCTAACTTCTCACCCCACTCTCTCCCCTCTTAAGCTCTTAAACTTTCTCCCCTAGCACTCGAACTCTCTCTCTCCCCTCTCCACTCTCTCTCTCCCCCCCGACCACGTGTACACCGCAGCTGGCGGCAGAAAAGGTTTTCTTCCTCCCTCTACCCATATAATAAATTGCTTATACCTGAACAGCTTGACCCTGGAGAAATCTCTCACCGCATGTGATTTGTACATCTATACCTGGGGAGGGAAAGGTGTGAGGGTGGAGAAGGTCAGCTTAAAGGCTTTGACAGGTATGGAATCCTGGAGTATCTAAAGTTCTGGAAGGGACAGACAGGGATCATCAAGTCCAACTCCTGGCCTTGATCAGGAGAATCCAAACAATTCCATAAATGGGCCTGAGAGCCTTGTTCAACATAGGGAGGATATGAGGCTTCTAGAGTGAGTCCTGAGAAGGCCATAGAGATGCTCCAAAGGCTGGAACCCCTCTGAAGCCAGGCTGGAAGAGCTGGGGGTGTTCACCTGAAGAGGAGAAGGGAAAGGAGGCCTTGGAGGCCCTTCCACTGCTAAAGGGGCTCCAGGAGAGCTGAAAAGGGGCTTGGGACAAGGCATGGAGTGCTAGGACAAGGGGAATGGCTTCCCACTGCCAGAGGGCAAGGTTAGGTGAGATGCTGGGAAGAAATCCCTCCCTGTGAGGGTGGTGAGGCCCTGGAATGGATTTCCCAGAGGATGCCCCATGGAAAGCAATCCAGGTGAAGGGCTTGACTCCTTGGCTGCCAGCCCAATCTTTACTCCAGGGAGTCACAAACACCTGCCACCCCAGAAAATGGGAGAACTCCTTCAGCGAGAAGTTTTCTGGGGGTGGAGGGAGGGAGGAAGCTCCAAGGTCCCCTAGGGCCAGCAGGATGTCCTTGTCCAAGACTGAAACACAGAGCAGTTCCCATTTCAGCTGATTCTGGCATCAATCCTGAATGGATCAAACTCAGCAGAGAACTGCCAGCCTAGACAGACTCACCACAAACATGAGCACAGCCCACCTCTTCTCCTGTCACCTTCCTCCTGATTGTCAGCTGGAGTCATGACCTGGAATGGTGGTGCGTTTGTACCCAACCCAAAATTCCTGTCTCAGCCTGACCCATAACTTATGGAAAAGTCAATTTGTCATTGACCTGGAGGACAGTGACAGGTTCTGGTGTCAGAGCAGCACCAGGAGGTCACTGGCAGGTTCAGTTGTCAGAGTGGGATGTGGAGGACAGTGACAGATTCAGGCAGATCAGAAGGTGTGGAGGACAATGACAGGTTCAGATGTTTCACAGCAGGACCTGGAGGACAATGACAGGTTCAGGTGTGTGAGGAGGGGTCTGGAGGTCACTGACAGGTTCAGGTGTGTCACAGCAGCACCTGGTGGTCACCAGCAGATTCAGCTGTGTCAGAGAACTTTCCCTTGTACAGGCTCCAAACCTTCCAGTAACATTTTGTAGCATTTTGTGGTCATGTCCACCCCCGCCAGACCAGCTGAGTCCCCAGGCCACAGGAGAGATAGCATTGATTCAACCCATGCTCCAACAGAATTGGTCAGATAATGAGGGTTTTGGGATCATGCTTGTAAGCCCTATGGAATATCATTCCATTCCAAGGACAGAACTAGGGCATGTGGAAGGAGGATGAAGGTCAGGGAAGCACCACCATCCCAACTGAAATGGGTGGGAGGAAGAAAAGGAGGTACAGTCTCTGTCAGCACCAGGTGCAGTTGCTGTAAGTTGTGCAAATCCGGCTCCACCTGTCCCAGTTGGAGCTGAGGCAGCCCTGGATGGAACAGGGCTGGGAGGAAGCAGGAGGCACCACATTCCCAGGCAGCTCATCCAGGTTATGAAGGAGGGTGGGAGCAGCTGCTTTGTTCAGAGGAGCAGGGTCAGCATCCAACAGGGGCCAAGTCCAGCAGGTAAAGTGCTCAGATGTCTGCTCAACCTGTCCCAGTAAATCTGAGGTGAATATTAATTAGATGAAGGCCCCGAATTTTTCTGCACAGCCGCAGATGATGCTCTGAGGCACAGATTCCTCTGGAGCCTGGCACAATTCACCTGTGGAGACCAGCAGTGGATTCACTCACGAGGAGCCCAAGGCAGGGTCCAAAGAGCAGGAAAGGAGGTGATGGAGTATCCAGGATTAAACACCAGGAGCCCAGCATGGAAAGCAAAGGGAAGAGCTCCCCTTAGCTAAATTTCTTTGGAAGTTGCACAGCTTTAGATATGTTTGTCAATGTATTTGCCCATAGGAATTTTAAATCTCCTCCCAAGCCCAGATACAGTGACCATGGTGGTCACTGCTTCCATAAACTGCTGTTTTCAATCTCTCTTGAGGAGGTCTGAGGGTTTTCTGGTGCACATTTGAGCTGGTTTTTTAGACCAGTTAATTTGGAGGTGAGAGAACTGGGGGTGTTGCTGTTTGAAGTGCAGAGAGGGGACCAAAGGATGCTGACCCCCACTTTTAATCTCCTTTAACCTCTCTGTTCCTCAATTCCTTCCCCTGAACATCACATCCTCAAGACTGAAAAGGATGCCAGTGAGAAGTGTGCCAGATAAACCCCAGTCTGGAGGATGCAGAGGGAGGTCACCTCCCAGGTGATAAAACAGTGTTTCTCACAAAAGCAAATATTTCCTGTTCCCCAGCTGTCCACTGTCCCCTTGCTAGCCCACTCTGGGGGAGTCTGCTCCATGTTTGCACAATGACTCCTGAGGCCCTCCCACTATAAACATGATTAGAATCAATTATAAACTCATTACAGCCCTAATTACAGCCACTTGGGTTTACTTCTCAAGGAACTCATAAAACATGGCACCGATTCATTTTCTTCCCATGTTCTAATATAAAAAGTCCTGCACAGTCCATGCCCTGACCCCAGAAAAGCAGTGACATTTCCCTGCCCTCCAAACCCCACCTGGCTGCACCCTTCAGTCAGGGCATTCTGGAGAGTGAGGTTGTCCCCCCTCAAGCCTAATTTTCTCCAGGCTGAGCCCTACCAGCTCCTTCAGCTGCTCCTCAGGAGTTCTCCAAACCCTTCTCCTTGTGTTCTAGCCCTTCCCCAGCTCTGTTCCTGTCTCTGGACAAGCTCCAGCCCCTCAGTGTCTTTCTTGGCATCCCTGGATGGGATCCAGCAGCTCTCACAGTGCCCCACAGAACAGGCAAAGGGGATCCCAACCCTTTCATCCCAACGTGATGCACTTGAGCAATTTCCTTCAATTCCCTTTTTCATGAGAGCAGCAGATGGGAATGATAAACCCTAACAACCTCTTATCTTCTCTCCAGGAAAACCTCAGGGAACTCAGAAAAATCCTGTGTTTTTTGGCAGCATGATGTCAGCACCTTTGGTTTCCTGGGCTTCAACAGGCTGGGGATCTTTGTCCTCTCAGCCACCATCCCGAGGGTGTTCCCAGGACACTCAGGGGCTTTGAACCACCTGGGTCCAAACCTGTCCCTGGACTCTTCCCTGGGATGAAGAAGAAGATGATTTCAGACTCTTCCCTGGGATGAGGGCCATGACTTTTTGATCTTTCCCATCCCAACCTATGAATTTTAGAGTCAGAAATGTCATTTTGACTCAAACAGACACATTGCAGCCTGGTGTAAACATCATTTAGAAGTCAGAAGGGTGAACCTGAAGGAACTTTGGGGGTAAATAAGAAAACCAGCAGAAAAGTAACACTGGTTCAAATATACACAATCATTTCTTCCTTATTTTGCTCATTTAGGTGACAAGGACTTTACAATATTGATCTCCATTTCCATATTATATCTGCACCAAATCAATCATAGAATCATGAAATGGTTGAAGTTGGAAAGAACCTTAAATCCCATCTGGTCCCACCCCCCATAACACACACACTGCAGAGAAGTCGGGGGTGATTCACCTCTCGCTCCTCCCAGAGCTACAGAAGAATCCAGTCAAGTATTAATCAAATTAATTTGGTTGCAACGGGATGTAATTTGGAGACAGCTAATGACTAATCTGGCTGGGAAACCTGGAGCTCTGATGGCAGGTTCTGGGCTCTGGCTTATTCCTTCATGCTGGAATTTTTTCCTTTGTAAGTAATTTGTGTCCACTCAGAGTTGTCAGACCTTCCCACCTCTCACAGATGAGGAGCCGGTGTAAGAGCCCAGCCAGACAGGCAGAGGGTGCTGCTCATCCTAGTGCCAGCCCTGGGAAGATTTATCCTCCTCACCTTGGCTCCAACCACCCACTGGAGATTCCTCCATGGCGGGAGTTGGAATGAGATGATCACAGAATGTGGGAAGGAATCCTAAAGCCCATCCAGTTCCACCCCTTCCCAGGGGAGGGACACCTTCTATTAGACCAGGTTGCCCCAAGCTCCCGCCAACCTCCAGCCATCCCAAACCCTAAATGGGAATAATGAATCCTAGTTCCCAGGGTGATGCTCAGGAAAGACCTTGTCATTCCCACAAGATCATCTAAATCAGCTCAAAATAGGGTTGGGAAGGCTTTGGGTTGGACAGGATCTTAAAACTCATCCCATTCCACCCTCTGCTGTAAGCAAGAGCATTTTCTGCTATCCCAGGTTGCTCCAAGCCCAGTCCAGCCTGGCCTTGGACACTTCCAGGGATGAGGCCATCTCAAGAAAATCCATTCCAATGCCTCACCAGTAATAGGGAGGAATTTCTTCCCAACATCCTGTTTAACTCTCCTCTTTTCCATTTCAAAGCCATCACCTCTTGTCCCATCACTCCCTTTCCAAGTCCCTCTCCAGCTCTCCTGGAGCCCCTCAGAAGGGGTTCAAAAGTCTCCTTTCCCTTCTCTCCAGGTGAGCACCCCCAGATCTTCCACCCTGGCCCCAGAAGAGTTCCAGCCCTTGGAGCAGCTCCATGGCCTCCTCTGAACTCTCTTCAGTAGCTCCACGTTCTCCCTATGCTGGGCCCCAGGGCTGGAGTAGCTCTGCAGGTAGGGTCTCACCTGAGCAGGACAGAACCCTGCTGCTGCTTATGTTGGAGACTCAGCCCAGGCTCAGGGGTCTCTGGATGGGTCCAGCTCTCACCCACCAGCACTCCCAAGTCCTTCTCCCAGGGCTACTCTCAATTCTTTCTCTGTTCTGTCTGTGTTTGTCCTGCAATCACCCTGATCCAGGGCAGACCCGTGTTTCCCCTCCCCTGAGGAACATCGTGTGATGAGACAACAAAAAATTATCTTCATCTCTCTGCAGTTTATTGGTACTGAAGGACTCTGGGGCCAGGGCACTGGCAGGAAGCAGCTGATTCACACGACAGAGGGGGCAACAGGGCCACACACTCCAGGCAGGAAGGAGAGGAGGGAAAAGTATCCATAAAACATTAAAGCTGCCAAATTACTCCACCTGGTGAAGGTGGGCAACTCCAGAGACCTGTTTCTCACTCCTAAATCTGACTGGGACATCATCCCCTTCCTTCTGTTCATGTGGGCTCCTGACACAGCTGGAGCAGGATGCTGGGGACCCATGGGGGATGTGGGGGGAAACACGAGCCTTAAAAAGTGACAGGAAAGAGCAGTTTTCCACAGGCTCCTCCTCCGCTGGTGCAGCAGCCCTGGGGAGCTTTGCAGTGCCAGGGACCCATGAGGGAGATGTTGCACCCCAGAGGGGTTCAGTGAGGCCCAGGCTGGGCCAGAGGGATGTGTCTCATTTTCAATCTCACTCTGGGGGACATTTCCCCCAGAAAGAGTTTATTGCCTCCTGCATACGGATGGGGATGGAAGGGGCTGTGTTGCTGGTGGGAGGAAGAGGAAGGTGCTGCTTTCCCTGAGAGGATGGAGGTGAGGGCTCAGTATTTGACCCCAGAGGATTTGACTGTCGTGGTGGTGATGCATCTCCGCACAGAGGAGGAGCCCCCACTGGCCATGAAGTTACCGCCTGCAGTGCTGCACATCCTCCCGCTCCCAGAGGAGAAGCCACCACTGAGGATCCCTCCTCCCACAACACAGCTGCCACCAATGACATTCCCACCGCCAACCGTGCACACTCCTCCTCCACCCAGGCCATTGCTGGCTCCAAAGCTGCCAGATCTGCCTCCGCACATGGTGCTTCTGCCCACCACAGCTGGAAGAGAGGAAGAGGCTCATTGAACACTAGACAACATCCCGGGAATCACAAAACCAAGGATAAAGGTAATTCTACAGAGAAAACAATGTGCGAATACTTACAGACATTCACGTTGGATGGGTTCTCTAAGCAGAGCCTGTGTAGGGAGAGGAATATCAGTTGTAAATCTATATACAGTTGGAAGCAAAATGCTTCCCCAAAAATTCCTTTTATATCCTGTTTCATATAAGATCAATCAAGCCCCCTGAGATGTATTCCCCATAGGGACCATGTTTCTGTTTTGGGCTTCAAAATTTGAGGAAAAAAGGAAAGTAATCAGATTTCAATGTTAAATGTATTGCAAGGGATGATTAAGATGAATGTGACCCAAGGGGGGACAGAACCCTCGCACAGCCAATGGTGGGAGGTGTCACCTGTTCTCCTCCCCCTCCAGCAGCTTCCTGTACATGGCGATCTCAACATCCAGTGCAATCTTGATGTTCAGCAGCTCCTGGTACTCCTTCAGGAGGCGAGCCAGATCCTCCTTGTCCTTGCTCAGGGCACATTCCAGCTCTTCCAGCTTCCTCCTGGCATCTTTGATGGCCATCTCCCCCCTCTCCTCAGCCTCAGCAATGGCTGACTGTAGATGATGGTTCTGTGGAGAAGAAAATAAATTTCTTAATTCCCTCTGCCCACCCTCTACTGGAGCCTCCTCATGGCACAAACTGGAGGGGAAACAGGAGGAACCTGTGAGACATTGGCGAACCCCACCTGCTTCTTCACATTCTCAATCTCTGTCCGCAACCTCTGGACATTCCTGGACAGCTCCTGGATCTCCATCTTGGTGTTGCGGAGGTTGTCCCCGTGCCGGCCAGCTGTGCTCTGGAGCTCTTCATACTGTAGTTATGGGAACAAAGACATCCATCAAGGACACAACTGGCCAAAAACTCAGGTATTTTCCATGCCCCAGGTGCCTCAACCCCTTCCCAACTCACCCGGCTCTGGTACCAGGCCTCGGCCTCAGCCCGGCTATTCTGGGCTATCTGCTCGTACTGGCGCCGGACTTCCTCGATGATGCTGTCCAGGTCCAGATGCCGGTTGTTGTCCATGGACACCACCACGGACAGGTCCCGGCTGATTGTCTGCATCTGAGACAGCTCCTGCAACCAAGACGTGAGTCAGAGGCACCATCTCAAGCCTAAATCCACCCAGGCACCCCATCCAGCCTTGATGTTTGGCCTCCACATTGCAACTCCAGCCCCCTCAGAAGAAAGAGAGCTCCTACCTCCTCGTAGATGCACCTCAGGAAGTTGATTTCATCTGTCAAAGCTCCCACCTTGGCTTCCAGCTCAACTTTGGTCATGTAGGCACAGTCCACGTCCTAAAGGAAAGATCTCAGAATTAGACCACGGCTTCCTCTCATCACACAAGAACTGTTGGCTCTCCCTCTTGGGATCTGCCCATCTTGGAGCTGAGTCCTTCCCATGTCTTTACCTCCTGTCCCCCCTCACCCTATCCCTGGTGGTGCCTCCAGACTCACCTTCTTCAGCACCACAAACTCATTCTCAGCAGCCGTGCGACGGTTGATCTCCTCCTCATACCTGTGGTGGGGACAGGACAAGGTGAGACTCTGAGACCCTGGTCACTCCACCCAGAGGGCCTCCACACCAGCTCCACTCTCCTGGCTGGTCCCTCCTGTCTGTCACCACACTCACTTGGTTTTGAACTCCTCCACATACTGCCGCATGCTCTGCAGCTCTGACTCCAGCTGGGCCCGCTGCCCCAGCAGAGATTCCAGCCTCCTCCGCAGGTTCTGGATGTAATTCTCAAAGATCACATCCAGATTCTTCCTCGGCCCTGATGGTCCTTGCTGCTGGAGCAGCTCCCACTTGGTGGAGAGCACCTTGTTCTGCTGCTCCAGGAATCGGACCTAAAGCCAACAAAGGATGTGTAAAACATTTGCCAGAGAGACATCCCACTGCTCAAAATCTCCTGGAGCTTTGGGGGGCCATGGGAATCATTCTCCAAAACTTTAACAGGACCATTGTTTCCAAGGGGAAAATTCCTCCATTTTTTCTCCATTTCTTCACTATTATTCTTAAATTCCTTCTATTTTCTCCTCCTGTATTTCTGCTTTTTTTTTTTTTTTTTTTTTTTTTGGTGGAGGGGGAGGGGTGGGATGTGTGTAGCTGTTGAAATACTTCCTTTCTAATCTTACAAATTATTTCCAACACCAGACAGGATTTTTGACATTAATTTTCAGGAGCATCAGATCCTTTTTGACCTTCCAGTGAATGAAATCCCATTAGTCTCTATATTCAAGAATATTCCTCTTATCAGAAACAGAAATTATACCATATACATATTATATATTTAAAAAACATGGAGCACACTTATAACCAAAATTATCCCAGTTCAGATAATTTAAAGGGAACTCATCTGCACTTAAACTGAAACAAGAAATGGTTGGGAATTTTATAAATTTTATTCCTAGATTTTAAGTCCCTTGAGAAAAAATTATCCCAGAAAAAGGACAGACTTAAATACTTGAATCACTGAGTATGTCCCCATCCCTTTGGCTTGTCTTCACTGGAGAGAAAACCAACATGCTTCCACCAAACCTGGAGAAAATTGTTCATTTTCTCTGTGGATGCTAAATTTTGACACTTCCTCAGGAGGAAACCAGATGGAACCCAATGGAGACAATCACAGCCCAATACTGAACTGAGAAGGGCAATATTTCCCTCTTCAGAGCACAAGGAATTTCTGCAGTTTTCCCATTCCCAAGCAAATCCAGCTCTAACTTCTCACCTTGTCAATGAAGGAGGCAAACTGGTTGTTCAGAGTCTTGATCTGCTCCTTCTCCTGGCATTTCACTTGCTGGATCTGAGGATCAATGTCAACGTGGACTGGCCGCAGGAGGGTTGGGTCCACCTGCACTGGTTGGATACCTCCAGGGAACCCAGGGCCACCTCTGACAGGGCCACCAAAGCCGCCCATTCCTCCACCAATGACACCTCCTCCAATGACCCCAAATCCTCCTGGAAATCCTCCACCAAAGCCACCAATTCTACATCCGTAGCCACTGCCATAAGAGCTGCCCATGGAGATCCTTGTGCTGCCCCCCATGTTGTGGAGGCTCCGGCTGCTGAATCCTCCACAGTGTCCACTGCCACCTCCAATCCCCCTGGATGTAGAGAATGAGCTGTAGCTGATCCTGCTCCGACCACTGCCTCCAAAGCCACCACCAACAGCAGAGCAGGAGCTGAATCCCCTTTTGCTCCCAACTCCGAAACTCCTGCAGGCAGACTGACGAGACATGACTGATTCTCCTCAAAAGAGCCAAAACTGGGGAAGATGAGGAAATCAACAGAGCTGAGCTGGTGCTGAGGGCAGAGAGAAGTGCTCAGAGTCTTCTCTGGCTCCAGCAGCTCCAGGCATTCCCTTTTATCTGCTCCTGGAGGTGGGCTGGGACAACTTGGGCGTGAAGAGGAAACAAATTTATTGTCTTCATCAGCTTGGTGCGGTTAACAGATTTTTGCCAAATTGGTGACTCCACCCAGAAATCCGCTTCACTGTGCAGAAGGAAAACCAGGAGCACCGAGGCAGGTCTCTGTGAGTAAGTGGACTCCCATATCTTTATGTCATCTGGAAAAATATGTTTTACAATGATGTTGTCATGTTCTTCCCTCCTCCCATTTCCCTGCCTGCTCCTAACAACTTCACAGGTTGTCTGACTCCAGATTTTTTGCCTGACACTCCACACCAGGCAAGGATTCTGGTGAAACCCACACAGAATGAGACTTTCACAATTCTGCCAAGCACACCCCAAATCTCCTTGTTAAGCAGAAAATTCCCAATGGCTTTCCAAGTGGAAAAATGCTGCATCACTAACATTTAGCAGGGGTCAGCATTTCTGTTTTACCTGTAAAGGAGCTACTTACTTCCTTCCTAAGAGCATCAGGTGGGATTTTTCTCTCCAAAATGTGTCCCAGTCCCACAGATTCTGAGACAATCATGTCCTGGGATTCTGAGCACCAGAACAAGAGAACAAGGATATTCAACTTTTACTTTTCCAATGGCCACAGGGGTTGTCAAGCCAGAAAGGACGCTCCAGGCAGTAGATGTTGTAATGATGACTGACAATAATGTTTAATTTCATGCACAAGCTCCCCAGCAATGGATTTGGACACTCACATGAAGGACATCTTACAGGCACCTTCTCAGCCTCACTAATCAAATAAATATTTTAGTTACATTTATTAATTTTTTTGGTAAAAAAACACTAACATTTCCTTCATTCTTATTTCCTGAAAATCATTTAAAAAAGTCAAGGGAAATATATATATTTCAAAGCATTTCAACAGTCAAAAAATACCCTGTCTTTAAGCTTTCCGACTGCATGTGTTGAGTTTTCGTGGTCACACAGGAGATTTGGCCAGGCAAATGTTGTTTGAAAACATCCCTAGGAATCAGCTGGTAGCCATAGATACAGCAATCACTTTGGAAAACCAGCCCAGGAAAACACTTCTAAAAGCCACTGGAGGAATCAGAAATATGAATGTCACTGATTGTCACTGGGATGAGATTTCTGGAGCCACAGACTGTGTGGAATGGGAGAGAGGGGAGGACGTTACCCTTGATGGGGATTCAACTGTTGGCCAAGATTATCCTACCCTGAGGGGCTCAACAATTGGCAACAGTTATTAGGCAATTGAAGGACACAACAGTTGGCCAAGGATTATCCCACCATTAATGGACTAAACAGTCCATAGGCGAAGGGCTATCCCACCCTTTAGGGATACAAGTCATGGTTGGCTAAGGGTGATCTAGGTATGTGTTCATGCGGCTGGAGAATGGACAGTATCCCCACAGCATGGAGGGGACACCTCCCCGTCCAAAAGCAGCTGCAATCAAGATGGGCAGTTTCTCCATGGTCATCTCCTAGATGGAGATTTAAGCTCTCCAGACCATCCTGCAGCCCAGCACACTTGCTCATGATGAGCAGCCCACGGGAGCTGTAGAGTGGCTTGGGTTTAGGTGGAGAAAACAGGCTGTCCCTTCTCCTGGCCTCCCTCCCAACTGCCAAACCCATGGTATGAAGGCACCAGGACTTCACTGGAACATCCCATGAGGAGGTTGAACATCCCACGAGGAGGTTCCACAAGGAGGAGGAAGATCTGCAAAGTCAGCCAGATGCCTGAGTGCTGACCACACTCAGCTGCTGCAGATAAGATGCTCGGATTGAGTCACTCTGACGTCTTCAGACAAGATGTGCAGATTATTTCAAACCTGGAGTCACCTGAGCCTCCTTCAGGTAAGACTCAACAGGCAGTTGGGCTCCAGCCGTGCCCTCAGATCTCTTGCGCAAGGAGCTGCGCACAGCAGAATCATCGACACCAGGGAAAATGTGAGCTCGGCAGAAAACATGGATGGAGACCAAGCCAGGCTCTGGCTTCGCATCCGACCCAGCCAAAAGCACAGAGGAGGTGTCGCAATGACTCTTCACAACAGTGCTACAACGCCATGTAAAGTTTGTTGTAAAGTTTAGAAGAAACAGGCTCTTAAAATTAAACACCGAAACAGGTGATTAAGCACCAAAATAGGTGACTCTTGCCCCAAGCCAAACCTCAAAGTGCTCCTGGCACAACACCAGCTTCACACAGGCATTGCCTACTCAGCATCTTTATTTGGGCCAAACCCAGCCACAATCCCAGTTCCAACACCCTTCAAAGCAGGGAGAGCTCCCTTTTCTAAGAGCCCTCTGCCTTTCCTGGACCTCTTCCTCAGTCTGCAGCTTCCTGATCCACTCTGGGAACATCAGCAACTCCCAGAGGCTGTTGTGGGACTCCTGAACCACCACTGACAGCGTTTTCTGCCTCTTTGATCTCTCCGGGTGGTGAAGGAACCACAGCACAGCTCAGATCAAACACTCTAGACTCCCCTCCCAAATCCCCTCCTGAGCTCCTCCAAATCTCTCCCTCCTGCTTTTGGAGCATGGATGAGCCACTGGGGAATTAATTGGCTTCTCAGGGAGAGGATGGTACCTGAGCTCATGGATGGGGATGAATCACACCTTCCCAGCCCATCATGTCAAAGATGGCACATGGCTCTTCAGTGCTCCCGCTTCTCTTTGGGTGCTGAACTGTGCATCCCACCTGGCCATCCCACAGCCCAGGTGTGCACCAGAGGCAGGTACTTTACCAACATCCTGGACCATTGTTATCCATGTTCACCAGCTCTCCCACCCAAGTGACTCCAACCCAGCCATCCCCTCATCACAATCCAAAGACCATTTGGAGGCAGCTTAACTCAGATGAGACTGATCCAATGTCAGCTCCCACCTGCTGCTGCTGATTCTCATCATCCATCAGCCCCTGTGGGTCTCTACTGGTCTGGCCACAAGGCACTGGGAAGGTTCCTGCCTAAATCCCAGGACATGGGTTTCAGCAGACCCTTTGCAGAGCTTCCAAAACCCAAGAGGGATTGAGAAAGTCCCTTTCCTAGAGCTTCAAGAATTGGAGTGTTGTCACATCTGGAGAGAGATGTGATGTTGGCACTGAGCCACTGAGTGCCTTTGTGTGCCTAAAGCTGAGCCCAAAAAACTGGGACAAGGCAGTGTGTATTAGCTCAATGACTGGGAAGAAACTGGACCCTTTTGTGCTGGAGGTTTCCAGACCAAAGAATTACAAAAATCTTCTGTAGGAATAGCTCTACAGGATTCCAGGAATGAACTGGGCGATTCACTATGTCAGGAGATGCCTAAATATTGAGCAGCCTCCTGTATTTCTTGGTTTGGTCTTCTGATGACTCAGAGTTACTGAGCATTGTGTGAACAAAGCATCCAGCACCCACCACATGGACTTGTGTCTTCAAGTAAGTTAGTCATCACTTGAGTTGTGACACCTGCCTTAGTCCATCCCCACCTGTTTGGCTCCATCAAAGCACAGGAACAACACATGAAGCAAAGAATGACCCCCAGCTTGCCAACAAGCTGCTTCCACAAAGTACAAACCACCCTACCCGGAGTGGCTCCCGAAGCAGTGACACAACAACATTGTGAATGTTCTCTGCAGTTTATTGGGAATGGCAACATCCCAGGGGAGGGCACGACACACACATAGAGGAAGGGAGGCGGGGACACAGAAGAGGTGGGAAGAAGGGGGAAGAGGAGTTTTATACACATTTGCCACAAGAAATGTACAACACAGCAAGGAAGGCAGAGCAGCCCCTCCTGCCAGGCAGCTCCTGGTGCCAGGACACCCACAGCATCACCACCAAACCCCCGGGTGGGACCAGGAGCTGGGATGAGCTGGGTGGAAGGGACACAGTTCATCCCATTGCAGGACAACGGAGCTGGGCTTCAGGAGGCTGGGCTGCTGTCAGGAGGAGAGAGGAGGTGCTTCTTTCCTTGTCAATCTTCGGGGCTCAGAATCTCACTCCCGAAGATTTCACCGAGGTGGTAGTGACGCATCTCCGCACAGAGGAGGATGCCCCACCAGAGCCGCACATCCTTCCGCTTCCAGAGGAGAAGCCCCCACCATACATTCCTCCCCCCATCCCACAGCTGCCACCCATGCTGCCTCCTCCAAAGCTGCTGCCTCCTCCGCAGATGCCGCCTCCTCCCATTCCTCCTCCCATGCTGCTGCCGCCTCCAAATCCTCCTCCCATTCCACAGCTGCCGCCTCCAAATCCTCCTCCCATGCCGCTGCCTCCGAATCCTCCTCCCATGCCTCCTCTGCCTCCAGAGACAGTCGTCCTCCCCACCACAGCTGGAAGAGAAGCACAGGTTATGTTTCCATTACCCAGTCTCAGGCTCTGTCTCTGAAAAAAACAGTCTGAATCTTTTTCTGAAGGACTTCAGGGCAGATACTTACAGACATTGACGTTGGACATGCTGTCATTGCACAGCCTGTGAGGGAAAATAGGACCAGTTATTCCTCTTAGAAGTGCACTGCTCTTCAGCTGAGAATTTCCCTTTTTTGTACAAGTTTATATTTCTCAATTATTCTTAAAACAAATTAGCAACTTATTCAATATTTATTTCAGAATTTTTCAATTATTATTTAAAGAAATGAGCAACCTTTACCTTCATATTCTTTTAAGGTGGAAAACCCACTTAAGTAAGTTTATGCTTAATATAATTAATATATACTTGGGAATCAGAGTAGGAATGACACAAAATCAATATTTAGTGTGGATTTAAGGGTTTTGCCCACACATTTTATAACATGTGGGTAAACACGTATAACATTTCATTTAGTCAAATAGATGCCAATTAAGTACCTGTTCTCCTCCCCCTCCAGCAGCTTCCTGTACATGGCAATCTCAACATCCAGTGCAATTTTGGTGTTTAGCAGCTCCTGGTACTCCTTCAGGAGGCGAGCCAGCTCCTCCTTGTCCTTGTTAAGGGCACATTCCAGCTCCTCCAGCTTCCTCCTGGCATCTTTGATGGCCATCTCCCCCCTCTCCTCAGCTTCAGCAATGGCTGCCTGCAGCTGCTGGTTCTGAGGAAGAGAAAGCCAGTATGTGAGATCCCTTCTGCCCACCCTCTACTGGAGCATTCTCATGGCACAAACTGGAGGGAAAACAGACAAAAATAAACCATCTCCTCCAAAGGGCGTGAATTTTCATGACTGCTTTCCCTTTCACCACCCAGCCCCATCCTGACCCAGCACACAGCTGTAACCCAACAAGGTGCTGACGCTCCCTTACCTGCTTCTTCACATTCTCAATCTCAGCCCGCAGCCTCTGGACATTCCTGGACAACTCCTGGATCTCCATCTTGGTGTTGCGGAGGCTGTCGCCATGCTTTCCAGCAGTGTTCTGGAGCTCTTCGTACTGGAGACGTGGGGACAAAGACATCCATCAGGGACGCAATGGCTAAAAACACAGATGGTTCAAACAGAGGGGAATGTCCCAGGAGCCTTGACCCCTTCCCAACTCACCCGGCTCTGGTACCAGGCCTCGGCCTCAGCCCGGCTGCTCTGGGCTATCTGCTCATATTGGCGCCGGACTTCCTCGATGATGCTCTCCAGGTCCAGATGCCGGTTGTTGTCCATGGACACCACCACGGACAGGTCCCGGCTGATTGTCTGCATCTGAGACAGCTCCTACAACCAAGACGTGAGTCAGAGGCACCATCTCAAGCCTAAATCCACCCAGGCACCCCATCCAGCCTTGATGTTTGGCCTCCACATTGCAACTCCAGCCCCCTCAGAAGAAAGAGAGCTCCTACCTCCTCGTAGATGCACCTCAGGAAGTTGATTTCATCTGTCAAAGCTCCCACCTTGGCTTCCAGCTCAACTTTGGTCATGTAGGCACAGTCCACGTCCTAAAGGAAAGATCTCAGAATTAGACCACGGCTTCCTCTCATCACACAAGAACTGTTGGCTCTCCCTCTTGGGATCTGCCCATCTTGGAGCTGAGTCCTTCCCATGTCTTTACCTCCTGTCCCCCCTCACCCTATCCCTGGTGGTGCCTCCAGACTCACCTTCTTCAGCACCACAAACTCATTCTCAGCAGCCGTGCGACGGTTGATCTCCTCCTCATACCTGTGGTGGGGACAGGACAAGGTGAGACTCTGAGACCCTGGTCACTCCACCCAGAGGGCCTCCGCACCAGCTCCACTCTCCTGGCTGGTCCCTCCTGTCTGTCACCACACTCACTTGGTTTTGAACTCCTCCACATACTGCCGCATGCTCTGCAGCTCTGACTCCAGCTGGGCCCGCTGCGCCACAATTGATTCCAGCTGCCTCCGCAGGTTCTGGATGTAATTCTCAAAGATCACATCCAGATTCTTCCTCGGCCCTGATGGTCCTTGCTGCTGGAGCAGCTCCCACTTTGTGGAGAGCACCTTGTTCTGCTGCTCCAGGAATCGGACCTAAAGCCAACAAAGGATGTGTAAAACATTTGCCAGAGAGACATCCCACTCCTAGGTGATTTGAGAGCCCAGGGAATCACTCCCCTTCTATGTCTCATTCAGGCATTCAAACTCCTGAAATGCATGAGAAGCATAATTTAATTTATTTATTATTAGCCAATTAAATTTTGAGTCATTCTAAACTTCTCCCTTGGGGACAGAGATGTTGACAGTAGAAACCATCATCCCAATTTTCTATGGCATTAGGGTTGGACTTTGCCTTCATCTTGCCATCACTGAAGTCTAGAAATATGTATTTCTTATTCCTTAACTGCCCATGCATTCTCTTGGGAGTGATTCTCTATTTCTTTATCTTCTATGTGAAATGAAAATTGTCCAAGAGTATTGGAAAGAAATGCTTTGGAGTTTCTAAAATTAGGTTTTGAGAAGAAAGTCTCATCAAAAAGAAAATCCCATCAATGAGAACTCAGGATGATTAAATTTACAATGATGACTTTGCCCTGAATCACCCAAAATGAGACTGCAGAAATGTCTTGGCAAGAAAATCCCCAGAATACCTGCAGATATTCTCTTTAATATTACATTAGCAGAAAACCTCCCCCATTGGTTGGTGCTACTTAATAAAATCTAACTAATTACAACTTGATGCTTAGGCATTGGTTTGACAAATCCAACAGCTGTTGGTAAGTGAAAAAATTCCCATTCCACACCATGCCATATGGCATTGTTTGACAGGCCACCCCAAAGAAATCCCAGTCCTAAACTCTCACCTTGTCAATGAAGGAGGCAAACTGGTTGTTCAGGGTTTTGATCTGCTCCTTTTCCTGGTTTTTGACTTGCTGGATCTGGGGGTCAATCTCAACATGGACCGGACGCAGGAGGTTGGGGTCAACTTGCACCGGTTGGATGCCTGGACCACCAAAGCCACCCATTCCACCCATTCCCCCACTGCCCATTCCACCACCAAAGCCACCCATTCCTGCCCCACCACCCATTCCACCACATATTCCACCACCAAAGCCACCCATTCCCATTCCACCACCACCCATTCCACCACCACCCATACCTCCACAGCTCATTCCTCCACCAAAGCCACCCATCCTGCTACCGTATCCACCACCACCATAACATCCTCCCATGGCAATCCTTCTGTTGCCCCCCATACTATGGAGGCTCCGGCTGCTGAACCCCCCGCAGTGTCCTCCTCCACCTCCTCCCCGGGATGAGGAGTACGAGCTGTAGCTGATCTTGCTCCGGCTGCCACTGCCTCCAAATCCACCACCGACAGCAGAGCAGGAGCTAAATCCCTTTCTCCCCCCGACTCCAAAGCTCCTGCAGACAGATTGGCGAGACATGGCTGTTTTTTTCCAAGCAGAATCAAAATCCAGGAGAGCAGAAAGACCAACAGAGTGATGATGAGGGCAGAAAGAAGTCTGCAGAGTCTTCTCTGGCTCCAGCAGCTCCAGGCATTTCCTTTTATCTGCTGCTGCAGGTGGGCTGGGACAGCTTGGGTGTGAAGGTGGAAAGCAATTTAGTATTTTCATCAGCATGGGGCTGTTGACAGATTTTCCATGAGCTTTGCCGTATTTGGGGCTGCCCAGAAACACACCCTGTAATCTAGTGGCGAATAAAACAAGAGCATCGAGGCAGTTCTCCATGACTAAGTGGACTCTCGTATCTTTATGACATCTTGGAAATCAATTTTGTCCATAATTCCCTTTTCTGCAGCCCCTCATTGGATATCCAGCCCTCATTAGTCACTTCCAGTAATTCCAGATAGAGATCTTCCTATCAAAGCTCCACAGAAAGGCAAAGTTTTGATGAAATCCCAGCTATAATATGGCTTTCACAATTCCTCACACACACCCTTAATCCCCTTTTTATATGTTAAATTGCCTTTGGAGTTTCAGGAGATGTTTCCCAATCCTGAATGGGAATTCATGACACCAAAATTTGAGGAGACTCAGCATATTCTCCTGCTAGAGAGGAAAAGCATCTCCTTGGAGCATATGGTGTCACTACAGTGGGAGTGTCTTCTGCCTGTAGACTAAATTCCCTCCACTTGCAACTCTGCAAATCTGGGACAACCAGCTGGAGCTTTGAATGATGCTAAAGCAGAGGGAAGAAGGTGACTGGGATCATCTCACTCTCCTCAGTGTTCTGAGATTGACAGGGAATGACAACTTGAGGAAGAATCAAGGGACACATTGGCAGCCCTTAGGGTGACAATGTCAGGGACAGACAGACAAACACTATGTAAGAGGAGAGACAGACAATTCAAAGTGCTGAGGGGTTCCTGCTGCTCTGATGAATACCATGACCTCTGATTTACCTGTTTTTTTCGCAAAAATGAGATGACTGAAATGGAAAAAATGGCTGAGAAACGGAGCTGTTACAACCCCCAAGGCACAGTATAACCTTTTGCTTCCAAATAATTTATTGGGAAAGGAATTGGTTTAGGAATGTGGTTTAGAAATGTATTTTATAGGGTGACTCTGAAATAAACCCCTTTTTTTGTGTGCATTGAATGTAAATGAAATTTTAATTAATTACAGAAAATACAAATAATATCAATGCATTTCAAAAAAAAGTAGATTCTAGTTTAAAAGGAAGCCAAGTCTGTAAATACCATTTAAGAGGCATTCTAAAGACTTTATCTACCTGGATATTAACAATTAAATACCAGAATGATTTAATGAATTAAATACAAAATGAATGTGCACTTTTTCAAAGACAGCAGCACAACACAAGTAATGAAAAAATCAACGAAAATCCACATTCTAGCTCTTGAAATACTTAAAACATTAATTTAAGGCCATTCAAAAGACCTGTGTATGAACAAAGACCTTCAGAAGGAATTTTTAGAGTCTCCAATGAGATCTAGGCAACTAAATGTGGTTTGAAAGTTATCATAAGGCATCAGAAACAAAAATGTTCCTGTATGTCACTGGGACAGGTATACTGAGTCCCCTGGCCTGCATGGAACAAGGGTGTAAGGGAGGGGACAACATTATCCTTAAGGGAGTCAACGGTTGGCTGAGGGTTATTCCACTCTTGAGAGACTCAGTTGTTGTCCAAGGGTTACCCGACTCCTGAGAAACTCGGTAAGAGCTGGCCAAAGGTTATTCCAACCCTTGGGGGATCAGTAACACTTGAACAAGAGTTATCCCACTCCTAACTCCTGCTTGGTCAAGAGTTATCTCCCTCTCAAGAGATTCAGGCAAGAATTGGTCAAGGATTGTCCTACTCATGAGGACCCCAAAAAATACATATCCAAGGGTTATCCCACCCTCAGTGGACTCAGGTAAGAGTTGGCCAATGTCTATCCCACCCTTGAGGGACAAGGTTATCCAGCTTTGAGGGGGACCAGTGGTTGGCCAAAGGTTACTGTGTTCCTGCAGCTGGAGAATGGACAGTATCCCCACAGCATGGAGGGGACACCTCCCCGTCCAAAAGCAGCTGCAATCAAGATGGGCAGTTTCTCCATGGTCATCTCCTAGATGGAGATTTAAGCTCTCCAGACCATCCTGCAGCCCAGCACACTTGCTCATGATGAGCAGCCCACGGGAGCTGTAGAGTGGCTTGGGTTTAGGTGGAGAAAACAGGCTGTCCCTTCTCCTGGCCTCCCTCCCAACTGCCAAACCCATGGTATGAAGGCACCAGGACTTCACTGGAACATCCCATGAGGAGGTTGAACATCCCACGAGGAGGTTCCACAAGGAGGAGGAAGATCTGCAAAGTCAGCCAGATGCCTGAGTGCTGACCACACTCAGCTGCTGCAGATAAGACGCCCAGATTGAGTCACTCTGACGTCTTCAGACAAGATGTGCAGATTATTTCAAACCTGGAGTCACCTGAGCCTCCTCCAGGTGAGACTCAACACCAACCTGATCTTTCAGATCTCTTATACAAGGAGTTGGACATGGTAAGATCAACCCCAGGGAAAATGTGAGCTCGGCAGAAAACATGGATGAAGACCAAGCCAGGATCTGGCTTTGCATCTGACCCAGACAAGAGCTTCTGTCTCAAATCTTGCACAGAGGTGTTGCAACAGCTCCTCACTTGGCACTACAATGCTGTGTTCTGGATTTTAAAACTGAGGAGAAACAGACTCTTAAAATTAAGTATCAAAACAGGTGACTCTTGCCCCAAGTCAAGCCTCAAAGTGCTCCTGGCACAACACCAGCTTCTCAACACCTTCTCAGCATCTTCTTGTTGGGCCAAATCCAGCCATGTTCCCCAACCCTCCTGCTGGGCTTCCAATGGGAGAATTCTCTCTTCCAAGAAGCCTGTGGTCATTCCCTGATGCCTTTCCTGGACCTCAGTCTGCAGCTTCCTGGTCCACTCTGGGAACATCAGCAACTCCCAGAGGCTTCTGAACCACCACTGACAGCGTTTTCTGCCTCTTTGATCTCTCCGGGTGGTGAAGGAACCACAGCACAGCTCAGATCAAACTCCAGACTCTCCTCCCAAACCTCTTCCTGTGCTGCTCCAAATCTCTCCCTCCTGCTTTTGGAACATGGATGAGCCACTGGGGAATGAATTGGCTTCTCAGGGAGAGGATGGTACCTGAGCTCATGGATGGGGATGAATCACACCTTCCATGCCCATTGTGTTCCCATGGCTGGAATCATGGCTTACTGGGGCAGATGAACTTGTATCTGACTACAGCCAGTGGCAGGTGCTTGGCCAACATCCTGATCCATATTCACCTGCCCTCTCACCATGCACATGACAACACTGGTGCCATCTCCTTCACCTAACACAGGTCAAAGTCTCCTCTACCTGGAGATGATCCCAAAGGAACCTCAGAAGCAGCAACTTAATTACATTGATTGGTCCAAGGGGTGCAACACCTCCCATCTAGTGGAAGGTGTCCCTGTTCATGGCAGGTGGTTGGAATGGGATGATCTTTAAGGTCCCTTCCAACCCAAACCATTCCATTATTCAATGATTCCAGATCTCCGACCTGGGCTCTTATTTCTCATTGTTCAGCTGGAGGATCCACACCCCCTCCATTCCAGACACAGGCTTGTGCCTCCAGGTGAGAGTCAAGAGCATCATCTGAGCTGGGGCACATGCCCTGATCTACCCCCACCACTGATCTGCTCCCTCAAAACACAGGGAGAGGTAGGAGAACAATCCCCTCTCCCACCCTGCCCAGATCAGCTCCCAAAGCAGCAACACAACGACATCATGAATATTCTCTGCGATTTATTGGGAATGGCAACATCCCAAAGAAGGAGGACAGTCCACAGAGGAGGGGGGGAGGTGGGAACAGTACATCTCACACTGTGCCATGGGAGCAAGGCACTGAAGGACAATTTTGGTCTCCTTAGGTATAGTCCAGGTGTGTGTGAGGTGTCCCAGGTGTCACTGAGAACCAGGACAAGTGGAATGGAAGCTGGAGATCCAGGGAAGCTTCTGCTGCCAGCACACCTTGGGCTCCCAAGTGACCAAAACTACCCAGAAGCTCCACCTAGGGCCAGCTCATCCCTCTGGCCACCACCTGAGATGTCCCCTCCTCAAGGGACGAGTCCTGCTTGCCCCACACCCACCCTGACCCCAAAGGCCTGCAAAGGGAATGGCAGGATGGATACACACAGAAGCACCCCAGGGACACAGAAGAGGAGGGAAGAAGGGGGAAGAGGAGTTTTATACACATTTGCCACAAGAAATGTACAACACAGCAAGGAAGGCAGAGCAGCCCCTCCTGCCAGGCAGCTCCTGGTGCCAGGACACCCACAGCATCACCACCAAACCCCCGGGTGGGACCAGGAGCTGGGATGAGCTGGGTGGAAGGGACACAGTTCATCCCATTGCAGGACAACGGAGCTGGGCTTCAGGAGGCTGGGCTGCTGTCAGGAGGAGAGAGGAGGTGCTTCTTTCCTTGTCAATCTTCGGGGCTCAGAATCTCACTCCCGAAGATTTCACCGAGGTGGTAGTGACGCATCTCCGCACAGAGGAGGATGCCCCACCAGAGCCGCACATCCTTCCGCTTCCAGAGGAGAAGCCCCCACCATACATTCCTCCCCCCATCCCACAGCTGCCACCCATGCTGCCTCCTCCAAAGCTGCTGCCTCCTCCGCAGATGCCGCCTCCTCCCATTCCTCCTCCCATGCTGCTGCCGCCTCCAAATCCTCCTCCCATTCCACAGCTGCCGCCTCCAAATCCTCCTCCCATGCCGCTGCCTCCGAATCCTCCTCCCATGCCTCCTCTGCCTCCAGAGACAGTCGTCCTCCCCACCACAGCTGGAAGAGAAGCACAGGTTATGTTTCCATTACCCAGTCTCAGGCTCTGTCTCTGAAAAAAACAGTCTGAATCTTTTTCTGAAGGACTTCAGGGCAGATACTTACAGACATTGACGTTGGACATGCCATCATTGCACAGCCTGTGAAGGAAATTGGACATTTTTATTACCCAATAAAAGAGTAGCTGTAAAAACTTTGAACTGTGTTTCTACTATGAAATAATTTTCCTGGTTCACCCTCCCAAGCCACTTTGGAATCACTAAAAGATCAGAGGAGGGAAGGGGTTGGCAATTCCTCTTTTCAATGAGATTTCTCCAGATTTGAGGTTCATTAAAAACTCAGCAGTGACAGGGATGGGGCAGCAGCTCTGCCACCTCTAGGGAGCCTGTTATGGGTCCTGGCCCCCAAAATAAATAAACTAAATAAATAAATAAATAAAACACAGCATCAATCACAACATCTATTTGTTAGACCAAAGAATTGCTTTGGGATTATAATCAATATTCCAGCTGTCCAGTGTAGCTCACAACACCCAATGAGAGCTCAGTTATTTACCTGTTCTCCTCCCCCTCCAGCAGCTTCCTGTACATGGCGATCTCAACATCCAGTGCAATCTTGACATTCAGCAGCTCCTGGTACTCCTTCAGGAGGCGAGCCAGCTCCTCCTTGTCCTTCTGCAGGGCACTCTCCAACTCCTCCAGCTTTAACCTGGCATCTTTGAGGGCCATCTCTCCCCTCTCCTCAGCCTCAGCAATGGCTGCCTGCAGCTGCTGGTTCTGGGGAGCATAACGGGAACTTTCTCAGACCTCATTTTGTCCCTAATGAACACTCCTCAGGCCCCCAAGAGGAAAAATCAGAAGGCTAATAAACACCTTCATGAAGTGGACTTGGGGTGATGGAAGGTTTCTGCCCCATTCATGGTCATTTGTGATTGAACCTGCTGCCATCTTCCCCTGAGACACTAATCAGCCCCTTCCTTTCTTCATGTCCTCGATCTCATCCCCAAGACACCAACCAACTCCTACCTGCTTCTTCACATTCTCAATCTCAGCCCGCAGTCTCTGAATGTTCCTGGTCAGCTCCTGGATTTCAATCTTGGTGTTGCGGAGGTTGTCCCCATGCCGGCCAGCCGTACTCTGGAGCTGCTCGTACTGATGGCACCAAGACAGAACAACCCATCAGTAATACATGATGTCTGTAGGCAGAGGTGTCCCCAGTTTCAAGTCTCGGGTGACTCTATGAGGACCCACTGCACTGCCGATGGATTCACAGCTCAATGTTCAAGGTGGATCTCGGACAAAGTAAAGGGGTTTGAGCTTTGAAATGGATCTTAGAGACACTAAAAAGCATCTCTTGGCTTCTGAAAAGCCACTTGGGCTAGAATTTTTTTCATTAAGGTACATTTTGGGCCCTTTTTATTGAGAGGTTTTGATGCCTTAAGTTTTAGCTTTCATATTTTCCAGACTCTGTACTGCATTAGTATATAATTGAAATCATATAAAGTGTTAGCATGTTCTCCTCACATTTCAATCAGACAAAACAATCCTTTTCCAGCCCAAGAACCAAGGACACTGTTGCAGCTTTAGGCCCAAAAAGTATAAACAACATCAAATTGAGGGCAGCAAATGGGGAGGATGGGACTTCATAACCTGAAGCTGTAATTGAACAATTAACCCCAATATGGAAATGAACCAAAACTTATAAAAGTGTGAAAACTTGTGATCCATCATTCATCTTGGCTGGAGCCACAGCTAGGGTCTTGTACTGCCCAAGGTGTATCCTTTGAAGGCCTTTTAATACATACCTACTTTATTCCTTTGACACGGTCTAGCATCTGTTCTAGGTAGCCTCTCAAGGCATCAGTTCATGCCACACACCGTGGTGAGTTTGGGATGCATTGGGAACAGTGAGTCAGATCCCTCAAAAGCAGCTCAATCCCCCTAGACCTTCCTTGAACCACGAGCTACAGTCCCGTTAGCTTGAAAAGGTGTCTCACCCAGCCATAAATTATTGTAAATCACCCAGCCACACCCAGGAGTCTCAGCTGCTCCGTGACTCACCTGGCTCTGGTACCAGGCCTCAGCCTCAGCCCGGCTGCTCTGGGCTATCTGCTCGTACTGGCGCCGGACTTCCTCGATGATGCTGTCCAGGTCCAGATGCCGGTTGTTGTCCATGGACACCACCACAGACAGGTCCCGGCTGATTGTCTGCATCTGAGACAGCTCCTGCAACCAAGACGTGAGTCAGAGGCACCATCTCAAGCCTAAATCCACCCGGGCACTCCGTCCAGCCTCAGTGTCCCTGGCCACCACACACCTGATGAAAATTTCAGCCCCTCTAGAGAAAAGAGAGCTCCTACCTCCTCATAGATGCACCTCAGGAAGTTGATTTCATCTGTCAAAGCTCCCACCTTGGCTTCCAGCTCAACTTTGGTCATGTAGGCACTATCCACATCCTAAAGGGAAGATCCCACAGAAAATGGTTTTGTGAACTCTTGGGAATCCTTCATGCTTGTGGGAATTGCCTTCTGTGCGGAGGGTTTGGTGTTTATTCACAGAGACATCATTATGATTACATATAATTCTATAAACATATATAAAAATAATCAAAAATAAATAATGTTATGGTGTCATTCAATTATGCAAACTGAATATAAGGAATTCCAGATATCAGCTGGAAGATCTTAACAATTCCACAATTTCCATTCAAGCACAGATAAAGCCAAATATTGAGGGATTATTTTGTCGTGCCTCCAGACTCACCTTCTTCAGCACCACAAACTCATTCTCTGCTGTTGTGCGCCGGTTGATCTCTTCCTCATACCTAGGGAAAGGAAAAGTGCAAATTGAGTTCCTGGACTTTCCTGCCTAAGGCAGTGAGAAACAAAATAAAAGGGAAAAAAACCCTAAATTAAAATATTAAGGCTGAAAAACTATCTCCACTATCACCATAAAAAATAGTTGGAGGAAATGATAAAAGCATTTGGGGAAAATTAAAGTGACCAAAAAGCTGCTTGAGCTGCTCCTGGCTCCACACTCACTTGGTTTTGTAATCCTCGACATACTGCTGCATGTTCTGCAGCTCTGACTCCAGCTGGCCCCGCTGTGCCACAATTGATTCCAGCTGCCTCCGCAGGTTCTGGATGTAATTCTCAAAGATCACATCCAGATTCTTCCTCGGCCCTGATGGTCCTTGCTGCTGGAGCAGCTCCCACTTGGTGGAGAGTACCTTGTTCTGCTGCTCCAGGAATCGGACCTAGAGCCATGACAAGAGGACCCACCATCACACAGGAACAGCTCCCACCAAAAAATCTCTTGCATCACTCAGAAAGACTTGCATGGTGATGAGAGAACCAATTAACAGAAATTTTTAAATTTCTGTTGGTGCCTAAGCTGCAAAATCAGGAAAAGAAGGAAATTTCTAATAATTTTCTACTCAAAGGAGCTTTTATACACTGCCCTTAGTCAAAGTCAAGTCACCCCACCATAGGCAGTGTGGAAATCTCATCTCTAGCCTAGATTTAAAAGCCTAGAGATTTGAAAACAAGGAGAAAAATACATAAATTAATATTTAAATGGGAGGTTGTTTGGGCAGAGAGTGGTAGAGGAGGGAGAATCTGTGCCCGAAACCTGCAGAGGTTGGAGGTGTTGAACCTGCTTGCGAGATTAACTTCAGAGTACAACTTGGTGCAACAGGGCAGATGAAAGCCCTGGAGACATTGCTTTGATCTTGTGTGGAGGAGAGATTCCCATCTCTTCCCTTAATGAAAAGGCTCTGCTCAAGCTTCTCTGCCTGCTGGGATTTAGCTCTAGAAGGACATTTCTGTGCAACTGGGAAGCTCCTCCTAATTTTGGCTGTAATCAGGCACAATCCCACCCTCTCACCTTGTCGATGAAGGAGGCAAACTGGTTGTTCAGGGTCTTGATCTGCTCCTTCTCCTGGTTTTTAACTTGCTGGATCTGGGGATCAATCTCGACATGGACTGGACGCAGGAGAGTTGTGTCGATCTGCACTGGCTGGATCCCAGGGCCACTTCTCCCAGGGCCACCCATGCCAAAGCCTGGGCCACCAAAGCCACCCATTCCTCCACCACCCATCCCGCTACCAAAGCCACCCATTCCTCCACTGAAGCCACCCATTCCTCCTCCACTACCCATTCCACCTCCACCCATTCCTCCAAAGCCACACATTCCTCCTCCTCCACTCATTCCACCCCCAAAGCTACCAAGACCCCCATAGCTCCCGCCAAAGCCACCCATCCTGCCACCATATCCGCCACCATAGCACCCACCCATGGACATCCTGGCACTGCCTCCCATGTTGTGGAGGCTCCGGCTGCCGAAGCCTCCACACCGTCCTCCACCTCCGAATCCCCTGGATACAGAGTATGAGCTGTAGCTGCTCCTGCTCCGGCTGCCACCTCCAAAGCCACCACCGATTGCAGAGCAGGAGCTAAAGCCCCTTCTGCTCCCCCCTCCAAAGCTCCTGCAGACAGACTGACGAGACATGGCTGGTTATCCTCAAAAGAGCCAAGAATGGAGAAGTTGAGGAACTTGACAGGTTTGTGGGTGAGGAGGTGGGTAGAATAATGAAAGTCAGTCCCTCTGGCTGGAGGGCAGCGGATGCTCCCTTTTATGCGCTTTTGGAGGTGGGCTGGGTCTGCATGGGCGTGAAGGAGGAGACAGGTCCTGTCTTCATCAGCATGGCGTGGCTAAAGATTTCCATCTCCAATTTGCCAAACATTGACCCTACCCAGAAACACACCCTCTAATGCAGAAGAAAAGGCAAAAAAGATCTAACTGGGGCTCTCAGCACTCTATGACTAAGGAGTGCTACATGTTGTGGAGTAGCATGAGCCTCCCTAAGATACACCAGATATTTTTTTTCCACCTTTCATCCACTGGGGTTGTTTCCATGCTTTTGTTTATCTTTAAATCTCTCACTCCAAAGCCCCATTGCAGACAGGCACTGCTGCTCATGCCAAGTTGTAGCCTGGCTTTCACAATTCCCAAAACACACCTAAGTTACACCCTCAGCCTTCTTTTTACTTGGAAAATTGCCTTTGGCTCAGAGAATTGAGTTTCTCAATCTACAGCCAGGGCTCAGCAAATTGCATTTTGATGAGGCTCTGTACCTTTTTGATAAATAAAACCTCACCAGTGATGAGACGCTGGTGCTGGCACTGGAAATTCATTTATTGTTGGACTGAAGCAGGTCCCACTGTCTTCATGCCAAGATAATCTCAGCACTGGTGAGGAAATACCCTAGCTGGGAAACCCACGTAGGATTTTCTGAAAGCTTCAGGACCATGAGGAGACACCAGGCACTGCCTGCCATGGTGGGATGTGCAGGAAGATGAAGGGACAGCCCCAGGAACGGAGTGGGAGGAGGGATCCCAAACCTGGTTGCCCATATCACATGCCCTGGAACAATTTAAATGCAATTAATAAAGTTCAACTAATTTATAGAGATGTGGAAATGAAGAGAGTACAAGGGTTGGTGGAATCACCATTCTTTTCAGTTGTTTCACTTATTTTGGTGTTTATGTGCAAATATATCTTTGGCCAATGTAGATTTTAGGAAGGCAAGAGTTTCTCGGAATCCTTCAGTTTCTATCCCCAAATGAGGATGGATTCAGCCTATGGTCCAAGCTCCAGAATGGCTTGGGCTAGAAGGGACCTTAAAGCCCATCTCATTCCACTGCCTGCCATGGGCAAGGACACCTTTCACTATCCCAGGTGGCTCCAAGCCCACTGTCCAACCTGGCCTTGGACATTTCCAGGGATTGGGCATGCACTACCCTTCACAGAATCATGGAATGATTCAGGCTGACTCTGTAAGTCATTTAATCCAATCCATCACAGATCCATCCTTTTGTTTTGCTTATCAAACAACAGTTAGTACAACTTTCTTTTTTTTTATAGAGAAAATAATTTTTTTTATTACTTTTCAACATTTTAAAGCCACCTAGGACATATTGAAGTCCAAACCTAACTGTGCTGGCAGCCATCTGGTGCAGGTCTCAGAATTCTCATAGGACACATGTTAATTAAGAGCTTCTGGAAAATCCACACCAGCAACTTCTGGTATCATCAGATGTTTAAATACCTCTAAAAATATCACCCAGACACCCATTTCCAAAAGTGCCTTGGGACCCGGACATGCAGCTAAACTGGCATTTCCACTGGAAAATGTGACATTCCCTGTGTATATCCCACCTCCAGGACCTGTGTGGATCTGGGAGGACTCAAGGAGATGGATTGGGGGATTAGATAAGGCTAAGAAAAATCATGGAACCTTAGAATTGTTAAAACTGGAAAAGACCTTCAAGATCATCAAGTTCTACTTTTGAAAAAATAAATATAGATTATATCAAAACCTCACTGTAAGAGCAAAAGAATGGGGGGGTTGGGCATTGGACAGAGGGTTTTATAGGCAATAAATAAAAAAATAGACCAGAAATCAATATACAAACAATAAAAATGGGGGCTACGGCACTGTCCCCCACTAGCCCAGGTAAGACCTGCCTCCCTCAGCATTGTCAAAACTCTGGTTACACTTTCCTGGGGGATTTTTATTGGGATTTTTTTCTCCTTCTGTGGGTGAGATGACACGATCTGAAAGTTCTCCTGTTCCCAGGGGAGGAGAGTTCCCGAGTCAGCAAATGGCAGAGCCCCGAGCGCCCGTGGAGAGATAACGCAGAGCGTTGAGTCACAGCCACAACTCCAGCCAAGCTTAGGAAATAGAACTGGGATTTGAGTATTGATATCACCTCCTGCTTCAAACATGATGGGCAGAGGTTGAATTGCTTGGGTGGGAAAGGAGTGGAAAGATCATCCCATCCCACCCCTGCCATGGGCAGGGATACCTTCCACCAGACCATATTGCTCCAAGCCCTATCCAACTTGGACTTGGGCATTTCCAGGAATGTGGCAGCTACAACTCTTCTGGGAAATCCATTCCAGGGCCTCCCCACCTTCACAGGGAGGAATTCTTTCCTGATATCCCATCTAATCATTCCCTCTTCCAGCTGGAGCCACCACCCCTTATCCCATCATTTTACGCCCTTTCCAAGTCCCTCTATAGCTCCCCTGGAGCCCCCAGTGAAGAAAAATGACCTTCAGAGGTCACTTCCCACCCAAACTGTTACATGATGCTTTGAAAATAAACGGGCCTTGAATAACTGAGTGGAAACCATGAAGTCACAGAATCATGGAATGGTTTGGGCTAGAAAGAACCTTGAAGTTCATCTTGGTCCATCCCTTGCCATGGGCAGGGACAAACCCTGATGAATCCAATCCTATTTTCAGGCCATAGAAAACATTTTCTTTTCTCCAACCAGAGGCAGGAATTATATAACCCCTGTGTCCAGCCTGGGAGAATTTTTCCCTCATTGCTGGTGCAGGAACAAAAGGGGAGGGATTTGTAGGTATGTTTGTTTTAGTGATGTCCTTTGTGCTCCCGGATAAGCCCTCTGCCTCTCCTCAGGCAGGAGTCACTGCTGGAAGTGAGTTTGGATTGGGGTGACTCCGAAGGATTGGGGTGACTCCAAGGGAAGTCCAATGCCTTTTCATTCAACACCAAGTCACTTTTACAACTCCCTGAATGTTTAACCATCTCTCAAACCATGTCCCCACCCATTACTGACAAGCCCATGCTGGCAGCATTGTGACATTCCATTGTGACATTCCACCTGTCGCTACTGGCATTGGATGTCTTCACCCAGAATAGAACATGGGAGAAATGGGATGAGTCACCCCAAGCACAGTCTGTGGTTGGCCAGGGATGTGATTCAAGGTCTCCTGAAAAGGTAAAACACAGGAAGAGTTTGGGGATCAAAACTGATCCAAATACTTTGCTTTTGGGGAAAGGTGGGGTTTTCCCCATCATTTCAGTTAACTTTTAGAGTTTTCCCTTAAGAGCAATCCATGGATCCCTGGTGGGATCATTAGGAAAAGCTGCAGAGCTGGTTCCAAACTCATGGATACCATGGAATTAGCTCCAAATTATTTGGAGGGGTGATGACCACTCTTCCTTCTCCCACAGCAACCATGGCAGGATGCTCCTAAAGCGCTTGGAGTTATGCAAAGAGTGTCCTGGGAGCTCCAGCTGTGGCACTGCAGTCCTGGGGCCACCTCGGAAAACAGGGTGGGCAGTTGTTTGGTCAGGCGCAGTGGCCAGGGAGAGGTGAGATAGCTGTGGAACATCCCAAACTGGCTAACTCCAGCATGGAAAGGGCTTAGGAAGAGAAGGAGGAAGGGAAGAGTCTCCTAAAATCCACAGTCTGAAAGTCTGTTCAGATCTGGTGGGACAACAATCTCTGCCATGTCTGGAGATCCTGCAGGACAGACAGGAGGATCCCGGGGCTGTCTCTTTCTGCCAGGAGTGGGCTCATTCCTATGGCTGTCACCAAAGACACCCCGAGATGTGTCACTGTCACTGCACCCAACATCCCTCCAACCTCCCTAGTGAGACCCTCCTCATTCCTGCAAAACTCACAAACTCCCCACATTTTTGGAGACAGAGAGGAGTGAGAGAAGACCTGGTTGCACCCTCACTTGAGTTCCTTTTAATTCAGACTTCAAAGGGCAGGAGAAAGTCAGGAAATGTTTTCAGATCTCATCAGAAGACGAGACTTGTTACAACACGAAACTCTTTGGTCAGGAAAAAAAAAACCACACCAGGTTTCTGCCTCTTGTATTTATTGGGGGATTGCACATGCCAAGGAGAAACAAACACACACAATTGTTCCCATGGTCCCAAGGAAAAGGTGAACCCTGAGTAAAAATAAACATTTTACTACAACAGCCTGAGTGAAACTTGGGGGGAAAAACCAAACTAAAAGTCAGTTGGGTGAGAAACATCTTCAGCTGGGCCAAGGCACCAGGAGGAAATTCCTGTTTTAGAGCTCGAGGTGCGGCTGATGAGTGGCACTGATTAAAGTTGCCCCACAGCTGGATCCAGCACAAGAGCTTGGGAGGAGCTGAAGCTTCCCTCCACACTCGGAGCTGCACTTGGATCCATCCCTGTTCCTGCCTGTGGTCAGGTACACTCTTGCTTTGAGAGTGCTGCTCCACAGGCTCATCCCAGCCATGTTTGGGGCTCCCCATGAATGGGCAGGTCCCGCTCCCGAAGGAGACCTGGGCACATTGATGTCCAGCAGCTGGAGAGGAGCACAAGGGATTGAGCTGTTCTCAGCTGGTGTTGGGAATCTCAGTCTTTAGCAGGTGGATTTGGCTGTGTTTGTCTCCTACCCGCAGTTTGATTGGTGGTTTAAGGTGCCACCAGTGCCCATCACTCAGTGGTCATTGGGGGGTCATTGTGCAATTCACTTCGTTTCTCCTCTGGGTACCAAGGTTGGGGGGTTGATCCTTTTCCTATGCCCTCCGGCCAGTGGGGCCACTGTTCTTCAGGATGGTGCCAGATCCCCCCACCACCACCGAGTTAGATCCCCCACCCAGGGAGCCAAATCCACCCCCAGCACCAAATCCACCCCCTCCCAGGCTGAAGCATAAACCAGCACTGCCCGTGTTGCAGCTGCCTTTCCCACTTCCAAAGCCAATTCCTCCTCCTCCAAGGCACAATCCGCTGCCGTATCCACCTCCCACAGAGCTGCTGCCGCCCACCATAGCTGCAGAGAGGAACAAAAGGCACCAGGTTACCTCTGAGGCCACTAAGAAGTTTGAGGGCACCAATCCCAGCCCACCACACTCCCATGGGAACAGTACTTACAGATGCTGACGGAGCTCTGGCACTCTCCAGACATCCTGCAAGGAAAAGAGATGGAGTGTCAGATCCAACCAGAGCATCTGGAGTGGTCCAGCTCCATGAAGTCAGGATTGGTCCACTGGCACAGCCACAGGAGCATGGTCCATGGCTCATGACAGCACCATTAATGTTTTATGATGATGGTACACATTTTTCCCATTGACTGATCAGGATACATGGGAATTCTTGCTGTATCCCACCCACCTGCACTCCTCGCCCTCCAACAGCTTCCTGTAGGTTGCAATCTCCACATCCAGGGCTAGTTTGACGTTCATGAGCTCCTGGTATTCCCTGAGCTGTCGGGCCATGTCAGCCTTGGCTTTTTGCAGGGCTGTCTCCAGCTCGGCCAGTTTGTCTCTGGCATCCTTGAGAGCCACTTCCCCGCGCTGTTCCGCGTCCGCAATTGATGTCTGAACAGTCTCGCACTGGAGGGCAAGACATAGGTGGGATGAATGGGGTAAGGGCAGCCGGTGAGAGATTAAACCATGATCCCAGATTAGAGAAACGTAATGGTTTGGGCTGGACAGGACGTTAAAGATGATCTGGAGCATGACCAGGGACACCTTCCATTATACCAGGTTCCTCCAAGTCACATCCTACCTGGCCTTGGACACTTCCATGGACAGAGCATCCATAACTTCTCTGGGCAGCATGTGCCAGAGCCACTCAAGCTCAGCTATTCCCAGATCCCTCCCAACAATTCCCACCACACTTATTTCCCTTCAGGGAAGTTCTAAAGGGCATAACCAAGAGGTCCTCCCCATTACTTAAAAAACATAACCCCCACCTGCTTCTTCACACTCTCAATCTCAGCTCGGATCCTCTGGATCATGCGGTTGAGCTCTGAGATCTCGATCTTGGTGTCCTTGAGGCTGTCCCCATGTTTGCCTGCAGTTGCCTGCAGCTCCTCATACTGGTGGGATGAAGCAGGAGGAGCAGGTTGAGTCCATTGTGACCTCACAGCTGTTCCCGCATCACCGCAGGGAAGCCAAGAAGAGCAAGTCTATGCCAGGACCACTCTGGATGGACCAGCACCAGCAACACTCCAGATCTTGCCATGGCCTGAGTTCTCCCACCCCCTTAGACACTGGAGAACCCCAGCAGTGTGTGCCTTCCTCACCTTGCACCGGTACCAGGACTCGGCCTCCAGCCGGCTCCGGTTGGCGATCTCCTCGTACTGCACCTTGACCTCAGCGATGATGCTGTCCAGGTCCAGGTTCCGGTTGTTGTCCATGGACAGCACCACTGAGGTGTCAGACACAGTCTTCTGCATCTGGCACAGCTCCTACAGGTGACACCAAACCCAGAGTTAGCCCTTCCAGATCTTCCTTATGGCACCACAACCCTCCCCCATCCCAGTGTCCCCAGAGTACTCACTGCTTCATAAAGACACTTGAGGAAGTTTATCTCATCCGACAGAGAATCCAGTTTTCCCTGGAGCTCCACCTTGGTCATGTAGACTCCATCCACGTCCTGTAGCAGAGATGGGATGAGAAAACCTGCCTGGCACACACCAGTTAATCTAAAGTTTCATGGAATCATGGAATAGTCTGGTTGGAAAGGGTCTTAAATGCAATTCCATCCCCTTCCATGGGCAGGGACACCTCCCACTATTCCAGGCTGCTCCAAGCCCCATCCAACCTGGCCTTGGACACTTCCAGGTGTGGGACAGCCACAGCTCCTCTGGGAAATCCATTCCAGGGCCTCCCCACCCTCACAGCCAGGAATTTCTTCCCAATATCCCATCTATCCCTGCCCTCTGGCAGTAGAAAGTGATTCCCCTTATCCTGTCACTTCAGGCCATTGTCCAAAGTGCCTCTCCAGCTCTCCTGGAGTCCCTTTAGGTACAAAAAAAAAAGACTTGACCTTCTTCAGGAGCACAAATTCATTCTCAGCCGCTGTCCTTTTGTTTATTTCCTCCTCGTACCTGTGGATGGGAAGGAGGGAGATGGAATCTGGCTGCTTGTCTTGGCTCCAGTTCAGACTAATGAACATTGCTGGCCTCAGACTCATAAACTCAGCAAAAATAGATCTGCCATGAGGGAGATTTATGGACAGGCAATTGCACCTCATCTTTCAGGACAAGTCCTGGCTCCTGCATCTCCAGTGTCTGGATGAGGAAAGCCTGGAAAGAGGAATTCTGGCTCTAAGTGAGTTCTGATGCTTGAAGCCACTCCACATTGCTTCTACGAGAGCCAAGAACCTTCAGCTCCTCACAGGTATCATGTAATCTCCTGATTTGTAAGGGACTTACAGGGATCATCGAGTTCAGCTCCTGGCCCTTGTCTAAATGGACTCAAATTTTCCAGATTCTCATCTCCAAATATGAAGTCAATTTTTACCCAACAACCTCTGGTTGATCCCAGGTTTTGTGGATTTCAATGATTCCTGGACTTCCTTGCCCACTGTCTTTTTCTAATTCCTCAAGCGAATTCATTTCTCCAGTCTTTGCTCTACTTTTTCCAACTGGACACATTTTATGTTTATATTTATAGACAAAAATTAATTATATATTATAATAAGTAACAGCAGGAAAAGAATCTTTATTTTTCCTTTCTTTTTTTACTTCATGTCAACCCTTCACAGAAATCCTCAAATCCTGAATGATATTATGTGAAGGAATCATGAAGAAACCCATAAGGAAAATAGAGTTTGGTTTAGCTACTGATTAATTCATTAAACCATGATGTCACTGATTCTTAAGGAATTCCTTCTTGAGGAAGACAAAGAGTGGATGATCCTCCTTCAGGAAGAAGCACAATTCAAGCAATACATTGAGAAAATCTGAGAAAAGTTGACAAATACCTTGAAAAAGCCCCACTTTTCATCCAAACTCACTTTCCCCAAAGCATTTTACATTTTCTAACCATCAGGGAAAAAATCAATATTGAAAATTACTATCAATATTTCATTTTTTTGGCTGTTTGAAGTGAGTTTTTTATCTCTGTTTATTCACCACCAGACACCCCAAACGACCTACTTTGTCTTGAAGTCCTCCACCATGTCCTGGAAGCTCTTCAGCTCCATCTCCAGCTGGTGCTTCTCACTGGAGAGACAATCCAACTGCTTCCTCAGCCCACTGATGTAAGTCTCAAAGAAGGGGTCCAGGTTCCTGCCCCCTGTTCCTGTACCGCCCTGTTCCTGCAGCAGCTTCCACTTGGTCTCCAGGACTCGGTTCTGCTGCTCCAAGAACCGGACCTAAACAGGTGGGGAATGAGTCAGGTTCTTCCTTCAAAACCCCATTTTTTATTGATTTTTCTCCCCATGTGTTTTCCATATTTTATTCTCATTTAATGTGTGATAACTCCCCAGTCCTACAGGACAGGTAGGACCACAGTGGATGGGGTGAGTGGGCAAAAGAGGTCACATCCCCTCCCCAATTTTGGAGCCTCTAAATAGAAGAAATACAATGAACTTCTTGAGTTTGGCATCTTCTTGTTCAAAATAGACAAAAAAGTCCCAACATCTTCAAAACAGACCAAAATATCCAAAAAGTATAATCATTTCCTTAAAAATAGCCTAAATCACTACATATCCCATCTTCTCCTTAAAAATAGCCCAAAAACCCTCAAATCCCAACATCTTAAAAATATTCCCCAAAAAATCCCACCTTCTCCTTTAAAATAGCCCAAGTCAACCAAAATCACATCTTCTCCTTAAAGGCAGCCTAAAGCACCCAAACTCTTATTAAAAATAGCCCAAACACCCCCAAAATTTAACCTTCTCCTTCAAAGTAGCCCAATGTTCCCCTTAAAATAGCCCATTTTCCCCCTAAAGCCAGCCCCAAACACCTTCAGTTTATGGTGATTTGGGCAACTCCCAGCTCTGGGTGCCACTGGATGAGCATCTCACAGTTATTCCCACCCTCCAGAGCCAATCCCAGAGTGAAGCCCCTCCAAACCTTGTCGATGAAGGATGCAAATTTGTCATTGAGTTTCTTGATCTCCTCTCGTTCCTGTGTCCGAACCTTCTGGATCTCAGGGTCAATCTCCAGATTGAGGGGGGCCAGCAGGCTCTGGTTGATGGTCACCTCCCTGATACCACCCGGCGGGCACAGAGGGAAGCCTTGGCCTCCCATCCCACCATCAGATCCTCCACCAAAGCCACCAAAGCCACTGCTGAGGCCTCCACCAAAGCACCCTGCCCCATAGCCACCCCCAAATCCTGCTCCTGCCCCAAAGCTGAAGACTCCTTGTCCACCAAAGCCTCTGCAGGCACCACTGGCCCCTCCGAATCCTCCCAGGGAGGTGCTTTTACTGCCCCCCAGAGAATAGAGGCTCCTGGTGCTGAAGCCACCAGCACCACCAGATCCCCGGCATCCCCCACGGGGCATGGAGCTGAATGTGACCTTGTTCTTGCCCCCGAAACACACAGAGCTGGAGCTGAACCCCTTGCCAAGAGCACAGGACTGCCGAGACATGGTGAAAGGTCCCCAAAATTCTGAGGAAAGAGCTGAGGCTGGAGCTTGGGAGGCGAGAGGAGCCAAGTCCTGTGGGAGCAGCTGCTGGGTCCCCCCTTTTTATGGGCACAGGGAGTTGGTCGGTGCCAGGGGGGAGTGGAGATGTCATTTTTTGGGGGTTGTTTCATTCTCTTCATTGTTTTCAGATTTGAAAGGACGCCTTCCTCACTTTACCACAACCATGACCTGCCTGCAAACACTCCCCAAAGAGCAAAGAAAAACAAAAGTATTGTTGATGTTGGAGCCAAACTCCAATTCAAATTCCCTGGGTCGCGGGCTGTCACTCATCACAGAGCCCTGCAAACTCTCTGATGCATCACACCCTTGAGGGGAACCCTTGTTGTAGCTAAATCTGTCATTTTCAGCCTGACACCAGGGGCTGGGTTCACTGAATTCCAACAAAAACCCATGCTCCCAGGCACACCCTCAGATGCACTCAGTTTCAACCTCCTGCTCCAAGGAGCATGACGTGGGTTGTCCAAAGTATTTCACAACTGAGAGCATTAGTGTTTGGCAGGGCTCTAAAACTACTTTTGTGTCAATAAAGACGATTTTAAAACCTTCTTAAACCTTCTGAAAGGGTTTTGAAATCATTCTGGATCCCTCTGAGTGATGTGTTGGGCTGGGCAGGACACATTGGGATTTGAAGAGACTGAAATATCCTAATATATCTGTGTTGGGCCACACCCCAGCAGGGTCAAGACTGTTCCCTGCCCAACAACTTTGAGAGGTGATCGCATCCCTCCTCTGAGGAACCTTCCAGGGATTTGGGGATGTTTCCTGAGGGTCCTTGTGGGTCTCCTGTCCCTTCACAGCATGTGGTGATGTGCAAAGCTGCTCCCAGCCTACCCCATTGTTAAAACAACACAATTTAATTGTTTAATTGCTTTAAATTTCTATTTAAATGTGTTGTTGAGCTGCCTCCTTTGAGAATCCCGGCCCCAAAACTTCCCCCAATCAATAAAATCCAAACAACCAAATAACCCCCACTGCCAGTAAAATCTAGCTCTGGATTATCCCGTTCACTGGCAGAGGTTTGTGGAACCAGTTTCAGCTCCAAGACTGTTTATCCCCCGCTTTTTTTTTTTCACTGAAAATATGCAAATCTAGGTCTGGGTGCATGTCCCAGTGTTTCCTCCTGAATCGCATCAGAGATTCCTGAAGCTCCAGGATCTTCAGCCTCAGCGGATTTGCAGAGCAGGGAACATGGAAGTTGATGTTCCCCTTGGACAATGTGTATCCCTCACACCCAATCCCAGCTGGAAACCCTCTCCCCCTCTCCAGGGTTCCCCAGTTTTCCAGCTGGAGAAGAGAAGCAGTTTGAACCAAGGGAAGGAGGTGGCGGCTGCATCTCCTGACCTTACGCAACTGGCAGAACTGCCCTAAAACTGAATGAACCTGTTGGAGCCCGGGTGGAGAGCATTCCTGCCAGGAGTTCCCAGGGTGGCTCCAGCACCAGCTACTGGCCCAGCCACTGGCCTGTGGCCAGCCCAGCACTTGCCCAAGCAGCTGCTGGGCCAGCAAAGCCATGCCCCGCCCTGCCACCAAGGGGTAGAGACACCTAACTGGGACATGGGATCGGTTCTCAAATCCCTCCTGAACTCCAAGGTAGAGCATCTCGATGCTCCAGTGCTGGCTGGGATAGAAATGCGTCAGGAGCAAAGCTGAGGGCCCAAGGTTGGCCACTGTCACCCAACCATTGTTGGCCAACATCATTGACCCAGTGCTGGCCACCATAACCCACCCACTGTTGGCAACCCACCTAACACACTGTCACCTGTGTCACCTGTCCACTCTACCATGGAGGGCCATCCCCCCCCTCATCACCTACCCAATGTTGGGCACCATCCTCTGCTCAGTCTTGGCCACTATCACCCACCCAACACTGGCTACCATCACCCACCCAAACTTGACTGTCATCAGCCATCCAGCACCCCAACATCCCAGCTTCCTGGTGTATCCCATGGGAGCAGGGATCAAAAGCATGGCTACCCAGCAGTCCCAACCAGGGAAATGTGCAGCAGAACCACAGTCCAAATACAGCTGTTTTCACCCAAGAACTGCACTGGGACTGGATTCAACTGGGAAAACCTCAGATCCGGAAACTCCTGGCTGCTCTGTTAACAGCACCAACCCAGGAAATTGCAGGGCTGGGAGCAGGAATGGTGACGGCTGGAACAACAAGGTGGGTCCCTGGGAGATCAAAGCAGGTGTTGCAGTAGACGGGCGGCACCCTGGGACTACCGAGAGACCCGGGCGCCCCAGGATCCACAGTGGGAGCAGAGCTGGAAGCATGGTGCTCATGGCACCCCCAATCCCAGGATTTACAAGCCCCAGGAGTGGGTTGACTCCCATTACTGTTGTGATGTCATTGGTGTCACCTCTCCTGCTGTCGCACTGCCCAGGGATACGACCCTGCATCATGGCCAGCCACAGGGAAAGCTCATCCCAGCCCCAGTGCTGGGAAACAGATTCCAGGGAATGAAGATTACGGATCATCAGGGAGGTAGTCCCACGAAGGAGCACCCACTTGGACTTGAGAGCCCTCACAGGATCCCTGTGAGGGGGTGAGAGCCCTTCTAGGGGTTACAGGGCAGGGGGTGGACCCCAGGCAGGGGTAGGGCTGACCCTGGGGGTCCCATGGGAATCCGTGTGAATATCCCACGGGAATAACAACTCACTGGACACCCAGGTCCCCCTGTTTCTTCCCACATGGGGGGCAAACAAGGACACCAAAATGGGGTGAATTAAGTGACAATTAATAATAAGTGAATTAAGGTCAGGGTGGGTGCTTAAGGTGGGGGTGATCCCCTGTTTTTGAGGGAAACCATTGGGATTGTGGCGGTTGGACCCAGTAGGCCCCTCAGGTGCAGCATCACCACCTCCCCAAATTCCTGAGGGTGGGAAACAAGTGAGCTGCACCCCAGGGTATCTCTGTATCCATCCTTCTCCCACCTTCCATCACTCCCTCCCCAATCCCTTGGTATCCCAAATCCAAAACACCTTCTAAAGGGCTGGAATGTGCCCCAAAGCCCAAACAGGCTCCCAAAAATGAGACCACACCTAAAGCCATCTCACCCTCCCCAGTCCCCTTTCCTGGGGGTTCCCCAACTCCCAGGATCACTCCACATCTCACCCCACTTAAAAAGGCAACACTGACTCAAAATATGCTGTGTCTGGGGGTGCAGAGTCTCAGAGGGCTGTGGGGGACATCAGGAAGCAGAGGGAGGTTTGGGGTGCCGGGAGGGGAGGAGTGCAGGGGTGTGCGTGTGAAAGTACCAAGAGTTTGGGTGGCTCCTCCTGACGCTAATTACAGGATTTAATTACCCCGACAGGCCCCAGCTTGTCACTGCACCCCAAAACCCCATCCAGGTGGCAGCCAAGGGACCAGCCCCCAATATGGGGCAGGGACACCCCACTATGGGGCAGAGACCCCCTCATAAACACCCTGGACACATCTATATGGGGAGATGCCCGCCTGAGCACCTGGATTTTGAGAGTCCCTCCATGGGGAGGTGGGTTTTAGGGGGAAAGAGCCCATTCAAGAGGTGGATTTATGGGGGGCTGAGCTTGGGGGAGCCCCACAACCACAGAAATGGGGGTTGAAGACTCCCTGATCCAGGAAAATTTGGGGGTCAGGAAGTGTCTGTCTGAGCCCACAGATTTGGGAGATCTTCTCCATGGGGAGGTGGGGTTTGAGGTGAAGAAGCCCATTTGGGAGGTGGATTTGCAGGGTCTGAACCTGGATGGACCCTCAGTGGTGGAAATGGGGGTTCAGGTTCCCTAGCAGGAAAATTTGGGGGGGGGGGGGGGGGGGCACAAACCCCCAAGCCCCCTGGGCTTGACCTCATCCTCAGACACAGGGGGACGCCCATAGGGCAGGGTCCCCTCCATTTCCTCCATCACCCTTCATGAGGTCGCAGCACCCCCCACAATGGTTCAGTACTCCCAAACCCCTCACCCCACTCCCCCTATACCAAGAGGACCCCAGGTGACCCCAAAAGGAGCAGGGACCCCCAAACCTGTGAAAACTCAAATGCCCTGAGCTCGACCCCACCCCCAGAGGACTCCCATTTCCCCCAGTACCTCACATGGGCTCAGCACCCCAAACCCTTCACTCCGCCCCCAAAAGGGACCTAAAGGCACCCCAGTGTCTGGGTGCCCCCTCCCGGCTGCCTCTCAATGCCCCAAAAGGCTCAGGGACCCTCCCAAACCTGGAGGCCCTCAAAGTGGGGCCCACTGGGCAGGTGAGTCATGGCCCCACCCGTGGGTGAGCTGGGTCAGGTCTCAGCCTGTCTCCCCCCCGCCGTGGGGGGGCTCGACGTCCCGGGCATGAAACCGCAGGGTGGGTTCGGGGTCAAATCATGCGAGACGTCCCCGTGCCTCAGTTTCCCTCTTTGGACACAAGCAGCACGCACAGCTCCAGTGCTCGGAGGTTTGGCTAATGGGGGAATTAAATTCCCTCCCCAGGACCCTTTGGGGGCCCCGACACCCTTATCTATTTCTAGACCCTCGCAGATACCTCCAGGCCCCGCACAGAGCCCCAGCTCCCCCCCAGGCCCCTCAGCACGCCCACAGCACCGCAGCCCCCAATACCCAAACCCCTCCAGACAACCACAAACCCATCCCCTGACCCCCCCCCAGGAACCTCAAGATCCACCCCCAGATTCTCCCAGACTCCCCCAGACCCATTCCCGACCCCCCATAACCTATCAGACCCCTTCACGCGCCCAGATCCACCCCCTCATGCCACTCCCCCCGCCCCCCAACCCACAAATTCTCAGTAGAGCCGTGCCCAGGCGGGGCTCCCCATTCCGGACTCCCCCCTCGGCAGCCCGGAGGGGAGGGGCCATGTCCCGCCTCCTCCTGCGGCTCCATCCCCGCTCCTCTGCCGCCCTCCAGCGCCCGCGAACCCCAAAATCACCGGGGCGGGAGGGGCAGGGGGGCGCTGAGGAAAGCTGGGGTCCCCAAACTCCTCAAACCCCTCCCCCTGCAAAGAACCCTGTGAGCCCCCAAACCATCCCCCTGCCCCCAAAAATCAGAGAGACACCCTCAGGGAGACACCCCCCAAACCGGACACAGAATCAGGAGGAAGTTGAAATGGGGGGGGGGGGGGGGGGGCAGAAAGGGGGGGGCAGGGAGGTGACCCAAATTTAACCCTCCCGGGCGGGCACCGCTGATCCCACCCCCTTTTTTTAACGGGGGCTGTGTCGCCCCCGCGCCTCTGAGAGCCCACAAAAGCTCAGGTCCTCCTTTCCCCCCGAATCTCAGGGGCTCCCGAGGGGCCCAGAATTTGGGGGTGCTCACGGTGGGTCTGAGGGAGCCCTTCCCGGTTTTGGGACTCCACTCCCCCCGCACATCTTAGAAGGGTCCCCAAACTCCTTGGCTGCAAACTGGGGAGACCTGAGGGCTCCGTATACTGCAGGCCTTCCTCAACTCCTTAATTAATGAGTGAATTAATTAATTAATCGTCTGCCGGCAGTAATTACGGGCACCAGGTGTCACCCCCTTCCCGCCCGCGGATGGAACTGGGGGGGACACCCCAAAATCTGCAACACCCCCAGACCCTTTGGAGGCTCCCAGCCCACCCAACCCATGGAGAGATCCCCAAATCTGCGCTCAGCCCTTCCCAGCCCCAAACCCTCCCTCCTGCCTTGCTCGGGCCCCGTTGGGTTAATGATTAATGGGGGACAAAGTCCGTGGTCAGCGCTGATTTGGGGGGGTTCCCCCTTCCCCTCCACCCCGTGGAGACCCTCCAGGACAGCTCTGAGCCCCCCAAAACGGCTCTGAGCCCTGCCATGCCCCGTGCCCCCAAATCTCTACCACCACTAGCCCAAACACCCCAGGGCACGACCCCAAAACCCCCAAACCAGCTGAGCAGAGGGGGAGAAGGACCCCCAAACCAGGCCGCTGCCACCCCTCCCTGCCGCTACAAAGTAGGGGGGCCCTAGAGGGTACCCAGGGGTTTTGGGGTGCAGTAGCCCCCCTGGAGGGACACGGGCACCCCAAAACAGACCCTGATACCCCTGGATGAGAGCCCAGGAAAAAATGCAGGCACCCCAGAATAGATTCTGGCATCCCAAAAGGGGTCCTGGCACCCCAAAACAGACCCTGGCATTTCAGAATAAACCCGGTCACCCCAAAATGGACTCTCACACCCCAGGATGGGTGGTTGTACCCCCAAACAGATCCTCCTATCCCCAAGCAGACCCAAGTACCCTGGAATTCTGGCACCCCAGAGAGGACCCAGGAACCCCAAAACAGACCCAGGCATCCTGAGATGGGCCCTGGCACCCCCTGAGGGAACTGGCCACCCCCAAACAGACCCTGGCACTTCAAGATGGATCCTGGAACCCCAGAAAGGATCTTGGCACCCCAAAACAGGTACTGCCATCCTGGGATGGGTCCTGGTATGCCAAAACGGTCCCAGGCAGCCCATGATGAGAACAGACACCCTGAAAGTGGTCTGAGCATCCAAAAGAGGACCCAGGAACCCCAAAACAGGGATTGGTATCCCAAAACAAGTCCTGGCACCCCGGAAGGGTTGTGACACCCCCAGGAAGGATCCTTTTATCCTCAGATATTGACAGCCCATGATGGCTCCTGGTACCCCAAAACACAGATGGACATCCAAAAACAGACTTGGGCACATCAGCACAGTCGCAAGCACCCCAGGAGGGGCCCTGGTGCCCCAGGATGAGTCCTGGTACCCCAAAACAAACCCAGGCACCCTTAGATGGGTTCTGGCACCCTGACACAGACCCAGGCACCCCAAGACAAGTCCTGGCACCTGGGAGGGATCCAGGGAACCCAAAACAGGTATTGGCACTCTGGGATGGGTCCTGGCACCCCAAGGAGGGATCTGGGCACTTCAAGATTCCTGGCACTCTAAAACAGATTCTAGATCCCCAAACAGACTCAGACACTCCAAAACTGCTCTGGGAACACCAAGATTGGTCTCAGTCCCCCAGGACAGACTCAGGAACCCCAGAACAGCCCCAGGCACCCTGAGAGGGATTCCACCCCACATGCACTGATCCAAGCACCCCAAGATTGTCCTGGCACCCCAAAACACCCCAAGCAGCCTGGCATGAGATCAAACATCCCAAACCAGGGCACACCCCCCTCCCCCCCAATTATCAGCACTCCCAAATTTCCAAGGTTTTATTCCAGCAGCGAGCAGAACCCCCAGGGGAGGCCCTGATCCCCCAGTTCCTACCGTACAGTCTGAGAGGTCACAATGGGGGCTGGGGGGGAGGTTTGGAGCCCTCCAGGGGACACTGGGGGGCACTGGCTCAGGTTCTCAGTGGAGGGTGTGTGGTGTCCTGTCTGAAGCTGGGGACCCCCAAGGACAGGGCCAGGATGGAGGGGGGGGGGAACTCAGCAGGTCAGATGATGGGAATGGGGGGACCCCTCAGGAAAGGAATGGGCTCAGTTAGCTTGGACAAGGGGGTCCCTCCCCAAGACCCCCCCAGGACATGGACAGGACTCCCCAGGAAAGGGGGCTCAGGTGGCCTGGATTTGAGGGGACCCCCCCGGGCAGGAAAGAGGGGACTTGGGGGGGGCTCAGAAGGTCAGGACATGGGGGATGCTCCCCATCACTCCAGGAAAGAGGGTTTAGCTTGGCAGGACATGAAGGGACACCCTAAGAAGGGGAGGCCCAGGGGGGCTCAGTTGGGCTGGACATGAGGGACCATCCAGGACACAGAGACACCCCCAGGAAAGGAGGAGGGCTCAGCTGGCCCGGACCTGGGGGGATGCCTTCAGAAGGAAAAGGGGGTCCAGGGGAGCTCAGCAGGTCTGGTCATTTCTAGATTCCCCCCAGAAATGGGGGTGCTCATCTTTCCAGGACATGGAGGGACATGCCAGGATGGAAAGGGGAGGCTCAGCTGGGCTGGACATGGGGACCTCCTCTCAGAAAAGGGAGTTTGCCTGGTTGGGACTTAGTGGGAATACCCTGGGAGGGCAGGAAACATGGAGGATCCCCCCGGGAAAGAGGGGGTTTGGTTTGTGGGGACATGGAAGACACCCCAGAAAGTGGGGCCCTGGGGGCCTCAGCAGGTCAGGATTTAGGGTCTGCTCAGGAGAGGGAGGGGCTCAGCTCAGCTGGCCAAGCCAAGGAATGGAGGTCCCCGAGGAGAGGGGGTTCAGCTTTCCAGGACGTCAGAGGACTCAGACACAAGTTTCCCATCACGGGTCTCGATCTTCTTGATGACAATGGCACGGGATTTGGGGGGGGGCATGGCCTCGGGGGGTGGGGGGGGCACTGAGTACCCCGAGCTGACCACAGCTCCCCCAAAGGCCCCCCCAAATTCCCCCCTGAAACCTCCCCCAAATCCACCTGTGGGGAAGAGGGAGCAGCTGTGAGGAGGGGAACATGGGGGGGCACCCAAAAGGGGGGGGTTGTGGGGACCCCCCAAACTCACCCAGATACCCCGAAGTCTTGGTGTGGATGCTCAGGTTCTGCACAGCAGCCTCGAGCCTGGGGGGTATTTGGGGGAGTCCCCCAAACAGGATCAGTGATGGAGGGGGGGATAAAGGACATGGCCCGGGGGGGAATCGGGGGGGGTTTTGTCCCCCAAAACTTTCCCCTAAACAGGAGCAGTGACAGGGAGGTATTTAAGGGACATGGCCAAAGTGGGGGGGGGGGGGGGGGGGGGTTGGAGTGTTTTTGTGGGGACAGGAATAAGGGACATGGTCAAGTGGGGGGATTTGGGATGTTCATGGGATATGGGATACCCACAGGATATGGAATGTGGGATATGGGATGTCCATGGTATATGGGGTACAGAACATGAAATGCCCATGGAATATGGGATACTTGCAGAATATGGGACATGGAATACGGGATGTTCATGGTATCCAGGGTGCCCATGGGATATGAGATGGAACATGGGATACCAGGTGTGAAATATGGTAATGGGATGTGGGATGCCCATGGGATGAGGGATCCAGGATTTGGGAACAGGGCTTCCCACCTGCTCTCCTCGCCCTCCAGCAGCTTCCTGTAGGTTGCAATCTCAATGTCCAGAGCCAGCTTGACATTCATGAGCTCCTGGTATTCCCGGAGCTGCCGGGCCAGGTCCTGCTTGGCCTGGGCCAGGGCCCCCTCCAGCCCCCCCAGCTTGGCCCGGGCATCCCTCAGTGCCAGCTCCCCGCGTTCCTCGGCCTCCGCCACTGCTGCCTCCAGCCCAGAGCGCTGTGGGATGGGACACTGAGACCAGGATCCCCCTGGACCGGTGTCCCTGTGACCCAACATCCCCAGTATCTCAATATCCCTCACCCCCTCAGTGTCCCCATGTCCCAGTATACGCAGTGTCCCAACATTCCACATCATGTCATCCTCTGTGGTCCAGTGTTCCCGTGTCCCAGTATTCCTCACTCCCCAGTATCCCTCATAGCTCACCATCCCTCACCCCCTCCTCCCCCCAGTATTCCCAGCCCACCCAAAATCCCCTCATCTCTGAGCCATCACTCTCTCCTCCAATTTCCTGGATGAGATCCCAAGGGATACTCAGGGATCCAGTGAGGGGGTTCCCAGGGGTGCTGGGGGATATGTCAGGGAGGGGCAGGCAGTATGTCTTCAAATTTCCATCCAGCTTGGACCCCAAACCTGATTTTTCAGAGCCTCAATCTCTGCCTGGATCCGCTGGATCCGCCGGTTCAGCTCCTGGATCTGGCTCCGGGTCTGACGCAGGTCGTCGCCCTGCTTCCCAGCTGCCGTCTTCAGCTCTTCGTACTGGAGACACCAGAGAGGGGATGGGAATATGGGGCATCCCCCAAAGCCACCAGCACTCCAAAATTGGGAAGAAAAAGTTGGGATGTGGCCAAACTTGGAGGGATAGTCCAGAGTGGGATGTGGTAGGTCTGATTTGATTTGGCGTTGGGATTTTGAGGGGGATGGAAATGGGGGTATCCCCCTTTTTTCACCAGCACCTCAGAAATTGGGAGGGAAGAGCTGGGATGTGGTGGAGGCAGGAGGGATGCTTTGACAGGGATGTGGTAGCTCCAGTTGGAATTTGGTGGGTTCAGCTGGGTTTGGAAGTGGTATCTTGGAGGAATGGAGATTGGGGACGACCCCTATTTTCCCCAAAATTTGGGATGGAAGAGCTGGGATTTGCCTGTGTTAAGAGTGATGTTCCAACTTGGACCTGGGATCTCAGGGGGATGGAGATGAGGGAACCCCTTTCTTCCCCAGCACACCAAAACTGAGGAGGAAAGAGCTGGGATGTGGCCATATCAGTAAAGATCCTCCAGTTGGGACGACCACTGGGATGCCGTGGGTCTGGTTTGGAGTCAGGGTCTTGGTGGGATGAGGAGGGGGGAACCTCGCTTTTCTATCAGCACCCCAAAAATTCAGAGGAAAGAGCTAGAATGCAGTGATGTTGGGAGGGATGATCCAACTGGGACATGGTGTCCCTCACTGGGATGTGGTGGATCCGGCTGGGCTTGAATCTGGGATCCCAGTGGGATGAAGCCCCCCACTTTCCACCAGCATCCCAAAACAGGGGATGAAAGAACCTGGGAAGTACTGGCACTGGGATCTGCACCAGGAATGGAGATGGGAGCTCCTCCCTGCCCCATGGCACCCAGGACTGCGATGAGCCCACACCTGGGGGAACACTCCAGGCTTGGATGTGGCAGCTCTGGTTGGGTTTCAAGCCAGAATTTCTCCCACGCAGCAGCCACTCCCTCCAGGGCAGGGAGGAAGAGGAGGAAGAAGAGGAGGAAGAAAAATGTGGGGCAGGGAGGAGGAGGAGAAAGAAGTTTCAGGAAGCAGAAAGAAGGAAGAGGATGGGGCAGGGAGGAGGAGGAAGATGCAGCAAGGAGGAGGACGAAGGTTCAGGGAGTAGGGAGGAGGAAGACAAGGAGGAAGAAGGATTGAGGTATAGGGAGGAGGAAGACAGAGCAGGGAGGATGAGGAGGATGAAGGCTTGGGAATAAAGAGTAGGATCAGGGAGCAAGGAAGAGGATGAAGGCTTGAGAAGCAGGGAGGAGAGGGAAGGCTCAGGGCAGGGAGGAGGAGAATTAGGAAGAAGGGAGAGGATGGGACAGGGAGGAGGAGGAAGTCTCGGGGTGTGGAAAAGGAGGAGGAAGTTTTAGGGTGCAGGAAGGAGGAGGAAGTGTCAGGGAGGAGGAAAGCTCAGGAAACAGTGAGGAGGAAGGATGGGGGAGCAGGGAAGAGGATCAGGGTAGGCAGAGGGAAGAAGGATTCAACAGGCTGGAAGAGGAAGAGGAAGGATTGGGGAGAAGGGAGGAGGAAGATGAAGGTTTGGGGAGCAGGCAGAGAGGAGGAGGATTGGTGGGTAAGTGAGGAGGAAGAAGATGAAGGAAGATGAAGGGAAGCAAAGAGGGGAAGGAGGAGGAGGAGGACTTGGGGGGCAGCAAGGGCTTCTCTCCTGACCTTAACCTGGTAGAGACCTTCGGCCTCAGCACGGCTGCGGCCAGCGATATCCTCATACTGTGCCCGCACATCTGCCAGGACCCCAGCCATGTCCAGCTGGCGGCTGTTGTCCATGGACACCACCACGGCCATCTCCGACACCTGTGTCCGCAGCTCCTGCAGCTCCTGCACACATGCAGGGATGGGTTGAGTGGGGCAGCACCCCCTGAATCCAGGTACCCCAAATTCCAGGCATCCCCAAATTCAGGGCACCCCCAAACCTCCTCATAGAGCTGCCGCAGGAAGTTTATCTCATCTGTGAGGCTCTCCAGGTGTGATTCCAGCTCCACCTTCGACATGTAGGCTTCATCCACATCCTGCAGGAACACTGCCGTCACCCCCTGTTCTCAGCACTCCCAGGGACCCCCAGCAACACCTTGGTCTCAGGGCACCCCCCGTGTCGGGGTCCCCCCTCAGTGTTGGAGTTACCCCACCTTTTTGAGCAGGACAAACTCATTCTCCTTTTCTGTGCGGTGGTTGATCTCCTCCTCATACCTGAACAGGAGGACACAAGGACAGGGGTGACAGGGGCACATGGAGAAATGGGGATGGGAGACATGGGGACAGGGGCAATATGGGGATGGGAGTTGGGGGATGTGGGCACTTGAGGGTGGGAGACATGGGAATGGGGTGGGGACATGGGGATATGGGAATGAGGGATGGGGGGGACAGGGATATGGAAACAGTAGGGATGGGACATGGTGACAGGGGGACATGGAGACATATGGGGACATTGGGACAGGGAGGGATATGAGGATGGGTGACATGGGAACAGGAGGATATAGGGACACCAGGGGATGGGAGGACATGGGGAAGGGGGGACAGGGGGACAAAGGGGCAAGGCAATGGGAGAATGTGGGGACATAGAGAGGATTTGGACCAGGGATGTGGGGGCATGAAGATAGAGGGACATGGGGGGCCATTGAGGGCCATGGGGACAGGGGTACACAGGGATGAAGGGCCATGGGGGTGAGGGCACACAGGATGGGGACAAAGGAGTATGTGGGGGAACACTCAGGGACACAGACATGGCCTTGAATTCCTCCAGGAGGCTGCAGGTGTGGCCCAGGCAGGGTCAGCAGCAGGTGGAGCCCCAGGGGAGCTACAAGTTGGTACTGGGGGGCTGTGGAGGGGTCTGGGGAGACATGGGGATAGCATGGGGATTTGGGGGACACTCAGGGACACTGACTTGGCCTTGAACTCCTCAACGAGCCCCTGGACATGGCTGAGCTCTGCACGCAGCCGCTGCCGCTCCTGCCCGAGTCCCTCGAGTTGCTGCCTCAGGGTCCCCACATAGCCCTCAAGGAGCCCTCCCAGGCTGCTGCGGGGTGGGGGCTGTGCCCGCAGGAGCCCCCACTTGGTCTCCAGGAGTTTGTTCTGTTGCTCCAGGAACCGCACCTGCAGATGGGGAACAGCATCCCAAAACCAGCCAAAATCACCACAAAATCACACCTGAGGGAAAGTGGCTCAGGAGCACTCCCACACTCCAGAATCACCTTAAAATCACTCCACACAACCCCTCCATATCAAAGTCACCCCAAAATCACCAAAAAATTACCCCCACACCCCAAAAGCAGGGGCAGGGGCACTCTCATACCTCAAAATCACCCCAAAATCACCTCCACCCCCAAATCACACCTGGGAGGAAAGGGGGGAAAGCAAATCAGCACCCCAAAATTACCCCCAAATCAACCCCCGGGGAATGGGTTGGGCTGGAGGGGGGCATGAAGTGGAAGAGTGGAAGCAGGGAAGGGGATTTGGGGTCCTGGGGCAAGCTGGAGTCTGTGTGTCCTTGGACAGAGTCTGGAGGGGCTCAGAGTGTCCCCAAGGGGGGTGTCAATGTCTCCAAGGGTCTCAGAAGGTCCCCAAAGGTGCTCAGGAGGTCCCAACTGATCCAGGGGGTCCCTGAAGGGTACTGGAAGGGTTTCTCTGTGTCCCCAGGGGTCTCAGGATGTCCCCAAAGGTGCTCGGGAGGTCCCAGCTGAGACTCAGGGGATCCCAGAGAAGGTCTCAATGTCCCCCAAGAGTACAGGTTGTCCCCAAAAATGTTCAGAATGTCCCAAGGAGGGTCTCAATGTCCCCAGGTGTCCCAAGATGTCCCAGGTGCCCCAGGAAGCCCCAGAAACCAGTCCCCAGGGTGGTCCCACCCCTCCTCGGCGTCCTCCCCAGCCCCACCTTGTCGATGAAGGCGGCAAATTTATCATTGAGGGTCTTGATCTGCTCCTTCTCCTCCCGCCGCAGCTCCTGCAGCTCTGGATCCACGGCCACGTCCAGCGGCGCCAGGAGACTCCGGTTGATGGTGACGGCCGTGATCCCTCCGCCCGCCCCCGGGACCCACGAGGGACCCCCGAGCCCCCCGGAGCCGCCACGGAGCCCCCCGTAAGGGCCGAAAGCCGGGGCTGTGCTCATCCTCAGTGCTGGAGCAGCCGTGAAGGAGCGGGACGAGAATGAACGTCCTGGAACGGCCGAGCTGCTCCGGAGCGGCTGCCGGGGGATGGAGACAGACATCGGGGCCGGAGGAGACGGGAACGTGGGAAAAGAGGCTGGGGAGAGCTTGGAAAGTGGGAGGTGGGAAAGGAGGTCGGCTGGAGGATAAGTAATCTGGAGAAGATTGGGAGGAGGCTGGAAGCTGGGAAAGGAGATGGGGAGTTTGGAAAGAGGTTGGAAAGTGGATGAAGGTCGGGGAGGTTGGAAGAGGGTTGGAGGAGGCTGAGGGGGATGAAGAGGCTGCAGGGAGGAATTGAAAAGGTTAGAAGAAGGATGAGGAGATTGGAGGAAGTTTGGAAGAGGGTTGGAGAAGGTCCTCAGCTGAAGAGGACGAGGACGACTGGAGGAGACTGAGGACGGTTGGAAGAGGCTGAAGAGGCTCAGGAGGATGAGGACGGCTGAAGTAGGTTGGTAGAGGCTGGAGAACGCTGAGGAGGACGGAGCCGAAGGCCGCGCTCGGGGCAGGGAGGCTCCGGCAGGACCGGCCGAACGGGTCGGGGCAGGACGGGCCGGGCCGGGCGGAGCGGCCAGGCGGGTTCCGGGCGCGTTCCCGGTTTGGTTCCCGGGTTGGTCCCCAGGTTTATCCCAGAGCCGGGGGAGGAGAAGGGAGGGGAGGGACCGGAGCTTTAACCCCTTCGGGACGTGGGATCCGCGGGATCACCAGGATCGGGACGGGCGGGGGGTGGGCTTACCCCAAAATGCGGGTCCCGGTGCCCCCCCACCCCACTCTGCGACCCCTCCCGGAGGAGGAGACCCACCGAATGTTCCCAGGGAGTGTTCCCAGCCCTGTGCCGACCATGTCCCCACACACGGATCTCCCAAACTGAGTCCCCAGCTCCACATCACCATGTCCTGTCCACCCAGTTTGGGCCCCTGACCCCAGTCCGGATCCCCCAGTCTCAGTCCCCAACCCCTGACCCAAGCCTACATCCCCAGCTCATCCCCCAGTCTGGGTCTCCAGACCAATGTCACCACCCTGTGTCCCCCAGTCCATGTCCCCAGCACCACATCTCCAATCCGTGACCCCAAACTATTCCCCCAACCCATGTCCCCAACCCCTGTTCCCCAGTCTTTGTCCCTGCCCATGTCACCATCCCAGGATCCCAAACTATGTCCCCATGGCACATCCTAAATCCCTGACCCCTGCCCCTGTCCCCAGCTTACATCTCCATGCCCCTCATCCCTGACCCCATAGTTTGGTGGACCACCAAACTATGTCCCCAACCCCATGTCCCTCAATGCAGGACCCCAGTCCCTGTCCCCAGCTCTGTGTCCTCAGCCCATGTCCCCACATCCAAGACCCCAAGCCCTGACTCCAGTCCTCTATCCCCAGCCCTGTCCCCAAATTACATCCCAAACCTGTGTCCCTAAACTCTGTTCCCCCACCCCAAAACCCCAAACCCTGTCCCAAGCCCTGTGTCTCCAATCCCTGACCCCCAGTCTTTGTCCCCAGCTCCAATTCTCCAACCCCTGAGCGCAGCCCCTGTCCCTAAATCTGGAGTCACAACATGGGACTCCAGCCACATCACTCCCAATCTGGCCCCAGACCTGTCCCCAGACCTGTCCCCAGGCCTCACCAGGGCCTGTCCCCAGTAACAAACTCAGCAGCAAAATAGGGAAAACATCCCAAAAAAGGCATGGGATGGATGGATGGATGGATGGATGGATGGATGGATGGATGGATGGATGGAGGTGAGTTCAGGTGTGTTCAAGCAGGTTCAGGTGTGTGCAGGTGGGTCTGACAGGTGCCAGTGCTTGCAGTGGTGGCTCTATTGGTGGCTCCAGCCCAGACTTGTCCGGCACGAGGGCGGCACACGCTGGGAGAGGGTGCGGCACCTGCAGCTCAACTCCTTCCTTCCTTCCTTCCTTCCTTCCTTCCTTCCTTCCTTCCTTCCTTCCTTCCTTCCTTCCTTCCTTCCTTCCTTCCTTCCTTCCTTCCTTCCTTCCTTCCTTCCTTCCTTCCTTCCTTCCTTCCTTCCTTCCTTCCTTCCTTCCTTCCTTCCTTCCTTCCTTCCTTCCTTCCTTCCTTCCTTCCTTCCTTCCTCCCTCCCTCCCTCCCTCCCCCCCTCCCTCCCCAAATCCTTCCGGATTTCACTGGGAGGCGGAGGGGGGAGGGTCACATAGGTCTGGGCTTCCCAGCCCCCACAGGTAGGGTCTCAAAGCCCCCCCAAATCTGCGACGCTCGGGAGGGGACACGATCTGCTGCTCCCCCCTCTGTGCCCCCAGAGGCTCCCACTACCTCCAGCTCCTCCCTAAATTCTGTCCATCCGTCTTATCAGGAAAGAATTTCCAGAGATAACCCTCGGAATGGGGGTATAGGGTGCAGACCCTGCAGGACACTCCCCCAGCCCCCCAAGACCACCGAGTCCCCCCAAGGAGCAGCGGGAACCCCCTGAACCCTTGACGGTCCCAGCTGAGCCCCCCATCGGCATCAGCTGGGGATACTGAGGCACGGAGGAACACGGGGGAACACGGCGGGGACACAGCGGGGACACGGGGGGACGTGAGGTGATGGGGGACGGGGGGATGGGAGGACTCGGGGGGACACGAGGACTGGACACTGGGGGATACCGGGTGACAAGGGAGGGACACAGCGTGGGGATATCGCGGGGTCACAGGGACATGGGGGATGTTTGGGGACCGGGGGACACGGGGGGAAGCCAGGAAGGGGAACACGGCGGGGCGGTGGGTACACGGGTGGGACACGTCACTCACCGGGAACGCCCGGAATGTTCCCGATAAGGCCCGGGATGAGAGCAGCCCCGACACCCTCGCCCCTCCCCCCGCGCCCTTCAGGGGGTCCCAGGGGATCCTCAAAGGGAGACGAGGCCGCTGGACCCCGGGCGGGACCCCCTGGGACCCTCGGGTCCGGCACCTCGGGGACCCCACGGAGAAAAAATGGGGAGAAAGGAGAGGAAAGAGGGGAGAAAGGGGAGGAAAGGGGAAGACAGGGCACAACAGGATAAAATTTGGCATATGTGGGGGAAAATTGTGAAAAACTGGGGAAGAATGGGGCAAAATGGAGGGAATGGGCAAGGAGAAGGAATAGGCAAAGCTGAGAAAAACATGAGGGAAAACAGAATTGGGAGAAAAAAGGGGAAGGAATGAGGCAAAATAGGGAGAAACAGCAAAAAAAATGGGAGGAAACCTGGAAACACTGTACAGAGATGGGGCAAAACCGGGCAAAAAGGGATAAATGGGACAGGAATGGGGTAAAACAGGGCAAGATGAGGCAGAAAGAGTTAAAGTGGGACAAGAATGGGATAAAATGACAAAATAGGCTAAAAATGAGTAAAATGGGACAGGAATGGGGTAAGACAGAGCAAAATGGCACAAACCAGCAAAACAGGAAGATTTGGCATAAATGGAGTAAAATGGAGCAAGAAGAGGCAGGAATGGAGAAAATGAGAAATGGGCAAAAATGGGGCCAAAATGAGACAAAGCAAGGCGGGGATGGGGCAAAAGTGTTCAAAAATGAGTAAATGGGACATGAACAGAGCAAAATGTGGCAGGAATAGTGTAAAACAGGGTCTTGGGTCAGGCAGGGGCTGCAGTAGTGCAAAGGTCAGTAGGGTGATGCAGGGCTGGTTATGGGGACTCAGAAATGTGTGGGGCTGATCCCGACCCTGCCCCACATCTCACAGTTCTGGGGCCAACCCCTATTACTTCGTCCCCCACCCCACCGTTATGGGGTCGATCCCATCCCTCCAACTCTCACTCCACAAGTTCTGGGGCTGATTCCTTTCCCTCTGCCCCCCACCCCACAGTTCTAGGTCTTCCCCCATTCCACCCACCCCACACCCCATAAGTTTTGGGGTTGATTCCTTTCCCCCTGCCCTGCACTCCCCAATTCTGGGTCAGACCCCCAAACCTCTGTCCCGTATTCCACGAGTTTTGGGGCTGATTCCCTCACGCCCCACTCCCCAAGTTTTGGAGTCGATCCCCTTCCCTGTCCTCCCACCCCCAGCTGTGGGGCCGATCCCCGCAGGAACAAAGCCCTGGGCCGGCTCCAGCCGCACCTTCCCGGGAGCGAGGCCGTGGGGAGGTGCCGTGGGGCCGCTCCCGGCTATAAATCCCGGCCAGAATTCCCGCCCGGAATTCCATCCGTGCGTCCGTCCGTGCGACTCTCGGGCTCCCGCCGTCGTGTCACCATCCCCATGAGCTTCTCCCGCCGCACCGTCTATTCCAGCTCCGTCCGCTCCGGGACCCTCGGCACCCATGGGATCGCCCCCGGCCGCCGCTTCGCCCCCTTGGGCAGCGCCGCGAGCGTGTACGCGGGGGCGGGGGGCGCGGGATCCCGCGTCTCCGGCACCCGCACCCTGAGCAGCGCTGGGGGGGGCTTTGGGGCAGGTTACGGGGCCGGTTATGGGGCCAGCCTGGGGGGCAGCGTCTTCCTGGGGGCCTCCGGGGCCGTGGCCAACGAAAAGGAGGCGATGCAGGACCTCAACGACCGCCTGGCCACGTACCTGGAGCAGGTGCGGAGCCTGGAGCGGGAGAACCGGCGCCTGGAGACCCAAATCCGGGAGTTTATGGCCCAAAAGGGGCCCAGCGCCCACGACTGGAGCCCCCAATGGGAGCTGATCGAGGAGCTACGGGAGAAGGTCGGGGCTCGGGGGGGGGTCCGGGTTAAACATTAACTGGGGTGGGTGGGGGGGGTGGGGAAGAACTGAACTTTGCATCTGTGGGGGGACTGTAAGTCCCTAGGGGGACATGGGGGAGATCTGTAAGTCCCCGTGGGTGGGGGGCGCAGGGAGGTTTCCTCCCCGTGGGGCGAAAGGACGTGACTGAGGCCACCGGGGTGGGGCGGTGTTGAAGGAGCCCCCCCCCTCCATTTTTACCCCGATTTTTGGGTAAACGAGCCCCCTCCCAGCCCCCACAAAGCCCCTCTTGGAGCCCCCCTCAAGGTGACCGGCACCCCTACCCCCCCCACCCCTCTGTCCGCCCCGCCCCGGGTTATCGCCGCTTTTCCGGGGCGAGGCCCTGTAGGGAAGGGGGGTCAGGGAAGTCATCTTGCCGCGGTGACAGTGACACGTGTCCCTGTATCCCTGTGTGCGTCCCTATGTCGCCGTGTCCCATGTGTTCCACTCACCTGTCCCCCCCATATCCATGTGTTCACCTCTCTCCGTTTGTCTCCATGTCTCTGTGTCCACCCTCACGTCCATGTGTCCCTCCACATGTCCCCCATCCCCATGTCCATGTGTCTCCCCATGTCCCCCCCTCAATGAGTCCCCATATCTCTGTGTCCATGTCCCCACATCCATATGTCCATTTGTCCCTACATGTCCCTATATTCGTGTGTATCCCCGTGTCCCTCTAAGTCCGTGTGTCCTCTGTATCCATGTGTGTCCTTCTGTCCCCATCCCAGATCCTGGAGAGCACAGTGGAGAATGCACGGACAGTGCTGCAGATTGACAATGCACGGCTGGCGGCCGACGACTTCCGGGTCAAGTGAGGGCGGGATACTGGGAATAATGGGAATACTAGGAATAATGGGGATGGGAACACGGCAGAGATGACATGGGAATGAGGATGGAGTGGGAATGGGGATGGAAATGAGGGTGGGAATATGATGGAAAAGAGGGTGGAGATGGGGTGGGAATAGGGGTGGGAACTGGCACTGAGGGGGAATGGGGATAGAGGTGGAAATGGAGTTGGAAACAAGGTGGGAATGGAGATGGGATTAGGGGTGGGATTGGATAGGAATAGGGATGAAGATGGAGTGAGGATGAGGGTGAGAATGGGGCTGTGAATGGGGATGAGGATGGAGACAAGATGGGTATAAGGACGAGGGTGGAAATGGGGATGGGAACAGGAGTAGGGATGGGATGGGATGGGATGGGATGGGATGGGATGGGATGGGATGGGATGGGATGGGATGGGATGGGATGGGGATAAGGATGGTGAGAGAGATGGGATGGAGACAAGCATGGAAATAGGAGTGAGAATGGGAATAGGGTGGAAATGGATGGGGATTGGGATGGGATGGAGACTGAATGGGGATGGATGGGAAGGAAGTGGGTACAGAGATGGGAATGGGGTGGTGACAGAGACAGGGATGGGGCTGGAGATGGGACAGGGATGTGCACAAAGACCAGGATGGAAATAGGAGCGGGAATGGAGAACATGTGTGGACAGGGACAGGGATGGGCTGAGGATGGAAATCAGGATGAGGACATGGTCAAAGATGGAAACAGGAGTGGGAATGGGAAACTGGATGGGGACAGGGAAAAGGACAGGCATGGGGACAGCTGTAGGTGAGAATTGGGATGGGAACGGGAGATGAAAATGGGAATGGGGACAAAGAGAAGGATGGGAATAAGGATGGGGACAGAGACAAAGATGGGATGAGTGGAAGTGACAGAGGGGATGAGACAGGGATAAGAACATGGATGGAGATAGCGATGGGATGAGGTCAGGCAGTGCTGGAGATGGAAATGAGGATGGAACAAGGAGATGGGATGGGACTGAAAATAGAGATGAGGATGAGGATGGGGATGGGGATGGGGATGGGGATGGGGAAGGGAAATGGAGATGGAGATGAGGATGAGAATGAGGATGGATATGAGACTGAGGATGAGAATGATGGGGATGGGATGGTAATGGGATGGGGATGGGACAGCAATGGGGAAAGGGATGTGATGGGGATGAAGATGAGGATGATGGGACAGGGATGGGGAGAAGGATGTGTTGGGAATGGAAATGGGGCTGAGGATGACAGGGATTGAACAAGGATGAGGAAAAGGCTGTGTTGGGTTGGGGATGGAAATGAGGCTGATGATAGGGGTGGGGGAAAAGATATGCTGGGCACAGAAAAAAGCCAAGGACAAGGATGAAGTTATGAATGTGCATAAGGCTGGCTCAGCTCCATGTCCCATCCTGGCTCTGGCCCCACTCCTGTGACATTGCCAGGTTCGAGGCAGAGCTGGCCATCCGGCTGTCAGTGGACGGCGACATCATGGGGCTGCGCAAGGTCTTGGATGACACCAACATGACACGGCTGCAACTTGAGGGGGACATCGAGGCTCTGCGTGAGGAGCTGATCCTGCTGCGCAAGGACCATGACCAGGTGGGTCTGGGTGGCTTGGGGAGCCCGGGGAGGGCATGGGACCCCAAACTGACCCACTCTGCTTCCAGGAAGTGCAGGACCTGCAGGCGCAGGTCTCACAGTCAGCGCTGACAGTGGAGGTGGATGCACCACGGTCACAGGATTTAGGGAAGGTCCTGGGGGAGCTGCGGGCTCAGTATGACACCCTGGCCCAGAAGAACCTGGAGGACCTGGAGAAGCAGTGGGGGCAGCAGGTGGGGAACCCAAAAAAAACCAAATCCCACCCCAAAATGGTCCTCAAAATGGTCCTGGGGGAGCTGCATATGCAGGATAATACCCTGGTCTTAAAACCCCTGGAGAACCTGGAGAAGTAGTGGGAGTGGGAGTGGGAGTGGGAGTGGGAGTGGGGCTGGCATAGGAGGTCCCCAAAGGAGCCCCACAAAGGGGAGAGGAAGGGGTGGAGTCTCCCCTGGGTGGAGGGGACTCCTGGGGTGAGCTGCTCTGGGAGGTTCCTTGTTGAGCCTTGGGGACACTTTCACGGTGGCCTCTGTCCAAGGGGGCCCAATTTTGGAGCCCATCCTAGGGGATTCCCATGATGTGGGACCCTCATGCCTGAGTCTGGCTTCTCTTGGGATGGTCTCATCACCCACATCTCCACCAGGACTTGGGGTGTCCGTGGTGGCTGGGACCAAGGCTGCTGCCCCCCAGACCCCAAGGGTGTCCCTGAGCCCTCCCAGACCCCTCCTTCCCCTCCCAGATCACGGAGACCACCCTGGAGGTGACACAGAGCACAAAGGACCTGGACGCAGCACGAGGCACTGTTGGGGCCCTGCGTCGCTCACTGCAGACCCTTGAGATCGACCTTGAGGCCCTGCGCAACCAGGTACCCCAAAATTCCCCAAACTCCCCCAAAAAACCCCAACTCTCCCAAATCCCTCAATCCACAGCCTCACACCCCCAACTCTGCCCACCAAAACCTAACTCCCTTCAATCCATGGCCCCAAAGCCCCAAAACCCTTCCAACCCCCAACCCATAACTCCAGGCCCCCAGAGGCCATTTTTAAGGTCCTGAGCCCCACCCACTAAACCCTCCAAATCCCCCAGAACTCAGGGCTGGAAGCTGCACTGCCTGAGGCTGAGGCTCGGGCCAGGGTGAACCCCCACAAGACTCCCTAATCCTCCCCTGATCCCCCCTGAACATGGGTTTGGGGGCTGCATTGACCAATCTTGGGGTGAACCCCCACAAAACCCCTTAGTCCCCCCAGAATGTGGGTCTGGAGGCTGTACTGGCTGAGCCCGAGATGACTCCCACCCCATTTTCATGGTGCAGATCCTCCAAACCCCCCATTTTAGGGGTAGTGACTCCCCCAAAACCCCCTACTTCCCCCCTGAACACTTGAAAACACAGATTTAGAGGCTGTCATGGTCCAGGCTGAGGCTCAGACTGAGGTGAACGTGCCCAAAACTCCCTTGACCCCATCCAATCCCCCAAGAATGCAGGTTTGGAGGCGGCGCTGGCTGAGGCCGAGGCTCGGGCCGGGGCTCACCTGGCGCAGGTGCAGCTCCAGGTGAGCGCGGCCGAGGCAGAGCTGCGGGACGTGAGGGCGCAGCTCCGGCGGCAGAACGAGCAGCACCGCGAGCTGCTTGGCCTCAAGGATCGGCTTGAAGCGGAGATCGCAACGTATCGGCAGCTGCTGGAGGGCAGCGACGGCTTCAGGTGAGCAGGGGGGAACTGGGGAGGGGCTCAGGTACTGGTTGGTTCAGGTGGGGGGGAAAGGAATTCAGGTACCAGCAGGGTTGAAGTTCAGATGAGAGGGGGAAGCTCAGGTACAGGAGGGGTAAGTTCAGATGAGTGAGGAAGTTTGTGGGGGAATTCGGGTTGGGGTGGAGTTCAGATCATGGGGAGGGGTTTGGGGGGGTTCAGGTGAGGGGGATGAGTTCGGGTATGAGAGGGTTCAGGGGAGAGTTTGGTGGAGAGGGAAGGAATTCAGTTATGGGGTGTTAGAAGTTCAGGTGAGGGGGGAATTTTGAGGTGTAGTTCAGATATGGGCAGTTCAGGTGAGGAGGGGAAAGAAACAGGAGGTGAAAGTTCAAATAGAGGGGGAGTTCAGATGCAGGGGGAGAATGTGGGGGGGGCATGTGAACAGGGGTTCAGGTGAGGGGGGGAAGTTCAGGTTTGGGGGAAGGTGAGCAGAGAGAGCTCGGGTGAGGAAGCTTGGGGGGTGAGTTCACGTATGAGGGCTCGGGGGGGAAATTCAAAGGGGGGCAGTTCAGGTGAGGGGGAATCCAGGTGGGGTGGAAGTTGAGGTGAGGGGGAAATGGAGACAGAGGAGAGGGGGATATGGGCTGGAAAGGGGATGGGAAGGGATAATCTCAAGAATGGAGTGTCCAGGTGCCATACCTGGCATGGAGAGGGGACAGTGGTGACAACACAGTGACAACCAGGGTGGATGAGCCCCCTGTGATGAAGTGTCCAGGTCCCACCAGTTTCAAGATTTTGGGGACAGCCAGGGAACAGCAGTGACATCGAGGGGGGAATGATCACAGGAAATCAGCTATCCCAGCTCTGTCATTCAGGATGGTCTGGGGATGGAGACAATGGTGATGTCAGAGGGCATGAACCCCAGGTGTCCAAGTGTCTGGGTCCCAGCAGTTACAATATTCTGGGAACAGCCGGGGGACAGTGGTGACACACAGAGGGAATAGTCTCCAGAGTGTTGGGACACCCCAGCTCACCCCCCCGGACATTCCATCTCCATTACCTGTTGGCTGACACTGAGGGGAGGACACTACTGGAATGGGGAGGGGATCCCCAGCCGCCCCTACCCCTAACCTCCCCTCCCCGCAGCTTGAGGGATGCCCTGGACAAGGAGACCACAGCCACCACGGCAGGGACAGGGACCACCCAGCGGGTGGTCACCGAGACCAGGGAGGTGAAGGTCCGCACGTACTGAAGGGGGTCACGGGGGATTCCCGGCCTCCAAAAGCCGGGAGGGTCTCCGAGCCCCTCCAGATCCAAATAAAGTGGCGATTCCCATGAATGGGAGATGGGATGTGCTGGTGTGTCCTTCCGGGGGGGAAACGGGGGTGGGGATATGGGGCTGAGACCGGGGGAAACTGAGACACGGGGTTGTCAGGGGAGGGATGGATTCCTGTACCCCATCTTGTCACCATCCTGACACCTGTCACCCATGCCCCCCCCAGGACACCCCTTTTGCCCCCAGCCATGTCGGGGTCCCTGGGGCCATCGACCTCCCAGAACCAAATGGGAGGACCCCAAAACGTCCCTGTCCCCACCGGCCCCAGGGTAAGCTCCGAGCTCTGGGCGCAGTCCGTCGTGAGCTGCTCCCTGGGGGACACGGGTGTCGCGGGAGCCGAGGTCCCACTGCGGTACCCGGCTGTCCCGGTGCGGTGCTCGGGGGTCGCGGGGATCCTCGTGCCCGGGAGTCCCGGTGTCGGGGTTTCCTTGGGGGTCGATGCCCAGAGGTGTCGGTGCCCGGGGGTCACTGGAGAGTCAGCAGACCGGGGGTGTTGGTGCCTAGAGGGTCACGTACCAGGGGGTGGCGGAATCGGGGCTCCCGGGGGGCTCCCAGGGGTGTCGGTGTCCGGGGAATCGCGGTGCCCAGGGCTGTCGCTGTGTGGGGGAGCCCATGTCCGGGGCTCCTGGTGTCGGGGATCGCAGTGACCGGGGAATCTTGGGGTTGTCAGTGCCCAGGGGTCTCAGTGTCGTGGGGCCCGGGGAGTGACGCTGTTGGGGCGTTTCGGTGTCCGGGGTGTAAGTGCCGGGGGTCCCAGGTGCCGGGAGTCCCGGTGGGAAGTTCCTGGTGCGTTCCCTCCGCCCCTCCCCCACAGGACTCTCCGGCCCCAGGCCCCGCCCCCAGCCCAGATCACACCCCCGCGCTTTGCCCCGCCCCCTGACAGGGCGCGACGCTCGTGGTCACGTGACGCCACCATCCGGGTCCTTTGCCTTCTCTGCCTCGTCCCAACATGGCGGCCCCAGGTGAGCGCTGCGCCGCGGGCCCGGGCCCCGCCGGTTCGCGCGGGGCTCCGCGGGCACTGATGGCGGCACCGATGGCGGCCCCGGGGCTGTTACGGGCACCGCCGCTCCTGGAGATGGGGCTAGGTGGGGAGGCGGTGGCGGGAACACCGGGGGAAGCGGCGGGAAAACCGAACCACCCCCCCCCCCCCCTTCCTCCTCCGCCGCGTCTCCTCAGGGCGGGCGCGCGCCCTTTCCCCCCCGCCGCTTCCCATTGGCGGGTGTGCGCGCGCGGCCCGTGATTGACGTGCGCGCGACAGGCTCCCCCAATACCTCCCTGCCTCCCATTGGCGGGGGCGCGCGTGCCCGGCTGGTGATTGACGGGCGCGCGCCGGGCGCGGCCCGGCGCGTGCGCGCGGGAGGGGGCGACGTGCCCACGTGGCCGCGAACGGGAGGGGTCGGAGGGGCCCCGGTACCGGGAGGTATGGGGGGGAGATGGGATTTGCCTCCCCACACATCTGCTCCCAGGGGCTGCACCGGGACCCCCTTCCCGGGCCCGCGGTGCTCTTGGGGTTCCCTGGGGTTAGGAACGGGGGAGGCGGGGCGGTATATGACCCCTCCCAACCCGGCTCCCCACTCCATTCCCGATCCCGCAACATCTCCCGGGATCCCCGGCTCTCCTTGGGGGGTCCCGGTACCACTGTGAGCACCGGCACCAGTGTGAGCACGGGGGGAGCTGGAAGGTGCTCCCCATCCCAAGGTTCTGTGTTTCCCACCTGGATCCATCCCTGTCCCAGCTTTCCCGTGGCCTCAGATGCTTTCTGCATTCCCAGGAATGTCTCAGGCTGGTTTCCTGGGGGAGGTTGAGTCACCCTGGGGCATCTCTGAGGCTCTTGAGGCTCCCGGATCCCAGGCTGGGATTCCTGTAGGATTCCCAGAACAGCCCCATGCTTCCCTGAAGTCCATGGTAGGAGGGAAGGGAGGGATTGGGGGAAGATGGAGCCATCCCAGGGGTCTCACACAGCACCACCACCACCCTCTCCCAATTCCCACGGGAAAACACCAGTGGTGGTTCTCTCTATGCTGCGTTTCCATGGAATAACATTTCCAGGCCATTCCATGAGCAATCCCAGCATTCCATCTTCATCCTTTTTATCCTTGTTAAAGCTCTTCAGTTTATTAGCTAATTATTATTCCACTCTCTGGCCAGAGCTCTGACCATATGAAAATTCATGATCTCTCCTTAAAAAAAAAAAGGGATGTTTTTCCAAGCCTTTCTTTCTCATATTCTTAAAAAGCATCAGTTTTCCTTGCCCTGGGAGCACAATTGACTTCCCCAAAACCTGATGGGGGAAGGAAGGAAATAAATCCACCATTTCTTTTGGACTCCAAGATTCCCCCCAGCTCCACCTGGAGGGATTTTTCCTGGAAAATGTGGCATTCTTGCCAGGAAAGGTCCCAGATCCAGTGGCAGAGCATGAGGGCAGCAGTTACTCCGGGAAGGAAGGAAGACTGGGGGAATTGTGAATCAAAATCTGCCTTCCAGGAAATAACCCAGTTTTCCAGGAGGGTCACAGCATATGCCTGGGTGTGTCCCTGCAGGGGGTCAGATGGGGACAGTTTTCCTGGTGGAAATAGCAAATAAAGGGGGCTGAGGGGGTGGCTCAGTGGTTCCTGACCCCTAGTGTATCCTGTACCAGTGGCTCCTGTCCCATCCTGGTGTCCCATGTCCCAGTCTGGAGCCCCGTCCTACCCCAGTGGCTCCTGTCTTATCCCATCCCAGTGGCTCCTGTCCCATCTCAGTGCTCCATGTCCCATCTTGTGTCTCATCCTGTCACTTCCTGTTCCCTCTTTGCTCCTCCTGTGCCTCCTGCTGTCCCATCCCAGTTCCTCATATCCCATCCTGGTGCCCCACATCCCTTCCTGGTTCCTTCTGTCCCATCCCAGTGGCTTCTGTCCCACCTCATGTCCCACCCTGATGCCCTTGTGGCCCATCCCACTACTTCATGTCATCTTTCAGTGCCATATCCCACCCAGATGCTTCATGTCCCATCCTATGTCCCAGTACCTTCTGTCACATCTCAGTACCCAGTGTCCTGTCACTTTGGGACCCATCCTGATGCCTCATGTCCCATCCCAGTGACTGGTGTCACATCTTGTTGGTTCCTGTCCCCTCTTGGTTCCTCATGTCCCATCCTGATATTTCCTGTCTCCTCTTGACTCCTCCTGTCCTACCTCTTGTCCCATCCCAGTGGCTGCTGTCCCATCTTGGTGCTGTGTGTTCCATCCCAGCACTTCCTGTCTCATTCTGCTGCCTTGTGTCCCATCTTGTGTCCTCTTCTGGCACCTCATGTCCCATCCCATCCCATCGTCATCATCCCATGTCCTATCTGTCACCTTGTGTCCCATCCTGGTGCTCCATGTCCTCCTGTATGGTTTCCCCTTGGCCCCTCCTGTCCTGTACCATGTCCCTTCCCAGTGCCCCATGTCCCTTCCCAATGCCCCGTGTCCCATCTCACTGGCTCCTGTTCCATCCCAACTCCTCCCATTCCATCCCAGTCCCACCTCGTGTCCTACCCTGTCACCGTGTGCTCCATCCCAAGGCCTTGTGTCCCATCTTGGTGGCTCTTGTCACCTCTTGGCATCCCATGTCCCATTCCAATGTCCCATCACAGCACCTCCTGTCCCTTTCCAGTGTCCCATGTTCCAGTGCCTTGTGTCCAGTCCTGGCACCTCATGTCGCCTCTCCTCTCCTCATGTCCACTCCCAGTGTCAGGTCCCGATGGCTCTTGTCCCATCCCAGTGTCCCATCCCTGCTCCTCATGACCCATCCCAGTGTTCCATGTCCTGTCCCTGTGTCCCATGTCCCATCCTGGTGTCCCCAGTCCCATTCCAGTGTCCTGTGTCCCACCCCAGTGTCCCCAGTCCCCTCTGCCCCTGCCCTGTTTCTGTCCTTGCTCTCATTCTACGTGTTCCCACTCTGATTCCCTTCCATTCTCACTCTTTTTCTGACCCATTCTTGCTCTCATTCCTGTCTGTCCCAGCTCATTTCTGCCCATTCACTGTCTCATTCCTGCCCATGCCCGCTCCCATTCACACCATTCCCACTCTGATCCCATTCTCATTCCCTCTTATTCCCTCTCTTTCCTGACCTTTCCCTCTCTCATTCCCATCCATTCCCTGTCTAATTCCCCCCATTCCCATTCCCGCTCTGATCCATATCTCTGGTCTCTCCTGCAGCGGCAGCAAAGAAGAAGCCAAAGAAGGGGAAGACGCTGACGCTCACGGATTTCCTGGCGGAGGATGGGGGGGGCGGGGGGGGGCCCACCTACATCCCCAAACCTGTGAGCTGGGCTGATGAGACCGACGACCTGGAAGGTGAGCATGGCATTCCTGGAGCCAGGATGGCATTCCTGGAGCCAGGATGGCATTCCCAGCTCTGGGATTGACATTCCCAGCTCCCAGAGCAGCATTTCTGGAGCCAGGGTAGCATTCCTAGCCCCCAGAGTGGCATTTTCAGCTTTGGGATTGGCATTCCCAGTCCTTGGAGCAGCATTCTCAATCCATGGGCACCATTCTGAGCTCTGAGATTGGCATTCTCAGCTCCCAGACTGGCATTCCTGTTTCAGGATCAACATTCCCATGCCCTAGAGGGGCATTCCAGGATCATGGAGGGCATTCCCAGCTCCCAGACTGTCATTCCCAGCTCTGGGTCAGTGTTGCCAGCTCTTGGAACATAATTCCCACCTTCCAGATTGGCATTCCCAGCTCTGGATTGGCATTCCTAGCTGCAAGTGGTACCCACAACAGGAAAAATCCACTGGCTGTTCCTTTCTTGGGGAATAATGAAGCTGGGAGAGCCATGTGAGTTTTCCTCAGGGATGAGACTCAATGTCCAGCAAAGTGTGGGAGCAGAAATGAAGTATTGAGAGTTTTGGGGACTGGATTCACCAGAGCTTCCCACTGAGCCAGGCTGGAATCCAGGCAGGAATGAATCATGGAAAGCCATGCCATGGGATTTCCTATCCCTGCCTTAGCTGATCTGGATGGCATCAGTGCACCTTTTCCATGGATTTACCAATGCTGCTGGCAGTTGCCATTGCTCTGCTGGACTCCAGTTCCCTCCAGTTGGGTCTGGATGACTGGTTTCTTCCCATTGCCTCCAGTTGCTTTCAGCTGCCTCCATATGGGTGGGTTTTGGGATGATTTGCTGACTCCAGTTGACCTGGCCAGCTCCGGATGGCCCCAGTCAGCTCCAGCGGGCTCTGGTCAGGTGCGTCTGTCCCCACATTCCGGATTTCTCTGCAGTCTCCACCACGTGGCACAGCAATGATGACGATGTTTACCGGGCGCCTCCAATCGACCGCTCCATCCTTCCCACGGCCCCGCGCGCCGCCCGTGAGCCCAACATCGACAGAAGCCGCCTCCCCAAATCCCCCCCATACACGGCATTCCTGGGAAACCTGCCCTATGATGTCACGGAAGAGTCCATCAAGGATTTCTTCCGAGGGCTCAATGTGAGTGACGTTCCAGAGGGTGGGAATGCCATGGGAACCTGGGGCGCAACTCTTCTCTATCGGACACCCATATCCATTACCACGGGATTTTCCTGGAATATTGGAGTCTGTAGGTTGATCCTGAGAGAATCCCGTGATTCCTCAGCCATGGATCAGCCATTTTTGCTCCTCCAGTGGGATTGAGGAGACTCCAGTGGGGGGTTTCCCTGTGGAATCAGGTGGAGGTTAGACTGGGAGGGGTGGGGTAGGGCAGCTCCCAAGTTCAAAGAAAAGAGCATCAAGAAGCTCATGGATCACACAGAGGTGTTGAAACCACAGGGAAATTAGTCCCAGATTGGGGAAAACCAAGTTTATTCCCATTTGAACCAATCCTGCTCTTCCGTCTCCAGCTACACACCTTGGCCTTCCTCATTCCTTTTTCCTCTTCCTGGCATTTGTTATCCTTTGAATGTAATTCCATGGATGTGTTGTGGATTCTCCTTTGGTCCAAGCTAGATCCTGGCTTTCCAAGAGGTTTCCCATCAGGAAATCCATCCCTAAAAAATCCAAGGGATGCTCTGGGGACCCCATGACCCCCTGGGATATCATTTAGGAATGTTGGTGGCTCCTGATACTTCGTAGGGCTCTGACCAGGAATGAGCAAGGAGCTCCCACACTTTGGGAGCCAAAATCCAGCAAAAGGAGGTTGTGGGCTATCCTGTGTCTATGTGGGACTTGTGCTGGACACATCCAGGGCTGGTTTTCCACTGGGATGAGCTCTGGGAGGGCTCCTGCTTCCTTGAGCCAGGTTGGATCCTGCAGAGCATACCCTTCCCATTGTTCCCAGTGCAGCTGCCAGAGCTGGAATTCTCTTCCCAGTCTCTCAATCCAAAAATATTGCTGGGACTCCCCTCTTCCCTTCTCATGCATGAGGAACCTCCTCAATCCCTGGATATCCATGAGTTGCTCCATCCCAGATCCTGCTACCCTTCCACATTCCCCTTTGGAATCCAAGATCCTGAGGGGAGCTTCCCTGCCTTCCCTCCCTTCGCAGATCAGCGCCGTGCGGCTCCCACGGGAACCCACCAATCCTGAGAGGTTGAAAGGTTTTGGATACGCAGAATTTGAGGATATTGATTCCCTGTTCCAGGCCCTGAGCCTTAATGAAGAGGTGAGTCAAATCCCAGCTTCCAAGAGCACTTTAAGCCTAGGGCTTAAAGGAGCTCCAAGGACCTGGAGAAGGATTTGGACATGGGCCTGGAGTGATGGGAAAAGGTCAAATGGCTTCCATCTGGAAGAGGGGAGGATGGTGGGATATGGGGAGGGAATTCGCAGCCCAACACTCACTTCCCACTGTTGTTTCCAGTCTTTAGGAAACAGAAGGATACGAGTGGATGTGGCGGATCAAGCTCAGGATAAAGGTGAGCGTCCAGCTGAGGACACGGATTGAGCAGGGTAGGGATGCAGGGAGAGTGGCCAAGGGCGCAGCCCCAACCCTGCCCTGTTTCCTTCCTTTACTTTTAATTTTCTTTTCCTTTCCCTCTCCTTGTCTCTGCTCTCTCTGTGTCCCTGGCTCATGGCAGATCGGGACGATCGCTGCTTTGGCAGAGACCGAGATCGCTTCCGGGACTCAGAGCGGTTTGAGAGCGACTGGCGCGCACGTCCAGCTGCTCCCGATGCCTTCGATGACTTCCCCCCACGCCGGAGTGACGATGGATTTGGGGACAGTGAGTGAAGGGAACAGGCCCAGCATTCCAGGCACTCCCTCCTTCCCCTGTGTCCTGGGAACCAGCGTTGTCCTAGGATCCAGGAGCACCTGACACTGCTCTGCCTGAAGTTAGGAGCCACCTGAGCTCATTCCTACCCTGAGGTTGTTCATTCCCATCTGGTTCTCATTCATTCTCAGAACTCAGTCTCATCTGGACCTAATATATTCCCAGAAGTCATTCCCACCCTGAGCTTGTTCATTCCCCGTGAACATTTGGAGTTCATTTGTTCTCAGCTCTCATTCCTACCCCAAGCTTATTCATTTCCAAAACTCTTCATTCCCACCTGACCTCATTCCCAGTCTGTAGGGCTAAATGGGGCCTCCTTCTCTCCCATGTGGAGCAGTACCGAGATTTTCCTCCTTCCTCGTGAAATCTGCTTATCCCAGTAAAACCCCATTCCACTTCCAGGATATCGTGATCGCTATGATGACCGGTATCGGGACGGGCCACGGCGGGACATGGATCGCGGCTTTGGGAGCCGGGATCGCTATGATGACCGCAGCAGGGATTACGACCGAGGTGGGAATTCCCAAGGATTTTCAGGGGCAGAAAGACTGGGAGTGAGACGCGCCTCCATGGCCAGCAACCGGGAATCCCCCAAATTCCCAGACTCTTGTCACTGGGAATCTGGGCTGCATTATCCCTAGTCCCTCTCAGACAGAACCATCTCGTTCCCCAGGCTACGATTCCCGAATAGGCAGTGGCCGGAGAGCCTTTGGAAGCGGATACCGCCGGGATGATGACTACCGTAGCTATGAGGATCGTTATGACCGGCGGGATGACCGGATGGATCGGTGGAATTCCCGGGATGATTACGGCCGGGATGATTTCCGCCGTGAGGACAGAGGTGGGGTGGAACCAGAGCTGTTCCTTTGGGAAAAGTTGGATAGAATGGGAATGATCCCTTGGAAAAGGTGGGAGCAATAGGGAATGGTCCCTTGGGAATGGTGAGATGTGATGGGAATGGTCACTTGGGAAAGATGAGATGGGATTGGAAGGGTCTCTTGAGAAAGGCAGAATGGGATAGGAATGATCCCCATGGAAAGGTGGGAAGGACAGGGAATGGTCTGTCAGGAAAGGTGGATTAGGATGGAAATGTTCCCCATGGAAACGTGAAAGAGAGTGGGAATGATCCCTCAAGAGAAGTGGACTGGGGAAGGGGTAGTCCCTTAGGAATGGTGGGATGGGACGGGGATTATCCTGTCAGTCCCAGTACTGGTGCAGGAAAGATCAGTGCCATCGGGATCTCCCGGCTCATTCCCAGGTCCCACCCAGAGACCGAAGCTCAACCTGAAGCCCCGCAGTGCTCCCAAAGAAGAGGAAACTTCTGGAGCTCCCGCTGCCCAATCCAGCCGGGCTGCTTCCATCTTCGGGGGGGCCAAGCCTGTGGATACAGCAGCTCGGGAGCGGGAAGTGGAGGAGCGGCTCCAGAAGGAGCAGGAAAAACTCCAGCGGCAGCTGGAGGATGACAAGAGGATCGACAGACGGCCCCGGGAAAGGTGGGAATGGTGCCTTGGGAAAGAGGGAGTGGGATGGAGATGATCCCATGGGAAGTGCTGGGAATGGTCTCTTGGGAAAGGTAGGATGGGTAGGGAATGACCACTTGGTAATGATGGAATGGGCAAGAATGATCCCATCCAAAGGATGAGAGGGGTAAGGAATGGTCTCTTGGGAAAGGGGGTATGGGCTGGGAATGATCCTGTGGCAAAGGTGGGGATGGGCAGGGAATGATCTCCACAAAGAGGTGGGATTGAATGGATGATTCCTCGGGAAATTCAGGGCTGATCCCCACAGAGAGCTGGGAGGGACAGGGTCCCTCCCCATGGAAAAGTAAGTGGGATGTGTGTGAATGATCCCTTCATTCGTAAGTGGTTCATGTGAGGTGGTGCTCATTGTATGGGAAAGGTGGGATCGGGCAGTCATTTCCCAGGCCTCTCATCCTATATCTACCCTATCCCAGGCATCCAAGCTGGCGGAGTGAGGAGAACCAGGAGCGATCCCGGACAGGCAGCGAATCCTCCCAGAGTGGCCCTACAGGACCCTCAGGAACGTCTGTGGGCTCTGGCCCCACCGGCCGGAGTGAGTTGGGATCTGGGGCAGATGGAGCATCCCAGCCCAGGGTGTCCAGCAGCTCCCACACGGATTTGTGTCCCCCCAGCCACACGGAGGAGGGAGAGTGAGAAATCCCTGGAAAATGAGCCCCTAGGAAAAGAGGAGGAGCCGCCCTCACCGCCCCCCAAATCCCGGGAAGAGAAGCCCAAGGTGATGCCAGCACCGCCTCCCAAGGAAAATGCCTGGATGAAGCGGAGCAGCCAGAACCCCCCTGGCAATTCCCAGAGCTCCGACTCAGAGCAACCCTCCCCAACCAGGTGGGTGTCCCAGGAAGGAGTGGCCTGTGGGAGGTGCTTTTCCAGCCCAGAGCATTCTGTGGGTCCTTGGTTTTCCCTGGGGGAGGACCCCAAGGGCTGGGAGAAGGGGACCCCAACATTGCCAGGGATGATCCTGTAGTGCATCCCAACATTTCTGCTGCCCATCCCTGCTTTCCTAAGCCCCATCCCGATATTCCTGTATCCCAGAGATGTTCCTGTGCCCCATCCCAGTATTCCTGCAGCACATCCCAGAGTTCCTGTGCCCCATCCCAATGTTCCTGTGCCCCATTCCATGGAGTCACTGTGATGCCCAGTGGCCCAGGGGTGTTCCTGCCACACATCCCATTATTCCTGTGTCCCAGCCCAGTGTTCTGAGGCACATCCCAACGTTCTTGCAGCCCATGGAGCCTCTTCTGCCCATCCTAACCTTCCTGTGCTCCCTCCCACCAATCTCAGGTGTGCTCCTGGGCTCCATCCCGATATTCCCAGGGCCCAGGGATACTCCAGTGCCCCATCCCAGTATTCCCAGGAATTCCCTGTGTACCATTCTAATACTCCAGTGCTCAACCCCAACATTCCCAGGCCCTATCCCAACATTCCTGTGCCCCATCCCACCATTCCTAGGAATGGGGCCATTCCAGGGACCCCCCTGATGCCCCTCCCCTCTTTTCTGCCTCCCCAGCGGGGGCCCCCCCGGCCCCTCCCCCTCTGGAGATGACGGAGGCCCCCCCAGGACCCCCCAAAGGAGAGGTGAGAATGGTTTTGGAGATTTGGGGGAGTTTTGGGAGCATTTGGGGGGCTCAGAGGGTGTTAGGGGGAGCTCAGGCGGCTTTGGGGGGGCTTGGGGGGAGGTTGGTATCGGGGGAGCTGGGAGATTGAGGGATTTTGTGGGGGTTTTGAAGGGGGTTGGGGGTGTTCCAGGGATGTCAAGGCCTTGCTGGGAGGTTCAGGAGGGCTTGAGGGGCTCAGGGGCTTTTGAGGGCTGTGACACCCCCCTTCACTCTTTTCCAGCAGACGAACTGAAGCCAGAGGGGGGCCGGGAGAACAGCTCCAAGGGCCGGAGCTGCAGCCGCGGCCCCGTGGGAATGGGGGACCCTGAGAGGTGAGGCCTCCCCCAGACCCCCCTCAGGAACCAGGAAGCCCCCCCAGGCACTGGGAATTTCCCTGGGAATTGATCTCTGCCCTCTGCCCCGCAGGAGAGATCCCCGGAAGGAGCACGAGCCAAAGAAACTGGAGGAGACTCCCCCCTCTGTAAGGATTCAGGGGGACCCAAAATGGGGAGGGAGGGACCCCCCTCAGATCTCAGGTTTGGGAGATTTTGGGGAATTTCCACCATAACTGACCCCCCGTGCCTCCACTTAACTGGGGGGCTGCGACCCCTCTTTAGGATGAATGAACTCCCAGGGGACTTCAACCCCTCAAATCTCATTTTTTGAGGTATTTTGGGAATTTTCTACTTCACTGCTCTCCTCCCTCTGCCCACCCCCACAGTTCAGCAGTCTGAGGTACAAAAGGGCAGTCTGAGACCCCTTTTGGGGGTGAATGACCCCCTGGGTGTCTTCCTCCTCTTCAAATCTTGTTTTTTTTGAGGGCTTGGGAAATTGTTTTCCAATAATGACCCCCCCTGGCCCTCTCAGCTTAACCACCCCAGCAATTTGGGATGTCTCTGGCCCCTTCTGGGGGGCTGTGACCCCTGGTTTTGGGATGTGCGAGCCCCTGGGGATCTTTATCCCCCTGAAATCCCATTTTTGGGAATTTTTCCTGGTTTTCCCTTCAGTTCAGCCACGCCAGCAAATATGCCGCGCTCTCCATGGATGGGGAGGATGAAGGTGATGATGAAGAAGGAGCCGAGTAAAAGCTTCCTCCCCCTCCTCCTCAGCCACCACGGGAACCTCCGGAGATTCCCAAAAATCCCAACCTTGATCCAGGCGAGATGGAAATAAAGCCTAAAACTCATCAATGCCCTCAGCTACGGCTTCTTAAATCCTGGAAAACCCCACCCTGAATGCACGGGAATCACCCCAGAATCAGCAAGGTGGGGCAGGAGGGGTAATTCCCAGAGTTTTCTCAAAGGAAAAGCAGCCCCCCCTCCATGTTTTCAATGGAATAAGGGGTGAGGAAGAGCTGGCCTTCCTCCCACCCCACTCACTGGAGCTCCTCCAAAACAAGGATGAGAAGGCATCCAATCCCCCACCAAATCCTTCAAGGTCTGGGGTCCCCCTCCACCCCGCATTTTCCTCCCCTCTGGAATGTCGATTTTCGCCTGGGCACCTTTATCATCCTCCTGCTCACAGGTGTCCCCCCAGTTCCTCTGCCCAGTTTTTGGGATGCAAACCCCACCCTTTACACAGGAAAACTTGGATTTCTAACCCAGAGCCTCAAGATAATTCTGAGATTTTGGGATTTGGAGTGGGCTGTAAAAGTGTAAAAAGAACTTTCCCAGAGGTTTTGGGAAGTCCTGGGGGAGTTTTGGAGTCCCTAGGGGGGTGTTTAGGGGTTCTCCCCCAGGTTGGGGGCTGTTCTGTTTTCTCCAATAAAATGAGCTTAAAAAGATCCAGAAAGCCCTAAATCCTTCTGCCCTTCTCCTACCCCCCTCCAAGGGAAATGGGGCAGTTCCCAAAGCCTCCCAGGGGGAATTTCCTGTCCCAACATTGGCCTTCCTCTCTGGTAAAGGGCTTCCTTTCCCCTTCTTCCATCCTTCTCTTTCGTCATTCCATTCCTCCTCCTTCTTCTTCCTTGTCCCACTGACTCCTCCTTCCCCATCCTTCTTTATTCCTTCTTTATTCCTGCTTTTCCTTCTTCATCCTCCTCCTTCCATCCTCTCTTCCTCCTCCCCCCTTCCTCTTCCTTTTTTCTTCCTCCTCCCTCCATCATTCCATCTTCTTCCCTTTTACCTTCTTCCTTCCACCTCATTCTTCCTACTCTTTCCTTCTTCCCTCTGTCCTTCCCATTTTTCCTTCTTCCTCCTTCACTTTCCTCCTTCCATCTCCTTCCTCCTCATCCCTAATTCTTCATCCTCTTCCTCCTTTTTCATTGTTCCTCCTTCACCTTCATCCTGATCTTTTTCTGCTTCCCTCCTCCTCCTCTGCCCCTGCTGATTAACGGTAATTAATTGGGGGCGCGGGCATTGCACTGAGCCCTGGGATGCCCCCCCCCGGCCCTTCCTCTTTCCTGGCTCTTCCCAACCGCTGGAATGCTGGAACCCGCCTCCCCCGCCGCTGGAATGCGGGGCCCCCCCCGCGGCGGCTCTGGCCCTACAAAGGGGGGTTTGTCCTGGCCGGGGCGGGGCAGGGCAGGGGGAAGGGCCCCAAGGACTGCGAGGACCCCAGGGGCTGGGAGAAGGGCACCCTGACAATTTCCACTGGGAGGGGCGCCCGATCAGGCCCCCCAGTCCCTTCTATACAGCCCAAAACCCTCAAAGCCAAATCCTCTTCCTGCACCCCAAAAAGCCCCTCCCCAGTTCCCCTCCTGAACCCCAATTCCCCCCCTGCAACCCAAAATGCCCCCGCTTCAATAAGCGCCACCCCAACGCCTCCCAAAACCCCCTGTACCCTCATTCCAGCCTCCCCAATTCCTCCCCTTGAAACGAGCTCCCCACAGGAGCATTCTGAGGCAAGGATTTGGGGTTCCTGCACTCCCCTGGGGAGCCCATTCAGGGCTTGTGTGGGGTCCCTCGAGCCCCTCCGAACCTACATCCCCTGCCCTGAGTTTGGGGGTTGCAGGGGCTGAGGATCCATCCCCTTTCCCACCGAATTTGGGGATCCCGTGGGGGAGTCTCAGCCTCCCCCTTGTCCTCGACTTTAGGGGTCCCCATGGGGTGGGTCACACCCCTCTTTTCCCCCCGAGCTTGGGAGTTCCTGGTTAACGGGGGGGCGGTGGGAGGAGGAGGATGAAGAGGGCGGGGACAGGGCCAGGAAGGTCCCGGAGGGGCTCGGGGGGAATTTTGGGGGATCCTGGAAGGGAGAAAGGGGGAAACTGAGGCAGCGTCAGCAGGGGGAGATGTCACCCCGTGCGTGCCCTCCCTGTGTCCCTCTCCTTTTCTCCCCTGTGATCCTCCCGGTGTCCCCTGCCTGTGTCCCCCCTGTGTCCGTGTCCCCGCCGTGTCACCCCGCCGTGTCTGCCCCCTGCGTCTCCTCTGTGCGTTGCCCGTGTCCCCTCCTTGTCTCCCTTATGATCCTCCCGGTGTCCCCTCCCCGTGGCCACACGTATCGTTCCCGTGTCGTCCCCCCCGTGTCCCCCCCGTGTCCGTGTCCCCCCCCCCGGCACGGGAAGCGGCTCCGGGCTCGCGGAAACGGCCCCTCCCCGCGCGCCTTCGGCCACGGAGCCGCTCGCGGGACCCACGGGGAGTCCCGAGCCTTCGCGGGAGCGCCGGGAACCCCCCGAGGCCCCCGTGGAGCCCCTCCATGAAGCCCCCCGGGGCCATGGGGACGCTGCTGCGCGCGCTCGGCCGCCGCGATGGCCCCGACACGGTAGGACCGGGGGGAGGTCCCTGTGTGGGTGGGGGTCCCTCGTGGGGTGCGGGAAAGGGGAGCTGGGTTCGGGGGGAGAAGCGGCGGGGCCCCCCCTGTGGCGTCCCCGCGGGTTCCCCCGCGGTCCGCTCCAGCCGCCCCCTTCCCACGCGTGACGCTGGGTGGCCGGGGGTGGAAAGTCGCGTCTGACCCTCCCTCCGCTCCCCCCACCCCGATATTTTCCCACGCTCACTCCTCGCCCCCACTTTCCCTTTTCCCCATTTTCCCACTTTTTCCCTTTTTTCCCCACGCCCCTTCCTCTCCGTCCCACGCCCCCCCCGCTCCTTCCCTCCGTTGTCCCCCTCCCCCCGCACACACTCCCACGCCCCTCCCCCTCCGTGGGAACGGCGGGTGGTCCCAGGGGGGGACATTTCCTGGGCTTGTCCCTGCTCCGCTTCCTGCGGGACTCGATGTCCGTGGCCGGGGGCCAGAGGGGCCAGGGGTGACACGGGGGGGACACGCGGGACGACACGGGGAGGAACACGGGGAGGGAGACGAGGGGGCACTGGGAGACGCGGGTGGCACATGAGCGACCCGGGAGGGACACGGGGGACACGGGAGAGAGAGTGGGGTTGACGCGGGAGTGAGAAGGAATCACGGGAGGGATAAGCGGAGGGAGTCGGGGGGACACGAAGGACATGGAGGGCGTTACTTGGGAGACACGGGGGTGGCATTGGGGGTGACATGAGTGGAACAGGGAGGTGACGCAAGGATAACATGAGGGGACACGAGTGGGACCCGGGAGGGGATACAAGGGACGCAGGAAAGGACGGGGGAGGGACATGGGGGAACACTGGGGGTGACAAGAGGGCGACATGATACGGACACATGCGGGGACACGTGTGGCGTCCTGGAGGGAACACGGGTGGCAAGGAGGGGACACAAGAGGTCTCGGGCGGGACACGAAGGGAGAGTCGGGGAAGACATGGAGAGCTCTGTGAGAAGTCATGGAGAGAACCGGGGGGGCACAAGGAGGAACATGGGTGACACCGAGGGGACAAGGGGGTGACAGTGTGGGGACACGTGAGGGTGCCAGAGGAGGACGGGGGGTATGCAGTGGGGCGGCATGAGGGGACACGGAGGTGACACGATGGGAATTGGGAGGGACAAGGGGCGGCACACAGGGGAGAGATCACCGAGGGGACCCGGGGAGAGCACGGGAGGTTCACAAAAGAGACAGCATGGGGTGACACGGGGGACATGGCAGGTGACGTCGGGGACAATATGGGAGGGACACAGATGGGACATGGGGGCGTCATAGGGGTGACACAGCAGTGACGCGCGAAGTCATGGGAGTGACACGGGGGGGACACGGGGAACATGCGGTGACCCCCCCTCCCCGTGTCCCCCCAGCCGCGGCCGTCAGCACCCGCCTCCCACACGTTCCGAGAGCGGAGCCTGCACCGGGGGGGAGCCTGTGGGGGCTGCGGGACCGCCCTGGGACCCCACGGGCTCGTGTGCAGAGGTGACACCCCCGGGACACGCTGCGGGGGCTGGACGGGGGAATGGGGTGGGGGGGATAATGGGGACAGTGGGGTCGGGACTGGAAGGTTACTGGGGCCAGTGGAGGGGTACTGGGAAGTTACTGGGGGCGCTGGGAGGGCACTGGAAGGTTACTAGGAGCATTGGGGGCTTACTTGGATGTTTACTGGGGGCGTTGAGTTTACTGGAGTATTTACTGGAGGAAGTGAGGGGTTATTGGGGATACCGGGAGGTTACTGAGGGCAGCGGGAGGATACTGGGGAGGGAGTACTGGGGGCCTGGGGGGTGCTGATGTCTCCGTTGTCCCTCTCCAGTTTGCAAAGTCGCCGCCCACAAGAGATGTGAGAGCAAGGTACGACGGGAGGCGGGGGCGTCAGCCGAGGGCGGAGGGCCCATTTGGGGCGGGGGTCCCATTTGGGATGACCCCTGTGTCCTCATTCAGGTGACGTCACCGTGCCAACCTCTGCCCCCGCCTGAGCTGGTGAGTGTGGGAGGTCGCCACCTCCCCAAACCCCCCGGGCAGGAACCGAGACCCTTCAAATCCCCCTCGAGACCCCCAACCCCCTCAGGCACGATCTGAAACCCCCGAAGCATCCCCAGGCAGGACCCCCTGAACTCCCCTCGGGACCCCCAAACTCTCGGGGCAGGATCAGGGACCCCACGGAAGGGGTAAACCCCCCCCCAAGCCCCCCAAACAGGAGATGGGATTCTCCCTGGGGAGCCCCAAACACCCTTGTCAGGATCCGGCACCCTCGATATTCTCCCTGGACCCTGAACTCCCCAAATCCCCCTTGGGACCCCAAAACCCTCCCGGGCAGGACCCTGCCTCCTCCCCGGTGGTCGGGCTCCCCCAGACCTCGCTGTGCCCCTCCAGAGGCGGAACACGGCCCCGGTGCGGCGTAGTGAACGCGTGGTGAGAACCCCGAACCCCCCGGAACCCCCAAAACCCCCTCGACTCCCTGACCCCCCCGTGACCCCTAACCTCCTCCCGGTATCCCCAGCCCTCCTCCCGGGAACCCCCTAAACGCCTCTGCTGGAGCCCGAAAACCCCCCTGACCCTCCGCAGGTGTTGGGGACTCCTCGACCTCCTCTGACACCCCTGACACCGCCGTGACTCTGCTGTGTTTTGGGGACCCCTCTGAAACCCCCCTTGGTCCCCCCCTTGCCCCTCCCAACCCTCCTCACATTTTGGAGACCTCCCTGACCCTTGACCCCACGGCCTTGTTATGGGGACACCCCCTGTCTCCCCCAAACCTCCTTGATTCCCTCGACCCCACCCTGCTTTGGGGACTACCCTGACCCCCTCCTTTGCTTCCCCGTCTTGGTCCCACTTGAACGCCCAACCCCCATGTTTGGGGACACCCCTTAACTCGGCCTATGTTTTGGGTCCCGCCGACCCCATTTTGCCCCCTCCTCGTTTTTGGGGCACCCCCGCGACCCCCCAGGGCTCCTCGCTGGACAGCGTTCCCCAGCGGAGCACCCTGCCCAGGTACGGGGGATTTGGAGGTGCTGGGGGATCTCAGGGATGTGGGCGGGAGGAGGAATTTGGGGGAGATCCCAAGAGGTTTTGGGGTGCTGGGGGAACTCGGGGAGGGTTGGGGGGTTGAGGGGGGCGTTAGAGTGCTGAGAGAGTCCCGGAGGCTCAAATTCTCTCCATTGGGTTCTGGGGGTGCCGCCCCCAGTTCTCAGTCCCTCCTTTCCCCCAGGACTCCTCGCGCCCCCAGCCCCGAGGTCTCCCCGTTCCCCGCCCTGGACCTGACGTTCGTGACCGAGCGGATCCTGAGCGTGGGGGTCCCGGGGAGCGGCGAGGGGGGTCCCGGGAAGCACCTGCGGCACCTGGCGAAGCTCCTGGGGGCGCGGCACGGCCCCAACTACACTGTGAGGGCAATGAGGGCAACTGGAGGGGTCCGGGAGGGCTGTGGAGGGCACTGGGGGGGCTGTTGGGAGCACTGGGGGAGGTCGAGGGGGGCTGCGGGGGCCACTGGGCGGGGGACAAGACACGAGGGACGGACCCGGGGGTGGCGGGGGGCTGGGATGTTGGGGGTTCCAGGGGTGGGCTGGGGGTCCGAGGGCAGTTTCGGGGTCGCCTCGGGGGGTCCGGGCTCTCCCCGACCCCCCCCGTGCCCCCCCAGATTTTCAACCTGTCCGGGAAGCGCCGCGACCTCACGCGCCTGAACCCCAAAGTGAGGGGGGATCCGGGAGTATCTTGGGGGTAGGAGGGTCCCCCCGGGAGATTCGGGGCGTCCTGGAACATGCGGGGCTCTCGGAGGGGTCCCGGGGATGGGTCTCGCGGGTTTGGGAGATCCTCCGCTCGGTTTTGGGGGTCCGGGGGCAGGTCCCGCGGGGCTGGGAGGGTGCCGGGGGATGGGGGGAGTTGTCCTGGGGGTTGCGGGAGTCTCAGGGGGTGCGGGGGTTCCTGGGGGGGTCCCTGCGGGGTTGGGAGTGTCTCGGGAAGGGATGTCCTGGGGAGGGTGAGGGTTCCGGGGGCATCCCGAGAGGTTTGGGGTCCCCCCGCGGTGTTTGGGGTTCCGGTTCTGAGGTCCCCCCCAGGTGTTGGATTTCGGGTGGCCGGAGCTTCTTGCCCCCCCTCTGGAGCTGCTCTGCTCCGTCTGTAAAGCGCTCGAAGGGTGTCTGGGGGGGCACCCGCGCAACGTGGCCGTGCTGCTCTGCAAGGTGGCGTGGCCGGGGAGGGTTGGGAGCCTCTGGGGGCGCTTTCCGTGGAGTTTGGGGGCTGGGGACAATGGGAGGAGTCTGCGGGGCAATTGGGCGGGCACTGGGTGGTACTGGGGGGCAGGGAGGGGCACTGGTGAGGGCACCGGAGAGGGTACTGGGGGTTACTGGGATGCACTCGGGGCTATGGGGGGCACTGGGTGGTACTGGGGGTGTCAGTGGGGGTGTCAGTGGGGGTGACACCGAGAAGCACTGGGGGGTACTCGGGGATGTGGGGGGGCACTGGGTGGTACTGGGGAGGCTCTGGGTGACATCCGGGGGTCCCTCGGAGATATGAAATGGTACGGGGGGATACTGGGGGGTACTGAGAGTCCTCACCCGTCCCCCCACCCTCCCCCAGGGCAGCAAGGCCCCGGTCGGGGTGGTAGTGGGGGCATTTCTGCACTACAGCGACGTGTGGGGCAGGTGAGGGGGTACCGGGGGTCTTTGGGGGATCGGAGGGATTAAGGGGGGGGGGCTTGGAGGGTTTACGGGGGTTATTGGGGGGGCTGGGGGGGATTTATAGGAGGTTGTGGAAGGTTGGGGGGCAGAGTGGGGGGGTCAAAAGGAGAATTCTCACCTTCAGAGGTGGCCCAGAGGGGTCAGGGGTGGGGAAGCTGTGGGGAGGCTGAGGGGGGTCATGGGGGGTTTAAGGGGGTCATGGGGAGGACTTGGGCTATGGAGAAATTAAGGGGGGCTTGGGGGAGTCTTAGGGGTCCCGGGGAGTCGCGGGGGCTTTGGGGGTACCCTGACCCCCACTTTTGGCCCCCCAGCCCCGAGCAGGAGCTGAACGCGCTGAGTATGAGGAGGTTCTGCGAGGAGAAATTGGGGGACGTCCTGCAGCCCTCCCAGCGCAGGTTGGGGGGTTTAAGGGGGACGGGTCCCGGGTGGCTTTAGAGGTCCTAGGGACTGTGGTGAGGTTATGGGGTCTGGGGGGAGGGGGTGTCAGGGGAGGTCATGACGGGATTTGGGGGAGTTGGGGTGTTTTGGGGGTGATTTTGGGGAATGGTTTTTGGGGGTTGTTTTAGGGTTATTTTTGGAGTGTTTCTTAGGGCGATTTTTGGGTGGTTTTGGAGTGATTTTTTGGGATGCTTTTAGGGTATTCTAGGAGTAACTTTTGGTGTGGGTTTAGGGTGGTTTCTGGGATGGTTTTGGGGTGATTCTTAGGGGTGTTTTGGGGTGGTTTTGAGGTGATTTTTGGTGTGGTTTCAGTTGGTGTTTGGGATCATTTTGAGGGGATTTTTGGAGTGTTTTTGGGGCGATTTGGGGTTCCACTCATGCCCCCACCCAGGTACACAGAGGATTTTGGGGCACTGCTCTCGGGGCGACTCCGCCTGAACAGCTCCCCCCAGTTCCTGCACCACGTCCTGCTGCCCCCCCTGCCCGCCTACGACCCCCCTGATGGTCAGTTTGGGGTGGGGGGATACCCCAGCAACCCCCCAGGGCCCCCCAGTGATATCCCCGTATCTCCCCCAAGGTTGCCGCCCCTTCCTCAAGATCTACCAATCACTGCAGCTCGTCTACACCTCGGGGGTCTAGTGAGTAACACCCTTCCCCACCCCAAATCTGACCTCCCCTGCACCTCGGGAGGTCCCCGGGGCCTCCCAAACCTCACTCCCTCCTGCTGTGCCTGTTGGGGGCGTCCCGGCCCCTCCCCCAAATCTCACATTCCCCACTGTGCCCATTGAGGGGTCCCGGGGCACTCCCAAAGTTTACAACCCCACCCCCCAAACCTGCATGTCAGAATGCGAACCTCGACCCCCCCTTTGGAGGGGTCCAGGGGCTCCCTCCGATTTTCCCAAGTGCTCTCCAGGTGCTGGGGTTTCAGGGAGTACCCCTAATCTTGACACCCCCCCCCAAAACTGACTGCCCCAAGCCTGCTCCCCAAACTTTAACCCCCCCAAAATGCTCCCCCTTTCTTCTCCCAGCAGCGCCCCCCCCTCGCAGTCGCTCTGTGTCACCCTGGAACCGGCGCTGCTGCTCAAGGGGGACGTGATGGTGAGGGAGGGGAATCGGAGGACGAGGGGGGAGGCCGGGGGGTTCTCAGAGGGTCGTGGGGCGGCTCGCGGGTGGCGTGCGGGGAAGGCACGACCCCCCCTACCCTTTGTGTGTGTGGCTCCCCCCAACTCACCTGTCCGTGTTCCCCCAGGTGCGCTGTTACCACCACCGGCGGGGGGGGCGCGAGGCGGTTTTTGGGGTTCAGTTCCACACGGGGACCCTGCGCGGACCCCGCCTGAGGCTGCGCCGGGACGAGCTCGACCTGGCCTGGCAAGGTGGGGGCGCGGGGGAGTGCGAGGGGCTGGAGATCAGAGGGAGCTGGGACAACTGCGGGCTCTGGATGGCTTCGGGTTTTGAGGGGGCACGAGAGGACGGGGAGAGTTTGGGGATGCTTAGGGGGCTGGGGTGGGGTTGTGGGGAGAGTCCTGGGGTGACTCGGAGGGTGCCAGGAGAGGGGACACAGGGGGATTTGGGGGCACAGATTACGGGGACATGCCCCAGTTCCCCTGTGCCCCCCCCCCAGACGAGAACAAGGAGGGCAGACCTGGGGGAATCTGGGCGTGCAGAGGCAGATGAGAGCTGGGAATGGGCGATTGGGGGGATACAGGGGGATTTGGGGATGCAGATTATGGGGACGCCCCCCGCCCGGCCAAACCGCCCGTCATGCCTTTCCAGACCAGCGCTTCCCCCCTGACGCCACCGTCGAGTTCATCTTCTCCTCAGGCCCCGAGAGGGTCGAAGGTGAGTTTTGGGGGGCGGAGACGCCCGGGGATACCCCGCCGGGCTCCCTTTTCACTGCCCACCCCTCCTTCCCTCCTCCCCCAAGGCTGGGTCCCCCCACGCGGCCCCCCCGCCTCCCCCATCGATTACGGGGTGCAAGACCCCGCAGTTCGGCGTGACTCCTACGATGGGCACTGGGACAGCCCCGAGGGTAAGAGGGGGTCGGTGGGGTCCCCAAGGCATGGGGGGCGGAAAAGGGACCCCATAGCCTGGGGTTTGGGGCACTCGGGGCGGGTCTCAGGGTGCTGGAGGGTGTTGGGGTGACCTGGAGTGTCAGGGGTGGCTGGGGCGATTTGAGGGGCTGAGGGTGTTCGGGGGTTTCAGGGAAGCCCCGCGATATGGGAGGGTGGGGATTTGGGGGAGGCCTGGAGAAAATTCGAGGAACTGGGGGAGCACGGGGGGCTTTGGGGGGCGATATGGGCGTACGGGAGGGGTCCCCCATGGCCTGAAGGGGATGGGGGAGGAGACAGGGGGTCCCGGGGTGTTCTGGGTTGGGTTTTGGGGATGCAGGGAGAGGGGTTTTGACAGCCCTTTCCCCTCCCCCAGAGCTCTCCCACACTTGGGGGCCCCTGGATGGGAGCCCCTATGCCCGCGTGCAGAAGAAGGGGGGACCCTCCCCACCCGGGGGGGACTCTGACTCTCCGCCCCCACCTGGAGCCCCCCATGGCCGCCCCCCACCCCCCACGGCTGCTGAGCGTCGGGAGTTGGAGCAGCTGCTTGGGGGGTTCGGGGTACAGGGGGGCCGCAAGACCCCCGGCCCAGGGGAGGAGCCCCCTGACACACCTGAACCGCTCAGGACCCCCACAGTCTATGGGACCCCCGAACCACTCGGGACCTCAGCACCCTACAGGAATCCCACATCCTACAGGACCCCAATATCCCTTGGAACCCCGATATCCCACTGCACCCCCACATTCCATGAGACCCCGATATCCCATAAGAGCTCCCCCTCCCAGGGGACCCCCACTTTCCATGGGACCCCTGCTCCCCACAGCCCCCTCACATCCTGCGGGACCCTAACACCCCACAGCTTCCCCACATCCTATGGGGCCCCCAGGTCCCAGGGGTCCCCCACACCCTATGACACCCCAAAACCCTACGGGACCCTGGTGCCCCACGTGACCCTGACACTCCATGCCCCCCCAGCATCCCAGGGGTCCCCAACTTCCTATGGGACGCCAGCACCCCGTGGCTCCCCAGTATCTCCCGGGACTCCAACACTCCACGGGGTCACAGCACCCTATGGGACCCCAATATCCCACAGGACCCCAATATCTCGGGGGTCCCCGACATTCCATGGCACCTCACTATCCCAGAACACCTTGTTGCCCAATAGCACCCCAGTATCCCAGGGGACCTTGATATTCCAGGGGTCACCAATACCCTACAGCCCCCCAGCTGGGACCCCAACATCCCTGGAGACCCCAACACCATATGGGACCCCAACATCCCAGGGTTCCCCATCACCCTATGGGACCCCACCATCTCATGGATCCCCAGCATCCCAGGGCCCTCACACTCCCCATAGCCCCCCACCAGCCCAGAAGTCCCCAACATCCTATAGCCCTCCAATATCCCACAGCACTGCAGTAATCCATGAGACCCTGACACCCTATGGGACAGCTATATCCCAGGAGACCTCAGCCCCCCACAGCCCCCCGACATCCTACAGCCCCCCAAAGCCCCATGGTGCTCCAGTATCCCCTGGGGTCCCAATCTCCCACATCACCCCAATATCCGAGGCACTCCCAGCCCCCCACGGGACCCTGATTTCCCATGACCCCCCGGCATCCTGCAGCCCCCCAGTAGCCCACGGGACCCCCTCACTTCACAGCCCCCCAGCATCCCATGGGATCCAGATATCCCACAGCCCCATTGCACCTCACAGCCTCCCAGTATCCCACAGTCCCTCGAGCCCTTGGGCCCCCCTCACCCCCTGGGTCCCCCCATGCCCCCCACTGTGCCGACGAGCCAGCCTGGCCTCCCCCCGGGACTCCCCAAAACGAGGGGTGCAGCGCTCGCTGTCTGAGGGGTTCCCCCCGTGGGGGGGCTACGGGCGCCCAGTCGCGGGGGGGTACCTGCTTTTGGGAGGGCTCTCGCCCCTCTGCCCCTGTCAGGACTGCCAGGGCTGGGGGGGCGTCTCCCCGCTCCCCACCCGCCCAATTTATGGCAGGCATGGCTGGGAGGGACCCCCCGCGCCCACTCTGGAGCCCCCAAGTTGCCCCCATTGCGGCCGCCCCGGGTTGGGGCTGGAGCGGGGACACCCGCCTGGAAAAGGGGGCTACGATCCCCCCGCCATGGGGGAGCCCCAGGAGCCAACAGGTAAAGATGGGAGGGCAAAAGGATTAATGGGGGTCCTGGGCGGTATTAGGGACATGGAGGAGATGTAAAAGGGCTGTGGGGGCTTCTTGGGGGTGTTGTGGGGCATTGAAGGGGCTATTGGGAGGTCCTAGGGGGGGATCTGTGGGAGGTAAAAGGGTTCATGGAGGGGGTCTGGAATGGTGATGGGCGGATTGAGGGGGGTCTAAAGGGGTTGGGGGTGCTTCTGGGGAGGGTTCGTGGCCACAGAGGGGCTGGGGGCGCCTTGGGGGAGCTGAGGCATAAACTGAGGGAGATTCGGGGGAGTTTGGCGGGTTTAAAGGGGTTCTTGGGGGAACCGGGGGGTGTTGAGGAGAGGCAGGGGGCAAAGGAGCCACTGGAGGGAGGTTTTTGGAGGCCCCCTTAAAAAGAACTTCTGGGGGTCGAACTCCCCTCTCTCTGTGACCCCAGGGCGACGCAGTCCCATTGAGGGGATCCCCTGGCCGGACGCCCCACGCGCCCTCCCCGAGTCTCCCCGGGCCCCCTCCCCCGGCAGCGGCACCCCCGGGTCCCCCCCGCCCCCGCAACCGCCCCTGCCCGAGAAGCGACATCCCCCGGCCCCGGGGGGACCCCGGGACCCCTCCTCACCCCAGCGCAGCCCGGGGGGGGCCCAGGGACACCCCTCGGCTGGGGCGGGGCCGGGCGGGACCCCTCCCGGTGGCACCTTCGCGCAAGACACGACCAAGTTCTGGTACAAACCGGGGCTGTCCCGGGAGGAAGGTACGGGGGGGGTGGGGGGAACGGGGCGCTGGGGACGCCCGGGGGATTGGGGGGGGGGGGTGCATGGGGGCCAGAAACTCCTAGGGGGTTTTGGAAGGGATGGAGTTTGGGGCGTCTTGGGGGGTTATTAGGGCGTATGGAGGGGCTGGGGGGGTGTTTGAGTGGGATCAGGGGAACATAGAGGGGGGTCAGTGAGGGGGCGGTCGGTGGGGCTGTTGGGGGCTGGGGGGGAGAACGGTGGGGGTCGGGGCGGGATTTATGGCGGGAGTCCCGGGTGAGGTCTGTGGGTGGCGGGAGTCAGTGGGGTCTCCCCGTGCGCCCCCTCCCCTCCGTGTGACCCCCGCGTGCCCCCCAGCCGTGTCCCTGCTCAAGGCGGCCCCTCCCGGCTCGTTCCTCGTCCGCCGCAGCAGCAGCTTTCCAGGGGCGTTCGGGCTCGCCCTCAGGGTGGGGGTCCCGCCCCCCCGCGCCACCGCCAGAGCGGGTATGAACCCTCCCAAATCTCTCCCGACCCCCACAGACCTCTCCAGTTCCATAAACATCCCCGGCATGCCCCAGATCCACCTCCCCCGCTATGGAATATTTGGGGGCCGGGGGGGCGGGGGTCTCGGGCATCTCCCAGCTTTCTGACACCCCCAACACCCCAGGGACCCCTGAAAATCACCCCAGATTCCCCAGCAGCAGCCGCCAAAACCACCCCTAGACCATCCCCATGCAGTGTTTGGGGTCGTGGGGAGGGGGGGTGTGCATAGTTGGGGGGCGGGGTCTGCCAGGTGTGGCTGGACACCTTCGACACACCAAGAACCCTCCCAGATCCCCCCCATGGACACCCTCAAATGCCCCATAGGCATCGGGGGGTGCTGTGGGGGGTAGGGTGGGGGTCTCAAGCGTCTCCCTGGCGTCTGACTCCCCACGGCCCCCCAGGGGACCCTCAGGAGCAGCTGGTCCGGCACTTCCTGATCGAGACGGGCCCACGAGGGGTCAAAATCCGGGGGTGCCCCGAGGAGCCTTACTTTGGTGAGGGGGGCTCGAGGGGAATCTGGAGGGGTCTCTGAGGGTCTGAGGGGGGAAGTCAGTGGGAGGAGCTATGGGGGTCAGTGGGGTCTCAAGGTGAACTCAGGGCTTACAGGGGTCGGGGGAGGGTTGGGATCCGGGAGAATCTGTGGTGGCTTCGGGGAATCAGCGGGGGTTTTGGGGTGCCCTGACCCCTCTTCTCCACAGGGAGCCTCCCGGCGCTGGTGCTGCAGCACTCGATCACACCCATCTCGCTACCGTGCACCCTCCGCATCCCCCACGCAGGTGGGCACCCCAAAAACTGCGGGAACACCCAAAAACTGTGCGGACAACCCAAAACTCTCATGTGACACCCCCAAAACCCCGCGGGGACACCCCAAAAGAACCTGGGAGCTCCTCCAAAAGCTCCCCAGGGAAACCCCCAAAATCCAAGAAGGAAGACCTCAAAAACAGCGGTGACACCCCAAAATCCCCACGGGGACATTCCTGAACACCTGCTGAGGCACCCCAAAATCTCAAGGATACCCCAAAATCGCAAAATCCCAATACCATGGGAGCTCCTAAAACCGTGGGAATCCACAAAATTGCGGGGACACTCCTAAACGGTGGGGACCCCCCCAGAAAGCAGATGGAACCCCCCAGACACTCCTCCAGCCCCCTAAATCCCCCCCGAATTCCCCCAACCCCCTAGTTTCCCCTGCCAGAGAGTTCTGGACAGTTCCTGGTGGGGCACGGGGTAGTCCCGGCTGCCCCCCCCCAACCTTGTGCCCTCCTTCCCCAGAGCTGCAGGAGGGGGCCCCGGACCCCCCTGGACCCCCCAATGTCAGCACGGCCGGAGCCCTCCTGAGGCAGGGGGCAGGTGGGACTGGGGGTACTGGGGCAACTGGGCACACTGGGGCAAATGGGATTTGGGATACTGGAGTGTACCAGGGGCACTGGGGGTGGTACTGGGGATACTGGAGTGGGGGGCACTGGGATGGGGGGGAGTTACTGGGGTGGTGCAGGCACTGAAATTGGGTCACTTGTGTGGGGTTGGCATCCGGACTGGGAGCACTGCGGGAGCTGGTCCCGATTTTGGGGAGGCTGTGCCAGTTTTGGGCAGCTTCCTCCCCACTGACCCTCCAGCCTGCTCTGTGCTGTTCCTGGGCTCGGTGGGAACCGAGGCCCTGACTGGGCCCCAGGCTGTGGCCAAGGCCGTGGGGTCCCTTCTGGAGGGGATTGCGAGTGCAGGGGGGTCTTCCCAGCCCCCCTCCAGCCCCGTGCACTTCAAGGTGTCAACACAGGGGATCACCCTGACGGACCGGCAGCGCAAGTGAGGGACCCCCAAACCCCCAAGCCAAGAAACCCTCCAAACCCAGACCCCTCTAACCCCCCCCAATCACCCCTGTCCCCCAACCCTCCCCAAACCACCCAACCCCTACATCCAGAGCTCTTCAAACCAAAATCCCCTCGAACACCGACCCTCTAAATAAACCCACCAATACCACCAGTTCCTCAAAATCTCCCAACCCCCAAACACCAACACCTCAAACCCTCTCAAATGCCCCCAAACCCCCACCCCCTGAACCACCAACCCACTAAACCCCTAATCCTCCAAGCAACTGATCCCCCAAACCTCGACATCTCCCAAGACCAACCCTGACCTTCTCCCCAAACCCCTCGGCGCCCACCGACCCTGGCCCAGAAACCTGCCCTGCCCCCCCCCCCCTCCCCCCGCCAAACCCCACCCCTCACCTGTGCCCACCGCCCCCAGGCTCTTTTTCCGCCGGCACTACCCTGTGAGCAGCATCACCCACTGCGGCACTGACCCCCAGGACCGCAGGTGAGGGGAGGGCACACAGAGGGCACAGGGGGACCCCCAATCACCCAAACCCTCCCAGACCTCCCAACGCCTTTAACCCCCCAGGTGGATGAACCCCGACGGGACCGCAGCCAGGTACATGGAGAGACCCCCAGAACTGAATCCCCCAGAAAGGAGGGCAGCACAGATCTGACTCTGGCCTTGCCCCTTCCTCCCTGCTGGCCCCCCCAGGATTTTCGGGTTCGTGGCCAAGCAGGCAGGAGCACCTGGGGGGGGCAACGCATGTCACATGTTTGCGGAGCTGGACCCCGAGCAGCCAGCGAGGGCCATAGTTACCTTCGTCACCAAAGTCCTGCTGGGAACGCGGAACTGAGAGACCCCAGGGACCTCCCCGGGACCCCAGAAACCATCTGGGGACTACCAAAGTCCCCCGAGGCAGGGATCCTCAGGGGCACCCTCAAAACCCAGTGGGACTCCCCCCGCATCTCCACCAAGGTCCTGCTGGGGACACAACCTTGAGGGACCCCCAGAACCCCCTGGGACCTCCAAAAATGTCTGGGGATGCCCAAAACCCCCAGTCCACCATTCCAAGGGGCGGACAGAGGGACACACATAACCAAACCCCTTGCCATAATCATCACCATCACCAAGGTCCTGAACACCCCCAAACCCCCCCAAGGCTTCCCCAAAACCATCCCTGGACCTCCCAAACACTCCTCGACACCCCCGATTTGGGGAGAGCACAAGGGGATGCCCATAATCACCCTCACCACCATCTTCATCACCAAAGTCCTACTGGATTTCTCCCCAAACTCCCTGCAAGACCCCTCCCCCAACATCTCAAAAACACTCTCCAGACCCTCCCACCCCCTCTTGGAGGCCCCCCAAAACCTACTGCACCCCCTGAACTGCCCTCTCAAGAGAGGGGGGCTGGTAGAAAAGGGGGCACAGGGACACCCCTGCTATCTGGGGGTTCCTGGGAGAACCCAAATAAATCCAGATTTATTTTGGTGTAAGAAATGGGTTTATTTGATGAGGGGGGGCATGGGGACACCCCCTCATGTGCAAACGTCAAAGGGGACCCCAAAACCAGCCCAGCCCCCACCAAAGAACTGGGGGTCTGGGGGGTCCCACGGGATTGGAAGGGCCGGGTTACATTCATGAAGGGGGGAACCCCTAATTCTGCCCCCTGGAGCCCCACAAGAATGTGAAGCGCTGGAAGAGATGGCGGGGCACAGGTGTGATCTGGGGGGGGCACTGGAGAGTCAGTGGAGTGGAAGGGGTTGGGGTGACTGGAGAGAGTCAAAAGGGTGATTTGGGGGGTTCTGGGGGGTGCACAAGATTCACCAGTGGTGGAAGGGACAGGACTGAGACCCCCCAAAGCCACCTGAAGCAGTCATTGGGATAACTGGGGGGGGGCAGGATTGAGTCCCCCAAAAACATGGGGGTGGGGCAGGAATGGGCCCCCCAAAAATATGGTGGAGGCCATGGTTGAGACCCCCAAAAACCACCTTGGGGGGCAAGTACACAGTGGTGTACTTTTGAGAGGCCAATGGAGGGATTAAATTAGGGGACCCCCCCTCAAAGAGTCCCCAAAGGGCAAAATTATGGGGGGGGGGGACAGGAGTGAAACCCCAAATACCACCTTGGGGGGGGGCCTCCATTGTTGTGCAAACACCCTACAGTGCACTGGGAGAGCCCAGGGTGGGTCCAGGAGCACCAGAGGGTTTCAGGTTTTGGGAGTCCCACGCTGGCCCCCCCTTTATCCGCTCAGGGGGTGCAGGTCCACCTTGACCCTCTCGCCAGTGCTGAGCATCCCCACGGTGGGGAAGAGACCCCCAGGGGGGACCCCAACCTCCCTACGCCCCACGACTGTCCCGTTCCGCGTGAAGAACACCTGGGGGGCACAAATTGGGAGGGTCACCCCTATATTAGGAGGGGGCCAGGGAAACCCCATCACCCCCAAAAAAACAGAGGTACAGGGGGGAATAAGGCAAGGAAAGATGAGACAAAAGTGGGGTGAAGGGGGAATTTTGGGGAGAGTTTTTGAGGGTGCACAAAGACATGCTGGGGGTCACTCCAAACTATAAGGGGATGGCGGGAAGAAGCCAATCTCCACAAAAGTGGGGGCAAAGAGGTGAGTCACGGTAAATAGAAGCCAGTGGGGGTTGTGGGGAGATTTTGGGGTGATGGAGGGTCCAGGGGTGGGGCACAAATACATGTGGGGATCATAGACAAACGGGGGTTCATCCTAAAATATGAGTGGGGGTGGGACATCCCCCAACCTCCCAAAATCCAGCTGCTGGAGCCCCCAGACTGATTCAAAAGGATCCCAGTGGAGGACAAAGAAGAATTTTGGGGTGGAGGAGTTTTTCAGGGTACCGTTTTTTTTTCTGGTGAGGTGTCCCCACCCTTACCACGACTTTCCTGCCTTCCTGCTCCATGTCCTCCCCATCCTCTTCTTCCTCCTCCTCTTCCTCTTCCTCCTCATCCTCCTCCTCCTCCAGGTACATCACATTGCGCACCTTCACCTTCACCTCAGGGGGCTCCGAGGCATCATCGCTGTCACCTGGGACAGGGAAAAGGGTGAAGGACCCTCCCCAGGGCCCGCCCAGACTTTGGGGGTCCCAGCTCCACGATACCTTCGCTGTCCCGGCCGTAATCCCGAGGGAACATGATCCCACAGCCCATCACGTCGCCCTTGTAGCAGCGGGGGCCAAAGGGATCCCCCACCCCGCTGCCATGGAACAGCTTTCCGTCATCTGGGGGGAGACCCCGAATTAGAAGGATCCCCCAGTTCATGGGGGAAACCCCCAGAAACCCTCCATGGCGGTGCACCCCAAAAAAAGGAAGAGAAAGGGGCAAAAGGTAGAGAAGGAGGAGGGGGAAACGGAGAAGGCGACAACTGGGGATGGAGGGGTGCACAAAGGGACCCTCAAATCAGGAGGGACTCCTCAGGTCATGAGGGGGACCCCTCCCATGGAAGTGCACCCCAAAAAAAGGAGGGAAATAGGCCTGAGAAAAGTGGAAGGAAGAAGAGGACAAAGGGCATGAAAGGGCAACGGGGGAGAAAGGAGGGAAAAGGGGGGAAAAGGGAGAGGCCATGGGGACCCCCCCAAGGGGCTGGAAGCCACCCCTCAGACTCTCAGTGGGAGTGCACCCCAAAAAACAAGGAGGAAACTGGGTTGGGAAAGGAAGAGAATGAAGGAAAAAAAAATGGAGGAAGGGAGAAGGGAAGAGGGAGGGGTCATGGGGATCCCTCAAGTTAAGGGGGACCCCCAAGGTCATGGGGGAGATCCCCAGACCCTCATTATAGGGCTGCAACCCAAAATAGGGGGTAAAAATGGGAAAGGGATTTTCAGGGGGAGAAAGAATAGAAGGAGGTCCCACTATTGGGGTCCTGCGTTTGGGAGGGGGGGGGGTCCCGCCCATTTTGGGGGTCTCCCCCACTTTTGGGGGGCTCACCCGCATGATAGGCCACCGAGCCCCTGCTCCAGCCGGGGTGACGATTTTTGGGGTAATCCTGGGGGGGCACAGGGGAGGGAGGTGAGGGCAATGTGGGGGGCCCAGCCACCCCAACCCTCTGGGCCCAAATTTTTCCCCCCAAACTCTCATTTTTGACACCTCCCCATCTTTCCATCCAGCCCCGAACCGGTGCAGAGGTCTAGCCCCCTCCCCCCAAACCCGCTCCCCCAAATCTGAGCCCCCTCCCCACCTTCATTGGCCACTCTCAACCCTGAAGGAGGCTCCATCCGCCCTTTACTCCCCCTGTAAGCCCCCGGGCAACCACCCCACTTCCCTGCCCCTCCCAGCTCCGTACTTATCTCCATCCACCCCAGTCCCCCGACTCCAATTCCGAGCCCCCCGCGCACCTTCCTGGCCACGCCCAAGGCGATGTAGCACTTCTCGCCCGGGTCCAGGATCTCCAGCTCGAAGTAGTGGCTGCGGGGGCTGAGCGGCCGCCGGGTCTGGGCCAGCCCCACATCCACGATGCTCTTCCCTTTCCCCACGTATTCCAACACCTGGGGGGGGGCGCGGAGTGGGCTCAGAAAGGGGGGAAAAAGGGGCACCTCCCAATCTGAACCAGCCCCAGATCCGTGAAATTCATCCCCATCTCTACCTAATAACAACACCTGGGTGGGTTTAGGGGGTCCCGGGGGAATCTGGGGGATCACAAAGGCTGAGGGGGGGGCACCGAGGGTCGGGGGGGCACGCACAGGAGATTTCAGCAGCACCCAAGAACCCCCCGAGTCCCAACGTTGCTGCTGTGACCTCCTTTACCCTGCCCCCCTGTCATGGCCCCCCATTTCACCCTCCGCAGGACTGGGGACACCTCTTGTCCCCTCCCCAAAACTGTTCTTACTCGAACTCCCAGGCCCAAATTTTCCCCACCCCATAAATTTTCATAAATTTCTGACCTCTGCACCCAGGGAGGGGGTCCAACCTCTTCCAACAGACTCCCCCCCCTCAGTCCTCATTCTGAGCTCCCTTCTCACTTCCCTGGGCCATCCCCAGTCCTGGCTGAGGCTCCAGCCCCACTTTTTCCCTCTTCCGGCCCCCTGACCCCCCCGAAACCCCCGAGTTTCCGGGTGCTCACGGAGCCGCAGAGCCGCACGTCATGGAGCCTCCCCCACTCCTCCTCCAGGCTGTCCACCAGCATCGCGCCCCCCTCGTCCTCGGGGGGCCCAGGCGGCGGCAGATGCAGCCGAACCTCTTCCCCCAGCGAGTGCAGCCCCACGGCTGGGAACAGCCCCGGAGGCGACAGTGGCACCCCCAGACCCCCCACCTGCAATTAAGGGGAGTCAGGGGGTGCACGGGACTCGGGAACAAGGGCACCCCCCAGGCCCCCCCATTTGGGATTCAGGGAAACACCGAAGTGGGAAGTAGGGAGCTCTGGAGGCTTTGGGGTTTCAGAAGATTTGGAGGTTCCCCCATCACCTGTCCGTTCTTTGTGAAGAGTAGCTGGGGAAGGGGGCAAAAGGAAGCCCTGTTTGGGGGATTCTGGGAGGTTTAGGGGTGCCCAGGTGAATTTTGAGGGTGCTCTGGGGCAGGGTAGGGGTCCCCTCACCCTCTGGCCATTCTTGGTGAAGAAAACCTGGGCTGGGGGGGCCCCGAACGAGCCCCTCTCAACGCCGCAGCCGATCCGGTCCCCAGAACTGCACTTGGAGCCGAACTGGCGCCCCTTGGCCCGGCCACTGTAGAGCCTGGAGCACACCAAAAATGGGGGGCACCCCGAAAATGGGAGGTTCAGAATGGAGAAAGGGTGTCAGTAACGGGGGACCCCAAACCTGGAGCAGACCCCAAATATTGTGACAGGCCCCAGTGCCCCCAGCACCTCCCAGTCCTGTTGCCCCCGCGGCTCCCCCCAATACCCGATGCCCGAGGTCCCAAACCCTCAGTATCCTGACATCCCCCTACTATTCCGGCACCCTGATATCCCAAAGCATCTCATCCTTCATCTCACTGTCCAATATCATGACATCTCACAATATCAAGAAATTCTTTAATTTCATGATAAATTATCCCAACACCTCCCTGCTATCGCGACATTCCCCACTATCCCAACAATCCCCGCCATCCTGGCCCCGCCCCCCGCTATCCTGACACTCACTTTCCATCATCGGCGTGGTAGGCGACAGAGCCGGGCCCCCATCCCGGGGGGTGCTCGAGGCTGTGGCAGTGCGGGACCAGCCCCACGGCGATGGTGCCGCGGACCCCGCTGTCCACGATAGACACCTGGGCACGGGGCGGTGGGGTCAGGGCTCTGGACCCTCCCCGGGACAGCCCGCGCCCCCCGGACCCCCAGGCTCACCTCGAAGTAGTTGCTGTCGCGGGTCAGCGGCCGCGGGGCCACGTAACAGCCGACCTCGCCCGAGGGGCCGCGGTAGCTGCGGGGGGCGGGGAGGGCTGAGAGACCCCAAGCCCCGCCCCCCCCCCCCCCAGATCTGTGGGTGCTTCCAGATCCCGTGGGCACCCCTAGCCCCCGCTCCGTGGGTCCCGCCCCCTCCCCAGCGGGAACCCCCAGCCCCTCCTCTCCTCCTGGATGCCTCCTCCACCTCCTTGCCCGCCCCCCCAGCCACCTCCACGTGCCCCCAGGCCTCCTCCATCCCCTCACGCGCTCCCCGGAGCCCCCCAGCCGCCTTTTACGGTTGCCCCCGGCCCCCCCACCAGGGTACCTGAGGGTGTCCCCGTCCACCAGGATGTGTCGGGCGCGTTCCTGGCAGCGGAGGCCCCGATCCCGGTCCCGGTCCCGGCCCTCCCGCACCTCCCGGATCTCCCGGATCCGGCGGCGCCAGTTCAGGAACCTGAAGTGCAGGTTCAGGTCATCCATGGCGGGGGGGCTCCTGCGGGGAGGCAACGGTGAGACCTCCGAAAGGACGGGGGGCCCGGAACCCACACACCCGAAACTGACACCCCGAATCAGACGTGAACCTCTCCCAAAACCCGGGATCCCCCAAAATTGAGCCCCAAAACCACCCCGACACCCTAAACACACACCTGACGCCCCAAAATTGTCCCCCCAAACGCACCTGAACCCACAAAACTCCCCCCAAAACACAACCAATCCTCCAAATCATACCTGAACCCTTTAAACATACCTAACTCCCCAAAATACACCCGAACTCTCAAAATTAATCCACAAAACACATGCTCCAAAATACACCTAAGCCCCCTAAACACACGACTCCCTAAAATACACGTAACCGCTTAGAACTCATTGGGCCCTCCAAACACACCTGGACCCCCAAAACAAACCTGAACCCAAAAAACCCACTGGCGACCTCCCAAAACTGTCCTCCCAAACACTCACCTGAAACCCCATACACACACCTAACACACCCAAATCACACCTGCGATCCGTCTAAACTGCCACTCAACACACACCTGACCCTCCAAAACCCACACCTGGCACACCCAAATCACACATGCCAGCCCAAAACTGACCCCCAATCCCAACCCTGGCATGCCCCCAACACATCAAGGACTCCCTATTCCGAGGGTCTCCCTTTCCCAGAACCCCCCGAGGCCCCCATTCCCCCCGCACCGCGACCGCTCCCCCACCATGGGACCCCCCAGGCTTCCCGAATTCCCCTCAGGACCCCCAAATCCCTCCCGCATTCCCTTTATCGGAGTCTCCCCGTCCCCCCCGACTCCTCAGGACCCGTCCTAATGTCCTCCCGACGTCCCCACACCGCCCAATCTCCCCAGAGCCCCCCCCCCCCCGGCCCCCCAATGCCCCTTTACCAGGGGTCCCGCCCCCTCCATGGGCCGCGCTCACATCCGGGTCCCGCTCGCTTCCTCCTCCCTGCGCCCGCCCACTGCGCCCCACACACCAATCGGCACCACCTGCGCCACCGACTGACGGTGCCAATTGGAAGCTGAAGCTGAAGAGGGCGGGAGGCGGAGCCTTCCGGGGAATGCGCGTGCGCCACGATCACGTGGCGCTGCGGGCATGGGGACACGAGGCGCAATGGCGCCCCCCGGAGGACACTACAGGCAGTGGGAGCAACTGGGGAGAATTCGGGGGCCAGGAGTTACTGGGGGCACTGGGGGGAAGTGTGAGGAATGGAGGCGGAGTTGGGGGAACTGGGGAGAGTTGGAAAATAGGGGGATGGGGGGCTTTTGGGAGGACTGGGGAGAATTGGAGGATACTGGAGGCACTGAGGGGGCTTAGCTTAGGGTCAAACCAGCACGAGGGTCACACTGAGGACATGGCCGGATTAGGAGTCACTGGTTTGAACTGGGGGCACCCCTAGTTTCAGAGGGTTTCAGTGTCCCCCAGACCCAGGTTTGGGGGTTGGGGGGGCTGGGGGACAACTTCACAAACACCTCTATTGGGTGGATTTATTAGAAATGAATTAAGTAATTAATACACACATGCCTCCCCCCATGACACCACACGAGGTCAGTCACAGACCACACCTGGCCTGGTGTCTCCATGTCCCCCCTGCTGTACTTTGGGGGAGGTGGCACTGTGACCTTTTACAGCCTGGGTGTCACCTGGGGGTGTCACCTTGTTATAGGAGTAACACCATGATCTGTCACAGCTCAGTGTCACCTTGCGGTGTCCCCATGTTCTCACCCAGAGTTCATTGTGGGGGTGACAACAGGTCACCATTGGGGTGTCCCAGTGTCACTGTCACCTACACTTCATTATGCGGGTGACACTGTGACCTCTCACAGCTGAATGTCACCAGTGGGGTGCCCCAGTGTCTTGTCACCCAAAGTCCATTGTGGAATGACACCATGACCCATCACAGTTCAGTGGCCTAAGGAGGCATCCCAGTCACCCACAGTCCACTGTGGGGTGACACTGTGACCCACCACAGCTCAGTGTCCCTACTGGCTGTCTGTTTCTGTCACTCACAGTTCAGCATGGGGGGTGACACTGTGACCCCATCACTGCCTGGTGACCCCATGGGCTCTTCCCATGTCCCTGACCCTGTCACACCCTGGTGTTCCTGTTGAGCTATCCCAATATTCCTGTCCCAGCCAGGTATTACTGTCCTTGTCCCTGTCAAATCCCAATGTTCCATCAAACTGTCCCTGTGTCGCTGTACAGCTGTCTTCGTGCTTCTGCCACTGTCACATCCCAGTGTCTCTGTCCTTGTCGCATTCTGTCGGTCTCCCTGTTGCACCTTGGTGTCCTCACCGAGCTGTCTTGGTGTCCCTGTGCCACCCCAGCATCCCCATTCCTATCACACCCCAGTGTCCTCACTAAGCTGTCCTGGTATCCCAGTCACATTCTGGTGTCCCTGTTCCTATTACACCCCAACATCCCCATTACACCCCTATGTTCCTGTCAAGCTGTCCCAGTCACACCCCGGTGTCCTCACTGAGCTGTCTCAGTGTCCATGTCCCCATCACCCCCAGTGTTCCTGACACATCCTCAAACTGTCCCAGTGTCCCCATCACATCACATCCCAGCTGAGCTGTCCCAGTGTCCCTGTCCCAATGTCCTCGTCACTCCCCAGTGTCCCCCTCGAGCAGCCCCTCGCCCCCTACCTTCAGCCCCTCATCCCCACGGGTGGTGCCCAGGACCCCCCCAGCTGCGCCCAGTGCCACCAGCGCCGCCAGGGCTGCAGCCCCAAACACCCCCCGTGTCCCCATGGGGTCACCAGGCAGTGCTGGCAGCACCAGTGACACCCCCAGGCCAAGGGGCAGCCGCAGCCACCGCGCTCCTCCTGCCGCATCCCCTCCCCGCTCCATCCGGCGCCGCAGGAATGCCATGGCTGGGAAGTAAATCCCACAGGAGAGCTGCAGCACAAGCACGGCAAGGAAGTCACAGGGTGGGTACAGTGGCAGTGCCAGGACCAGAAGAGCCAGTGCCAGGAGTAGGACAGAGCTGGGCAGGAGCTGCAGCGGCTGCAGCCGGAGCCTCCCAGTGACTCCACGCCGGAACAGGGCTGAGCCCACAGCACTGGCAGCCATGAATCCCGAGAAGGCAATTCCCAGTGGGATCCCATGAGGCTCCAGGACAGGTGTCCAAAGGAAGGCAAAGATGAGGAGGATGCTCTCCACAAGGGCCTGGACCAGCCCCAGGAGCAGCGCTCGCGGATCAGATAGGAGGCCCCGAAGGCCTTCTCCACAGGCCTTACTGCAGGGCCGGCTCTTCCCATAGTTTTCATCCCAGTTTTTCCCAGCAAAGATCCCTGAGAGTGCCAGGAAGGGCACGGCCACCAGGAATGGGGCCACAGGGCCCAGCGCCAGCCCCTCAGCCACCAGCTCAGCTACCAGGCCAGCTGCCATGGCCAGGCCACTGTTCCAGAGTGCCACACGGGAGAAGGTGCTGGGAATCCACTCGGCTGGGAAGTCATGGCGCTCCAGGTGCTCATGGATGTACCACGACTCAAAGGCAGAGAAGAGCAGAGAGGTGCCGAGCCCCGCCAGGACCCGGCCAGCTGCCAGTGCCAGGAAATCCCGGGAGAGCTGCAGCAGGCAGGACACGGAGCACAGCCCCGAGGACAACACACAGGACTTTTTCCGGCCAAGCCGATCCACAAAAACTCCAGAGATAAGGCCAAAGGTGACGTTGGAGGCAAAGCCGCAGGAGTAGAGGGCAGCGATCTGGCTGCGCAGGAAGCCTCGGCTATGCAGCAGCTGGAACAGCAGTGGGCCCTGCAGCCAGTCCGCAGCCAGCGCCGGGAGGTATCCCAGCAGGAATTCCCGCTGGAAGCGGCAGAACGCAGGGTTGGAGGGTGAGGGGCGGCGTGGGGGTGGCTCCAGAGCCAGGAAGGTAAGCAGGAGGAGGGCGAGGGCGGAGCAAGGCAGCAGAAACATGGTGGGGAGGGGGCTCAGAAGGGCCTGGGGAAGGAAAAAGGGGGATCCATGGAGGGTTATAAGGACCCCCAGCCCCTAAAACAAACCATGGTAAGTTATATGGACCTCCAGCATCACAGATACACCACAAAATCCCCCACAACTCCTCCATAGGCCGCATCACCCTTCCCAAGCCCACACAGACACCACCCAACCCCACAGAACCCCCATGGACCCCAAACCCCACTAGTTACCCACAACTCCCACAGACCTCCATACCCCCCAAGAGGACCCACACGCACGCTCCAGATCCTCCACAGGCCTCGCACAGAATCTCCATAGGCTTCCCATAGTACCCTCGCCCCCGCAGATCCTCTTTAAGCCCCCCATATACCACCTACAGCCCCACACAGCCCCCTTCCACTCCTCATAGCCTCCCCCGACCCCAGAGTTGCCCCATAGGACGCCCCAGACACGTCTCAGACCCTCCAAAGCCCTTCCACCGCTTCCGGCAACTCCCGGACCCCTCAGGGACCCCATACCCCCGGACCCCTCAGGGACCCCATACCACCGGTCCCCAGCGGCGTCGCAGCTGCCCCACGGCGCCTCCGCGGAGCCACTTCCGCTTCCTGTCCCCATGGACGCCGCCATCTTGGCTCGTGTCACGTGACACAGAACAGCACACCCCGCCCCCGCCCCCACACACGGACCCCTCCCCACAGGTGTCCAAAGAGAGTCCCGGAGGCGCCACGGGGAGTTACGGAGACACCCTGCCACAGCGATCCCCCAGACAAGCCACGGAGGATTATGGAGACCCCCAACTACCCTCCAGAGTACCCTCCCACGGGGGGTTTTCGGCATCCCCACCCCAAAGAAACCCCCCCAGACACACCATGGGGGACTTGTGGGGACCCCCGCCCCCAGAGACCTCGTGCAAAGACCCTCGAGAAAATCCCCCCGCGCAAAACCCAGTCGTGAAACCCCCCTGGTGACCTGCCCTCCCAGTACCCCACCGTGAAACCTCCCTTTCCGTGCCTCAGTTTCTGCAGGCTCGGAAAAGAGGGGGGTCCCCCTCATCGCCCCTCACTCACCACCGCCTCCGGGGGTTCCTGGTGGGGCGCGGAGGTGGCCGGATCCCCCTCACTTGATGCTGAGGTGGGGCCGGGAGGGGGCGCGGCGCGGGGGGGGACAGCATCGAGAGGAGGGGCGGCACTGGGGGCACGGGCGGGGGTGACACAGGGGGGAACAGGGCGGGGGGTGGCACTGGGGGCAGGCGGGGGGAACGCAAAATGGGGAGCAGCAGGGGGGGCGACAGGACGGGGGGTGATATTGGGGGCAGCAGGGAAGAGGGTGTGAGGGCGGGGGGGGACACTGGGGGCAGTAGGGCAGGGGGTAGCATTGGGAAAAGGGAGGTGGGGGGTGACACTGGGGACAGGGGACTGGGGAGCACCAGGCGGGGTGGCAGAGAGGGTGACAGGGCAGGGGGTAGCAGGGTGGGGCGCAGCAGGGCGGGGGGCAGAGGGGCGGGTGGCACTGGGGGCAGCAGGGGGGGAGTAAGCAGAAGGGGCAGGGCGGCGAGCAGAAGGCGGGGGTGCAGCACGGGGGGAGGTGACATGGGGGGTGACAGCGCGGGGAGGTTCCCCCGCGCCGACGGGGCCGGGGTCGCGGCCAGCCCAGCCCCATGGCCGAGCCGCCCTCCCCGCACCCCACAGTCACCCCCGCCCCCTCCCGGGGATTTACCGGGCAAAGCGGCTGAACGGGTGGAGGGGGGGGGGGGGGGGCACGTGGCGGCACCCGTGGGTGAGGGACATGGAGACATGAGGACACAGGGGACATGGGGTCACCGGGGACGTGGGAAACATGGAGTGGGGGGGGACACAGGGGACAGTGGGGGGGGACAGTGGGGAGGAATGCAGAACAGGGAGAATGCGGCGGATGCAATGGGCCGGGAGGCACGGGAAAGCACAGGGGACACGGAGGGACACGGAGGGGCACAGGGGACATGGTGGGGCATGGCGGATACGGGAGACATGGAGCGGACACGGAGGAAATTGGGAACGGGGCACATGAGGAACACAGGTGGGGGGATGCAGGGACACAGGGACATGGGAGGGCATAGGGGATGCTAGGGACATGGAGAACATGGGGAATATGGGGATGTGTGGCGACAGGGGGGATATTTGGGACAGGGGGCATGGGGGACACAGGAAACATAGGGGTGCACAGGGGACATGGGGAACACGACTAGGGACACGGGATTATGGGGACGTGGGGGGACACCGGCGGGACATGACTCGGTGGGGGGGATGGGGACATAGGGCAGCATAAGGGACATGGGGGACATTGGGGTCACGGGGTTATGGAGGTTACTGGGGACACAAAAGACATGGGGAGACATGATTGGGATGGACCCGGGGTTATGGGGACTTGGGGGGCAGAGGGATTACGGGGGGATGCTAGTTGAGGGGACATAGGTTGGAGACCTGCGGGACACGGGGGAACGTGGTGGGGACGCGATTGGGGCTCACAGAGAATTATGGGGACTTGGGGGCTGTGAGGAGATATGGGGGGGACACACGTAAGGACACAGGCATTGGGGCAGACACACAGCCGGGTCCCAGCGTGGCGGGAGAGGGGCCGGGGCCGTACAAAGGGGCCATTGAGCCGCAGTGGGGGAGGGGCGGGGAGAGGAATTTCCACCCAAACTTTTTCCATTAGCCCATTCCCGCCGCCCCTACTCCAACCCCTCCCTTCGGGAAACTGCAGCACGGCGGAGGGGGACGGTTTACACGCGTGTCAGGGCATGGGGATGCGTGCGTGTGTGTGTGATATGCAGGGACACACCCCGCACACTTGTCCCTGTGCCCAGACATGTGTGTGCACGCTGGAGGCTGTGTAAGGGTGTGTGACACGTGCAGTGACACGTGAACACCCCGTGTTAAGGTGTGTGACTTGTGCAATGATCCCGTGTACAGGTGTGTTACTCATGCACATCCCCAGGAATGCAGTCGGGCAGGCGGTGTTGGCACAGCCCTCGCACACTCGGAGACGTCCAGGGACACCCAGACACGGCTGTGCACACTCACACACACACACCTATGCACACCTGGATATGCTCACACACACCTGGACACACCTGGACACACCTGAACATGCCGACACACAGCTGTGCACAATGGACACCCTGAAGGAAGTGAAAAGGGGATTGAAAGGGACTAGGAAGGACTGGGGAGATGACGTGGGAGACTGGGAGAACTGGTAGGACTGGGAGGGATTGAGGGGTGACAAGGGGACTGGAAAGGGCTGGGGAGGTGATGGGGAACGGGACAGGACTGGAAGAACAGGGAGGACTGGGGAGACGGGTGGTGACATGATTGTGACTGCACGGGGTGGAATAAGGAAGAGGGTGACGCGGGGACTTGGGAGGACTGACATGAGGACTGGGAGGGGCTGGTGGTCCCCCAGGAAGGGGGGACGCACGGAGGGGACACACAAGTCTGAGACAGTGTGACACATTTGACACGTGTATACACGACACCGCGTGTCCGCGCCCCCAGGCCCCTCCCACTGTTACAATCCCCGCCCAGTCACCATTCAGCCCCGCCCATGAGCACCACCCCTCACTCAGACCACGCCCTTTTCAAATTTAGCCCAGCCCTTCAAACCCGGGCAGGCCCGGCCCGAGATCAAGCTCCATTCCTACTAAACCCAGCCACTCAAGGCCCCGCCTTTTCCGGGTCCCGCCCTCTCCGCCGGGCCCAGCTCTCAATTTAGCCCCGCCCATCCAAGCCCCGCCCCATTTCCCCGCCCCGTTTGCCTCCTCCCACCCAAGCTCCCACCCCTCGACCAGGCCGCGTCCCATTCCCGCCTCTTCGGTCCCAGCGTGCCCATGCCCCGCCCCCAGGCAGACCCCGCCCCCCACCGACCCCGCCCCCGCAGCCGCACCCTCCGGGGCCGCTCGGGGCCGATCGCGACCGGGGCCAACCGCGGCGAGGCCGAGGGGGTCCGGGTGGGTGGGGGGGGGCCGGGGCCGCCATGTTCGGCTGTGTGGAGGCGGCGGCGGCGGCGGCGGCGGCGGCGCCTCGGCGGCTGCACGACGTGACGAACCGCGGGGGCTGCGCTCTACGCAGGGTCCCGGTGCCCGCCGGCTGCGGCGGCCCCGCCCGCAGAGGTACCATGGCGGGGGATGAGGGGGTTCGGGAGCGCCCGAGGGGTCAGAGTGTTCGCCAGTATGTGTGGGGGTGGGGGGGGGTGGGGAAGCGCGTTCAGGTGTGAACTGAGTGTGCAAATGGGTGTGAGTGTGAGTGTGCGGTGGGTGCGTGAGGGGTGTTCGTGTCGCGAGTGGGTGCGAGGGGTGGCAGGTAGCCCCTCTGGGTGTTTAAATGAGTGTGCAAGTGAGTGTGAGCGGGCAGTGGTTGTGGTACCGCGGGGGCAACTGCATGGGAGGGACGGGCGCGCGTCTACGAGTGGGTGTGGGGGGGTCGGGGCCATGGGGAGGGGTCTCCGAGAATGAACCCGAGTGTGCAAATGAGTGGGAGGGAAAGTGGCAGTGGCAGTGGGCGGCCCGGCCGGTCGATGCGGGCGTGGGGGCGGCTCCGTGTCGGCGAGTGAGTGCGTGGGTGTGCCAGGAGCTGGGGTGGAGAGCGTGTCCGAGTGTGTAAACGCGCGTGAAAGGGGGGTGACTGTGATCCGGGGGGCTGGGGGTGACCTCGGGGGTGACGCGGGGGGTGGGGAGAGTGACGCGCGTGGGTGCCGGACCGACCTGAGCGTGTATGGGAATGACGCGAGGGGGTGTCCGGGGGACGTGTGCGCGGTGTAAGGGCATGTGTAAGGGGCCGACGTCCCCAAATTCTCCTCGGGAGGGTCCTGGATTGTGGGGGCTCGGTTTTGCGAGGGGGGCAGGGTCCCAGACCCATTTTGCGGGGGACCCAGGGACGTGGGGACCGCACTGGGCCGACCGTGAACACTTCTGGGGGGGGTCAAGCGACCTGGACCCTGTTTTGGGGAGAGGTTGCGGTGTCCCGTGGCACTTTGAGGGGGCAGAAATAGAGACCCGTTTTTTGGGAGTCAGGTACACAGGGGCACAGGCACATGGACCACACAGGAGCCCTTTTGGGGGGCTCGGGGGCCCTGGTACCTGTTTTGGAGGGGCTCAGGAGCCCCGAACCTTGTTTTTTCGGGGGACGCAGACCCCTTTGTGGGGGTAGAAAGAGGCACCCAGTTTTTGGGGGGTGGGGGGCACGAGGCGTGTCCTGGGGGTTCCATAGTGCAAATCTGGGTACAAACAGGATGAGAGTGGAGAGAATCCACCTAAATCCTCCCCTTTCCCCTATGGCCGTGGTGCGTTGCCCCCTCCCGTGTCCTCCCCCCTCCCAGTTCCTCAGCCCAACTGGTTCCAGTCGGGGCCGCGCCCGCCCCCCGCCCCCCCCGCGCTGCCAATGTGGCACTTTAACCCCTGCGGGGCTGCCCCAAAACCGCCCGAGCCCCCTTGGGGCAGGGTGAGGAGAGCCCCTTTTCAGCAGGGCGGTGGGGGGGTCACCCCCCGGGTTTTGGAGGGGGAACCGCCGTGGCCCCCCCCGATCCAAATTCCGCCCTGGGCGGAGGAGCTTTCCCGCCGCCCTCCCCCAGTTTAAGGCCCGAGGGGGCACCGCGCCTTGGGCCAGGGAGTATCCTAAAACATTGGGGTGGCCCACAGCGTCGTGGCTCCCCCCGGATGGTTTTGGGGTGCTTTGTTTTTGGGGGTTTATGCTTTAATTTGGGTTCATCCCCCTTCAAAAAATCAAACCTTAAGAGAAAACACGCACGGTGGGGTCCCCCAAATGTGCCCGCACCCCCCAAATGAAACCCCCCTCAGCCCCAACCCTCCGCGGGGAATCCCCAGTATTGATGGGTGAATCACAACCAGCCCTCCCCAGACCTGGGCTATGGGCTATGGACTCGCCCCTGTGCCGAGGGGCGGAGTGTGGTCCCCAATTTCGGCTCCGTTTTTAGGGTGGGGAGTCTCCCCCGCTCCTCCGGGTTATTTTAGGGTGCCTGTGGCACGCGCTGGGCGGAGTCCCCCTTGCTGCCCCTCTCCCCCGCGGTTATAAACGCGCTGTTCGAGGCCGGAATTTCCTCGATTTTAGCAATTTTGGTTTTTTTTTTTTAGCAAAACACACAAAATCCACCCCCAAAAAAAATCTGAAACCAGCTGCCCCTCCCCCGGTGCCGCCCGGACTGCGCGCGGGAGGGGCTCCTCCCTCCCCCGCGTGTCACCCCCGGCACTACGCAGGGGGGATTTGAGGGGACTAGGGACCCTCCTTCTCCATAATTTTGGGTTTTGGGGACGCTGGGGACATCCCCACCCCAGGTTTTGGGATTTGGGTAGGGGCCAGAGGGGAGGGGGGGGAGGCACACTGATAAGTTCTCCTCCCCCCATGGTGGCACCCCTGGATTCCAGCCCCCAGCCCCCGATTTTGGAGGTTTGCAATGCAGGTTTTAGGGCCGTGGAGGTGACAGTGAAACCCGCACAATCACCTTCCCCCCCACCCCGTGCTTTTGTTTCCCCCAGACCCAACAGGTCTGGGGCCCCTTTGGGGTTGAGAGGGACTGTTTAACTCCCCCTGCCTTTTTCCTCCCCAGCCCTGGAGCCCTCCCCTGGGCAAGTTTTGGGGGACACGGCCCCCCCCTCACCACTGCCTCCCCCCCGTGTGCACAAGCCTTGCTTTGTGTGCAGCGATCGCAGCTCTGGGTACCACTACGGAGTGAGCTCCTGCGAGGGCTGCAAGGTGTGTGGGGGCCAGGGGCTCAGTGGGGCAGGGGGACCCCCCTGAGACAGTGGAAACCCTGGTGCGGGGGGAAGAGTGGGGACCCTGTGATGGAAGTGGAGGGGAATGAGGGAAGTGGGGACCCAGCACTTGGAGGAGGCCCTGGAGGGTCCCGGGGACACTGGGGATCAGCCCCAAGAAAAGGTGAACCCCCAGGCAGTGGGGACCTAATCGAGGAACAGGGACTCCTTGGGGGAGTGGGAACTCTCCAAGCACTGGGGAGATGTAATGGGGGTACTTGGGGATATTACAGATCCTGTGGGATGAGTGGGACCACCCCTGGGGGATGGGGACCCTTCCCAGGCATTGGGGACCCCTCAGGGACAGTGGGAGCCCCCCAAGCCCTGTGCCCCACCCTAGGATACTGGGGAGCCACAGGGGAACTCCACCTAACTCCATCCTGCCTTACTGGGATCCCTGGGGATATGATACTGGTGCCTCCCGTTTGGGGATGCCCTGGCCCCCTCTGACCCCCTGTTTTCCCACTCCAGGGTTTTTTCAGGCGGAGCATCCAGAAGAACATGGTGTACACGTGTCACCGGGAGCGGAACTGCCAGATCGACAAGGTCACCCGGAACCGGTGCCAGTTCTGCCGCCTCCAGAAGTGCTTCCAGGTCGGAATGTCCAAGGAAGGTGCGAGGGGGTCTGGGCTGGGGTTCCCCGAAGTTGGGGAGTCCCCCAAAACATCACTGAGGGGCTCTGGTGGTGTCTCAGTGGACCTGGGGATGTTCCTGGGAGGGGTTTGGGGCTGTGAAGGGGACTGCTGGGTGTAAGGGTTCCCCCTTCTTGGTCCTGCAGGGGAGTCCCCTAAAATTGAGGTTCCCTCAAAGCTTCACTGAGGGGTCTCAGGGTCCTGGGGATGCTCAGGGTGGGGATGTTCCTGTCCCTTGAGGAGGTTTTTGGGGGAGGGGGAAGGAAACCCCACCTGGGAGGGATCTAAGGGGGTCTACCAATGCCTCTGACCCCCCAAATCCCACCCCCCAGCTGTGCAGAATGACCGGAACAAGAGGAAGAAGGAGGTGAAGGAGGATTTGGGGGGGGATGAGCTGAGCCCTGAGCTGGCTGAGCTGGTGCGGAGGGTCAGCAGAGCCCACCAGGAGACCTTCCCTTCTCTGGGCCAGCTGGGCAAGTACACCACGGTGAGCAGGGCTGGGGGTCTGGGGGGACTGAGGGGGGACCCCAACCCTCTTCCCAACTCTCGGATCTGGGGCAGGGTCACTGCTCTGTCCTGATCCCCCCCAAACATGAGCGCTGGGGGCAGCTGGGGCTGAAGTACATGTTCAGGGAGAGTGGGGCACCAGGTTTCTGTCCCCAGGTGGTCTTGGGGGGTCCCTTTGGGGGGAACCCCAACCCTCACACCTATAGTTGGGTCCCGGTTCCCTCCTGACTCCTCCAAAACACAAGTGCTGAGCACTGGGCGGGCTGGGGGACAAGTTCAGGGGGAGTGGTGCATTGGGACTGAGCACTGGGGTTGTGGGGGGGTATTTGGGGGGTTACTTAGGGGAGCGATGCTGACCCTGGAGCCCAGAGCAGGGTCTCTGCACTCCCTGACCCCCAAAAACTCAAGTGCTGAGTAAGGGGACAGCTGTACCTGGGGCTGGCATTGAGTCCAGAGCCTGGGGATCACTGAAGAGGGGGTCCCAGTGGTCCCAGCAGGTCCTGAACCCCCATAACTGAGCCTGTGTCCCCCATAAAATGAGCATGGACCACATGGCAGCTGGACTTGTGGGTTACTGAGACTGGGGTCTCACAGTGTCCCAGTGGTCTCAGGGAGTCCCAGTACACCTTGAACCTCCATAACTGAGCCCATGCCCTCCAAAACTTGAGCACTGACTACTGGGTGCAGCTGAACCTGGGACTGTGGGACAAGTTCAGGGTGGTGAGGTTGCAGGAGGTCCCAGGGGCTCCTGAACAATCCCCCTAACAGAGCTGGGGCCCCTTCTGTGCTCCCAGAACTCAAGCGCTGACCACCGGGTACAGCTGGACCTGGGGCTGTGGGACAAGTTCAGCGAATTGGCCACCAAGTGCATCATCAAGATTGTGGAGTTTGCGAAGCGGCTCCCGGGCTTCACAGGGCTCAGCATGGCTGACCAGATCACTCTGCTCAAGGCTGCCTGCCTTGACATCCTGGTGAGGGCTGGGCATCTCCATGGGTTGGGTGAGCTCCTCAGGATGTTTGGGGGCTCCTCAGGGGTGTTGGGGCCTCCTTGAAGGGGCTTGGGGTGGCCCATGGTGGTTCTGACCTCACCACCCCACAGACATATGTCCTGGAGAGGGGCTGGGAGGTCTCCTGGGATGGTCTGTGTGGGTTTCGGGACTGCTTGGTGGGAAAATTTGGGGCCCATAAGATGCTTTTAGACTATATTGGGGCGTCCCTGACCCCAGCCTCCCCTCAGTGCTGTGTCTGTCCTGTGGCAGAGCTGGAACAGGACATGATAGTCCTCCAGGATGGGCAGATCCTGGGTGGATTTTGGGATCCTTGCCCTGCAGATGCTGTGGATCTGCACTTGCTACATTCCAGAGCAGGACACAGTGATGGGATGGGCTAACCCTGGATGGATTTTTGGTGCCCCTGGATGTATTCTGGTGCCCCTTGGTGATTCTGGGTCCCTGCCCTGCAGATGCTGCGGATCTGCACTCGCTACACACCGGAGCAGGACACGATGACGTTCTCGGATGGGCTGACACTGACCCGGACCCAGATGCACAACGCGGGATTTGGGCCACTCACTGACCTTGTGTTTGCCTTCGCGGGGCAGCTTCTGCCGCTGCAGCTCGATGACACCGAGACTGGGCTGCTCAGTGCCATCTGCCTCATCTGTGGGGGTGGGGACATGCGGGACATCAGAGGGACATGGGGGGCATGGGGACATGGGACTGAGTCAGGGCTGCTCAGTGTCATCTGCCTCATCTGTGGGGGAGGATATGGGGGCCATCAGGGGGACATGGGGCATATCAGGGTTATGGTGGGCAGGGGACTGAGTTGTGGCCACTCAGCTGCAGAGGTGGGGACACGAGGTGATAGCAGGGGGACACGGGGATCTCTAAGGCAGAAGATCATGTGTAAGAAGGCATGTGGAGACACGGGGACAGTGTCTATCCAGGTGGTCTCTCCCTCTCTTCCCAGACCGGATGGAGCTGGAGCAGCCCCGGCATGTGGAGCGGCTGCAGGAACCACTGCTCGAGGCTCTCCGGGTCTATGCCCGGCGCCGGCGCCCACGGCAGCCACAGCGTTTCCCCCGCATGCTGCTCAAAATCACTGACCTGCGTGGTATCAGCACCAAGGGTGAGGAACCCCCAGATCCCTGGGAACCCTCCAAACCACAGCAATCCCACCAGGACTCCAGAACCCCCAAACACCCCTAGCCACAGTGATCTTCCCAAATGCTGTTCAAAGTCACCACCAAAGAGGGCGAACCCCAAACTCTCCCAGGACACCTCAACCCTCCAGGACACCCCCAAACCTGCCCCTGGCACCAGGAGAGTTGAAACTCTCAGGGTGGGACAGTTGAAGGTTCTGGGGGTGTTTCAAAGTTTCGAGGGGGGATGGGTCAAAGTTCATTTTGGTTGTGTTCAAGGTTATCTGGGGAGATTCAAGGTTTTGAAAGCGCTGAAGCTTTTGCAGGGTTTTGAAAGTTGAGGACTGTTGGAACTTGGGAAGGCATTGAAGCTCGTTTTTGGGTGGGATTCAAGGCCTCTGGAGGGGATTCAGTCTCTTGGGGAGGTGTCAAGGTTTTGGAGTGATTTAAGCTCATTTTGGGGGAGTTCAAGGTCTTGGAGAGGTCCAAGGATTTGGGGGTTCAAGGTTTTGGGGGGTTGTGGAATTTGAGGGGGTGTTGAAGCTTTTTTTGGAGGGGGGTTCCATCTCTCAGGACGGGCTTAGGATCCTGAGTTCAGAGGGTGTTGACATTTTGGCTCCCCCAGGGGCAGAACGTGCCATCACCCTGCGCACAGAGATCCCAGGGCCGATGCCCCCCCTGATCCGGGAGATGCTGGAGAACCCCGAAATCTTCACTGAGGTGGGGGGGGATGGCCTCCCCCCACCCCCAGACCCCCCTGCCGCCCAGGACAGTCCCCCTGGCCCCCCCAAATCCCCATAGCCCCCCCCCCCCCCCCGCCCCCAGTTCAGGTCGGATCTCGAATGTCCCTCCCCAACGGGGTGGAACATTCCGAGCTGCCTTCCAGGGCACCCCCTTTTGCTCTGGGATGGGGGAGCTCCCCAGAGTGCCCCCCTCCTAATTTGGGGAAGGGGGCAGAGACTGACAGAACAAAGCTATTGCCTTAAACTGAGGGGGTCTGGGGGCACCCCCCAAACCTCAGCTTCATGCCAAAGCCCCCTCAGACTCTGCTGCCACCCCCCCTTGTACTGGGAAGGACATGAGGGGAGTTTGGGGGCCCAGCCCCTACTCCCCAAATTAATGCCTGACACTCCTGGGTTGCCCCTCCCATGGTTTATTTATTGGACACAGGGTGGATTTGGGGTGGGAGACACCCCCATTCCCCTGTGGGACATCCTAGCCCCCCCAGTCTGGGGGGACCCCGTTTATATGGGGGGGATGTTTGTGGGTTTTTTGATGCTGTTGGGGTGGGGAGGGACACCCCAAAATTGCCCTCGCCCAGTGCCCCGCCCCAAACACTACAGAGACTAAAGATGGGGGACACAAAGTTACCCCCACAAACCCCCCCCCCCATTTCAGGGTGGGGGCTCAAGCCATAGGGTGACCCCACAATCCTGGGGTTCTACCCAGATCCAACTGCCCTCCCTAATCTGTTACCCCCAGCCTGGCTGGATGATGAAGTTTGGCCTTACTGGCTCTCCCTACAACTGCCCCCCCTACATTTTCCTCCCTGAATTTGGGGGTGCAGAGCCCTCAGGGGGAGCCTGTTACACTAGACAGAGGGGTGTCCCTCCCCAGGGCTGCACTTTCACCCCTATTTATTCCTCTGCGTTTACATCGGGGCCCCCCCCTGAAAGGGGGCCCTCCCCGCTGCTGCTCCCCTGCTAACTCCCCCCTTCTTGGGGGGGCCCCCCTGCCATGTTTACAGCCCACCCACCTCCTCCCATCCTGGGGAGAGGACACGGGACTTTTCTATTTTTGCAAAATAAAGTTATGGAAATTTTGGGCGGATCGTGAATTTGGAAGGGGGCTGTAGAAAGGACTTGGGGGGAAGAGGGGAACCCTGGGATTCCCCCTGAGGTGAGGGAGCACCTCTAGGGTATGTGGGGGGCACTTGGGGACCCCCAACTTAGGGACCCCTCCAGGGATAAGGGGGGTACTTGGGGACCCTGCCCAAATTGGGGGTATCAATAAAGCGGGGGGGGCACCTCTGGGCCCCTCCCCAGTTTAAAAGCCCCCATATTCCCAATGTAAGCCCTCCCACTTTCTCTGGTGTGAGTGGGTTCTGGGGTCCTCTCTCACTCCCCCAAAGGACCCAAATTTGTGGTTAAAAAAAGCAAAAACCCAAATTTTTATTTAAATAAACCCTAAAGGAGGGGGGAGGACACACAGGGGGGAGGGAAACACTGGGGGGACACAGTGGAAAGGGGGGACACAAAATTTGGGGACCCTTAGAAAAAACTACAATTTAAAAGTGACACCCCACCCCCCAGGGCTGCACCCTGCTGCCCCCCCGCCCCCCCCCCCCCTTAGCAAAATAACTGTATTAAACCCTAAATCCCAACACCCCAAAAATGAAGCTGGATGGGGGGTGTGTGTAACAGCACTGGGAGCCCTCACGGGTGGGGGGCCCTGGAGTGCCCCAACCCCCCCTCCCGCCAAATTCCCCAACCCCCTGCAGCACCCCAACCCCTGCCAGAGCCCCCAAACTGCCCCCCCGGGGCCCCACAAACTTGGGGAAATAGGCTAAGCAGAGCCGAAGTCCTTCTTGAAGTATCACTGGGGGAGGTCCCAGAAATTTGGGTCCCCCAAAAATTCCCACAGTTTTGAAAGGGGGTTCAGGTCACAAAAATGGGGGGGGGCGCAAATATCTCTTGCCCCTTGGAGCAGTATGTGATGGGGGGAAAAGGGACACCCCCCTTTTTTTTTGTGACTTGTGGCTGCTCCTGCCACCGCCGCCCCCCTTGCCCCTGATCCAGGCGTTCTCCAGGAAACTGGGAGGGTCCCTCAGAGTTACCCTTCTGTTGCCCCAGGGTGTAAACCTCCCAGCATGGGGGGACATAGGCAGCACCCCAAAACCACACAAAAGTAGGAGAAACCCCCCAAAATCTGAAGGAGTTCCAGATGAAATGGGAAGTACCGCAGTGTGTCCCACTGCTCAAAGGGAGCCCCCAAATTCCATTTTCCTATTTTCCAAAAACAAAAAATGGGGGTGCCCCCCCAGAAGCTGAAGCACCCCCAACATCTTCAGTTTTCCTCCTTTTCCCAAAGAAGACAGGGATTGATACTGCTATTCCCAGTGGGACCCTCCTACCTGTGCACAGGTATCTCAGATCCGCCGGGATTTTGGGCAGTTTGGGGGTTTCCAGTCCTTCCTAAGAGGGGGAGGGGTGGATTCAGGGGTATAATGATGGTGGGGGGGGGGCACTCGAAGATTCCAAGAGGATTTTTGGGATCATAATCCAAGTTCTTAGGCTGGAGGGCAGGAACGATCCAAGTTTTTCCACACTGGCAGCACTTGGGTTCTTCCCCATCCTTAGAGGGGCTGAGAAATCCAGGTGAGGCAGAGCATGGTGATGTGGGGGGGTGTGGGAGGAAACACCCCCCTCCCACACCCCCTGAACTTCCCGATTTTCACAGCAGGAGCTGGGAGTCGGGAGGGGTCTTGGTCTGGCAGCCTTGGCACATGCGCTTGTGTCGGAGCAGCCGGTCCGTGCGGGAGAAGCTCTGCGAGGACAAGGAGGGGGTCAGTTCTGGGGCTGGCGCTGTGGATCCCAGAGGTGCCCCGTACATTCCCACAGGAATTCTCTCAGGAATACCTGCATGCAGCGCTCGCACTGGTAGGGCTTCTCCCCACTGTGCACCCGCTTGTGTCGCTCCAGGTGGTACTTCTGGATGAAGCGCATGTCACACATGTCGCACTCGAATGGCTTCTCCCCTGGAATTCCGGGCGGGAATTAGCGCCGGGGAGAGGGGCGGGAATTAGCGCGGGGGTTGGGGGGGGGCTGTTCATTAATGAGGGGTCATTACCGGTGTGGATGAGGATGTGCCGTTTGAGGTGGTAACTGCTCCGGAAGGCGCCAAAACAGTGGTCACAGATGAAATTCTTGAGCTGGAAGGAGCCGTTTTGCTCAATCACCACCATCTGAAATGGGGGGGATTTGGGGGTTCAGAGCCGGGGGGACCCCCAGCAGCCCCCAAATTTCCCCCCCCCCCGGCCGTCCTGCGCCTGCCGGAGTTTGGGAGATTGTCTTCCTCCTCCTCCTCCTCGTGCGGCGCGGCGGCAAACCTGGGATCCTCGGCGGGAGGAGCTCTGCAGTCCCTCGGCGCCGGGAACCCGCTTGCGGCGCTGCCGGGGGGGGCGAGGGGGTGTCAGCGGCCCCCGAGATGGCCCCCTGACCCCCCCCCGACCCCAAAATCGAGGGGGGACCCCCCCCGCTGGGGGAGGGAACCTGCCTTTTTCATGGATTTCTTGGGGTTGGAGGCCTCAGGAGCATCGTCGTCCTTGTGGGCACGGGGCTTGTCAGGGTCCTGGCGGAGTGACTGGTGGGGGCCGGAATTGGGGTGGGGTTTGGAAAAGGAGGATTGGGGGACAGAAATTGGGAGGGGCAGGAATTGGGGTGGGGTTTGGAAAGGGAGGATTGGGGGACAGAAATTGGGAGGGGCAGGAATTGGGGTGGGGTTTGGAAAGGGAGGATTGGGGGACAGAAATTGGGAGGGGCAGGAATTGGGGTGGGGTTTGGAAAGGGAGGATTGGGGAAGGGGGGATTATGGGATCAGGAATTGGCAGGGAGGGGTTTGGGAAGGGGAAAGGAATTTGCAGGGCAGATTGGGGGACCAGGAATTGTGAGGGATTGGGAAGGAGCAGGAATTGGGGAGGAGGGATTGGGCAAGCAGAAATTGGGGGGGGCAGAAATTGGGGTGGGGGGATTGGGGAGGTTAAACAGGAGCAGGAAATTGGGGAGGGGGGGTTCAGGATGAGCAGGGAATGGGGAGGTTGGGGGATAATAAGGGGATGGAATTGAAGAGGAAACAATAGAATTAGAACAGGAAAATCCAAGATAGGAAAAGGCCAAATAAAGAAGGAAAAATCCAAATTAAGGAGGAAAAGTCCAATTAAAGACAGGAAAGGGTGAGTGAAAGAAGGAAAATCAAGTAAGGCCAAGAAATGGGAAATGAAAGGACTAAAAAATTAAAGCAGGAAAAGGTCAAATGAGAAGTGAGAAAATCAAACTAAAGCAGGAAAACTAAATGAGGAAAAAACCAAATTAAAGCAGGAAAAAGCAAAATTAGAACTGGAAAAGGTCAAAAAAAACATAGAAAAGGATGAATAAGGGGAGGAAAAATTGAAATTTGAGGAGGAAGAGGCAAATTAGAGGTGGAAAATGCCAAATTTGGGGCAGAATAGCCCAAATTAAAGCAGGGAAAAAAACAGTCCAAAACCCCCAAATAAAAGCAAGAAGAAACTAAAGGTAGTAAAAGGAAATGAAAGCTGGAAACCTCCAAATTAAAAGTTGAAAAAGCCAACTACAGGCATAAACCCCCAAATTAAAGGGTGGAATTCCCCAATTAAAGGTAGGATCCCCCAGTGGAAGGTGCCAGATCCCAGCCAGGGGTTCCCACTCCGTACCAGGAGGTCAGGGCTGGAGCCCCGTTCCCGGCTCCCATCCTGTTTCCCGCCGGATTTGGGCATCATCTTCTTGCTGGCAACGGTGGGGACGAGGCAGACGCCCGAGAGCCCCTCGCAGGCCAGGAGACTCGCCTGGAACAGGAAGGGACCCCTGGGATCAGCCCCACAGCCCAGGAATGCTGGGGTGCCCCTTGGAGTGGGGAGTGGGGCAGGAGCCCCCTGCTTCTGGGCCCTGATGGGAAATTAGGGATAATCTGGGGAAACTTTGAGATGATCTCGAGGGAGATTTGCGATAATCCTGGGAAAACTTTGGGATGATGTAATGGAAAATTTGGGATGATCCTAGAATAATTCTGGGAAGACCCTGAAGTGGAACAGAGGGGGTTGAACCCTCTTCTCTCAGCCCAATGAGGATTTAAGGTCAAATGGGAAAATTCAAGGGAATTGTGCATCAACTTTGGGATAAACCTATGGAAAAGTGGGATAAACCCAAGGGAAAATGGGAAGACCCCAAAACTGGGAATGGAGGAGGCTGAATCTCCTTTTCTGAGGCCTGTTGGGACCTAATGGTTAATGGGAAATAACCACAATGAGGGGATAATCCCAGGGAAAAAACGGGGAATTATAGGGAAAATTTGGGATCATTCCCCAATAATTCTGGGAAGAACCCCAAAGAAGGAGAGTTTGTGGGGGCTGAACCCCTTATCTGAGGCATGATGGGACCTAAAGGCTACCAGGGAAATTTGGGGAATGCTGGAGAAAACTGGGATAATCCTGGGATAATCTGGGAAGACCCCAAGGTGTGTTTGGGGTTTGAAACCCCTTCTTCCAGCCTAGAAAGGATCTAATGCATAACAGGAAATTTCAAGATAATCCCGGGGAAAATTTGGATTATCCCAGGGAAAACTGTGACAATTCCAGCGGAAAGTGGGAGAATTCAGGAATAACTCTGGAAAAACCCCGAAAGTGGGGAGGGGAAGGTGGGGGGAGGCAAAGACACCCCGAACTGCCTACTAAACTACTGACCCATATTTCCTGGGACCCTAAAGGCTAACCGGGAAAATTTGGGAAATCTTGGGTAAAACTGGGAAAAATTTGGGATAATACTGTGAAAATTTTGGGATAATCCTGAGAAGACTGGGAACAACCCCAAGTATGGAGGGGCAGCTTGAACCTCCTTTTTTGAGGCTTGACAGGTCCTCTGGGCTAGGGGGAAAATTCAGGATATTTCTGGGGAAAATCAGGATAATCTTGGGGAAAATGGCAATAATCCTGGAATATCTTCCTGGAGCAGGATGGGGGGATGGGGAGGCACCCCCCACCCTGGTGCAGGGGGAGGGAAGCTCCAGCTCCCTCCCCTCTTCTTTCCCTTTTCCCATTTTTTTGGGGCTGTTGTTCCCCCAAATTCCTGGGCCTGGGGGTGTCAGGATGCAGGGGGTGGGGGCTCATTACCTGAGCCATGCTGTGGGAGCCTTTGGCCTTACTTCTCGCCCAGGTAAAGCTCGTTTGGGGTAAGAAAAGGTGGGATCAGTAAATTTTTATGGATTTTTGGGCGGGCTCCAGTACCCGCCACGGTGCCGCCATTCCTTCTCCTCCTCCTTTCCTCCTCCTCTTCCTCCTCTTCTTCCTCCTCCTGGGGGGGCCACTGGGGCAGGAAGGGGGGGGACACAGGGCAGGGCCCCCCCCCCAAAGCCGGGACCCCCCGAGCTGGGCGGGCACTGGATCTGCAGGGACGGAGCAGAATCCACGGGGATCCGCCTGAGGGAAAAACAGTGGGAAAAGGGAAGGTCAAAGGGGGCCCAAAGGGAAGTATCTCAGAGTGGGGGATAGCGGGGGAACAGATTTCTTATCTGGGGTAATTGGGGGGGGGGTGTCCCAGGACAGGATGACACTGCGGGGGAAATTCCTAGAACAAGGGTTGTCCCTGCAGAACGGGGCGAAAGCGGGTCCCGGGGGTGGGTGACTCTGGGGGGGGGCGGTCCCAGGGTAGAGGGAGGTGGGGTTGGGGACGATTTTGGGGGATCCCGGCGGACTCTGTTACCTGCGGGGCTTGCAGGGGTCGGGGGGTAACACGAGGGGGTCACCAAAGCGGAGTCTCCGAGGGGTCAGAGCCGGGGGTGACCGGGGAGGGGGAGGGCACAGGGGGCGTCACATCGGGGAGATCTCAGGGAGGGAAGGGGGGGAGTTACCAGGGGGTCCCAGCGGCGGTGTCCCGGGGAGGGGTCACAACCAGGGAAAGACCTGGGAAGGGTCACACCGGGAGGGGCCACAGCGGGGATCGGGGTCGCCTCTCTCCTTCGACAACTCCCCCCAATCCCTCCCCATCCCCCTCCCACCCCTAGCCCGTTCCCCTCCCCTCATCCCCGGTGGGAACAGCCCCCCGGTGCTGGGCGGGGCCTGGGTCGCCGCGAGGGTGCCGGAGGGTCCCGCGAGGGGTGTCATGGGGGACCAGTCCGTACCTGCCGCAGCCCCTCCGCGCTCCGACCGCCCGAGCCCAGCCCCACCGCCCCCCCGCCGCCGCCGCCGCCGCCACCCGGAACCGGAAACCCCCGCCCCCGCCGCCGCTTCCGGGACCGACGGGCGCCAGGCGGACGTGAAGGCAGGACTGCGCATGCCCACAGAGGCGGCGGGACGCCGAGCATTACGCCGCCATCGTGGGTGAGGGCAGTTGCCATGGCAACGGCACGGCCTGGACCCCTCCGAGAGCCCCCGACCCACCCCCAGGAGAGGGACCCACCCCCTGCATCCCCCTCACTCACCGAGACCGGGACTGACTACGGCCCGACCTCACCCCCCGACCCCACCTCCCGAGAGCGGGACCGATACCGTCCTACCCGACAATCCTCTCCCGGCGCCCCCATCCGCTGCCCCTACTCGCGACCCACTCTTGGGGACCCCCCTACTACAACCCCCCTTTGGGCCTCTCCTCACTCTGATCCCTCCCTTTGGGGTCTTCTTTTGAGGGCTGGTCTCCTCCTTTCCTCTGTCCCCCTTTATTGCCCCCCGGGGCAGGTACTGGCCCTCCTCGTGGTGTCTGGGGAATTGCGTGCGATACTGGAAATGGAGCGCCGGGATTTGGGGCACACTGGGAATGAAGGGCACTGGGAGAGAATGGGGACACTGGGGACAAGTGGGACACCAAATACTGGTCGGGGGCACAGGTTGGGGGGATACACCAGAGATAGGAGTAGATACACTGGGGACAGCGGGGACAATGGGAATAGGTTTGGGGACCCTGGGAATTGGTGGGGGTCACACTGGGAATGGGTTGTGGGGACACTGGAAATTGGAGAACATATGGGGTCACCACTCTTCCCTCTTACCATGGATCTGGGGACACAGTCCTGACTCTGCCCCCTGTCCCCAGAACCCTCCGGGCCCCTTCCTGAGTCCTGGACTTTGCTCCTTGCCCCTTGGCGATAAGGCCAGAGGAAAATTCCATCCTGGGGAGGGGAGAGAGAGGAGCTGGGAGAGTCTAATCCCGGGAGAGCTTGATCCAGGTGATCCTGATCCCAGGAAAAGCTTCTCCTGGGAGCACCTAATTCTGAGACCACCTGATCCCAGGATCACCTCATCCCAGGAGAACCTGGTCTTGGCAGCACCTGATCCTGGAAAATTCCAGCTGGCAGAGGTGAGGGGAGCTGGGAGCACCTGAGTCCAGAGAGCCTTATCTCTAGAGAAAGCTATCCTGGGAACAACTAATTTTGTGATCATCTTGTCCCACAATAACAGAATTCTGGAATCACCTTATTCCAGGAGAATTTGATCCTGAGAGAACCTTATCCAAAGAGCACATCCTTCCAGGGAGAAGCTCATCCAGGGAGATCCCAGGAGATCCTTATTCCACAATCACCCCATTCTGGGACCACTTTATCCAAGGAGAACCTTGCCCCAGGATCACTTTATCCCAGGATTATCTCCTTCTAGGAGAAGCTCATCCTGGGACCCCCCCATCCCAATACCTTCTGCTAATCTCAGGGCCAGGGTCCCTCCTGGTGCATTTCAGGGTGTCCCTGTGTTCTCCTGCCATGGCTGAGCCCTCTGGGATTGGGGACAGCATCCCATTGGATGATCCTGGTCTGGACATTGCCGCTGGGGAGGAATTCCTGCAGGAAGTGTTCCAGATCCTGTTGGAGGAGGGCGTGCGGAAAAGCATGGACGTGACACAGAAGGTTGGGATACCGGAGCACTCGGGGGGCTGGGGTCCCCAATCCCACCCCATCACATTCCCATTTCCAGTCCCAATCCCATTCCCAGTCCCCACAGGTGTGTGCCTGGAACGAGCCCCCTGGGAGGGGGTGGGGTCCTCAATCCTTCCTTATTGCTTGTCCTATTCACAGTCATTCCCCGTCCCAGTCCCAATCCCATTCTCATTACCGGTCATTTCCAATCCAATTCCCAGTCATTCCCAGGCATGTGACTGGAAGCAGACATGGAAGGGGGTAGGGGTCACAACATTGCTCCTTTCCCATTCCCATTCTGAATCCCAGTTCCAGTCCCATTCCCAGTCCTGTTCCTAACAGAAGTCCCACTTCCAGTACTGCTCCAATAGCCAGTCCCATTTCCAATCCTGTTCTCAGTCCCATTCCCAGTTCCATTCCCAGTCTTATACTCTGAACAGGATTGGGAGTGGGACTGGAGTTGGGAGTAAGTCCCAGTTGCAGTTGCATTTCCAGTCTCATTCCCAATCTTGTTTTCATTTCCAGTCCCATTTGCAATCCCACTTCCAGCCCCGTTCTCATTCCCATTCCCCATTCTGCTCGCAGTCCCGGTGCCAGTTCCATTCCCATTCTGGCTGCCGGTTCCAGTCCCGATCCCATTCCCAGTCTTGTTTACATTCCCAGTCCCATTCTCAACGCCATTCCCAGCCCATTTCCTCTGCGGTTTCCAGTCCCGTTCCCAGTCCCTCCTAGTCATTCCCAGCGCATTCCCAGGTGTGTGACTGGAAGGAGCCGCAAGAGCTGCGGGAGTTGCTGGATCTGGAGCTCCGGAGCGACGGGGAGGGGCGGGAGCGGCTCCTGCAGCGCTGCCGGGATGTGCTGCGCCTCAGCGTCCGCACCGGTGCGCTCCCAGTACACACCAGTGCACGCCGGTACACAATAGGACAGCCCCAGGGCAGGCCCGGTGTCTCCCAGTTCAGCCCTGCACAAACTCCCAGTTTGACAAGGCACCTACCTCCTACTTCAGCCCAGCCGGTCCTGTTTCAGCCCCAGCGGTTCCCAGTGTTGGCCCGCGGTGCCACCCAGTGTCAAACGTTGTGGTGTCTGCCATATGCCCCCTGATCTTCCGTGTCTCCCTTGACCGTTCCTGTGCCCCCCCATTTCCCCCCACATCCACTCTTTGACACCCCCCCCGCCATGTCTCCCCATGTCCCTTCTGTTCCCTCCCAGCCAGCCCTGATCCTCCCATGTGACCTCCATGTGTCTCCTGTGCCCCCCCCCGATTCTCCTATATCCCCCCTGCCCCCCAATTTTCCCATTTCCTCCCACCTCCCATTCTGCCCTCCATATCCCCTCCCCACCTCCCCAGTCTCCCTATCACCCCCCTATACACCCTCCGAACCTCCCAGGTCCTTCCCTTACCTTCCTGTGTCCCACCCCCCATGTGCCATCCCCAACCCTCTCATGTTCCCCCCTATTTCCCCCTATCTCCTCCCATATCTCTCTCTGTCCCCCCGCCATGTTCTCCCTTGACCACCCCATGTCCCCCCAGGTCACCCCCGGTTCTTCAACCAGCTTTTCTCAGGGCTGGACCACCACGCCCTGGCTGGGCGGTTCCTCACCGAGACCCTCAACACGAGCCCGTGAGCTCCCGACACCCCCAAATGAGGGCTGGCATGTGGGGGGACTCCCCCCTCCCCCGGATCCACTCACAAGGAGCCCCTGGTGCTGATGGAGTGGGAGGTGCTGGGGGAGGATTTTGGGGGTGTTGAGGAGACCAGATGAGAGGGACCTCCAAAACCCTGTCCTGATTCCCTTGATCTAGCCCCCAGTGCTGGTGCTGATGGAGGGGGAGTTCTGGGGAGAGGGTTTTGGGTGCTGTGTTTTGGGGTGCTGAGGCTCTGGGGGGAGGTATTTGGGGTTCTGAGGTTTCAGGTGGAGGGGAACCCTCTGACTGCTGCTGGGCCCTTCCAGATACACATATGAGGTGGCCCCAGTGCTGGTGCTGATGGAGGAGCAGGTCCTGTCCAAGCTCCGAGAACTCGTGGGGTGGAGCAGCGGTGATGGGATCTTTGCTCCTGGTATCCCAGACCCTTCCTGAGGGTTATCCCTGTCCACCCTCTACCCCTGGCAGCCTGTCCATGGTGCCCCAGGGATGACATAGAGGTCCCTGTCCCTGGGCAGGGGGCTCTATGTCCAACATGTTGGCCATGAACGTGGCGCGATTCCAGCGTTTCCCAGAGAGCCGGAGCAGAGGGAACTGGGACCTGCCTCGCTTGGGCCTGTTTGCATCCCAGGAGGTGGGAGTGGGGGGTTCCAGGTCACCCCAAAACCTGATCCTCAGGATCATCTTAATTTGGATCCATGAGGTCACCCCAAACCTGGTCCCTGGGGTCATCCCAAATGTGGCCCCTGAAATTACACTGAACCTGATCCCTGGGATTCCCCCCCAAAACCTGATCCAGAGGTTCACCTGGGGTCATCCCAAAACCTGATCCTAGTGTCACCCCAAAGCTGATCCTTGGAGGTTGCCCTAAACCTGATCCATAGGGTCACCCCAAAACCTGGTCCCTGGGGTCACCTCGAAATCTGATCCATGGGGTCACCCCAAGTCTGGTCCCTGAGATTACCCAAAATCTGGGGTTACCCCAAGTCTGGTCCCTGAGGTTACTCAAAATGTGGTTCCTGGGTCCCCCCAATCCTGGTCCTGTTTTCCTGTCCAGAGCCATTATTCCATCCTAAAAGGAGCTGCTCTCCTGGGAATTGGCACAGACAATGTTCACCTGGTGCGGACAGATGAGAGGTGGGTGCTGGGAGGTCCTGGGGGGCCCCAGGTCAAGGGGTCCCTCCTTGTCTCCATCCTTCTCCCTTCCCCTCAGGGGCAAGATGATCCCAGAAGAGCTGGAGAAGGAGATCCAGAGGGTGAAAGCTGAGGTCAGGAGAGGCTGCACCCCCCCATGTCCCCAAAGTCCATCAAACTCCCCAGTGCCTCCCCAGTATTCCCAATGGCCTTCACAGTATTCCCAAAGCTCCTTCAATGTCCATGTATCCCCCTCTAAGTCCCCAAAGCCTCTCCAGTGTTCCCAAAGCCATTTCCATGACCACAAAACCCCCCCATGTTCCCCCAATATCCCCGCAAATAACCTGAATCTCCTCCAATTCCCCCCTCTCCCATCCTTTCAACTCTCCAATGCACTCAATGTCCCCTGTCCTCCCAGGCCTCCTGTCCCCCCTTAAAGTCCTCTATCTGCCCCAAAGTCCTCTGAATCCTGTTTCTTGCACCCCCAATGTTCCCCAGTATCCTCCGATCCCCCCAATCTACCTCCTGAGCCTCCTCAAAGTCCCCCCAAAAGCCCACCCAGGTCTCACAGCCCCTTCTTTTTCTGTGCCACCATCCTGGCCACCTTTGACCCGCTGTGCCCCCCTGTCCCCTATTGCCCAAATCCCCCCAAGCCTTCCTAGGTCAACCAAAACCCCTAGAGATCCCCTTCAAATCACCCCCAAAGCTTGCCCAAATGCTCCCTCAGGACTCAGACCCCCTTCTTTGTCCGTGCCACCATCCTGGCTACCTTCAACCCTCTGTGTCCCCCTGTCCCCCAAATCCCCCTCAAGCCTCCCCAGGTCCCCCCCAAACCCCCTCAGATCCTCTGCAAATCCCCCTCAAACCCTCCCAGATTCCCCCCAAGCCCTCCCAAATCTCTCTCAAATGCCCGCCCCCACCCAGGACATGGAGCCCCTTTGTGCCACCATCCTGGCCACCTTCAACTCCCTATACCCCACTGCCTTCTACCCCCTTCCATGCCTCCTGCACCCTCCAACACCACCAGACCCCTCCCTAATGCTCCCCAGGGGTCAGAGCCCCTCTTCGTGTGTGCCACAAGTGGCACCACTGTCCTGGGTACCTTCGATCCGCTGGACGCCATCGCTGACATCTGTGCCCGCCACGGGCTGTGGCTGCATGTGGATGTGAGTTCGGTGGGGGTCTCTGGTTGTGGGGTGCCTGAGGATCCCCTTATGGGTACTGATCCCGCTTTCCCTGCAGGCAGCATGGGGGGGCAGTGCCCTCCTCTCCCCCCAACTCCGTCACCTTCTTGCTGGCATCCACAGGTGTGTCCCTCCCCCTGCCCCCAAAAAAGGCTCCCATGCTTCCCCCTCTGAGTTTTTGGGGATGCCCTTTTCCCCACAGGGCCTCCCCAAACTCTGCTGTTTTCCCCCCACCAGAGCCGACTCAGTGACCTGGAACCCCCACAAGCTGTTGATGGTGGGATTGCAGTGCTCAGCATTCCTGCTCCGTGACAGCTCTGTAGGTGCCCCCCATCTTGAATTCCTGCCTCTGGGATGCCTCCCTGGGCCCCCTCATTAATTTTGGTGCCCCCTGCCCCTCTCAGGGGCTCCTGCAGCGCTGCCACGGTGTGGGGGCCTCGTACCTGTTCCAGCGGGACAAGTTCTATGACGTGTCCCTGGATACAGGGGACAAGAGCCCCCAGTGTGGCCGCCGCGCCGACGGCCTCAAGCTCTGGATCCTCTGGAAAGCCGTGGGAACCCGGGGACTGGGACAGCGTGTGGAGCGGGCATTTGCTGCTACTCGGTGAGCCCTGGGATTGGGGGGACCCTTCACCTCTCAAACTGGGCTTCACCCCTTTTTTCCCTCCAGGTATCTGTTGGAGCAGGTGAAGAGGAGGGAGGGATTCCAGCTGGTGACAGAGGTAGGGATGATGCTAGAATATGGGATGTGGACACCCAAGAGTCCTGGAGGCTGGAATGCCACAGGTCTGAATCGTCCTGGAGGTTTAACTCCCAGGGGATTAATCCCAAAGATTTGAATCCACAAGGTTTAAATTCTAGAGTTTTCAATCCCAGAGGCTGAAATCTCAGATATTTGAATTGTCCCAGAAGTTAAAATCTTGGAGGTTTAAATCCCTGAGGACAAATCCCAGAAGTTTAAATCCTAGAGTCTGAAATCCTGCAGATTGGTATTCCAGAGGTTTAAATTCTGGGGGTTTTAAATCATTCTTCAGAAGTTTGAATCTCTGAGGATTAACCCCAGAGGCTGAAACCTTGGATATTTAAATCCTCAAATTTAAATCCCAGAGATTTAAATAATCCTGGAGTTTTAAATCATCCTGGAAGATTCCCTTTTGAAGTTTTAAATCCTGGAGGATTAAATCCTGCAGGTTCCAGTCCCAGACAATTACATACACATGGCTGAATTCCTGGAGTTCTGATTCCCCATCAAATTCTGGGAATTGGGTGATTGGCCATTATCTCCTTCCTCTTCCTTTCCCCGCAGCCGGAATTCATCAACCTCTGCTTCTGGTTCATCCCACCCAGCCTGCGGGGCCAGGAAAGCTCTCCGGAATTCTGGGACAAACTGGGAAAGGTGAGCTCAGAATTCCAAATTCCCCCCCACAACAGCCCTCCAAATCCCCCCAAAAAAACCCCAGAATCCTCCTGAAATGGTGCTTCCCCCTAGGTGGCCCCAGCCATCAAGGAAAAGATGATCCGGAGGGGCTCCATGATGGTGGGATACCAACCTCATGGATCCCGGGTCAACTTTTTCCGACAAATTATCACCAATCCTGCTGTCACCCGCCAGGACCTGGACTTCTTCCTGGATGAGATCCAGGAATTGGGATGGGATCTGTGAGCACTCCCAAAACCCCCTATGAAAGACCCCCAAACCTGCCCACCATCCCTGAGGAAGAGGGGAGCAGAGTCTTGATTACCTCCCCATATCCCAAAATGGAAATGTCCCCAAAATTCCACACTTATGGAATAAAACAGCATTTTATAGTCCTGATCTGATAATAATTTAACTCCCTGACCCAAAATGGGGTTTGGGGTGTGGGGGGGGTCCCTCAATTCCCCTGGAAGCTCCGGAGGAGGTTGTGGATTCTGGAATCAGGATATTGTGGCCTTGTGACTCTCTTAAAATTCCCGTGACTTCTTGAAGCTGCAGAGGTTGGAATTTGTATGGAAGGGGATCTGTCAGCACCTGGAAAACTCTTGGGAAAGTACTGCAAAACTTGCTGCCTCCATCCCTGAGGAAGTGGAGCACAGCCTAGACTTCCTTCTGGAATTTTTAAATCAGGAATAAATCAGCACTTGATCCCAAACTTCCACATTCATGGAATAAAACAGCATTTAATGGTCCCAATTTTACATTCATTTAATATCACACCACTCTCCCCACAAAATGGGGTTTGAAGGTCTCTCAATCCCCCTGGAGGCTCTGGAGGAACTCGAGAATTCCAGGATTAAGCCGGGCATGCTCAAGGCAGGATAGGAGCCGGGACACCGTGGCCTCCTGTCGCTCCCGCCGCCACCACTCCCGCAGCATCTCGAAATTCCAGAGGATGGGATTGCCGGGATTTTCCTCCTGGATCTGCTCCAGCCGGCTCTGCTCCAGCCCTAGATGCAGAATTCCTACTTCCTGCCACTCTTTTCCCAGTCTTTTGGCGACTAGCATCAATTCCTTCTCCGTCAAGCGCCGGGGATTCATAGGTGGAGCTGGGATCCCACCAGGAAGACGTCCTGAATTGGGGTCCCCCCTCACCTTGGGAGTGTCCCCGTTAGGCTCACAGGGAGTTTCCTCCGGGATTTTCTCTTCCAGGGGCAGCTGGAAGCGCTGGATGAGGTCGAGGCGGCCGAGCTGCCGCAGGAACCCAGCGGTCACACGCAGGGAATTCCCCGGGAAACGCTGGAGGAGGATGCGGCACAACTCGGGGCGCGATGCTGAGCGCAAAAGCCCGGCAGGAACCTGCCCTTCCAGCAGGAACTTGAGGCTCTCAAATTGCTCCTCCGGCAGAGCTTGGTGCACCTCCAGCAGCGTCCCCCGCTCGTCCTTTGCCATCAGGGCAAAAAATCTCACAGGGAAGTAGGGCCACTCCTGGGACACAACGGCTGTGAGAGAGGGGTCACCACGCAGCCCAAAAAGCGGAGAAAATAGAGGGCCACCCCTGGGCCCCAAAAATTCGGGGTAGGGGTGGAAAGGGGTCACTCTGTGCTCCACAAGCTGGAGGTAGATGGGTCACCGAGGTGCCTCCCGTGCCCCCACCCTGCCTCGGGCCTGAGCCCTCCCAATGTCCCCCTAGAGCACCCCACCCCGCCCTGGGCCTTAGACTCCCAAATGTCACCCCAGTGGCCCCACTCTGTCCTGGCTCCCCACGATGTCTCTGCCGTGTGACTACTGCCCTTTGTTCCGGGTCCCCAAGATCTCGCGGTGCCCTCGGTGCCCCCCTAGCCCGGATCCCCACCGTTCTCCCCGCAAGACCCCGTTCTCGCCCCCGCCCCCGCCCCGCTCTCACCGCGCCGTGCTCCCGCCAAGGCGGTTCCGCGCTGGGGAGCGGCGGAGCGGCCCCGGCCGGGGGCGTGGCCTCTGCTCCCGCCACAGCGGCTGCCTTGGCAACGGGGGCGGGGCTTGGTCTGAAGGGAGGGGGCGCGTCCTGCCCGGGGCGCGCCTCCACTTGAAGGGGCGCGGCCTGGGGCCGATCGTGGCGGGGTCCGGGAATCGTTTGGGAACTTCGGGGGCGGTTCGAGGGTGTGGGGAGTGAGTCTTGGGCTCAGTGCCCAGACTCGAATGCCCCAAGTCCCCCCAGAACCCCCCAATAATCTTCGATTCGCCCCCCAATCCTTCAGTCACTATCAGTACCCCCAAGTCTCTCAGTAACCCTCAATCCCTCAAACCTCCGGTATTCCCTAGTCACTCCCATCAACCCCCAATCCCCTGGTGCCCCCAGTTCTCCCAGTGGTCCAGTCCCTCCCAGTATTCTCCAGTCCCTCCATTCGCCCAGCTCCCCCCAGTAAACCTGAGTAACCCCTCCGTAATCTCTGCAATACCACAGTCCCTCTCTGCAGTATCCCCCAGCACCCCCCGTCCTCCAGCATCCTCCAGTATCCCCCAGGCCCAGTAGTATCCCCCCAATTCCCCAGTCTCCCCAATTCCCCCAGTACTTCCCAATCCTCCCATTAACCTCCAGTTTCCCCAGCCCACACAGACTCCCCCAATTCCCTATCCTCTCCATTATCACTGACACCCCAATATCCCCCAGTCACTGCAGTCACCCCAGTATCGCCCAATCCCCCAGTAGCCCCCATATCGCCGTGTATCCCCCACACTCCCCAGCGTCCCTGAACCACAACCTCCCTAAAATATCCCCCCCACAGTGTTCCCCCAAACCAGACTGACCTGGACAACCCCCCCCCAACTCCCCAAGTCCACCTCAACACTGATGGTGGGAGATCCTTATTGTCCCTCTCTAATTTTTTTGGGATGTGGGCTCCTTCCCGGGGGACGGTTTTTTCTGGGGGAGGGGCGCCCTGGGCGGACGTGGGGGGAGTCGGAGGCGTGCTCCTTTCCATGGGAAGCTGAACTCACCCCTCGCAAGGTTCCTGATGTCAGTTTTTCAGAGGCATTTGGCCGGCCGAGTTCTAGGAGGGGGCAGCTTGGGTCCGGGAGGAATCCTGCTCTGTTCGTAATTCTCAGAGGCAGAATCCTGCTTGCGGCCACGAGTCCCTGGACACGAACGGCGGCCCTTTTCCATGTGAAACAAAACTCACTCCCTCCAGGATCCTGAGGTCAGCTGGTCAGAGGCGTTTGGCACTACAGGTACAGCCCAAGTTCTAGGTAGGAGCAGCTTGTGTCCGTGAGGAATCCTGCTCCATTCATAATTATCGGAGGCAGAAGCCTGCTCGTGGCCCCTGGACAAGAACAGCTACCCTTTTTCTGTGGGAATGAAAACACCCCCCCAGGTTCCTGATGGCAGTTTGTCAGAGGTGTTTGGCACTCCAAGGACAGCCCAGGTTATAGGTGGGAGCAGCTTGTGTCCGGGAGGACTCCTGTTCTGTTCATAATTTTCGGAGGCAGAAGCCCGCTTCAGGCCACTGGGGTCCTGGACACAAATTGTATCCCTTTTCCATGGGAGAGAAAACTCACCCCTCCAGGTTCCTGATGTCCGTTTGTCAGAGGTATTTGGCACTTCAATGGCAGTCCAACTTTTGGATGGGGGAAGCAAGGCACCCCAGTATTTTTGGGGCAGACAAAGGGCTGGGCAGGCGATGGAATCACACAGCAGGGTCTTTCTTCCCCTCTCTGCAAGGGGCAGCACCTCCACGCGTGACCAGCTCTTTTCCGAGGATCAACCAGTGCATACCTGCAGAGGGAGCTCCTATTCCAGGGGGTCCAATGGGGTCCTCTTGAGTGTTCCTCCCGGAACCACGTTTAGAGTAGCCAATAGGGGCTGGGAAGCAGCTGCATGCACCCAGGCATGGAGCACTGCTTCAAGAAAATGCCGAGGGAAACCCCGTAATCCAATGGGAAGCACCTGAGCAGGCAGGGCAGCATGCAGGGTCCCAGGGGAGAGCTTTTCAACTTTCCCCTTTTGTCTTGTCAGTCCCTTGACAGGGGGACTTCATAGCGTTCCCTGAAAAGAGAGGGTTTATTAGGAGAAAAGGGGGCTAAATTGAGAGGAAAAATCTTCCTTTTCCATAATTGTGTGTGTTCAAATTGTGGGGAAATCCACTTTCCTTGCAATTTTACTTGTCTCAATGCAAGGAAAGCCTGCCTTGTCTATGCTTTTAGGGACATTAATTGTCAGGGAATCCCCTTTTTCCATTATTTTCCAATTTAAATGGAAGGTGAAAACCTTGGCCATGCTTTTTCATGGGTTTGAATTAAGAGTAACTCCCCCTTTTCATTGTCCTAGGGTTTAAATTGACGGTGAAGCCCAGCTGTCCCTCATTTTCAAGGGTTTAGATTGAGAGGAAAACCCCCCTTTTTCCATCACTGGAGATTTAAAGTGAGGAAAACCCCTATCTTCCCAGTATTTTAGGGGGGAGGCCATTTATTTATTTGCATCAGTTTAAGTGGAGCTAACTGGCCCATTTCCCCATTTTAAGGGATTCACTTAAAGGAAGCTCTGCCTTTTTTGGCATTTTAAGGGTTTAAAACTGCATTTCAGGGCACCTCTACTCATGCTCCAGGAGCAAATATCTCAGATTGTTAAGAATAATATGTTACAGTTGCTGTTTGTAAACTCCTTATTTACCTTGTACCCCTGTCCCAGGTTTACTTACCCTTGTACCCCTGTCGCAAATTGCTGTTCCCCATATTTTTGTTCCTTGTTCAGCCACGCCCTGCCCCCTCTCCCAAGTTGCTGTACCCTGTGTTTCTTGTTCTGTGTTCAGCCAGGCACTGCCCCCACTGCTCCTAGACTCCCACATGGCAACATTGTATCCCTTTCCCGAGTTGCTGTTCCGCCCTGAGGAGGAAGAAGACATACGGACTTTTATGCAAACGAGAGAGACCAGAGACTTATGGGAGGCACCCAGACTGAAAAAACCCCAAAACAACGAGCCACACAAAAGGGAAGGAATAGAACCAGCACCATCTAACAAGGAAGACCCAGAGGAGTCCCCTGGCTTCTTTCCAGGGGCCGACATAACCTCGAGGAGACTCGACTGGGATGACAGCCTAGACTACGAGCCCGAAAGAATGAGTCTTCCTGGGGACTCCTGTAAAGAAGGAAGGGCCAACTCTGCCCTACTGACAGAGCTGCATGGATCCTCCTCTTCTGCGGTGTCCTGTGGGAGCAGTGGCGATGTGCGCAACCCCTTGGGCCCCCACCCCAGAGCTGTGCTGCTTAATAAAGGCTTTTTAAAAAGGAGCTGGTCTCCTGACCCATTTATCACAGCTTGAGGGCTCGTCCAGGATAGCCACGCCCTGAAGAAGAACCAGGGATGGGACGTGCTACTCACCCTATTGGGCCTCCGGGGGATAGCTGGCTATACCGGACCCAGAAGAACAGCCTGGGATCGACATCCTAGAAGAGCGCCAGATTAGGTAAGCCACCGGTGGTGGGAGTAGGAGGCGAGTGAGTGGATGTGTGAGTGAGACGGGGGCTGGCAGCTCGGACCCCCGGGGCGAGTGCGGACTGCCCAGTACCGTGGTTCCGGACTCCCGCGAGGGGGCCGGCCGGGAACGGCAGGAAGCGAAAGAGGCTCACTTGGGCCCAGAGAAACGAGTGAGGCGTCTCCTGGGGATAAAAGCCCCCCCTCTGAGTGCGCAGAGGGTACCTAAGAGAGTGAGTGGCGCACATAGGGGTAGGCCCCTCTACTGAAAAGGGCTAAACGGCCTAGGCTGCTCCGGGCGTGTGGAAGGCCTAGGTGAGTGAGAGTCACACGCAGGCAATCTAGGTGACTCCCGGGGTGGTGTGTGGAAGTGCCTAGGTTAGGTGTGAGTGAACACACCCCCCCCCCCGCTTGGGTACTCAAGACGACCTGACCGGGGAATTGGAATTGGGGGTCCCCAGGCCCTACCGGCACCAGGCTGTCAGCGAAGGGCCCTCGCTTCCCAGGGTCTGTGACACAGGATGTGCTGAAAGGCTCTAGTTGTCGCGGCTCAGTCTCGGCTCTGGGGGTTCCTGAGAAGGGAGGTCGTCAACCTGCTGCCGGAGAGCACAGGGGCAGGTAGTCTGCGCGGGCGGGCGAGGCAGCTAGAGTAATACACTCACGCATCCCTTAGCCGAAGCCATTCCCTGGTGGGCGGAGCGGCTAGGAGGCAAGGGGGAATTCTCCCACCACTCACTTACACTCAGCCCTCGCGCAGAAGCTATTCTCACTGGGGAAGGGGGATAGTCAGGGAGCGGTTGGGGCAGGGGGTTCCGGGGTGAGCCCTGCTGACCAAATCTTGTGGACGGCACTGAGACAGGGATGGGGGAAGGTCCCAGGAGCGTCTAGTGCTAGGGTCCCCTCGACGTCGACCCAGGAGTGCTCATAGTCTTCGCTGGCAAGGGGGTCAGGGAAGCGAGGCGCGAGGGGAACGGGATTGGGGTGTAGGGAGGGGCAAGCGGAACCTGCAAGCCCCGCTGGGACCTAACCCCCGGGGCAAGCGGAGACTGCAAGCCCCAGAAAATGCAAAGTGTGAGTGGAAGGCCGGCCGAGTGTAAGAAAGGGTGTGGATTCCTGTGTGAGAAGATTGAGTGTATTCCCGAGTGTGAAAGGAGAGAGTGAGTTCCTAGAGTGTGAGTTTTTGTTGAGGTTTGAAAGGTCAGTTGTCTGTCATTAAAAATTTTTAGTTTGAGTAGGAGCACCTTTATAAAGTTTAATTTAAGTAAGGGCCAGTTTTAAGTTAGAGGTTGTGTTGCCTGTCAGTTCCAGTTTCGTTCGAGTAGAGGCACCGTAAGTTTTTTTAAGTGAAGGCCTGGAGATAGGAGGAGCAATGGGACAATGCTTAAGTAAGAGAGTAGGTCCCAAGGGGAATGAAGAGGCCACCAGAACCATTCCCCCTGATAGCCCACTAGGGCAAATGTTAAATTGCTGGGATGCACAAGAGGCCACCAAGGGCCTAGACCAGATCAAGATGATCCATTACTGTATAGAGGTCTGGCCCAAACTAGAGATGCAAGGACAGTGGCCTTGGTATGGTACTAAAGATCCTTGGATGTGCTCCCAGCTGTACCAGCATCTGAAAACCAGAAGAACTGAGCCCAGAAAGAGTATCAGGCATTCTAGCCATACCTGCACCAAAAACAAAGAGGGACATAAGAAAACTCTTAAGCCTTTTTAGATAATTGCAAACTATGGATGGAACAATATACCCAGAGCATCAAGTTTCTTTATGAAAAGCTAGTTGATTGTGAACCCATAAGGTAGACAGCTGAAGATGAAGCGCAATTAAATCAGCTGAAGGTTAAGCTGTCCTCAGCACCAGTTTTAAGCCTGCCTGACTTAAAAAAAGAATTTGATTTGTTTGTCAACTCTGAAGAAGGGACTGCATATGAGATTCTGACCCAGGAATGAGGAGGATGTCGTAAGCCTATAGCCTGTCAATCCAAACTGCTGGACCCAGTAGCTTGTGGGTGGCCCACCTGCGTGCAATCAATAGCTGCTGCTGCCATTTTAATAGAAGAGGCCCAAAAGCTAACCCTACAGGGTAAGATCAGAGTCCACACACCACATAATTTAAAAACAATCTTGAGCCGAAAGGCTCAGCAGTGGCTGACAAATGCCAGGATATTAAAATATGAAGTCATCCTAATAGTTACTAGCAATTTGAAGCTAGTAACCTCCAAGGGCCTGAACCTGGCACAATTTTTTGTCAGGGGAGCCTCTGCCTGAATTAGAACATGACTGCTTAGAATTGGTAAATCTCCAAACCAAAGTGAGGGAGGATCTGGGAGATGTACCCCTGCCCTATGGGAAGGTACTATTTACTGATGGTTCCTCCAGGGTGGTGGAGGGGAAAAGATATTCAGGGTATGCAGTGGTCATAGAGGTAGGGGAAGGAAAACTAGAGGTCCTAGAAAAAGGGAGACTACCCCCCAGTTGGTCAGCTCAGTGCTGTGAGGTTCATGCTCTAAAGAGGGGTCTGGACTTGCTAGAGAGAGAAAAAGGAACCATCTATACAGATTCAAAGTATGCCTTTGGGATAGTCCATACCTTTGGTAAGATCTAGGAGGAGAGAGGCTACCTGAACTCCAAAGGGAAGAACCTGGCACATGAAGGGCTGATTAAATCAGTATTAGAGTCCTTGACCAAACCCACAGAGATTGCAGTGGTCCACATGAAGGGGCATCAGAAGGGAGACTCCTTAGAAAGCAGAGGGAACCGACTTGCTGACCAAGCAGCTAAAGAAGTGGCCTTAGATCCAAAGGAATCAGTAAAAGATTTTAAACTGGATGAGGTAGTAACTGAAGAGGACGGAAAGAAGGAACCAGTATTTACCAAGAAAGAGTGGGAAGTAATAAAAAAATTAGAACTGTCTCAAGGGGAACAAGGGGAATGGTTAACCTCAGATGGGCGAAAGTCTCTGAACAAGGCCTTAGCCCGGAAAATATTAAATGAGATACATGAACTGACTCATTGGGGAACCCACGGGTTGTGTGATCATTTTCTGAGAGAAAACCTATACTTGGGAGCAACATCTAGCAAAGGCCACCTGGTTAGTCAATACCAGAGATTCCACCAACCGAGCAGGTCCTGCCCAGTCTGAGTCTTTACATGTAGTAGACGGAGACAAAGTCCCAGTAGTACGTGTCAGAGGTCTGCTAGGGAAGACAGTTTGGGTCAATTCTACCTCGGGCACAGACAAAACCCATTTGTGGGGTTGTCTTTGCTCAAGGACCAGGTTGTACATGGTGGATAATGCAGAGAGATGGAACAACACAACGTGTACCTCAGGGAGACCTGATCATTGGATAAAAGGTTACTGCCATTGTCTGTACCTTAAACCACGCAGACATGAAACAGAAGGAAATGTGTAAGTGTTGAAGGTATGAGCAAGTGAAAGATGGTGTATTGAGTAAGTAAAATGAGAGAGTGGGGAATCCTGCAGCTCTCCAGCGTGGGGGGGGTCTGGATTCAGTAGCTTGTTGTGGGGCTTGACAGGGGCATGATGGATATACTGCTTGTATTTTTTGGATGGAACGGAGAAGTTTCTATGTATGTAAATGTGTGCAGAGTTAGAATGTTAGTTTTGGCAGTAAGTCGACGATAGGGGGATAAGGGGTGGAAGGTCCTGGGTTGATTATGATGTTAAATTGTATCCCCATTTGTCCACCTAACTCAGACACAGGTTCTGTATTCTTAAAATTCCATCTGAGATTAAAAGTGAGTGGAAAAGAAGCACCAAGTCTGTTATCACACTGTATTTGCTCCCCCCCGCATCGGGAGTTTTGACTACAGCACAGACAGACAACAAGACACAAATCGCCTTGGCTTTCCAACTAGCCGGAGCAGAGAGGTCTTCCTTCCTGGACCGTTTTCTTTACCTTTTTCTGAAACGAATCGAACTTGCTCTGGACTGGGGACTTGGGGGAGCACCGGGAGCTTGCACCCGTGGACTACTGGGAGCCCAGCCTGGGCAGCGGCATTTTCCAGCGCCAGAGGGACTGATAACAGAGCGAACACCCACAGGAAAGAGACCCTCTGAAGTTTGTCATCTCTTCAGAGTGGTGAGAGGTTTTGTAATTTGATATCATTCATTTTTGTGCTGGGTAGTGCTGTGCCTGTGAAATGAACAGGTTTTTTCCACTTCTCTCAGAGAAATCTCTTCCCAAACTGGTTGGGGGGTGGGGGAAAAAGAGCCACTTGGGTTTGCTTCCCAGGGGGAGCACCCCCCTGGAAGTTTTCTCCCAAATTTGCCCTAAACCAGGATAAAGAGGCAGCCAGAAATAGACTGAGAGAGAAAGAATATAAACAAAGACTGCAGAACTCTGCTGAGTGAGTTGGTTTAAGTGGGAGTGTTCTTGAAGTTCTTGTGGTTGTTGCTGTTAAATATTTTGATGTTAGCAAAGTTGGTTGAATGAAAACCCACCCCCAATAACTTCTCCCACAGAACATTCTCCAAAAAGGCAACTAAATTAAAGAAGGTGGGAGAAGAAGGACCATACCATCTCTCCTGATCCCCCAAAAAAACCTAAGAGGCAAGACCGGGTGAGGCTAACAGGGAAGGTGAGCCATGAAGCTCCCTAAAACAAAACTAGCTCATACCGGACTCTTAGGTGGACTGATGTTGGTCCAGCTGGTGAGCCTTGGGATGGGGGACAGTGGAGAAGCATGTATCCCCTATATGATGGAGAGGATCTAAGATCACTGATGAGGGTCCACACAAACATCAATCCCACCTGTTTTGATCACACCAAATTGGAAACCTGTCAGGAGGAAGGAAAGACATTGGATTACTAGAAATACTGCCTCATTTAGGCAACGTCTGCTTGGAGAATGCCCTGAAGGAGAATCCTGGCTCTGCTTTGAACAGGAGGGACTGAATGATGTAATAAAGGAAAAACAATTGAAGATAAAGAAAGGTGATCTGGATGAAACACGAGGTAAGTACCTATTCATTGACCTGATGGAGAGAATCAGCAGAGAGTTAAACTTAACCAATTGTTGGGTATGTGGGAACACCCAGATGTCAGATATTTGGCCCTGGGAAGGGATCAGCCTGGCACCTTTAGACATTTTAAGGTGGAAATTAACTGAGCAGAAACCCCAGACAGGGAACAGGGGACGGGAACAATGGGATCTGAAAGCAAGAGTGATTGGGGAAGAATGCATTAAAAGGACAGGAAAAAGATACAAAACCCCTGTGGGAAAAATGGCCTGCAAAAGATACCTGACTGTGAAAGACTCAGGTAGCAGGTGGATCTCCCAAGAACCAAACAGGTATTGGGCCACTGGGAGAAAGGAAAGGGGGTGTATTTATCATGAGGGGTACAAACTGCATGAGTGTGCAGAAAAAGGAATAAACCCTTTTTGGGGGTTAAGAGAACTCTCAAAATACTGGGAACATCCTACAGACACACAGGACACTTTCTGGAAGGCCCCTGAGTATTTATTTTGGATTTGTGGGAGCACTGCATATACCCACCTCCCAGGGGATTGGGCAGGAAGCTGCACAATTGGGATAATAAAGCCTGCTTTTTTCCTCCTACCTAAGAAATCAGGGTCATACTTGGGAGTCCCCTTGTATGATAACTTAAAAAAAGGCAGTCGAAAGAGGAGGCATGTAATGGACCTAGGAAGCAATCAGAAATGGAAGGGGAAGATCTGGACCCCTGAAGAAATAATTAAGACATATGGACCGGCCACGTGGGCCCAGGATGGATCCTGGGGATATCGTACCCCAGTCTATATGTTAAATCGAATCATCCGTCTCCAGGCAGTATTGGAAGTGGTGTCAAACAGAACTGCCCTTGCTTTAGACCACATCAGCACACAATTGGCACAAACCAGGTCTGTAGTCTATCAGATTCGGCTGGCGGTGGACTACCTATTGGCAGATGAAGGAGGCATTTGTGGAAAGTTTAATTCCTCTGAATGTTGCCTGGAGATAGATGGTAAGAGTGAGGTAATGAAAAACATCTCAAAAGAAATACGAAAGATAGCTTATGTGGGCACCCAGGAATGGACTCCTCTGGTGAACTCAGACTGGTGGAATGACCTTTGGTCCTTCAAGGGAGGGTGGTGGAAAAAAAAATAGTCTTTATTGCTGTCTGTGCATTTGCAAGTTTCTTGTTCCTACCCTGTTTACTCCCCTGCCTAATCAAGACAGTGACTACCACAGTACAAGCAAGCATCCAGATCCCTGAAATAAAAGATAAGAAGCAGGCCAGGATCATGTTAATGGAAACTCAAAGTCAGGATCGAGAGCACAAAACTGCCAGGGAAATATATGAGCAATATCGAGAATTAAGAGAGAAATATTCCCAAGAGCCAGAAGTTAATGGTTGATGTGGGCTAGAGCCCGATCAAAATATAAGAGGGGGGATATTGTTAAGAATAATATGTTACAGTTGCTGTTTGTAAACTCCTTATTTACCTTGTACCCCTGTCCCAGGTTTACTTACCCTTGTACCCCTGTCGCAAATTGCTGTACCCCAGATTTCTTGTTCCTTGTTCAGCCAGGCCCTGCCCCCTCTCCCAAGTTGCTGTACCCTGTGTTTCTTGTTCTGTGTTCAGCCAGGCACTGCCCCCACTGCTCCTAGACTCCCACATGGCAACCCCTGCCCCGAGCTGCTGTACTGTCCTGAGGAGGAAGATGACATACGGACTTTTATGCAAACAAGAGAGACCAGAGACTTATGGGACGCACCCAGACTGAAAAAACCCCAAAACAATGAGCCACGCAAAAGGGAAGGAATAGAACCAGCACCATCTAACAAGGAAGACCCAGGAGTCCCCTGACTTCTTTCCAGAGGCCGACATAACCTCGAGGAGACTCGACTGGGATGACAGCCTAGACTACGAGCCCGAAAGAATGAGTCTTCCTGGGGACTCCCGTAAGGAAGGAAGGGCCAGCTCTGCCCTACTGACAGAGCTGCATGGATCCTCCTCTTCTGCGGTGTCCCGTGGGAGCAGTGGCGATGTGCGCGACCCCTCGGGCCCCCACCCCAGAGCTGTGCTGCTTAATAAAGGCCTTTTAAAAAGGAGCTGGTCTCTTGACCCATTTATCACAAGATGAAAGTGAGCCTGGCATGTATGTAACAGTAACACCACCCAGGAGTGTATTGTTTTTCTTATTTTTACTTATAATAGAGATATTATATTTATAATACAGATAAGAGGTCATTGTACACCATTCATATCATTACTATTCTTCTCCATTCTACTTAGTCACATGTGGAGTACTGCTTAGTGGTCATTAAGGAACAATTATGTAAGTTAACAACAAATTGTCCAATTTACCTAGCTCTACTACCAAAACAAAGTTTTATTTCTTACCAGTTTTCTGCCTTTTTGCTCAAAGTATTTGTAGCAAAAAAGAAAGTATTGCTCTTTCACAGAAGAAGTTTAGGGTTATAGTTTTCTTCTGTATGAAGCCCTTTATTCACCTTGAAATTAAGTCAGAGGAGCCAAACAGCTGCATCTCATCTGCAGGCTTTTATACCTTGTGGGATTTGTCTCCTCCCTTTTCCTGGGTACGGTGGGAATGAGAGGTGGGCCCAATTAGGGGTATATTGACCCCAGCCTTTACTAAGGGGCTTCATTCCCTCTTTGGGATCACCTGGGGTAAGAGCTCTCCTCTCATTTCAGTGAAGAGGTTCTTTTGGCTTATCCCAGCTTGTTTTTAGCAGATGCTTTTTAGCATCTAAAGCAACAAAGGCTTTGAAGAGACTGTAAAGAAAAGGGTATTGTACACAGGGAGTATTTGAATTCATGATTTTGGGTTGTGTGTTTAGGGGAAATAAGGTGCTTTTGTAATTTCTGGTGGTTTTGTTGGGTTGTTTCTTTTTTTGGAGTGCAGCTTCTTGAAATTCTAGTTTGTATTGAGTATGACACTTCAGATTTTTTTTTTCAGCAGATTCATCATGTCACAAAAGGGATCTGCCCAGTGTCAAAGATAAAGTTTGAAATTAAGGCTTTAGAGGAGTGAGTTGAGAATTGTGACCAGGAGAGGGAGGGTGAGTGGGGCACCTGGTTAGGAGTTACTGTTGGGCAGGTTTGAAGGCAGCACAGTGGGAAATGGTGTCCATTTGAAGACCCCCTAAGGCTTTTCACAACCACAGGAGATGCGCTGACACATTTCACAGCACACAGGTGCATCCACAGCTCTCATAGAAATGCCATGTAACTTTGCCTCTCACTAACCCAGTTGTGAATCATAGTAACAGCCATAATCTTAGACTCTAGGACCTAGGCATACTTAGGCGAGGGCAGGTAGCCAACTTGTTGGCATTGAGCCCATATGCCACTAAACTCATCTATTGATTTTGGTTTTCTTTCTTGTAGCTGACTAAGAGACTAACCAGCAATCATAGCACCTTCTGAGGCAGACTCATTTCAGGTCTAACATGGATTCATGTTGCTGTCATCCAAAAGATAAGTCGGGGGCCATGGCCTGGAGATAGGATGATAATAGGATAGCGGGTTGGAAATTCTTGGGACAGGTTTGAAAATTAGCAAAGGGGAAAGGGATATCCTTTAAGGGGCCTCTTAGGACAGCTAAAGGAAATGGCTCTACTTTGATTACTGGTGAAGGGTGTGCAGCGCAAAGCAGTTCCAGTCTGTCCAGTCTGTGTTGAGTTGTCTAGCCTGTCTTTGGGATCCCTCAGATCAGATATCTCTGCCTTTTCTCCCGGAGGATCTTATCACAACCATCAGCCATCGTCTCTAAATTCCTGAACATTCATGTTTCTCGGCACCATGTCAATATAGTTTGTTCCTTTTCATTCTTTTTCAGCCTGGTCTCAGGGTCTCATCTCAGAAACATTGAGTCAGACATCTTTTGAGGCCTTGTTCCCAGCTGTATCACCATGCATCCTTTCCAGCCATGTGCTGTAACATTGTGGGATTTTGTTGTGGTTTTAAAGCATTAGCTAAAAAATCACTAGAAAACTTACTCATTCCTTGTTGTGAGACATGGATTAGAAGAAGAACAAAACAGACTTAAAACTTAAAAGGAATAAAGAAAGTTATTAACAAAACTACAAAAAAAAAAAGAAACCAGGGTAAAACTTGCAGAAATCCTTTTTCCCCACTACCCAACCATCTTATTGTTCGCATGACAACATAGAGACAAAAGAACCTGGTGGTTAAAACAGTCTTAACTTTGCTATAATCTTTTCATCAGTCTTTGTAGAGAAAAAGACTCTTATCTTCTGCCAAGCTATGGAGTTTTTCACAAGAAAACCATTTTCTCATGGCTTTCTATTTTTCTGATGCCAGCTGGCCAGAAACTCTGTCATCAGTTCTTTCCTCCCATTTCACACCACTCTGAGGTGTGTTTTTTGGGCCATGAAGTCAAGCGGTGTCATTTTAAGGATGAGTTATTCAAAGGCAAAAGTTCTCTTCATCTGTCTCTGTGAGCATCTCTGTAAACAGAAGTTTCCTCTTTGCCTCTTAAAGGCCACAAATTTTCAACAGCTCTCACTTCTCCATTTCTGTTCCAGCATCACATAAGATCACAACTGCCTCACCATTTACTCAGCTTTATCAATGAATTACTTTTGCTCCAATCCACACTTTGGAATACTCTATTACCCCCAAAGTACTCTCTCATGAATTAAAGGAGTTTTTCAGAACATTATTGACGCTGCCCGCCGCGGCCCTTCACACCTGGGCTAGCTCTGCTCACTGGCCGCTGGCAGCGCCAGGAGTGGGGAACGGTCTGGGAGCTGTTTTCCCCAGACCGAACCTTCAGAGCCTCTCTGCCACTCAAGGCTCTGCGGGTCTTGGCGTCGTGGGCTTCAGTGAGGAGATGGAGGAGACCCAGAGTCCAAGCAGCTTTCCAGGAACAGGATTTCTTGAGGGAAAGGAGCGGTGGCAGGACGAGGGCTGGAAAGGCACACAAGGACCCAAGGACTCTGAGCCCTGAGCACTTCTGTGCTCTCCAATTTAAAGAGGGGAGGGTACAAACCAAGGACCAATGGGAATACAGTATGGGAGGAGTCGGGAGGAGGGTTCACAATACTAGGAGCCAATAGGGGTAACATTTGGGAGGGGCGGCAGTCACAAAGCCAATGGGGCTTCGAGTAGGGGATGAAAGGCAGGGAACTTGCTGGAACAAAGGGTTGGGTTTACATTGAATGACAGGGACCAGGGGCAGGCTAAAGGTGATGGACAAGGAAGGTTCAGGAAAAAGGGGAGGGGTTTACAAAAACTGACAGGAGGGCAAAACCATTACAGAATCATAGGGGGATAACAACAGGAACAAACCATTCACTTAATAATCAGAACAAAATAAACATACTGCAACATCTCCCCCTTTCTTTTTTAGAAAGAGGAGGTTGTATCGGCAGGAGGTGCAGAGGGCTCAGTAAACCAGTCTTGGGGTACGGGAGAGGGAGGAGGTGAAGAGGGAGGAGAAAATTGACTTGAGGGGACAAAATTGACTTGAGGGGAGGGGGATACAAGATGTAAAACTGATTGAACTAAACATCTCTTTAAAACTGCAAATGCTACTAAAATTATGAAAACGACAAAAACAATCCATAAAACAGTCTTTAAAATGGATGAGAGCCATCCAGACAGTCCCCAGCCAGCGAAGATGTTGGTGGCCCAGTCTTCGTGCTCGTTTTACTTGGTGGACCATGCCTTTCATTTGCTCGATGGTCTGGCGTATGCTGGGGCTCATAGATGCTAGGTTGAGGCAGCAGAGCCCCTCGAATTCCCTGCAGTCATGATTGTGCAGGAGCAGCAGGAAATCTATGGCTGCCCGATTTTGGAGGGTGGCCTGCCTGGTTATTTCCTCGTCTTCGAGGAGGTCGCTTAGCGCAGCTGACGTTAAATTGGCCTGTTTTACTACCCAGCACTCAAATTGTCCTAATTCACCGAGGGCTTGAGCAGTGGCCAACCAAGGTAGAAAAACTGACACTGCTACCCATGTAGCTCTTAGCTTGCTAAATAGCTTGCTCCAATGGAAAATTTCTGAGTTGCAGTCTGGATCTAAGTCATCCAGGCTGCGCTTCCTGATGGTCGAATTATTCTTTTGACTCCAATTTTCAATTTGGGTTGTGTTGGGCAAAAACAGGGACAGCCGGCCCAATGTGCACGGCCCTCCGAGAAGGCGAGAGGGGATGCCTGCCCATGCCCGATCTCCACAAATTAAGAACAAACCTTTGGGCAACCGAAGAGGGGTAAGATGGAGGGTTGAGGGCATCTTTACGTGAGCAATATGCTGGCACCACTTTGCTGCCTGGAATTGTTGGTTCACTTGCTCAACTTTAGGGTACGGTGCAGGGTCAGAAGGGTAATAACGAAAATGAATGCAAAACGATGCTGGGGAGGAATCTAAAAGATCAAACTCCTGGGGCTCAACGGTCGCCTGCTCCAGTGTGGCCTGCCAGTCTCTCCAAAGGAGGAGGGAGTTCTTGACATGCTTCTTAATCTTGTACACTGGCGCAGAACGGACGACATGCTGAGCCGGCTTCCCCCGGTTGGCATCTTGAACTAAAGTACTAAGGGAGTCAGGAAATTCTTCAGGTTTCAAAGGGATCCCCACCAGGCATGTTGTCATTGGGTTTCCCGCTGCTCCGGTGGAAAGACACAGCTCATCCCACTGCAGGGACTTTGCCAGCATTACCCATACATTTTGTTTGGGTTGAGGCACGATCCACCCTTCTGGCTGGGCCGCCATCAGCAGAACGCTGAAGATGACCATGGTGATTTTTGGGGCTGTCATCTTTCCCCTGGGATGGCTCTCTCTGGAACAAAACATATGAAAAGCATAACTTTAACTGAAAAAAAAGTAGGTTGACATAACAAAAAGGGGTTTGGGTTGTTTCCTCCTCCTCTTCGGGATGGGGGATGGCTCATCCGGACGCGACGTCATTGACATCCTCGACCCTATCTGGTGGCCTGCTTGGATATCTGGGAACATAAGGTTTCACCCATCTTTGTGGGATCCACCTTAGTCCCTGGGGCAAGGATACACAAGCGTACCCCTGCCCCCAGGTCACCAGATCGAAAGGACCCAAGATCTTCTGGGTCTCAGGGTCTTGGACCAGCACTGGAGGGCGCTGCTGCAACTGGTAGCTCTTGGCGGTCTTGAAATGCCGGGCTACTGGAGGGTTAGGGTCCTGCTCAGAACAATTGAGGAAGTTTAGTGTGTAAAGGGCTTTGCACAACCGCTCTGTGGCGTGCAGCCCTTCACAGTCTCCCTTTGGTGGGAAAGGACACGCTTGAGCGACTGATGGGCTCGCTCAACGATCGCTTGGCCTGTGGGGGAGTGTGGGATGCCTCTCTTATGTTCCACTCCCCACTCCTGCAGGAATTCCTCCAGTTTCCTGGAAGTGTATACTGGGCCATTGTCTGTTTTTATTTCTTTGGGGACCCCCAGTACAGAGAAAGCCTGCATGAGGTGCTTACAGACATGCTCGGCTTTCTCTCCTGTGTGGGCAGAAGTACAGACAGCACCCGAGAAGGTGTCGATGGAAAGCTGTACGAACCGAAACCTGCCGAACTCGGGGACGTGTGTTACGTCCATCTGCCACACTTCGCAGCTCCCCAGACCTCGAGGGTTGACCCCCGATCCCAAGGAGGGCATTGCGGTGGATTGGCAGTGTGGGCATGTGGCCACAATGGCTCTGGCTTGATCCCGCCGCAGGTGGAATTGGCGGACTAAACCAGGCGCATTTTGGTGAAACATTTGATGACTCAGCTTGGCTTGCTGGAACACGTCAGGGAGCTGAGCCATTGAAACGGGGGTAGCGAGGGAATCCGCTATTCTATTCTCCTCAGCTACTGGACCAGGGAGTTCCGTGTGTGACCTCACATGCATTACAAAGAAAGGCTGCTTCTTGTGGGAAACAGTGTAAATTAGTTTAGAAAGCAGCTCAAACAGCTTTGGATTTGAGACCTCCTTAAGAGCTGCATGTTCAGCTCTTGCAACCACCCCTGCCACATAGGCCGAATCTGTAACCAAATTGAAAGGTTCAGAAAACCTCTCAAAGGCTCTAACGACTGCATCCAACTCAGCAACTTACGGAGATCCCTCCACATATTTAACATCTGTTTCCCACTGCTGAGTTTGAGGATCCAGCCAAGTCACAACTGACTTGTGGGATGCTCCAGATGCGTCGGTAAAAACAGTCAGAGCTTTGAGGGGCCTTCTGCTCCGAACTTCTTTTGGAATCACATTAAATTTTGCATTAAAAAATTTATGTGCAGGGGCGTGGACCGAAATCTGTCCACTATAACTATCTAACGCAATTTGGAGGGTCTCGTTCTCCTGAAACAATTGGTGGAACATTTCCTTTGTCAGCTTATCTGGAGACGCTTTGTCCCGAGACAAGCTGACAGGCACCCGAATGCACGCGAAATCACACCCGGCCATCTCCCGAAGCCTAGTTCGAGCTCTCCTGATGAGCTGAGCCATCAGTTCTTGTGGCCGGGTGACACTTTTGGACCTCTGGTGGCTCAGGAAAACCCACTCTATGATCAAGAGCAGGTCCCTAGAACTCTGGTCCCATTGGAAGATGAGCCCACACAGGTGTCGCAGTCTTCCTAAAACGATGAATTTGAAAGGCAGGCTTGGTTCATATCGATGCGCCTGTCTTTCGCCCAGGGCATCTTGTACCTTCTCTAGTGCTTCCCTCGCCTCTGGGGTCAGGGTCCTGGGAGAACTAAGCTCCTTCTCCCCCTTCAAAAGTACAAAGAGGGGGGCTAGGTCTTCCGTGGTGAGGCCCAGCCAAGGCCTGACCCAGCTCAAGGTCCCGCACAGAGAGTGGAGGTCCACCAAAGTCTTCGGATTGCTCTTGATGGCCAATTTTTGAGGCACAATGGTCCTCTCAGCAATCCGCAGACCCAGATACTTCCAGGGTGACATCCTTTGAACTTTATCCTCCTGAAGTTGAAAACCTGCGGATGTTAAAACTTTAACCACTTGGTCAAGCGAGTGTGTAAGTAAATCGTCATGGGGGGCGCACACTAGGACATCATCCATGTAGTGATGGATGATGACCTCCCCCATTTCGGCGCGTACGGGAGACAGCAATGAGGAGACATACCACTGGCAGATAGTCGGCGAGTTCTTCATGCCCTGGGGCAATACCCGCCAGTGGAACCTCCTCATTGGGGCTTCTCGGTTAAGGGTGGGCACCGTGAAGGCAAACCGTGGGCCATCTTCAGGGTGTAGAGGAATTTGAAAGAAGCAATCTTTGATGTCAATTATGGCCAAATTCCAATTTCGGGGGAGCATGGTTGGGGTAGGCATCCCTGGTTGAAGGGGCCCCATGTCTACAATGATTTTATTTATTGCACGAAGATCGTGGAGGAGTCGCCACTTGTCCTTCCCCGGCTTACGAATGACAAAAACCGGAGAATTCCAAGGGCTCGTTGTTTCCACGATGTTACCTTTCACCAATTGCTCCTCTACGAGCTTGTTGAGCGCCCTTAATTTATCCTTTCTGAGCGGCCACTGATCAATCCAGACCGCTTCATCTGTGATCCAATCCAGCTTCTGGAAGGGGCACTCTACAGTGGCCACCACTAAAAATCCCGAGGGGTTTTCGGGATTTCAATTCTCACCCCCCATTGGGACATGAGGTCCCTTCCCCACAAGGGAACCTGAAAGTCTGCAACGAATGGGCACAAGTTTGCCAATTGCCCATCCGGTCCCGTAATTTGCACCACGCTCTTTGATACTCAAGCCAATTGGGTGCCCCCTATACCCTGTATTTTCCCTGCCATGGGTTGCAACTCCCAATGTGACGGCCATCTCCTTTCGGGGATGATCGTCACATCCGCCCCCATGTCAAGCAGACCCTTCATGTTTACAAATTCTGCACCCTGCTTGACGTTGCAATCTATGATTGGTTTGTCTTCACCCACCACCTCTGCCCAGTAGATGCCTGGTGCATGGTCGTCTACTGGGATCCGTTCTGGAACTGGAATAACTTGGGCAATAATCTGCCCCTTCAGTAGAAAATATGGTGGGTGAATGCAGCGTGCCAGGAGAATGAAGTTCTCCGGACCACCTGGGAAGGTGATCGGAGAAATCTCAATCTCTGGAGGTGTGTATTTTGTGTCCCCGATGGCGATAAACTTACAGTCGTGTCCATTCTCTGGCTGGTTCTCCTGCAGTGGGTCCACAGCTACCACCGTCCAGTGCTGGGACCGGAAGAGGATGTCTTTGACGGTGATAAGGTGTCGCGTCCGGTAAATTTGCCATGTCCGATGTTTCTTTCCCCCCGCCTCCGCGATACCTGCCCCATTTTTTGCATCGCGCGGGGCAGGTTCGCGCCGCGCTCTCAGTTTTTTTGTTTTTTATTAGCTGTTCCCTCCAGTACCCTCTCCCCAGATCCATTTCCCATGAGCCCCCGGCGTGGGTGGGCGGTGGGGCAGTCCCTCACCATGTGACCCAGCTGTCCACATCGGTAACACTGAGTGGTTCTTGCGGGTGGAAGGATGAACTGGCCCAACGGGTGTTGGGTCACTGCCGCTGTTGTTGTTCTCCTGGCTGCCTGTGGTGGTGGTGGTACCCTGGACGCCCCCACTAATGGAACTTTCTTCTCACACGCATCAATGAGGACGTCCAAGGTTGGCGGTGGATACATGGGCAAACTAAAAATAACCTGTTTGCAGATGTCGTTACAGTTTGCCTTAGCCATTTCTAAGACAAGCTGTTCTTGCAGCTCAGGTTTATAAACTTGTCTTTCTATTTGTTCCTGTAAACGGTTAACAAATACAGTAAACGGCTCATCAGGGGACTGCTTAATATTTGAGAAGTTGGTCAGGGGTTTCCCCCCCCGGCAGGATGTTAAATACTTTCTCTGCGGCCTCTGTGATCTTAATTAAGACAGGCCGGGGTAAAACCCTGTTCTTCTGGCTTCCCCCAATTCCCCTCACCGCACAGGTGATCTATCAAGAGGGGGTTTTCGTCCGTGTCAACCGCGGACTCCTTGCTGCGCAACAGCTCAGGAAGGATGGCCTCTAACAACTTCTTCCACCTCTGTTTCCACAGCCTATAATCAGCTGGGGAAAGGAGGCAGGCAAACAACTCTTTTAAATCGTGGGGGACCATCTCGTTCGTGGAGAAGGTGGCTTTTAATAAACCCTTAAAATATTCACTTCTCCTGCCGAACTCTTTCTGGGCTTTGCACAGCTCCCTCTTTGTCTGGAAGGAGAAGGGTTCCCATTCTTGGTATCTCCCTCCCCTTCCTCTAAAACTGACCGGTGCGGCAAAGGGAATCACTACCTGTTCCGGGTTCTGGTCTTCAGGCCTGTCACTTCTGGTCCCCGAAGCGTGGGAACCGGATGGGACAGTGTGGGAACTGGGAGGAGGGTCGTGGGAACCAGGAGGAGGGGCGTGGGAACTGGAAGGAGGGGCGTGGGAACCGGAAGGAGGGGCGTGGGAACCAGAAGCCGGAAGAGGCGGGGCTGGAGGACCGACTGAGGAGGAGGGTTGGAGGGAGGAGCAGCGGCCGGAAGGGGTGGGGTTTTGGGAGGTCACACTTTGGGGACACGCCCCCGAGGAGGAGGAACCACCCAAGGGGAAGTGGGAGGAGTCAGGGTAGGATGGAAGGGAGGGGCTAGGGAGGAAGGGGTTGGTCATTGAGGGAAGAAAGGGGTTCTGGGAAGAAGGAGCACAAGGGGGGGTCTTCTTCTGGGAAGAAGGAGCGACCATGCGGTCCCCGCCATCTTGTGCCCCTTGGGGGCCATTGTGAGGGTCAGGCAGGGCACTGGGAGACATAGGGGAACACTGGGGATAAGGGAAAATAGGGGATCCAGGGTTCTGGGAAAGTAACTGGGGATCATTAGCTTTATTAAACTGGGGATTTACAACTTGGAAAGGGGATAACTTTGGATGGTCAGCTGGGGAAGTAGGGGAATGGGTAAGAGCTCTGACAGCTTGGCCAGGGCTACCGGGGCAAGGGTTCTGAGGGAGGCTTGGGGAGCCAGGGAGACTGCTGCTGACTTCGGAGCCCTGTGTTCTACGGGTTGCTCCGCAGGTCTCCCCCAACTTAGGAAAAAGGGATGAGGAGCATGGGGATGGGGAAACTGGGGAAACTGAAGAAACTGGGGAAGGCTGCGTTGGCTGTCTCTGCATCCCCCTTTTTTCAATCAAGACAGTCAGGATTAAAATGAAAAGTGGGATTAATTTGGCGGCTGTTTTGTCCCCCTGAACCACTAAAGCCGTTAATTTAGACCCGACAGAATTCCAAAATGACACTGAGCTAACATTTTCAGGGGACACATGGGGAAAATGCAGGAACAGCCAACGTACCAGCCTTTTAACCAACCCACGTGAAAACTTATGATTCCCACCCTCAAGGATTCCCACTACTTGGAGAAAAATCCCCCTCTGCGGAGCCGACAATTGCGCACCCATCTCTCACACCCCCGGCTCCGCAGTCTCACCACCCCCCAACGGCAAACGAGAACTTAAAGAACTAAAAATAAGGGTCTGGACCTGAACCACACACCTCCCCGCAGGGGAGTCACACCACACACAAAGGGGCTCACACACACTCCCCCCCCCCCACTTTTTCCCCCACCGGGGAAAACTTACCGGGTCCAGACACTGGCCGTGGGAGATGTCCAAAGCCCCAGGAGCGGTCCCTCGTGCACTGAGAGATTGTTGCCCCTTTCCCCGGGAGCGCTGCCGGACAAAAACCGGCCTGCTGCAACCGAGGTAGCTGCCACCCAAAAGTCTATAAATCCACAAGGACACGACTCCTCCGGGGGTCTCCACGGGCTGTAGATGCCCCACGTTGGGCGCCAGCTGACGATGCCCGCTGCGGCCCTTCACACCTGGGCTAGCTCTGCTCACTGGCTGCTGGCAGCGCCAGGAGTGGGGAACGGTCTGGGAGCTGTTTTCCCCAGACCGAACCTTCAGAGCCTCTCTGCCACTCAAGGCTCTGCGGGTCTTGGCGTCGTGGGCTTCAGTGAGGAGATGGAGGAGACCCAGAGTCCAAGCAGCTTTCCAGGAACAGGATTTATTGAGGGAAAGGAGCGGTGACAGGACGAGGACTGGAAAGGCACACGAGGACCCAAGGACTCTGAGCCCTGAGCACTTCTGTGCTCTCCAATTTAAAGAGGGGAGGGTACAAACCAAGGACCAATGGGAATACAGTATGGGAGGAGTCGGGAGGAGGGTTCACAATACTAGGAGCCAATAGGGGTAACATTTGGGAGGGGCGGCAGTCACAAAGCCAATGGGGCTTCGAGTAGGGGATGAAAGGCAGGGAACTTGCTGGAACAAAGGGTTGGGTTTACATTGAATGACAGGGACCAGGGGCAGGCCAAAGGTGATGGACAAGGAAAGTTCAGGAAAAAGGGGAGGGGTTTACAAAAACTGACAGGAGGGTAAAACCATTACAGAATCATAGGGGGATAACAACAGGAACAAACCATTCACTTAATAATCAGAACAAAATAAACATACTGCAACACATTATTGTCCATCTCCATAGCTTTAACAAAAGAATATTTCAGCTTATTAAAGCATCTCCTTATTTCTCTCCCCATCTGAAGCTTAATTCCTTTCTTCACTGTCTTTGATAGTTTATGTTGTCTCTTTACCTGTTGATCACTTTTTCTTGCCTTCTTCCTGGCAAAAGGATTTGTGAAAAACGAGGTTCACATAATTTTTATAGAATTTAAAGGTTTAATAAAAAAAACAATTAGGAGAAAAAAATGAAGTATACAGTTATGGCTGGGTGTCTCTGCATTCAGCCAAGAGAGCACACCTTACTAACAAAGGATTGTTCCTTAAAAACAGAATCCTACTACATATCCATAAATTCTCATACATATTCATACAGTCTTCTTAGGATCTTTGGTGTTCTTCTGTTTAGTTTTCTCTTGCCTCCTTCTCAATAGATCAATCTTCTTGGCACCATTGAGATTTACATTCTCTGATACCAGGAACACAATAAATTCCTCCCCCCAGAGTTCTGGTCACTGCCGTCTTCATCTGGATAAGATAGTTTACAAATGCTGGAGTTCTCTAGCTATTTTTTTCCTCAGTCTTTGGGTTATACAAACAAAAGCAGTTTTTATTTTAATACTATGCCGTAGCCTAACATATATATATATTATACTACTATTTCTAAATTTCATCAATAACAGAAATAAAGAAAACTATATTAATACAACAAAATTTCTCATTCTTATACACATAACATTCATTTTAATATTTGCAAAACGCCAACAATATAAAATGTATCTATAACAGATTGAATCTGCAAGTTTCATCTGGGTAGGAAAAGGGTTAAAATCTTGCTCAAGCCGTAGGTGTCTATGCTGCCAGGTTTCAGCTCAGTGGTGTGTACTAGTTTGAAATCAAACCAGTGAGAGATCGCAAGTCAGAATTATAATTTAATAGGAAAATGATAAAAAGAATAAATGCAATAATATCAAAAACACTGACAGAGTCAGAATACAGCCTGGAACCCTGTTAGGGTGATGGTAGTCGTCCAGATGAGGTGGTCTTGTTGAAGCGTGATCCTCTGGAAGAAAGGGGGTCTGGTCTTCAGCTGAAAGTCCAGCAGTAGCTCCTGTCCTCTGGAAGTCCCGTAGGTAAGGGCTGCTGTGGTGTTCGAATTCTCAGCTTATATCCAGTATGGAATGCTTGGCTCCTCCCTCGGGGAGGAGCATCTCACAATGGGATGGTGAGTCATGAGATAAGGCCTTGATGAGCCATTAACAGAAAACAGTCCAGGAGGAAGTTATCTCTGAGTCATGCAGCAAGGCAGTGGTGGGCCCATTAACAGGGGACAATACAGGGGGAAGTTATCTATGAGTCATGGGGCAGGGCATTGATGGGCCCATTAACAGAAGGTAGCCCGGGGGGTGGGGGGAGGCAGGGAGCACTGCCTCACCTGGTTTCAACAGTACATGAGGATGGTGATAGAATATACTGCAACCCAGGACATAATCCACCCCTTATTCTATTACCATCTACATAATTCCAAATCAGTACCTTCCTTAAACTCCACACACACACACACACATATATATATATATATACAATGGAACCTTACACACAGTTCTCACTTAAAATGAGGTCTCCTTGTGGCACACATCGGGTTTCCCCATCTTTCCGCATTACCCACCAAGTGCAACCAGGTCCTTGAGCGAAGACAATCCCACGGATAGGTTTGCTCTTGCCTGAGGTGGGATTAATCCAAACAGTCTTTCCTAACATACCTCTCATGTGTACCACAGGGACTTTATCTCCATCCACCGTGTGCAAGGGTTCAGACTGGGCAGGACCAGCTCGATTGATGGATCCTCTGGTGTTAACCATCCAGGTGGCCTTTGCTAAGTTCACTTCCCAATTTTTGAAGGTTCCTCCACCAAGTGCTTTTAGGGTAGTCTTGAGTAGTCCATTGCACCGTTCAACTTTCCCAGCAGCTGGTGCATGATAAGGGATATGATAGATCCATTCAATTCCATGTTCTCTGGCCCAAGTACTTACGAGGCTGTTCTTGAAATGCGTCCCGTTGTCTGACTCGATTCTCTCAGGGGTGCCATGTCTCCAAAGGACTTGCTTTTCCAGGCCCAAGATGGTGTTCCGGGCAGTAGCATGAGGCACAGGGTATGTCTCCAGCCATCCAGTGGTTGCTTCCACCATGGTCAACACGTAGCGCTTGCCTTGGCGGGTTTGGGGAAGGGTGATGTAGTCAATTTGCCAGGCTTCCCCATACCTGTACTTGGACCATCTTCCACCGTACCACAGAGGCTTCACCCGCTTGGCCTGTTTGATTGCAGCGCAGGTCTCGCAGTTGTGGATAACCTGTGAGATGCTGTCCATAGTAAGGTCCAGCCCTCGCTCACGAGCCCATCGGTACGTTGCATCTCGTCCCTGATGACCAGAGGCATCATGGGCCCAACGAGCTAAAAATAATTCTCCCTTGTGCTGCCAGTCCAGATCCACCTGTGATATTTTCACCTTGGCAGCTCGATCCACCTGCTCATTGTTACGGTGCTCTTCATTAGCCCGACTTTTGGGTACATGAGCATCCACGTGTCGAACCTTCACGATCAGCTTCTCCACCCGAGCGGCGATGTCCTGCCAAATCTCAGTGGCCCAGATGGGTTTCCCTCTGCGCTGCCAGTTGGCTTTTCTCCAGCGATCCAGCCATCCCCACAGAGCATTAGCTACCATCCAGGAGTCAGTGTAGAGATAGAGCCTCGGCCACTTCTCTCTTTCAGCAATATCTAAAGCCAGCTGGACAGCTTTAAGTTCTGCGACCTGACTCGATCCACCCTCTCCCTCGGTAGCTTGTGCAACTCGTCGTGTGGGGCTCCATACAGCAGCTTTCCATTTCCGGTTAGTGCTTACAATTCGGCAGGAACCATCGGTGAAGAGGGCATATCGTCTTTCACTCTCCGGTAGCTCATTATATGGTGGGGCTTCCTCAGCACGTGTCACTTGCTCCTCTTCTTCAGAAGATAATCCAAAAGTCTCACATTCAGGCCAGTTTGTTATAATTTCCAGAATCCCAGGGCGGTTCAGGTTTCCAATACGGGCACGCTGTGTAATGAGGGCAATCCATTTGCTCCAAGTAGCATCGGTGGCATGATGCGTGGAAGGAATCTTTCCCTTGAACATCCACCCCAGCACCGGCAGTCGGGGTGCCAGAAGCAGCTGCGCTTCAGTACCAATGACCTCTGAGGCAGCTTGGACTCCTTCATAGGCGGCCAAAATTTCCTTCTCTGTTGGGGTGTAGTTGGCCTCGGATCCTCTGTAGCTTCGGCTCCAGAATCCCAGTGGTCGACCCCGAGTCTCACCAGGCACCTTCTGCCAAAGGCTCCAGGACAGACCATTGTTCCCGGCTGCAGAGTAGAGCACGTTTTTCACTTCTGGCCCCGTTCTGACTGGACCAAGGGCTACCGCATGAGCGATTTCCTGCTTGATCTGGGCGAAAGCTTGTTGCTGTTCAGGGCCCCAATGGAAATTGTTCTTCTTGCGGGTAACCAGGTAGAGAGGGCTCACAATCTGGCTATATTCAGGAATGTGCATTCTCCAAAAGCCTATGGCACCTAGGAAAGCTTGTGTTTCCTTCTTGTTGGTCGGTGGAGACATCGCAGTGATCTTATTGATGACTTCAGTGGGAATCTGACGCCGTCCATCTTGCCACTTTACCCCCAGGAACTGGATCTCCCGGGCAGGTCCCTTGACTTTGCTCCTCTTGATGGCAAAACCAGCCTTCAGGAGAATCTGGATGATCTTCTGTCCCTTCTCAAATACTTCTGCTGCCGTGTTCCCCCACACAATGATGTCATCAATGTACTGCAGGTGTTCTGGAGCCTCACCCTTTTCTAGCACAGTCTGGATCAGTCCATGGCAGATAGTAGGACTGTGCTTCCACCCCTGGGGCAATCGGTTCCAGGTATACTGCACACCCCTCCAGGTGAAGGCAAACTGAGGCCTGCACTCTGCTGCCAGAGGAATGGAGAAAAACGCATTTGCAATATCAATGGTCGCGTACCACTTTGCTGCCTTGGATTCCAGCTCATACTGAAGCTCCAGCATGTCTGGTACGGCTGCACTTAGTGGTGGCGTGACTTCATTCAGTCCACGGTAATCCACCGTCAGTCTCCATTCTCCACTGGACTTACGCACTGGCCATATGGGGCCGTTAAAGGGTGAACGAGCCTTGCTGACCACCCCTTGGCTCTCCAGCTCACGAATCATCGTATGGATGGGGACCACAGAGTCTCTGTCGGTGCGGTATTGCCGACGGTGCACTGTTGCTCTGGCAATTGGTACCTGTTGTTCTTCAACTCTCAGTAGTCCCACAGCAGAAGGGTTGTCTGAGAGACCAGGCAAGGTACTCAGTTGTCTGATGCCTTCTGTCTCTAGAGCAGCTATCCCAAAAGCCCAGCGATAACCTTTTGGGTCTTTGAAGTACCCGTTCCTGAGGTAATCTATGCCGAGGATGCATGGGGCCTCTGGACCAGTCACGATGGGGTGTTTCTGCCACTCATTCCCAGTTAAACTCACTTCAGCTTCCAGTACCGTGAGCTCCTGGGATCCCCCTGTCACCCCAGAAATAGAAATGGGTTCCGCTCCCACATACCTTGATGGCATTAGAGTGCATTGAGCGCCGGTATCAACCAAAGCCGTATATCTTTGTGGGTCAGATGTGCCAGGCCATCGGATCCACACTGTCCAATAGATCCGGTTGTCCCTCTCCTCTACCTGGCTAGAGGCAGGGACCCTCTAATCCTGGTCATGGTGCACGTTGCTCTCCTCCGGTGAATATGCTCTTGATGTCCCTTCAAGAGGATCACTCATATCATCATTTCTATACCTTCTGATGTTCTGGCCACGAGAGACCGGAGTGGCGCTGGCTCTAGATGAGCTCCTTGTGGTAGTTGTCCCTCTTTTTAGTTCACGTACCCGGGCTGCTAAGGAGGAGGTGGGTTTTCCATCCCACTTCCTCATGTCTTCTCCATGCTCCTGGAGAAAAAACCAGAGGTTACCTCGTGGAGTGTATCCTTTCTCCCTGGCTGGGGAATGCCTACTCCTAATAGCAGAGACTCTTGTTGGTTCTGGGGAGACGTGGTAAATTTCTTCCTTAAGTTCCTTTTTTAGTTTCTGATGGCCCTCTTCAATCAAGCTCCGGACTTGCTCAGCCAGTCTTGTTTCCACAGATGAGACATGGGTGCGAAACGGGGCAGTGACAGTGTCCTCGTAGATTCTTAGTTTATTGGCCAGGACACCCACCCTGTCCTCACCTTCCCTCCATTGCAGTGTTGCCAGGTAACGGGAGTACATCTCTGGTCCAAGCCGTGCAAATCTCAGCCACATCTGTGACGTGCACTGGACACCATCTGGGCTCTTAGGAAATCTCTCATCTTCTGCAAAAATGATCTCCAGCACAGCCAACTCCCTCAGGCATCGGATACCCTGTTCCATTGTGCTCCATTTTCCCTGGTGCACCTGGAGGTCTTCTTTGCAGAGGTATCTGTCCCTTACACTTGTCAGCAGTCGCCTCCAGAGGCTGAGAGTTTCTTGGGTTCTCCCAATCCCCTGGTCAATGACCACATCCCGGGACAGCGATCCCAGTTGCCTGGCCTCACTTCCATCCAGGATGGTGTCGTTTGCTGCAGCGTCCCAGATGCGGAGCAGCCAGGTTAGGATGGACTCGTTCGTCTGGCGGGTGAATTCCCTCCGCAGGTCACGCAGCTCACCTAGGGATAGAGAGCGAGTGATAATCTCTGGTTCTGTCTCCTCCGCTGCGTGTGAAGGTCCTGCCTCACCCTCATCAGTCACTATGCGGACTGATTTGCTTTTTGATTTCTTTTTCTGAATGGGGGCAACTTCTACCGGTTTAGGCTGCTCTGGTTCGGTGACTGTTTGTGTGGAGGTGCTCATGGCCCTTTTGGTTCCTTTCTCCTCTGTGGTAGTCTGCGTAGACATGGACGCTGTTGTTTTGCTCTTGGTTCCTTTCTCCTCTGTGGCAGTCTGAGTGGACACGGATGCTGTTGCTTTGCTCTTGGTTTCTTTCTCCTCTGTGGCAGTCTGCGTAGACACGGACGCTGTGGCTTTGCTCTTGGTTCCTTTCTCCTCTGTGGCAGTCTGTGTGGTCATGGATGCTGTTGCTCTGCTCTTGGTTCTTTTCTCTTCCTCCTCAAGAAGACGCTGTACCACACCAAACAGTGCTTTGTTTCTAAGCATGGTGTACATGGTGCAGGCCATGCAGAGAAAACAAAACAGCAAGACTAGGCTGTCCTTGGCATCCAGAGAGAACTCAATATTTTTAAAAACTGCTGTGCCTGACCTGAAAGGCTGGAAGAAACCACTCTCCACTCTTCCCACCAAGGGCAGGGTGCGATTGTTGAGAAGGTCCCAGATGTAGCAGCCCAGACTAGGACAAGCAAACAAAATTGAGTATATATTCCGAATGGTATTCATTGCCTCACAGGTTATCATGCCATAAGCATAATAAACCAATAAAGCAATTCTCATACCATTCCCTGGTCTCAACAGGAGCAATACAACAGGCAAGTAGTTCCCCATGTGAGGGAAAATATAGAGAGCAAGATACAGTACCCATATAGACAAGCCAACCACCATGGTGGATAGGTTTCTGTTAATATGAAATTGCAATTCTGACTTTCTCTCAGGTTAATGCCCCACGTTGGGCGCCAAAATATGTACTAGTTTGAAATCAAACCAGTGAGAGATCGCAAGTCAGAATTATAATTTAATAGGAAAATGATAAAAAGAATAAATGCAATAATATCAAAAACACTGACAGAGTCAGAATACAGCCTGGAACCCTGTTAGGGTGATGGTAGTCGTCCAGATGAGGTGGTCTTGTTGAAGCGTGATCCTCTGGAAGAAAGGGGGTCTGGTCTTCAGCTGAAAGTCCAGCAGTAGCTCCTGTCCTCTGGAAGTCCCGTAGGTAAGGGCTGCTGTGGTGTTCGAATTCTCAGCTTATATCCAGTATGGAATGCTTGGCTCCTCCCTCGGGGAGGAGCATCTCACAATGGGATGGTGAGTCATGAGATAAGGCCTTGATGAGCCATTAACAGAAAACAGTCCAGGAGGAAGTTATCTCTGAGTCATGCAGCAAGGCAGTGGTGGGCCCATTAACAGGGGACAATACAGGGGGAAGTTGTCTATGAGTCATGGGGCAGGGCATTGATGGGCCCATTAACAGAAGGTAGCCCGGGGGGGGGGGGGAGGCAGGGAGCACTGCCTCACCTGGTTTCAACAGTACATGAGGATGGTGATAGAATATACTGCAACCCAGGACATGGTGCTTAGAGCCGGGGCCCCCCTGGGAAAAGCTTCAGCTTCCCGGGAGGCTGCAGCAGAGCCTGACCCCGGCCTGGGCCTGGGGAAACCCTGCAGGCCCCATCTCCTGCCTGGGGACCGCAGGCCCAGCCCAGCCCCTGCCCGGGATGCACAGCCTGGGGAAGGCATGGGAGCCATATGGAGTTCTGCTACCTCTCAAAGCCAGAAACAAAAAGACAAAGAAATTCCTGGGCTTAGGTCTTAAGGTGGTGTTCAAAGGTTGATCTCACTTTTCAATGGTCAAAATTACTGTCAATTCTCAGAAATGGCCAGTTATTGGCCAGAAGAAAAACTCCCATCAGCCTCCAGCAGCTTTAACTTCCTCAGGTGTTTCTCTTTGTTTTCTTCTATCACAGACTTGTAAGATTGTATGGATACGAGGAGCATTCTAAATGTAGAATGTAGATCTTGATCATCGTGACCAACAGTTATTTTAACAAGTCACTTTGTTGAAGTCTTTTATTCAGCTCCTTAGAGCCTCCTCCATCCACCATTGCCATACCATTGGCCATCTCTTTTGGTGTTGTCTCACTCCTTGGCATTATTCTTTTTGCTGGGATCTCTTTTTCTGCTATCCTTGTGTCATACTCTTTGTAGTCTAATATGTTGTTTGTGTTTAGCCTGGAACTGCTCTGTCCTGTGGAATAGATTGAGGGGTAGATGGAGTAGAAAGAAGACTTTAAAGGTAATGTTTTGTTTTGCTTAGCCACCAGGGCCACACCTCAGACAGAGCGACTGTGGCTGGTCTGTCCAGAGTCGGGCAGAGACAGTGGAAGCAGTACAGAGGTGTCTCACAGTTTTCTAGTCATTTGTCTTAATGCCCGCTGTTGTGAGACTCTAGGCAGTTTGCTTTGAGAAATGAGAACTTTGGAAAGGTTGTTTTCCCTGTGCATCTGAGTGACTTTGACAAATCTTTTTGCAGAGGGATAGGAACCTAGTAAACCCAATATGAATGCAGGAAGCCAGAGGAATATGGCAACAAGGTGGGTTGGCACCCCAAGTCTGAGCTATGGCCTGACTTTCTTCTCTATGTTTCCCTTATTGTTCAGCTTTTCACTTAATTTTGAAGATGGAAAGCGTTTGGCACAGCTGAGTATTGGCACCGGGGGGGACCATGACCAGATGAGTACCGGCAATCAAGATGAGTACAGATTCCAGCACAGAACCAAATGCTACCAGAATTGTTGTAGTAGCAATGAAACTATAAGCAGCCTTTGGGGTTTTTTGTGTTTTACAGGTGGCCTGCACTACTTAAACTGCCAATCTACTCTGACCAAGACTCTTGCAGAAGGAGGTTGCATTCAAGTGGTTTCAGATGGAAGCTACCTTGGCAACGCTTTTGGACCCTGAGTCACTACACGCCTTTCCATTTTGTTTCGCCCCTTCTCCCCATGAATTCAGTCATTGTTTGGCTTTTCAGGGGAGGCATAAATGGTAGCTATATTACAGAATTTTTCTTTGTCCTCATTTTTAGGAAGTAAAGCTGGATATCTGCAGTCAGGGTCAAGTGGGCAAGGTGAGCAGTGACTGGTGGACAGACTGAGTTGTTATTGCTTGGGTGCCACATTTTGGTGCAACTCTAAGCATCCATTGTCATCTGTGTGTTTTAGGAGGTCCACTGGTATTAGGCCAAGGCCCCCTCACCAACTGGCCAACAGACCTGGTTCACTGCTCTTGTGAGCCCTCTGGAACAATTACAGAGCTCTGTGATGAAGCCTTTACATTTTCCATTTGAAGGTCCCATCTGGGTAGCCTTTGGGAACCACTGAGGAGTTGCAGTGAACTGGGGATGTTGAGAGGAGGAGTGAGGGTCTGCTCAAATTTCAGTGATGCCTCATATCCTAATCTCCTATTAACGCAGGCATACACTGTGACATGGGCATCAGCCTCCAAGTGTGGCTGAAGTGTACAGCCTGAGGACCCGGGCATTCTCAGGAGACAGTGAGTAGCAGAATTGTTGGGTTTTGGCTGATGTGCTGCTAAGATCACACATTGATGTTTGATTTTCTTTATTGTAGCTGACTAAGAGACAGCAGCCTGATGCTGGCAGGAACTTCTCAGACATCGAGGCAGCCTTCTTTTGCACACAATGTGGATTTGCATCCCCAGACATCCCAGAGATAAGTCAAGGGCTATGACCCACAGAGTGGATAAAAGCCGGGTGCTGAGAAGGATTTTTGAGTCAGCTTTGGAGATGGGGATGTCCCAGAAATGGCCCCTTATGCCACATAAAGGGAAAGTCTCACTTCTGATCACAGTGCTGAGGTGCACAGGACAGAGCACCTCTGGGTGTCTGTTGTGTCCCGGGGTATGTTGTGTCAGTTGTCTATTGTGCATTCTGTGTGTTTTGGGCATGTTGTGTTGCACATCTCTTGCTCTGGCCCTTTGAGGGGCCTGTCGGAAATCCTGGCGTCATTCTTGGCATCTCTAATCTCCACATTCCTTGGTCTGGTGCTGATTCCATTGAACCTTTGACTTGGGAGCTCGGACAGGCATTGGAATCGCATCCCTCTTAAGAAGCACCTGGTCAGACATTTTTTAAGGTCTTGTCCTGAGCTGTATTGACAGCTCTACACAGCAATGATCCATTATAGTGGGTTAGGACTTATACCAATGCAAAGATAGGTAGAGGATTCTGACTATACGATTCTCAGGCATCCATCTTTGTGGTTCTTGGAGTAAGTTGTTCTGTTAGCATCTTCCTCCTCCAGGGTTCTCTGAGCCTCTTTGGCTCACTGTTGGTCTCACTTCCGTCATCTCATTCCACATCCTCTAGGTCTTTGAGGTAATTTTTCTTGCCGAGAGATTTTTCTCCCTGTCATGTCCCCTCATTTATCATCCCGTGTGTCACAGGTATCTGTATGTATTTGGCCCAGAGCTGCTCTGCCCTGCTGCATAGCCTCACATAGGTATAAAAGGACAAGTCCTGGGCCCTTGAAATGCATAATGTGGGGTGTAGTTGGACTCTAGATGGTATTCTAGATTGACACAAGATTTCTGGATCTGTTCAGTTATCCTGCTGGACCTTGACTTAACTTTCTTTCAGATGCAGATGGATTAAATCAGTGGCAGAGTACCTCATCCAGTCTGAGAGGGTTCCCCCGACAAGGTCAGTCACCATTTGTCTTTGCAGTGGCAGCATTAATGGTGACTATGTTGCAGCATTGTTCCTTGTCTTTATTTCTAGGAAGTAAAGCTGGATAGCAGCAGTCAATGTGAAGTGAGCAAGATGAGCATTGACCAGTAGCCAGAAGCAGTTGTTATTGCTCGGGTCAATTTTTGGTGCAATTGTAAGCATCCCCTGTTGTTTTTTTTTTTTTTTTTTTATTTTAGATGGTCCACTTGTCAAATATCCTGGCCCAGGATGCCAGAGTCCAGGTGGGTGCAAGCTTAAGGTATAGGCATGGTGTCCTGGTTTAGGGCAAATTTAGGAGAGAACCTCCAAATGTTTTTTGCCCAAGGAGCCGGCCTTCCAGCCTGGAGCTATCGCCACGGTCACCCGGCAGTCATCGCTTCCTTCTCTAGGCCTACTGAGCTTCTTGAGCATCCCCTTAACAGCTTTGGCACTAACTTTTTCTAGGGAGTTATGTTTCATTATCATGTGCCATTACCATAGGGACTTAATTCCTTTGGCATCATCAGCCTCTGGCTCATCTTGCGCTAGGAATCTTGGGTCCATGAGGTGAAACTGCCAGGCAGTTTCAACTTGCATCTGTTTGTTGATATATTTTATATATTAGTAAAGGCCTGTATGCACAAACCAGCCTTTGAAATAAGTGGTGATATTAAAGGCTAAAGTCCTTGAAACCTTCCTGCAGAAGAGAGAGTAAAGCAAAACAATATCCTTGTGTGTAGGAGAAAAAATGTAAACTGTGTGTGGTAGCCAATAGTAGCTTGCTCTGCCCGCGGACCCTGTAGAACCCTATAAAAGGTGTGCTAAAGATAGAAATAAACGGTGTTCACGTTTACTTCTGTGTAGGCTGGTGAATAAACTGGCGGTCTCTCAATATCTGTTATGTAGTCTCTGTCTGTTACGTTGTTTGTGTCCATTGTCTTCTGTGTCATAGGGCTTTGTTACCTCTCAATGCCTTAAAGGCGTCATTCCGGGCTGTATCACCTGTACTCTTCTATCATATTTTCCCAGATCACACTTATTCTGGAATTTTTTACCTTTTTACTTTTTGAGACTGGAGGAAGTACACGAGATGTTCTCATCCATCTTCTCAGCTTTGGTACTGCCTTCTCTTCATGTGCCATTCTCTTGGACTTCTGTAGGGAAAGTATTAGGCCCATTCCAGTGAGGGGTGACCACAGTAGTTCCACAGGTTCCGTCTTCTCAAAGCATATGGGGCTGGAGAGGTAATCTTTTAGAGAGTTATCTCAAGCCCTCACTTCTATTGTACTTATGCTGGCTTGTGTTTTATATGCTTACATTCTATGTGCCTATCTTGTGACAATTGTGCTTGGAGCTTCCCTGCCCTGGCACATAATCACTGTTAGGTAGAACAGTTCTAAAACTTTGAAGTTCATCTCTTTTTCTATGGGGTTTCTGGTAGAAAATTTATGAGCCCAGGGCGGAGCTAAGTCCTAGCTGTCAAACAATCACTTGCTGACCATCTTCTATCATCCCACAGGTCTCCAAGGCGGATTTGTACCTCTGCAATTGCCGACGCTACCAATTTTCTGGGACTCTACCATTTGATGTTGAGGAGCAGCAGCCAGAAGATGTGTTAAAGCTTCTTGTTTAGTGTAGTGTTTCAAGTAAGGGTTGCAGTCATTGTGTAAGCTAGGAGATGTGTGACTGCATGTGAGCATGTGTTTCTGTCTGTGTCTGCTTGTGTATGAGTGTGCTAGCAGGTTCTAATCTTGTGTGTATGATTTTTGCCTTTCAAGTTTAAAAACTTATTTTTAAATTTAGAATAAATCCTTCCAGGAGTGATTTTTTTCCCCCAGTTGGGATTTTTTTTCCTTGGTCCTGGTCAGTGTGTGGGGTGATGTTCACCGCCAAAATCTGGGTGTAGACCACTGTCCCAGGTCCCAGGTTTTCATCAGGCAGGACAATTTTTTTGGGGGCTCACAGGAACCATGTTCCTGAGGAGTGCTGATGGCTGGGTCTTTAACGGAGTGATTGAGATAAGAGCGACAGTGAGTTTGTGTGACAGCTGAAGCTGGCCTCTGTGGTCAATGAGTACTGTGTTTTCTGCATGCGCCTTCTGTTTTGGGTTTCCAGTAACAATAAAACAAAATGTAATGAACTTCCAGAAATATTCAGAAATAGAAAAATGGTTATATTGTGTTAATATGTATTTGGCTTGCATTGCTCTGTATTTGCATTTGCTTCTGCATTTCTATGTATTGCTCTGTATGTAAATTGGATGTTTATCAGTGTTCATATGGATTGTATTTGTACTTGCATTTGTATCTGAATTTGGATATAGTTTTGTCGTGGTTTTAAACTAATAACTATGAAAATTACTTATTTCTTGCTGTGAGATATGGATGAGAACAAGAGCAAAACAGGCATACAACTTAAAAGGGGAAAAAAAAGAAAGTTTATTGACAAACTACAATAATAAGAACACCAGAATAAACTTCCAGAAAAACCTTTTCATCCCCTATCTACCCACTATTCCTTTGTTCACATGACAACAGAGACAAAAACTTTGGAACTTTGATGGTTAGAACAGTCCCAATTCTTGCTACAGTCTTTTCACCAGTCTTTGTAGAGAAACAGAAGTTTCTTCCTGTTAATTTATGGAGTTTCTCACAAGAAAACTATTTTTGTTATAGTTTTCCATTGCCCTAATGTTAGCTGCTCAGAGCTGCTATTATTAGAGTTCACTCCTCCCATTTTCACATCACTCTGAAGTGTGTATGGGCCATGAGTCTAGAGATAGCATTTTTAAGGATAAGTTATTCAAAGGCAAAAAAGTCTTCTTCATCTGTTTCTGTAAGCTTCACTAGAAAACAGTTTTCTCATTGCCTCTCAAGGCTTCAAATCTCCCAGCACTTCACTATACCATAATTACTCTACTTTTTTCTCAGATTTACACTTTGAACACTTTATTCCTCCTTAGATACTGTATCATGAATTAAAGGAGTTCTTTTCAGGACTTTATTGTCCATCTCCATAGTTTTAACAGAAAGATATTTCAGCTTAATTAAAGCATCTTCTTAATTCTCTACCTTTTCTGAAGCTTCTTTTCTTTCCTGTCACTGATAGTTTATAAAGTCTCTTTTCATGTTGATCACTCTCTTTCTCTCTCTCTAGATAAAAAGATTAATCCACAAGTCTCATCTGGGTAATGAAAGAGTTAAAATCTTGCCTAGGCTTTTGTAGATGGTTCAGTGATCTCTGCCGAACAGGAGCTGGAGCCGTCTGCGATGGAAGGTCTTTCATAGCTGCTCTGGAGAGTGTGGTCGCTGTCTCTGCTTGCTGCAGGTCCAGAGCCTCTCTCTTTCTTCACTGGGCAGTTTCTAGTGAATTAGTTACAGCAAAACCTGCAGCCGAGCCAGAGATCGGCTCGGCCCGGCCCGGGCCCGAGGAAAACCTTCCCCGGGCCCCCCCATCTCCCGGCCGGGAGCTGCAGCAGGCCTGGCCCCATCCCCGCCCGGCCGCATGGCCTGGGCAGGGAACGGGAGGCCTGGAGCTCTGCCACCCTTCACAGCCAGGAAACAAAGAGCACCCAGAGAGCTCTGGTTTTACACTTTAAGGTAGGGTTCACAAGTTGATCTCACTTTTCAATGGCCTAAACTGCTGTCAATTCCCAGCAATGAAGGATAATTGGTCAGGAGAAAAGACTCCAAGCACTTCCCAGCAACTCCAACTTTCCTTAAAGGTAAAGTAACTCCATGACAAGTTTCCATGTGTTTTGCTGAAGTTCAAATAAAAAAACTCATTTAATAAAGTTGAATAAACCCTAGTACAGATACCGTCATTTTTTTTACTGTATTTCTTTACTTCTCACTTTACTCTTCAGTCTATTTCTAATTTTATTTCTGTCTGTGTTTCTCTAACTCTGTCTCTGCATTTCTGTTTCTCACTGTTTCTAACACTGTGTCTCTCTGCTTCTCTATGACTATTTCCTTCTATTTCCTTTTCTGTTTCTTTAACTCTATTTCCCTATTTCTCTCTAACTTTTTTTCTGTCTTTAATTCTTTCTTTTTTTTCTCTATACTTCACGTCTATTTCTTTTCCTTTCTAACTTTACCCCTAACCCTATTTCTATTTCTCTCTATTTCTATTTGTATTTATTTTTCTCTTACTTTATTTCCTTTCCTCTTTAACTCTAAGCCTGTTTCTGTTTCTCTCTAGCTCTTTTTCTCTTCCTATTTCAAACTCTATTTATTTCTATTTCTCTCTGGCTCTATTTCTCTATTGCTCATTGTTTCTCTTTAACTCTGTTGGTCTCTATTTCTGTCTAACACTTCCTCTCCTCTCTAACTTTCTTTTCCTTTCTAGCTTTAAAGTAAAAAATCAGCTGTAGAAACTTTCAGGCTCCCTGAGAGTAAAAAAAAAAGATTTACTCCCCTGGAGCCTGAAAGTTTCTATGCTGCACCAGACATACATTTTTCTTTCTTCTTTTTTTATATATATATGCTATAAGTCCCTACTTAGTGTGCCACATGGGAATAACTAATAATTAAACCTGATTGATTAACCACTACTCCCATCTGGAGCACTAATTCAATTACATAGACAATAACACAACCCATTACTATAACCAGAGAAACATTTAATAGCATACTCACATAATTACCCAATCTCTCACCACACCTATCACTCACCCCAAACCCAAGCCCTGGAACCACCCACTGTCCATCATCACACCATGCTGCCCTCTGGCTCTGCCCCATGCACTGCCCCCCAACTCCACCCCTCACATCATTGATGATGTAAACAACGGTGCTGTTTTTCCAGTATCACATGACTGCATGGGGGCAGCCATTACTCATCAGCATTATACAATAATAATTTAATCACCTAGTTACCTAATTATGCCCAGCTCCACCCTTCCCACCACATCACACCGCCCTGCCCCACATGCTGTGCCACATCATGCTGCTCTGCCACCTGCGCTGCGTCATGCTGCTCCACCCCACACATCATTGATAGACATTGATAAACACTGCCATGTTTTTCCCCAATCATGTGACTTCTCGGTGCCACCATTTTGTCCTAACCATGGAGGTGCTGCCATTTTTAGGGTTACAGTTAAGGCAAGGGTTAGTTAGGGTTACTGTTATGAAGAAAACACATTTTCAAGCAAGTTGTGTAATATTGGTATTGCAGTGTGATGCTGGTTACAATGTCTACCACAGAGTTAATAATGTTGTTGTTTCTACCCCCATGTTAACTGTATTGAGTTCATCTCTTACCCAAGTGTTGTAATCCCCTTCTGTTGGGTCACTGCTGCTGCTACCCAGCATGATGTACCACCAACCTTGGTATACAAATGAGGTGAAAAGGGTAGTGAGGGCTGAGAGAGCCCCTAGATCAAGCAAACCAGATGGAGCAGAGACAAAAGAGCCTCATAACCTAACTGACAGAGAGACCAGGATGTTCCTAGCCTTGACTCAGAATCCTTGCCATCACCAGAAAGTGCTTGACCAGGATGACAGCCCTTGGTGGCGTTGCAGAGTCCAAACAAGGGCAAGGCGTGGAGGTCAAAAGCGTTTGTTTGTCTATTTGTCTGTCTAGTGGGTGTCTGTCCAGTAGTATTTGTCAAGTTAAATGTTTGTCCAGTATTGAGGGCCTCAGCAGAGTCGCAAAGTCCAAGGAAGGGCAAGGTGCAGAGGTCAAAAGCATTTGTTTGTCTAGTAGGTGTCAGTATCTGTCTGTCTAGTAGGTGTGAGTGTCTGTCCGGAGAGACTGAGGGCCTCGATACTGTTGTAGAGTCCAGGGAAGGGTAAGGCACAGAGATTAAATTTAGATTAAGTTAGTGTAAAGAAAGAGTAGAAGAGAAATAGTAAGAGAGTAAACTAAAGAGGGTGTGTGGAGAAAGCAGAGTATAAGAAGTGTGAAGATAGGACAGTGTGCAAGTAAGAAGAGTAACCTTATATTCCCCCAAGTAGTCCCTTAGGACAACTTTAAGATCAATGGGACCAACAAGATGAAATGCAAAGTTTAGATAAGATCACTATGATTCACTATTGTGTAGAAGTATGGCCAAAGCTCCCGTTACCAGAAAGGTGGCCACAGTGGGGCACTAAGGATTACTGGATGTGCACCCAACTAGATCAGTGTTTAAGAGTTAAAGGAGATCTAAACATAGAACAATTAAGTTGCGCTGAATGTTGGTTGAAATATGCTATTAGCAAAGAGATTGTAAAGGTATGCAAGTTGAAAGATGAAATGAAAAAAGAGGACAGGAAAGTAGAAAGAGTTCAGAAGAAATGGGACCGTCTTGATTATTTATCCCCTCCTAACCCTATTCCCCCACCGGCCTATCCATTTATTACCCCCATTCAACCCCCAAACTATATTCCTCTACCCCCTCCATCTATTACCTCCACCCAAACTCCAGATTCTGCTCCTTCACCCCCTCCCCTGAGTGACACTGCTCTGCACTGGAGCTCCGGCTAGCTCTACGGTGTTTTTTTGCACTCCAGCGCAGGCGAGCGCCAGAAGTGGAGAATCACTGGGGAATTTGCCTTTCCCACAGCTAAACCTTTGGAGACTTGGGCCACCCCAGGCTCTGCAGTGCACAGTGTCAGGGACAGAGGTAATAAAGCAGAGGAGTCTCTCTGGAGTAGAGTTCCCAGCAATGGTTTACTAAGACAGGGAAATGAGGGATCCACACTGGAAGGGGTCAGGTCTGAGTGAGCCCTGCACTTTGCTGTGCAAGGGGTTAAACACAGCCCGATGTCTAGGCGAGGGTACAAACAGTGGACCAATAGGGAATCCCAATGGGAAGGAGTAAGGGGAGGGGATCACAAATTCAGGGCCAATAGGGATACAGAGAGGGAGGGAGCAAGATACACTAACCAGTGGGGCCTCAAGGAACAAATAATTGACAGGGAAGGATCTGGAAGACAGGGTGAGGTTTACAATGATGGACAAGGGAGTAGGGGCAGGGCTGGGGTGACAGACAAGGAACTTTCAAGGAGGAAGGGAGGGGTTTGCTTTGATGGATAGGATGTGGGAGGGATAACAATAGGTAGAAACCAATGCATTCAACCCGGGGGGGGGGAAAAAGGAACATACTGACAAACAATTCGAACCTATCAACTCTGACAAAATTAAATAAACACACTGCAACAACCAAGTACCCCAAGTTACCCCATTCAAACCCCAAATTCTATTCCTCTACCCCCTCCATCTATTACCTCCGCCAAAACTCCAGATTCTACTCTTTCACCCTCTTCACCGAGGACCCCAGTTACCCCCGCTCAAACCCCAAATTCTTTTCCTCTACCTCCTTCCATCTATTACCCTCGCTCAGACCCCAAACTCAGTCCCTTCACCTCTCCCACCAAGTAGTCTCCCTACTCCTTCGCACTCCATCCCACTTATCCCAGCAACTGCTGCTCCCACACCTTCAATATCTCTACTCCTTAACATGCCCTCTTCCCCCGCACAGGGATCCCCTTACCGCCCCCTAATTGGGATCTGAGGCTAGCACCCCTCACCCCTGATTCCATTCCTAACCAGACCCTTAGTGACCCATCAAACCTGTCCTCTTTGGCCCCTCAGTTCAGCAATAATTCCGCAGAAGGACCATGGTGTAACACAAGGTCCAGAGAAACCCAAGTAGGAAAGTTTCTCCCATTATGAAGTCCCTATGGGAGAGGCTGCAGGAGGGGTGGGTTTTGTGAATGCCCCATTGACCGTGTCAGAAGTGAGGAACTTCAAGAAAGAATTAAAAGTTTAGTGGAAGATCCAATAGGCATTTCAGAATAAGTAGACCAATCCTTGGGGTCTAACATTTTTACTTTGGGAGAGCTAAATTCTATATTAAACATTTTGTTTTCTCCCGACAAAGTAAAGATGATCAGGGGAGCTGGGATCTGCATTTGGGAAAGGGAAAACAAGTTAAGTCCCCCTGGAGGTTATAAAATGTCCCTCACAGATCCAGGGTGGATTCCGAATTGAGAAGAGGGGAGGTGTTAAATGCAAGATTATAGATCCCTAATAGTGAAGGGTATTAGAGAAGCAGTACCTCGGGGAAGCAACACTAAGTTAGCTTTTGGCAGCACTCAGGAGAAAGACGATTCACCTGCCACCTGTCTGAATAGACTAAGACATAATTTCCAATTATACTCAAACATAGATCCAGAGAGTCAAGAAGGCCAGTTTGTTATTAAAAGTTCAGTTTGTAACCAAGGCTTGGCTGGACATTAGGAGGAAACTAGAAAAGTTAGAAGACTGGCAGGAAAAAAGTATTAATGAATTACTGAAAGAAGCATTAAGATTGTACTTATGAAGAGAGTAAGAAAAAGCAAAGGCTAAGGCTAGAACAATGGTAGCCATATCAAAAGAAAGTACTAGAGGAGATAAGGAAAGGTCAGTACCCCTGCCTAAACCTAGTAGAGAGAAGCCAGGGATCCCATCTAGAAAACCAAAGAGAGAGCTTTTGTTACCTTGGGAGAATAAATCCAGAGCTCCTGGTGACAACAGGGAGTGATACTATTGCGGAGAGACAGGGCACATCAAAAAGAGCTGTAGAAAATTTTCAATTGATGAGGTGGTATCCAGAGAACAGAACTCATTAGAGAAAATATTGAGAGGAGAAGACCCAGAGAAAGGAGGCGAGGATTAGGGGTGTCAGGGGCTGTATAAATTATGGCATCCTATGAAACACTGAGACGAGCCCTTGATAAAATTGGAAGTGGGTCCCCAAAATGAAAAGTTTGACTTTGTAGACACAGAGGCAGAAAAATCTACACTGACAAAAATACCAATAGGAACACAGATAGGAGAGAGAACTTGTGAAGTACCAGGAGCAGAAGGACATCTTGGTCATAGAAAATACTGTGATAAAAGGAAATTCTAGACAGTGTTATGCAGATTTTGTTTATCTACCTCGATTAGATGGAAATTTGTTAGGACAAGACCTGCAAATTCACTTAGGGATCACAGAGAGGAGGAAATTGGGATGTAACTGTTTGGTGTCACAGAGAGGGGAACACTGGGGTAATCATTGCTGTGGTGTCACAGCAAGAGGGAAATTCAGGCTGTCACTGCTGTGATGTCATAGTGTGGGTATCACTGGGGCTGTGGCTGCTGAGGTGTCACACACATAAAGAAATAGTGTCTGTAACTGCTGTGGTGTCAGAGAGACGCGAACACGGGGCTGTCACTGCTGTGGTGTCACAGAGAGGAGGAAATTGAAGCTGTGACTGCTGTGGTGTCACAGAGAGGGGAATACTGGGGCTTTGACTACTGTGGTGTCACAGAAAGGAGGAAATTTGGGCTTTCACTGGTGTGGTGTCACAGACAGGGGAACATAGGGCCTTTCACTGCTTGCACCTTGTCATGGCTGTGATGTGATAGAGAGGAGGAAATTGGGGTGGTCACTGCTGTGGTGTCAGAGAGAGGGGAATATTGGGTCTGTCACTGCTGTGGTGTCACATGTTGGAGTCTGGGATAGAGACTGTGTGCCCTTGTTTCTGATACTTAGGTCTAAGATCCAGAAAAACACTGAATTTCATATAACATGAAATTCATGAGCATGTTTTCATGGTGATACATGAAAACAACTGTTAGAATTAGATAGAAAACACTCAAAGTGTAAGTGTGTATATTAGGACGTTTTCTTAAGTCACTACGTGAAAAAGTTAGTTTAGCGAACAGGAGACAAGATGGCAGATTTAGGGTGTTGTCTCTTGTCCTTCTTTCTCCTTTATGTTTTTCTTCTAGAGGTTTTTGGGTAATAGTAAGTGATTGGTTAGAAAATGCCACAATGCAGCATACAGATGACGGGTCATTGGGTTGTTAAGAATAATAATATATGTGTCTATTGTTAATTGGGTAAAAATAGGTATAAAGATAAAAGTACTGCATAATTCGGGGCCATTTTGTGCATCAGACACAAAGTCAGCCACAAGGCCTTGTTGTATCACCAGAAGAAAGAAATGTACCAGATTGCAAAGAATTAACCTTGTGCAGTTAGTCTGGGAAGACCTGCCAAGTTTTGTGATGACCTTCTAATAAACATGAGAAACAAGATTCTAATGAGCTCAGGAGTTTTCTTCAAATCTAAAGAACTGATATAAGCAGGGCTCCCCACAAGATAGGATCCCAAAAGAATTCAGTCCAGAGGAGACTGAGAAAGCCAGGAAGAGAAAGAAAAAAACAGAAGAAATGAAGCAGAATCAGAGAAAAAGGATTTGTTAGAGAAAAGATACATCACAGAGGGTCAGAAATTGGGGCTGTCAATGGTGTGGTCTCACAGCAAGGAGGAAATTTGGGCTGTGACGGCTGTGATGTCACGGAGAGGGGAACACTGCAGCTGTCACTGGTGTGGTGTCACAGAGACTGGAACACTGTGGCTATGACAGCTGTGATCAGTGGATCCCCTCTGTGTGACACCACAGCAGTGAAAGCACCAGTACTCCCTTCTCTGTGACACCACAGTAGTGACAGCCCCAGAGTTCCCCTCCCTATGACACCATAGCAGTGACAGCTCCAGTGTTCCCCTGTCTATGACACCACAGAAGTCTGTTCTGGGGTGATTGTGATGTTAAATTGTATTCCCATTCTAGCCCAGGAATAGATTTTGTATCCTTAAAACTTCATGTAAGAGTAAAAGTAAGTGGAGAAGAAGCACCGAGTCTGTTATCAGAGACTGCACTTGCTCCCCCCGCATCCCAGGACGGGGTTTTGACTACAGTACAGACAAGGGACAGATTGCCTTGGCTTTCCAGCTATCTGAAGCAGAGAGATCTTCCTGGACAGTTTTCTTTCCCTTTTCCTTGGAACAGATCAAACCTGCTGTGGACTGGGGACTCAGGGGAGCACCGGGAGCTTGCACCCGTGGACTACCGGGAGCCCAGCCTGAGCAGGGGCATTTTCCAGCGCCAGAGGGATTGAAAACAGAGTGAACATCCACAGGAAAGAGACCCTCTGAAGTTTGTCATCTCTTCAGAGTGGCGAGAGGTTTTGTAATTTGATATTGTTCATTCGTGTGCTGGGTAGTGCTGTGCCTGCTAAATAAAAAGTTTTTTTGCACTTCTCTCAGAGAAATCTCTTCCCAAACTGGTTGAGGGGTGGCAGAAAGGGGTCATGTGGGTTTGCTTCCTGAGGAGGGGGAATTGGAGGTTTTCTCCCAAATTTGCCCCAAACCAAATACATTGGAATACAAAGGACAAATACATTTATTGGCGCCCAGCACATCCAAGAGAGAGTGGAAAAACTCTGTACTGATTGTACTGAAGTGGCAATTACTCTGTATTGGGATAAGATAAAGCAGTCCCTAGCCATCCAGCCATGCTGTTTGAATTAATCATGTCTTTTGGGGTGCAGGCCTTCATGTGTTTCTGTTTGCTAGGCTTTTTTTAAGTTTTAATACCTTTATGGTCCCTTGGTTTATTTTCTTATCCAGAACTAGCCCCAGTATTGTCCCTAACACATAGCTTTTACAGTAGAGGGGCATGGATTAGAATAGCTATTGTGCTGGGCCTAGTGATGATTTCTAAGAAGTTTCTTCAGGTGCTGGAGTCTGATCCAGGTATAAAGGATTCATAGGTATGGTTATGCACCCAGTTTGTTAGAGGAGGAGCAGGGGATGAGGCTTTTCAGCCTTTCCTTTCCATATTCTCTGAATCTGTTACATCACTATTGGAGTGTTACCCCTGAATGTTAAAGAGACCATATTTCTGGCATTTAATCTGGCAAGTTTCCTCTATAACAGTCTTCAGCCTCTCTAGAATGAGGGCTGAGATTTCTAGAGGGACTGATGAGGCCCCTGAACCAGGCGTGGAAAATCCCGAGTGGTGTGGAGAATGGGAGGATATGGGCCAAATCCTGAAGCGATTTTCTGACCCTATAGTTTGGGACTTTGCACACGAACAAATTCAGAATCCAGCTGAGGTGGGGAAGTACCTGAAAGAGAAGTGTCATGATGATTCCAAGGAAAAAAAGATCATTGCAGTAAGCTGGGCCCTGGCATATGCTTATCGTACATTGCTGGATACTGTAGGGCAGTAAACAGGAGAAGGGGGACAGGGAGATAAATCAACAGTTACCCAAATTACTCAGGCTGCAGTCAACCTCCCAGTTACAAAGCTGGTAGCTAAACCAGACAGCAAGCCTCAACCCATGGCTGTTGCTACTAGCACGAGAAGTGGAAAATGCACAGACAAAACCGATCGACCAGTGGATGATGATGATGATGATGATGATGATGATGATGATGATGATGATGATGATGATGCAGGAGAAGGACCCTCAATGCCTCCTGACATAAAATCAAGAGTCAAAGCAACTGGCACAAGATCAGAGGCTAATATTGAGTCCTTTTCCCTGAAAGACCTTTGTGGCCTAAGGAAGGACTAGACTCGATGACCTAATGAATCTATAATTAGTTGGTTAGTCTGTCTGTGGGATGCCACAGGTGAAGCTACAGTTCTGGATGGCACTGAAGTGAGGCATCTGGGATCCCTGTCACATGATCTGGTTATCGACCAGGGGATGATGAGGGGGGCTAACCCTCACAGTCTCTGGGCACGGGTCCTTGAAAGTGTAGCCCAAAGATATCTGTGTGTAGATGATCTCTACATGCAGCAAACACAGTGAAAAACCATCAAACAAAATATCCAGCGCCTGAGAGAAATGGCAGTGGCAGAGATGGTCTTTTCAGATGACATACCAACTAAGAATCCAGACTTGGTGCTATGTACATCCACAATGTGGAGAAAACTGGTAAGACTTGGGCCACAAGAATATGCATCTGCTTTAGCAATGATGAAACAGGATGAAAGGGAGGAGACCGTGCTGGATATGGCAAAGAAGCTCCGAGCATATGCAGATGCCTTGCATGGCCCCACACATGCAAGAATCGCAGCTGTGGAAACACGTCTGCAGAAATTAGAAGATAAGATAGAGGAGAATCACAAGAAACTTAGAGATGAGATTAAAGAACACCTTCTCCAAATCTCAGCAGTACAGATCAGAGGTCCTAGCACTCAACGCAGACATTCCCCAGATCGGGAGAGAAGGTATACCCCACGAGCTGAGCTGTGGTTCTTCCTGTGTGATTACAGAGAAAACATGAGGAGATGGGATGGGAAATCTACTGCAGCTCTGGTACAATGGGTACGTGAATTGAAGGAAGAGAAGAGTCAGAAAGGAATTCCACCAAAAGGGAAGCAGCTCCAGTTGCCCGTAGCAGAACTTCCGGGTATGATGATGATGACATGTCCAATCCCCTTGAAGGAACCTCCAAGACATATACCCGGGGAAAGAAGGATAACCGGGCTTAGAGGGGCCCTGCCTCTAGCCAGGTAGAGGCTAGGGAAAATCGTGTCTTTTGGACTGTGTGGATTCATTGGCTCGGCACTTCTGAACCACAAGAATATAAGGCTTTGGTTGATACTGGTGCGCAGTGCACATTAATCCCATCAAGACATGTGGGGGCAGAATCTGTTTCTATTGCTGGCGTGACAGGGGGATTGCAGGATTTTACCTTGATGGAAACAGATGTGAGGCTGACTGGAAGTGAGTGGAAGAAACACCCTCTTGTGACAGGCCCAGAGGCCCCATGCACTTTGGGCATAGACTACCTCCAAAGTGGGTATTTCAGTGACCCAAAAGGACTCAGGTGGGCATTTGGGATAGCAGCTGTGGAGACAGAGGGTGTCCAGCAACTGAACACCTTGCCTGGACTGTCCGAGAATCCATCTACAGTAGGACTTCTGAGGTGAAAGAACAGCAAGTACCAATTGCCACCTTGACAGTGCACCGCTGACAGTATAGAACAACTCGAGATGTTGTGATCCCCATCCATAAGATGATCCGAGAACTAGAGAATCGAAGGGTGGTCAGAAAAACCCACTCACCCTTCAACAGCCCCATCTGGCCTGTGCGCAAGTCTGACAGAGAATGGAGATTGCCTGTGGACTATCGTGGCTTGAATGAAGTGACTCCACCTCTGAGCACTGCTGTGCCAGACATGCTGGAGCTCCAGTATGAGCTGGAGTCCAAGGCAGTGAAGTGGTACACCACTATTGACATTGCCAATGCATTTTTCTCCATTCCCCTAGCAGCAGAATGAAGGCCTCAGTTTGCCTTCACCTGGAGGGGTGTGCAGTATACTTGGAACCGACTGCCCCAGGGGTGGAAACACAGCCCCACCATCTGCCATGGACTGATCCAGGCTGCCCTGGAAAAGGGTGAGGCTCCAGAACATTTGCAGTACATTGATGACATCACTGTGTGGGGGAACACAGCAGTAGAAGTGTTTGAGAAAGGAGAGAAAATCATCCAGATCCTCCTGGAAGCTGGTTTTGCCATCAAGAAGAGTAAAGGGACCAACTTGTGAGATCCAGTTCCTGGGGGTAAAGTGGCAAGATGGACGGCATCAGATTCCTACTGATGTCATCAACAAGATCACAGCAATGTCTCCACCAACTAATAAGAAGGAAACACAAGCTTTCTTAGGTGCCATAGGGTTTTGGAGAATGCACATTCCTGAATACTGTCAGATTGTGAGCCCTCTTTACCTGGTCACCCGGAAGAAGAATAATTTCCACTGGGGCCCTGAGCAGCAACAAGCCTTTGCTCAGATCAAGCGGGAGATCGCTCATGCGGTAACTCTTGGCCCAGTCAGGATGGGACCTGATGTGAAGAACGTGCTCTACTCTGCAGCTGGGAGCCATGGTCTGTCCTGGAGCCTTTGGCAGAAGGTGTCTGGTGAGACTCGAGGATTTTGGAGTAGAAGCTACAGAGGGTCTGAAGCCAATTACACCCCAACAGAAAAAGAAATTTTAGCAGCCTATGAAGGAGTCCAAGCTGCCTCAGAGGTGATTGGCACTGAAACACAACTCCTCCTGGCACTCCGACTACCAGTGCTGGGGTGGATGTTCAAAGGAAAGGTTCCCTCCACCCATCATGCCACCAGTGCCACATGGAGCAAGTGAATTGCTCTTATCACGCAGCATGCCCGTATTGGTAAACTGAATCGCCCTGGGATTTTAGAAATAATTACAAACTGGCATGAAGGTGAAAATTTTGGGCTCATAGATGAAGAACAATAAGAAGTGACAAGGGCTGAAGAAGCTCCACCATATAACCAGCTGCCAGCAGAAGAAACATGCTATGCTCTGTTCACTGATGGTTCCTGTCGCATTGTAGGGATGAACTGGAAGTGGAAAGCAGCCGTATGGAGCCCCACATGACAGGTAGCAGAGGCCACTGAAGGAGAAGGTGGATGAAGTCAACTTGCAGAACTCAAAGCTGTTCAACTGGCTTTGGATATTGCTGAAAGAGAGAAGTGGCCAAAACTCAACCTCTACACTGATTCATGGATGGTAGCCATGGATGCTCTGTGGGGATGGCTGGAGAGGTGGAAAGAGGCTAATTGGCAGCGTAGAGGAAAACCAATTTGGGCTGCTAAAGAGTGGAAAGATATTGCTACCAGGGTAGGGAGACTACCAGTGAAAGTCCGCCACATAGATGTCCATGTCCCCAAAAGTAGAGCGAATGAGGAACACCAAAATAATAATCAGGTAGATCAGGCTGCAAAGGTACAAGTGTCAAAGATAGATCTGGGTTTGGAACATAAGGGAGAGTTGTTCCTAGCCCAGTGGGCACATGATGCTTCAGGTCATCAGGGTAGAGATGCCACCTATAAGTGGGCACGAGACCGAGGGGTGGATTTAACCATGGACAGTATTTCCCAGGTTATCCATGACTGTGAGACGTGTGCCACGATCAAGCAGGCCAAGCGGTTGAAGCCCCTCTGGTACGGTGGGCGTTGGTCCAGATACAAGTATGGGGAAACCTGATAGATTGACTACATCACACTGCCCCAAACCCGCCAAGGCAAGTGCTATGTGCTCACAATGGTAGAAGCCACCACTGGATGGTTGGAAACCTACCCTGTGCCTCATGCCACTGCCCGGAACACCATCCTGGGACTTGAAAAGCAGGTCCTTTGGAGGCATGGCACCCCTGAGAGGATTGAGTCAGACAATGGGACTCATTTCAAGAACAGCCTTATAAACAGCTGGGCTAGGGAACATGGCATTGAGTGGGGGTACCATATCCCCTACTATGCACCTGCTGCTGGGAAAGTGGACAGGTACAATGGACTGTTAAAAACCACCTTAAAGGCACTGGGTGGAGGATCTTTTAAAAACTGAGAGCAACATCTAGCAAAGGCCACCTGGTTAGTCAACACCAGAGGTTCCACCGACTGAGCAGGTCCTGCCCAGTTTGAGTCTTTGCATGTAGGAGATGGAGACAAAGTCCCAGTGGTACATGTCAGAGGTCTGTTAGGGAAGACGGTTTGGGCCAATTCTACCTCAAGTACAGACAAACCCATTTGTGGGGTTGTCTTTGCTCAAGGACCAGGTTGTACATGGTGGATAAAGCAGAGAGATGGAACAACACAATGTGTACCTCAGGGAGACCTGATCATTGGGTAAAAGGTTACTGCCATTGTCTGTACATTAAACCACGCAGACATGAAATAGAAGGAAATGTGTAAGTGTTGAAGGTATGAGCAAGTGAAAGATGGTGTTTTGAGTGAGTAAAATGAGAGAGTGGGGAATCCTGCAGCTCTCCAGCGTGGAGTCTGGATTCAGTAGCTTGGTGTGGGACACGACAGGGGCATGATGGATATATTGCTTGTATTTTTTTGGGTAGAACGGGGCGGGGGAAGTTTTTATGTATGTATATGTGTGCAGAGTTAGAATATGTTAGTGTGGCAATAAGTTGATGATATGGGGATAAGGGGTGGAATGTCCTGGGGTGATTGTGATGTTAAATTGTATCCTCATTCATCCACCTAGCCCTGGAATAGATTTTGTATCCTTAAAACTTCATGTAAGAGTAAAAGTAAGTGGAGAAGAAGCACCGAGTCTGTTATCAGAGACTGCACTTGCTCCCCCCACATACCAGGACGGGGTTTTGACTACAGCACAGACAGACAACAAGGGACAGATCACCTTGGCTTTCCAACTAGCCGAAGCAGAGAGATCTTCCTGGACAGTTTTCTTTCCCTTTTCCTTGGAACGGATCAAACCTGCTGTGGACTGGGGACTCAGGGGAGCACCGGGAGCTTGCACCCATGGACTACCGGGAGCCCAGCCTGAGCAGGGGCATTTTCCGGCGCCAGAGGGATTGAAAACAGAGCAAACATCCACAGGAAAGAGACCCTCTGAAGTTTGTCATCTCTTCAGAGTGGCGAGAGGTTTTGTAATTTGATATTGTTCATTTGTGTGCTGGGTAGTGCTGTGCCTGCTAAATAAAAAGGTTTTTTGCACTTCTCTCAGAGAAATCTCTTCCCAAACTAGTTGAGGGGTGGCAGAAAGGGGTCATGTGGGTTTGCTTCCCGGGGAGGGGGAATTGGAGGTTTTCTCCCAAATTTGCCCTAAACCAGGACAACAGTCACAGCCCAATTTCCTCATCTCTGTGACACCACAGCAGTGACAACACCAGTGTTCCCCTCTCTGTGACACCACAGCAGTGACAACACCAGTGTTCCCCTCTCTGTGACACCACAGCAGTGACAACACCAGTGTTCTCCTCTCTGTGACACTGTAGCAGTGACAATACCAGTGTTCCCATCTCTGACACCACAGCAGACACAGCCACAGTGTTCCCTTCTCTGTGACAACATAGCAGTGACATCACCAGTGGTCTCCTCTCTGTGACAGCACAGCAGTCATAGCACAGATTTGCTCCTCTCTGCGATACCAAAACAGTGACAGCTCCAGTGATACCCTCTCTGTGACACCACCGCAGAGACAGCCCTGATTTCCACCTCTGTGACACCACTGCAGTGAGATGTCCAGTGTTCCCCTCTCTGTGACACCACAGCAGTGACAGCCCAAATTTACTCTTCTCTGCGACACCACTACAGCAACAGCCCCAGTGTTCCCCTCTCTGTGACACTACACAGTGACAGCCCAAGTTCAATCCACTCTGTGACACCATAGCAATGACTGCCCCAATTTCCGCCTCACTTTGACACCACAGCTGTGACAGTCCCAGTATTCCCTTCTCTGTGACTCCACAGAAGTGGCAGCCCCACTGTTCTCCTCTCTGTGACACCACAGCAGTGACAGTCCCAGTGTTCCCCCCACTGAGACACAACAGCAGTGGCAGCCCTAGTGTTCCCCTCTCTGTGACATCACAGCAGTCACAGCCCCAATTTACACACCTCTGTGACACTACAGCAGTGACAGCCGAAATGTTCTCCTCACTGAGACACCAAAGCAGTTGTTGAACTAAGAGTTTGTTGTGGTTTTAAAGTAGTAATTAAAAAATTACTAGAAAACTTACTTATTTCTTGCTGTGAGATATGGATTAGAACAAGAACAAAACAGGCTTAAAACCTAAAAGGAATAAAAAAAGTTTATTAACAAAACTACAAGAATAAGAACACCAGAATACACCTCCAGAAAACCCCTTTATCCCCCACTACTTAACAATTCCCTCGTTCACATGACAACATAGAGACAAAAAACTTTGGAACTTTGGTGTTTAAAACAGTCCCAATTCCTGCGAGAGTCTTTTCATCAGTCTTTGTAGAGAAATGGAAGTCTTCCTCTGCTAATCTATGGAGTTTCTCACAAGAAAACCATTTCTGTTATAGCTTTCTATTTTTTCTGATGCCAGCTGCCCGGAAATCTGTCATCAGTTCACTCCTCCCATGTCACACCACTCTGAGGTGTGTATGGGTCAATGAGTCTAGGGATGTCATTTTAAGGATGAGTTATTCAAAGGCAAAAGTTCCCTTCATCTGTTTCTGTGAGCTTCCCTGGAAAAGAGAAGTTTTCTCATTGCCTCTCAAGGCCTCAAATCTTCAACTATTACTTCGTCTCACTTGGTTCCAGCACCTCACTGTATCATGATTACTCCACCTTTTGCTCAAAATCCACATTTTGAACACTCTATTCCTCCCAATATACTCTCCCATGAATTAAAGGAGTTTTTTCAGAACACTATTGTCCATCTCCATAGCTTTAACAGAAAAATATTTCGGCTTATAAAGCATCTCCTTATTCTCTACCTTTACTGAAGCTTCTTTTCTTTACTGTCTTTGATAGTTTATAAATCTCTTTACATGTTGATTACTCTCTTTTTCTCTCTCTGGAAAAAAGGATTAATCTGCAAGTCTCATCTGGGTAATGAAAGAGTTAAAACCTTGCCCAGGCTTTGTAGATGGTTCTGTGATCTCTGCCGGAGCAGCAGCTGGAGCTGCGTGCGATGGAAGATTCTTCATGGCTGCTCTGGAGAGTGTGGTCACTGTCTCAGCCCGCCGCAGGTCAAGAGCTTTTTTCTTTCTTTTCTTGGCAGTTTGTGGTGAATTCAGTCACAGCAAAAAGTGCAGCTGAGCCAGGGAGAGGCCTGGCCCGGCCAGAGCCCGGGGCAAGCCTCGCAGGCCCCATCTCCCGGCCGGGAGCCACGGCAGGCCCAGCCCAGCCCCTGCCCGGGCCGCATGGGCTGGGGCGGGGACGGGAAGCCAGCTGGAGCTCAGTTACCTTTCACAGCCAGGAAACCAAGAGACAAAGAAATTCCCAGCCTTAGGGCTTAAGGTGGTGTTCACAGGTTGATCTCACTTTTCAATGGTTAAAACTGCTGTCAATTCTTAGAAATGGCCAGCTGTTGGCTAGGAGAAAAACTCCCATCAGCCGCCAGTGGTTTTAATTTCCTTAAGTGTTTCTCTTTGTTTTCTTAAATGCCAATCTATCACAGAGTTAATCACTTTTGATTGACTGTTGGCGTTTTTAGTGCCTTTACCCCTGGTTGCTTTCTCCCTGCTTTACCCCTGATTACTTTTCCCTTACATTGTATCCCCTTCCCCTCAGGTAGTGCCTCCACTGCTTCCCAAAATGGCTCCTGAGGCTGCACGCAAACAAGGTTGGACTGAGTGCTGCCAGGAGACAAAAACCCCTAACAACAGTGAGCCAAGAGGAGAATAAAAGACCAAAAGGACATATCCCGGTGAACTAAGAAGGGAGACCATCTTCTTACATCACCTGAGCCTGCTTAGAAGTGGTCACCATGACCTAAAAAGAACTGGAAAGGACTGACTCCCTGGACTACGAGCCGATAAAACAGTCTTCCTAGGGACTCCTGTGAGGAAGGAAAGCCCAGCTCTGCCCTAGTGACAAAGCTGCATGGATCCTCCTCCTCTGTCCAGTGGGAGCAGTGGCGGTGTGTGTGACCCCTCGGGCCCCCACCCCAGATGTGTATCGTTCAATAAAGGCCTTTTTAAAAGGAACTGGTCTTCTGGCCCGTTCATAACACAGTGACAGCTGCAATGTTCCCCTTTCTATGACACCACAGTAGTCAAAGCCCCAGAGTTCCTCTCTCTGTGACAGCACAGGAGTGACAGCCCCAGTGTTCCTCTCTGTAACACCACAGCAGTCACAGCCCAAATTTCCTCCTCTTTGTGACACCACAGCTGTGAGAGCTCCAGTGTTTCCCTCACTGTGACACCACAGCATTGACAGCCCAAATTTCCACCTCTCTCTGATACCACAGCAGACACAGCACCAGAGTTCCCCTCTCTGTGACACTACAGCAGTCACAGCTACAGTGTTCCCCTGCTGTGCTGTTATGGAGCGGGTATCACTGGATGTTGCAATATGTTTATTTAATTCTGTTGGAATTGTTGGTATTTTGTCTGTTGGTATGTTCATGATTTTTTCGCATTGATTACTTTGGGCAGTTCCAGTTGTGTGTTATGTAAACTCCTCCTAGTTTTCTTGAATGTTCCTTATCAATTACCTTAGCCCTGCCCCAACTCCCCATCTATCATTGTAAACCCCACCTCTCCTTCTAGATCCTTCCATGTATGTCATCCCTTCTTAGATACTTCATTGGTTGATATGTTTCATTCCTGCCTTCTTTGTATCCCCATTGGCCCCTGAGATTGTAACCTCCTCCCCTCACCCCTCCCTCCTCGAGCTCCCATTGGACCCTGGACTGTACCCTCCCCTGAGATAAAACCCAGTGCACAGAGGTGCTCAGGGCTCTCTTCGATCCGGAGCTCTCACAGCCCAGAGCCTCGTGTTCCTACGCTCTCCTTAATAAACCAGTTCCTCGGAATTTCTACCAAGAGAGTCTCCTCCGTAATTTTACCACCACCCATGATGCCTGAGTTAGCAGAGCTCGGAGTGAATCGGCGCTCTGATCATTCTGCAGTGGGATCACCTTTCCCCTGCAGTTCCCTACTCCTGGCGACTGCCTGAGCTGGAGTGGCACTGTAGAGCTAGCCTGGAGCTCCGGTGCGGCCAATAGCAGCGTCAACAAGAGCTGTCACTGCTGTGGCATAACAGAGAAGAGGAAGTGGGAGCTGTGACTGGGGTGCTGTCACAGACAGGGGAGCACTGGTGCTGTCACGGGTGTGGTATCACAGAGAGGGGGAAATTGGGCTGTGTCTGCTGTGGTGCCACAGAGAGGGGAACACAGACTGTCGCTGCTGTGGTGCCACAGAGAGGGGAACAGTGGAGCTGTCACTGCTATGGTGTCAGAGACAGGAGAGCAGTGGGGCTGTCGTGGCTGTGGCATCACAGAGGGGTTGAAATTGGGGCTGTCAGTGTTCTGGTGTTACAGAGAAGGGAACACTGGGGCTGTCACTGCTGAAGTTTCACAGAGAGGAGGAAATTTGGGCTGTCACTGGTTAGGTGTCACAGAGATGGGAACACTGAGGCTGTAACTGGTCAGGTGTCACTGAGGGGTCTTGGAGTGGTCACTTCTGTGGCGTAGCAGAGAGGGGAAGAGTGGGGCTGTGACTGCTGTGGTGTCACAGAGTAAATGAAATTGCGGTTGTCACTTCTTTTGCATCAGAGAGAGGGTAACACTGGGGCTATCACTGCTGAGGTTTCACAGAGAGGTGGAAATTTGGGCTGTCACTGCTGAGGTGTCACACAGAGGAGAACACTGGGGTTCTCACTGCTGTGGTGTCACAGAGGGGATGAAATTGGGTCTGTCATTCTCTAGTGTTACAGAGAGGGTAACGCTGGGGCTGTCACTGCTCTGGTGTCAAAGAGAGGCGGAAATGTGGGCTGTCACTGCAGAGGTGTCACAGGGAAGGGAACAGTGGGGCTGTCAGAGCTGCAGTGTGACAGGGGATGAAATTGGGGCTGTCACTTCTGTGGTGTCACAGAGGGAATGAAATTGGGGCTCTCACTTCTGTGGTGTCACAGAGAGGGTAACACTGGGGCTATTACTGCTGTGGTATCACAGAGAGGAGGAAATTTGGGCTGTCACTGCTGAGGTGTCACAGAGAAAGCAACATGAGGGCTTTCATTCCTGTAGTGTCACAGAGAGGAGAACAATGGGCCTGTCACTGCTGTGGTGTTACAGAGAGGGGAATCCTGGGGCTGTCACTTCTTTGGTGTCTCAGAGAAGGGAACACGGGGGCTGTCACTCCTGTGGTGTCACAGAGGCAATGAAATTGGGCTGTCACTTCCATGGTGTCACTGTGAGGGGGAACACTGCGGCTGTCACTGCTGTGGTGTCACAGAATGGATTATATTGGGGTTCTCACTTCTGTGGTGTCACAGAGATGGGAACACAGAGATGGGGCTGTCACTGCTGAGGTTTCACAGGGAGTTGGAAATTTGGGGTCTCACTGCTGAGCTATTGAGAAACCAGTCAGGCTATTCAGCTAAGTCTTCACAGAAGTATGGCTAATGTAGTTTATTTCTACCTTTAGCACACCTTTTATAGGGTTTTACAGGGTCTGCAAGCTAAGCAAGTTATCATTGGCTAATGCACATTAGTTTACATTCTTTCTCCTCTACACAAGGATACTCTTTTTCTTTCATTCTCTCTGTTTTAGGAGAGTTTCAAGGTCTTTAGCCTTTAATATCACCACTTATACCAAAGGCTGATTTGTGCAGACAGGCTTTTACTAAAATGTAAAATATTCACTACAATTCTCCCTTTCTCTTTTTGTGCAAGCCAGGCTTTGGATGTGATTCGTTCTACACCTCTATGAAGACAAGATACCATACAACTTAAAACCACTATCCCAATTAGCACCATAAGTATAAACCGTCCTCCTTATAGCACAAGAGACCTCAACTCTCCAGTGATGCCCCAGATGGTGAAGCAACTTCCAATGGGGTCGCTATCTTTTCTCAGGGCATGTAAACCATTCTGTAGCTGTTGTAGTTGTTTGTGGATTGAAACGGAATGATCAGTAAGATTCAAACCGTACTTGCCTCCAAATTCCTCACAACCATGTCCTTGTGCTAAGAGCAAAAAGTCAATTGCAGCTTGATTTTGGAATACCGCATGATATACACTATTCACATCGGCTGAAAGTTCACTTAACATTGTGGATGTTAAGTTCAGTTCTTTCCTGGTCAAACAAGCCAGCCTTTTTAGAGTTGACAAGCCTTTAGCAGCAGCTGCTTCTGGAATAAAAAGGGAGGTTAGCCATATTATACTACGACCCCAAAAGTCTGGGTCTATAACATCATCACACTGTAATTCTTCTAGGCTTCGCTTTGAATGTTTGATGTTTTTTAACTTTATCAGCTATATTCAGCAATTGATGTAAGTTTGGATGGAACAAAATAAGTTTCCCAAGATAACAGGGTCCTCCATGTAGACTAGCTGGAATTGCATTCCATGCTCTATCTCCACAGATTAGGAATATGGAACTAGGTAGTTACTTTGTTAATCATCTTGTGAGATTGCACCATGAATAAAAAGCTTTACTTTCAGTGTTAGTGATGAGATCAACTATAGGGTTAACTGTAACCCAGTGTTACATTACTTTGTTGGAGCGGTTTTTTGTTGGGGGCTCAAACATTATCCATCCACCTGAGGTATTGGTGGAGCCTAACAAATCTAATTCTTCTAGGGGCCCTATGGTAGCATTGAGAATTTCAATAATTTTTGCTTGTCAGCAGGCTTCAAGCTGTCTTGACGTGAAGCCAGTAGTGCAATTGCACTCTTGCAACATTGCTGATCGATTCAGTTGAATTTCATTGCTAACTAAACTTAAATGTTTGAGAATCCCATTCAGGGACTCCTATGAGACAGGTGCGAAAGGATCTCCAGGTGTGGTTAGGCTTAGACACATTGATTTTTGACCTGTCAAGTGTGCCAGAGTGACCCATATGTTCTGTCGCTTTTGGATGTTAGGTAGCAGACAGTTGGTCGGGACTATACACAACACAATTACCATAAGCATTTGTTCCATGCAAATGACACCATGCTTTTAGAATCATGGCTAGGTTTTAAGGTTGAATGAACTTTCAAATATGCTCACTTTAACTCTTGAAGGGGGAATACTTATACTTTATACTAGTATCTTTTCTAAACTTATCAACAATCTACAAATAACAATTATCACAGAAGCTAAACTCTTTATCTTAAACTATTATCTAACTACCTTTAACACACATGCTCTGGTATTCATGCTATCTAAGTGTGTGTGATAGATTGACATTCAAGAAAACAAAGAGAAACACCTAAGGAAGTTAAAACTGCTGGTGGCTGATGGGAATTTTTCTCCTAGCCAACAGCTGGCCATTTCTAAGAATTGACAGCAGTTTTAACCATTGAAAAGTGAGATCAACCTGTGAACACCACCTTAAGCCCTAAGGCTGGGAGTTTCTTTGTCTCTTTGTTTCCTGGCTGTGGAAGGTAAAAGAGCTTTTTTTTTTTTTTAGCTGGGTTCCTGTCCCCTGCCCGGGCCATGTGGCCCGGGCAGGGGCTGGGCTGGGCCTGCCATGGTTCCTGGCCAGTACATGGGGGCCTGTGGGGCTTGCCCCAGGCTCTAGCCGGGCCAGGCTGGTCCTGAGTAAAGAAAGAAAATGCTCTTGACCTGTGGAGTGCTGAGACAGTGACCACATGTAGTATGTTTATTCAGTTCTGTTAAAATTGTTAGTATTTCATCTGTTTGGTATGTTCCTGGTTCTCCCCCATTTACTGCTTTGGTTGGTTACAGTTGTCTGTTATGTAAACCCTTCCCACTTTGCCTGAATGTTCCCCGTCCATCACCTTTTACCCTGCCCCATCTCCCCATCCATCACTGTAAATCCCACCTCTCCTTCCAGCTCCTTCCATGTATATCATCCCTTCCTTAAAGCACTACTGGTTGTTATGTTGTATTCCTGCCTTCTTTGTATTCCCATTGGTCCCTGATTTTGTAACCTCCTCCCCTTACCCCTCCCTCCGTGAACTCCCATTGGACCCTGGACTGTGCCCGCCCCTGAGATAAAACCCAGTGCACAGAGGTGCTTGGGGCTCTCTTTGGTCCTGAATTCTCCCAGCCCGGACCCTTGTGCTCATCCCCTTTCTTGAATAAACCTGTTCCTGGGAAGTACAGCTGAGTGAGTCTCCTCCTTCCTTTTGCCACCACCCACGACACCTGATCTGGCAGAGCCCGGCAGGATTCGGTGCTCTGAAGGTTCTTCAGTGGGATTGCCTTTCCCCTGCAGTTCCCCACTCCTGACAACTGCCCGTGCCAGAGTGGCACCATAGTGCTAGCCCGGAGCTCTGGTGCGGCCGAGAGCAGCGTCAACCACACTCTCCAGAGCAGCCATGAAGAATCTTCCATCGCACGCAGCTCCAGCTGCTGCTCCGGCAGAGATCACAGAACCATCTACAAAGCCTGGGCAAGGTTTTAACTCTTTCATTACCCAGATGAGACTTGCAGATTAATCCTTTTTTCCAGAGAGAGAAAAAGAGAGTAATCAACATGTAAAGAGATTTATAAACTATCAAAGACAGTAAAGAAAAGAAGCTTCAGTAAAGGTAGAGAATAAGGAGATGCTTTATAAGCCGAAATATTTTTCTGTTAAAGCTATGGAGATGGACAATAGTGTTCTGAAAAAACTCCTTTAATTCATGGGAGAGTATATTGGGAGGAATAGAGTGTTCAAAATGTGGATTTTGAGCAAAAGGTGGAGTAATCATGATACAGTGAGGTGCTGGAACCAAGTGAGACGAAGTAATAGTTGAAGATTTGAGGCCTTGAGAGGCAATGAGAAAACTTCTCTTTTCCAGGGAAGCTCACAGAAACAGATGAAGGGAACTTTTGCCTTTGAATAACTCATCCTTAAAATGACATCCCTAGACTCATTGACCCATACACACCTCAGAGTGGTGTGACATGGGAGGAGTGAACTGATGACAGATTTCCGGGCAGCTGGCATCAGAAAAATAGAAAGCTATAACAGAAATGGTTTTCTTGTGAGAAACTCCATAGATTAGCAGAGGAAGACTTCCATTTCTCTACAAAGACTGATGAAAAGACTCTCGCAGGAATTGGGACTGTTTTAAACACCAAAGTTCCAAAGTTTTTTGTCTCTATGTTGTCATGTGAACGAGGGAATTGTTAAGTAGTGGGGGATAAAGGGGTTTTCTGGAGGTGTATTCTGGTGTTCTTATTCTTGTAGTTTTGTTAATAAACTTTTTTTATTCCTTTTAGGTTTTAAGCCTGTTTTGTTCTTGTTCTAATCCATATCTCACAGCAAGAAATAAGTAAGTTTTCTAGTAATTTTTTAGTTACTACTTTAAAACCACAACAGCGTGAAATCAATTTGCCTAAAGGGTAAAATACAATTACAATTTGCTCTTATATACAGTTAGATGGAGTATCTGTACTCTTCTAGATCTTCTATAAAACTCTTCTCACAAACAATGATTTAATGCGTTTCAGTCTTGGATCATCTGCTGCTCCTGTGATGTCAGCTGGCAGCTGATCAGTGACTGACTGAGGGCATCAACGTTCTGATTGTTCTTCACATTCTTCTAAATCTAAAAACAGAGAATACCCGAAAAAAATGGTAGAGACACAACATCATGATAACAACATAAAATTTCTGTTGGCAAACTGTCTGGGTAGTTGTCAGACACAACTGTGTCCTGACAGGTCGACTTCTGATCCATGTCTTGAGTACCAAGGCTGTGTCGTAACTTCTCTGTCCACTGGGTCTCATGTGTTCAGAGGCAGACAGTCTGGTCTGATGAGCAGGTGTGTCGCCCTGAAAACTCAGCTTCTGAGCTTGCTGACATAGTTTTCTAAGACTTTCCCAGGACAGGAACTGTAAACACAGAGATATGTATGCATTCCTTCTGTTACACATTTTGTGATGGACATCTCTCACGGCCAGTGCAGTCGGAAAGTGTTATCCTGACCATTCAATCCCTGGCCGTGGTCAGAAATCCTGGGAGAAGAAATAAACTTTCTCTTCCTTTCACCACACCTCGACCTGTGTTCATGTGATCTATTCATCGCAGTGGCAACACAGGTGACCTTTTTGAACCTGTCAACAAAACACAGACACTTCTCCCCTTGAAGTTAATCAATGATTTTGGCTTAGCTGTGGTACACCCAATTGTAAATTTAGATTATATGATCTTTCTAAACTTTCAATATAAGTATATCATTATTGTAGTCCAAATTGCTAATGCACATATTACACTAATCAAATGCATCTAGGGCATAATTTCCCCCATTTTTTTTTTTTTTTTTAAATAAAATGGGATGTACTTCTGTCATACACATCAATATCAACACAAAACCGTATACACAATAAAAAACTTATAGCAGTTAAAAATCAATCAAATAATAAGTATTATTAATCACATACATATATAATATAAAACTACCACTAACCACTTAAAACACTGCATTAGCATCCCATAGTTTGCAAACAAACAAACAAAAAATATTAGTGAAGGATTGGATAACCACCTCCGGAAATGATTCTTCAAGCCCACTTGAAAACTGATCCAGCTGTCATATTAATAGGGTCAAATTGCCAAGTCAAAAAGTGACTCAAATACTGATTTGGTACAGAAAACATCTGGATCTGTTGGCAAACATTCTGTCCAGCTAAAGTCAAGGCTTGGCCAGGGCCTAGGCTCTTAACATATTTCTAAAACAAGGTTCTCAATAGCAGCAGCTATGAGATGCTTACAGCATAGCAAACTGTTAAAATGCATTTGTACAAAGCAAATGATCAGAAGCCTTAGGTACCAGACCAATTAAACCATGCAGCAGTTGGTTTAATCTGAAGCCTCTCCCATGGCAGCTGATCTTCAACAATGATACATTTTCTTGGAATTCTGGAAACACCGAAAAATAAGAAAGCTATAACAAACAAAAACTGCAGAGATTGCAACAGCCAATAGAACTCCCGATGAAATCAAGGGTGTCACAGACTGCATTCACCTCTATCCACAAACAGGTGTTCACCAGTGTTCTATCACAGCTGTTTCAGTTATAATTATCTTCATCTCTCTAGCAAAATAACTATTCTTCGCAGTTTAAACAATTATCTCCAATAAAACATAAAACAATTTAAATTAAACAATATTTAAACCTGATAAAAATTGATTATAACAGAAGGAAATAACAAAACTTAACCTTAAAAGAATATCAAAGTTATAAAACTTAATTTAAAAACATTCAAACCTAAACATAACAAAACTTAATTTTGCTTAATTCTATTAACACCTAATCCATATCAAATAAAAACATAACTTAATCTCACTCTGTTACTACAAAAAGGCAACTAAAAGTTTGATATATACCTTTTAAACACAATATAACAGTAACATGGATTCACTATAAAGATTATAAAAATGTAACAAATACATCACAATTCTATGTCATCTAACTTTGAGAATAACTGACAATAACTGCAAATGTTTCTAAAAATACTTACTCATTACAGGAATTTGCCTGGTATATGCTTAAGTTGGTTAGGATTTTAAAGTGTAGTTTTTCTAGAGAAAAGCCACAGCACCACAGGATTTGGCAAGTTGCCATTCAACTTTTGTAGCACTTTTCAGAAACATCAAGTCCAATTTTTAAACTAAAATCCAAAATTCAAATCAGTATATATGCTGTTATATATGTTTTTTATAACAAAAGGACTCACATTAAAATTACCTTATTAAAATTGTGGAAAAAACAAGCAAATGGGTATCACATGCTTTAACTTAACTTTGTCTTGTGCAGTAAAGTTCTCTTAGCTAATTATTTTTAAACCATAAGTATCTTTTGTAGATAACATTAATTGGAAGGTTGTTTTTCTAGCAACTGTAAATCATTCAATATATAACATTAGGTTTCAAAATTAATTATTGCAAGGTAACTTTTACTTCTGTTAACATTCACCTTAAAGACATTTGTTTTTAAAAAAAGGGGCTTTTTGATCTTTCAAAGAATCACAATAATTTCTCTAGTAAAACTAAAAAAAATACCAACTGCATTAATTCATAATTACTTAAGACACAAAATTAACTCTAAAAGAGTATATTAAAACATTTTAAAAAACCCCAATGAATCATGACTTTTTAACAAACTGGGTACTATCCCGATGCTTTTTCTTGGAGAGGGAACAGGGAGAGTGAACGGCTCACTTTGCTGATGCTCTCTGCTGCTGTTACCTCTAAAAGGTTTGAGTAATGTCTCTGTCATCCCCCACATACTCTCGCAGAGGAGAAAAATGGTGAGAAAGAAAAAAAAAACCTCTCAAAGTTAACTTTAACAAATGCAGTTCTTTCTCTCAATATTTTTCTCATTGTTCACAGATAGAATAAAAAGGGCACGATTTTACAAAAGCAGGCGATGTTACACGAAAAGTCTCTCGGGGCCAGGTAGTAACAATGGGTGACCATTGCAGCTTATCAACTGTTAATTACAGTGATGAATTTTGAACTAGATACCATATAGTTAGTGATGTTTTGGCTATTTTGTCTCTCTTTGAAGCTGTCTGAGCCACCTGTTTCTGCTCAACTATTGCTGCTGAAGAATAATAGATCACATGGACACAAGTTGAGGTGTGGTGAAAGGAAAGAGGAAGTTTATTTTTCCTCCCAGGATTTATAGGTTTCTGACCACGGCCAGGGATTGAATGGTCAGGATAACACTTTCCCAATTGCACTGGCCGTGAGAGATACCAAGATGTGTAACAGAAAGAATGTACACATATCTCTGTTTACAGTTCCTGTCCTGGGAAAGTCTTAGAAAACTATGTCAGCAAGCTCAGAAGCTGAGTTTTCAGGGCGACATCTCACCCTTTTTGCTTTTAACAAAAATAAAAATAAAAAGATAAATGAACAAAGAAATTAGCAACATTATAAACAATCAAAAGGGAAAATAATAAGAAAATACAATCCTGCATACAATCAGAAGGCTATAATTTCAGGGTGATATCTCACTCTTTCATTATTACAAAAAAAAAACCCCAAAAAAATAAATACAAAAACATCAACACCTGCTCGTGGATTACTCCCAATTTGGTCGCAGAAGCAGAATCTGTGGCCAAATTGAAAGGTGCCTGGGAAAACCTCTGAAATGTTATGACAGCAGCCTGTAATTCCATCAATTGGGCTGATCCAGCTTCATGACTCTCTAAAACCTGCCACTCAGATCCATCCTTCCAGGTAGCAATGGCATTTCCAGTGTTTTCATTGGCCAATGATACCTGTGGAATGCAAATCTGGAGTGGCAATAAAAAAAACCAGTGACATCAATGGAAAGATTAATGTAATAAACTTGATGAGCAGAACCTCCTCCAGCATCTACTGTGCCTGTGGGGTCAGTGTCAGAGGTGACTTTAAATCAGAGTCCCCCTGTAATAGAACAAACAAGGGAGAAGTTGTGTCGTGGTCAGTCCCATATAGGGACACAACCATGTAAAAGTCCATTAATATCTGGACATCATTCATGCAGTGTCTGCACTGAATGCAAAAAAAATAATTGCACCTCCAGATGCGGGACTGTTCATCCCAAAAATTATTTTGACCCTCAAATAATTTCAGGGAGGTTGTAGAGACGAGCAGCGGGAAACTGCTTGCAAACTCCAGAGAGGGCTAGAGCCCCATATCATCGGCAAATGCCAGCAAATTTTCACAAGCCGTATGGCAAAATCTCCATTGATATCTCTGTGTGGGCTCAGCATTAATGATAGCTGGCACCAGAAAGGCAAATTTCAGTCTGTCATGGGGATGCAAAGGAATTGTAAAGAAACAATCCTTCAGCTCCATGATGAGGACTGGCCAATCAGCAGGAAGCATGGCAGCCGAAGGCATGCTAGCCTGCAACATCCCCATGCTTTCCATCATAGCAGTAACTTTCTGGAGGTATTGTAGCAACTTCCATTTCCCAGACTTCTTCTTGATAGAGAAAACAGGAATGTCCCAGGGACTGGTCGAAGCTCCAGATCACTGTGATCCAACTGTTCCTGCATCAAGTCATGGATGGTGACTAGTCTATCATGAGAAAGGACAACAGAATCTGCTGAACAAAGAGTCAGTCTCAAATTCTTCTTTGCATAGGATGTGTCAGCATCAGGTCCAAGGGTCACTCTGGGGGCCTGTCAGCAAACCTGACAATTATGATGTCCATGCCAGTGTCAAGAAGTCCGCAGAGCCTAATCTTTGACAGCATCTCACCAAGGATGGACAGGCTGCAGACCCTTTCAGGATGATCCCTGGCTGTCAGAACAGCAGTCCAGTGAACCCAGAGAGCTCCAGGGAACCCGAAGGCACCATCTCCCCGCAGCTGGTTCTCAGCTCTGCAAACACAAGACTCAAAAGGCACAAGGGGAGCAAATCCGGGTCCAGCAGGGATAGGAACAGGAGGGGTGAGTGTGGAACCCATGGCAGAAATGCACCCCAGGAAATCCAAATCAACATCCCCATGGTGAACAATGATGCCCTGAGCAGTGGTATTCAACCACACCACAAGAAGACCACTCATGCCCTCACCCACCGGACCAAAGCATTCGGAAGCACATGGAATGCCTGATATGCTCAGCTGCACAGCCATTTGACAGGGGGACAAAGTCCACAGGCCAGCCAAAGAGGCTCCAGTAGCCTGGGACCCTTTTCTGTGAAGGCCACTGGCTTCACCCCCGCGGCAGCACCATCTGAGCCAATAGTAACCAGCACAGGGCCTTGGTCTGCCACGGCTGCGGGAGGCGACGGGGGAGGCGTGCCTCCAGGCGCAGGCTCAGGCGATGCCCGGGAACCTGAGGCGGGGTGGGTTGGAGCCAAATCGGCACGACCCGCCTCCGGCGCTGGGGGGGACAGGGCCGTTGGTAGAGGCACAGCCCGCGGAGCCACGGTACCATCCCGCTCCACTGCCAAGGGACAACCTGGGCTCACAGGAGGGGAAACCCGCAGCATGGGGCCGGCAGAACCCGGCCCGGCGTCTGCCCCACTCACAGCACCCATCCCCACGCCCCATGAATCCGGTACGGGGGGGGGGGGGGGGGGCAGCACTTGGAATCGCCCCTAACAGCATTTCTTCAGGGGCAAAAGGTCCAAGAAGCGGTGCCAGCCACTCCTCCACTGGAACAGCGTGTGCGGCTGCCAGCATGGAGCCTGGCTCCGTCCCATCCCCCACTGTGGGGCAGGGCACAGCCCAGCCGCAGCAGGGACATGGGACCGACCCTGAGGTATCCCCCAGGGGCCGGCGCCGCCCCACGTTCAAGCAGCCCCTCATCAGTCTGCGCCTAACCCTAACCCTAATTCCTCAGGAATCATGAGGCTTGCTTTTACTGTGGCAGTAATTAAGCGGGTTACACAAGGAAGCATACACGGCAGGAAGATTAGCCCAGTAACTGCACATACGGTGATAAAGGCTATTTTCTTCCACCGTTTCCCTTTCCTGGACCAAAATTCATCCCACCAATTTGTGTCGACTAGGGGTGTCCACTGTTGGGTTCCTACATAGGTGATCTTTTTGATTCCTTTGGATATATTCTTAATTACTTCATTTTTTTCATTTATTTCCAGACAACATTCAGAGTTATTAAATTTACCACAGATTCCCCCTTCATCAGCGAGTAGGTAATTGACCTCTAGCCTAATTTGATAAATTACAGACTGGGTTTGAGTTAGTTGATCACTAATTTGATCAAGGGCTAGGGGAGTCTTATTAGACACTATTTTGAGTACACCTTGCAGCCGAATGATTCTGTTTAGCATATAAATTGGGGTCCGGTAACCCCAGGACCCGTCCTGGGCCCAGGTAGTGGGTCCATAAGTTTTGATTATTTCTTCAGGAGTCCAAATATTCCCTTTCCATTCTTGATCACCCCCCATTTGGACAGTTTCTCTTTTCTGTTGACTTTGGTTTCTTCTTAAATCATCAAATAGTGGAATTCCTAGATTTGCCCCAAGCTCTCTTGGTAATAAAAAGAAAGCGGGTGTCATGGGGTGGCTTTACCTTTAAGGTCGTTTTGGGAGCTAAGAAAGTTGAAACTGCTGGTGGCTGATGGGAGTCTTTCCTCCTGACCAATTATCAGTCATTTCTAAGAATTGACAGCAGTTTTGACCATTAAAAAATGAAGTCAACTTGTAAACACCCCCTTAAGATGTACAGTCAAAACTCTCTTGTCCTCTTTGTTTCCTGGCTGTGAAAGGTAACAGAGCTCCAGCTGGCCTCCCGTTCTCTGCCCAGGCCATGCGAGCCAGGCTGGTCCCTGGCTCGACTGCAGTTTTTGCCGTGACTGAATTCACCAGAGACTGCCAAGTAAAGAAAGGAAAAAAAGTTCTTGACCTGCGGCGGGCTGGGGCAGGGACCACACTCTCTAGAGCAGCCATGAGGAATCTTCCATCGCAGACAGCTCCAGCTGCTGCTCCAGCAGAGATCACAAAACCATCTACAAAGCGTGGGCAAGATTTTAACCTTTTCCTTACCTAGATGAGACTTGCAGATTAATCCTTTTATCCAGAGAAAGCAAAAGAGAGTAATCAACATGTAAAGAGACTTTATAAACTATCAAAGACAGTAAAGAAAAGAAGCTTCAGAAAAGGTAGAGAATAAGGAGATGCTTTCTTTATAAGCTGAAATATTTTTCTGTTGAAGCTATGGAGATGGACAATAAGGTCTTGAAAAAAACTCCTTTAATTCATGAGAGAGTATATGGGGAGGAATGAAGTGTTCAAAATGTGGATTTTGAGTAAAAAGTAGAGTAACTGTGATACAGTGAAGTGCTGGAAGAGAGTGAAGCGAAGATTTGAAGCCTTGGGGGGGCAAGGAAAAAACTGTTTTTCAGCGAAGCTCACAGAGACAGATGAAGAAGACTTTTGCCTTTGAATAACTCATCCTTAAAATAACATCTCTAGACTCATGACCCATACACACCTCAGAGTGATGTGAAATGGGAAGAGTAAATTCTGATGAAAAGATTTCTGGGCAGCTGGCATCAGAAAAATAGAAAGCTATAATAGAAATAGTTTTCTTGTGAGAAACTCCATAGATTAGCAGAAGGAGACTTCTGTTTCTCTACAAAGACTGATGAAAAGACTGTAGCAGGAATTGAGACTGTTTTAAACACCAAAGTTCCAAAGTTTTTGTCTATGTAATCACGTGTACAAGAGAATGGTTAAGTAGTGAGAGATAAAAGGGTTTTCTGGAAGTTTATTCTGGTGTTTTTTTGTTCTTAAATTTTGTTAATAAGCTTTTTTTATTCCTTTTAGGTTTTAAGCCTGTTTTGCTCTTGTTCTAATCCATATCTCACAGCAAGAAATAAGTAATTTTTTTAGTTACTGCTTTAAAACCACGACAGCGGGCTTCACTATTCCCATCATGCAGCTGCCTGCCCAATTGCCTGGAAGCTTTGTGTATGCAGTGTCCCCACAAATCCAGAACAGATGCTTTGGTGTTTCCCAGAAAGTATTACTGATTTCTGAAGGGGATTCCCAGAACTTAGATAATTCCCTTATTGCCCAGAAGGGGTTTATTCCTCTGCCTGCACATTCATGTAATTGATGTCCTCCAAGAAAGATGCAACCTTGGGGTTTCTTTTCTATGGACCAATATTTTAAAGGGAGTCTAGGCACCCATCGAGTTACTGCATTTTTAACCTTCAGGTAACATATACAGGCCATGTTTCCTACTGGAGCATCAAACCCTTCCCCTTTCCTTAAAATACATTCTTTACCTATTACTTTGTTCTTTAAGTTCCATTGTACCATTTTCCCTATTCCTAGAGACGGGAGTTCCGGCTTACTTTGTTTCCGGTTGAGTAGCTCCAATGGTCCTAAGCTAATACCTTCCCAGGGCAATATGTCAATCATTTGAGTGTTCCTGCACACCCGGCAGTTAGTTACATTTAGTTCTCAACTTATTCTTTCCACCAGATCTACAAACAGGTTTTTCCCTTTTGGAATATCCAATTCCCCTTCCACATTTTTGGGGTGAATTATTTCTTCTTCTTTTACCAGGTCGATGGGTTTATTTTGCCCTAGGTCATTTTCAAAGCACAGCCATTGTCCCACAGGACACTCCCCCAGTAATCTCTGCCAAAATGTGGCAGTATTCCTAGCCATCCAGTATCGTTGCCCATCCTCTTGGCATGGTATGGCTAGGGAAGAGTTTACACATTTGAGATTCAGATTAGTGTGGATCTGCAACAAAGAACTCATCTTCTCCTCATAGTAAAGCGGTTGATAGCACTTGGTGCATGGCGCTGATGGGTCTTCCTCAGAAACCCAAATCAAGAAGAGCAGCACCATACTCCCTCTGAGTCCAGTATAGGCCATCTTTAGAGATCAGCCTACCCCAGTCTTTCCTCCTGGGACTTCGTTTGAAGGGGGCACTCAGGAGGAGTTCCTTTTATTCTGAATCCTCTCCTCAACCTCTTCTAAAGGGGAGATCCTAGCGGGAGACTTTGGCTTGAGCCTTAGTAGGTTCCTGAGATCCTCTTTCCATGGAAACAAAGTTTGCCTCACCCACGGGTGTTGTAGTTGGGTCCTGGCGCTGCGGAAGAACTCGGGATGTAACGGAAAGTTAGCAGACCCTCTCTCTGCTAAGATGGTAAGTTCTCTTGCAATTAGCCAATAGCACCTAGGTGTGACATATGCAGATGGGAGTAACACAGTGAACCCAGGCTATAAAATGTTAAGTTTCCCTGTAATAAATCGCCATTTTCGCCTGGGATAGCCGCCTGTGCTGGAGCGAGTCAGGGTGCTTATCTTGCTTTAAACCCAGCATCTGGTGCCGGAAACCCGGGAGAAAAAAGCGGGAAGAAACATGAGAAGAAATTAAAAAGCAAGGATACCCTGATTCAGCAGACAGTGGCCAAGAGAGCTGGACTATTCTTGGCGTGGAAATCCTGGGCCCAGAAGGATGATGGAATCATCAAAAAGGTTAGATTGTAATTAAGTTGTAAACCTAATTTGCTTGTTATTGCAAGAATTTAGGTTGTTGAAGTCGTAAATGAGTTTGTAAAGTTTATCCACCCTAAGGTGTGGGACAGATGTGCTAAAATCCTTGCTGAACAAATTTGAGAAACGACAAGGAACTGTTTGCTGGCTACCCTGAAATTTAGGGTCAGAGCTTTACATCCCCCAGATGGGAGAAGCTCAACTGAGCCGGGAGGGGGGCTGGGAGTCCCCTCAGTCCCTAAATTCTTATCTTCTCTCAGAGAAACAGTGAAGAACAGAAGATTTTTGGAAAAAGTTAACAGAAATAGCCAGAGGTGTGGCAGAAAAAATAAGAAGAAAGCATACCCCCAAAGTCATAAAGATGGCGCAGAGAAAGAAGTTGTAGCACGAGAAAATATGTCTCTAACAAAGAACTAAAGCTGGCCTTGGAAGGTGGGCACAGTCGGGGGGATGGGAGAAAAAAGGAATGTGAAGAAGTGAAGTGAAAGAGGTAAGACGCGGCGAATGGGAACAGAGACACAGAGATTGGAATGCAAAGTGATAAGGAGGAGAAGAAGGCAAAAGGAAAGGTGGGGTAAAAGGCGGAGTGGAGGGTGGAAGGAAAGGCGTGGAGAGCCAGGGGGGAGGGAACAGCCTGCCCACAGGGGTGGCAGCGGGGCCGGGGCCCAAGAAAATGGCACAGAAAACAAGAAGTAACCTGCCAGGTCTGACTTTGGCCGAGACACGAGCGGTTCACCCCCCCGCCCCCTCTGAGAAGAAGCACCGGGATAATACTGAGTTTGTTACAAAGTCATAATTTACTGAGTTTTTAAAAGGTGTTTATGTATGTTTTTGGAGTTAATTTTGTGTTTTAAGTAATTATGAGTTTATGCAGTTGGAGTTTTCAGAGTTTTTCTCAGATTTAAAAAGTAACCCGGCACGGACGAGTTTAAAAAACACACACGGCAAAACGCTGTTGCCACGGCAACCACCGGGGAAACAAGTGACTTCAATAACCTCCGGAAAGCAAAGCAATGAAACAACAAAAAACAAAACAAAACAAAAGCTGGACATTTTAGAGAGAGATAAAAAGAGAGAATTTTAATTAGACAATTCAAAAATTAAAAGCTTTATAAATTGTATTGTTTGTAAATCAGCAAATTGTTGCAATCAAGATTGAAATTTAAAATAAGTTTTTATTAAATGAAGTGCCTTTAAAAATAGATTAAAAAGTTTAAATGTTGTATTTCTGTATCCCAAGAAACTTAAAAGATTTTTGTTTTGTTTTAGTAATCATATATTACCCATTCGCTGAGTTTTTGAGAGTTTTAATAAAGAAATTCTAATGTGAATCTTTTTGATATATAAAACACATATAACTGCATATATATCAATTTGAATTTTGGATTTTAATTTAAAAATTGGACTTGATGTTCCTGAAGAGTGCTACAGAAGTTAAATGATAACTTGCCCAGTTCTGTGTTGTTGTGGCCTTTTTTTTCAGAGAAGCATCACTTTAGCTAATTTGAGCATATACTGGGCAGATTTTTGTTGTGAGTGTTTTTAGTGACATTTCCGGTTGTTGTGGGTTATTCTCGAGGCTAGATGACATGGAGTTGTGATGTATTTGTTACATTTTTATAATTTTTATAGTGAATCCAGGTTACCATTGGCTTGAATGTTAAGTTGGGTTGTTTAACTTAGATGTTTTTTGAAAGTTAGGTTTTGTTATTCCCTTTTGTTACAGATAATTGTTGTTGAATTTGGGTGTTGTTTAATTTGAATTGTTTTGTGTTTTATTGGAGACATTTGTCTGGATTGCAAGGTATAGTTATTTTCCTAGAGATATGAAGACAGCTACAACTGAAACAACTGCGAAAGGGCACTGATGAACACCTGCTTGTGGACGGAAATAAATACAGTCTGTGACACCATGGACTTTATTAAGAGTTCTATTGAGTTGTTGCAATTTTTGCAGTTTTGTTTGCTATAACTTTCTTGTTTTTCAGTGTTTCCAGAATTTAAAAAAAAAAAAAATGTAGCATTGCTGAAAATCAGCTGCCATTGAAGAAGCCTCAAATTAAACCAACTGCTGAATGATTTAATTGGTCTGGTACCTAAAGTTTTTAATTATTTGCTGTTATAAATGCAGCGGCAAATTAAAGATTAACAAAGATTAATTTATTATAAATTAATAAAGCAACAAACAGTGAGGAAAAAAAACCACAATAAATGGACAGCGCAGCGCTGGGTGGACAGGGTCTATACGCAAGGTATAGGTGTTCCCAAATCCACGTCTGAGGGTCCTCTGGCCTGGGTTTTTATAGGGATTTTATGTCCCCAGGCTAGAATTCCAACCAGTTTCCATTCACCAAATGTCCCTGATTGTCGGGTGAATGGATTTCCTGGCTTAGAACATTGAGTCAGTAAGTATCTGGGCAGAGTCTCCTCAAATGTAAAGTGAGTCTGTATGTATTTTAACATATTTCATCACAGCAGGATTGAGAGATCCGGGCTGGTGCCGATGGATATCTCAGAGGAATAGTCTCTTCTTTGTCTTTCTTGATTGAGTTTCAGTAGTATGGGTTTGGCAGGTGTGGTGTTCGGTTCTGGCAACGACCATCTTCCTGGGGCTCGTCCCTTTTGTCTTGCTTGATGGTCTCCGGCCGAAATCGGCCGGGCGTTGCCTTTCTCTGGAGGTAGACTTTTAGGCTGGTTTTTTTGTTTCTGTGATGGCCTGTGTCCTGTCTTTTCCTCCGAGTTGATGAGTCTGCTGAAACCTGTTATCTGGGGGGGTTCTTTTGCAATTCGTGGTTTTTGGAAAAGGAGTTCTATCTCGACCGGGAGGAGAATTCCTTATTCCATACTTACATTTAGTTATAATTATACATACTTTATTTAAACTTCTTATTCCGAATTTTTATTTACCCAATTCTTTATTACAGTCCCCCACCTAATAATTTGAACACATTAAAAATTCGTGTTTTTCATACTTTTTCAGAGGAATATCAGGTTAAATAATGTCGTTTTCCTCTTGGTCTAATTCTTCTATATTTTCTGTGGACAACATATGTTTATTTTCAAATTCCCTCAATGCCTTAACCGCATTTCTATTCTCTTTTTCTTCCTCTAACTTCATGATTTTTGAAAGAAGGGTAGTGTTTCCCTGTGCCTTTTCTGGGTCTATTGGGAGAGAGGCAATCTGCATTCCTTGAACGACAGAATGTATCAGTCTGATCAGACAAGGAATCAGGCAGGGTAGGAAGATGACTCCGGCAATAGAACATCCTATAAAGAATACTAGCTTTTTCCACCATGCCCCTTGCTCAAAAATTTGATCCCACCAAGAGGCTTGGAGAATCGAATTCCACTTCTGGACGGGTACATGGGCTACTTTCTTTATTTCAGCGGCTAGACCCTTTATAGTTTCTCCGAAGTCATCTATCTCCATGCAACACTCTGACTCGTTATATCTGCCACACACTCCTCCCTCCTCAGCTAGCAAATAGTCGAGAGCGAGTCTGTTTTGGTAGACAAAAGCTCTCATCTGAGAATGTTGTTTTGCTAGGAGTTCCAGGGCTTCTGAAGTGTGATTTGAAACAACTTCTACCACAGCCTGTAACCGAATGAGCCGATTAAGGAGGTAGATTGGGGTCCTGTATCCCCAGCTGCCATCATTTGCCCATGTTGCCGGTCTATAATATTGTATGATTCTTTCGGCGGGCCATTCCTCCCCCTTCCACTGGTGGTTACCTCCGGCTATTGGTAGTTCTCGTTTCAATTCCCTCTTTTGTCGGGCTAGGGTTTCAAAGAGGGGAGCACCTAAAGACCTGCTTTCATCTTTAGGTAGTGTAAAGAAGAAAGGCCGAATTATTCCGAGTGTGCATGACCCTTTCCAATTTCTGGGCAATTCACTGTATGCTTTTTTTCCGCATATCCAGTAAATCCCATCCGGTGCCTTCCAATCTCTGTTAAGTTTTGCCGGGTCCTCCCAATATTCCCTCAGGCCAAGAAAGGCATGGAAGGGATTTGCCCCGTCCTGTTTGTTCCAACATAGACCAATTAGATCTATCCATTCGCAATTATTTTTCCGAGATTGGCTCCAATAGCCCTCGGGTGATTCCGGCTGCCAAATTTTTGTCTTTTTATCTGAATTTACCGAGAGAGTTTTTACACATGGGGTGTAACCAACTAGCTCGGTGAATTCCCTTCCTTCCCGACTGACACAAAAAGTTCCAATGATCCTCTTGTCAATTACCCACCCCTCTGGTCGCCGGGTTGTTTTGGATAATTTTAATCCTGTCCACTTAAGTAATTGTTCTGGGGTTAATCCTTCTCCCTTCCATGGCCATCTTTCGGCTGATTTCAGGCCACCACATATCTAACAGTTAGTCAATCCCAACTCGGTAGCTATTTCCTGCATCAGATCTATGAATAGATTCTGATTAGGGCTAGGTAGCTTCCAATTATCGTATTGTTTTTCCAGTTGTTCGTATTGTTCACTGAGAGAGTTTAACCTCTCCTGTTCGAGTCTTTTTTTCTTATTTTCCATTTCCCGCCTCTTTAGTTCAAGAGTTAATTGTTTTATTTTATTTTCGGGGTCTGAACCATCCTCGTCTTTTGCGAAACAGATCACCTGATCAAACTGCAGACACACTCTATCATCGTCATTTTTCAGTAAATCTAAAACTATCGGTTCATTACTGAATGACACTTTTGTTTCATGTTTCAGGTTCTTCCCTTCCCAGTACAATTTCCCCCCCATGGCACAATATTTTAAGTTTGCTTTATTGTAACACAAGGGGTTGACTCTGTGGTACGCAATGAACGTTGACTGTTTCTTTCCTCCAATCCAGACAGTTTTATTACACTGCCCGCAGACCGAGATTGGGGAAACCCCTCCTATATCTCTCTTATTTCGTAGGTGGGTCGCTTGGACCTCTTTTTCCCCTGTGTTATGGGGTTGCCTTTTTCCAGTACCTATCCCCGGGATGGAGCACCAAATTTTTCCTTCCAGCTTACACAGGTCCATTTGGGTACCGTTTGCCCAACATTCTCCTGCGTGCAATTCCGGAGGGCAGGCAATCCATGGCTCGGTTCGCGAGACAGTTGGGCACTGCTCACACTTCCCCAGGGAGGTCGTCCCCGGAGACGCCTCGGGGCCCGTTCTCTCGGTCCAGCACATGGCTAGGTTCAGGATCGTCAGGATTCCCCACAATCGCATCCCTCTGCCATTCCCTCCGCCCGTATAGGAACATACGGCGGGGATAACCATCTTCTCGGCAGCAAGGACTGTCTTCAGGGGCCCTTGACGTTCTGATGGCAAACCTCCTTTTAAAGGTTGCCCACCGAGATGCCTTGATCGTGCCGCTCCTGCACGGTACCTTTACGTTCCGGCGGCACTCTATTATTAGAGGTTCCGCCTTACAGTCCAAATGGCCTCGTAATCCTTTTTGAAAAAATCGGAACCACTCAGGAGAGTCGAGTTCCAAGATACCCACCCGGGTAGCAAGTGCTAGAAAAAGGTTGGTCTGTTCTAATTCCTCTTTGTAACACGCGGCACACAACCCTTTCGGTTTTTGCCCTCCCAAACAATGAGTCACCCACGTTTGTTTACAATATGCACACTTAAAATGTACAAAAGGAAAACAATAACATTCAAAATTGGTGCAACTTATCCTGTCCTCGTTGCTCATTTGTTGTTCCGCTGAAGCCTGATTTTCAAATCTCCCGGAGGGGTTACAATTTTCCACTCGGGGGAGTCGCGAACCGAAACTTTCTTCACTCGGGAAGAGTGTGTCCAGCCCTTTTCAGCTGTGCGAACCGCGGTGTCTGTAGTCAGGAGGACGAGGAATGGTCCTTCCCAGTGGGGACTGAGGGGTTGCTCTTTCCACACTTTGATCAGTACCTTGTCCCCTGGTTGAATTTGGTGGATCGGAAATCCCAACGTGCTGCTTTGAGGAATCAATCCTCTTCTCCTTAACTCCTGTAAGTTTTTATTTATAGAAATGAGATAAGGTTGGAGTTGAACATCCTCTGTTTGAGGATGTTCAACCGGCATACCATGCTTGTATGGCATTCCATACAACATTTCAAAGGGGGATAGTCCTGTTTCTGAGTTCGGCATGGTTCTTATATTCAACAATGCCAAGGGGAGACATTTGACCCAGGACATTTTTGTTTCAATTGTCAATTTGGATATTTGTGACTTCAATGTCTGATTCATTCTTTCCACTTGCCCCGAGCTCTGAGGGTGCCAAGGAGTATGATATTGCCATCTGATCCCTAACGCATCGGACAACTGTTTGATAATTTTCGAGGTGAAATGTGTACCCTGATCCGAATCAATATGGTCTACAATACCATACCTAGGAATTATTTCCTCCAGTAGAATTTTAGACACTGTTTGAGCCGTGGCCTTAGCTCTGGGAAAGGCCTCTACCCAATGTGTCAATTTATCTACTATAACCAATAAATATTTATTTCTGCCAATTTTCGGTAATTCCGTGAAATCCACTTGGATTCTTTCGAATGGTCGATATGAGATGGGCCGACCTCCCCAATTGGTTTGCCGAAAATTCGCTCTGTTTACCTTTTGGCATATCACACATCCCTGTACCTCTTGTTTTGCAAGCTCGAAGATTCCCTTACACCCGAAGAATTTTAAAAATTGTTCAGCCAATGCCCTGGTTCCCCAATGGGTTTGTGCATGTAGTCTTTTGAGTATCCCTTTTGCTATTCCCTTCGGGACCAATTCCCTCCCGTCAGGTAACCACCATTTACCCTCTTTGAAATGTCCCCCTACCTTTTTGAAGTCTTCCTGCTCCTTTTCTGAAGGAAGCACTGAAACCTCTGGGGTTTCCCTTGGGACTAGCTCAGAAATACTTACGGTTAACAATGCCGCTCTTTTCGCCTCTTTATCCGCTAAATTGTTTCCCCTTGTATGGAATTGTCGTCCGGTCTGGTGTCCTTTTACATGAACCACAGATATCTCCAGTGGCTCCCTGACCGCTTCTAAAATTTGTCTAATTATTTCCTCATGTACTAATCCTTTTCCTTTAGTGTTGATCAGACCCCTTTCTTCCCAAATTTTCCCGAAGGTATGCACTATCCCAAATGCATATCTTGAATCGGTATAGATGGTTCCCCTTTTTCCCTTCAAGCCTTTTAGGGCTTTTAGGAGAGCAAAAAGTTCACAAGCCTGTGCTGACCAATTTGCTTTTAGGGGACCCGATTCTACAGTCTGTCCTGTTATACCGTTTACGATGGCATATCCTGATTTACGTTTTCCCTCTATCATTCTCGAGGAACCATCGATAAACCATTTTTCTCCTCCTTCCAATTCCTGATCCTCCAGATCGGGTCTTACTTTAGTCTGTAATTCTACTGCCTCAATACAATTGTGTAGTAGCTTTCCCGTTGGTTCCCCGTACAAAAATTGCGCAGGGTTTTGTGCAGAGGTTGTCCTTAATTCCAGTCCTGGCGAGCTGATTAACATGGCTTCATATTTCAGAAGCCTTGAATCGGTCAACCATTTCTCTGCTTTTTGTTGTAAGATGTTTCTTACATCATGTGGAGTATAAACTATCAGGGGAGCTCCAAACGTTACCTTTTTGGCTTCCCCAACCAACAGTGCTACTGCCACAATTGCTTGCAGACACGTAGGCCAGCCCCGACTGACTGGATCTAGGATTTTGGACAAAAACCCTATGGGTTTCTTCTTTTCTGCCCATTCCTGGGTCAAAACTCCCTGTGCTGTTTGTCCACTTATATCGACAAACAGTTGAAACTCTTTACTGATGTCTGGTAATGTTAGAACTGGAGCAGTGACGAGGGCATTCTTTAGTTCCTGAAATTTAATTTCGTCTTGCCCTGTCCATTTTAATCGATCTGTATTTAGCCTTTCATACAGAAATTTCACCTTTTCGCTGTATCCTTCAATCCACTGTCTGCAATATCCCATGAGCCCTAAAAATTGCCTAATTTGTCTCTTGGTTTGTGGGGCAGGAAGTTCAAGAATTCCCACCACCCTCTCGGGATCTAATTTCTTTTTCCCTTGTGATATCCAATGTCCAAGATATTTTACTTTGGGCTCTGTGAATTGCAGCTTGGATTTAGATACTTTCAACCCTTTTTGTCCCAGAAAATTCAGCAGGGAAATGGTGCATTTCTTCACCTGCTCTTCCGTGATTCCGGCGATTAGCAAATCGTCTACATATTGTAATAGTTTTGTCCCCTCCTCTGGAGTGAATTGAGTGAGTAGTTGCTCTAAGGCTTGTCCGAACAAGTTCGGAGATTCGACGAATCCTTGTGGAAGGACCGTCCACCGCAATTGCTGATTTCGATTGGTATCTGGGTCCTCCCACTGGAAAGCGAAAAAATTCCTACTCCCTTCATCCAAAGGACATGTCCAGAATGCATCCTTTAAATCAATTACACTATACCATACATCCTCTGGTGAGAGTCTGTTTAGTAGAGTGTAAGGATTTGCTACCACCGGAAACCTGGTTCGGGTTCTAGCATTTACAGCTCTCAAGTCCTGAACCAATCGGAAGTTTCCATCGGCTTTTTTTTTACTGCCAGGATGGGGGTGTTATGTGGGGACATGCAGGGCTCGAGCGTGCCTCCTTTAAGCAGCTCGTCAATTATTAATTTCAAACCCTTCCTGCCTTCGGCTGGGATGGGGTATTGTCGGATCCTTATCGGATTCTCTGGATTTTCAATTTCAATTTTGATGGGAGCAATATCTAATTTTCCCACTTCCCCTTTTGAGTGCCACACTCGGGGGTCAATTTCTTTTTCATCTTTTGAAGTCAAATGCAACACTTTTACTACTAACTCCGAATTTTTCACAATGATATTTATTCCTAAAGCTATGATCATCTCTCTCCCCAATAGATTGTAGTCTGCTTCTTCCACAAGCAACAAATTTCCTAAACATATCTTATTTTCTGACTCGATTTCCACCTCCTTGATTACCGAGACTTTAAATGGATCTCCTTTTGCGCCAATTACAATTACTTTTTCTTTACTCGTTTCACACCCTATAGGTAACTTCTGCAGGGTGCTTCTCTCAGCCCCGGTATCAACCAGGAAACTCATTTCCTGGTGGTGGGGACCTACCTTCAATTTTATCAAGGGCTCTTTTGCTGTTACTGTCCCCATTTGAAAGAGCCCAAGACTTCCCTAATCTTCTTTAAATATTTGTTCATCTTTTATTCGTTTCCTGCAATCCCTTTTCATGTGTCCTACTTTCTTACAGTAGAAACACTCTGGAGGATCCTTTCGAGGAGGAGTTTCCTCCTTTTGAGATCCTTTTTGTTTTTTAGGTATCTGTTTACCCTGTTTCTGTTCGTGTTTTTGAACTTCTTTTACTGCAGCCACTAATATTTTGGCTTGAAGTTTCTGTTTTTCGTCTTCTCTCCTCATATCAACCTTCTGAGCTTCCCTTAGAAGCTCTTGGAGACTCTTCTCCTGCCATCCATCAATTTTCTCAAGTTTCTTCCTAATGTCCTCCCATGATTTAGCCACAAACTGCGTTTTAAGCAGGACCTCCCCCACCGGGGAACTGGGATCAGTCCCGGAGTAAATCTGCAGACTTCTTCGCAACCTTTCTAACCATTCGGTAGGGGATTCCTCCTTTCCCTGACATTCCCCAAATACTTTGCTAATGTTCTGTCCTCTGGGGACCGCCTCTCTTATTCCTTGCACGATGATATTCCTTAAATCCATCATGCTTCTTCTTCCTTCCTCGGTCTGGGCGCTCCAACTCGGGCTCACACTCGGCCACTTTTGGTCACCGGATGTTCCCTGCGGGTGCCGCCTTTCTCAATCCCTGATGCCCGCCTGCTTAATCATTTCTCTCTCCTCCTGGCTAAACAGGGATCTCAGGATGGCCATGAGATCTTCGTAGGTGTAAATACTACTCCCTAGAAAATCGTCTAATTTTTCGGCCACTCCAAATGGGTCATCTAGCAGTCGCCCCATTTCTTTTTTGAATGCTCGTACATCCCCTGAGTTAAGGGGCACGTTTACAAATCAAATTATTCCGGGGGCGGTTGGCACTTCCCTGAGAGGGAACATTCGATGCCCATTTTCTGTCTCTCCCCATTCTCCATTCCCTATTTTTGATTTCCACCGAGTCCTGCTTGCAGGAGGGGAACTGGAGTTTGCGGGAGGTTTTCCCCTCATTGCTGGCGGGATGTCTGCTGCAGCTAAGTGACTCAGAGGGTTCCCTTCTGATACTTTCGGTGGTCCCAGCTGTGGTGGCCGGACCGGGATTTGTGGAGGGGGCAAGCCCCATCCTTGCGCCAACACCGACTCCAAAGAGGGTGCGGTGCCTGGGTTTTCTGCAGGTGGGGGGGTAGTGAGGGTTTCCGGCACTACTCCTGGTGGTTGAGGGGAGCGTGCTTCTGCCAGTTGCCCCATGGAACCCTCGGGTGCTGATGGTACTACTTGGTCCATCACCGGAGGCTCTACTGGCCCGCGGTACGGAGGGGGTAAGTGATGCAGGGGTTCCCAGGTCTCTGTTTTATGTTCGTTTTTCTGTTTCACTGGAAACAGCCGTACTTTGGTATTTAACCAGAGTTTGGCATATTCTTTCTCCTCAGCGTCTGACGAGACCTTTTTCTCTATGTGTGCGAGTAATTCTCTGCACGTCCATTTATCAAATGTCCCCAATACTGGCCAAGTGAGACAGTTTCTTAATTCCTGTCCTCCCCAAATCTCGGCACAGTAATAAATCATTTTTGCCTTGGATTTCCCTCGTTTTTCGGGACAACTTTCCCAATTTCTCAACATCCACCCTAAAGGACTCTCCGGTGGGATGTCTAGCATTTGTTTTGATTCCTCTGATGGGCTTTTCTCGTTATCTAGTTTTTGCACTCTACTTTTTCTCTGTCCCATTTTCCTACGATTCTTACCTGCTCTGCGTTGTGTTCGTCTTTCTTTTTTCGCTTCCGAAAGTCCTAGATCGCACCAATACTTACCTCTCGGTTAGCTGTACCGGGGTTTTCTCGGTGTTTTCGACTTTCTAAATCTTTTGGCTGAGAGAGTTTACCAGTTCCAGAGCTCGACTGGACGTCCCTTCCTCTCTCAGTCCCCTTTTGATCGGTCCCCTGAGACTCCCTTTAGCCTCAGGCTTTATGAGTAAGGAAAGAGAGACCCTTTCACACAGAATCGCTTCCTTCGCGGCCGGCCAATTCCCTCGCGGGAGGATGGAAACGCGGCCTTGAAGTCCACACTCGCTTCGTGACCAGGTCACGTCTCTCACAAACTCGCCCGATCACCCGCTCAACCTCACAGTACTTACAGCAATTTCCTGCGAGGGCGTCTTCGTGCACGTATGACTTTTTATGAGCTACCAAGCCGCGGCTTTCCCGAAGGCTCCCCGCCTTCCCGAGCTCTCTGGATCCGTTTCCTCTTTATTATGGTTTTTTCCTCAGCCTAAATTTGGTTCGGCAATCGGAGCGAACTGCGGAGGGTCTCTGCTCCCCAGGCCGCTGAAATCAGCGGGGGTACCCCCCTGGACAGCGAGATTCTCCCACAGTTTCTTCCGATCCGAGTCACGGCACCAATCTGTTATAAATGCAACGGCAGATTAAAGATTAACAAAGATAAATTTATTATAAATTAATAAAGCAACGAACAGCGAGGAAAAACCATAATAAATGGACAGCGCAGCGCTGGGTGGACAGGGTCTATACGCAAGGTATAGGTGTTCCCAAATCCACGTCTGAGGGTTCTCTGGCCTGGGTTTTTATAGGGATTTTATGTCCCCAGGCTAGAATTCCAACCAGTTTCCATTCACCAAGTGTCCCTGATTGTTGGGTGAATGGATTTCCTGGCCTAGAACATTGAATCAGTAAGTGTCCGGGCAGAGTCTCCTCAAATGCAAAGTGAGTCTGTATGTATTTTAACATATTTCATCACAGCAGAATCGAGGGATCCGGGCTAGCGCCGATGGATATCTCGGAGGAGTAGTCTCTTCTTTGTCTTTCTTGATTGAGTTTCTGTAGTATGGGTTTGGCGGGTGTGGTGTTCGATTCCGGCAACGACCATTTTCCTGGGGCTCGTCCCTTTTGTCTTGCTTGATGGTCTCCGGCCGAAATCGGCCGGGCGTTGCCTTTATCTGGAGGTAGACTTTCAGGCTAGTTCTTTTGTTTCTATGATGGCCTGTGTCCTGTCCTTTCCTCCAAGTTGATGAGCCTGCTGAAGCTTGTTATCTGGGGGGGTTCTTTTGCAATCCGTGACTTTGGAAAAGGAATTCTACCTCGACCTGGAGGAGAATTCCTTATTCCATATTTTCATTAGTTATAATTACACATACTTTATTTAAACCTCTTATTCCGAATTTTTATTTACCCAATTCTTTATTACAATGGGCACCAAAAGCTGTTTTGGTTCTAGAAGACAGGTGTCTGCTAGGGAGAGCAGGAGCCCCTCCTTGGGATGAAAGAATGTAGACCCCCTCCCTCTGAATTATTATAATTTTGAAATCAAGGGGCTTTCAGGCAGAGATCTGGGGATAGGAATAACAGTTCTTTACTAGTATAACCAGGCAAACAAACAAACAATAACTACAGCAAGAACACAGAACCAGGGACCCCGGGACAGCTTTCTTGACTGAGATGGGATGGGGGAGAGGTTTTGTTTTCACAAACCCCCTCGGGCAGTCAGTCCCAGTGCTCCTGCAGGGCTCCGAGGAACAGTCAGCTGGAACAGCAGGGACGAGCTGAGATCCCGGGCTGGTGGATGAGGTGTATCAGCAGCTCTGCAGCAGTGGCTGGCACTGCCACACGTCCCGGCAGGACAGGGGGTGCGAGGCCGCCAACAAAGAGGGGAGAAGGAGAAGAAGCAGCAGCTCGTAATTCCCTTCTCTCCACCGCAGCAGCTCTGCGACCCAGCACACGAACGTCCTTCCCGAACGAAGCCGAGAAGAAGCCAGCTAAAAAACTGTCCCCACCCTCTTTTTCTGTCCCCCCCCCCCCCCCCCCGCCCCCCCAGGCCCGGCCACCCTTTGTCTGTTGTGAGCACCCCTAAGTACCGGTAGTTAGGTTGTCTCAGCACATAATAGGTAAAAATTCCACGGCCGGCCAGAACACAAAACAAAACAAAACAAACGAACAAAAAAACAAGAACACCTAACCTTCAACATCTGGGCACACCTGGGCACACCTAAGCTCATCTGGGAAACCATGGGCCTACCTGGGCAGACCCAAGCACACCTGAGTACACCTGGGAACTCTTGGGCACATCTGGGACCACCTTGGCACTCCTGGCCAAATCTCACTACATCTGGGCGCACCTAAACACACATGGGCATACCTGGGCACACATGGGCGCACCTGGGCATATCCAGGCACACCTGGGCTCACATGGGCAATTCTCGGCACATCTGGGTACACTTGGGCACACCTGGGCATACCTTGATGTGCGGAATAAAAGGAACCCTATAACTCGCAGAGTAGTTATAAGAGCAGGTATGAATTTATTCAGCGCTGAGGTGCTGTAAGAGATGGTCTGAAGATTCCCTCATCTGTCTCACAACTGTCTCAAGGACAGAGACTGAGACCCTGAATATCACAAGGAACTTGGTTTGGGGGTTTAGGCCTAGCTGAGATGGATGTTTGCTAAGTGATTGTTTGCAGGTGGTTGCACGGTACACTGCTCTCATTCCTGCTGGTGAGCAGAGGCTTGTGCGTGGTACCCTGTGCAATAGGTTTTCCACAACACCTTGTCCTTGTTCCTGCTGGTGAGCAAAGACTTACAAGACATGGATCGCTCTGTACCCTACACCTGCTCCCCGTGCAATGGAATTCATCACAATGATCATCAATCTCATCTGGTTTTGGCCCTGCGCCCCTCACTTTGCAAAAGACTATAAAATTATACCCCAAACTTACCTTCCTTTGAGATCTCCCCAACGGACAGAAGACTCTGCGTCATTGGATGGCTGAGTGGACTTTGACATTGGTAGCTATAATCCCCTTACTCTCTTTTCCTTATGCTTTGCTTTCTCTTCTTTTCCCTCTATCGCGTATTAGTGCTGATGAGCACTCAATAAAGTGTGTTTTCTTGTTTAAGTCCTTGGTTTGCTGATAATCTTTTGTACTCTGACTAAAAGAACCACATGACGAATCCCACCTTGCAGATCGTGACAGGTGCATGGGGGATATCTCCTCCAAAAAGCATGCACACCTTTTTGATTTGGTTTCCCCTTTTTTATTCTTTACACACCAGGTTTACACAATACGCCTAGTACATACTAATTTTCTAACCCCGCCTGTCTTCACTTCATATTATAATTAGCTCCGTGCCCCTTTCAGTCTTTTGGTCACCTTTTTTGGAATTTTAAATCCGTTTCTGTTTCTTCCGGCTTAGGGTTTGAGGAATCTCCTTTATCCTGTGGTGCCTTTGTCTTTGCATCTTGCTTGTGTATTCCAGCTCCTTATCTCATCTTGCAGTCTGGGTCTTTTTCCTGTTCTTGTGGATTAGGGTGTCAGGGTCTGGTTTTGTCAGACACCCCTTTTAGTTAAGCATTTTTTCTTTGTTTCAACCTGGACACTCCTGGGACCACCTGGGCTCTCTTGGGTACATCTGGGCCAACATGAACACACCTAGGCACAGCTGGGCACACCTGGGAACTCCTGGGCACTCCTAGAACCACAGTGGTACCTCTAGGCACAGCTGAGCAGAGCTGGGCTACACTGGGAACTCCTGGCTATGCTGGGGTATACCCATTCACCCCTGGGCACTCCTGGGCACACCTGTGACCACCTTGGAACCCCTGGGCATATCTCGGCATATCTTGGATCACATGGGCTCACCTGAGCACATCCAAGCACAATTGGACATACCTGGGAACACACATGGGCGCACCTCAGACTACTTTGGCACCCCTGCGCATATCTGGGCACACCTGGGCTCACATGGCCAAATCTGGACACACTTGGGCACACCTGAGCACACCTAGGCACTCCTGGGACCACCTGGGCTCTCCTGGGAACATCTGAGCCATCATGGGCACACCTGGGCCAACCTCAGCACACCTAAGCACACCTGGGATGTTATGAATTCACTCAAGAGAGTGATATGGTTCAATCAGAGAAAAGTTTTATTAATTACAGCAAGCAAGCAATAAGCAATAGATCAGCGCTGGGCGACAGGGGAGCAGGAGAGTTCCCGCTCCGCGAAACTGCCACGCTGCTGGTTTCCATATTCCCCCTTTTAACCTGGCTTCTGGGTTACGTGTCCTTTCTCGGGTGTCTCTGCGCATGTGTCTCCGGTTGCTAGGGGGTCTTTTTCTGCTTTCTGGTGGTCGCGGGATGAAGATCATAGGTCTTCCTCAATCTTATCCTTTTGACCTTTCTTCGCTGTTTTCTGTTAAAGCTTATCTTTGGTGACTTTCTGGAATTCAAGAAAGCTTGTAAGGCCGTTAGTGATTTATGCAAGCGTCAGTAGCAACCTTCAACCTCAGCCTGATTCCACAAAGCATAGCTTTGCAAAGCATTGTATCTACATGTTTAGACGAACAAAAGGGTCTCTGCTTATCACAATCCCCCCTTTTTTGTATTCTTTACTTTTGTTCGCTAAATCTTTGTGGTTCTCTTTTACTTAGTTCTAAATAATCTTCTGTCTCTTCCTTGTTTAAGGTTTCATATTTAGCTTGTATTAACATATGGTGGGCTGCTTCTAATTTGCTTTTCATGATGCTAATGATTTTGTTAAAAATGTAGGGGCTAAAAGTAAGTCCTAAAATTAGTAAAATTAGCGGTCCCACTATGGTAGATAGCAGAGTTGTTAACCAGGGAGAATAGTTAAACCAGGATTCATACCAACTTTGTTGTATTTCTTGTTCTCTCTTTCTCTTTTCCAGTCCTTCACGTAATTTGGCCATAGTTTCTCTTACTACCTCACTTTTGTTTACATATACACAGCATTCTTCCCTGAGTGCAGCACATAGACCCCCTTGCTGTAAAAATAATAGATTTAATCCCCTTCTGTTTTGCAAGGCCACCTCAGCTAGCGAGTCTAGGGAGTCTGTGAGGTCTTTTATAGATTTATCAATTCTTCTTAAATCCTCATCTACTGAAATTCTAAGCTCTCTGAACCCCTGCTGCTGATTTGCTAAGGATGCTATACCTGTTCCTAGTCCAGCTCTTCCTATGCCTAGCAATACGGCTACTGTTAGTGCTGTGAGGGGTTTTCGCTTCACCAAATGGTGTTCTGGGTTTTGGTATTGTGTATACACGTATTCTTCAGAATGATAAATTATCTGGGGAACTATTATAACCTGTATGCAAAATTCGTAGGTTTCATTAAAGGCTGTTATAGAAACACATGGGGTTACTCCTAAGGTGTTACAAACCCATTTAGTATTAGGTGCTGGAATCAGCCACTGAGCCGGCTTGCGAGGGTCCTTAATCTGCATTTTTGTCTGACATAAATGATTCTTATCCGGGGGCACATTTCCTAGACATTTTCCTTTTCCAGTGACTCGAGATAATGTTATTCCTGAGGTATCTTCTCTTCCTGTTTTCCATAAGCAGGCAGCAGGATTGGTACTGTTTACCCTTTTCAGTTCTGCTATGGAGCCTATGGCTTCATAAAAGGGTGGGTTAATGTTATAGCATAATCAACATTCCCTAGTTAAATTTGGGTGTGTATTATTTAACACTTTAAAGGTAGCCTGTAAAACTTTCCAAAGGGCTTCGTTTCCATATTCTTGGGGTATCTCTACTGTGGTTGATACTTGGAACTTGCTATTTTCTAGTTTTTCTGAATGGTTATTCTGATCCCTTACTTTGGGGTCTACTGCTCCCCACACCACTGGATTTGGTCCAACAGATCTCGAATCATGGGGAACCACCTCTTTCTTTATGAGAATGTGCACTCCCCGATCCTTTCTGGGTTCTCATACTCTGAGACCCCAGGTTCATCCCAATAACTACCCAGGGTCTTGGGATTGTGTGATATTGATATAGTGAAATTTGCAAGTCTCAACATACGTTACTGCCCCCGAGAGATCTGTCTTGGGCTTTATACATCCGTGTGGACTCCTTTCAACCTTTAGATACTTATCTGGGTTCTGTACTTTTCACCTCAAGGAAATTGTCTCACAGCCCCAATATCTACAATAAAATTCACCAGGATAATTACAATATCCTCTGCTTGGATTAGAAGCTGGGCACATATATAGTACCTTACACCCGGGCCGTTTATAACTAGTACCCTTCCACTTAATGAGAGAGTCTAGTGTAACTTGAAAGCTAGGGGCTTCAGAGGTGATCTGTGATTGGATAATAACCTGGTCTTCCCATTGAATTAAAGACCAATTGAAGGGTTCATGAGTTTTACTTGTGCAAATGTTAAATGTGCTGATTAAGATTATAAATGTTACTGACTTCTTTAATGAGCATTGGCTTCCCCTGCTATAATAGAGGCTTTTCTTTTGTAAAGTGTCAATTTGGATTCCCCAGAAATTATTTCGCTGGGTTGCCTCATTCCCACTCTTGTGGCATTTCCAGGACCATGACCTTTTGGTCCCATGTATATTTTAGTGTTTCCCTCCACAGTTTATTACTCTTCTGCCTCTCCCGTCGTCGACCCGGTTGCCGCGGAACACGGGGTGTACCATCTTCTCGGCAGCAAGAGTACTCTTCAGGAGGGGAATTACTCCTTCTTTTATTGATTCTTTGTATATATTTTCCCCAACTTTTATGTTTTACTAAAGGGGTATTGCACCTCAATTCCTGGAGCTACCGTCTGCACAACCCAGCTACTATATTTGCTACAAAAGGCGCAGGTTCGTTTGGATGGTAACAATAATACAAGGGATTGACTCCTTTTGAGTAGATGGCTCACCACTTCTCTGATCCTGTCTCAAACTCTCCTGCTCGTATTCTGGTTACTAGGGCCCAATCAGTGAGTCTCTTCTGGGCAGTGTAGCAAGATCTACACTTGCTACACGTGCCCTCTTGGTGGATAGCCTCTATGACAGTGGGTCCACCAATGTTCTTCACATATTATACATTTAAAACAGACAAAAGGGTAACAATTCTGGCATAAGGCACAGCCTATTTTAACACTTTTATTATATATTTCCTCACCACTAGATGGAGGTATTTTATATTCTGTATAAAAGCTTTTATGGAGTTTACTATTCATAAATTTCTAAGCAGGTTAATAATTCTTGAATGTTATTTTGTTCAGGATATTTTAAGTTTCAAATCCCCAGCTGGGCTAACCACTTCCCAGTTATTAGCTTTTGGTGGCTTCACAGATCTTTTTATTCGACTCGCATGTGTCTAGCTTTTCTCTGCCGTTCGGACTGCAGAATCAGTTGTTAATAGGACTTGATACGGTCCCTCCCACTTCGGTGTTAGGGGATTCTCTTTCCAACTTCTTATCAGCACCCACTCTCCGGGTTGTACCTGGTGTAATATAAAATCTAATGGTGGTCTTTGAGCTAGGATCCCTTTTCCCCACAATGCTCTTTTGAACTTCATTAATTTTATTAAGTACTTATTGATGTATTGATCACTCACGTTTGGATGTGTTAGAACTTCTTCTATATTATAGGGCATACCGTATAACATCTCAGAAGGGGAAATTCTCAAATCTGCCCTTGGCTGGGTTTGAATATTCAAAAGGGCTAGTGGAACACACTTAACCCATGATAATTTCGTTGCCATCACCAGCTTGGTAAGTTGCTTTTTTATTTCCCCATTCATCGTTTCTACTCTTCCAGAACTTTGAGGGTGCCAAGGGGTGTGTTGTTCCCACTTTATTCCTAATACTTCTGCTACCTCTTGAGTTATTTTTGATGTAAAATGGGGACCTTTGTCAGAGTCTATTGTCTCTTGTACTCCATATCTAGGGATTATTTCTTCTAATAACACCTTTACAACTGTTCGTGAAGTTTCCCTAGATGTTGGGAAAGCTTCTACAAAATGGGTGAGATGGTCTACTAGGACCAGGAGATATTTAAGTCTCCCTACCTTCGGTAGTTCTGTGAAATCAATCTGAATTTTGCAAAGGGTCTTTTTGCCAGGGGTCTCCCTCCATACGGTAATTTTCTGAGATTTTTCTTATTCGTTTGTAAACATGGGAGGCAGCTTCTAGTAATTTGCTTAGCTAAGTCTCAGATACCTGTGCTCATATACCTTGCAGCAAAATAGTCTGTTAACCCCTGTGCTCCCCAATGTGTCCTTTGATGTATTTTTTCTAATATTCTTTGAGCTATGGCTTTTGGTAGTACTTCCCGGCCATCTGGGAGAAACCATCTCCCCTCTGGGTTTTCTATTGCTCCTGTCTCTGGGAGTTTTAACCTCTCTTCTTCAGTAAATCTACTTCTTAAGTCACTATATGTTTCAAAATTTCTTCATGCCCCCCTCTTTCTTTTAAGACCATGGTTCGTAATGCTGCTCGTTCACCTCCTGGTCAGCGGCATTATTTCCTCTACTCCTCAAGTTCATTCCGTTTTGGTGTCTTTTCAAATGAACCACTCTTGGGCCTTCTCAGGGCTTTTAATACTGCAGTTATGAGTTTTTGATGGACTAAATCTTTCCCTTGGGAGTTTATTAAACTTCTTTCTTCCCACAGTTTACCGAATGTATGCACCACTCTATAACTGTATCTGGAATCTGTATATATTGTCCCCTCCTCTCCTTCTAGTAGTTTCAATGCCCTTAATACTGCATACAATTTGCAGGCTTGGGCTGACCAAGATTTGTCTAATGGACCTGATTCTAGGATGTGCAAATCAGGTCCTCATATGATGGCATAACCGATTTTCCCCGAATGTTATGGGGGGACATTACCTTCAAATTGCTATTAAAGGTGATTTTCCTAGCTTCCTCCACCAGCTGGGCACACCTGGTCTCAGCTGGGAGCTCCTAGCTATGCCTGAGCATACCAAGGCACACATGGGTGCACCTCATACCACATTGACACAGCTGGGCATATCTGGGCACATCTTGGCTCACATGAGCCCATCTGGGTAGACCCAAGCACACCTGGGAACACCTGGGCTCTCCTGAACACACCTGGGCCACCCTGGGCATATCTGGGCCACCCTGGGCACCCCTCGGCCTGTCTGGGCACATCTTGGCTCATATGAGTCCATCTGGATACACTTGGGCACACCTGGGAACAGCTGGGCTCTCCTGGGTACACCTGGGTATAGCTGGGCACACATGGGCTCACATGGGCAAATCTCAACACACCTGAGCATATCTTGTACACCTGGGTATACCTGGGAACACATGGGCACTCCTCAGACCACCTTGGGTCCCCTGGGCATATCTGGGCACTCCTGGACACACCTGGGACCACCTTGGCACCCCTCGGTCTGTCTGGGCACATTTTCGCTCACTTGGGCTCATCTAGGTACACCCAAGCACACCTGGGCACACCTGGGCTCTCCTGGGCACACCTGGGCCGCCCTGGGCACCCCTCGGCCTGTCTGGGCATATCTTGGCTCTCTTGAGCTCATCTGGTTACACTTGGGCACACCTAGACTCTCATGGGCACACCTGTAACCACCTTGTGTCCCCTGGGCATAACTGGGCACTCCTGCGCACATCTGGGACCAACTTGGCACCCCTTGGCCTGTCTGGGCACATTTTGGCTCACATGGGCCCATCTGGGTACACCCAAGCACACCTGGGCTCTCCTGGGCACACCTGGGCCACCCTAGGCACACCTAAGCACACCTGGGCAGACATGGGCACTCCTCAGACCTCCTTGGCACTCCTGGGCACATCTGGGCACACTTGGGCTCACATGGGTCAATCTGGGCACATCTAGGCACTGCTGGGCACACCTGGGACCACCTTAACACCCATGCGCCTATCTGGGCACATCTTGGTTCACATGGGCCCATCTGGATACACTTGGGCACCCCTGGACACAGCTGGGCCACCCTAGGCACACCTAAGCACACCTGGGCAGACATGGGCACTCCTCAGACCACCTTGGCACTCCTGGGCACATCTGGGCACACTTGGACTAACATGGGTCAATCTGGGCACATCTAGGCACTGCTGGGCACACCTGGGACCACCTTAACACCCATGTGCCTATCTGGGCACATCTTGGTTCACATGGGCCCATCTGGATACACTTGGGCACCCCTGGGCATACCTGGGCCCTCATGGGCACACCTGGGCATAGCTGGGCACCCCTGGGCTCACATGGGCAAATCTCTACACACCTGAGCATATCCTGTACACCTGGGTATACCTGGGCACACCTGGGAACACCTGGGACCACCTTGAGTCCCCTGGGCATATCTGGGCACTCCTGGACACACCTGGGACTACCTTCGCAATCCTCGGCCTCTCTGGGCATATTTTGGCTCACATGGGGCCATCTGGGTACACCCAAGGACACCTGGGCAAACCTGGGCTCTCCTCGGCACACCTGGGCACACCTGGGCACACCTGGGACCTCCTGCACACACTTGGGTTTCCCTTGGCAGCCCTCGGCCTGTCTGGACACATTTTGGCTCACACGGGCTTATCTGGATACACTTGGGCATACGTGGGCACTCCTGGGCTCTCCTGGGCACACCTGGGCACTGCTGGGCACACCTGGGACCACCTGGGAACTCCTGGGCACACTTGGGACTCCCTTGGCACCCCTCGGCACACCAGGTACATTTTGGTTCACATGGGCCCATCTGGGAACACCCAAGCACAGCTGGGCAAACCTGGGCAAACCTGGGCACACCTAAGCATGCCTGGGCAGACATGGGCACTCCTAAGACCACCTTGGCACTCCTGGAGACCGATGGGCACTGCTTGGCTCACATGGGCACATCTGGGCACATCTGGGCGCTGCTGGGCACACCTGGGACTGCCTTGGCACCCCTGGGCCTATCTGGGCATATCTTGGCACTCGTGACCTCATCTGGGTATACTTGGGCACAGCTAGGCTCTCATGGGCACACCTGGGACTGCCTTGGCACCCCTTGGCCTGTCTAAGCACATTTTGGCTCACAATGGCCCATCTGGGTACACCTGGGCTCTCCTGGGCACACCTGGGCTCTCCAGGGCACACCTGGGCCAACCTGGGCACACCTGGGCCAACCTGGGCACCCCTCGGCCTGTCTGGGCACCTCTTGGCACTGCTGGGCACACCTGGGACCACCTTGACAGCCATGGGCCTATCTATGCACATCTTGGCTCACATGGGCTCATCTGGATACACTTGGGCATACCTGGGCACAGCTGGGCTCACATGGGCCAATCTGGGCACACCTGGGAACTGCACGGCACCACTGGGACCGTCTTGGCACCCCTGCGCCTATCTGGGCATATCTTGGCTCTCGTCATCTCATCTGGGTACACATGGGCAAACCTAGGCTCTCATAGGCAAACCTGGGACCACCTTGGCAGCCCTGGCCACAGCTCAGCACATCTGAGCCCACATGGGCTCACCTGAGCACACCCAAACACACATGGGCATACCTGGGCACACATGGCTGCACCTCAGACCACCTTGTCACCCCTGGCCATATCTGGGCACACCTGGGCTCACATGGGCTCATCTGGGCACGCTTGGGCCCAGCTGGGCACACCTTGTCGCCACTGGGTACTCCTAGCTATGCCTGAGCATACCTGGGCCCACATAGGCACACCTCATACCATATTGACACACCTGGGCATATCTGGGCACATCTTAGTTATGAATGCACTCAAAAGAGTGATATGGTTTAATCAGAGAAAATTTGTATTAATTACAGCAAGCAAGCAATAAGCAGTAGTTCAACGCTGGGCAACAGGGGAGCAGGAGGATTCCCGCTCCACGAAACTGCCGCGCTTCCTGCATCCGTGTTTCTTATTTTATCTGTCTCAGCTTCTGGGTTACGTTTCCTTTCTCCGGCATCTCTGCGCATGCGTCTCTAGTTATGAGGGGGTCGTTTTCTGCTCTCTGGTGGTCGTGGGATGTAGGTTCCAAGTTTTCCTCAATCTTACTCTGCTGACCTTTTCTCACTCTTTTTCTTTTAAGGTTTATCTTGTCCTGGCATTCCAGGAGTCTCTGCTAGACTGTTAATTATTATGCCAGCCTCAGCGAGTTAGCGGCCTTCAACTTCTTCTCAGTTTTACACACAAAGCACAACTTTGCAAAGCATCATATCATATCTATATATTTAGGCGAACAAAAGAGTTTCTGTCTATTACAACTCCCCCCTTTTTCTATTCCTTACTTTTGTTCGCTAAATTTTTGTAGTTCTTTTTTACTTAATTTTAAATAATTTTTTGTTTTTTTCTCTCTTTAAGGCTTTATATTTAGCTTGTATTAACATAAGGTGAGCTGCTTTTAACCTGTTTTTTTGCGATGTTAATAATTTTATTGAGAATGCAAGGGCTTAAAGTAAGTACTAAAATTAGTAAAATCAGCAGCTCCATTATGGTGGATAACAAAGTAGTTAACTAGGGGGAGTAACTAAACTAAGATTTATACTAACTCTTACTTTTTTTTTTTTTTCCTCTCTTTTTCTTTTCTAGTCTTTCTTGTAATTTGGCCATGTTTTTTCTTACTATTTCACTTTTATTTATATATACACAGCATTCTTCTTTAAGGGCAGCACAAAGGTCTCTTTGTCGTAAAAATAAGAGATTTAATCTCTTTCTATTTTGCAAAGTCACTTCAGTTAGTGAGTCTAGGGAGTCTGTAAGGTTTTTTATAGATTTATCAATTCTTCTTAAATTTTCATCTACTGAAATTCTAAGCTCTCTGAGCTTTGGTGCTGATTTACTAAGGACGCTACACCTGTTCTTAATCTAGCTTTTCTTATGCTTAGCAATACGGCTACTGTTAGTGTCGTGAGGGGTTCTCGCTTCCCCAAATGGTGTTCTGGGTTTTGGTATTATGTATACATATAGTCTTCAGAATGATAAATAATCTTGGGAACTATTATAACTTGTATGCAGAATTCATAGGTTTCATTAAAGGCTGTTATAGAAACACATGGGGTTACTCCTAAAGTGTTACAAACCCATTTAGTATTAGGTGCTGGAATCAGCCACTGAGCTGGCTTGCGAGGGTCATTAATTTGTATTTTTGTCTGACATAAATAATTTTTATTTGGGGGTACATTTCTCACACATTTTCTTTTTCTAGTGACTCGAGATAATGTTATTTTTGGGGTGTTTTCTTTTCCTGATTTCTATAAGTAAGCAGCAGGATTGGTGCTATTTACTCTCTTTGGTTCTGCTATGGAGCTTATGGCTTCATGAAAGGGTAGGTTAATGTTATAACATAATTAACATTCTTTAGTTCAATTTGGATGTGTATCATTTAACACTTTAAAGGTAGTTTTTAGAATTTTCTAAAGAGTCTCGTTTCTATATTCTTGGAGTGTCTCTACCGTGGTTAATACTTGGGTGCTATTTTCTAGTTTTTCCGAATGGTTATTTTGATTTTTTTTACTTTGGGGTCTTCTGCTCTTCACACGACTGGATTTGGTCTAACAGATCTCGAATCATGGGGAACCACCTCTTTCTTTATGAGTATGTGCACTCCTCGATCCCTTCTGGGTTCTCATACTCTGAGACTCCAGGTTCTTCCCAATAACCACTCAGGGTCTTGGGATTGTGTGATATTAATATAGTAAAATTTGCAAGTTTTAATATATGTTACTTCTGAGGGGCTGTCGTGGTTTTAAACCACTGACTAAGAAAATTACTTACTTCTTGCTGTGAGATATGGATTAGAATAAGAGCAAAACAGGCATACAACTTAAAAGGGGAAAAAAAAGAAAGTTTATTGACAAACCACAATAATAAGAACACCAGAATAAACTTCCAGAAAAACCTTTCCATCCCTTATCCACCCACTATTCTCTTGTTCACATGACAACAGAGACAAAAACTTTGGAACTCTGATGGTTAAAACAGTCCCAATTCTTGCTAGTATGTTCACCAGTCTTTATAGAGAAACAGAAGTTTCTTCCTGTTAATTTATGGAGATTCTCACAAGAAAACTATTTTTGTTATAGTTTTCTATTGCCCTAATGTTAGCTGTCCAGAGCTGCTATTATTAGAGTTCACTCCTCCCATTCTCACATCACTCTGAAGTGTATATGGGCCATGCGTCTAGAGACAGCATTTTTAAGGATAAGTTATTCAAAGGCAAAAAAAAGTCTTCTTCATCTGTTTCTGTGAGCTTCACCAGAAAACAGTTTTCTCATGGCCTCTCAGGGCTTCAAATCTCCCAACAGTTTTCTCATGGCCTCTCAAGGCTTTTAATCTCCCAGTACTTCACTATACTATAATTACTCTTTACTCAAATTTACACTTTGAACACTATTCCTCTCTAGATCCTATATCATGAATTAAAGGAGTTCTTTTCAGGACTTCATTGTCCATCTCCATAGTTTTAACAGGGAGATATTTCAGCTTAATTAAAGCATCTTCTTAATTCTCTACCTTCTTTGAAGCTTCTTTTCTTTCCTGTCACTGGTAGTTTATAAAGTTTCTTTTCATGTTGATCTCTCTCTCTCTCTCTCTCTGGATAAAAAGATTAATCCGCATGTCTTATCTGGGTAATGAAAGAGTTAACATCTTGCCCAGGCTTTTGTAGATGGTTTAGAGATCTCTGCCAAACAGGAGCTGGAGCCGTCTGCGATGGGAAGTTCCTCATGGCTGCTCTAGAGCGTGTAGTCTCTGCTCCAACCCGCTGCAAGTCCAGGGCTTCCCTCTTTCTTCACTGGGCAGTTTCTAGTGAATTAGTTACAGCAAAACCTGCAGCCGAGCCAGAGATCGGCTCGGCCCGGCCCGAGGAAAACCTTCCTCAGGCCCCCCCATCTCCTGGCCGGGAGACGGGGCAGGCTCGGCCCCATCCCCGCCCGGCCGCATGGCCTGGGCAGGGACGGGAGGCCTGGAGCTCCGCCACCCTCCACAGCCAGGAAACAAAGAGAGCCCAGAGAGCTCTGCTTTTACATTTTAAGGTAGGGTTCACAAGTTGATCCCACTTTTCAATGGCCTAAACTGCTGTCAATTCCCAGCAATGACCGATAATTGGTCAGGAGAAAAGACTCCAAGCACTTCTCAGCAACTCCAACTCCCTTAAAGGTAAAGTAACTCCATGACAGGGGCCTATCCAGGGTTTTACACATCTGTGTGGACTCCGTTCAACTTTTAGATACTTATTTGGGTTCTGTATTTTTCATTCTATGGAAATTGTCTCACAGCTTCAATATCTACAGTAAAATACGCTGGGATAATTACAATACCTTCTGCTTGGATTAGAAGCTGGGTGTATATATATATAGTACTTTATGCTTGGGAGGGAAATAACTAATACCTTTCTACTTAATGAGAAAGTCTAGTGTAACTTGAAAGTTAGGGGCTTCAGAGGTGATCTGTGATTGGATAATAACCTGGTCCTCCCATCGGATTAAGGACTAATTGAAGGGTTCGTGAGTTTTACTTGTGCAAATGTTAAATGTGCGGATTAAGATTATAAATGTTACTGACTTCTTTAATGAGCATTGGCTTCCCCTGCTATAATAGAGGCTTTTCTTTTGTAAAGTGTCAATTTGGATTCCCCAGAAATTATTTCGCTGGGTTGTCTCATTTTCATTCTTGTGGCATTTCCAGGACCATGACCTTTTGCTCTCATATATATTGGAGTGTTTCCCTCCACAGTTTATTACTCTTCTGCCTCTCCCGTCGTCGACCCGGTTGCCACGGGACATGGGGTGTACTATCTTCTCGGCAGCAAGAGTATTCTTCAGGAGGGAGATTGCTCTTTCTTTTATTGATTCTTTGTATGTATTTTTTTTAACTTTTATGCTTTACTAAAGGGGTATTGCACCTCAATTCCTGGAGCCACCGTTTGCAGAACCCAGCTACTATATTTACTACAAAAGGCGGAGGTTCGTTTGGATGGTAACAATAATACAAAGGGTTAACTCCTCTTGCGTAGATAGTCTACCACTCCTCTGATCTTGTCTCAAATTCTCTTGCTCGCATTCTGGTTACTAGGGCCCAATCAGTGAGTCTCTTCTGGGCAGTGTAGCAAGATCTACACACCTCTCTTGGTGGATAGCCTCTATGACAGTGGGTCCACCAGTGTTCTTTACATATTATACATTTAAAACAGACAAAAGGATAACAATCTCAGCATAAAGCACAGCTTATTTTAACACTTCTATTATATATTTCTTCACCACTAGATATAGGTATTTTATATTCTATATAAAAGCTTTTATGGAGTTTACTATTCATAAATTTCTAAGAAGGTTAATAGTTCTTGAATGTTATTTTCTTCGGGATATCTTAAGTTTCAAATCCCCAGCCGGGCTAACCACTTCCCAGTTATTAGCTTTTGGTGGCTTCACAGGTCCTTTTATTCGACTCGCATGTGTCCAGCCTTTCTCTGCCATTCGGATTGCAGAATCAGTTGTTAGTAGGACTTGATACGGTTTCTCCCACTTCGGTGTTAGGGGATTCTTTTTTCAACTTCTTATCAGCACCCACTCTCCTGGTTATACTTGGTGTAATATAAAATCTAATAGTAGTCTTTGAGCTAGGATCCCTTTTCCCCACAATGCTCTTTTGAACTTCATTCATTTTATTTAGTACTTATTGATGTATTGATCACTCACGTTTGGATGTGTTTGAACTTCTTCTATATTATAGGGCACACTGTATAACATCTCAAAAAGGGGAAATTCCCAAATCTGCTCTTGGCTGGGTTCGAATATTCAAAAGGGCTAGTGGAACACACTTAATTCATGATAATTTTGTTTCCATCACCAGTTTGGTCTTTTCTACTTTTCCAGAACTTTGAGGGTGCTAAGGGGTGTGTTGTTCTCACTTTATTCCTAATGCAACCCCTAATGGATCTTTCAACAATTGCCCCATTTCTTTCTTGAAGTCTCTAACATTCTCCGAACTAAGAGGGACAGATATAAACTCTATTCTAGCTTGGGGCCACCCATTGGTATTTCTCTTAATGGAAATAGGTTCACTTGTTTCTTTCTGGATCTATTCCTGGTAACAGGCCTCACATCTGGCATGTCTAAATCCTCCTCCTCAGGGTTTGGAGGGGGAGGGGCTCGTGGTGGTGGTACAAATGGAGGGGGATGCATTATCAAAGTGTCTTCTCTTCGGGGTTTCTTTTTTTCTTTCTCTTCCCCTCCCCTGAGTTCTCTGTCAGCTCAAATATAAAAACCTCGGTATTTACTACCCAAATCTCTGCATAAGCACTTTCCTCTGAGCTAAAGGGGATCTTTGTATTTACCCAGGAGTTTAATTTTTGTTTAACCTAATCTTCGGTTGATCTAAATATAGGCTAAAATACATTCTTTGAAATTTCCTTTCCTCTCCATACTTCTACACAATAATGAATCATTTTTACCCTATTTTTATTTTCTGTTCCCGGGAAATGTTTCTAATTATCTAGTATAAAACCCAACGGACTATCTCTAGGTACCGGTGGGAGTTTAATAGATACAGGGGGCTTGCTTTTCCCCTGCCCCATTCTTCCGGAGTGCCTTCTATCACACAGCCTCTTTCACTTCCCCTGGTTCATGGCCCAGGCCCTCGCGGGCCAATGGGAACCGCTCTACTGAGGGTCAGCACTTGCTTAGGGAATCATCTACCAGTCCCCCTCTCACACACACACCACTTTGCCACACTCCAGGATCCCGACCCCGACCGAACGGTTCCCGTAATACTCACGCGTCCTGTGTCTTCGTCCGGACTCTGTGCACAGATTTTAAGGGGTCGACCAGTCTCCCTTTGCTTATTGCTTTAAATTTAGGTTCGTCGGTGCAACCGAGGCAGAAACCAGTCCTCCAGGCCACTAGATGTTAGCGGGGCGCCCGCCCGGTAGTGCCGAGAATCTGTCCTACAGATTGCATCTGAGTTACATGGCACCAAATTTGTTATGAATGCACTCAAAAGAGTGATATGGTTTAATCAGAGAAAATTTGTATTAATTACAGCAAGCAAGCAATAAGCAATAGATCAGCCCTGGGCGACAGGGGAGCAGGAGGATTCCCGCTCCACGAAACTGCCGCGCTTCCTGCTTCCGTGCTTCCCCTTTTAAGTGCTTTGGCTTCTGGGTTACTTTTCCTTTCTCCGACGTTTCTGTGCATGCGTCTCTAGTTATGAGGGGGTCGTTTTCTGCTCTCTGGTGGTCGTGGGATGTAGGTTCCAAGTCTTCCTCAATCTTACTCTGCTGACCATTTCTCACTGTTTTACTTTTAAGGTTTATCTTGTCCTGGCATTCCAAGTGTCTCTGCTAGGCTGTTAATTATTATGCCAGCCTCAGCGAGTTAGCGGCCTTCAACTTCTTCTCGATTTCACACACAAAGCACAATTTTGCAAAGCACCATATCATATCTATATATTTAGGCGAACAAAAGAGTTTCTGTCTATTACATTTTGGCTCACATGGGCCCATCTGGGAACACCTGGGTACACCTGGGAACACCTGGGCACACCGAAGCACACATGGGCATACCTGGGAATATCTGGGCACATCTGTGTTCACAAGGGGACATCTGGGAAAACTTGGGCTCTTCTGGGCACACCTGGGCTTTCCTGGGCATATCTGAGCATAGCTGGGCACACATGGGCTCACATGGCCACATCTGGGCACTAATAGGCACACCTGGGACCACCTTGGAAAACCTTGGACTGTCTGGGAACATTTTGGCTCACATGGACCCATCTGGGTACACCCAAACACACCTGGGCTCTCCTGGGCATACCTGGGCCACCCTGAGCACACAGAAGCACACCTGGGCAGACATGGGGACTACTCAGACCACCATGGCACCCCTGGGCATATCTGGGCATACCTGGGCACTGCTGGGCAAACCTGTGACCACCTTGTCACCCCTGGCCATGTCTGGGCAAATCTGGGCACTGCTGGGAACACCTGTGACCACCTTGGCACCCCTGGGCTTATCCGGGCATATCTTGGCTCTCGTGAGCTCATCTGGGTACAGTTGAGCACACCCGGGCACACCTAGCCTCTCATGGCCACACCTGTGACCACCTTGGAACCCCAGGCCGAATCTCAGCACATCTGGGCCCACATGGGCTCACCTGAGCACACCCAAACACACATGGGCATACCTGGGCACACATGGCTGCACGTCAGACCACTTTGTCACCCCTGGCCATATCTGGGCGCACCTGGGCTCACGTGGGCTCATCTGGGCATGCTTGGGCCCAGCTGGGCACACCTGGTCTCCACTGGGCACTCCTAGCTACGCCTGGGGATACCTGGGCCACCCTGGGCACACCTCATAGCACATTGACACAGCTGGGCATATCTGGGCACATCATGGCTCACATGGGCCCATCTGGGAATATCTGGGTACACCTGGGCACACCTGGGAACACCGAAGCACACATGGGCATACCAGGGCATATCTAGGCACACATGGACATACCACATACGACATTGACACACCTGGCAATATCTGGGCACATCTGGATTCACATGAAGACATCTGGGTACACCCAAGCACACCTGGGCACACCTGAGCTCTCCTTGGCACACCTGGGCCACCCTAAGCCCACCTAAGCACACCTGGGAAGACATGGGCACTCCTCAGACCACCTTGGTACCCTTGGGCACTGCTGGGCACACCTGGGCTCACATGGGCCAATCTGGGCACATCTAGGCACTGCTGGGCACACGTGGGAGCCCCTTGGCAGCCATGCGCCTCTCTGGGCACATCTTGGCTCACATGGGCTCATCTGGATTCACTTGAGCACACCTGGGCACAGCTGGGCCAATGTGGGCACACCTGGGCACTGCTGGGCACAACTGGGACCGTCTTGGCACCCCTGCACCTATCTGGGCATATCTTGGCTCTCATCAGCTCATCTGGGTACACTTGGGCACACCTAGGCTCTCATAGGCAAACCTGGGACCACCTTAGCAGCCCTGGCCACAGCTCAGCACATCTGGGCCCACATGGGCTCACCTGAGCACACCCAAACACACATGGGCATACCTGGGCACACATGGCTGAACCTCACACCACCTTGGCACCCCTGGCCATATCTGGGCAAACCTGGGCTCACATGGGCTCATCTGGGCACGCTTGCGCCCAGCGGGGCATACCTGGTCTCCACTGGGCACTCCTAGCTATGCCTGAGCATACCAGGGCACACATGGGTACACCTCATACCACATTGACACAGCTGGGCATATCTGGGCACATTTTGGCTCACGTGGGCCCATCTGCGTACACCCAAGCGCACCTGGGCACACCTGGGCTCTTCTGGGCACACCTGGGCCAACCTGGGCACACTTGGGCCACTCTGGGCACCCCTCGGCCTGTCTGGGCAAATCTTGGCTCACATGGCCATATCTGGGCAAACCTGGGCTCTCCTCGGCACACCTGGGCTCTCCTGGAAATTCCTGTGCACACTTGGGACTCCTTTGGCACCTCTCAACCTGTCTGGGCACATTTAGGCTCACATGGGCCCATCTGGGTACTCCCAAGCACACCTGGGCACGCCTAGGCTCTCCTGGGCACACCTGGGCCACCCTGGGCACACTTAAGCACACCTGGGCAGACATGGGCACTCCTCAGACCACCTTGGTCCCCCTAGGCACTTCTGGGCACACCTGGGCTCACATGGGCCAATCTGGGCACATCTAGGCACTGCTGGGCACACCTGGGACCAGCTTGGCACCCCTGCGCCTATCTGGGCATATCTTGGCTCTCGTCAGCTCATCTGGGTACACTTGGGCACACCTAGGCTCTCACAGGCAAACCTGGAACCGCCTTGGCAGCCCTGGCCACAGCTCAGCACATCTGGGCCCACATGGGCTCACCTGAGCACACCCAAACACACATGGGCATACCTGGGCACACATGGCTGAACCTCAGACCACCTAGGCAACCCTGGTCATATCTAGGCACACCTGGGCTCACATGGGCTCATCTGGGCACGCTTGGGCCCAGCTGGGCACACCTGGTCTCCACTGGGTAGTCCTAGCTATGCCTGAGCATACCAGGGCACACATGGGCACACCTCATAGCACATTGACACAGCTGGGCATATTTGGGCACATCTTTGCTCACATGGGCCCATCTGGGAACATCTGGGTACACCTGGGCATATCTGGGAAGTCCTGGGCGCACCTGGGACCACCTTGGCACTCATGTGCCTATCTGGGCACATCTTGGCTCGCATGGTCTCATCTGGATACACTTGGGCATATCTAGGCACAGCTGAGCTCACCTGGGCCAATCTGGGCACACCTGGGCACTGCTGGGCACACCTGGGACCACCTTGGCACCCATGTGCCTATCTGGGCACATTTTGGCTCACATGGGCCTATCTGGGTACACCCAAGCAGACCTGGGCACAGCTGAGCTCTCCTGGGCACTGCTGGGCCAACCTGGGCATACCTGGGCCACCCTGGGCACCCCTCGGCCTGTCTGGGCATATCTTGGCTCACATGGCCATATCTGGGCACACCTGGGCAAACCTGGGCTCTCCTCGGCACACCTGGGCTCTCCTGGGAACTCCTGCGCACACTTGGGACTCCCTTGGCACCCCTCAACCTGTCTGGGCACATTTTGGCTCACATGGGCTCATCTGGATACACTTGGGCACACCTGGGCTCAGCTGGGCTAATCTGGGCACACCTGGGCACTGCTGGGCACAACTGAGACCGTCTTGGAATCTCTGCGCCTATCTGGGCATATCTTGGCTCTCGTCAGCTCATCTGGGTACTCTTGGGAACACCTGAGGCTCTCATAGGCAAACCTGGGACCACCTATGCAGCCCTGGCCACAGGTCAGCACATCTGGGCCCACATGGGCTCACCTGAGTACTCCCAAGCACACCTGGGCATGCCTAGGCCCTCCTGGGAACACCTGGGCCACCCTGGGCACACTTAAGCACACCTGGGCAGACATGGGCACTCCTCAGACCACCTTGGTACCCCTGGGCACTTCTGGGCACACCTGGGCTCACATGGGCCAATCTGGGCACATCTAGGCACTGCTGGGCACACCTGGGACCAGCTTGGCACCCATGCGCCTATCTGGGCACATCTTGGTTCACATGGGCTCATCTGGATTCACTTGGGCACACCTGGGCACAGCTGGTCCAATGTGGGCACACCTGGGCACTGCTGGGCACAACTGGGACCGTCTTGGCACCCCTGCGCCTATCTGGGCACATCTTGGCTCTCGTCAGCTCATCTGGGTACACTTGGGCACACCTAGGCTCTCATAGGCAAACCTGGGACCACTTTGGCAGCCCTGGCCACAGCTCAGCACATCTGGGCCCACATGGGCTCACCTGAGCACACCCAAACACACATGGGCATACCTGGGCATACATGGCTGAACCTCACACCACCTTGGCACCCCTGGCCATATCTGGGTACACCTGGACTCACATGGGCTCATCTGGGCACGCTTGGGCCCAGCTGGGCACACCTAGTCTCCACTGAGCGCTCCTAGCTATGCCTGAGCATACCAGGGCACACATGGGCACACCTCATACCACATTGACACAGCTGGGCATATCTGGGCACATCTTGGCTCACGTGGGCCCATCTGCGTACAGCCAAGCGCACCTGGGCACACCTAAGCTCTCTTGGGCACACCTGGGCCAATCTGGGCACACTTGGGCCACCCTGGGCACCCCTCGGCCTGTCTGGGCACATCTTGGCTCACATGGCCATATCTGGGCACACCTGGGCAAACCTGGGCTCTCCTCGGAACACCTGGGCTCTCCTGGGAACTCCTGCGCACACTTGGGACTCCCTTGGCACCCCTCAACCTGTCTGGGCACATTTTGGCTCACATGGGCTCATCTGGGTACACTTGGGCACACCTGGGCAAAGCTGGGCCAATCTGGGCACACCTGGGCACTGCTGGGCACAACTGAGACCGTCTTGGGATCTCTGCGCCTATAAGGGCATATGTTGGCTCTCGTCAGCTCATCTGGGTACACTTGGGCACACCTATGCTCTCATAGGCAAACCTGGGACCACCTTGGCAGCCCTGGCCACAGCTCAGCACATCTGGGCCCACATGGGCTCACCTGAGCACACCCAAACACACATGGGCATACCTGGGCACACATGGCTGAACCTCACACCACCTTGGCACCTCTGGCCATATCTGGGCACACCTGGACTCACATGGGCTCATCTGGGCACGCTTGGGCCCAGCTGGGCACACCTAGTCTCCACTGAGCGCTCCTAGCTATGCCTGAGCATACCAGGGCACACATGGGCACACCTCATACCACATTGACATACCTGGGCATATCTGGGCACATCATGGCTCACATGGGCCAATCTGGGAACATCTGAGTACACCTGGGCATACCTGGGAAGTCCTGGGCACACCTGGGACCACCTTGGCACTCATGTGCCTATCTGGGCACATCGTGGCTCACATGGTCTCATCTGGATACACTTGGGCATATCTAGGCACAGCTGAGCTCACCTGGGCCAATCTGGGCACACCTGGGCACTGCTGGGCACACCTGGGACCACCTTGGCACCCATGTGCCTATCTGGGCACATTTTGGCTCACATGGGCCCATCTGGGTACACCCAAGCAGACCTGGGCACAGCTGAGCTCTCCTGGGCACTGCTGGGCCAACCTGGGCATACCTGGGCCACCCTGGGCACCCCTCGGCCTGTCTGGGCATATCTTGGCTCACATGGCCATATCTGGGCACACCTGGGCAAACCTGGGCTCTCCTCGGCACACCTGGGCTCTCCTGGGAACTCCTGCGCACACTTGGGACTCCCTTGGCACCCCTCAACCTGTCTGGGCACATTTTGGCTCACATGGGCTCATCTGGATACACTTGGGCACACCTGGGCTCAGCTGGGCTAATCTGGGCACACCTGGGCACTGCTGGGCACAACTGAGACCGTCTTGGAATCTCTGCGCCTATCTGGGCATATCTTGGCTCTCGTCAGCTCATCTGGGTACTCTTGGGAACACCTGAGGCTCTCATAGGCAAACCTGGGACCACCTATGCAGCCCTGGCCGCAGCTCAGCACATCTGGGCCAACATGGGCTCACCTGAGTACTCCCAAGCACACCTGGGCATGCCTAGGCTCTCCTGGGAACACCTGGGCCACCCTGGACACACTTAAGCACACCTGGGCAGACATGGGCACTCCTCAGACCACCTTGGTACCCCTGGGCACTTCTGGGCACACCTGGGCTCACATGGGCCAATCTGGGCACATCTAGGCACTGCTGGGCACACCTGGGACCAGCTTGGCACCCATGCGCCTATCTGGGCACATCTTGGTTCACATGGGCTCATCTGGATTCACTTGGGCACACCTGGGCACAGCTGGTCCAATGTGGGCACACCTGGGCACTGCTGGGCACAACTGGGACCGTCTTGGCACCCCTGCGCCTATCTGGGCACATCTTGGCTCTCGTCAGCTCATCTGGGTACACTTGGGCACACCTAGGCTCTCATAGGCAAACCTGGGACCGCCTTGGCAGCCCTGGTCACAGCTCAGCACATCTGGGCCCACATGGGCTCACCTGAGCACACCCAAACACACATGGGCATACCTGGGCACACATGGCTGTACCTCACACCACGTTGGCATCCCTGGTCATATCTGGGCACATCTGGGCTCACATGGGCTCATCTGGGCACGCTTGCGCCCAGCGGGGCATACCTGGTCTCCACTGGGCACTCCTAGCTATGCCTGAGCATACCAGGGCACACATGGGTACACCTCATACCACATTGACACAGCTGGGCATATCTGGGCACATTTTGGCTCACATGGGCCCATCTGGGTACACCCAAGCGCACCTGGGCACACCTGGGCTCTCCTGGGCACACCTGGGCCAACCTGGGCACACCTGGGCCACCCTGGGCACCACTCAGCCTGTCTGGGCACATCTTGGCTCACATGGGCATATCTTGGCACACCTGGGCAAACCTGGGCTCTCCTCGGCACACCTGGGCTCTCCTGGGAACTCCTGCGCACACTAGGGACTCCCTTGGCACCCCTCAACCTGTCTGTGCACATTTTGGCTCACATGGGCCCATCTGGGTACTCCCAAGCACACCTGGGCACGCCTAGGCTCTCCTGGGCACACCTGGGCCACCCTGGGCACACTTAAGCACACCTGGGCAGACATGGGCACTCCTCAGACCACCTTGGTACCCCTGGGCACTTCTGGGCACACCTGGGCTCACATGGGCCAATCTGGGCACATCTAGGCACTGCTGGGCACACCTGGGACCAGCTTGGCACCCATGCGCCTATCTGGGCACATCTTGGCTCACATGGGCTCATCTGGATTCACTTGGGCACACCTGGGCACAGCTGGGCCAATGTGGGCTCACCTGGGCACTGCTGGGCACAACTGGGACCGTCTTGGCACCCCTGCGCCTATCTGGGCACATCTTGGCTCTCGTCAGCTCATCTGGGTACACTTGGGCACACCTAGGCTCTCACAGGCAAACCTGGGACCACCTTGGCAGCCCTGGCCACAGCTCAGCACTTCTGGGCCCACATGGGCTCACCTGAGCACACCCAAACACACATGGGCATACCTGGGCACACATGGCTGCACCTCACACCACCTTGGCACCCCTGGTCATATCTAGGCACACCTGGGCTCACATGGGCTCATCTGGGCACGCTTGCGCCCAGCGGGGCATACCTGGTCTCCTCTGGGCACTCCTAGCTATGCCTGAGCATACCAGGGCACACATGGGTACACCTCATACCACATTGACACAGCTGGGCATATCTGGGCACATTTTGGCTCACGTGGGCCCATCTGGGTACACCCAAGCGCACCTGGGCACACCTGGGCTCTCCTGGGCACACCTGGGCCAACCTGGGCACACCTGGGCCACCCTGGGCACCCCTCGGCCTGTCTGGGCACATCTTGGCTCACATGGGCATATCTTGGCACACCTGGGCAAACCTGGGCTCTCCTCGGCACACCTGGGCTCTCCTGGGAACTCCTGCGCACACTTGGGACTCCCTTGGCACCCCTCAACCTGTCTGTGCACATTTTGGCTCACATGGGCCCATCTGGGTACTCCCAAGCACACCTGGGCACGCCTAGGCTCTCCTGGGCACACCTGGGCCACCCTGGGCACACTTAAGCACACCTGGGCAGACATGGGCACTCCTCAGACCACCTTGGTCCCCCTGGGCACTTCTGGGCACACCTGGGCTCACATGGGCCAATCTGGGCACATCTAGGCACTGCTGGGCACACCTGGGACCAGCTTGGCACCCATGCGCCTATCTGGGTACATCTTGGCTCACATGGGCTCATCTGGATTCACTTGGGCACACCTGGGCACAGCTGGGCCAATGTGGGCACACCTGGGCACTGCTGGGCACAACTGGGAATGTCTTGGCACCCCTGCGCCTATCTGGGCATATCTTGGCACTCGTCAGCTCATCTGGGTACACTTGGGCACACCTAGGCTCTGACAGGCAAACCTGGAACCGCCTTGGCAGCCCTGGCCACAGCTCAGCACTTCTGGGCCCACATGGGCTCACCTGAGCACACCCAAACACACATGGGCATACCTGGGCATACATGGCTGAACCTCACACCACCTTGGCACCCCTGGCCATATCTGGGTACACCTGGACTCACATGGGCTCATCTGGGCACGCTTGGGCCCAGCTGGGCACACCTAGTCTCCACTGAGCGCTCCTAGCTATGCCTGAGCATACCAGGGCACACATGGGCACACCTCATACCACATTGACACAGCTGGGCATATCTGGGCACATTTTGGCTCACGTGGGCCCATCTGCGTACAGCCAAGCGCACCTGGGCACACCTAAGCTCTCTTGGGCACACCTGGGCCAATCTGGGCACACTTGGGCCACCCTGGGCACCCCTCGGCCTGTCTGGGCACATCTTGGCTCACATGGCCATATCTGGGCACACCTGGGCAAACCTGGGCTCTCCTCGGCACACCTGGGCTCTCCTGGGAACTCCTGCGCACACTTGGGACTCCCTTGGCACCACTCAACCTGTCTGGGCACATTTTGGCTCACATGGGCTCATCTGGGTACACTTGGGCACACCTGGGCAGACATGGGCACTCCTCAGACCACCTTGGTACCCCTGGGCACTTCTGGGCACACCTGGGCTCACATGGGCCAATCTGGGCACATCTAGGCACTGCTGGGCACACCTGGGACCAGCTTGGCACCCATGCGCCTATCTGGGCACATCTTGGTTCACATGGGCTCATCTGGTTTCACTTGGGCACACCTGGGCACAGCTGGGCCAATGTGGGCACACCTGGGCACTGCTGGGCACAACTGGGACCGTCTTGGCACCCCTGCGCCTATCTGGGCACATCTTGGCTCTCGTCAGCTCATCTGGGTACACTTGGGCACACCTAGGCTCTCATAGGCAAACCTGGGACCACCTTGGCAGCCCTGGCCACAGCTCAGCACATCTGGGCCCACATGGGCTCACCTGAGCACACCCAAACACACATGGGCATACCTGGGCACACATGGCTGTACCTCATACCACCTTGGCACCCCTGGCCATATCTGGGCACACCTGGGCTCACATGGGCTCATCTGGGCACGCTTGGGCCCAGAGGGGCATACCTGGTCTCCACCGGGCACTCCTAGCTATGCCTGAGCATACCAGGGCACACATGGGAACACCTCATACCACATTGACACAGCTGGGCATATCTGGGCACATTTTGGCTCACGTGGGCCCATCTGGGTACACCCAAGCGCACCTGGGCACACCTGGGCTCTCCTGGGCACACCTGGGCCAATCTGGGCGCACTTGAGCCACCCTGGGCACCCCTCGGCCTGTCTGGGCACATCTTGGCTCACATGGCCATATCTGGGCACACCTGGGCAAACCTGGGCTCTCCTCGGCACACCTGGGCTCTCCTGGGAACTCCTGTGCACACTTGAGACTCCTTTGGCACCCCTCAACCTGTCTGGGCACATTTAGGCTCACATGGGCCCATCTGGGTACTCCCAAGCACACCTGGGCACGCCTAGGCTCTCCTGGGCACACCTGGGCCACCCTGGGCACACTTAAGCACACCTGGGCAGACATGGGCACTCCTCAGACCACCTTGGTACCCCTGGGCACTTCTGGGCACACCTGGGCTCACATGGGCCAATCTGGGCACATCTAGGCACTGCTGGGCACACCTGGGACCAGCTTGGGACCCATGCGCCTATCTGGGTACATCTTGGCTCACATGGGCTCATCTGGATTCACTTGGGCACACCTGGGCACAGCTGGGCCAATGTGGGCACACCTGGGCACTGCTGGGCACAACTGGGAATGTCTTGGCACCCCTGCGCCTATCTGGGCATATCTTGGCTCTCGTCAGCTCATCTGGGTACACTTGGGCACACCTAGGCTCTGACAGGCAAACCTGGAACCGCCTTGGCAGCCCTGGCCACAGCTCAGCACTTCTGGGCCCACATGGGCTCACCTGAGCACACCCAAACACACATGGGCATACCTGGGCATACATGGCTGAACCTCACACCACCTTGGCACCCCTGGCCATATCTGGGTACACCTGGACTCACATGGGCTCATCTGGGCACGCTTGGGCCCAGCTGGGCACACCTAGTCTCCACTGAGCGCTCCTAGCTATGCCTGAGCATACCAGGGCACACATGGGCACACCTCATACCACATTGACACAGCTGGGCATATCTGGGCACATCATGGCTCACATGGGCCCATCTGGGAAAATCTGGCTACACCTGGGGTTACCTGGGAAGTCCTGGGCACACCTGGGACCACCTTGGCACCCCTCGGCCTGTCTGGGCACATTTTGGCTCACATGGGCCCATCTGGGTACTCCCAAGCACACCTGGGCACGCCTAGGCTCTCCTGGGCACACCTGGGCCACCCTGGGCACACTTAAGCACACCTGGGCAGACATGGGCACTCGTCAGACCACCTTGGTACCCCTGGACACTGCTGGGCACACCTGGGCTCACATGGGCCAATCTGGGCATATCTAGGCACTGCTGGGCACACCTGGGAATGTCTTGGCACCCCTGCGCCTATCTGGGCATATCTTGGCTATCGTCAGCTCATCTGGGTGCACTTGGGAACACCTAGGCTCTCACAGGCAAACCTGGAACCGCCTTGGCAGCCCTGGCCACAGCTCAGCACATCTGGGCCCACATGGGCTCACCTGAGCACACCCAAACACACATGGGCATACCTGGGCACACATGGCTGCACCTCACACCACCTAGGCAACCCTGGTCATATCTGGGCACACCTGGGCTCACATGAGCTCATCTGGGCACGCTTGGGCCCAGCTGGGCACACCTGGTCTCCACTGGGTAGTCCTAGCTATACCTGAGCATACCAGGGCACACATGGGCACACCTCATAGCACATTGACACAGCTGGGCATATTTGGGCACATCTTTGCTCACATGGGCCCATCTGGGAACATCTGGGTACACCTGGGCATATCTGGGAAGTCCTGGGCGCACCTAAGACCACCTTGGCACCCCTCGGCCTGTCTGGGCACATTTTGGCTCACATGGGCCCATCTGGGTACACCCAAGCAGTCCTGGGCAGACCTCGGTTCTCCTGGGCACACCTTGGCCAACCTGGGCACACTTGGGCCACCCTGGGCACCCCTCGTCCTCTCTGGGCACATCTTGGCTCACATGGCCATATCTGGGCAAACCTGGGCTCTCCTCGGCACACCTGGGTTCTCCTGGGAGCTCTTGCGCACACTTGGGACTCCCTTGGCACCCCTCAACATGTCTGGGCACATTTAGGCTCACATGGCCATATCTGGGCACACCTGGGCAAACCTGGGCTCTCCTCGGCACACCTGGGCTCTCCTGGGAGCTCCTGCGCACACGTGGGACTCCCTTGGCACCCCTCAACCTGTCTGTGCACATTTTGGCTCACATGTGCCCACATGAGTACTCCCAAGCACACCTGGGCATGCCTAGGCTCTCCTGGGCACACCTGGGCCACCCTGGGCACACTTAAGCACACCTGGGCAGACATGGGCACTCCTCAGACCACCTTGGTACCCCTGGGCTCTGCTGGGCACACCTGGGCTCACATGGGCCAATCTGGGCACATCTAGGCACTGCTGGGCACACCTGGGACCACCATGGCACCCATGGGCCTATCGGGGCACATCTTGGCTCACATGAGCTCATCTGGATACACTTGGGCATAACTGGGCACAGCTGGGCACAGCTGGGCTCTCCTGGACACACCTGGAAACTGCACGGCACCACTGGGACCGTCTTGGCACCCCTGCGCCTATCTGGGCATATCTTGGCTCTCGTCAGCTCATCTGGGTACACTTGGGCACACCTAGGCTCTCATAGGCAAACCTGGGACCGCCTTGGCAGCCCTGGTCACAGCTCAGCACATCTGGGCCCACATGGGCTCACCTGAGCACACCCAAACACACATGGGCATACCTGGGAACACATGGCTGCACCTCACACCACCTTGGCACCTCTGGCCATATCTGGGCACACCTGGACTCACATGGGCTCATCTGGGCACGCTTGGGCCCAGCTGGGCACACCTAGTCTCCACTGAGCGCTCCTAGCTATGCCTGAGCATACCAGGGCACACATGGGCACACCTCATACCACATTGACATACCTGGGCATATCTGGGCACATCATGGCTCACATGGGCCAATCTGGGAACATCTGAGTACACCTGGGCATACCTGGGAAGTCCTGGGCACACCTGGGACCACCTTGGCACTCATGTGCCTATCTGGGCACATCTTGGCTCACATGGTCTCATCTGGATACACTTGGGCATATCTAGGCACAGCTGAGCTCACCTGGGCCAATCTGGGCACACCTGGGCACTGCTGGGCACACCTGGGACCACCTTGGCACCCATGTGCCTATCTGGGCACATTTTGGCTCACATGGGCCCATCTGGGTACACCCAAGCAGACCTGGGCACAGCTGAGCTCTCCTGGGCACTGCTGGGCCAACCTGGGCATACCTGGGCCACCCTGGGCACCCCTCGGCCTGTCTGGGCATATCTTGGCTCACATGGCCATATCTGGGCACACCTGGGCAAACCTGGGCTCTCCTCGGCACACCTGGGCTCTCCTGGGAACTCCTGCGCACACTTGGGACTCCCTTGGCACCCCTCAACCTGTCTGGGCACATTTTGGCTCACATGGGCTCATCTGGATACACTTGGGCACACCTGGGCTCAGCTGGGCTAATCTGGGCACACCTGGGCACTGCTGGGCACAACTGAGACCGTCTTGGAATCTCTGCGCCTATCTGGGCATATCTTGGCTCTCGTCAGCTCATCTGGGTACTCTTGGGAACACCTGAGGCTCTCATAGGCAAACCTGGGACCACCTATGCAGCCCTGGCCGCAGCTCAGCACATCTGGGCCAACATGGGCTCACCTGAGTACTCCCAAGCACACCTGGGCATGCCTAGGCTCTCCTGGGAACACCTGGGCCACCCTGGGCACACTTAAGCACACCTGGGCAGACATGGGCACTCCTCAGACCACCTTGGTACCCCTGGGCACTTCTGGGCACACCTGGGCTCACATGGGCCAATCTGGGCACATCTAGGCACTGCTGGGCACACCTGGGACCAGCTTGGCACCCATGCGCCTATCTGGGCACATCTTGGTTCACATGGGCTCATCTGGATTCACTTGGGCACACCTGGGCACAGCTGGTCCAATGTGGGCACACCTGGGCACTGCTGGGCACAACTGGGACCGTCTTGGCACCCCTGCGCCTATCTGGGCACATCTTGGCTCTCGTCAGCTCATCTGGGTACACTTGGGCACACCTAGGCTCTCATAGGCAAACCTGGGACCGCCTTGGCAGCCCTGGTCACAGCTCAGCACTTCTGGGCCCACATGGGCTCACCTGAGCACACCCAAACACACATGGGCATACCTGGGCACACATGGCTGTACCTCACACCACGTTGGCATCCCTGGTCATATCTGGGCACATCTGGGCTCACATGGGCTCATCTGGGCACGCTTGCGCCCAGCGGGGCATACCTGGTCTCCACTGGGCACTCCTAGCTATGCCTGAGCATACCAGGGCACACATGGGTACACCTCATACCACATTGACACAGCTGGGCATATCTGGGCACATTTTGGCTCACATGGGCCCATCTGGGTACACCCAAGCGCACCTGGGCACACCTGGGCTCTCCTGGGCACACCTGGGCCAACCTGGGCACACCTGGGCCACCCTGGGCACCACTCAGCCTGTCTGGGCACATCTTGGCTCACATGGGCATATCTTGGCACACCTGGGCAAACCTGGGCTCTCCTCGGCACACCTGGGCTCTCCTGGGAACTCCTGCGCACACTAGGGACTCCCTTGTCACCCCTCAACCTGTCTGTGCACATTTTGGCTCACATGGGCCCATCTGGGTACTCCCAAGCACACCTGGGCACGCCTAGGCTCTCCTGGGCACACCTGGGCCACCCTGGGCACACTTAAGCACACCTGGGCAGACATGGGCACTCCTCAGACCACCTTGGTACCCCTGGGCACTTCTGGGCACACCTGGGCTCACATGGGCCAATCTGGGCACATCTAGGCACTGCTGGGCACACCTGGGACCAGCTTGGCACCCATGCGCCTATCTGGGCACATCTTGGCTCACATGGGCTCATCTGGATTCACTTGGGCACACCTGGGCACAGCTGGGCCAATGTGGGCTCACCTGGGCACTGCTGGGCACAACTGGGACCGTCTTGGCACCCCTGCGCCTATCTGGGCACATCTTGGCTCTCGTCAGCTCATCTGGGTACACTTGGGCACACCTAGGCTCTCATAGGCAAACCTGGGACCGCCTTGGCAGCCCTGGTCACAGCTCAGCACTTCTGGGCCCACATGGGCTCACCTGAGCACACCCAAACACACATGGGCATACCTGGGCACACATGGCTGTACCTCACACCACGTTGGCATCCCTGGTCATATCTGGGCACATCTGGGCTCACATGGGCTCATCTGGGCACGCTTGCGCCCAGCGGGGCATACCTGGTCTCCACTGGGCACTCCTAGCTATGCCTGAGCATACCAGGGCACACATGGGTACACCTCATACCACATTGACACAGCTGGGCATATCTGGGCACATTTTGGCTCACATGGGCCCATCTGGGTACACCCAAGCGCACCTGGGCACACCTGGGCTCTCCTGGGCACACCTGGGCCAACCTGGGCACACCTGGGCCACCCTGGGCACCACTCAGCCTGTCTGGGCACATCTTGGCTCACATGGGCATATCTTGGCACACCTGGGCAAACCTGGGCTCTCCTCGGCACACCTGGGCTCTCCTGGGAACTCCTGCGCACACTAGGGACTCCCTTGGCACCCCTCAACCTGTCTGTGCACATTTTGGCTCACATGGGCCCATCTGGGTACTCCCAAGCACACCTGGGCACGCCTAGGCTCTCCTGGGCACACCTGGGCCACCCTGGGCACACTTAAGCACACCTGGGCAGACATGGGCACTCCTCAGACCACCTTGGTACCCCTGGGCACTTCTGGGCACACCTGGGCTCACATGGGCCAATCTGGGCACATCTAGGCACTGCTGGGCACACCTGGGACCAGCTTGGCACCCATGCGCCTATCTGGGCACATCTTGGCTCACATGGGCTCATCTGGATTCACTTGGGCACACCTGGGCACAGCTGGGCCAATGTGGGCTCACCTGGGCACTGCTGGGCACAACTGGGACCGTCTTGGCACCCCTGCGCCTATCTGGGCACATCTTGGCTCTCGTCAGCTCATCTGGGTACACTTGGGCACACCTAGGCTCTCACAGGCAAACCTGGGACCACCTTGGCAGCCCTGGCCACAGCTCAGCACTTCTGGGCCCACATGGGCTCACCTGAGCACACCCAAACACACATGGGCATACCTGGGCACACATGGCTGCACCTCACACCACCTTGGCACCCCTGGCCATATCTGGGCCCCCCTGGGCTCACATGGGCTCATCTGGGCACGCTTGCGCCCAGCGGGGCATACCTGGTCTCCTCTGGGCACTCCTAGCTATGCCTGAGCATACCAGGGCACACATGGGTACACCTCATACCACATTGACACAGCTGGGCATATCTGGGCACATTTTGGCTCACGTGGGCCCATCTGGGTACACCCAAGCGCACCTGGGCACACCTGGGCTCTCCTGGGCACACCTGGGCCAACCTGGGCACACCTGGGCCACCCTGGGCACCCCTCGGCCTGTCTGGGCACATCTTGGCTCACATGGGCATATCTTGGCACACCTGGGCAAACCTGGGCTCTCCTCAGCACACCTGGGCTCTCCTGGGAACTCCTGCGCACACTTGGGACTCCCTTGGCACCCCTCAACCTGTCTGTGCACATTTTGGCTCACATGGGCCCATCTGGGTACTCCCAAGCACACCTGGGCACGCCTAGGCTCTCCTGGGCACACCTGGGCCACCCTGGGCACACTTAAGCACACCTGGGCAGACATGGGCACTCCTCAGACCACCTTGGTCCCCCTGGGCACTTCTGGGCACACCTGGGCTCACATGGGCCAATCTGGGCACATCTAGGCACTGCTGGGCACACCTGGGACCAGCTTGGCACCCATGCGCCTATCTGGGTACATCTTGGCTCACATGGGCTCATCTGGATTCACTTGGGCACACCTGGGCACAGCTGGGCCAATGTGGGCACACCTGGGCACTGCTGGGCACAACTGGGAATGTCTTGGCACCCCTGCGCCTATCTGGGCATATCTTGGCACTCGTCAGCTCATCTGGGTACACTTGGGCACACCTAGGCTCTGACAGGCAAACCTGGAACCGCCTTGGCAGCCCTGGCCACAGCTCAGCACTTCTGGGCCCACATGGGCTCACCTGAGCACACCCAAACACACATGGGCATACCTGGGCATACATGGCTGAACCTCACACCACCTTGGCACCCCTGGCCATATCTGGTTACACCTGGACTCACATGGGCTCATCTGGGCACGCTTGGGCCCAGCTGGGCACACCTAGTCTCCACTGAGCGCTCCTAGCTATGCCTGAGCATACCAGGGCACACATGGGCACACCTCATACCACATTGACACAGCTGGGCATATCTGGGCACATTTTGGCTCACGTGGGCCCATCTGCGTACAGCCAAGCGCACCTGGGCACACCTAAGCTCTCTTGGGCACACCTGGGCCAATCTGGGCACACTTGGGCCACCCTGGGCACCCCTCGGCCTGTCTGGGCACATCTTGGCTCACATGGCCATATCTGGGCACACCTGGGCAAACCTGGGCTCTCCTCGGCACACCTGGGCTCTCCTGGGAACTCCTGCGCACACTTGGGACTCCCTTGGCACCACTCAACCTGTCTGGGCACATTTTGGCTCACATGGGCTCATCTGGGTACACTTGGGCACACCTGGGCAGACATGGGCACTCCTCAGACCACCTTGGTACCCCTGGGCACTTCTGGGCACACCTGGGCTCACATGGGCCAATCTGGGCACATCTAGGCACTGCTGGGCACACCTGGGACCAGCTTGGCACCCATGCGCCTATCTGGGCACATCTTGGTTCACATGGGCTCATCTGGTTTCACTTGGGCACACCTGGGCACAGCTGGGCCAATGTGGGCACACCTGGGCACTGCTGGGCACAACTGGGACCGTCTTGGCACCCCTGCGCCTATCTGGGCACATCTTGGCTCTCGTCAGCTCATCTGGGTACACTTGGGCACACCTAGGCTCTCATAGGCAAACCTGGGACCACCTTGGCAGCCCTGGCCACAGCTCAGCACATCTGGGCCCACATGGGCTCACCTGAGCACACCCAAACACACATGGGCATACCTGGGCACACATGGCTGTACCTCATACCACCTTGGCACCCCTGGCCATATCTGGGCACACCTGGGCTCACATGGGCTCATCTGGGCACGCTTGGGCCCAGAGGGGCATACCTGGTCTCCACCGGGCACTCCTAGCTATGCCTGAGCATACCAGGGCACACATGGGAACACCTCATACCACATTGACACAGCTGGGCATATCTGGGCACATTTTGGCTCACGTGGGCCCATCTGGGTACACCCAAGCGCACCTGGGCACACCTGGGCTCTCCTGGGCACACCTGGGCCAATCTGGGCGCACTTGAGCCACCCTGGGCACCCCTCGGCCTGTCTGGGCACATCTTGGCTCACATGGCCATATCTGGGCACACCTGGGCAAACCTGGGCTCTCCTCGGCACACCTGGGCTCTCCTGGGAACTCCTGTGCACACTTGAGACTCCTTTGGCACCCCTCAACCTGTCTGGGCACATTTAGGCTCACATGGGCCCATCTGGGTACTCCCAAGCACACCTGGGCACGCCTAGGCTCTCCTGGGCACACCTGGGCCACCCTGGGCACACTTAAGCACACCTGGGCAGACATGGGCACTCCTCAGACCACCTTGGTACCCCTGGGCACTTCTGGGCACACCTGGGCTCACATGGGCCAATCTGGGCACATCTAGGCACTGCTGGGCACACCTGGGACCAGCTTGGCACCCATGCGCCTATCTGGGTACATCTTGGCTCACATGGGCTCATCTGGATTCACTTGGGCACACCTGGGCACAGCTGGGCCAATGTGGGCACACCTGGGCACTGCTGGGCACAACTGGGAATGTCTTGGCACCCCTGCGCCTATCTGGGCATATCTTGGCTCTCGTCAGCTCATCTGGGTACACTTGGGCACACCTAGGCTCTGACAGGCAAACCTGGAACCGCCTTGGCAGCCCTGGCCACAGCTCAGCACTTCTGGGCCCACATGGGCTCACCTGAGCACACCCAAACACACATGGGCATACCTGGGCATACATGGCTGAACCTCACACCACCTTGGCACCCCTGGCCATATCTGGGTACACCTGGACTCACATGGGCTCATCTGGGCACGCTTGGGCCCAGCTGGGCACACCTAGTCTCCACTGAGCGCTCCTAGCTATGCCTGAGCATACCAGGGCACACATGGGCACACCTCATACCACATTGACACAGCTGGGCATATCTGGGCACATCATGGCTCACATGGGCCCATCTGGGAAAATCTGGCTACACCTGGGGTTACCTGGGAAGTCCTGGGCACACCTGGGACCACCTTGGCACCCCTCGGCCTGTCTGGGCACATTTTGGCTCACATGGGCCCATCTGGGTACTCCCAAGCACACCTGGGCACGCCTAGGCTCTCCTGGGCACACCTGGGCCACCCTGGGCACACTTAAGCACACCTGGGCAGACATGGGCACTCGTCAGACCACCTTGGTACCCCTGGACACTGCTGGGCACACCTGGGCTCACATGGGCCAATCTGGGCATATCTAGGCACTGCTGGGCACACCTGGGAATGTCTTGGCACCCCTGCGCCTATCTGGGCATATCTTGGCTATCGTCAGCTCATCTGGGTACACTTGGGCACACCTAGGCTCTCACAGGCAAACCTGGAACCGCCTTGGCAGCCCTGGCCACAGCTCAGCACATCTGGGCCCACATGGGCTCACCTGAGCACACCCAAACACACATGGGCATACCTGGGCACACATGGCTGCACCTCACACCACCTAGGCAACCCTGGTCATATCTGGGCACACCTGGGCTCACATGAGCTCATCTGGGCACGCTTGGGCCCAGCTGGGCACACCTGGTCTCCACTGGGTAGTCCTAGCTATACCTGAGCATACCAGGGCACACATGGGCACACCTCATAGCACATTGACACAGCTGGGCATATTTGGGCACATCTTTGCTCACATGGGCCCATCTGGGAACATCTGGGTACACCTGGGCATATCTGGGAAGTCCTGGGCGCACCTAAGACCACCTTGGCACCCCTCGGCCTGTCTGGGCACATTTTGGCTCACATGGGCCCATCTGGGTACACCCAAGCAGTCCTGGGCAGACCTCGGTTCTCCTGGGCACACCTTGGCCAACCTGGGCACACTTGGGCCACCCTGGGCACCCCTCGTCCTCTCTGGGCACATCTTGGCTCACATGGCCATATCTGGGCAAACCTGGGCTCTCCTCGGCACACCTGGGTTCTCCTGGGAGCTCTTGCGCACACTTGGGACTCCCTTGGCACCCCTCAACATGTCTGGGCACATTTAGGCTCACATGGCCATATCTGGGCACACCTGGGCAAACCTGGGCTCTCCTCGGCACACCTGGGCTCTCCTGGGAGCTCCTGCGCACACGTGGGACTCCCTTGGCACCCCTCAACCTGTCTGTGCACATTTTGGCTCACATGTGCCCACATGAGTACTCCCAAGCACACCTGGGCATGCCTAGGCTCTCCTGGGCACACCTGGGCCACCCTGGGCACACTTAAGCACACCTGGGCAGACATGGGCACTCCTCAGACCACCTTGGTACCCCTGGGCTCTGCTGGGCACACCTGGGCTCACATGGGCCAATCTGGGCACATCTAGGCACTGCTGGGCACACCTGGGACCACCATGGCACCCATGGGCCTATCGGGGCACATCTTGGCTCACATGAGCTCATCTGGATACACTTGGGCATAACTGGGCACAGCTGGGCACAGCTGGGCTCTCCTGGACACACCTGGAAACTGCACGGCACCACTGGGACCGTCTTGGCACCCCTGCGCCTATCTGGGCATATCTTGGCTCTCGTCAGCTCATCTGGGTACACTTGGGCACACCTAGGCTCTCATAGGCAAACCTGGGACCGCCTTGGCAGCCCTGGTCACAGCTCAGCACATCTGGGCCCACATGGGCTCACCTGAGCACACCCAAACACACATGGGCATACCTGGGAACACATGGCTGCACCTCACACCACCTTGGCACCCCTGGTCATATCTGGGCACACCTGGGCTCACATGGGCCAATCTGGGCAAATCTAGGCACTGCTGGGCACACCTGGGACCACCTTGGCACCCATGCGCCTATCTGGGCACGTGTTGGCTCACATGGGCTCATCTGGATACACTTGGGCATATCTGGGCACAGCTGAGCTCACCTGAACCAATCTCGGCACACCTGGGCACTGCAGGGCACACCTGGGACCACCTTGGCACTCATGTGCCTATCTGGGCACATCTTGGCTCACATGGGCTCATCTGGATACACTTGGGCATATCTAGGCACAGCTGAGCTCACCTGGGCCAATCTGGGCACACCTGGGCACTGCTGGGCACACCTGGGACCACCTTGGCACCCATGTGCCTATCTGGGCACATTTTGGCTCACATGGGCCCATCTGGGTACACCCAAGCAGACCTGGGCACAGCTGAGCTCTCCTGGGCACTGCTGGGCCAACCTGGGCATACCTGGGCCACCCTGGGCACCCCTCGGCCTGTCTGGGCATATCTTGGCTCACATGGCCATATCTGGGCACAACTGGGCAAACCTGGGCTCTCCTCGGCACACCTGGGCTCTCCTGGGAACTCCTGCGCACACTTGGGACTCCCTTGGCACCCCTCAACCTGTCTGGGCACATTTTGGCTCACATGGGCTCATCTGGATACACTTGGGCACACCTGGGCTCAGCTGGGCTAATCTGGGCACACCTGGGCACTGCTGGGCACAACTGAGACCGTCTTGGAATCTCTGCGCCTATCTGGGCATATCTTGGCACTCGTCAGCTCATCTGGGTACACTTGGGAACACCTAGGCTCTCATAGGCAAACCTGGGACCACCTGGGCCACCCTGGTCACAGCTCAGCACATCTGGGCCCACATGGGCTCACCTGAGCACACCCAAACACACATGGGCATACCTGGGCATACATGGCTGAACCTCACACCACCTTGGCATCCCTGGCCATATCTGGGCACACCTGGGCTCACATGGGCTCATCTGGGCACGCTTGGGCCCAGCGGGGCATACCTGGTCTCCACTGGGTAGTCCTAGCTATGCCTGAGCATACCAGGGCACACATGGGCACACCTCATAGCACATTGACACAGCTGGGCATATTTGGGCACATCTTTGCTCACATGGGCCCATCTGGGAACATCTGGGTACACCTGGGCATATCTGGGAAGTCCTGGGCGCACCTGGGACCACCTTGGCACCCCTCGGCCTGTCTGGGCACATTTTGGCTCACATGGGCCCATCTGGGTACACCCAAGCAGTCCTGGGCAGACCTCGGTTCTCCTGGGCACACCTTGGCCAACCTGGGCACACTTGGGCCACCCTGGGCACCCCTCGGCCTGTCTGGGCACATCTTGGCTCACATGGCCATATCTGGGCACACCTGGGCAAACCTGGGCTCTCCTCGGCACACCTGGGCTCTCCTGGGAGCTCCTGCGCACACTTGCGACGTCCTTGGCGCCCCTCAACATCTCTGGGCACATTTAGGCTCACATGGGCCCATCTGGGAACTCCCAAGCACACCTGGGCACGCCTAGGCTTTCCTGGGCACACCTGGGCCACCCTGGGCACACTTAAGCACACCTGGGCAGACATGGGTACTCCTCAGACTACCTTGGTACCCCTGGGCACTTCTGGGCACACCTGAGCTCAGACGGGCCAATCTGGACACATCTAGGCACTGCTGGGCACACCTGGGACCAGCTTAGCACCCATGCGCCTATCTGGGCACATCTTGTCTCACATGGGCTCATCTGGATTCACTTGGGCACACCTGGGCACAGCTGGGCCAATCTGGGCACACCTGGGCACAACTGGGACCATCTTGGCACAACTGCGCCTATCTGGGCACATCTTGGCTCTCGTCAGCTCATCTGGGTACACTTGGGCACACCTAGGCTCTGACAGGCAAACCTGGAACCGCCTTGGCAGCCCTGGCCACAGCTCAGCACTTCTGGGCCCACATGGGCTCACCTGAGCACACCCAAACACACATGGGCATACCTGGGCATACATGGCTGAACCTCACACCACCTTGGCACCCCTGGCCATATCTGGGTACACCTGGACTCACATGGGCTCATCTGGGCACGCTTGGGCCCAGCTGGGCACACCTAGTCTCCACTGAGCGCTCCTAGCTATGCCTGAGCATACCAGGGCACACATGGGCACACCTCATACCACATTGACACAGCTGGGCATATCTGGGCACATCATGGCTCACATGGGCCCATCTGGGAAAATCTGGCTACACCTGGGGTTACCTGGGAAGTCCTGGGCACACCTGGGACCACCTTGGCACCCCTCGGCCTGTCTGGGCACATTTTGGCTCACATGGGCCCATCTGGGTACTCCCAAGCACACCTGGGCACGCCTAGGCTCTCCTGGGCACACCTGGGCCACCCTGGGCACACTTAAGCACACCTGGGCAGACATGGGCACTCGTCAGACCACCTTGGTACCCCTGGACACTGCTGGGCACACCTGGGCTCACATGGGCCAATCTGGGCATATCTAGGCACTGCTGGGCACACCTGGGAATGTCTTGGCACCCCTGCGCCTATCTGGGCATATCTTGGCTATCGTCAGCTCATCTGGGTACACTTGGGCACACCTAGGCTCTCACAGGCAAACCTGGAACCGCCTTGGCAGCCCTGGCCACAGCTCAGCACATCTGGGCCCACATGGGCTCACCTGAGCACACCCAAACACACATGGGCATACCTGGGCACACATGGCTGCACCTCACACCACCTAGGCAACCCTGGTCATATCTGGGCACACCTGGGCTCACATGAGCTCATCTGGGCACGCTTGGGCCCAGCTGGGCACACCTGGTCTCCACTGGGTAGTCCTAGCTATACCTGAGCATACCAGGGCACACATGGGCACACCTCATAGCACATTGACACAGCTGGGCATATTTGGGCACATCTTTGCTCACATGGGCCCATCTGGGAACATCTGGGTACACCTGGGCATATCTGGGAAGTCCTGGGCGCACCTAAGACCACCTTGGCACCCCTCGGCCTGTCTGGGCACATTTTGGCTCACATGGGCCCATCTGGGTACACCCAAGCAGTCCTGGGCAGACCTCGGTTCTCCTGGGCACACCTTGGCCAACCTGGGCACACTTGGGCCACCCTGGGCACCCCTCGTCCTCTCTGGGCACATCTTGGCTCACATGGCCATATCTGGGCAAACCTGGGCTCTCCTCGGCACACCTGGGTTCTCCTGGGAGCTCTTGCGCACACTTGGGACTCCCTTGGCACCCCTCAACATGTCTGGGCACATTTAGGCTCACATGGCCATATCTGGGCACACCTGGGCAAACCTGGGCTCTCCTCGGCACACCTGGGCTCTCCTGGGAGCTCCTGCGCACACGTGGGACTCCCTTGGCACCCCTCAACCTGTCTGTGCACATTTTGGCTCACATGTGCCCACATGAGTACTCCCAAGCACACCTGGGCATGCCTAGGCTCTCCTGGGCACACCTGGGCCACCCTGGGCACACTTAAGCACACCTGGGCAGACATGGGCACTCCTCAGACCACCTTGGTACCCCTGGGCTCTGCTGGGCACACCTGGGCTCACATGGGCCAATCTGGGCACATCTAGGCACTGCTGGGCACACCTGGGACCACCATGGCACCCATGGGCCTATCGGGGCACATCTTGGCTCACATGAGCTCATCTGGATACACTTGGGCATAACTGGGCACAGCTGGGCACAGCTGGGCTCTCCTGGACACACCTGGAAACTGCACGGCACCACTGGGACCGTCTTGGCACCCCTGCGCCTATCTGGGCATATCTTGGCTCTCGTCAGCTCATCTGGGTACACTTGGGCACACCTAGGCTCTCATAGGCAAACCTGGGACCGCCTTGGCAGCCCTGGTCACAGCTCAGCACATCTGGGCCCACATGGGCTCACCTGAGCACACCCAAACACACATGGGCATACCTGGGAACACATGGCTGCACCTCACACCACCTTGGCACCCCTGGTCATATCTGGGCACACCTGGGCTCACATGGGCCAATCTGGGCAAATCTAGGCACTGCTGGGCACACCTGGGACCACCTTGGCACCCATGCGCCTATCTGGGCACGTGTTGGCTCACATGGGCTCATCTGGATACACTTGGGCATATCTGGGCACAGCTGAGCTCACCTGAACCAATCTCGGCACACCTGGGCACTGCAGGGCACACCTGGGACCACCTTGGCACTCATGTGCCTATCTGGGCACATCTTGGCTCACATGGGCTCATCTGGATACACTTGGGCATATCTAGGCACAGCTGAGCTCACCTGGGCCAATCTGGGCACACCTGGGCACTGCTGGGCACACCTGGGACCACCTTGGCACCCATGTGCCTATCTGGGCACATTTTGGCTCACATGGGCCCATCTGGGTACACCCAAGCAGACCTGGGCACAGCTGAGCTCTCCTGGGCACTGCTGGGCCAACCTGGGCATACCTGGGCCACCCTGGGCACCCCTCGGCCTGTCTGGGCATATCTTGGCTCACATGGCCATATCTGGGCACAACTGGGCAAACCTGGGCTCTCCTCGGCACACCTGGGCTCTCCTGGGAACTCCTGCGCACACTTGGGACTCCCTTGGCACCCCTCAACCTGTCTGGGCACATTTTGGCTCACATGGGCTCATCTGGATACACTTGGGCACACCTGGGCTCAGCTGGGCTAATCTGGGCACACCTGGGCACTGCTGGGCACAACTGAGACCGTCTTGGAATCTCTGCGCCTATCTGGGCATATCTTGGCACTCGTCAGCTCATCTGGGTACACTTGGGAACACCTAGGCTCTCATAGGCAAACCTGGGACCACCTGGGCCACCCTGGTCACAGCTCAGCACATCTGGGCCCACATGGGCTCACCTGAGCACACCCAAACACACATGGGCATACCTGGGCATACATGGCTGAACCTCACACCACCTTGGCATCCCTGGCCATATCTGGGCACACCTGGGCTCACATGGGCTCATCTGGGCACGCTTGGGCCCAGCGGGGCATACCTGGTCTCCACTGGGTAGTCCTAGCTATGCCTGAGCATACCAGGGCACACATGGGCACACCTCATAGCACATTGACACAGCTGGGCATATTTGGGCACATCTTTGCTCACATGGGCCCATCTGGGAACATCTGGGTACACCTGGGCATATCTGGGAAGTCCTGGGCGCACCTGGGACCACCTTGGCACCCCTCGGCCTGTCTGGGCACATTTTGGCTCACATGGGCCCATCTGGGTACACCCAAGCAGTCCTGGGCAGACCTCGGTTCTCCTGGGCACACCTTGGCCAACCTGGGCACACTTGGGCCACCCTGGGCACCCCTCGGCCTGTCTGGGCACATCTTGGCTCACATGGCCATATCTGGGCACACCTGGGCAAACCTGGGCTCTCCTCGGCACACCTGGGCTCTCCTGGGAGCTCCTGCGCACACTTGCGACGTCCTTGGCGCCCCTCAACATCTCTGGGCACATTTAGGCTCACATGGGCCCATCTGGGAACTCCCAAGCACACCTGGGCACGCCTAGGCTTTCCTGGGCACACCTGGGCCACCCTGGGCACACTTAAGCACACCTGGGCAGACATGGGTACTCCTCAGACTACCTTGGTACCCCTGGGCACTTCTGGGCACACCTGAGCTCAGACGGGCCAATCTGGACACATCTAGGCACTGCTGGGCACACCTGGGACCAGCTTAGCACCCATGCGCCTATCTGGGCACATCTTGTCTCACATGGGCTCATCTGGATTCACTTGGGCACACCTGGGCACAGCTGGGCCAATCTGGGCACACCTGGGCACAACTGGGACCATCTTGGCACAACTGCGCCTATCTGGGCACATCTTGGCTCTTGTCAGCTCATCTGGGTACACTTGGGCACACCTAGGCTCTCATAGGCAAACCTGGGACCGCCTTGGCAGCCCTGGCCACAGCTCAGCACATCTGGGCCCACATCGGCTCACCTGAGCACACCCAAACACACATGGGCATACCTGGGCACACATGGCTGTACCTCACACCACGTTGGCATCCCTGGCCATATCTGGGCACATCTGGGCTCACATGGGCTCATCTGGGCACGCTTGCGCCCAGCGGGGCATACCTGGTCTCCTCTGGGCACTCCTAGCTATGCCTGAGCATACCAGGGCACACATGGGCACACCTCATACCACATTGACACAGCTGGGCATATCTGGGCACATTTTGGCTCACGTGGGCCCATCTGCGTACACCCAAGCGCACCTGGGCACACCTAAGCTCTCTTGGGCACACCTGGGCCAATCTGGGCACACTTGGGCCACCCTGGGCACCCCTCGGCCTGTCTGGGCACATCTTGGCTCACATGGCCATATCTGGGCACACCTGGGCAAACCTGGGCTCTCCTCGGCACACCTGGGCTCTCCTGGGAACTCCTGCGCACACTTGGGACTCCCTTGGCACCCCTCAACCTGTCTGGGCACATTTTGGCTCACATGTGCCCACCTGAGTACTCCCAAGCACACCTGGGCATGCCTAGGCTCTCCTGGGCACACCTGGGCTACCCTGGGCACACTTAAGCACACCTGGGCAGACATGGGCACTCCTCAGACCACCTTGGTACCCCTGGGCTCTGCTGGGCACACCTGGGCTCACATGGGCCAATCTGGGCACATCTAGGCACTGCTGGGCACACCTGGGACCACCATGGCACCCATGGGCCTATCGGGGCACATCTTGGCTCACATGAGCTCATCTGGATACACTTGGGCATAACTGGGCACAACTGGGCACAGCTGGGCTCTCCTGGACACACCCGGAAACTGCACGGCACCACTGGGACCGTCTTGGCACCCCTGCGCCTATCTGGGCATATCTTGGCTCTCGTCAGCTCATCTGGGTACACTTGGGCACACCTAGGCTCTCATAGGCAAACCTGGGACCGCCTTGGCAGCCCTGGTCACAGCTCAGCACATCTGGGCCCACATGGGCTCACCTGAGCACACCCAAACACACATGGGCATACCTGGGAACACATGGCTGCACCTCACACCACCTTGGCACCCCTGGTCATATCTGGGCACACCTGGGCTCACATGGGCCAATCTGGGCAAATCTAGGCACTGCTGGGCACACCTGGGACCACCTTGTCACCCATGCGCCTATCTGGGCACATGCTGGCTCACATGGGCTCATTTGGATACACTTGGGCATATCTGGGCACAGCTGAGCTCACCTGGGCGAATCTCGGCTCACCTGGGCACTGCTGGGCACACCTGGGACCACCTTGGCACTCATGTGCCTATCTGGGCACATGCTGGCTCACATGGGCTCATCTGGATACACTTGGGCATATCTGGGCACAGCTGAGCTCACCTGGGCCAATCTGGGCACACCTGGGCACTGCTGGGCACACCTGGGACCACCTTGGCACCCATGTGCCTATCTGGGCACATTTTGGCTCACATGGGCCCATCTGGGTACACCCAAGCAGACCTGGGCACAGCTGAGCTCTCCTGGGCACTGCTGGGCCAACCTGGGCATACCTGGGCCACCCTGGGCACCCCTCGGCCTGTCTGGGCATATCTTGGCTCACATGGCCATATCTGGGCACACCTGGGCAAACCTGGGCTCTCCTCGTCACACCTGGGCTCTCCTGGGAACTCCTGCGCACTCTTGGGACTCACTTGGCACCCCTCAACCTGTCTGGGCACATTTTGGCTCACATGGGCTCATCTGGATACACTTGGGCACTCCTGGGCACAGCTGGGCTAATCTGGGCACACCTGGGCACTGCTGGGCACAACTGAGATCGTCTTGCAATCTCTGCGCCTATCTGGGCATATCTTGGCACTCGTCAGCTCATCTGGGTACACTTGGGAACACCTAGGCTCTCATAGGCAAACCTGGGACCACCTTGGCAGCCCTGGTCACAGCTCAGCACATCTGGGCCCACATGGGCTCAGCTGAGCACACCCAAACACACATGGGCCACCCTGGGAACACATGACTGCACCTCATACCACCTTGGCACCCCTGGCCATATCTGGGCACACCTGGGCTCACATGGGCTCATTTGGGCACGCTTGGGTCCAGCTGGGCACACCTGGTCTCCACTGGGCGCTCCTAGCTATGCCTAAGCATACCAGGGCACACATGGGCACACCTCATACCACATTGACACACCTGGGCATATTTGGGCACATCTTGGCTTATATGGGCCCATCTGGGAACATCTGGCTATACCTGGGCATACCTGGGAAGTCCTGGGTGCACCTGGGACCACCTTGGCACCCCTCGGCCTGTCTGGGCACATTTTGGCTCACATGGGCCCATCTGGGTACACCCAAGCGCACCTGGGCACACCTGGGATCTCCTGGGCACACCTGGGCCAACCTGGGCACACTTGGGCCACCCTGGGCACCCCTCGGTCTGTCTGGGCATATCTTGGCTCACTTGGCCATATCTGGGCACACCTGGGCAAACCTGGGCTCTCCTCGGCACACCCGGGCTCTCCTGGGAACTCCTGCGCACACTTGGGACTCACTTGGCACCCCTCCACCTGTCTGGGCACATTTTGGCTCACATGGGCTCATCTGGATACACTTGGGCACTCCTGGGCTCAGCTGGGCTAATCTGGGCACACCTGGATACTGCTGGGCACTACTGAGATCGTCTTGCAATCTCTGCGCCTATCTGGGCATATCTTGGCACTTGTCAGCTCATCTGGGTACACTTGGGAACACCTGAGGCTCTCATAGGCAAACCTGGGACCACCTTGGTAGCCCTGGTCACAGCTCAGCACATCTGGGCCCACATGGGCTCACCTGAGCATACCCAAACACACATGGGCATACCTGGGCATACATGGCTGAACCTCACACCACCTTGGCACCCCTGGCCATATCTGGGCACACCTGGGCTCACATGGGCTCATCTGGGCACGCTTGGGCCCAGCTGGGCACACCTGGTCTCCACTGGGCACTCCTAGCTATGCCTGAGCATACCAGGGCACACATGGGCACACCTCATAGCACATTGACACAGCTGGGCATATTTGGGCACATCTTGGCTCACATGGGCCCATCTGGGAACATCTGGCTACACCTGGGCATACCTGGGAAGTCCTCGGCGCACCTGGGACCACCTTGGCACCCCTCAACCTGTCTGGGCACATTTTGGCTCACATGGGCCCATCTGGGTACACCCAAGCGCACCTGGGCACACCTGGGCTCTCCTGGGCACACCTGGGCCAACCTGGGCACACCTGGGCCACCCTGGGCACCCCTCGGCCTGTCTGGGCATATCTTGGCTCACATGGCCATATCTGGGCACACCTGGGCAAACCTGGGCTCTCCTCGGCACACCTGGGCTCTCCTGGGAACTTCTGCGCACACTTGGGACTCCCTTGGCACCCCTCAACCTGTCTGGGCACATTTTGGCTCACATGGGCCCACCTGAGTACTCCCAAGCACACCTGGGCATGCCTAGGCTCTCCTGGGCACACCTGGGCCACCCTGGGCACACTTAAGCACACCTGGGCAGACATGGGCACTCCTCAGACCACCTTGGTACCCCTGGGCTCTGCTGGGCACATCTGGGCTCACATGGGACAATCTGGGCACACCTGGGCACTGCTGGGCACAACTGGGACCTTCTTGGCACCCCTGCACCTATCTGGGCACATCTTGGCTCACATGGGCTCATCTGGATACACTTGGGCATATCTGGGCACAGCTGAGCTTACATGGGGCTATCTGGGCACACCTGGGCTCACCTGGGCACACCTGGGACCACCTTGGCACCTATGCGCCTATCTGGGCACATCTTAGCTCACATAGGCCCATCTGGGAACATCATGGTACACCTGGGTGCACTGAAGAACACATGGGCATATGTCGTGGTTTTAAACCAATAACTAAGAAAATTACTTACTTCTTGCTGTGAGATATGGATTAGAATAAGAGCAAAACAGGTATACAACTTAAAAGGGAAAAAAAAAGTGAAAGTTTATTGACAAACCACAATAATAAGAACACCAGAATAAACTTCCAGAAAAACCTTTCCATCTCTTATCTACCCACTATTCCCTTGTTCACCTGACAACAGAGACAAAAACTCTAGAACTCTGATGGTTAAAACAGTCCCAATTCTTGCTAGTTTTTCACCAGTCTTTATAAGGAAACAGAAGTTTCTTCCTGTTAATTTATGGTGTTTCTCACAAGAAAACTATTTTTGTTATAGTTTTCTATTGCCCTAATGTTAGCTGCTCAGAGCCACTATTATTAGAGTTCACTCCTCCCATTTTCACATCACTCTGAAGTATGTATGGTCCATGAGTCTAGAGATAGCATTTTTAAGGATAAGTTATTCAAAGGCAAAAAAAAAGTCTTCTTCATCTGTTTCTGTGAGCTTCACCAGAAAACAGTTTTCTCATTGCCTCTCAGGGCTTCAAATCTCCTAACAGTTTTCTCATTGCCTCTCAAGGCTTTTAAATCTCCCAACAGTTTTCTCATTGCCTCTCAAGGCTTTTAATCTCCCAGCACTTCACTATACTATAATTACTCTTTACTCAAATTTACACTTTGAACACTATTCCTCTCTAGATCCTATATCATGAATTAAAGGAGTTCTTTTCAGGACTTCATTATCCATCTCCATAGTTTTAACAGGGAGATATTTCAGCTTAATTAAAGCATCTTCTTAATTCTCTACCTTTCCTGAAGCTTATTTTCTTTCCTGTCACTGGTAGTTTATAAAGTCTCTTTTCATGTTAATCTCTCTCTCTCTCTCTCTCTAGATAAAAAGATTAATCCGCATGTCTTATCTGGGTAATGAAAGAGTTAACATCTAGCCCAGGCTTTTGTAGATGGTTCGGAGATTTCTGCCGAACAGGAGCTGGAGCCGTTTCTGATGAAAAGTTCGTCATGGCTGCTCTGGAGCGTATAGTCGCTGTTCCAACCTGCTGAAAGTCCAGGGCCTCTCTCTTTCTTCACTGGGCAGTTTCTAGTGAATTAGTTACAGCAAAACCTGCAGCCGAGCCAGAGATCAGCTCGGCCCGGCCCAGGCCCGAGGAAAACCTTCCCCAGGCCCCCCCATGTCCCGGCCGGGAGACGGGGCGGCCCGGCCCCATCCCCGCCCGGCCGCAAGGCCTGGACAGGGACGGGAGGCCTGGAGCTCCGCCACCCTCCACAGCCAGAAAACAAAGAGAACCCAGAGAGCTCTGCTTTTAAATTTTAAGGTAGGGTTCATAAGTTGATCCCACTTTTCAATGGCCTAAAATGCTGTCAGTTCCCAGCCATGACCGATAATTGGTCAGGAGAAAAGACTCCAAAGACTTCCCAGCAACTCCAACTCCCTTAAAGGTAAAGTAACTCCATGACATCTGGGTACACTTGGGCACACCTAGGTTCTCATGACCACACCTGGGACCACCTTGGCACCCTTGGCCACAGCTCAGCACATCTGGGCCCACATGGGCTCCCCTGAGCACACCCAAACGCACATGGGCATACCTGGGCACGCATGGCTACACCTCAGACCACCTTGGCACCCCTGGCCATATCTGGGAACACCTGGGCTCACATGGCCTCATCTGGGCACGCTTGGGCCCAGCTGGGCACACCTGGGCTCACATAGGCTCATCTGGGCCAATCTGGGCACATCTAGAAACTGCTGGACACACCTGGGACCACCTTGACCCACCTGGGCATACCTGGGCACATCTGGGCTCACATGGGCACTGCTGGGCACCACTGGGCACTGCTGGGCACAACTGGGACCTCCTTGGCACCCATGCGCCTATCTGGGCACATCTTGGCTCACATGGGCTCATCTGGATACACTTGGGCACACCTGGGCACAGCTAGGCTCACATGGGCATATCTGGGCATTCCTGGGCACACCTGGGCTCTCCTCAGCACTCCTGGGCACACCGGGGAAATCCTCGGCACACCTGGGACTCTTTCAGAAACCCTCGGCCTGCCTGGGCACTTCTTGGCTTACATGGGACCATCTGGGTATACCCAGGCACACCTGATCACACCTCGACTCTCCTGGGCACACCTGGGCCACCCTGGAAACACCTAAGCACACCTGGGCAGACATGGGCACTCCTCAGACCACCTTGGCTCCCGTGGGAGCATCTGGGCACACCTGGGCTCACATGAGCCAATTTGGGCACATCTGGGCACTGCTGGGCACACCTGGGACCACCATGGCACCCCTGGGCATATCTGGGCACATCCTGGCACTTCTGGGCACAACTGGGACCACCTTGGCCCCCCTGGACAAATCCCAGCACATCTAGGCCCACATGAGCTCACCTGAGCACAACCAAACACACATGGGCATACCTGGGCACACATGCGTGCACCTCAGACCACCTTGGCACCCTTGGGCATATCTGGGCACATCTGGGCACTGCTGGGCACACCTCAAACCACCTTAGCACCCCTGGCCACAGCTCAGAACGTCTGGGCCCACATGATCTCACCTGAGCACACCCAAACACACATGGGCATACCTGGGCACACATGGCTGCACCTCAGACCACCTTGGCACCCCTGGCCATATCTGGGAACATCTTGGCTCACATGGGCATATCAGGGCACTCCTGGACACACCTGGGCTCTCTTCGGCACTCCTTAGCACACCTGGAAATTCCTCAGCACACTTGGGTCTCCCTTGGCACCCCTCGGCCTGTCTGGGCACATCTTGGCTTACATGGGATCATCTGGCTATACCCAGGCACACCTGAGCACACCTAGGCTTTCCTGGGCACACCTGGGCCACCCTGGGCACACCTGGGCTCACATGGGCTCATCTGGGCACGCTTGGGCTCAGCTGGGCTCACATGGGCTCCACTGGGCACTCCTAGCTGTGCCTGGGCATACCAGGGCACACATGGGCACACCTCATACCACATTGACATACCTGGGCATATCTGGGCACATCTTGGCTCACATGGGCCCATCTGGGAACATCTGTCTACACCTGGGCGCACCGAAGCACACATGGGCATACCAGGGCATATCTGGGCACACATGGGCACACCTCATACCACATTGACACACCTGGCAATATCTGGGCACATCTGGATTCACATGGGGACATCTGGGTACACCCAAGCACACCTGGGCACACCTGGGCTCTCCTGCACACACCTGGGTCACCCTGGGCACACCTAAGCACACCTGGGCAGACATGGGCACTCCTCAGACCACCATGGCACCCCTGGGCATATCTGGGCACATCTGGGCACTGCTGGGCGCACCTGAGACCACCTTGGCACCCCTGGGCGTATCTGGGCACATCTTGGCTCACATGGGCATATCTGGATACACTTGGACACACCTGGGCACACATGAGGTTTCATGGGCACATCTGGGCATAGCTGGCACACATGAGAACAGATGGGCAAATCTCGACACATCTGAGCATATCTTCTACATCTGGGCATGCCTAGGCACACATGGGCACTCCTCAGACCACCTTGGGTCTCCTGGCCATATCTGGGCACTTCTGGGCACATCTGGTCTCACATGGGCACTGCTGGGCACGACTGGGCACTGCTGGTCACACCTGGGACCACCTTGGCACCCATGCGCCTATCTGGGCACATCTTGGCTCACATGGAGTCATCTGGATACACTTGGGCATACTTGGGCACAGCTGGGCTCACTCGGGCACTGCTGGGCACAACTGGGACCACCTTGACAGCCATGGGCCTATCTGGGTACATCTTGGCTCACATGAGCTCATCTGGATACACTTGGGCATAACTGGGCACAGCTGGGCACACCTGGAAACTGCACGGCACCACTGGGACCGTCTTGGCACCCCTGCGCCTATCTGGGCATATCTTGGCTCTCGTCAGCTCATCTGGGTACACTTGGGCACACCTAGGTTCTCATGGGCACACCTGGGACCACGTTGGCACCCTTGGCCACAGGTCAGCACATCTGGGCCCACATGGGCTCACCTGAGCACACCGAAACACATGTGGGCATAACTGGGTTGCACACATGGCTGAACCTCAGACCACCTTGGCACCCCTGGCCATATCTGGGCACACCTGGGCTCACATGGGCTCATCTGGGCACGCTTGGGCCCAGCTGGGCACACCTGGGATCACATAGGCTCATCTGGGCCAATCTGGGCACATCTAGGCACTGCTGGGCACACCTGGGACCACCTTTGCCCACCTGGGCATATCTGGGCACATCTTGGCTCACATGGGCTCATCTGGATACACTTGGGCATACCTGGGAACAGCTGAGCTCACATGGGCACTGCTAGGCACCACTGGGCACTGCTGGGAACAACTGGGACCTCCTTGGCACCCATGCGCCTATCTGGGCACATCTTGGCTCACATGGGCTCATCTGGATACACTTGGGCATACCTGGGCACACATGAGGTTTCATGGGCACATCTGGGCATAGCTGGCACACATGAGAACACACGGGCAAATCTCGACACACCTGAGCATATCTTCTACACCTGGGCATGCCTAGGCACACATGGGCACTCCTCAGACCACCTTGGGTCTCCTGGCCATATCTGGGCACTCCTGGGCACATCTGGTCTCACATGGGCACTGCTGGGCACCACTGGGCACTGCTGGTCACACCTGGGACCACCTTGGCACCCATGCGCCTATCTGGGCACATCTTGGCTCACATGGAGTCATCTGGATACACTTGGGCATACTTGGGCACAGCTGGGCTCACTCGGGTACTGCTGGGCATGACTGGGCACTGCTGGGCACAACTGGGACCACCTTGACAGCCATGGGCCTATCTGGGCACATCTTGGCTCACATGAGCTCATCTGGATACACTTGGGCATAGCTGGGCACAGCTGGGCTCACATGGGCCAATCTGGGCACACCTGGAAACTGCACGGCACCACTGGGACCGTCTTGGCACCCCTGCGCCTATCTGGGCATATCTTGGCTCTCGTCAGCTCATCTGGGTACACTTGGGCACACCTAGGTTCTCATGGGCACACCTGGGACCACCTTGGCACCCTTGGCCACAGCTCAGCACATCTGGACCCACATGGGCTCCCCTGAGCACACCCAAACACACATGGGTATACCTGGGCACACATGGCTGAACCTCAGACCACCTTGGCACCCCTGGCCATATCTGGGCACACCTGGGCTCACATGGGCTCATCTGGGCACGCTTGGGCCCAGCTGGGCACACCTGGGCTCACCTAGGCTTTCCTGGGCACACCTGGGCCACCCTGGGCACACCTGGGCTCACATGAGCTCATCTGGGCACTCTTGGGCTCAGCTGGGCTCACATGGGCTCCACTGGGCACTCCTAGCTGTGCCTGGGCATACCAGGGCACACATGGGCACACCTCATACCACATTGACACACCTGGGCATATCTGGGCACATCTTGGCTCACATGGGCCCATCTGGGAACATCCGAGTACGTCTGGGCGCACCGAAGCACACATGGGCATACCAGGGCATATCTGGGCACACATGGGCACACCTCATACCACATTGACACACCTGGCAATATCTGGGCACATCTGGATTCACATGGGGACATCTGGGTACACCCAAGCACACCTGGGCACACCTGGGCTCTCCTGCACACACCTGGGTCACCCTGGGCACACCTAAGCACACCTGGGCAGACATGGGCACTCCTCAGACTACCATGGCACCCATGGGCATATCTGGGTACATCTGGGCACTGCTGGGCGCACCTGGGACTACCTTGGCACCCCTGGGCGTATCTGGGCACATCTTGGCTCACACGGGCATATCTGGATACACTTGGACACACCTGGGCACACATGAGGTTTCATGGGCACATCTGGGCATAGCTGGCACACATGAGAACACACGGGCAAATCTCGACACACCTGAGCATATCTTCTACATCTGGGCATGCCTAGGCACACATGGGCACTCCTCAGACCACCTTGGGTCTCCTGGCCATATCTGGGCACTCCTGGGCACATCTGGTCTCACATGGGCACTGCTGGGCACCACTGGGCACTGCTGGTCACACCTGGGACCACCTTGGCACCCATGCGCCTATCTGGGCACATCTTGGCTCACATGGAGTCATCTGGATACACTTGGGCATACTTGGGCACAGCTGGGCTCACTCGGGCACTGCTGGGCACAACTGGGACCACCTTGACAGCCATGGGCCTATCTGGGTACATCTTGGCTCACATGAGCTCATCTGGATACACTTGGGCATAACTGGGCACAGCTGGGCACACCTGGAAACTGCACGGCACCACTGGGACCGTCTTGGCACCCCTGCGCCTATCTGGGCATATCTTGGCTCTCGTCAGCTCATCTGGGTACACTTGGGCACACCTAGGTTCTCATGGGCACACCTGGGACCACGTTGGCACCCTTGGCCACAGGTCAGCACATCTGGGCCCACATGGGCTCACCTGAGCACACCCAAACACATGTGGGCATAACTGGGTTGCAGACATGGCTGAACCTCAGACCACCTTGGCACCCCTGGCCATATCTGGGCACACCTGGACTCACATGGGCTCATCTGGGCACGCTTGAGCCCAGCTGGGCACACCTGGGATCACATAGGCTCATCTGGGCCAATCTGGGCACATCTAGGCACTGCTGGGCACACCTGGGACCACCTTTGCCCACCTGGGCATATCTGGGCACATCTTGGCTCACATGGGCTCATCTGGATACACTTGGGCATACCTGGGAACAGCTGAGCTCACATGGGCACTGCTAGGCACCACTGGGCACTGCTGGGAACAACTGGGACCTCCTTGGCACCCATGCGCCTATCTGGGCACATCTTGGCTCACATGGGCTCATCTGGATACACTTGGGCATACCTGGGCACACATGAGGTTTCATGGGCACATCTGGGCATAGCTGGCACACATGAGAACACACGGGCAAATCTCGACACACCTGAGCATATCTTCTACACCTGGGCATGCCTAGGCACACATGGGCACTCCTCAGACCACCTTGGGTCTCCTGGCCATATCTGGGCACTCCTGGGCACATCTGGTCTCACATGGGCACTGCTGGGCACCACTGGGCACTGCTGGTCACACCTGGGACCACCTTGGCACCCATGGGCCTATCTGGGCACATCTTGGCTCACATGGAGTCATCTGGATACACTTGGGCATACTTGGGCACAGCTGGGCTCACTCGGGTACTGCTGGGCATGACTGGGCACTGCTGGGCACAACTGGGACCACCTTGACAGCCATGGGCCTATCTGGGCACATCTTGGCTCACATGAGCTCATCTGGATACACTTGGGCATAGCTGGGCACAGCTGGGCTCACATGGGCCAATCTGGGCACACCTGGAAACTGCACGGCACCACTGGGACCGTCTTGGCACCCCTGCGCCTATCTGGGCATATCTTGGCTCTCGTCAGCTCATCTGGGTACACTTGGGCACACCTAGGTTCTCATGGGCACACCTGGGACCACCTTGGCACCCTTGGCCACAGCTCAGCACATCTGGACCCACATGGGCTCCCCTGAGCACACCCAAACACACATGGGTATACCTGGGCACACATGGCTGAACCTCAGACCACCTTGGCACCCCTGGCCATATCTGGGCACACCTGGGCTCACATGGGCTCATCTGGGCACGCTTGGGCCCAGCTGGGCACACCTGGGCTCACCTAGGCTTTCCTGGGCACACCTGGGCCACCCTGGGCACACCTGGGCTCACATGAGCTCATCTGGGCACTCTTGGGCTCAGCTGGGCTCACATGGGCTCCACTGGGCACTCCTAGCTGTGCCTGGGCATACCAGGGCACACATGGGCACACCTCATACCACATTGACACACCTGGGCATATCTGGGCACATCTTGGCTCACATGGGTCCATCTGGGAACATCCGAGTACACCTGGGCGCACCGAAGCACACATGGGCATACCAGGGCATATCTGGGCACACATGGGCACACCTCATACCACATTGACACACCTGGCAATATCTGGGCACATCTGGATTCACATGGGGACATCTGGGTACACCCAAGCACACCTGGGCACACCTGGGCTCTCCTGCACACACCTGGGTCACCCTGGGCACACCTAAGCACACCTGGGCAGACATGGGCACTCCTCAGACTACCATGGCACCCATGGGCATATCTGGGTACATCTGGGCACTGCTGGGCGCACCTGGGACTACCTTGGCACCCCTGGGCGTATCTGGGCACATCTTGGCTCACACGGGCATATCTGGATACACTTGGACACACCTGGGCACACATGAGGTTTCATGGGCACATCTGGGCATAGCTGGCACACATGAGAACACACGGGCAAATCTCGACACACCTGAGCATATCTTCTACATCTGGGCATGCCTAGGCACACATGGGCACTCCTCAGACCACCTTGGGTCTCCTGGCCATATCTGGGCACTCCTGGGCACATCTGGTCTCACATGGGCACTGCTGGGCACCACTGGGCACTGCTGGTCACACCTGGGACCACCTTGGCACCCATGCGCCTATCTGGGCACATCTTGGCTCACATGGAGTCATCTGGATACACTTGGGCATACTTGGGCACAGCTGGGCTCACTCGGGCACTGCTGGGCACAACTGGGACCACCTTGACAGCCATGGGCCTATCTGGGTACATCTTGGCTCACATGAGCTCATCTGGATACACTTGGGCATAACTGGGCACAGCTGGGCACACCTGGAAACTGCACGGCACCACTGGGACCGTCTTGGCACCCCTGCGCCTATCTGGGCATATCTTGGCTCTCGTCAGCTCATCTGGGTACACTTGGGCACACCTAGGTTCTCATGGGCACACCTGGGACCACGTTGGCACCCTTGGCCACAGGTCAGCACATCTGGGCCCACATGGGCTCACCTGAGCACACCGAAACACATGTGGGCATAACTGGGTTGCACACATGGCTGAACCTCAGACCACCTTGGCACCCCTGGCCATATCTGGGCACACCTGGGCTCACATGGGCTCATCTGGGCACGCTTGGGCCCAGCTGGGCACACCTGGGATCACATAGGCTCATCTGGGCCAATCTGGGCACATCTAGGCACTGCTGGGCACACCTGGGACCACCTTTGCCCACCTGGGCATATCTGGGCACATCTTGGCTCACATGGGCTCATCTGGATACACTTGGGCATACCTGGGAACAGCTGAGCTCACATGGGCACTGCTAGGCACCACTGGGCACTGCTGGGCACAACTGGGACCTCCTTGGCACCCATGCGCCTATCTGGGCACATCTTGGCTCACATGGGCTCATCTGGATACACTTGGGCATACCTGGGCACACATGAGGTTTCATGGGCACATCTGGGCATAGCTGGCACACATGAGAACACACGGGCAAATCTCGACACACCTGAGCATATCTTCTACACCTGGGCATGCCTAGGCACACATGGGCACTCCTCAGACCACCTTGGGTCTCCTGGCCATATCTGGGCACTCCTGGGCACATCTGGTCTCACATGGGCACTGCTGGGCACCACTGGGCACTGCTGGTCACACCTGGGACCACCTTGGCACCCATGCGCCTATCTGGGCACATCTTGGCTCACATGGAGTCATCTGGATACACTTGGGCATACTTGGGCACAGCTGGGCTCATTCGGGCACTGCTGGGCACGACTGGGCACTGCTGGGCACAACTGGGACCACCTTGACAGCCATGGGCCTATCTGGGCACATCTTGGCTCACATGAGCTCATCTGGATACACTTGGGCATACCTGGGCACAGCTGGGCTCACATGGGCCAATCTGGGCACACCTGGAAACTGCACGGCACCACTGGGACCGTCTTGACACCCCTGCGCCTATCTGGGCATATCTTGGCTCTCGTCAGCTCATCTGGGTACACTTGGGCACACCTAGGTTCTCATGGGCACACCTGGGACCACCTTGGCACCCTTGGCCACAGGTCAGCACATCTGGGCCCACATGGGCTCACCTGAGCACACCCAAACACATGTGGGCATAAATGGGTTGCACACATGGCTACACCTCAGACCACCTTGGCACCCCTGGCCATATCTGGGCACACCTGGGCTCACATGGGCTCATCTGGGCACGCTTGGGCCCAGCTGGGCACACCTGGGATCACATAGGCTCATCTGGGCCAATCTGGGCACATCTAGGCACTGCTGGGCACACCTGGGACCACCTTTGCCCACCTGGGCATATCTGGGCACATCTTGGCTCACATGGGCTCATCTGGATACACTTGGGCATACCTGGGAACAGCTGAGCTCACATGGGCACTGCTAGGCACCACTGGGCACTGCTGGGCACAACTGGGACCTCCTTGGCACCCATGCGCCTATCTGGGCACATCTTGGCTCACATGGGCTCATCTGGATACACTTGGGCATACCTGGGCACACATGAGGTTTCATGGGCACATCTGGGCATAGCTGGCACACATGAGAACACACGGGCAAATCTCGACACACCTGAGCATATCTTCTACACCTGGGCATGCCTAGGCACACATGGGCACTCCTCAGACCACCTTGGGTCTCCTGGCCATATCTGGGCACTCCTGGGCACATCTGGTCTCACATGGGCACTGCTGGGCACGACTGGGCACTGCTGGGCACACCTGGGACCACCTTGACAGCCATGGGCCTATCTGGGCACATCTTGACTCACATGAGCTCATCTGGATACACTTGGGCATAGCTGGGCACAGCTGGGCTCACATGGGCCAATCTGGGCACACCTGGAAACTGCACGGCACCACTGGGACCGTCTTGGCACCCCTGCGCCTATCTGGGCATATCTTGGCTCTCGTCAGCTCATCTGGGTACACTTGGGCACACCTAGGTTCTCATGGGCACACCTGGGACCACCTTGGCACCCTTGGCCACAGCTCAGCACATCTGGACCCACATGGGCTCCCCTGAGCACACCCAAACACACATGGGTATACCTGGGCACACATGGCTGAACCTCAGACCACCTTGGCACCCCTGGCCATATCTGGGCACACCTGGCCTCACATGGGCTCACCTGGGCACGCTTGGGCCCAGCTGGGCACACCTGGGCTCACCTAGGCTTTCCTGGGCACACCTGGGCCACCCTGGGCACACCTGGGCTCACATGAGCTCATCTGGGCACTCTTGGGCTCAGCTGGGCTCACATGGGCTCCACTGGGCACTCCTAGCTGTGCCTGGGCATACCAGGGCACACATGGGCACACCTCATACCACATTGACACACCTGGGCATATCTGGGCACATCTTGGCTCACATGGGCCCATCTGGGAACATCCGAGTACGTCTGGGCGCACCGAAGCACACATGGGCATACCAGGGCATATCTGGGCACACATGGGCACACCTCATACCACATTGACACACCTGGCAATATCTGGGCACATCTGGATTCACATGGGGACATCTGGGTACACCCAAGCACACCTGGGCACACCTGGGCTCTCCTGCACACACCTGGGTCACCCTGGGCACACCTAAGCACACCTGGGCAGACATGGGCACTCCTCAGACTACCATGGCACCCATGGGCATATCTGGGTACATCTGGGCACTGCTGGGTGCACCTGGGACTACCTTGGCACCCCTGGGCGTATCTGGGCACATCTTGGCTCACATGGGCATATCTGGATACACTTGGACACACCTGGGCACACATGAGGTTTCATGGGCACATCTGGGCATAGCTGGCACACATGAGAACACACGGGCAAATCTCGACACACCTGAGCATATCTTCTACATCTGGGCATGCCTAGGCACACATGGGCACTCCTCAGACCACCTTGGGTCTCCTGGCCATATCTGGGCACTCCTGGGCACATCTGGTCTCACATGGGCACTGCTGGGCACCACTGGGCACTGCTGGTCACACCTGGGACCACCTTGGCACCCATGCGCCTATCTGGGCACATCTTGGCTCACATGGAGTCATCTGGATACACTTGGGCATACTTGGGCACAGCTGGGCTCACTCGGGCACTGCTGGGCACGACTGGGCACTGCTGGGCACAACTGGGACCACCTTGACAGCCATGGGCCTATCTGGGCACATCTTGGCTCACATGAGCTCATCTGGATACACTTGGGCATACCTGGGCACAGCTGGGCTCACATGGGCCAATCTGGGCACACCTGGAAACTGCACGGCACCACTGGGACCGTCTTGACACCCCTGCGCCTATCTGGGCATATCTTGGCTCTTGTCACCTCATCTGGGTACACTTGGGCACACCTAGGTTCTCATGGGCACACCTGGGACCACCTTGGCACCCTTGGCCACAGGTCAGCACATCTGGGCCCACATGGGCTCACCTGAGCACACCCAAACACATGTGGGCATAACTGGGTTGCACACATGGCTACACCTCAGACCACCTTGGCACCCCTGGCCATATCTGGGCACACCTGGGCTCACATGGGCTCATCTGGGCACGCTTGGGCCCAGCTGGGCACACCTGGGATCACATAGGCTCATCTGGGCCAATCTGGGCACATCTAGGCACTGCTGGGCACACCTGGGACCACCTTTGCCCACCTGGGCATATCTGGGCACATCTTGGCTCACATGGGCTCATCTGGATACACTTGGGCATACCTGGGCACAGCTGGGCTCACCTGGGCATATCTGGGCATTCCTGGGCACACCTGGGCTCTCCTCAGCACTCCTGGGCACACCTGTGAAATCCTCGGCCCGCCTGGGACTCTTTCGGAAACCCTCGGTGTGTCTGGGGGCTTCTTGGCTTACATGGGACCATCTGGGTATACCCAGGCACACCTGAGCACACCTCGACTCTCCTGGGCACACCTGGGCCACCCTGGGAACACCTAATCACACCTGGGCAGACATGGGCACTACTCAGACCACCTTGGCTCCCGTGGGAGCATCTGGGCACACCTGGGCTCACATGGGCCAATTTGGGCACATCTGGGCACTGCTGGGCACACCTGGGACCACCTTGGCACCCCTGGGCATATCTGGGCCTATCCTGGCACTTCTGGGCACAACTGGGACCACCTTGGCCCCCCTGGACAAATCCCAGCACATCTAGGCCCACATGAGCTCACCTGAGCACAACCAAACACACATGGGCATACCTGGGCACACATGCGTGCACCTCAGACCACCTTGGCACCCTTGGGCATATCTGGGCACATCTGGGCACTGCTGGGCACACCTCAAACCACCTTAGCACCCCTGGCCACAGCTCAGAACGTCTGGACCCACATGATCTCACCTGAGCACACCCAAACACACGTGGGCATACCTGGGCACACATGGCTGCACCTCAGACCACCTTGGCACCCCTGGCCATATCTGGGAACATCTTGGCTCACATGGGCATATCAGGGCACTCCTGGACACACCTGGGCTCTCTTCGGCACTCCTTAGCACACCTGGAAATTCCTCAGCACACTTGGGTCTCCCTTGGCACCCCTCAGCCTGTCTGGGCACATCTTGGCTTACATGGGATCATCTGGCTATACCCAGGCACACCTGAGCACACCTAGGCTTTCCTGGGCACACCTGGGCCACCCTGGGCACACCTGGGCTCACATGGGCTCATCTGGGCACGCTTGGGCTCAGCTGGGCTCACATGGGCTCCACTGGGCACTCCTAGCTGTGCCTGGGCATACCAGGGCACACATGGGCACACCTCATACCACATTGACACACCTGGGCATATCTGGGCACATCTTGGCTCACATGGGCCCATCTGGGAACATCCGAGTACACCTGGGCGCACCGAAGCACACATGGGCATACCAGGGCATATCTGGGCACACATGGGCACACCTCATACCACATTGACACACCTGGCAATATCTGGGCACATCTGGATTCACATGGGGACATCTGGGTACACCCAAGCACACCTGGGCACACCTGGGCTCTCCTGCACACACCTGGGTCACCCTGGGCACACCTAAGCACACCTGGGCAGACATGGGCACTCCTCAGACTACCATGGCACCCATGGGCATATCTGGGTACATCTGGGCACTGCTGGGCGCACCTGGGACTACCTTGGCACCCCTGGGTGTATCTGGGCACATCTTGGCTCACATGGGCATATCTGGATACACTTGGACACACCTGGGCACACATGAGGTTTCATGGGCACATCTGGGCATAGCTGGCACACATGAGAACACACGGGCAAATCTCGACACACCTGAGCATATCTTCTACATCTGGGCATGCCTAGGCACACATGGGCACTCCTCAGACCACCTTGGGTCTCCTGGCAATATCTGGGCACTCCTGGGCACATCTGGTCTCACATGGGCACTGCTGGGCACCACTGGGCACTGCTGGTCACACCTGGGACCACCTTGGCACCCATGCGCCTATCTGGGCACATCTTGGCTCACATGGAGTCATCTGGATACACTTGGGCATACTTGGGCACAGCTGGGCTCACTCGGGTACTGCTGGGCATGACTGGGCACTGCTGGGCACAACTGGGACCACCTTGACAGCCATGGGCCTATCTGGGCACATCTTGGCTCACATGAGCTCATCTGGATACACTTGGGCATAACTGGGCACAGCTGGGCTCACATGGGCCAATCTGGGCACACCTGGAAACTGCACGGCACCACTGGGACCGTCTTGGCACCCCTGCGCCTATCTGGGCATATCTTGGCTCTCGTCAGCTCATCTGGGTACACTTGGGCACACCTAGGTTCTCATGGGCACACTTGGGACCACCTTGGCACCCTTGGCCACAGCTCAGCACATCTGGACCCACATGGGCTCCCCTGAGCACACCTAAACACACACGGGTATACCTGGGCACACATGGTTGAACCTCAGACCACCTTGGCACCCCTGGCCATATCTGGGCACACCTGGGCTCACATGGGCTCATCTGGGCACGCTTGGGCCCAGCTGGGCACACCTGGGCTCACCTAGGCTTTCCTGGGCACACCTGGGCCACCCTGGGCACACCTGGGCTCACATGAGCTCATCTGGGCACTCTTGGGCTCAGCTGGGCTCACATGGGCTCCACTGGGCACTCCTAGCTGTGCCTGGGCATACCAGGGCACACATGGGCACACCTCATACCACATTGACACACCTGGGCATATCTGGGCACATCTTGGCTCACATGGGCCCATCTGGGAACATCCGAGTACGCCTGGGCGCACCGAAGCACACATGGGCATACCAAGGCATATCTGGGCACACATGGGCACACCTCATACCACATTGACACACCTGGCAATATCTGGGCACATCTGGATTCACATGGGGACATCTGGGTACACCCAAGCACACCTGGGCACACCTGGGCTCTCCTGCACACACCTGGGTCACCCTGGGCACACCTAAGCACACCTGGGCAGACATGGGCACTCCTCAGACTACCATGGCACCCATGGGCATATCTGGGTACATCTGGGCACTGCTGGGCGCACCTGGGACTACCTTGGCACCCCTGGGCGTATCTGGGCACATCTTGGCTCACATGGGCATATCTGGATACACTTGGACACACCTAAGCACACATGAGGTTTCATGGGCACATCTGGGCATAGCTGGCACACATGAGAACACACGGGCAAATCTCGACACACCTGAGCATATCTTCTACATCTGGGCATGCCTAGGCACACATGGGCACTCCTCAGACCACCTTGGGTCTCCTGGCCATATCTGGGCACTCCTGGGCACATCTGGTCTCACATGGGCACTGCTGGGCACCACTGGGCACTGCTGGTCACACCTGGGACCACCTTGGCACCCATGGGCCTATCTGGGCACATCTTGGCTCACATGGAGTCATCTGGATACACTTGGGCATACTTGGGCACAGCTGGGCTCATTCGGGCACTGCTGGGCACGACTGGGCACTGCTGGGCACAACTGGGACCACCTTGACAGCCATGGGCCTATCTGGGCACATCTTGGCTCACATGAGCTCATCTGGATACACTTGGGCATACCTGGGCACAGCTGGGCTCACATGGGCCAATCTGGGCACACCTGGAAACTGCACGGCACCACTGGGACCGTCTTGACACCCCTGCGCCTATCTGGGCATATCTTGGCTCTCGTCAGCTCATCTGGGTACACTTGGGCACACCTAGGTTCTCATGGGCACACCTGGGACCACCTTGGCACCCTTGGCCACAGGTCAGCACATCTGGGCCCACATGGGCTCACCTGAGCACACCCAAACACATGTGGGCATAAATGGGTTGCACACATGGCTACACCTCAGACCACCTTGGCACCCCTGGCCATATCTGGGCACACCTGGGCTCACATGGGCTCATCTGGGCACGCTTGGGCCCAGCTGGGCACACCTGGGATCACATAGGCTCATCTGGGCCAATCTGGGCACATCTAGGCACTGCTGGGCACACCTGGGACCACCTTTGCCCACCTGGGCATATCTGGGCACATCTTGGCTCACATGGGCTCATCTGGATACACTTGGGCATACCTGGGAACAGCTGAGCTCACATGGGCACTGCTAGGCACCACTGGGCACTGCTGGGCACAACTGGGACCTCCTTGGCACCCATGCGCCTATCTGGGCACATCTTGGCTCACATGGGCTCATCTGGATACACTTGGGCATACCTGGGCACACATGAGGTTTCATGGGCACATCTGGGCATAGCTGGCACACATGAGAACACACGGGCAAATCTCGACACACCTGAGCATATCTTCTACACCTGGGCATGCCTAGGCACACATGGGCACTCCTCAGACCACCTTGGGTCTCCTGGCCATATCTGGGCACTCCTGGGCACATCTGGTCTCACATGGGCACTGCTGGGCACGACTGGGCACTGCTGGGCACACCTGGGACCACCTTGACAGCCATGGGCCTATCTGGGCACATCTTGACTCACATGAGCTCATCTGGATACACTTGGGCATAGCTGGGCACAGCTGGGCTCACATGGGCCAATCTGGGCACACCTGGAAACTGCACGGCACCACTGGGACCGTCTTGGCACCCCTGCGCCTATCTGGGCATATCTTGGCTCTCGTCAGCTCATCTGGGTACACTTGGGCACACCTAGGTTCTCATGGGCACACCTGGGACCACCTTGGCACCCTTGGCCACAGCTCAGCACATCTGGACCCACATGGGCTCCCCTGAGCACACCCAAACACACATGGGTATACCTGGGCACACATGGCTGAACCTCAGACCACCTTGGCACCCCTGGCCATATCTGGGCACACCTGGCCTCACATGGGCTCACCTGGGCACGCTTGGGCCCAGCTGGGCACACCTGGGCTCACCTAGGCTTTCCTGGGCACACCTGGGCCACCCTGGGCACACCTGGGCTCACATGAGCTCATCTGGGCACTCTTGGGCTCAGCTGGGCTCACATGGGCTCCACTGGGCACTCCTAGCTGTGCCTGGGCATACCAGGGCACACATGGGCACACCTCATACCACATTGACACACCTGGGCATATCTGGGCACATCTTGGCTCACATGGGCCCATCTGGGAACATCCGAGTACGTCTGGGCGCACCGAAGCACACATGGGCATACCAGGGCATATCTGGGCACACATGGGCACACCTCATACCACATTGACACACCTGGCAATATCTGGGCACATCTGGATTCACATGGGGACATCTGGGTACACCCAAGCACACCTGGGCACACCTGGGCTCTCCTGCACACACCTGGGTCACCCTGGGCACACCTAAGCACACCTGGGCAGACATGGGCACTCCTCAGACTACCATGGCACCCATGGGCATATCTGGGTACATCTGGGCACTGCTGGGTGCACCTGGGACTACCTTGGCACCCCTGGGCGTATCTGGGCACATCTTGGCTCACATGGGCATATCTGGATACACTTGGACACACCTGGGCACACATGAGGTTTCATGGGCACATCTGGGCATAGCTGGCACACATGAGAACACACGGGCAAATCTCGACACACCTGAGCATATCTTCTACATCTGGGCATGCCTAGGCACACATGGGCACTCCTCAGACCACCTTGGGTCTCCTGGCCATATCTGGGCACTCCTGGGCACATCTGGTCTCACATGGGCACTGCTGGGCACCACTGGGCACTGCTGGTCACACCTGGGACCACCTTGGCACCCATGCGCCTATCTGGGCACATCTTGGCTCACATGGAGTCATCTGGATACACTTGGGCATACTTGGGCACAGCTGGGCTCACTCGGGCACTGCTGGGCACGACTGGGCACTGCTGGGCACAACTGGGACCACCTTGACAGCCATGGGCCTATCTGGGCACATCTTGGCTCACATGAGCTCATCTGGATACACTTGGGCATACCTGGGCACAGCTGGGCTCACATGGGCCAATCTGGGCACACCTGGAAACTGCACGGCACCACTGGGACCGTCTTGACACCCCTGCGCCTATCTGGGCATATCTTGGCTCTTGTCACCTCATCTGGGTACACTTGGGCACACCTAGGTTCTCATGGGCACACCTGGGACCACCTTGGCACCCTTGGCCACAGGTCAGCACATCTGGGCCCACATGGGCTCACCTGAGCACACCCAAACACATGTGGGCATAACTGGGTTGCACACATGGCTACACCTCAGACCACCTTGGCACCCCTGGCCATATCTGGGCACACCTGGGCTCACATGGGCTCATCTGGGCACGCTTGGGCCCAGCTGGGCACACCTGGGATCACATAGGCTCATCTGGGCCAATCTGGGCACATCTAGGCACTGCTGGGCACACCTGGGACCACCTTTGCCCACCTGGGCATATCTGGGCACATCTTGGCTCACATGGGCTCATCTGGATACACTTGGGCATACCTGGGCACAGCTGGGCTCACCTGGGCATATCTGGGCATTCCTGGGCACACCTGGGCTCTCCTCAGCACTCCTGGGCACACCTGTGAAATCCTCGGCCCGCCTGGGACTCTTTCGGAAACCCTCGGTGTGTCTGGGGGCTTCTTGGCTTACATGGGACCATCTGGGTATACCCAGGCACACCTGAGCACACCTCGACTCTCCTGGGCACACCTGGGCCACCCTGGGAACACCTAATCACACCTGGGCAGACATGGGCACTACTCAGACCACCTTGGCTCCCGTGGGAGCATCTGGGCACACCTGGGCTCACATGGGCCAATTTGGGCACATCTGGGCACTGCTGGGCACACCTGGGACCACCTTGGCACCCCTGGGCATATCTGGGCCTATCCTGGCACTTCTGGGCACAACTGGGACCACCTTGGCCCCCCTGGACAAATCCCAGCACATCTAGGCCCACATGAGCTCACCTGAGCACAACCAAACACACATGGGCATACCTGGGCACACATGCGTGCACCTCAGACCACCTTGGCACCCTTGGGCATATCTGGGCACATCTGGGCACTGCTGGGCACACCTCAAACCACCTTAGCACCCCTGGCCACAGCTCAGAACGTCTGGACCCACATGATCTCACCTGAGCACACCCAAACACACGTGGGCATACCTGGGCACACATGGCTGCACCTCAGACCACCTTGGCACCCCTGGCCATATCTGGGAACATCTTGGCTCACATGGGCATATCAGGGCACTCCTGGACACACCTGGGCTCTCTTCGGCACTCCTTAGCACACCTGGAAATTCCTCAGCACACTTGGGTCTCCCTTGGCACCCCTCAGCCTGTCTGGGCACATCTTGGCTTACATGGGATCATCTGGCTATACCCAGGCACACCTGAGCACACCTAGGCTTTCCTGGGCACACCTGGGCCACCCTGGGCACACCTGGGCTCACATGGGCTCATCTGGGCACGCTTGGGCTCAGCTGGGCTCACATGGGCTCCACTGGGCACTCCTAGCTGTGCCTGGGCATACCAGGGCACACATGGGCACACCTCATACCACATTGACACACCTGGGCATATCTGGGCACATCTTGGCTCACATGGGCCCATCTGGGAACATCCGAGTACACCTGGGCGCACCGAAGCACACATGGGCATACCAGGGCATATCTGGGCACACATGGGCACACCTCATACCACATTGACACACCTGGCAATATCTGGGCACATCTGGATTCACATGGGGACATCTGGGTACACCCAAGCACACCTGGGCACACCTGGGCTCTCCTGCACACACCTGGGTCACCCTGGGCACACCTAAGCACACCTGGGCAGACATGGGCACTCCTCAGACTACCATGGCACCCATGGGCATATCTGGGTACATCTGGGCACTGCTGGGCGCACCTGGGACTACCTTGGCACCCCTGGGTGTATCTGGGCACATCTTGGCTCACATGGGCATATCTGGATACACTTGGACACACCTGGGCACACATGAGGTTTCATGGGCACATCTGGGCATAGCTGGCACACATGAGAACACACGGGCAAATCTCGACACACCTGAGCATATCTTCTACATCTGGGCATGCCTAGGCACACATGGGCACTCCTCAGACCACCTTGGGTCTCCTGGCAATATCTGGGCACTCCTGGGCACATCTGGTCTCACATGGGCACTGCTGGGCACCACTGGGCACTGCTGGTCACACCTGGGACCACCTTGGCACCCATGCGCCTATCTGGGCACATCTTGGCTCACATGGAGTCATCTGGATACACTTGGGCATACTTGGGCACAGCTGGGCTCACTCGGGTACTGCTGGGCATGACTGGGCACTGCTGGGCACAACTGGGACCACCTTGACAGCCATGGGCCTATCTGGGCACATCTTGGCTCACATGAGCTCATCTGGATACACTTGGGCATAACTGGGCACAGCTGGGCTCACATGGGCCAATCTGGGCACACCTGGAAACTGCACGGCACCACTGGGACCGTCTTGGCACCCCTGCGCCTATCTGGGCATATCTTGGCTCTCGTCAGCTCATCTGGGTACACTTGGGCACACCTAGGTTCTCATGGGCACACTTGGGACCACCTTGGCACCCTTGGCCACAGCTCAGCACATCTGGACCCACATGGGCTCCCCTGAGCACACCTAAACACACACGGGTATACCTGGGCACACATGGTTGAACCTCAGACCACCTTGGCACCCCTGGCCATATCTGGGCACACCTGGGCTCACATGGGCTCATCTGGGCACGCTTGGGCCCAGCTGGGCACACCTGGGCTCACCTAGGCTTTCCTGGGCACACCTGGGCCACCCTGGGCACACCTGGGCTCACATGAGCTCATCTGGGCACTCTTGGGCTCAGCTGGGCTCACATGGGCTCCACTGGGCACTCCTAGCTGTGCCTGGGCATACCAGGGCACACATGGGCACACCTCATACCACATTGACACACCTGGGCATATCTGGGCACATCTTGGCTCACATGGGCCCATCTGGGAACATCCGAGTACGCCTGGGCGCACCGAAGCACACATGGGCATACCAAGGCATATCTGGGCACACATGGGCACACCTCATACCACATTGACACACCTGGCAATATCTGGGCACATCTGGATTCACATGGGGACATCTGGGTACACCCAAGCACACCTGGGCACACCTGGGCTCTCCTGCACACACCTGGGTCACCCTGGGCACACCTAAGCACACCTGGGCAGACATGGGCACTCCTCAGACTACCATGGCACCCATGGGCATATCTGGGTACATCTGGGCACTGCTGGGCGCACCTGGGACTACCTTGGCACCCCTGGGCGTATCTGGGCACATCTTGGCTCACATGGGCATATCTGGATACACTTGGACACACCTAAGCACACATGAGGTTTCATGGGCACATCTGGGCATAGCTGGCACACATGAGAACACACGGGCAAATCTCGACACACCTGAGCATATCTTCTACATCTGGGCATGCCTAGGCACACATGGGCACTCCTCAGACCACCTTGGGTCTCCTGGCCATATCTGGGCACTCCTGGGCACATCTGGTCTCACATGGGCACTGCTGGGCACGACTGGGCACTGCTGGGCACACCTGGGACCACCTTGGCACCCATGCGCCTATCTGGGCACATCTTGGCTCACATGGAGTCATCTGGATACACTTGGGCATACTTGGGCACAGCTGGGCTCACTCGGGCACTGCTGGGCACGACTGGGCACTGCTGGGCACAACTGGGACCACCTTGACAGCCATGGGCCTATCTGGGCACATCTTGGCTCACATGAGCTCATCTGGATACACTTGGGCATACCTGGGCACAGCTGGGCTCACATGGGCCAATCTGGGCACACCTGGAAACTGCACGGCACCACTGGGACCGTCTTGACACCCCTGCGCCTATCTGGGCATATCTTGGCTCTCGTCAGCTCATCTGGGTACACTTGGGCACACCTAGGTTCTCATGGGCACACCTGGGACCACCTTGGCACCCTTGGCCACAGGTCAGCACATCTGGGCCCACATGGGCTCACCTGAGCACACCCAAACACATGTGGGCATAACTGGGTTGCACACATGGCTACACCTCAGACCACCTTGGCACCTTTGGCCATATCTGGGCACACCTGGGCTCACATGGGCTCATCTGGGCACGCTTGGGCCCAGCTGGGCACACCTGGGATCACATAGGCTCATCTGGGCCAATCTGGGCACATCTAGGCACTGCTGGGCACACCTGGGACCACCTTTGCCCACCTGGGCATATCTGGGCACATCTTGGCTCACATGGGCTCATCTGGATACACTTGGGCATACCTGGGAACAGCTGAGCTCACATGGGCACTGCTAGGCACCACTGGGCACTGCAGGGCACAACTGGGACCTCCTTGGCACCCATGCGCCTATCTGGGCACATCTTGGCTCACATGGGCTCATCTGGATACACTTGGGCATACCTGGGCACAGCTGGGCTCACCTGGGCATATCTGGGCATTCCTGGGCACACCTGGGCTCTCCTCAGCACTCCTGGGCACACCTGTGAAATCCTCAGCCCGCCTGGGACTCTTTCGGAAACCCTCGGTGTGTCTGGGGGCTTCTTGGCTTACATGGGGCCATCTGGGTATACCCAGGCACACCTGAGCACACCTCGACTCTCCTAGGCACACCTGGGCCACCCTGGGAACACCAAAGCACACCTGGGCAGACATGGGCACTCCTCAGACCACCTTGGCTCCCGTGGGAGCATCTGGGCACACCTGGGCTCACATGGGCCAATTTGGGCACATCTGGGCACTGCTGGGCACACCTGGGACCACCTTGGCACCCCTGGGCATATCTGGGCCTATCCTGGCACTTCTGGGCACAACTGGGACCACCTTGGCCCCCCTGGACAAATCCCAGCACATCTAGGCCCACATGAGCTCACCTGAGCACAACCAAACACACATGGGCATACCTGGGCACACATGCGTGCACCTCAGACCACCTTGGCACCCTTGGGCATATCTGGGCACATCTGGGCACTGCTGGGCACACCTCAAACCACCTTAGCACCCCTGGCCACAGCTCAGAACGTCTGGGCCCACATGATCTCACCTGAGCACACCCAAACACACGTGGGCATACCTGGGCACACATGGCTGCACCTCAGACCACCTTGGCACCCCTGGCCATATCTGGGAACATCTTGGCTCACATGGGCATATCAGGGCACTCCTGGACACACCTGGGCTCTCTTCGGCACTCCTTAGCACACCTGGAAATTCCTAAGCACACTTGGGTCTCCCTTGGCACCCCTCGGCCTGTCTGGGCACATCTTGGCTTACATGGGATCATCTGGCTATACCCAGGCACACCTGAGCACACCTAGGCTTTCCTGGGCACACCTGGGCCACCCTGGGCACACCTGGGCTCACATGGGCTCATCTGGGCATGCTTGGGCTCAGCTGGGCTCACATGGGCTCCACTGGGCACTCCTAGCTGTGCCTGGGCATACCAGGGCACACATGGGCACACCTCATACCACATTGACACACCTGGGCATATCTGGGCACATCTTGGCTCACATGGGCCCATCTGGGAACATCTGTCTACACCTGGGCGCACCGAAGCACACATGGGCATACCAGGGCATATCTGGGCACACATGGGCACACCTCATACCACATTGACACACCTGGCAATATCTGGGCACATCTGGATTCACATGGGGACATCTGGGTACACCCAAGCACACCTGGGCACACCTGGGCTCTCCTGCACACACCTGGGTCACCCTGGGCACACCTAAGCACACCTGGGCAGACATGGGCACTCCTCAGACTACCATGGCACCCCTGGGCATATCTGGGCACATCTGGGCACTGCTGGGCGCACCTGAGACCACCTTGGCACCCCTGGGCATACCTGGGCACATCTTGGCTCACATGGGCATATCTGGATACACTTGGACACACCTGGGCACACATGAGGTTTCATGGGCACATCTGGGCATAGCTGGCACACATGAGAACACACGGGCAAATCTCGACACACCTGAGCATATCTTCTACACCTGGGCATGCCTAGGCACACATGGGCACTCCTCAGACCACCTTGGGTCTCCTGGCCATATCTGGGCACTCCTGGGCACATCTGGTCTCACATGGGCACTGCTGGGCACGACTGGGCACTGCTGGGCACACCTGGGACCACCTTGACAGCCATGGGCCTATCTGGGCACATCTTGACTCACATGAGCTCATCTGGATACACTTGGGCATAGCTGGGCACAGCTGGGCTCACATGGGCCAATCTGGGCACACCTGGAAACTGCACGGCACCACTGGGACCGTCTTGGCACCCCTGCGCCGATCTGGGCATATCTTTGCTCTCGTCAGCTCATCTGGGTACACTTGGGCACACCTAGGTTCTCATGGGCACACCTGGGACCACCTTGGCACCCTTGGCCACAGGTCAGCACATCTGGACCCACATGGGCTCCCCTGAGCACACCCAAACACACATGGGTATACCTGGGCACACATGGCTGAACCTCAGACCACCTTGGCACCCCTGGCCATATCTGGGCACACCTGGGCTCACATGGGCTCATCTGGGCACGCTTGGGCCCAGCTGGGCACACCTGGGCTCACCTAGGCTTTCCTGGGCACACCTGGGCCACCCTGGGCACACCTGGGCTCACATGAGCTCATCTGGGCACTCTTGGGCTCAGCTGGGCTCACATGGGCTCCACTGGGCACTCCTAGCTGTGCCTGGGCATACCAGGGCACACATAGGCACACCTCATATCACATTGACACACCTGGGCATATCTGGGCACATCTTGGCTCACATGGGCCCATCTGGGAACATCCGAGTACACCTGGGCGCACCGAAGCACACATGGGCATACCAGGGCATATCTGGGCACACATGGGCACACCTCATACCACATTGACACACCTGGCAATATCTGGGCACATCTGGATTCACATGGGGACATCTGGGTACACCCAAGCACACCTGGGCACACCTGGGCTCTCCTGCACACACCTGGGTCACCCTGGGCACACCTAAGCACACCTGGGCAGACATGGGCACTCCTCAGACTACCATGGCACCCATGGGCATATCTGGGTACATCTGGGCACTGCTGGGCGCACCTGGGACTACCTTGGCACCCCTGGGCGTATCTGGGCACATCTTGGCTCACATGGGCATATCTGGATACACTTGGACACACCTGGGCACACATGAGGTTTCATGGGCACATCTGGGCATAGCTGGCACACATGAGAACACACGGGCAAATCTCGACACACCTGAGCATATCTTCTACATCTGGGCATGCCTAGGCACACATGGGCACTCCTCAGACCACCTTGGGTCTCCTGGCCATATCTGGGCACTCCTGGGCACATCTGGTCTCACATGGGCACTGCTGGGCACCACTGGGCACTGCTGGTCACACCTGGGACCACCTTGGCACCCATGCGCCTATCTGGGCACATCTTGGCTCACATGGAGTCATCTGGATACACTTGGGCATACTTGGGCACAGCTGGGCTCACTCGGGCACTGCTGGGCACGACTGGGCACTGCTGGGCACAACTGGGACCACCTTGACAGCCATGGGCCTATCTGGGCACATCTTGGCTCACATGAGCTCATCTGGATACACTTGGGCATACCTGGGCACAGCTGGGCTCACATGGGCCAATCTGGGCACACCTGGAAACTGCACGGCACCACTGGGACCGTCTTGACACCCCTGCGCCTATCTGGGCATATCTTGGCTCTTGTCACCTCATCTGGGTACACTTGGGCACACCTAGGTTCTCATGGGCACACCTGGGATCACCTTGGCACCCTTGGCCACAGGTCAGCACATCTGGGCCCACATGGGCTCACCTGAGCACACCCAAACACATGTGGGCATAACTGGGTTGCACACATGGCTACACCTCAGACCACCTTGGCACCCCTGGCCATATCTGGGCACACCTGGGCTCACATGGGCTCATCTGGGCACGCTTGGGCCCAGCTGGGCACACCTGGGATCACATAGGCTCATCTGGGCCAATCTGGGCACATCTAGGCACTGCTGGGCACACCTGGGACCACCTTTGCCCACCTGGGCATATCTGGGCACATCTTGGCTCACATGGGCTCATCTGGATACACTTGGGCATACCTGGGCACAGCTGGGCTCACCTGGGCATATCTGGGCATTCCTGGGCACACCTGGGCTCTCCTCAGCACTCCTGGGCACACCTGTGAAATCCTCGGCCCGCCTGGGACTCTTTCGGAAACCCTCGGTGTGTCTGGGGGCTTCTTGGCTTACATGGGACCATCTGGGTATACCCAGGCACACCTGAGCACACCTCGACTCTCCTGGGCACACCTGGGCCACCCTGGGAACACCTAATCACACCTGGGCAGACATGGGCACTACTCAGACCACCTTGGCTCCCGTGGGAGCATCTGGGCACACCTGGGCTCACATGGGCCAATTTGGGCACATCTGGGCACTGCTGGGCACACCTGGGACCACCTTGGCACCCCTGGGCATATCTGGGCCTATCCTGGCACTTCTGGGCACAACTGGGACCACCTTGGCCCCCCTGGACAAATCCCAGCACATCTAGGCCCACATGAGCTCACCTGAGCACAACCAAACACACATGGGCATACCTGGGCACACATGCGTGCACCTCAGACCACCTTGGCACCCTTGGGCATATCTGGGCACATCTGGGCACTGCTGGGCACACCTCAAACCACCTTAGCACCCCTGGCCACAGCTCAGAACGTCTGGACCCACATGATCTCACCTGAGCACACCCAAACACACGTGGGCATACCTGGGCACACATGGCTGCACCTCAGACCACCTTGGCACCCCTGGCCATATCTGGGAACATCTTGGCTCACATGGGCATATCAGGGCACTCCTGGACACACCTGGGCTCTCTTCGGCACTCCTTAGCACACCTGGAAATTCCTCAGCACACTTGGGTCTCCCTTGGCACCCCTCGGCCTGTCTGGGCACATCTTGGCTTACATGGGATCATCTGGCTATACCCAGGCACACCTGAGCACACCTAGGCTTTCCTGGGCACACCTGGGCCACCCTGGGCACACCTGGGCTCACATGGGCTCATCTGGGCACGCTTGGGCTCAGCTGGGCTCACATGGGCTCCACTGGGCACTCCTAGCTGTGCCTGGGCATACCAGGGCACACATGGGCACACCTCATACCACATTGACACACCTGGGCATATCTGGGCACATCTTGGCTCACATGGGCCCATCTGGGAACATCCGAGTACACCTGGGCGCACCGAAGCACACATGGGCATACCAGGGCATATCTGGGCACACATGGGCACACCTCATACCACATTGACACACCTGGCAATATCTGGGCACATCTGGATTCACATGGGGACATCTGGGTACACCCAAGCACACCTGGGCACACCTGGGCTCTCCTGCACACACCTGGGTCACCCTGGGCACACCTAAGCACACCTGGGCAGACATGGGCACTCCTCAGACTACCATGGCACCCATGGGCATATCTGGGTACATCTGGGCACTGCTGGGCGCACCTGGGACTACCTTGGCACCCCTGGGTGTATCTGGGCACATCTTGGCTCACATGGGCATATCTGGATACACTTGGACACACCTGGGCACACATGAGGTTTCATGGGCACATCTGGGCATAGCTGGCACACATGAGAACACACGGGCAAATCTCGACACACCTGAGCATATCTTCTACATCTGGGCATGCCTAGGCACACATGGGCACTCCTCAGACCACCTTGGGTCTCCTGGCAATATCTGGGCACTCCTGGGCACATCTGGTCTCACATGGGCACTGCTGGGCACCACTGGGCACTGCTGGTCACACCTGGGACCACCTTGGCACCCATGCGCCTATCTGGGCACATCTTGGCTCACATGGAGTCATCTGGATACACTTGGGCATACTTGGGCACAGCTGGGCTCACTCGGGTACTGCTGGGCATGACTGGGCACTGCTGGGCACAACTGGGACCACCTTGACAGCCATGGGCCTATCTGGGCACATCTTGGCTCACATGAGCTCATCTGGATACACTTGGGCATAACTGGGCACAGCTGGGCTCACATGGGCCAATCTGGGCACACCTGGAAACTGCACGGCACCACTGGGACCGTCTTGGCACCCCTGCGCCTATCTGGGCATATCTTGGCTCTCGTCAGCTCATCTGGGTACACTTGGGCACACCTAGGTTCTCATGGGCACACTTGGGACCACCTTGGCACCCTTGGCCACAGCTCAGCACATCTGGACCCACATGGGCTCCCCTGAGCACACCTAAACACACACGGGTATACCTGGGCACACATGGTTGAACCTCAGACCACCTTGGCACCCCTGGCCATATCTGGGCACACCTGGGCTCACATGGGCTCATCTGGGCACGCTTGGGCCCAGCTGGGCCCACCTGGGCTCACCTAGGCTTTCCTGGGCACACCTGGGCCACCCTGGGCACACCTGGGCTCACATGAGCTCATCTGGGCACGCTTGGGCTCAGCTGGGCTCACATGGGCTCCACTGGGCACTCCTAGCTGTGCCTGGGCATACCAGGGCACACATGGGCACACCTCATACCACATTGACACACCTGGGCATATCTGGGCACATCTTGGCTCACATGGGCCCATCTGGGAACATCCGAGTACGCCTGGGCGCACCGAAGCACACATGGGCATACCAAGGCATATCTGGGCACACATGGGCACACCTCATACCACATTGACACACCTGGCAATATCTGGGCACATCTGGATTCACATGGGGACATCTGGGTACACCCAAGCACACCTGGGCACACCTGGGCTCTCCTGCACACACCTGGGTCACCCTGGGCACACCTAAGCACACCTGGGCAGACATGGGCACTCCTCAGACTACCATGGCACCCATGGGCATATCTGGGTACATCTGGGCACTGCTGGGCGCACCTGGGACTACCTTGGCACCCCTGGGCGTATCTGGGCACATCTTGGCTCACATGGGCATATCTGGATACACTTGGACACACCTAAGCACACATGAGGTTTCATGGGCACATCTGGGCATAGCTGGCACACATGAGAACACACGGGCAAATCTCGACACACCTGAGCATATCTTCTACATCTGGGCATGCCTAGGCACACATGGGCACTCCTCAGACCACCTTGGGTCTCCTGGCCATATCTGGGCACTCCTGGGCACATCTGGTCTCACATGGGCACTGCTGGGCACGACTGGGCACTGCTGGGCACACCTGGGACCACCTTGGCACCCATGCGCCTATCTGGGCACATCTTGGCTCACATGGAGTCATCTGGATACACTTGGGCATACTTGGGCACAGCTGGGCTCACTCGGGCACTGCTGGGCACGACTGGGCACTGCTGGGCACAACTGGGACCACCTTGACAGCCATGGGCCTATCTGGGCACATCTTGGCTCACATGAGCTCATCTGGATACACTTGGGCATACCTGGGCACAGCTGGGCTCACATGGGCCAATCTGGGCACACCTGGAAACTGCACGGCACCACTGGGACCGTCTTGACACCCCTGCGCCTATCTGGGCATATCTTGGCTCTCGTCAGCTCATCTGGGTACACTTGGGCACACCTAGGTTCTCATGGGCACACCTGGGACCACCTTGGCACCCTTGGCCACAGGTCAGCACATCTGGGCCCACATGGGCTCACCTGAGCACACCCAAACACATGTGGGCATAACTGGGTTGCACACATGGCTACACCTCAGACCACCTTGGCACCTTTGGCCATATCTGGGCACACCTGGGCTCACATGGGCTCATCTGGGCACGCTTGGGCCCAGCTGGGCACACCTGGGATCACATAGGCTCATCTGGGCCAATCTGGGCACATCTAGGCACTGCTGGGCACACCTGGGACCACCTTTGCCCACCTGGGCATATCTGGGCACATCTTGGCTCACATGGGCTCATCTGGATACACTTGGGCATACCTGGGAACAGCTGAGCTCACATGGGCACTGCTAGGCACCACTGGGCACTGCAGGGCACAACTGGGACCTCCTTGGCACCCATGCGCCTATCTGGGCACATCTTGGCTCACATGGGCTCATCTGGATACACTTGGGCATACCTGGGCACAGCTGGGCTCACCTGGGCATATCTGGGCATTCCTGGGCACACCTGGGCTCTCCTCAGCACTCCTGGGCACACCTGTGAAATCCTCAGCCCGCCTGGGACTCTTTCGGAAACCCTCGGTGTGTCTGGGGGCTTCTTGGCTTACATGGGGCCATCTGGGTATACCCAGGCACACCTGAGCACACCTCGACTCTCCTAGGCACACCTGGGCCACCCTGGGAACACCAAAGCACACCTGGGCAGACATGGGCACTCCTCAGACCACCTTGGCTCCCGTGGGAGCATCTGGGCACACCTGGGCTCACATGGGCCAATTTGGGCACATCTGGGCACTGCTGGGCACACCTGGAACCACCTTGGCACCCCTGGGCATATCTGGGCCTATCCTGGCACTTCTGGGCACAACTGGGACCACCTTGGCCCCCCTGGACAAATCCCAGCACATCTAGGCCCACATGAGCTCACCTGAGCACAACCAAACACACATGGGCATACCTGGGCACACATGCGTGCACCTCAGACCACCTTGGCACCCTTGGGCATATCTGGGCACATCTGGGCACTGCTGGGCACACCTCAAACCACCTTAGCACCCCTGGCCACAGCTCAGAACGTCTGGGCCCACATGATCTCACCTGAGCACACCCAAACACACGTGGGCATACCTGGGCACACATGGCTGCACCTCAGACCACCTTGGCACCCCTGGCCATATCTGGGAACATCTTGGCTCACATGGGCATATCAGGGCACTCCTGGACACACCTGGGCTCTCTTCGGCACTCCTTAGCACACCTGGAAATTCCTAAGCACACTTGGGTCTCCCTTGGCACCCCTCGGCCTGTCTGGGCACATCTTGGCTTACATGGGATCATCTGGCTATACCCAGGCACACCTGAGCACACCTAGGCTTTCCTGGGCACACCTGGGCCACCCTGGGCACACCTGGGCTCACATGGGCTCATCTGGGCATGCTTGGGCTCAGCTGGGCTCACATGGGCTCCACTGGGCACTCCTAGCTGTGCCTGGGCATACCAGGGCACACATGGGCACACCTCATACCACATTGACACACCTGGGCATATCTGGGCACATCTTGGCTCACATGGGCCCATCTGGGAACATCTGTCTACACCTGGGCGCACCGAAGCACACATGGGCATACCAGGGCATATCTGGGCACACATGGGCACACCTCATACCACATTGACACACCTGGCAATATCTGGGCACATCTGGATTCACATGGGGACATCTGGGTACACCCAAGCACACCTGGGCACACCTGGGCTCTCCTGCACACACCTGGGTCACCCTGGGCACACCTAAGCACACCTGGGCAGACATGGGCACTCCTCAGACTACCATGGCACCCCTGGGCATATCTGGGCACATCTGGGCACTGCTGGGCGCACCTGAGACCACCTTGGCACCCCTGGGCATACCTGGGCACATCTTGGCTCACATGGGCATATCTGGATACACTTGGACACACCTGGGCACACATGAGGTTTCATGGGCACATCTGGGCATAGCTGGCACACATGAGAACACACGGGCAAATCTCGACACACCTGAGCATATCTTCTACATCTGGGCATGCCTAGGCACACATGGGCACTCCTCAGACCACCTTGGGTCTCCTGGCCATATCTGGGCACTCCTGGGCACATCTGGTCTCACATGGGCACTGCTGGGCACGACTGGGCACTGCTGGGCACACCTGGGACCACCTTGACAGCCATGGGCCTATCTGGGCACATCTTGACTCACATGAGCTCATCTGGATACACTTGGGCATAGCTGGGCACAGCTGGGCTCACATGGGCCAATCTGGGCACACCTGGAAACTGCACGGCACCACTGGGACCGTCTTGGCACCCCTGCGCCGATCTGGGCATATCTTTGCTCTCGTCAGCTCATCTGGGTACACTTGGGCACACCTAGGTTCTCATGGGCACACCTGGGACCACCTTGGCACCCTTGGCCACAGCTCAGCACATCTGGACCCACATGGGCTCCCCTGAGCACACCCAAACACACATGGGTATACCTGGGCACACATGGCTGAACCTCAGACCACCTTGGCACCCCTGGCCATATCTGGGCACACCTGGGCTCACATGGGCTCATCTGGGCACGCTTGGGCCCAGCTGGGCACACCTGGGCTCACCTAGGCTTTCCTGGGCACACCTGGGCCACCCTGGGCACACCTGGGCTCACATGAGCTCATCTGGGCACTCTTGGGCTCAGCTGGGCTCACATGGGCTCCACTGGGCACTCCTAGCTGTGCCTGGGCATACCAGGGCACACATGGGCACACCTCATATCACATTGACACACCTGGGCATATCTGGGCACATCTTGGCTCACATGGGCCCATCTGGGAACATCCGAGTACACCTGGGCGCACCGAAGCACACATGGGCATACCAGGGCATATCTGGGCACACATGGGCACACCTCATACCACATTGACACACCTGGCAATATCTGGGCACATCTGGATTCACATGGGGACATCTGGGTACACCCAAGCACACCTGGGCACACCTGGGCTCTCCTGCACACACCTGGGTCACCCTGGGCACACCTAAGCACACCTGGGCAGACATGGGCACTCCTCAGACTACCATGGCACCCATGGGCATATCTGGGTACATCTGGGCACTGCTGGGCGCACCTGGGACTACCTTGGCACCCCTGGGCGTATCTGGGCACATCTTGGCTCACACGGGCATATCTGGATACACTTGGACACACCTGGGCACACATGAGGTTTCATGGGCACATCTGGGCATAGCTGGCACACATGAGAACACACGGGCAAATCTCGACACACCTGAGCATATCTTCTACATCTGGGCATGCCTAGGCACACATGGGCACTCCTCAGACCACCTTGGGTCTCCTGGCCATATCTGGGCACTCCTGGGCACATCTGGTCTCACATGGGCACTGCTGGGCACCACTGGGCACTGCTGGTCACACCTGGGACCACCTTGGCACCCATGCGCCTATCTGGGCACATCTTGGCTCACATGGAGTCATCTGGATACACTTGGGCATACTTGGGCACAGCTGGGCTCACTCGGGCACTGCTGGGCACAACTGGGACCACCTTGACAGCCATGGGCCTATCTGGGTACATCTTGGCTCACATGAGCTCATCTGGATACACTTGGGCATAACTGGGCACAGCTGGGCACACCTGGAAACTGCACGGCACCACTGGGACCGTCTTGGCACCCCTGCGCCTATCTGGGCATATCTTGGCTCTCGTCAGCTCATCTGGGTACACTTGGGCACACCTAGGTTCTCATGGGCACACCTGGGACCACGTTGGCACCCTTGGCCACAGGTCAGCACATCTGGGCCCACATGGGCTCACCTGAGCACACCCAAACACATGTGGGCATAACTGGGTTGCACACATGGCTGAACCTCAGACCACCTTGGCACCCCTGGCCATATCTGGGCACACCTGGGCTCACATGGGCTCATCTGGGCACGCTTGGGCCCAGCTGGGCACACCTGGGATCACATAGGCTCATCTGGGCCAATCTGGGCACATCTAGGCACTGCTGGGCACACCTGGGACCACCTTTGCCCACCTGGGCATATCTGGGCACATCTTGGCTCACATGGGCTCATCTGGATACACTTGGGCATACCTGGGAACAGCTGAGCTCACATGGGCACTGCTAGGCACCACTGGGCACTGCTGGGCACAACTGGGACCTCCTTGGCACCCATGCGCCTATCTGGGCACATCTTGGCTCACATGGGCTCATCTGGATACACTTGGGCATACCTGGGCACACATGAGGTTTCATGGGCACATCTGGGCATAGCTGGCACACATGAGAACACACGGGCAAATCTCGACACACCTGAGCATATCTTCTACACCTGGGCATGCCTAGGCACACATGGGCACTCCTCAGACCACCTTGGGTCTCCTGGCCATATCTGGGCACTCCTGGGCACATCTGGTCTCACATGGGCACTGCTGGGCACCACTGGGCACTGCTGGTCACACCTGGGACCACCTTGGCACCCATGGGCCTATCTGGGCACATCTTGGCTCACATGGAGTCATCTGGATACACTTGGGCATACTTGGGCACAGCTGGGCTCATTCGGGCACTGCTGGGCACGACTGGGCACTGCTGGGCACAACTGGGACCACCTTGACAGCCATGGGCCTATCTGGGCACATCTTGGCTCACATGAGCTCATCTGGATACACTTGGGCATACCTGGGCACAGCTGGGCTCACATGGGCCAATCTGGGCACACCTGGAAACTGCACGGCACCACTGGGACCGTCTTGACACCCCTGCGCCTATCTGGGCATATCTTGGCTCTCGTCAGCTCATCTGGGTACACTTGGGCACACCTAGGTTCTCATGGGCACACCTGGGACCACCTTGGCACCCTTGGCCACAGGTCAGCACATCTGGGCCCACATGGGCTCACCTGAGCACACCCAAACACATGTGGGCATAAATGGGTTGCACACATGGCTACACCTCAGACCACCTTGGCACCCCTGGCCATATCTGGGCACACCTGGGCTCACATGGGCTCATCTGGGCACGCTTGGGCCCAGCTGGGCACACCTGGGATCACATAGGCTCATCTGGGCCAATCTGGGCACATCTAGGCACTGCTGGGCACACCTGGGACCACCTTTGCCCACCTGGGCATATCTGGGCACATCTTGGCTCACATGGGCTCATCTGGATACACTTGGGCATACCTGGGAACAGCTGAGCTCACATGGGCACTGCTAGGCACCACTGGGCACTGCTGGGCACAACTGGGACCTCCTTGGCACCCATGCGCCTATCTGGGCACATCTTGGCTCACATGGGCTCATCTGGATACACTTGGGCATACCTGGGCACACATGAGGTTTCATGGGCACATCTGGGCATAGCTGGCACACATGAGAACACACGGGCAAATCTCGACACACCTGAGCATATCTTCTACACCTGGGCATGCCTAGGCACACATGGGCACTCCTCAGACCACCTTGGGTCTCCTGGCCATATCTGGGCACTCCTGGGCACATCTGGTCTCACATGGGCACTGCTGGGCACGACTGGGCACTGCTGGGCACACCTGGGACCACCTTGACAGCCATGGGCCTATCTGGGCACATCTTGACTCACATGAGCTCATCTGGATACACTTGGGCATAGCTGGGCACAGCTGGGCTCACATGGGCCAATCTGGGCACACCTGGAAACTGCACGGCACCACTGGGACCGTCTTGGCACCCCTGCGCCTATCTGGGCATATCTTGGCTCTCGTCAGCTCATCTGGGTACACTTGGGCACACCTAGGTTCTCATGGGCACACCTGGGACCACCTTGGCACCCTTGGCCACAGCTCAGCACATCTGGACCCACATGGGCTCCCCTGAGCACACCCAAACACGCATGGGTATACCTGGGCACACATGGCTGAACCTCAGACCACCTTGGCACCCCTGGCCATATCTGGGCACACCTGGCCTCACATGGGCTCACCTGGGCACGCTTGGGCCCAGCTGGGCACACCTGGGCTCACCTAGGCTTTCCTGGGCACACCTGGGCCACCCTGGGCACACCTGGGCTCACATGAGCTCATCTGGGCACTCTTGGGCTCAGCTGGGCTCACATGGGCTCCACTGGGCACTCCTAGCTGTGCCTGGGCATACCAGGGCACACATGGGCACACCTCATACCACATTGACACACCTGGGCATATCTGGGCACATCTTGGCTCACATGGGCCCATCTGGGAACATCCGAGTACGTCTGGGCGCACCGAAGCACACATGGGCATACCAGGGCATATCTGGGCACACATGGGCACACCTCATACCACATTGACACACCTGGCAATATCTGGGCACATCTGGATTCACATGGGGACATCTGGGTACACCCAAGCACACCTGGGCACACCTGGGCTCTCCTGCACACACCTGGGTCACCCTGGGCACACCTAAGCACACCTGGGCAGACATGGGCACTCCTCAGACTACCATGGCACCCATGGGCATATCTGGGTACATCTGGGCACTGCTGGGTGCACCTGGGACTACCTTGGCACCCCTGGGCGTATCTGGGCACATCTTGGCTCACATGGGCATATCTGGATACACTTGGACACACCTGGGCACACATGAGGTTTCATGGGCACATCTGGGCATAGCTGGCACACATGAGAACACACGGGCAAATCTCGACACACCTGAGCATATCTTCTACATCTGGGCATGCCTAGGCACACATGGGCACTCCTCAGACCACCTTGGGTCTCCTGGCCATATCTGGGCACTCCTGGGCACATCTGGTCTCACATGGGCACTGCTGGGCACCACTGGGCACTGCTGGTCACACCTGGGACCACCTTGGCACCCATGCGCCTATCTGGGCACATCTTGGCTCACATGGAGTCATCTGGATACACTTGGGCATACTTGGGCACAGCTGGGCTCACTCGGGCACTGCTGGGCACGACTGGGCACTGCTGGGCACAACTGGGACCACCTTGACAGCCATGGGCCTATCTGGGCACATCTTGGCTCACATGAGCTCATCTGGATACACTTGGGCATACCTGGGCACAGCTGGGCTCACATGGGCCAATCTGGGCACACCTGGAAACTGCACGGCACCACTGGGACCGTCTTGACACCCCTGCGCCTATCTGGGCATATCTTGGCTCTTGTCACCTCATCTGGGTACACTTGGGCACACCTAGGTTCTCATGGGCACACCTGGGACCACCTTGGCACCCTTGGCCACAGGTCAGCACATCTGGGCCCACATGGGCTCACCTGAGCACACCCAAACACATGTGGGCATAACTGGGTTGCACACATGGCTACACCTCAGACCACCTTGGCACCCCTGGCCATATCTGGGCACACCTGGGCTCACATGGGCTCATCTGGGCACGCTTGGGCCCAGCTGGGCACACCTGGGATCACATAGGCTCATCTGGGCCAATCTGGGCACATCTAGGCACTGCTGGGCACACCTGGGACCACCTTTGCCCACCTGGGCATATCTGGGCACATCTTGGCTCACATGGGCTCATCTGGATACACTTGGGCATACCTGGGCACAGCTGGGCTCACCTGGGCATATCTGGGCATTCCTGGGCACACCTGGGCTCTCCTCAGCACTCCTGGGCACACCTGTGAAATCCTCGGCCCGCCTGGGACTCTTTCGGAAACCCTCGGTGTGTCTGGGGGCTTCTTGGCTTACATGGGACCATCTGGGTATACCCAGGCACACCTGAGCACACCTCGACTCTCCTGGGCACACCTGGGCCACCCTGGGAACACCTAATCACACCTGGGCAGACATGGGCACTACTCAGACCACCTTGGCTCCCGTGGGAGCATCTGGGCACACCTGGGCTCACATGGGCCAATTTGGGCACATCTGGGCACTGCTGGGCACACCTGGGACCACCTTGGCACCCCTGGGCATATCTGGGCCTATCCTGGCACTTCTGGGCACAACTGGGACCACCTTGGCCCCCCTGGACAAATCCCAGCACATCTAGGCCCACATGAGCTCACCTGAGCACAACCAAACACACATGGGCATACCTGGGCACACATGCGTGCACCTCAGACCACCTTGGCACCCTTGGGCATATCTGGGCACATCTGGGCACTGCTGGGCACACCTCAAACCACCTTAGCACCCCTGGCCACAGCTCAGAACGTCTGGACCCACATGATCTCACCTGAGCACACCCAAACACACGTGGGCATACCTGGGCACACATGGCTGCACCTCAGACCACCTTGGCACCCCTGGCCATATCTGGGAACATCTTGGCTCACATGGGCATATCAGGGCACTCCTGGACACACCTGGGCTCTCTTCGGCACTCCTTAGCACACCTGGAAATTCCTCAGCACACTTGGGTCTCCCTTGGCACCCCTCGGCCTGTCTGGGCACATCTTGGCTTACATGGGATCATCTGGCTATACCCAGGCACACCTGAGCACACCTAGGCTTTCCTGGGCACACCTGGGCCACCCTGGGCACACCTGGGCTCACATGGGCTCATCTGGGCACGCTTGGGCTCAGCTGGGCTCACATGGGCTCCACTGGGCACTCCTAGCTGTGCCTGGGCATACCAGGGCACACATGGGCACACCTCATACCACATTGACACACCTGGGCATATCTGGGCACATCTTGGCTCACATGGGCCCATCTGGGAACATCCGAGTACACCTGGGCGCACCGAAGCACACATGGGCATACCAGGGCATATCTGGGCACACATGGGCACACCTCATACCACATTGACACACCTGGCAATATCTGGGCACATCTGGATTCACATGGGGACATCTGGGTACACCCAAGCACACCTGGGCACACCTGGGCTCTCCTGCACACACCTGGGTCACCCTGGGCACACCTAAGCACACCTGGGCAGACATGGGCACTCCTCAGACTACCATGGCACCCATGGGCATATCAGGGTACATCTGGGCACTGCTGGGCGCACCTGGGACTACCTTGGCACCCCTGGGTGTATCTGGGCACATCTTGGCTCACATGGGCATATCTGGATACACTTGGACACACCTGGGCACACATGAGGTTTCATGGGCACATCTGGGCATAGCTGGCACACATGAGAACACACGGGCAAATCTCGACACACCTGAGCATATCTTCTACATCTGGGCATGCCTAGGCACACATGGGCACTCCTCAGACCACCTTGGGTCTCCTGGCAATATCTGGGCACTCCTGGGCACATCTGGTCTCACATGGGCACTGCTGGGCACCACTGGGCACTGCTGGTCACACCTGGGACCACCTTGGCACCCATGCGCCTATCTGGGCACATCTTGGCTCACATGGAGTCATCTGGATACACTTGGGCATACTTGGGCACAGCTGGGCTCACTCGGGTACTGCTGGGCATGACTGGGCACTGCTGGGCACAACTGGGACCACCTTGACAGCCATGGGCCTATCTGGGCACATCTTGGCTCACATGAGCTCATCTGGATACACTTGGGCATAACTGGGCACAGCTGGGCTCACATGGGCCAATCTGGGCACACCTGGAAACTGCACGGCACCACTGGGACCGTCTTGGCACCCCTGCGCCTATCTGGGCATATCTTGGCTCTCGTCAGCTCATCTGGGTACACTTGGGCACACCTAGGTTCTCATGGGCACACTTGGGACCACCTTGGCACCCTTGGCCACAGCTCAGCACATCTGGACCCACATGGGCTCCCCTGAGCACACCTAAACACACACGGGTATACCTGGGCACACATGGTTGAACCTCAGACCACCTTGGCACCCCTGGCCATATCTGGGCACACCTGGGCTCACATGGGCTCATCTGGGCACGCTTGGGCCCAGCTGGGCCCACCTGGGCTCACCTAGGCTTTCCTGGGCACACCTGGGCCACCCTGGGCACACCTGGGCTCACATGAGCTCATCTGGGCACTCTTGGGCTCAGCTGGGCTCACATGGGCTCCACTGGGCACTCCTAGCTGTGCCTGGGCATACCAGGGCACACATGGGCACACCTCATACCACATTGACACACCTGGGCATATCTGGGCACATCTTGGCTCACATGGGCCCATCTGGGAACATCCGAGTACGCCTGGGCGCACCGAAGCACACATGGGCATACCAAGGCATATCTGGGCACACATGGGCACACCTCATACCACATTGACACACCTGGCAATATCTGGGCACATCTGGATTCACATGGGGACATCTGGGTACACCCAAGCACACCTGGGCACACCTGGGCTCTCCTGCACACACCTGGGTCACCCTGGGCACACCTAAGCACACCTGGGCAGACATGGGCACTCCTCAGACTACCATGGCACCCATGGGCATATCTGGGTACATCTGGGCACTGCTGGGCGCACCTGGGACTACCTTGGCACCCCTGGGCGTATCTGGGCACATCTTGGCTCACATGGGCATATCTGGATACACTTGGACACACCTAAGCACACATGAGGTTTCATGGGCACATCTGGGCATAGCTGGCACACATGAGAACACACGGGCAAATCTCGACACACCTGAGCATATCTTCTACATCTGGGCATGCCTAGGCACACATGGGCACTCCTCAGACCACCTTGGGTCTCCTGGCCATATCTGGGCACTCCTGGGCACATCTGGTCTCACATGGGCACTGCTGGGCACGACTGGGCACTGCTGGGCACACCTGGGACCACCTTGGCACCCATGCGCCTATCTGGGCACATCTTGGCTCACATGGAGTCATCTGGATACACTTGGGCATACTTGGGCACAGCTGGGCTCACTCGGGCACTGCTGGGCACGACTGGGCACTGCTGGGCACAACTGGGACCACCTTGACAGCCATGGGCCTATCTGGGCACATCTTGGCTCACATGAGCTCATCTGGATACACTTGGGCATACCTGGGCACAGCTGGGCTCACATGGGCCAATCTGGGCACACCTGGAAACTGCACGGCACCACTGGGACTGTCTTGACACCCCTGCGCCTATCTGGGCATATCTTGGCTCTCGTCAGCTCATCTGGGTACACTTGGGCACACCTAGGTTCTCATGGGCACACCTGGGACCACCTTGGCACCCTTGGCCACAGGTCAGCACATCTGGGCCCACATGGGCTCACCTGAGCACACCCAAACACATGTGGGCATAACTGGGTTGCACACATGGCTACACCTCAGACCACCTTGGCACCTTTGGCCATATCTGGGCACACCTGGGCTCACATGGGCTCATCTGGGCACGCTTGGGCCCAGCTGGGCACACCTGGGATCACATAGGCTCATCTGGGCCAATCTGGGCACATCTAGGCACTGCTGGGCACACCTAGGACCACCTTTGCCCACCTGGGCATATCTGGGCACATCTTGGCTCACATGGGCTCATCTGGATACACTTGGGCATACCTGGGAACAGCTGAGCTCACATGGGCACTGCTAGGCACCACTGGGCACTGCAGGGCACAACTGGGACCTCCTTGGCACCCATGCGCCTATCTGGGCACATCTTGGCTCACATGGGCTCATCTGGATACACTTGGGCATACCTGGGCACAGCTGGGCTCACCTGGGCATATCTGGGCATTCCTGGGCACACCTGGGCTCTCCTCAGCACTCCTGGGCACACCTGTGAAATCCTCAGCCCGCCTGGGACTCTTTCGGAAACCCTCGGTGTGTCTGGGGGCTTCTTGGCTTACATGGGGCCATCTGGGTATACCCAGGCACACCTGAGCACACCTCGACTCTCCTAGGCACACCTGGGCCACCCTGGGAACACCAAAGCACACCTGGGCAGACATGGGCACTCCTCAGACCACCTTGGCTCCCGTGGGAGCATCTGGGCACACCTGGGCTCACATGGGCCAATTTGGGCACATCTGGGCACTGCTGGGCACACCTGGAACCACCTTGGCACCCCTGGGCATATCTGGGCCTATCCTGGCACTTCTGGGCACAACTGGGACCACCTTGGCCCCCCTGGACAAATCCCAGCACATCTAGGCCCACATGAGCTCACCTGAGCACAACCAAACACACATGGGCATACCTGGGCACACATGCGTGCACCTCAGACCACCTTGGCACCCTTGGGCATATCTGGGCACATCTGGGCACTGCTGGGCACACCTCAAACCACCTTAGCACCCCTGGCCACAGCTCAGAACGTCTGGGCCCACATGATCTCACCTGAGCACACCCAAACACACGTGGGCATACCTGGGCACACATGGCTGCACCTCAGACCACCTTGGCACCCCTGGCCATATCTGGGAACATCTTGGCTCACATGGGCATATCAGGGCACTCCTGGACACACCTGGGCTCTCTTCGGCACTCCTTAGCACACCTGGAAATTCCTAAGCACACTTGGGTCTCCCTTGGCACCCCTCGGCCTGTCTGGGCACATCTTGGCTTACATGGGATCATCTGGCTATACCCAGGCACACCTGAGCACACCTAGGCTTTCCTGGGCACACCTGGGCCACCCTGGGCACACCTGGGCTCACATGGGCTCATCTGGGCATGCTTGGGCTCAGCTGGGCTCACATGGGCTCCACTGGGCACTCCTAGCTGTGCCTGGGCATACCAGGGCACACATGGGCACACCTCATACCACATTGACACACCTGGGCATATCTGGGCACATCTTGGCTCACATGGGCCCATCTGGGAACATCTGTCTACACCTGGGCGCACCGAAGCACACATGGGCATACCAGGGCATATCTGGGCACACATGGGCACACCTCATACCACATTGACACACCTGGCAATATCTGGGCACATCTGGATTCACATGGGGACATCTGGGTACACCCAAGCACACCTGGGCACACCTGGGCTCTCCTGCACACACCTGGGTCACCCTGGGCACACCTAAGCACACCTGGGCAGACATGGGCACTCCTCAGACTACCATGGCACCCCTGGGCATATCTGGGCACATCTGGGCACTGCTGGGCGCACCTGAGACCACCTTGGCACCCCTGGGCATACCTGGGCACATCTTGGCTCACATGGGCATATCTGGATACACTTGGACACACCTGGGCACACATGAGGTTTCATGGGCACATCTAAGCATAGCTGGCACACATGAGAACACACGGGCAAATCTCAACACACCTGAGCATATCTTCTACACCTGGGCATGCCTAGGCACACATGGGCACTCCTCAGACCACCTTGGGTCTCCTGGCCATATCTGGGCACTCCTGGGCACATCTGGTCTCACATGGGCACTGCTGGGCACGACTGGGCACTGCTGGGCACACCTGGGACCACCTTGACAGCCATGGGCCTATCTGGGCACATCTTGACTCACATGAGCTCATCTGGATACACTTGGGCATAGCTGGGCACAGCTGGGCTCACATGGGCCAATCTGGGCACACCTGGAAACTGCACGGCACCACTGGGACCGTCTTGGCACCCCTGCGCCTATCTGGGCATATCTTGGCTCTCGTCAGCTCATCTGGGTACACTTGGGCACACCTAGGTTCTCATGGGCACACCTCAAACCACCTTGGCACCCTTGGCCACAGCTCAGCACATCTGGACCCACATGGGCTCCCCTGAGCACACCCAAACACACATGGGTATACCTGGGCACACATGGCTGAACCTCAGACCACCTTGGCACCCCTGGCCATATCTGGGCACACCTGGACTCACATGGGCTCATCTGGGCACGCTTGGGCCCAGCTGGGCACACCTGGGCTCACCTAGGCTTTCCTGGGCACACCTGGGCCACCCTGGGCACACCTGGGCTCACATGAGCTCATCTGGGCACGCTTGGGCTCAGCTGGGCTCACATGGGCTCCACTGGGCACTCCTAGCTGTGCCTGGGCATACCAGGGCACACATGGGCACACCTCATATCACATTGACACACCTGGGCATATCTGGGCACATCTTGGCTCACATGGGCCCATCTGGGAACATCTGTCTACACCTGGGCGCACCGAAGCACACATGGGCATACCAGGGCATATCTGGGCACACATGGGCACACCTCATACCACATTGACACACCTGGCAATATCTGGGCACATCTGGATTCACATGGGGACATCTGGGTACACCCAAGCACACCTGGGCACACCTGGGCTCTCCTGCACACACCTGGGTCACCCTGGGCACACCTAAGCACACCTGGGCAGACATGGGCACTCCTCAGATTACCATGGCACCCATGGGCATATCTGGGTACATCTGGGCACTGCTGGGTGCACCTGGGACTACCTTGGCACCCCTGGGCGTATCTGGGCACATCTTGGCTCACATGGGCATATCTGGATACACTTGGACACACCTGGGCACACATGAGGTTTCATGGGCACATCTGGGCATAGCTGGCACACATGAGAACACACGGGCAAATCTCGACACACCTGAGCATATCTTCTACATCTGGGCATGCCTAGGCACACATGGGCACTCCTCAGACCACCTTGGGTCTCCTGGCCATATCTGGGCACTCCTGGGCACATCTGGTCTCACATGGGCACTGCTGGTCACACCTGGGACCACCTTGGCACCCATGCGCCTATCTGGGCACATCTTGGCTCACATGGAGTCATCTGGATACACTTGGGCATACTTGGGCACAGCTGGGCTCATTCGGGCACTGCTGGGCACGACTGGGCACTGCTGGGCACAACTGGGACCACCTTGACAGCCATGGGCCTATCTGGGCACATCTTGGCTCACATGAGCTCATCTGGATACACTTGGGCATACCTGGGCACAGCTGGGCTCACATGGGCCAATCTGGGCACACCTGGAAACTGCACGGCACCACTGGGACCGTCTTGACACCCCTGCGCCTATCTGGGCATATCTTGGCTCTTGTCACCTCATCTGGGTACACTTGGGCACACCTAGGTTCTCATGGGCACACCTGGGACCACCTTGGCACCCTTGGCCACAGGTCAGCACATCTGGGCCCACATGGGCTCACCTGAGCACACCCAAACACATGTGGGCATAACTGGGTTGCACACATGGCTACACCTCAGACCACCTTGGCACCCCTGGCCATATCTGGGCACACCTGGGCTCACATGGGCTCATCTGGGCACGCTTGGGCCCAGCTGGGCACACCTGGGATCACATAGGCTCATCTGGGCCAATCTGGGCACATCTAGGCACTGCTGGGCACACCTGGGACCACCTTTGCCCACCTGGGCATATCTGGGCACATCTTGGCTCACATGGGCTCATCTGGATACACTTGGGCATACCTGGGCACAGCTGGGCTCACCTGGGCATATCTGGGCATTCCTGGGCACACCTGGGCTCTCCTCAGCACTCCTGGGCACACCTGTGAAATCCTCGGCCCGCCTGGGACTCTTTCGGAAACCCTCGGTGTGTCTGGGGGCTTCTTGGCTTACATGGGACCATCTGGGTATACCCAGGCACACCTGAGCACACCTCGACTCTCCTGGGCACACCTGGGCCACCCTGGGAACACCTAAGCACACCTGGGCAGACATGGGCACTACTCAGACCACCTTGGCTCCCGTGGGAGCATCTGGGCACACCTGGGCTCACATGGGCCAATTTGGGCACATCTGGGCACTGCTGGGCACACCTGGGACCACCTTGGCACCCCTGGGCATATCTGGGCCTATCCTGGCACTTCTGGGCACAACTGGGACCACCTTGGCCCCCCTGGACAAATCCCTGCACATCTAGGCCCACATGAGCTCACCTGAGCACAACCAAACACACATGGGCATACCTGGGCACACATGCGTGCACCTCAGACCACCTTGGCACCCTTGGGCATATCTGGGCACATCTGGGCACTGCTGGGCACACCTCAAACCACCTTAGCACCCCTGGCCACAGCTCAGAACGTCTGGGCCCACATGATCTCACCTGAGCACACCCAAACACACGTGGGCATACCTGGGCACACATGGCTGCACCTCAGACCACCTTGGCACCCCTGGCCATATCTGGGAACATCTTGGCTCACATGGGCATATCAGGGCACTCCTGGACACACCTGGGCTCTCTTCGGCACTCCTTAGCACACCTGGAAATTCCTCAGCACACTTGGGTCTCCCTTGGCACCCCTCGGCCTGTCTGGGCACATCTTGGCTTACATGGGATCATCTGGCTATACCCAGGCACACCTGAGCACACCTAGGCTTTCCTGGGCACACCTGGGCCACCCTGGGCACACCTGGGCTCACATGAGCTCATCTGGGCACTCTTGGGCTCAGCTGGGCTCACATAGGCTCCACTGGGCACTCCTAGCTGTGCCTGGGCATACCAGGGCACACATGGGCACACCTCATACCACATTGACACACCTGGGCATATCTGGGCACATCTTGGCTCACATGGGCCCATCTGGGAACATCCGAGTATACCTGGGCGCACCGAAGCACACATGGGCATACCAGGGCATATCTGGGCACACATGGGCACACCTCATACCACATTGACACACCTGGCAATATCTGGGCACATCTGGATTCACATGGGGACATCTGGGTACACCCAAGCACACCTGGGCACACCTGGGCTCTCCTGCACACACCTGGGTCACCCTGGGCACACCTAAGCACACCTGGGCAGACATGGGCACTCCTCAGACTACCATGGCACCCATGGGCATATCTGGGTACATCTGGGCACTGCTGGGCGCACCTGGGACTACCTTGGCACCCCTGGGCGTATCTGGGCACATCTTGGCTCACATGGGCATATCTGGATACACTTGGACACACCTGGGCACACATGAGGTTTCATGGGCACATCTGGGCATAGCTGGCACACATGAGAACACACGGGCAAATCTCGACACACCTGAGCATATCTTCTACATCTGGGCATGCCTAGGCACACATGGGCACTCCTCAGACCACCTTGGGTCTCCTGGCAATATCTGGGCACTCCTGGGCACATCTGGTCTCACATGGGCACTGCTGGGCACGACTGGGCACTGCTGGGCACACCTGGGACCACCTTGGCACCCATGCGCCTATCTGGGCACATCTTGGCTCACATGGAGTCATCTGGATACACTTGGGCATACTTGGGCACAGCTGGGCTCATTCGGGCACTGCTGGGCACGACTGGGCACTGCTGGGCACAACTGGGACCACCTTGACAGCCATGGGCCTATCTGGGCACATCTTGGCTCACATGAGCTCATCTGGATACACTTGGGCATACCTGGGCACAGCTGGGCTCACATGGGCCAATCTGGGCACACCTGGAAACTGCACGGCACCACTGGGACCGTCTTGACACCCCTGCGCCTATCTGGGCATATCTTGGCTCTCGTCAGCTCATCTGGGTACACTTGGGCACACCTAGGTTCTCATGGGCACACCTGGGACCACCTTGGCACCCTTGGCCACAGGTCAGCACATCTGGGCCCACATGGGCTCACCTGAGCACACCCAAACACATGTGGGCATAACTGGGTTGCACACATGGCTACACCTCAGACCACCTTGGCACCTTTGGCCATATCTGGGCACACCTGGGCTCACATGGGCTCATCTGGGCACGCTTGGTCCCAGCTGGGCACACCTGGGATCACATAGGCTCATCTGGGCCAATCTGGGCACATCTAGGCACTGCTGGGCACACCTGGGACCACCTTTGCCCACCTGGGCATATCTGGGCACATCTTGGCTCACATGGGCTCATCTGGATACACGTGGGCATACCTGGGAACAGCTGAGCTCACATGGGCACTGCTAGGCACCACTGGGCACTGCTGGGCACAACTGGGACCTCCTTGGCACCCATGCGCCTATCTGGGCACATCATGGCTCACATGGGCTCATCTGGATACACTTGGGCATACCTGGGCACAGCTGGGCTCACATGGGCTCCACTGGGCACTCCTAGCTGTGCCTGGGCATACCAGGGCACACATGGGCACACCTCATACCACATTGACACACCTGGACATATCTGGGCACATCTTGGCTCACATGGGCCCATCTGGGAACATCCGAGTACACCTGGGCGCACCGAAGCATACATGGGCATACCAGGGCATATCTGGGCACACATGGGCACACCTCATACCACATTGACACACCTGGCAATATCTGGGCACATCTGGATTCACATGGGGATATCTGGGTACACCCAAGCACACCTGGGCACACCTAGGCTCTCCTGCACACACCTGGGTCACCCTGGGCACACCTAAGCACACCTGGGCAGACATGGGCACTCCTCAGACCACCATGGCACTCCTGGGCATATCTGGGCACATCTGGGCACTGCTGGGCGCACCTGAGACCACCTTGGCACCCCTGGGCATACCTGGGCACATCTTGGCTCACATGGGCATATCTGGATACACTTGGACACACCTGGGCACACATGAGGTTTCATGGGCACATCTAAGCATAGCTGGCACACATGAGAACACACGGGCAAATCTCGACACACCTGAGCATATCTTCTACACCTGGGCATGCCTAGGCACACATGGGCACTCCTCAGACCACCTTGGGTCTCCTGGCCATATCTGGGCATTCCTGGGCACATCTGGTCTCACATGGGCACTGCTGGGCACGACTGGGCACTGCTGGGCACACCTGGGACCACCTTGACAGCCATGGGCCTATCTGGGCACATCTTGACTCACATGAGCTCATCTGGATACACTTGGGCACGACTGGGCACAGCTGGGCACACCTGGAAACTGCACGGCACCACTGGGACCGTCTTGGCACCCCTGCGCCTATCTGGGCATATCTTGGCTCTCGTCAGCTCATCTGGGTACACTTGGGCACACCTAGGTTCTCATGGGCACACCTGGGACCACCTTGGCACCCTTGGCCACAGCTCAGCACATCTGGACCCACATGGGCTCCCCTGAGCACACCCAAACACACATGGGTATACCTGGGCACACATGGCTGAACCTCAGACCACCTTGGCACCCCTGGCCATATCTGGGCACACCTGGGCTCACATGGGCTCACCTGGGCACGCTTGGGCCCAGCTGGGCACACCTGGGCTCACCTAGGCTTTCCTGGGCACACCTGGGCCACCCTGGGCACACCTGGGCTCACATGAGCTCATCTGGGCACTCTTGGGCTCAGCTGGGCTCACATGGGCTCCACTGGGCACTCCTAGCTGTGCCTGGGCATACCAGGGCACACATGGGCACACCTCATACCACATTGACACACCTGGGCATATCTGGGCACATCTTGGCTCACATGGGCCCATCTGGGAACATCCGAGTACATCTGGGCGCACCGAAGCACACATGGGCATACCAGGGCATATCTGGGCACACATGGGCACACCTCATACCACATTGACACACCTGGCAATATCTGGGCACATCTGGATTCGCATGGGGACATCTGGGTACACCCAAGCACACCTGGGCACACCTGGGCTCTCCTGCACACACCTGGGTCACCCTGGGCACACCTAAGCACACCTGGGCAGACATGGGCACTCCTCAGACTACCATGGCACCCATGGGCATATCTGGGTACATCTGGGCACTGCTGGGTGCACCTGGGACTACCTTGGCACCCCTGGGCGTATCTGGGCACATCTTGGCTCACATGGGCATATCTGGATACACTTGGACACACCTGGGCACACATGAGGTTTCATGGGCACATCTGGGCATAGCTGGCACACATGAGAACACACGGGCAAATCTCGACACACCTGAGCATATCTTCTACATCTGGGCATGCCTAGGCACACATGGGCACTCCTCAGACCACCTTGGGTCTCCTGGCCATATCTGGGCACTCCTGGGCACATCTGGTCTCACATGGGCACTTCTGGGCACCACTGGGCACTGCTGGGCACGACTGGGCACTGCTGGGCACAACTGGGACCACCTTGACAGCCATGGGCCTATCTGGGCACATCTTGGCTCACATGAGCTCATCTGGATACACTTGGGCATACCTGGGCACAGCTGGGCTCACATGGGCCAATCTGGGCACACCTGGAAACTGCACGGCACCACTGGGACCGTCTTGACACCCCTGCGCCTATCTGGGCATATCTTGGCTCTCGTCAGCTCATCTGGGTACACTTGGGCACACCTAGGTTCTCATGGGCACACCTGGGACCACCTTGGCACCCTTGGCCACAGGTCAGCACATCTGGGCCCACATGGGCTCACCTGAGCACACCCAAACACATGTGGGCATAACTGGGTTGCACACATGGCTACACCTCAGACCACCTTGGCACCTTTGGCCATATCTGGGCACACCTGGGCTCACATGGGCTCATCTGGGCACGCTTGGGCCCAGCTGGGCACACCTGGGATCACATAGGCTCATCTGGGCCAATCTGGGCACATCTAGGCACTGCTGGGCACACCTGGGACCACCTTTGCCCACCTGGGCATATCTGGGCACATCTTGGCTCACATGGGCTCATCTGGATACACGTGGGCATACCTGGGAACAGCTGAGCTCACATGGGCACTGCTAGGCACCACTGGGCACTGCTGGGCACAACTGGGACCTCCTTGGCACCCATGCGCCTATCTGGGCACATCTTGGCTCACATGGGCTCATCTGGATACACTTGGGCATACCTGGGCACAGCTGGGCTCACCTGGGCATATCTGGGCATTCCTGGGCACACCTGGGCTCTCCTCAGCACTCCTGGGCACACCTGTGAAATCCTCGGCCCGCCTGGGACTCTTTCGGAAACCCTCGGTGTGTCTGGGGGCTTCTTGGCTTACATGGGACCATCTGGGTATACCCAGGCACACCAGAGCACACCTCGACTCTCCTGGGCACACCTGGGCCACCCTGGGAACACCTAAGCACACCTGGGCAGACATGGGCACTCCTCAGACCACCTTGGCTCCCGTGGGAGCATCTGGGCACACCTGGGCTCACATGGGCCAATTTGGGCACATCTGGGCACACCTGGGCACACCTGGGACCACCTTGGCACCCTTGGGCATATCTGGGCACATCCTGGCACTTCTGGGCGCAACTGGGACCACCTTGGCCCCCCTGGACAAATCCCAGCACATCTAGGCCCACATGAGCTCACCTGAGCACAACCAAACACACATGGGCATACCTGGGCACACATGCGTGCACCTCAGACCACCTTGGCACCCTTGGGCATATCTGGGCACATCTGGGCACTGCTGGGCACACCTCAAACCACCTTAGCACCCCTGGCCACAGCTCAGAATGTCTGGGCCCACATGATCTCACCTGAGCACACCCAAACACACGTGGGCATACCTGGGCACACATGGCTGCACCTCAGACCACCTTGGCACCCCTGGCCATATCTGGGAACATCTTGGCTCACATGGGCATATCAGGGCACTCCTGGACACACCTGGGCTCTCTTCGGCACTCCTTAGCACACCTGGAAATTCCTCAGCACACTTGGGTCTCCCTTGGCACCCCTCGGCCTGTCTGGGCACATCTTGGCTTACATGGGATCATCTGGCTATACCCAGGCACACCTGAGCACACCTAGGCTTTCCTGGGCACACCTGGGCCACCCTGGGCACACCTGGGCTCACATGGGCTCATCTGGGCACGCTTGGGCTCAGCTGGGCTCACATGGGCTCCACTGGGCACTCCTAGCTGTGCCTGGGCATACCAGGGCACACATGGGCACACCTCATACCACATTGACACACCTGGGCATATCTGGGCACATCTTGGCTCACATGGGCCCATCTGGGAACACCTGTCTACACCTGGGCGCACCGAAGCACACATGGGCATACCAGGGCATATCTGGGCACACATGGGCACACCTCATACCACATTGACACACCTGGCAATATCTGGGCACATCTGGATTCACATGGGGACATCTGGGTACACCCAAGCACACCTGGGCACACCTGGGCTCTCCTGCACACACCTGGGTCACCCTGGGCACACCTAAGCACACCTGGGCAGACATGGGCACTCCTCAGACCACCATGGCACCCCTGGGCATATCTGGGCACATCTGGGCACTGCTGGGCGCACCTGAGACCACCATGGCACCCCTGGGTATACCTGGGCACATCTTGGCTCACATGGGCATATCTGGATACACTTGGACACACCTGGGCACACATGAGGTTTCATGGGCACATCTGGGCATAGCTGGCACACATGAGAACAGATGGGCAAAACTCGACACACCTGAGCATATCTTCTACATCTGGGCATGCCTAGGCACACATGGGCACTCCTCAGACCACCTTGGGTCTCCTGGCCATATCTGGGCACTCCTGGGCACATCTGGTCTCACATGGGCACTGCTGGGCACGACTGGGCACTGCTGGGCACACCTGGGACCACCTTGACAGCCATGGGCCTATCTGGGCACATCTTGACTCACATGAGCTCATCTGGATACACTTGGGCATAACTGGGCACAGCTGGGCACTCCTCAGACCACCTTGGGTCTCCTGGCCATATCTGGGCACTCCTGGGCACATCTGGTCTCACATGGGCATATCTGGGCACCACTGGGCACTGCTGGTCACACCTGGGACCACCTTGACAGCCATGGGCCTATCTGGGCACATCTTGACTCACATGAGCTCATCTGGATACACTTGGGCATAGCTGGGCACAGCTGGGCTCACATGGGCCAATCTGGGCACACCTGGAAACTGCACGGCACCACTGGGACCGTCTTGGCACCCCTGCGCCTATCTGGGCATATCTTGGCTCTCGTCAGCTCATCTGGGTACACTTGGGCACACCTAGGTTCTCATGGGCACACCTGGGACCACCTTGGCACCCTTGGCCACAGCTCAGCACATCTGGACCCACATGGGCTCCCCTGAGCACACCCAAACACACATGGGTATACCTGGGCACACATGGCTGAACCTTGGCACGCCTGGCCATATCTGGGCACACCTGGGCTCACATGGGCTCATCTGGGCACGCTTGGGCCCAGCTGGGCACACCTGGGCTCACCTAGGCTTTCCTGGGCACACCTGGGCCACCCTGGGCACACCTGGGCTCACATGAGCTCATCTGGGCACTCTTGGGCTCAGCTGGGCTCACATGGGCTCCACTGGGCACTCCTAGCTGTGCCTGGGCATACCAGGGCACACATGGGCACACCTCATACCACATTGACACACCTGGGCATATCTGGGCACATCTTGGCTCACATGGGCCCATCTGGGAACATCCGAGTACGCCTGGGCGCACCGAAGCACACATGGGCATACCAGGGCATATCTGGGCACACATGGGCACACCTCATACCACATTGACACACCTGGCAATATCTGGGCACATCTGGATTCACATGGGGACATCTGGGTACACCCAAGCACACCTGGGCACACCTGGGCTCTCCTGCACACACCTGGGTCACCCTGGGCACACCTAAGCACACCTGGGCAGACATGGGCACTCCTCAGACTACCATGGCACCCATGGGCATATCTGGGTACATCTGGGCACTGCTGGGCGCACCTGAGACCACCATGGCACCCCTAGGCATACCTGGGCACATCTTGGCTCACATGGGCATATCTGGATACACTTGGACACACCTGGGCACACATGAGGTTTCATGGGCACATCTGGGCATAGCTGGCACACATGAGAACAGATGGGCAAAACTCGACACACCTGAGCATATCTTCTACATCTGGGCATGCCTAGGCACACATGGGCACTCCTCAGACCACCTTGGGTCTCCTGGCCATATCTGGGCACTCCTGGGCACATCTGGTCTCACATGGGCACTGCTGGGCACGACTGGGCACTGCTGGTCACACCTGGGACCACCTTGGCACCCATGCGCCTATCTGGGCACATCTTGGCTCACATGGAGTCATCTGGATACACTTGGGCATACTTGGGCACAGCTGGGCTCACTCGGGCACTGCTGGGCACGACTGGGCACTGCTGGGCACACCTGGGACCACCTTGGCACCCATGCGCCTATCTGGGCACATCTTGGCTCACATGGAGTCATCTGGATACACTTGGGCATACTTGGGCACAGCTGGGCTCACTCGGGCACTGCTGGGCACGACTGGGCACTGCTGGGCACAACTGGGACCACCTTGACAGCCATGGGCCTATCTGGGCACATCTTGGCTCACATGAGCTCATCTGGATACACTTGGTCATAGCTGGGCACAGCTGGGCTCACATGGGCCAATCTGGGCACACCTGGAAACTGCACGGCACCACTGGGACCGTCTTGACACCCCTGCGCCTATCTGGGCATATCCTGGCTCTCGTCAGCTCATCTGGGTACACTTGGGCACACCTAGGTTCTCATGGGCACACCTGGGACCACCTTGGCACCCTTGGCCACAGCTCAGCACATCTGGGCCCACATGGGCTTACCTGAGCACACCCAAACACATGTGGGCATAACTGGGTTGCACACATGGCTACACCTCAGACCACCTTGGCACCCCTGGCCATATCTGGGCACACCTGGGCTCACATGGGCTCATCTGGGCACGCTTGGGCCCAGCTGGGCACACCTGGGATCACATAGGCTCATCTGGGCCAATCTGGGCACATCTAGGCACTGCTGGGCACACCTGGGACCACCTTTGCCCACCTGGGCATATCTGGGCACATCTTGGCTCACATGGGCTCATCTGGATACACTTGGGCATACCTGGGAACAGCTGAGCTCACATGGGCACTGCTAGGCACCACTGGGCACTGCTGGGCACAACTGGGACCTCCTTGGCACCCATGCGCCTATCTGGGCACATCTTGGCTCACATGGGCTCATCTGGATACACTTGGGCATACCTGGGAACAGCTGGGCTCACCTGGGCATATCTAGGCATTCCTGGGCACACATGGGCTCTCGTCAGCACTCCTGGGCACACCTGTGAAATCCTCGGCCCGCCTGGGACTCTTTCAGAAACCCTCGGTGTGTCTGGGGGCTTCTTGGCTTACATGGGACCATCTGGGTATACCCAGGCACACCTGAGCACACCTCGACTCTCCTGGGCACACCTGGGCCACCCTGGGAACACCTAAGCACACCTGGGCAGACATGGGCACTCCTCAGACCACCTTGGCTCCCGTGGGAGCATCTGGGCACACCTGGGCTCACATGGGCCAATTTGGGCACATCTGGGCACACCTGGGCACACCTGGGACCACCTTGGCACCCTTGGGCATATCTGGGCACATCCTGGCACTTCTGGGCGCAACTGGGACCACCTTGGCCCCCCTGGACAAATCCCAGCACATCTAGGCCCACATGAGCTCACCTGAGCACAACCAAACACACATGGGCATACCTGGGCACACATGCGTGCACCTCAGACCACCTTGGCACCCTTGGGCATATCTGGGCACATCTGGGCACTGCTGGGCACACCTCAAACCACCTTAGCACCCCTGGCCACAGCTCAGAACGTCTGGGCCCACATGATCTCACCTGAGCACACCCAAACCCACGTGGGCATACCTGGGCACACATGGCTGCACCTCAGACCACCTTGGCACCCCTGGCCATATCTGGGAACATCTTGGCTCACATGGGCATATCAGGGCACTCCTGGACACACCTGGGCTCTCTTCGGCACTCCTTAGCACACCTGGAAATTCCTCAGCACACTTGGGTCTCCCTTGGCACCCCTCGGCCTGTCTGGGCACATCTTGGCTTACATGGGATCATCTGGCTATACCCAGGCACACCTGAGCACACCTAGGCTTTCCTGGGCACACCTGGGCCACCCTGGGCACACCTGGGCTCACATGGGCTCATCTGGGCACGCTTGGGCTCAGCTGGGCTCACATGGGCTCCACTGGGCACTCCTAGCTGTGCCTGGGCATACCAGGGCACACATGGGCACACCTCATACCACATTGACACACCTGGGCATATCTGGGCACATCTTGGCTCACATGGGCCCATCTGGGAACACCTGTCTACACCTGGGCGCACCGAAGCACACATGGGCATACCAGGGCATATCTGGGCACACATGGGCACACCTCATACCACATTGACACACCTGGCAATATCTGGGCACATCTGGATTCACATGGGGACATCTGGGTACACCCAAGCACACCTGGGCACACCTGGGCTCTCCTGCACACACCTGGGTCACCCTGGGCACACCTAAGCACACCTGGGCAGACATGGGCACTCCTCAGACCACCATGGCACCCCTGGGCATATCTGGGCACATCTGGGCACTGCTGGGCGCACCTGAGACCACCATGGCACCCCTGGGCATACCTGGGCACATCTTGGCTCACATGGGCATATCTGGATACACTTGGACACACCTGGGCACACATGAGGTTTCATGGGCACATCTGGGCATAGCTGGCACACATGAGAACAGATGGGCAAAACTCGACACACCTGAGCATATCTTCTACATCTGGGCATGCCTAGGCACACATGGGCACTCCTCAGACCACCTTGGGTCTCCTGGCCATATCTGGGCACTCCTGGGCACATCTGGTCTCACATGGGCATATCTGGGCACCACTGGGCACTGCTGGTCACACCTGGGACCACCTTGACAGCCATGGGCCTATCTGGGCACATCTTGACTCACATGAGCTCATCTGGATACACTTGGGCATAACTGGGCACAGCTGGGCACTCCTCAGACCACCTTGGGTCTCCTGGCCATATCTGGGCACTCCTGGGCACATCTGGTCTCACATGGGCACTGCTAGGCACGACTGGGCACTGCTGGGCACACCTGGGACCACCTTAACAGCCATGGGCCTATCTGGGCACATCTTGACTCACATGAGCTCATCTGGATACACTTGGGCATAGCTGGGCACAGCTGGGCTCACATGGGCCAATCTGGGCACACCTGGAAACTGCACGGCACCACTGGGACCGTCTTGGCACCCCTGCGCCTATCTGGGCATATCTTGGCTCTCGTCAGCTCATCTGGGTACACTTGGGCACACCTAGGTTCTCATGGGCACACCTGGGACCACCTTGGCACCCTTGGCCACAGCTCAGCACATCTGGACCCACATGGGCTCCCCTGAGCACACCCAAACACACATGGGTATACCTGGGAACACATGGCTGAACCTCAGACCACCTTGGCACGCCTGGCCATATCTGGGCACACCTGGGCTCACATGGGCTCATCTGGGCACGCTTGGGCCCAGCTGGGCACACCTGGGCTCACCTAGGCTTTCCTGGGCACACCTGGGCCACCCTGGGCACACCTGGGCTCACATGAGCTCATCTGGGCACTCTTGGGCTCAGCTGGGCTCACATGGGCTCCACTGGGCACTCCTAGCTGTGCCTGGGCATACCAGGGCACACATGGGCACACCTCATACCACATTGACACACCTGGGCATATCTGGGCACATCTTGGCTCACATGGGCCCATCTGGGAACATCCGAGTACGCCTGGGCGCACCGAAGCACACATGGGCATACCAGGGCATATCTGGGCACACATGGGCACACCTCATACCACATTGACACACCTGGCAATATCTGGGCACATCTGGATTCACATGGGGACATCTGGGTACACCCAAGCACACCTGGGCACACCTGGGCTCTCCTGCACACACCTGGGTCACCCTGGGCACACCTAAGCACACCTGGGCAGACATGGGCACTCCTCAGACTACCATGGCACCCATGGGCATATCTGGGTACATCTGGGCACTGCTGGGCGCACCTGGGACTACCTTGGCACCCCTGGGCGTATCTGGGCACATCTTGGCTCACATGGGCATATCTGGATACACTTGGACACACCTGGGCACACATGAGGTTTCATGGGCACATCTGGGCATAGCTGGCACACATGAGAACAGACGGGCAAATCTCGACACACCTGAGCATATCTTCTACATCTGGGCATGCCTAGGCACACATGGGCACTCCTCAGACCACCTTGGGTCTCCTGGCCATATCTGGGCACTCCTGGGCACATCTGGTCTCACATGGGCACTGCTGGGCACCACTGGGCACTGCTGGTCACACCTGGGACCACCTTGGCACCCATGCGCCTATCTGGGCACATCTTGGCTCACATGGAGTCATCTGGATACACTTGGGCATACTTGGGCACAGCTGGGCTCACTCGGGCACTGCTGGGCACGACTGGGCACTGCTGGGCACAACTGGGACCACCTTGACAGCCATGGGCCTATCTGGGCACATCTTGGCTCACATGAGCTCTTCTGGATACACTTGGGCATACCTGGGCACAGCTGGGCTCACATGGGCCAATCTGGGCACACCTGGAAACTGCACGGCACCACTGGGACCGTCTTGACACCCCTCCGCCTATCTGGGCATATCTTGGCTCTCGTCAGCTCATCTGGGTACACTTGGGCACACCTAGGTTCTCATGCGCACACCTGGGACCACCTTGGCACCCTTGGCCACAGCTCAGCACATCTGGGCCCACATGGGCTCACCTGAGCACACCCAAACACATGTGGGCATAACTGGGTTGCACACATGGCTACACCTCAGACCACCTTGGCACCCCTGGCCATATCTGGGCACACCTGGGCTCACATGGGCTCATCTGGGCACGCTTGGGCCCAGCTGGGCACACCTGGGATCACATAGGCTCATCTGGGCCAATCTGGGCACATCTAGGCACTGCTGGGCACACCTGGGACCACCTTTGCCCACCTGGGCATATCTGGGCACATCTTGGCTCACATGGGCTCATCTGGATACACTTGGGCATACCTGGGAACAGCTGAGCTCACATGGGCACTGCTAGGCACCACTGGGCACTGCTGGGCACAACTGGGACCTCCTTGGCACCCATGCGCCTATCTGGGCACATCTTGGCTCACATGGGCTCATCTGGATACACTTGGGCATACCTGGGAACAGCTGGGCTCACCTGGGCATATCTAGGCATTCCTGGGCACACATGGGCTCTCCTCAGCACTCCTGGGCACACCTGTGAAATCCTCGGCCCGCCTGGGACTCTTTCAGAAACCCTCGGTGTGTCTGGGGGCTTCTTGGCTTACATGGGACCATCTGGGTATACCCAGGCACACCTGAGCACACCTCGACTCTCCTGGGCACACCTGGGCCACCCTGGGAACACCTAAGCACACCTGGGCAGACATGGGCACTCCTCAGACCACCTTGGCTCCCGTGGGAGCATCTGGGCACACCTGGGCTCACATGGGCCAATTTGGGCACATCTGGGCACACCTGGGCACACCTGGGACCACCTTGGCACCCTTGGGCATATCTGGGCACATCCTGGCACTTCTGGGCGCAACTGGGACCACCTTGGCCCCCCTGGACAAATCCCAGCACATCTAGGCCCACATGAGCTCACCTGAGCACAACCAAACACACATGGGCATACCTGGGCACACATGCGTGCACCTCAGACCACCTTGGCACCCTTGGGCATATCTGGGCACATCTGGGCACTGCTGGGCACACCTCAAACCACCTTAGCACCCCTGGCCACAGCTCAGAACATCTGGGCCCACATGATCTCACCTGAGCACACCCAAACACACGTGGGCATACCTGGGCACACATGGCTGCACCTCAGACCACCTTGGCACCCCTGGCCATATCTGGGAACATCTTGGCTCACATGGGCATATCAGGGCACTCCTGGACACACCTGGGCTCTCTTCGGCACTCCTTAGCACACCTGGAAATTCCTCAGCACACTTGGGTCTCCCTTGGCACCCCTCGGCCTGTCTGGGCACATCTTGGCTTACATGGGATCATCTGGCTATACCCAGGCACACCTGAGCACACCTAGGCTTTCCTGGGCACACCTGGGCCACCCTGGGCACACCTGGGCTCACATGGGCTCATCTGGGCACGCTTGGGCTCAGCTGGGCTCACATGGGCTCCACTGGGCACTCCTAGCTGTGCCTGGGCATACCAGGGCACACATGGGCACACCTCATACCACATTGACACACCTGGGCATATCTGGGCACATCTTGGCTCACATGGGCCCATCTGGGAACACCTGTCTACACCTGGGCGCACCGAAGCACACATGGGCATACCAGGGCATATCTGGGCACACATGGGCACACCTCATACCACATTGACACACCTGGCAATATCTGGGCACATCTGGATTCACATGGGGACATCTGGGTACACCCAAGCACACCTGGGCACACCTAGGCTCTCCTGCACACACCTGGGTCACCCTGGGCACACCTAAGCACACCTGGGCAGACATGGGCACTCCTCAGACCACCATGGCACCCCTGGGCATATCTGGGCACATCTGGGCACTGCTGGGCGCACCTGAGACCACCATGGCACCCCTGGGCATACCTGGGCACATCTTGGCTCACATGGGCATATCTGGATACACTTGGACACACCTGGGCACACATGAGGTTTCATGGGCACATCTGGGCATAGCTGGCACACATGAGAACAGATGGGCAAAACTCGACACACCTGAGCATATCTTCTACATCTGGGCATGCCTAGGCACACATGGGCACTCCTCAGACCACCTTGGGTCTCCTGGCCATATCTGGGCACTCCTGGGCACATCTGGTCTCACATGGGCATATCTGGGCACCACTGGGCACTGCTGGTCACACCTGGGACCACCTTGACAGCCATGGGCCTATCTGGGCACATCTTGACTCACATGAGCTCATCTGGATACACTTGGGCATAACTGGGCACAGCTGGGCACTCCTCAGACCACCTTGGGTCTCCTGGCCATATCTGGGCACTCCTGGGCACATCTGGTCTCACATGGGCACTGCTGGGCACGACTGGGCACTGCTGGGCACACCTGGGACCACCTTAACAGCCATGGGCCTATCTGGGCACATCTTGACTCACATGAGCTCATCTGGATACACTTGGGCATAGCTGGGCACAGCTGGGCTCACATGGGCCAATCTGGGCACACCTGGAAACTGCACGGCACCACTGGGACCGTCTTGGCACCCCTGCGCCTATCTGGGCATATCTTGGCTCTCGTCAGCTCATCTGGGTACACTTGGGCACACCTAGGTTCTCATGGGCACACCTGGGACCACCTTGGCACCCTTGGCCACAGGTCAGCACATCTGGGCCCACATGGGCTCACCTGAGCACACCCAAACACATGTGGGCATAACTGGGTTGCACACATGGCTACACCTCAGACCACCTTGGCACCCCTGGCCATATCTGGGCACACCTGGGCTCACATGGGCTCATCTGGGCACGCTTGGGCCCAGCTGGGCACACCTGGGATCACATAGGCTCATCTGGGCCAATCTGGGCACATCTAGGCACTGCTGGGCACACCTGGGACCACCTTTGCCCACCTGGGCATATCTGGGCACATCTTGGCTCACATGGGCTCATCTGGATACACTTGGGCATACCTGGGAACAGCTGAGCTCACATGGGCACTGCTAGGCACCACTGGGCACTGCTGGGCACAACTGGGACCTCCTTGGCACCCATGCGCCTATCTGGGCACATCTTGGCTCACATGGGCTCATCTGGATACACTTGGGCATACCTGGGCACAGCTGGGCTCACCTGGGCATATCTGGGCATTCCTGGGCACACCTGGGCTCTCCTCAGCACTCCTGGGCACACCTGTGAAATCCTCGGCCTGCCTGGGACTCTTTCAGAAACCCTCGGTGTGTCTGGGGGCTTCTTGGCTTACATGGGACCATCTGGGTATACCCAGGCACACCTGAGCACACCTCGACTCTCCTGGGCACACCTGGGCCACCCTGGGAACACCTAAGCACACCTGGGCAGACATGGGCACTCCTCAGACCACCTTGGCTCCCGTGGGAGCATCTGGGCACACCTGGGCTCACATGGGCCAATTTGGGCACATCTGGGCACACCTGGGCACACCTGGGACCACCTTGGCACCCCTGGGCATATCTGGGCACATCCTGGCACTTCTGGGCGCAACTGGGACCACCTTGGCCCCCCTGGACAAATCCCAGCACATCTAGGCCCACATGAGCTCACCTGAGCACAACCAAACACACATGGGCATACCTGGGCACACATGCGTGCACCTCAGACCACCTTGGCACCCTTGGGCATATCTGGGCACATCTGGGCACTGCTGGGCACACCTCAAACCACCTTAGCACCCCTGGCCACAGCTCAGAACATCTGGGCCCACATGATCTCACCTGAGCACACCCAAACACACGTGGGCATACCTGGGCACACATGGCTGCACCTCAGACCACCTTGGCACCCCTGGCCATATCTGGGAACATCTTGGCTCACATGGGCATATCAGGGCACTCCTGGACACACCTGGGCTCTCTTCGGCACTCCTTAGCACACCTGGAAATTCCTCAGCACACTTGGGTCTCCCTTGGCACCCCTCGGCCTGTCTGGGCACATCTTGGCTTACATGGGATCATCTGGCTATACCCAGGCACACCTGAGCACACCTAGGCTTTCCTGGGCACACCTGGGCCACCCTGGGCACACCTGGGCTCACATGGCTCATCTGGGCACGCCTGGGCTCAGCTGGGCTCACATGGGCTCCACTGGGCACTCCTAGCTGTGCCTGGGCATACCAGGGCACACATGGGCACACCTCATACCACATTGACACACCTGGGCATATCTGGGCACATCTTGGCTCACATGGGCCCATCTGGGAACACCTGTCTACACCTGGGCGCACCGAAGCACACATGGGCATACCAGGGCATATCTGGGCACACATGGGCACACCTCATACCACATTGACACACCTGGCAATATCTGGGCACATCTGGATTCACATGGGGACATCTGGGTACACCCAAGCACACCTGGGCACACCTAGGCTCTCCTGCACACACCTGGGTCACCCTGGGCACACCTAAGCACACCTGGGCAGACATGGGCACTCCTCAGACCACCATGGCACCCCTGGGCATATCTGGGCACATCTGGGCACTGCTGGGCGCACCTGAGACCACCATGGCACCCCTGGGCATACCTGGGCACATCTTGGCTCACATGGGCATATCTGGATACACTTGGACACACCTGGGCACACATGAGGTTTCATGGGCACATCTGGGCATAGCTGGCACACATGAGAACAGATGGGCAAAACTCGACACACCTGAGCATATCTTCTACATCTGGGCATGCCTAGGCACACATGGGCACTCCTCAGACCACCTTGGGTCTCCTGGCCATATCTGGGCACTCCTGGGCACATCTGGTCTCACATGGGCATATCTGGGCACCACTGGGCACTGCTGGTCACACCTGGGACCACCTTGACAGCCATGGGCCTATCTGGGCACATCTTGACTCACATGAGCTCATCTGGATACACTTGGGCATAACTGGGCACAGCTGGGCACTCCTCAGACCACCTTGGGTCTCCTGGCCATATCTGGGCACTCCTGGGCACATCTGGTCTCACATGGGCACTGCTGGGCACGACTGGGCACTGCTGGGCACACCTGGGACCACCTTAACAGCCATGGGCCTATCTGGGCACATCTTGACTCACATGAGCTCATCTGGATACACTTGGGCATAGCTGGGCACAGCTGGGCTCACATGGGCCAATCTGGGCACACCTGGAAACTGCACGGCACCACTGGGACCGTCTTGGCACCCCTGCGCCTATCTGGGCATATCTTGGCTCTCGTCAGCTCATCTGGGTACACTTGGGCACACCTAGGTTCTCATGGGCACACCTGGGACCACCTTGGCACCCTTGGCCACAGCTCAGCTCATCTGGACCCACATGGGCTCCCCTGAGCACACCCAAACACACATGGGTATACCTGGGCACACATGGCTGAACCTCAGACCACCTTGGCACCCCTGGCCATATCTGGGCACACCTGGGCTCACATGGGCTCATCTGGGCACGCTTGGGCCCAGCTGGGCACACCTGGGCTCACCTAGGCTTTCCTGGGCACACCTGGGCCACCCTGGGCACATCTTGGCTCACATGAGCTCATCTGGGCACTCTTGGGCTCAGCTGGGCTCACATGGGCTCCACTGGGCACTCCTAGCTGTGCCTGGGCATACCAGGGCACACATGGGCACACCTCATACCACATTGACACACCTGGGCATATCTGGGCACATCTTGGCTCACATGGGCCCATCTGGGAACATCCGAGTACACCTGGGCGCACCGAAGCACACATGGGCATACCAGGGCATATCTGGGCACACATGGGCACACCTCATACCACATTGACACACCTGGCAATATCTGGGCACATCTGGATTCACATGGGGACATCTGGGTACACCCAAGCACACCGGGGCACACCTGGGCTCTCCTGCACACACCTGGGTCACCCTGGGCACACCTAAGCACACCTGGGCAGACATGGGCACTCCTCAGACTACCATGGCACCCATGGGCATATCTGGGTACATCTGGGCACTGCTGGGCGCACCTGGGACTACCTTGGCACCCCTGGGCGTATCTGGGCACATCTTGGCTCACATGGGCATATCTGGATACACTTGGACACACCTGGGCACACATGAGGTTTCATGGGCACATCTGGGCATAGCTGGCACACATGAGAACACACGGGCAAATCTCGACACACCTGAGCATATCTTCTACATCTGGGCATGCCTAGGCACACATGGGCACTCCTCAGACCACCTTGGGTCTCCTGGCCATATCTGGGCACTCCTGGGCACATCTGGTCTCACATGGGCACTGCTGGTCACACCTGGGACCACCTTGGCACCCATGCGCCTATCTGGTCACATCTTGGCTCACATGGAGTCATCTGGATACACTTCGGCATACTTGGGCACAGCTGGGCTCACTCGGGCACTGCTGGGCACGACTGGGCACTGCTGGGCACAACTGGGACCACCTTGACAGCCATGGGCCTATCTGGGCACATCTTGGCTCACATGAGCTCATCTGGATACACTTGGGCATACCTGGGCACAGCTGGGCTCACATGGGCCAATCTGGGCACACCTGGAAACTGCACGGCACCACTGGGACCGTCTTGACACCCCTGCGCCGATCTGGGCATATCCTGGCTCTTGTCACCTCATCTGGGTACACTTGGGCACACCTAGGTTCTCATGGGCACACCTGGGACCACCTTGGCACCCTTGGCCACAGCTCAGCACATCTGGGCCCACATGGGCTCACCTGAGCACACCCAAACACATGTGGGCATAACTGGGTTGCACACATGGCTACACCTCAGACCACCTTGGCACCCCTGGCCATATCTGGGAACATCTTGGCTCACATGGGCATATCAGGGCACTCCTGGACACACCTGGGCTCTCTTCGGCACTCCTTAGCACACCTGGAAATTCCTCAGCACACTTGGGTCTCCCTTGGCACCCCTCGGCCTGTCTGGGCACATCTTGGCTTACATGGGATCATCTGGCTATACCCAGGCACACCTGAGCACACCTAGGCTTTCCTGGGCACACCTGGGCCACCCTGGGCACACCTGGGCTCACATGGGCTCATCTGGGCACGCTTGGGCTCAGCTGGGCTCACATGGGCTCCACTGGGCACTCCTAGCTGTGCCTGGGCATACCAGGGCACACATGGGCACACCTCATACCACATTGACACACCTGGGCATATCTGGGCACATCTTGGCTCACATGGGCCCATCTGGGAACATCTGTCTACACCTGGGCGCACCGAAGCACACATGGGCATACCAGGGCATATCTGGGCACACATGGGCACACCTCATACCACATTGACACACCTGGCAATATCTGGGCACATCTGGATTCACATGGGGACATCTGGGTACACCCAAGCACACCTGGGCACACCTGGGCTCTCCTGCACACACCTGGGTCACCCTGGGCACACCTAAGCACACCTGGGCAGACATGGGCACTCCTCAGACTACCATGGCACCCATGGGCATATCTGGGTACATCTGGGCACTGCTGTGACGCTGCCCGCTGTGGCCCGTAACGCTTTAGGCTAGCTCTGCTCACTGGCCGCTTGCAGCGTCAGGAGTGGGGAACGGTCTGGGAGCTGTTTTCCCCAGACCGAACCTTCAGAGCCCTGGTGCCACTATAGGCTCTGCGGAATCACAGCGTCGTCGGCTTCGGCGAAGAGATGGAGGAGACCCAGAGTCTAAGCAGCTTTCCAGGAAGAAGGATTTATTAAGGGAAAGGGAACAGTGACCGGACAAGGGCTGGAAAGGTGCACAGGAACCCCAAGGCTCTGGGCAAGCAGCACCTCTGTGCGCCTCAATTTAAGGTGGGGAGGGTACAAACACAGGAACCAATCAGGGCATCTCAGGGGAGGAGTTGGGGGGAGGGCTTACAATGTTGGGGACCAATAGGAATAACCTGTGGGAGGGGCGGCAATCACAATGCCAATGGGGCCTCGAGTGAGGGATGAATGACAGGGAAGGAGCTAGAACAAGAGGTGGGGTTTACACAGATTGATGGGGTTCAGGGGCAGAAACAGGGTGATGGACAAGGTAGGTTCAGGAAAAAGGGGAGGGGTTTACAAAACTGACAAGCGGGTAAAACCATTACAACCCATGGGGGGAATAACATCAGGAGCAAACCATTTAAATTAATAACCAGAACAAAATGAGCAGGCGGCAACATCTCCCCCTTTCTTTTTTAGAAAGAGGAGGTCGCATCAGCAGGACGTGTAGAGGGCTCAGGGTACCAGTCTTTAAGGGAGGGAGAGGGTGGAGGCGAGGAGGAAGGAGGAGAAGGAGCACTAGCAAAATTAACTTGGGGAGGAGGAGATACAAGGTGGAGAACAGATTGAATTAAACATCTTTTCAGGATGGTGAACGCAACCAAAACTATAAAAATGATGAAAACAATCCATAAAACGGTTTTCAGGACGGATGAGAGCCATCCGGACAGTCCCAAATTAGAAAAGATGTTGGTGGCCCAGTCCTCGTGTTCTTGTTTTATTTGGTGGACCATGCCTCTCATTTGTTCGATGGTTTGGCGAATGGAGGGACTCTTTGATGTTAAGTTCATGCAGCAAAGCCCCTCAAATTCCCTGCAGTCGTGGTTGTGCAGGAGCAGCAGGTAGTCTATGGCCGCCCGATTTTGGAGGGTGGCTTGCCTGGTGATTTCCTCGTCTTCGAGGAGGTCGCTTAGCGCAGCTGACGTTAAATTTGCTTGTTTTACTACCCAACACTCAAACTGGCCTAATTCTCCAAGGGCTTGAGCAGCGGCCAACCAGGGCAGAAAAACAGACACTGGTACCCGTTTTAGCTTGCTCCAATGGAAAATTTCTGAGTCACAGTCTGGGTCCAAGTCGTCCAGGCTGCGCTTCCTGATAGCCGAATTATTCTTTTGGCTCCAATTTTCGATTTGGGTCGTGTTGGGCGAAAACAAGGACAGCCGGCCCAGTGTGCACGGCCCTCCGAGAAGGCGAGAGGGGATGCCTGCCCATGCCCGATCTCCACAGATTAAAAATAAACCTTTGGGTAACCGGAGAGGGGAAGGATTAAGGGTTGAGGGCATCTTTACATGTGCAATGTTCTGGCACCACTTGGCTGCCTGGAACTGCTTGTTCACTTGTTCAGCTTTTGGATATGGGGCAGGATCAGAGGGATAATAACGGAAATGAACGCAGAATGACGCCGGGGAGGAATCTAAAAGGTCGAACTCTTGGGGCTCAACGGTCGCTTTCTCAAGCGTGGCTTGCCAGTCTCTCCAGAGGAGGAGGGGGTTCTTCGTTGGCCTTCTGATCTTGTACATTGGCGCTGAGCGGACGACACGTTGAGCCGGCCTTCCCTGGTTGGCGTCCTGGAGCAAGGTGGTAAGGGAGTCGGGAAACTCTTCAGGCTTCAAAGGGATCCCCACCAGGCATGTTGACATTGGGTTTCCTGCTGCTCCGGTGGAGAGGCACAGCTCGTCGCGCTGCAGGGACTTCGCCAACATGACCCATACGTTTTGCTTTGGCTGAGGCACGATCCACCCTTCCATCTGGGCCACTACCAACATCACACCGAAGATGATCCCGGCGACGCTTGGGGCTGTCATGTCTTCAGGGATGGCTCTCTCTAAAACAAAGCAAACATAAAACATAACTTAACTAAAAGGTAAGTCGGCGTAACAAAAGGGTTCAGGGTTGTTTTCTCCTCCTCCTCGGGTTGGGGGTGGCTCACCCGGACGCAACAGTGCCAACATCCTTGACCCCATCTGGCGGCCTGCTCGGATGTTTAGGGACGTAAGGCTTAACCCACCGTTGTGGGATCCACTTTAGTCCCTGGGGCGAGGATACGCAAGCGTACCCGCGCCCCCAGGTCACTAGGTCAAAAGGACCCATGATTTTCTGGGTCTCAGGGTCCCGGACCAGCACCGGAGGGCGGTGTTGCAATCGGTAGCTGTCGGCAGTCTGGAAGTGCCGGGTCACTGGAGGGTTGGGATCTTGATCCGAACAATTTAGAAAGTTCAGTGTGTAAAGGGCCTTGCACAGTCGTTCTTGTGGTGTGCAGCCCTTCACAGTCTCCTTCTGGTGGAAAAGGACACGCTTGAGCGACTGATGGGCTCGCTCAACAATCGCTTGGCCTGTGGGGGAGTGTGGGATGCCTTTCTTATGTTCCACTCCCCACTCCTGCAGGAATTCCTCCAGTTTCCTGGAGGTGTATGCTGGGCCATTATCTGTTTTTATTTCTTTGGGGACCCCCAACACAGAGAAAGCCTGCATGAGGTGTTTGCAGACATGCTCGGCTTTCTCCCCTGTGTGGGCAGAGGCAAAGACAGCACCCGAGAAGGTGTCGATGGAAAGGTGCACAAAACGGAACCTACCAAATTCAGGGACGTGTGTTACGTCCATCTGCCACACCTCGCAGCTCCCCAGACCTCGAGGGTTGACCCCCGATCCTAGGGAAGGCATGGCGGTAGAATGACAGTGCGGGCATGTGGCCACAATGGCTCTGGCCTGGTCTCGCCTCAGGTGGAACTGACGGACCAGCCCAGGCACATTCTGGTGGAACATCTGATGACTCAGCTTGGCTTGCTGAAACACATCAGGGAGCTGGGCCATTGAAACGGGGGTAGCGAGGGAATCTGCCATTTTATTCCCCTCTGCTACCGGACCAGGGAGTTCCGTGTGTGACCTCACGTGCATTACGAAGAAAGGCTGCTTTCTGTGGGAAACAGCATAGATCAGTTTAGAAAGCAGCTCAAACAGCTTAGGATTGGAGACCTCCTTGAGAGCTGCATGTTCAGCTCTCGCGACCACCCCTGCTACATAGGCCGAATCTGTAACCAGATTGAAAGGTTCAGAAAACCTCTCAAAAGCTCTAACGACTGCATCCAACTCAGCAACTTGTGGAGATCCCTCCACGTATTTAACATCTGCTTCCCACTGCTGAGTCCGAGGATCTTGCCAAGTCACTACTGACTTGTGAGAGGCTCCGGATGCGTCTGTAAAAACAGTCAGAGCTTTGAGGGGCTTTCTGCTCCGAACTTCTCTTGGAATTACATCGAACTTTGCGTTAAAGAATTTATGGGCAGGGGCGTGGACCGAAATTTGTCCGCAGTAACTATCCAGAGCAATCTGGAGGGTCTCGTTCTCCTGTAACAGCTGATTGAACATCTCCTTTGTCAGCTTATCTGGGGACGCTTTGTCCCGAGACAAGCTAACAGGCACTCGAATGCACGAAAAGTCACACCCAGCCATCTCCCGAAGTCTAGCCCTAGCTCTCCTGATGAGCTGAGCCATCAGCTCTTGTGGCCGGGTGACACTTTTGGACCGCTGGTGACTCAGGAAGACCCACTCTATGATCAAGAGCGGGTCCTTGGAGCCCTGGTCCCATTGAAAGATGAGCCCACACAGGTGTGGCAGTCTCCCCAATACAATAAATTCAAAGGGCAGGCTCGGTTCGTACCGATGCGCCTGTCTTTTGACTAGCGCATCCTGTACCTTCTCTAGTGCTTCCCTCGCTTCTGGGGTCAGGGTCCTGGGAGAACTTAGCTCCTTCTCCCCCTTCAAAAGTAAGAAGAGGGGGGCTAGGTCTTCAGTAGTGAGGCCCAGCCAAGGTCTGACCCAGTTCAAGGTCCCACACAGAGAGTGAAGGTCTGCCAAAGTTTTCGGATTGCTGTTGATGGCCAATTTTTGAGGCACAATGGTCCTCTCAGCAATCCGCAGACCCAGATATCTCCAGGGTGGCATCTTTTGAACTTTATTTTCCTGGAGTTGAAAACCTGCCGATGTTAAAACCTTAACCACTAGGTCAAGAGATTGTGTAAGTAAATCGTCATGGGGGGCACACACTAGGACATCATCCATGTAGTGATGGATGATGACCTCCCCCATTTTGGAGCGCACAGGAGACAGCAATGAGGAGACATACCACTGGCAGATAGTCGGTGAGTTCTTCATGCCCTGGGGCAATACCCGCCAGTGGAACCTCCTCATTGGGGCTTCTCGGTTAAGGGTGGGCACCGAGAAGGCAAACCGTGGGGCATCTTCAGGGTGTAGAGGAATTTGAAAAAAGCAATCCTTGATGTCAATTATCGCCAAATTCCAATTTCGGGGGAGCATGGTTGGAGTAGGCATCCCTGGTTGAAGGGGCCCCATGTCTACAATGATTTTATTTATGGCACGAAGATCGTGGAGGAGTCGCCACTTGTCTTTCCCCGGCTTACGAATGACAAAAACCGGAGAATTCCAAGGGCTCGTTGTCTCTACGATGTTGCCTTTTACTAATTGCTCCTCCACGAGCTCGTTGAGCGCCCTTAATTTATCCTTTCTGAGCGGCCACTGATCAATCCAGACCGCTTCATCCGTGATCCAATCCAGCTTCTGGAAGGGGCGCTCCACAGTGGCCGCCACTAAAAATCCCGGGGGGTTTTCGGGATTTCAATTCTTGCCCCCCATTGAGACATGAGGTCCCTCCCCCACAAGGGAACCTGGAAGTCTGCGACGAATGGGCGTAAATTAGCCAATTGCCCATCCAGCCCCTTAATTTGCACCACGCTCTTTGAAACTCGAGCCAATTGGGTGCCCCCTATACCCTGTATTTTCCCCGCCACAGGTTGCAATTCCCAATGTGACGGCCATCTCCTTTCGGGGATGATCGTCACATCCGCCCCTGTGTCAAGCAGACCCTTCATGTTAACAAACTTCGCACCCTGCTTGACGCTGCAATCAATGATAGGCTTATCTTCACCCACTACTTCTGCCCAGTAGACGCCTGGTGCGTGGTCATCTACTGAAAATCTTTCAGGCATTGGGATAATTTGGGCAATAATTTGCCCTTTCGGCAGGAAATATGGTGGGTGAGTGCAGCGCGCCAGGAGAGTGAGGTTCTCCGGACCACCCGGGAAGGTAATCGGAGAAATCTCAATCTCTGGGGGTGTGTATTTAGTGTCCCCGATGGCAATAAACTTACAGTCGTGTCCAGTTTCCATCTGATCCCCCTCCAGAGGGTCCACAGCCACCACTGTCCAGTGCTGGGACCGGAAGAGGGTGTCTTTGGTGGTGATGAGATGTCGCGTCCGGGATACGTGCCATGTCCAGCGTTTAAGGTCTCCTCCCTCCGCGATACCTGCCCCATTTTTTGCATCGCGCGGGGCAGGTCCGCGCCGCACTCCTAGTTTTTTTTATTAGATACTTCTTTATGTACCCTCTCCCCTGAACCATCCCCCATCGGCCCCTGGTGAGGGTGGTTGGCAGGACAGTTCCTTGCCATGTGGCCCAGCTGTCCACACCGATAGCATTGCGTGGTTCTCGCCGGCGGAATAGCGGTGTGCCCCGCCGGGTGCTGGGTCACTGCTGCCGTTGGTGGTCTCCTGACCGTGTGTGGTGGTGGTGGCACCTTGGACGTCCCCACTAATGGCACTTTCTTCTCGCACGCATCAATGAGGGCGTCCAGGGTCGGCGGTGGATACATAGGCAGACCAAAGATAACTTGTTTGCAGATGTCGTTGCAATTGGCTTTTGCCATTTCGAGGATAAATTGTTCTTGCATCTCAGGCCTATCCACCTGTCTCTCTATTTGTTCCTGCAACCGGTTCACAAAGATGGTAAATGGCTCATTGGGGGATTGTCTGATGTTCGAAAAGTTGGTAAGGGGTTCCCCCCCCGGCAAGATGTTAAATACCTTTTCAGCGGCCTCCGTAATTTTAATCAAAACAGGCCGGGGTAGAACCCTAGCCTGTTCTTCTGGTTTTACCCAATTCCCTTCACCGCACAGATGATCAATTGAGAGAGGGTTTTCATCCGCGTCAACCGCGGACTCCTCGCTGCGCAACAACTCAGGAAGGATGGCCTCCAACGATTTCTTCCACCTCTGTTTCCACAGCCTATAGTCAGCTGGGGAAAGGAGGCAGGCAAACAACTCTTTTAAATCATGGGGGACCATCTCGTTCGCGGAGAAGGTGGCTTTTAACAAGCCCTTAAAATATTCACTTCTCCTGCCGAACTCTTTCTGAGCCTTGCACAGCTCCCTCTTTGTCTGGAAGGAGAAGGGCTCCCATTCTCGGTACCTCCCCCCCCTTCCTCTAAAACTAACCGGTGTGGCAAAGGGAATTATAACCTGTTCCGGGTTCTGGTCCTCAGGCTTGTCACTTCCGGTTCCCGAAGCGTGGGAACTGGTGGGAGGGGGAGGGGCGTGGGAACCGAAAGGGGAGGCGTGGGAACTGGGAGGAGGGGCGTGGGAACCAGAAGCCGGAAGAGGTGGGGCTGGAGGACCGACTGAGGGGGAGGATTGCAGGGAGGAATGGCGGCCGGAAGGGGTGGAGTCTTGGGAGGTAACACTTTGGGGACACACCCCCGAGGAGGAGGAACCATCTGAAGGCAAGTGGGAGGGGTCAGGGTAGGAAGGGAAGGAGGAGCTAGGGAGGAAGGGGTTGGACTTTGAGGGGAGGAAGGGATTGTGGGAAGAAGGAGCACAAGGGAGGGGTCCGACCATGCGGTCCCCGCCATCTTGTGTCCCTCGGGGGCCATTTTGGGAATTATGTAAGGTATGGGCAGACTTAGGGGAAGATTCAGGGGAACACCGGGAATTAGGGAGTGTAGGGGAACTAGGGTTCTGGGAGCGAAACTGGGGATCAATAACTTTATCAACTCGGGGATTTGGAACTTGGGAAGGGAAAAACTTGGAGTTATCAACTGGGGAAGTAGGGGAATGGGTAAGGGCTCCGGCAGCTTGGCCAGGGCTACCGGGGCAAGGGTTCTGAGGGAGGCTTGGGGAGCCAGGGAGACTACTGCCGACTTCGGAGCCCTGCGTTTCACAAGTTGCTCCGCAGGTCTCCCCCAACTTAGGGACAAGGGACGAGGAGCAGGGGTTTGGGGAAACTGGGGAATCTGCAGAAACTGGGGAAGGCTGCGTTGGCTGCTTCTGCTTTTCCTTCTTCTCAACTAAGGTGGTCCGAATCAGAACGAAAAGCGGGATTAATTTGGCGGCTGTCTTGTCCCCCTGAACTACCAAAGCCGTTAATTTGGACCCGACCGAATTCCAAAATGACATAGAAAGAACATCTTCAGAGGACACATGGGGAAAATGCAGAAAAAGCCAACGCACAAGCCTCTTAACCAACCCTCGTGAATACTTATGTTTCCCACCCTCAAGGAGACCCACAACTTGGAAGTAAATCCCCCTCTGCGGAGCCGACAAACGCGCACCCATCTCTTACACCCCCGGCTCCACAGTCTCACCACCCCCCAACGGCAAACGAGAACTTAAAGAACTAAAGCAAGGGTCTGGACCCGAATCACACTCACTCCCCCCCCCAGGAGAGTCTACCAAGGGGCTACGAAGGGGCTCACACACACGCCCCCCCCCCTTTTTCCCCCACCGGGGAAAACTTACCAAGTCCAGACAGTGACCGTGGGAGGTGTCCAAAGCCCCAGGAGCGGTCCCTCGTGCGCAGAGAGATTGTCGCTCCTTCCCCCGGGAGCGCCGCCGGACAAAAACCGGCCTGCTGCAACCGGGGTAGCTGCCGCCCAAAAGTCTTTGTAATCCAAAAACGACTCCTCCGGGGGTCTCCTCTCGCTGAAGAGGCCCCACGTTGGGCGCCAGCTGACGCTGCCCGCTGTGGCCCGTAACGCTTTAGGCTAGCTCTGCTCACTGGCCGCTTGCAGCGTCAGGAGTGGGGAACGGTCTGGGAGCTGTTTTCCCCAGACCGAACCTTCAGAGCCCTGGTGCCACTATAGGCTCTGCGGAATCACGGCGTCGTCGGCTTCGGCGAAGAGATGGAGGAGACCCAGAGTCTAAGCAGCTTTCCAGGAAGAAGGATTTATTAAGGGAAAGGGAACAGTGACCGGACAAGGGCTGGAAAGGTGCACAGGAACCCCAAGGCTCTGGGCAAGCAGCACCTCTGTGCGCCTCAATTTAAGGTGGGGAGGGTACAAACACAGGAACCAATCAGGGCATCTCAGGGGAGGAGTTGGGGGGAGGGCTTACAATGTTGGGGACCAATAGGAATAACCTGTGGGAGGGGCGGCAATCACAATGCCAATGGGGCCTCGAGTGAGGGATGAATGACAGGGAAGGAGCTAGAACAAGAGGTGGGGTTTACACAGATTGATGGGGTTCAGGGGCAGAAACAGGGTGATGGACAAGGTAGGTTCAGGAAAAAGGGGAGGGGTTTACAAAACTGACAAGCGGATAAAACCATTACAACCCATGGGGGGAATAACATCAGGAGCAAACCATTTAAATTAATAACCAGAACAAAATGAGCAGGCGGCAACACTGCTGGGCGCACCTGGGACTACCTTGGCACCCCTGGGCATATCTGGGCACATCCTGGCACTTCTGGGCGCAACTGGGACCACCTTGGCCCCCCTGGACAAATCCCAGCACTTCTAGGCCCACATGAGCTCACCTGAGCACAACCAAACACACATGGGCATACCTGGGCACACATGCGTGCACCTCAGACCACCTTGGCACCCTTGGGCATATCTGGGCACATCTGGGCACTGCTGGGCACACCTCAAACCACCTTAGCACCCCTGGCCACAGCTCAGAACGTCTGGGCCCACATGATCTCACCTGAGCACACCCAAACACACGTGGGCATACCTGGGCACACATGGCTGCACCTCAGACCACCCTGGCACCCCTGGCCATATCTGGGAACATCTTGGCTCACATGGGCATATCAGGGCACTCCTGGACACACCTGGGCTCTCTTCGGCACTCCTTAGCACACCTGGAAATTCCTCAGCACACTTGGGTCTCCCTTGGCACCCCTCGGCCTGTCTGGGCACATCTTGGCTTACATGGGATCATCTGGCTATACCCAGGCACACCTGAGCACACCTAGGCTTTCCTGGGCACACCTGGGCCACCCTGGGCACACCTGGGCTCACATGGGCTCATCTGGGCACGCTTGGGCTCAGCTGGGCTCACATGGGCTCCACTGGGCACTCCTAGCTGTGCCTGGGCATACCAGGGCACACATGGGCACACCTCATACCACATTGACACACCTGGGCATATCTGGGCACATCTTGGCTCACATGGGCCCATCTGGGAACATCCGAGTACACCTGGGCGCACCGAAGCACACATGGGCATACCAGGGCATATCTGGGCACACATGGGCACACCTCATACCACATTGACACACCTGGCAATATCTGGGCACATCTGGATTCACATGGGGACATCTGGGTACACCCAAGCACACCTGGGCACACCTGGGCTCTCCTGCACACACCTGGGTCACCCTGGGCACACCTAAGCACACCTGGGCAGACATGGGCACTCCTCAGACCACCATGGCACCCCTGGGCATATCTGGGCACATCTGGGCACTACTGGGCGCACCTGAGACCACCTTGGCACCCCTGGGCATACCTGGGCACATCTTGGCTCACATGGGCATATCTGGATACACTTGGACACACCTGGGCACACATGAGGTTTCATGGGCACATCTAAGCATAGCTGGCACACATGAGAACACACGGGCAAATCTCGACACACCTGAGCATATCTTCTACACCTGGGCATGCCTAGGCACACACGGGCACTCCTCAGACCACCTTGGGTCTCCTGGCCATATCTGGGCACTCCTGGGCACATCTGGTCTCACATGGGCACTGCTGGGCACGACTGGGCACTGCTGGGCACACCTGGGACCACCTTAACAGCCATGGGCCTATCTGGGCACATCTTGACTCACATGAGCTCATCTGGATACACTTGGGCATAGCTGGGCACAGCTGGGCTCACATGGGCCAATCTGGGCACACCTGGAAACTGCACGGCACCACTGGGACCGTCTTGGCACCCCTGCGCCTATCTGGGCATATCTTGGCTCTTGTCACCTCATCTGGGTACACTTGGGCACACCTAGGTTCTCATGGGCACACCTGGGACCACCTTGGCACCCTTGGCCACAGCTCAGCACATCTGGACCCACATGGGCTCCCCTGAGCACACCCAAACACACATGGGTATACCTGGGCACACATGGCTGAACCTCACACCACCTTGGCACCCCTGGCCATATCTGGGCACACCTGGGCTCACATGGGCTCATCTGGGCACGCTTGGGCCCAGCTGGGCACACCTGGGCTCACCTAGGCTTTCCTGGGCACACCTGGGCCACCCTGGGCACACCTGGGCTCACATGAGCTCATCTGGGCACTCTTGGGCTCAGCTGGGCTCACATGGGCTCCACTGGGCACACCTAGCTGTGCCTGGGCATACCAGGGCACACATGGGCACACCTCATACCACGTTGACACACCTGGGCATATCTGGGCACATCTTGGCTCACATGGGCCCATCTGGGAACATCCGAGTACACCTGGGCGCACCGAAGCACACATGGGCATACCAGGGCATATCTGGGCACACATGGGCACACCTCATACCACATTGACACACCTGGCAATATCTGGGCACATCTGGATTCACATGGGGACATCTGGGTACACCCAAGCACACCTGGGCATACCTGGGCTCTCCTGCACACACCTGGGTCACCCTGGGCACACCTGCACACACCTGGGCAGACATGGGCACTCCTCAGACTACTATGGCACCCATGGGCATATCTGGGTACATCTGGGCACTGCTGGGCGCACCTGGGACTACCTTGGCACCCCTGGGCGTATCTGGGCACATCTTGGCTCACATGGGCATATCTGGATACACTTGGACACACCTGGGCACACATGAGGTTTCATGGGCACATCTGGGCATAGCTGGCACACATGAGAACACACGGGCAAATCTCGACACACCTGAGCATATCTTCTACATCTGGGCATGCCTAGGCACACATGGGCACTCCTCAGACCACCTTGGGTCTCCTGGCCATATCTGGGCACTCCTGGGCACATCTGGTCTCACATGTGCACTGCTGGGCACGACTGAGCACTGCTGGTCACACCTGGGACCACCTTGGCACCCATGCGCCTATCTGGGCACATCTTGGCTCACATGAGCTCATCTGGATACACTTGGGCATACCTGGGCACAGCTGGGCTCACATGGGCCAATCTGGGCACACCTGGAAACTGCACGGCACCACTGGGACCGTCTTGACACCCCTGCGCCTATCTGGGCATATCCTGGCTCTTGTCACCTCATCTGGGTACACTTGGGCGCACCTAGGTTCTCATGGGCACACCTGGGACCACCTTGGCACCCTTGGCCACAGGTCAGCACATCTGGGCCCACATGGGCTCACCTGAGCACACCCAAACACATGTGGGCATAACTGGGTTGCACACATGGCTACACCTCAGACCACCTTGGCACCCCTGGCCATATCTGGGCACACCTGGGCTCACATGGGCTCATCTGGGCATGCTTGGGCCCAGCTGGGCACACCTGGGATCACATAGGCTCATCTGGGCCAATCTGGGCACATCTAGGCACTGCTGGGCACACCTGGGACCACCTTTGCCCACCTGGGCATATCTGGGCACATCTTGGCTCACATGGGCTCATCTGGATACACTTGGGCATACCTGGGAACAGCTGAGCTCACATGGGCACTGCTAGGCACCACTGGGCACTGCTGGGCACAACTGGGACCTCCTTGGCACCCATGCGCCTATCTGGGCACATCTTGGCTCACATGGGCTCATCTGGATACACTTGGGCACAGCTGGGCTCACATGGGCATATCTTGGCATTCCTGGGCACACCTGGGCTCTCCTCAGCACTCCTGGGCACACCTGTGAAATCCTCGGCACACTTGGGACTCTTTCAGAAACCCTCGGCCTGTCTGGGCACTTCTTGGCTTGCATGGGACCATCTGGGTATACCCAGGCACACCTGAGCACACCTTGACTCTCCTGGGCACACCTGGGTCACCCTGGGCACACCTAAGCACACCTGGGCAGACATGGGCACTCCTCAGACCACCTTGGCTCCCGTGGGAGCATCTCGGCACACCTGGGCTCACATGGGACAATTTGGGCACATCTGGGCACTGCTGGGCACACCTGGGACCACCTTGGCACTCCTGGGCATATCTGGGCACATCCTGGCACTTCTGGGCGCAACTGGGACCACCTTGGCCCCCCTGGACAAATCCCAGCACATCTAGGCCCACATGAGCTCACCTGAGCACAACCAAACACACATGGGCATACCTGGGCACACATGCGTGCACCTCAGACCACCTTGGCACCCTTGGGCATATCTGGGCACATCTGGGCACTGCTGGGCACACCTCAAACCACCTTAGCACCCCTGGCCACAGCTCAGAACATCTGGGCCCACATGATCTCACCTGAGCACACCCAAACACACGTGGGCATACCTGGGCACACATGGCTGCACCTCAGACCACCTTGGCACCCCTGGCCATATCTGGGAACATCTTGGCTCACATGGGCATATCAGGGCACTCCTGGACACACCTGGGCTCTCTTCGGCACTCCTTAGCACACCTGGAAATTCCTCAGCACACTTGGGTCTCCCTTGGCACCCCTCGGCCTGTCTGGGCACATCTTGGCTTACATGGGATCATCTGGCTATACCCAGGCACACCTGAGCACACCTAGGCTTTCCTGGGCACACCTGGGCCACCCTGGGCACACCTGGGCTCACATGGGCTCATCTGGGCACGCTTGGGCTCAGCTGGGCTCACATGGGCTCCACTGGGCACTCCTAGCTGTGCCTGGGCATACCAGGGCACACATGGGCACACCTCATACCACATTGACACACCTGGGCATATCTGGGCACATCTTGGCTCACATGGGCCCATCTGGGAACATCTGTCTACACCTGGGCGCACCGAAGCACACATGGGCATACCAGGGCATATCTGGGCACACATGGGCACACCTCATACCACATTGACACACCTGGCAATATCTGGGCACATCTGGATTCACATGGGGACATCTGGGTACACCCAAGCACACCTGGGCACACCTGGGCTCTCCTGCACACACCTGGGTCACCCTGGGCACACCTAAGCACACCTGGGCAGACATGGGCACTCCCCAGACCACCATGGCACCCCTGGGCATATCTGGGCACATCTGGGCACTGCTGGGCGCACCTGAGACCACCATGGCACCCCTGGGTATACCTGGGCACATCTTGGCTCACAATGGCATATCTGGATACACTTGGACACACCTGGGCACACATGAGGTTTCATGGGCACATCTGGGCATAGCTGGCACACATGAGAACACACGGGCAAATCTCGACACACCTGAGCATATCTTCTACATCTGGGCATGCCTAGGCACACATGGGCACTCCTCAGACCACCTTGGGTCTCCTGGCCATATCTGGGCACTCCTGGGCGCATCTGGTCTCACATGGGCACTGCTGGGCACGACTGGGCACTGTTGGGCACACCTGGGACCACCTTGACAGCCATGGGCCTATCTGGGCACATCTTGACTCACATGAGCTCATCTGGATACACTTGGGCATAACTAGGCACAGCTGGGCACACCTGGAAACTGCACGGCACCACTGGGACCGTCTTGGCACCCCTGCGCCTATCTGGGCATATCTTGGCTCTCGTCAGCTCATCTGGGTACACTTGGGCACACCTAGGTTCTCATGGGCACACCTGGGACCACCTTGGCACCCTTGGCCACAGCTCAGCACATCTGGACCCACATGGGCTCCCCTGAGCACACCCAAACACACATGGGCATACCTGGGCACACATGGCTGAACCTCACACCACCTTGGCACCCCTGGCCATATCTGGGCACACCTGGGCTCACATGGGCTCGTCTGGGCACGCTTGGGCCCAGCTGGGCACACCTGGGCTCACCTAGGCTTTCCTGGGCACACCTGGGCCACCCTGGGCACACCTGGGCTCACATGAGCTCATCTGGGCACTCTTGGGCTCAGCTGGGCTCACATGGGCTCCACTGGGCACTCCTAGCTGTGCCTGGGCATACCAGGGCACACATGGGCACACCTCATACCACATTGACACACCTGGGCATATCTGGGCACATCTTGGCTCACATGGGCCCATCTGGGAACATCCGAGTACACCTGGGCGCACCGAAGCACACATGGGCATACCAGGGCATATCTGGGCACACATGGGCACACCTCATACCACATTGACACACCTGGCAATATCTGGGCACATCTGGATTCACATGGGGACATCTGGGTACACCCAAGCACACCTGGGCACACCTGGGCTCTCCTGCACACACCTGGGTCACCCTGGGCACACCTAAGCACACCTGGGCAGACATGGGCACTCCTCAGACTACCATGGCACCCATGGGCATATCTGGGTACATCTGGGCACTGCTGTGACGCTGCCCGCTGTGGCCCGTAACGCTTTAGGCTAGCTCTGCTCACTGGCCGCTTGCAGCGTCAGGAGTGGGGAACGGTCTGGGAGCTGTTTTCCCCAGACCGAACCTTCAGAGCCCTGGTGCCACTATAGGCTCTGCGGAATCACAGCGTCGTCGGCTTCGGCGAAGAGATGGAGGAGACCCAGAGTCTAAGCAGCTTTCCAGGAAGAAGGATTTATTAAGGGAAAGGGAACAGTGACCGGACAAGGGCTGGAAAGGTGCACAGGAACCCCAAGGCTCTGGGCAAGCAGCACCTCTGTGCGCCTCAATTTAAGGTGGGGAGGGTACAAACACAGGAACCAATCAGGGCATCTCAGGGGAGGAGTTGGGGGGAGGGCTTACAATGTTGGGGACCAATAGGAATAACCTGTGGGAGGGGCGGCAATCACAATGCCAATGGGGCCTCGAGTGAGGGATGAATGACAGGGAAGGAGCTAGAACAAGAGGTGGGGTTTACACAGATTGATGGGGTTCAGGGGCAGGAACAGGGTGATGGACAAGGTAGGTTCAGGAAAAAGGGGAGGGGTTTACAAAACTGACAAGCGGGTAAAACCATTACAACCCATGGGGGGAATAACATCAGGAGCAAACCATTTAAATTAATAACCAGAACAAAATGAGCAGGCGGCAACACTGCTGGGCGCACCTGGGACTACCTTGGCACCCCTGGGCGTATCTGGGCACATCTTGGCTCACATGGGCATATCTGGATACACTTGGACACACCTGGGCACACATGAGGTTTCATGGGCACATCTGGGCATAGCTGGCACACATGAGAACACACGGGCAAATCTCGACACACCTGAGCATATCTTCTACATCTGGGCATGCCTAGGCACACATGGGCACTCCTCAGACCACCTTGGGTCTCCTGGCCATATCTGGGCACTCCTGGGCACATCTGGTCTCACATGGGCACTGCTGGGCACGACTGGGCACTGCTGGGCACACCTGGGACCACCTTGGCACCCATGCGCCTATCTGGGCACATCTTGGCTCACATGGAGTCATCTGGATACACTTGGGCATACTTGGGCACAGCTGGGCTCACTCGGGCACTGCTGGGCACGACTGGGCACTGCTGGGCACAACTGGGACCACCTTGACAGCCATGGGCCTATCTGGGCACATCTTGGCTCACATGAGCTCATCTGGATACACTTGGGCATACCTGGGCACAGCTGGGCTCACATGGGCCAATCTGGGCACACCTGGAAACTGCACGGCACCACTGGGACCGTCTTGGCACCCCTGCACCTATCTGGGCATATCTTGGCTCTTGTCACCTCATCTGGGTACACTTGGGCACACCTAGGTTCTCATGGGCACACCTGGGACCACCTTGGTACCCTTGGCCACAGCTCAGCACATCTGGGCCCACATGGGCTCACCTGAGCACACCCAAACACATGTGGGCATAACTGGGTTGCACACATGGCTACACCTCAGACCACCTTGGCACCCCTGGCCATATCTGGGCACACCTGGGCTCACATGGGCTCATCTGGGCCAATCTGGGCACATCTAGGCACTGCTGGGCACACCTGGGACCACCTTTGCCCACCTGGGCATATCTGGGCACATCTTGGCTCACATGGGCTCATCTGGATACACTTGGGCATACCTGGGAACAGCTGAGCTCACATGGGCACTGCTAGGCACCACTGGGCACTGCTGGGCACAACTGGGACCTCCTTGGCACCCATGCGCCTATCTGGGCACATCTTGGCTCTCGTCAGCTCATCTGGGTACACTTGGGCACAGCTGGGCTCACATGGGCATATCTTGGCATTCCTGGGCACACCTGGGCTCTCCTCAGCACTCCTGGGCACACCTGTGAAATCCTCGGCACACCTGGGACTCTTTCAGAAACCCTCGGCCTGTCTGGGCACTTCTTGGCTTGCATGGGACCATCTGGGTATACCCAGGCACACCTGAGCACACCTTGACTCTCCTGGGCACACCTGGGTCACCCTGGGCACACCTAAGCACACCTGGGCAGACATGGGCACTCCTCAGACCACCTTGGCTCCCGTGGGAGCATCTGGGCACACCTGGGCACTGCTGGGCACACCTGAGACCTCCTTGGCACCCATGTGCCTATCTGGGCACATCTTGGCTCACATGGGCTCATCTGGATACACTTGGGCATACCTGGGCACAGCTGGGCTCACCTGGGCATATCTGGGCATTCCTGGGCACACCTGGGCTCTCCTCAGCACTCCTGGGCACACCTGTGAAATCCTCGGCCCGCCTGGGACTCTTTCGGAAACCCTCGGTGTGTCTGGGGGGTTCTTGGCTTACATGGGACCATCTGGGTATACCCAGGCACACCAGAGCACACCTCGACTCTCCTGGGCACACCTGGGCCACCCTGGGAACACCTAAGCACACCTGGGCAGACATGGGCACTCCTCAGACCACCTTGGCTCCCGTGGGAGCATCTGGGCACACCTGGGCTCACATGGGCCAATTTGGGCACATCTGGGCACACCTGGGCACACCTGGGACCACCTTGGCACCCCTGGGCATATCTGGGCACATCCTGGCACTTCTGGGCGCAACTGGGACCACCTTGGCCCCCCTGGACAAATCCCAGCACATCTAGGCCCACATGAGCTCACCTGAGCACAACCAAACACACATGGGCATACCTGGGCACACATGCGTGCACCTCAGACCACCTTGGCACCCCTGGCCATATCTGGGAACATCTTGGCTCACATGGGCATATCAGGGCACTCCTGGACACACCTGGGCTCTCTTCGGCACTCCTTACCACACCTGGAAATTCCTAAGCACACTTGGGTCTCCCTTGGCACCCCTCGGCCTGTCTGGGCACATCTTGGCTTACATGGGATCATCTGGCTATACCCAGGCACACCTGAGCACACCTAGGCTTTCCTGGGCACACCTGGGCCACCCTGGGCACACCTGGGCTCACATGGGCTCATCTGGGCACGCTTGGGCTCAGCTGGGCTCACATGGGCTCCACTGGGCACTCCTAGCTGTGCCTGGGCATACCAGGGCACACATGGGCCCACCTCATACCACATTGACACACCTGGGAATATCTGGGCACATCTTGGCTCACATGGGCCCATCTGGGGACATCTGTCTACACCTGGGCGCACCGAAGCACACATGGGCATACCAGGGCATATCTGGGCACACATGGGCACACCTCATACCACATTGACACACCTGGCAATATCTGGGCACATCTGGATTCACATGGGGACATCTGGGTACACCCAAGCACACCTGGGCACACCTGGGCTCTCCTGCACACACCTGGGTCACCCTGGGCACACCTAAGCACACCTGGGCAGACATGGGCACTCCTCAGACCACCATGGCACCCCTGGGCATATCTGGGCACATCTGGGCACTGCTGGGCGCACCTGAGACCACCTTGGCACCCCTGGGCATACCTGGGCACATCTTGGCTCACATGGGCATATCTGGATACACTTGGACACACCTGGGCACACATGAGGTTTCATGGGCACATCTAAGCATAGCTGGCACACATGAGAACACACGGGCAAATCTCGACACACCTGAGCATATCTTCTACATCTGGGCATGCCTAGGCACACATGGGCACTCCTCAGACCACCTTGGGTCTCCTGGCCATATCTGGGCACTCCTGGGCACATCTGGTCTCACATGGGCACTGCTGGGCACGACTGGGCACTGCTGGGCACACCTGGGACCACCTTGATAGCCATGGGCCTATCTGGGCACATCTTGACTCACATGAGCTCATCTGGATACACTTGGGCATAACTGGGCACAGCTGGGCACACCTGGAAACTGCACGGCACCACTGGGACCGTCTTGGCACCCCTGCGCCGATCTGGGCATATCTTGGCTCTCGTCAGCTCATCTGGGTACACTTGGGCACACCTAGGTTCTCATGGGCACACCTGGGACCACCTTGGCACCTTTGGCCACAGCTCAGCACATCTGGACCCACATGGGCTCCCCTGAGCACACCCAAACCCACATGGGCATACCTGGGCACACATGGCTGAACCTCAGACCACCTTGGCACCCCTGGCCATATCTGGGCACACCTGGGCTCACATGGGCTCGTCTGGGCACGCTTGGGCCCAGCTGGGCACACCTGGGCTCACCTAGGCTTTCCTGGGCACACCTGGGCCACCCTGGGCACACCTGGGCTCACATGAGCTCATCTGGGCACTCTTGGGCTCAGCTGGGCTCACATGGGCTCCACTGGGCACTCCTAGCTGTGCCTGGGCATACCAGGGCACACATGGGCACACCTCATACCACATTGACACACCTGGGCATATCTGGGCACATCTTGGCTCACATGGGCCCATCTGGGAACATCCGAGTACACCTGGGCGCACCGAAGCACACATGGGCATACCAGGGCATATCTGGGCACACATGGGCACACCTCATACCACATTGACACACCTGGCAATATCTGGGCACATCTGGATTCACATGGGGACATCTGGGTACACCCAAGCACACCTGGGCACACCTGGGCTCTCCTGCACACACCTGGGTCACCCTGGGCACACCTAAGCACACCTGGGCAGACATGGGCACTCCTCAGACCACCATGGCACCCATGGGCATATCTGGGTACATCTGGGCACTGCTGGGCGCACCTGAGACCACCATGGCACCCCTGGGCATACCTGGGCACATCTTGGCTCACATGGGCATATCTGGATACACTTGGACACACCTGGGCACACATGAGGTTTCATGGGCACATCTGGGCATAGCTGGCACACATGAGAACAGATGGGCAAAACTCGACACACCTGAGCATATCTTCTACATCTGGGCATGCCTAGGCACACATGGGCACTCCTCAGACCACCTTGGGTCTCCTGGCCATATCTGGGCACTCCTGGGCACATCTGGTCTCACATGGGCACTGCTGGGCACGACTGGGCACTGCTGGGCACACCTGGGACCACCTTGGCACCCATGCGCCTATCTGGGCACATCTTGGCTCACATGGAGTCATCTGGATACACTTGGGCATACTTGGGCACAGCTGGGCTCATTCGGGCACTGCTGGGCACAACTGGGCACTGCTGGGCACAACTGGGACCACCTTGACAGCCATGGGCCTATCTGGGCACATCTTGGCTCACATGGGCTCATCTGGATACACTTGGGCATACTTGGGCACAGCTGGCTCACATGGGCATATCTGGGCATTCCTGGGCACACCTGGGCTCTCCTCAGCACTCCTGGGCACACCTGTGAAATCCTTGGCACACCTGGGACTCTTTCAAAAACCCTCGGCCTGTCTGGGCACTTCTTGGCTTACATGGAACCATCTGGGTATACCCAGGCACACCTGAGCACACCTTGACTCTCCTGGGCACACCTGGGTCACCCTGGGCACACCTAAGCACACCTGGGCAGACATGGGCACTCCTCAGACCACCTTGGCTCCCGTGGGAGCATCTGGGCACACCTGGGCTCACATGGGCCAATTTGGGCACATCTGGGCACTGCTGGGCACACCTGGGACCACCTTGGCACCCCTGGGCATATCTGGGCACCTCCTGGCACTTCTGGGCGCAACTGAGACCACCTTGGCCCCCCTGGCCAAATCCCAGCACATCTAGGCCCACATGAGCTCACCTGAGCACAACCAAACACACATGGGCATACCTGGGCACACATGCGTGCACCTCAGACCACCTTGGCACCCCTGGCCATATCTGGGAACATCTTGGCTCTCATGGGCATATCTGGGCACTCCTGGACACACCTGGGCTCTCCTCGGCACTCCTTAGCACACCTGGGAATTCCTCAGCACACTTGGGTCTCCTTTGGCACCCCTCGGCCTGTCTGGGCACATCTTGGCTTACATGGGATCATCTGGGTATACCCAGGCACACCTGAGCACACCTAGGCTTTCCTGGGCACACCTGGGCCACCCTGGGCACACCTGGGCTCACATGGGCTCATCTGGGCACGCTTGGGCTCAGCTGGGCTCACATGGGCTCCACTGGGCACTCCTAGCTGTGCCTGGGCATACCAGGGCACACATGGGCACACCTCATACCACATTGACACACCTGGGCATATCTGGGCACATCTTGGCTCACATGGGCCCATCTGGGAACATCTGTCTACACCTGGGCGCACCGAAGCACACATGGGCATACCAGGGCATATCTGGGCACACATGGGCACACCTCATACCACATTGACACACCTGGCAATATCTGGGCACATCTGGATTCACATGGGGACATCTGGGTACACCCAAGCACACCTGGGCACACCTGGGCTCTCCTGCACACACCTGGGTCACCCTGGGCACACCTAAGCACACCTGGGCAGACATGGGCACTCCCCAGACCACCATGGCACCCCTGGGCATATCTGGGCACATCTGGGCACTGCTGGGCGCACCTGAGACCACCATGGCACCCCTGGGTATACCTGGGCACATCTTGGCTCACAATGGCATATCTGGATACACTTGGACACACCTGGGCACACATGAGGTTTCATGGGCACATCTGGGCATAGCTGGCACACATGAGAACACACGGGCAAATCTCGACACACCTGAGCATATCTTCTACATCTGGGCATGCCTAGGCACACATGGGCACTCCTCAGACCACCTTGGGTCTCCTGGCCATATCTGGGCACTCCTGGGCGCATCTGGTCTCACATGGGCACTGCTGGGCACGACTGGGCACTGTTGGGCACACCTGGGACCACCTTGACAGCCATGGGCCTATCTGGGCACATCTTGACTCACATGAGCTCATCTGGATACACTTGGGCATAACTGGGCACAGCTGGGCACACCTGGAAACTGCACGGCACCACTGGGACCGTCTTGGCACCCCTGCGCCTATCTGGGCATATCTTGGCTCTCGTCAGCTCATCTGGGTACACTTGGGCACACCTAGGTTCTCATGGGCACACCTGGGACCACCTTGGCACCCTTGGCCACAGCTCAGCACATCTGGACCCACATGGGCTCCCCTGAGCACACCCAAACACACATGGGCATACCTGGGCACACATGGCTGAACCTCACACCACCTTGGCACCCCTGGCCATATCTGGGCACACCTGGGCTCACATGGGCTCGTCTGGGCACGCTTGGGCCCAGCTGGGCACACCTGGGCTCACCTAGGCTTTCCTGGGCACACCTGGGCCACCCTGGGCACACCTGGGCTCACATGAGCTCATCTGGGCACTCTTGGGCTCAGCTGGGCTCACATGGGCTCCACTGGGCACTCCTAGCTGTGCCTGGGCATACCAGGGCACACATGGGCACACCTCATACCACATTGACACACCTGGGCATATCTGGGCACATCTTGGCTCACATGGGCCCATCTGGGAACATCCGAGTACACCTGGGCGCACCGAAGCACACATGGGCATACCAGGGCATATCTGGGCACACATGGGCACACCTCATACCACATTGACACACCTGGCAATATCTGGGCACATCTGGATTCACATGGGGACATCTGGGTACACCCAAGCACACCTGGGCACACCTGGGCTCTCCTGCACACACCTGGGTCACCCTGGGCACACCTAAGCACACCTGGGCAGACATGGGCACTCCTCAGACTACCATGGCACCCATGGGCATATCTGGGTACATCTGGGCACTGCTGTGACGCTGCCCGCTGTGGCCCGTAACGCTTTAGGCTAGCTCTGCTCACTGGCCGCTTGCAGCGTCAGGAGTGGGGAACGGTCTGGGAGCTGTTTTCCCCAGACCGAACCTTCAGAGCCCTGGTGCCACTATAGGCTCTGCGGAATCACAGCGTCGTCGGCTTCGGCGAAGAGATGGAGGAGACCCAGAGTCTAAGCAGCTTTCCAGGAAGAAGGATTTATTAAGGGAAAGGGAACAGTGACCGGACAAGGGCTGGAAAGGTGCACAGGAACCCCAAGGCTCTGGGCAAGCAGCACCTCTGTGCGCCTCAATTTAAGGTGGGGAGGGTACAAACACAGGAACCAATCAGGGCATCTCAGGGGAGGAGTTGGGGGGAGGGCTTACAATGTTGGGGACCAATAGGAATAACCTGTGGGAGGGGCGGCAATCACAATGCCAATGGGGCCTCGAGTGAGGGATGAATGACAGGGAAGGAGCTAGAACAAGAGGTGGGGTTTACACAGATTGATGGGGTTCAGGGGCAGGAACAGGGTGATGGACAAGGTAGGTTCAGGAAAAAGGGGAGGGGTTTACAAAACTGACAAGCGGGTAAAACCATTACAACCCATGGGGGGAATAACATCAGGAGCAAACCATTTAAATTAATAACCAGAACAAAATGAGCAGGCGGCAACACTGCTGGGCGCACCTGGGACTACCTTGGCACCCCTGGGCGTATCTGGGCACATCTTGGCTCACATGGGCATATCTGGATACACTTGGACACACCTGGGCACACATGAGGTTTCATGGGCACATCTGGGCATAGCTGGCACACATGAGAACACACGGGCAAATCTCGACACACCTGAGCATATCTTCTACATCTGGGCATGCCTAGGCACACATGGGCACTCCTCAGACCACCTTGGGTCTCCTGGCCATATCTGGGCACTCCTGGGCACATCTGGTCTCACATGGGCACTGCTGGGCACGACTGGGCACTGCTGGGCACACCTGGGACCACCTTGGCACCCATGCGCCTATCTGGGCACATCTTGGCTCACATGGAGTCATCTGGATACACTTGGGCATACTTGGGCACAGCTGGGCTCACTCGGGCACTGCTGGGCACGACTGGGCACTGCTGGGCACAACTGGGACCACCTTGACAGCCATGGGCCTATCTGGGCACATCTTGGCTCACATGAGCTCATCTGGATACACTTGGGCATACCTGGGCACAGCTGGGCTCACATGGGCCAATCTGGGCACACCTGGAAACTGCACGGCACCACTGGGACCGTCTTGGCACCCCTGCACCTATCTGGGCATATCTTGGCTCTTGTCACCTCATCTGGGTACACTTGGGCACACCTAGGTTCTCATGGGCACACCTGGGACCACCTTGGTACCCTTGGCCACAGCTCAGCACATCTGGGCCCACATGGGCTCACCTGAGCACACCCAAACACATGTGGGCATAACTGGGTTGCACACATGGCTACACCTCAGACCACCTTGGCACCCCTGGCCATATCTGGGCACACCTGGGCTCACATGGGCTCATCTGGGCCAATCTGGGCACATCTAGGCACTGCTGGGCACACCTGGGACCACCTTTGCCCACCTGGGCATATCTGGGCACATCTTGGCTCACATGGGCTCATCTGGATACACTTGGGCATACCTGGGAACAGCTGAGCTCACATGGGCACTGCTAGGCACCACTGGGCACTGCTGGGCACAACTGGGACCTCCTTGGCACCCATGCGCCTATCTGGGCACATCTTGGCTCTCGTCAGCTCATCTGGGTACACTTGGGCACAGCTGGGCTCACATGGGCATATCTTGGCATTCCTGGGCACACCTGGGCTCTCCTCAGCACTCCTGGGCACACCTGTGAAATCCTCGGCACACTTGGGACTCTTTCAGAAACCCTCGGCCTGTCTGGGCACTTCTTGGCTTGCATGGGACCATCTGGGTATACCCAGGCACACCTGAGCACACCTTGACTCTCCTGGGCACACCTGGGTCACCCTGGGCACACCTAAGCACACCTGGGCAGACATGGGCACTCCTCAGACCACCTTGGCTCCCGTGGGAGCATCTGGGCACACCTGGGCACTGCTGGGCACACCTGAGACCTCCTTGGCACCCATGTGCCTATCTGGGCACATCTTGGCTCACATGGGCTCATCTGGATACACTTGGGCATACCTGGGCACAGCTGGGCTCACCTGGGCATATCTGGGCATTCCTGGGCACACCTGGGCTCTCCTCAGCACTCCTGGGCACACCTGTGAAATCCTCGGCCCGCCTGGGACTCTTTCGGAAACCCTCGGTGTGTCTGGGGGGTTCTTGGCTTACATGGGACCATCTGGGTATACCCAGGCACACCAGAGCACACCTCGACTCTCCTGGGCACACCTGGGCCACCCTGGGAACACCTAAGCACACCTGGGCAGACATGGGCACTCCTCAGACCACCTTGGCTCCCGTGGGAGCATCTGGGCACACCTGGGCTCACATGGGCCAATTTGGGCACATCTGGGCACACCTGGGCACACCTGGGACCACCTTGGCACCCCTGGGCATATCTGGGCACATCCTGGCACTTCTGGGCGCAACTGGGACCACCTTGGCCCCCCTGGACAAATCCCAGCACATCTAGGCCCACATGAGCTCACCTGAGCACAACCAAACACACATGGGCATACCTGGGCACACATGCGTGCACCTCAGACCACCTTGGCACCCCTGGCCATATCTGGGAACATCTTGGCTCACATGGGCATATCAGGGCACTCCTGGACACACCTGGGCTCTCTTCGGCACTCCTTACCACACCTGGAAATTCCTAAGCACACTTGGGTCTCCCTTGGCACCCCTCGGCCTGTCTGGGCACATCTTGGCTTACATGGGATCATCTGGCTATACCCAGGCACACCTGAGCACACCTAGGCTTTCCTGGGCACACCTGGGCCACCCTGGGCACACCTGGGCTCACATGGGCTCATCTGGGCACGCTTGGGCTCAGCTGGGCTCACATGGGCTCCACTGGGCACTCCTAGCTGTGCCTGGGCATACCAGGGCACACATGTGCCCACCTCATACCACATTGACACACCTGGGAATATCTGGGCACATCTTGGCTCACATGGGCCCATCTGGGGACATCTGTCTACACCTGGGCGCACCGAAGCACACATGGGCATACCAGGGCATATCTGGGCACACATGGGCACACCTCATACCACATTGACACACCTGGCAATATCTGGGCACATCTGGATTCACATGGGGACATCTGGGTACACCCAAGCACACCTGGGCACACCTGGGCTCTCCTGCACACACCTGGGTCACCCTGGGCACACCTAAGCACACCTGGGCAGACATGGGCACTCCTCAGACCACCATGGCACCCCTGGGCATATCTGGGCACATCTGGGCACTGCTGGGCGCACCTGAGACCACCTTGGCACCCCTGGGCATACCTGGGCACATCTTGGCTCACATGGGCATATCTGGATACACTTGGACACACCTGGGCACACATGAGGTTTCATGGGCACATCTAAGCATAGCTGGCACACATGAGAACACACGGGCAAATCTCGACACACCTGAGCATATCTTCTACATCTGGGCATGCCTAGGCACACATGGGCACTCCTCAGACCACCTTGGGTCTCCTGGCCATATCTGGGCACTCCTGGGCACATCTGGTCTCACATGGGCACTGCTGGGCACGACTGGGCACTGCTGGGCACACCTGGGACCACCTTGACAGCCATGGGCCTATCTGGGCACATCTTGACTCACATGAGCTCATCTGGATACACTTGGGCATAACTGGGCACAGCTGGGCACACCTGGAAACTGCACGGCACCACTGGGACCGTCTTGGCACCCCTGCGCCGATCTGGGCATATCTTGGCTCTCGTCAGCTCATCTGGGTACACTTGGGCACACCTAGGTTCTCATGGGCACACCTGGGACCACCTTGGCACCTTTGGCCACAGCTCAGCACATCTGGACCCACATGGGCTCCCCTGAGCACACCCAAACCCACATGGGCATACCTGGGCACACATGGCTGAACCTCAGACCACCTTGGCACCCCTGGCCATATCTGGGCACACCTGGGCTCACATGGGCTCGTCTGGGCACGCTTGGGCCCAGCTGGGCACACCTGGGCTCACCTAGGCTTTCCTGGGCACACCTGGGCCACCCTGGGCACACCTGGGCTCACATGAGCTCATCTGGGCACTCTTGGGCTCAGCTGGGCTCACATGGGCTCCACTGGGCACTCCTAGCTGTGCCTGGGCATACCAGGGCACACATGGGCACACCTCATACCACATTGACACACCTGGGCATATCTGGGCACATCTTGGCTCACATGGGCCCATCTGGGAACATCCGAGTACACCTGGGCGCACCGAAGCACACATGGGCATACCAGGGCATATCTGGGCACACATGGGCACACCTCATACCACATTGACACACCTGGCAATATCTGGGCACATCTGGATTCACATGGGGACATCTGGGTACACCCAAGCACACCTGGGCACACCTGGGCTCTCCTGCACACACCTGGGTCACCCTGGGCACACCTAAGCACACCTGGGCAGACATGGGCACTCCTCAGACCACCATGGCACCCATGGGCATATCTGGGTACATCTGGGCACTGCTGGGCGCACCTGAGACCACCATGGCACCCCTGGGCATACCTGGGCACATCTTGGCTCACATGGGCATATCTGGATACACTTGGACACACCTGGGCACACATGAGGTTTCATGGGCACATCTGGGCATAGCTGGCACACATGAGAACAGATGGGCAAAACTCGACACACCTGAGCATATCTTCTACATCTGGGCATGCCTAGGCACACATGGGCACTCCTCAGACCACCTTGGGTCTCCTGGCCATATCTGGGCACTCCTGGGCACATCTGGTCTCACATGGGCACTGCTGGGCACGACTGGGCACTGCTGGGCACACCTGGGACCACCTTGGCACCCATGCGCCTATCTGGGCACATCTTGGCTCACATGGAGTCATCTGGATACACTTGGGCATACTTGGGCACAGCTGGGCTCATTCGGGCACTGCTGGGCACAACTGGGCACTGCTGGGCACAACTGGGACCACCTTGACAGCCATGGGCCTATCTGGGCACATCTTGGCTCACATGGGCTCATCTGGATACACTTGGGCATACTTGGGCACAGCTGGCTCACATGGGCATATCTGGGCATTCCTGGGCACACCTGGGCTCTCCTCAGCACTCCTGGGCACACCTGTGAAATCCTTGGCACACCTGGGACTCTTTCAAAAACCCTCGGCCTGTCTGGGCACTTCTTGGCTTACATGGAACCATCTGGGTATACCCAGGCACACCTGAGCACACCTTGACTCTCCTGGGCACACCTGGGTCACCCTGGGCACACCTAAGCACACCTGGGCAGACATGGGCACTCCTCAGACCACCTTGGCTCCCGTGGGAGCATCTGGGCACACCTGGGCTCACATGGGCCAATTTGGGCACATCTGGGCACTGCTGGGCACACCTGGGACCACCTTGGCACCCCTGGGCATATCTGGGCACCTCCTGGCACTTCTGGGCGCAACTGAGACCACCTTGGCCCCCCTGGCCAAATCCCAGCACATCTAGGCCCACATGAGCTCACCTGAGCACAACCAAACACACATGGGCATACCTGGGCACACATGCGTGCACCTCAGACCACCTTGGCACCCCTGGCCATATCTGGGAACATCTTGGCTCTCATGGGCATATCTGGGCACTCCTGGACACACCTGGGCTCTCCTCGGCACTCCTTAGCACACCTGGGAATTCCTCAGCACACTTGGGTCTCCTTTGGCACCCCTCGGCCTGTCTGGGCACATCTTGGCTTACATGGGATCATCTGGGTATACCCAGGCACACCTGAGCACACCTAGGCTTTCCTGGGCACACCTGGGCCACCCTGGGCACACCTGGGCTCACATGGGCTCATCTGGGCACGCTTGGGCTCAGCTGGGCTCACATGGGCTCCACTGGGCGCTCCTAGCTGTGCCTGGGCATACCAGGGCACACATGGGCACACCTCATACCACATTGACACACCTGGGCATATCTGGGCACATCTTGGCTCACATGGGCCCATCTGGGAACATCCGAGTACACCTGGGTGCACCGAAGCACACATGGGCATACCAGGGCATATCTGGGCACACATGGGCACACCTCATACCACATTGACACACCTGGCAATATCTGGGCACATCTGGATTCACATGGGGACATCTGGGTACACCCAAGCACACCTGGGCATATCTGGGCACATCTGGGCACTGCTGGGTGCACCTGGGCACACCTGGGCACCCTGGGCATATCTGGGCACATCTTGGCTCGCATGGGCATATCTGGATACACTTGGAGACACCTGGGCACACATGAGGCTTCACGGGCACATCTGGGCATAGCTGGGCACACATGAGAACACACGGGCAAATCTCGACACACCTGAGCATATCTTCTACACCTGGGCATGCCTAGGCACACATGGGCACTCCGCAGACCACCTTGGGTCTCCAGGCCATATCTGGGCACTCCTGGGCACATCTGGTCTCACATGGGCACTGCTGGGCACGACTGGGCACTGCTGGTCACACCTGGGACCACCTTGACAGCCATGGGCCTATCTGGGCACATCTTGACTCACATGAGCTCATCTGGATACACTTGGGCATAACTGGGCACAGCTGGGCACACCTGGAAATTGCATGGCACCACTGGGACCGTCTTGGCACCCCTGCGCCTATCTGGGCATATCTTGGCTCTCGTCAGCTCATCTGGGTACACTTGGGCACACCTAGGTTCTCATGGGCACACCTGGGACCACCTTGGCACCCTTGGCCACAGCTCAGCACATCTGGACCCACATGGGCTCCCCTGAGCACACCCAAACACTCATGGGCATACCTGGGCACACATGGCTGAACCTCACACCACCTTGGCACCCCTGGCCATATCTGGGCACACCTGGGCTCACATGGGCTTTTCTGGGCACGCTTGGGCCCAGCTGGGCACACCTGGGCTCACCTAGGCTTTCCTGGGCACACCTGGGCCACCCTGGGCACACCTGGGCTCACATGAGCTCATCTGGGCACTCTTGGGCTCAGCTGGGCTCACATGGGCTCCACTGGGCACTCCTAGCTGTGCCTGGGCATACCAGGGCACACATGGGCACACCTCATACCACATTGACACACCTGGGCATATCTGGGCACATCTTGGCTCACATGGGCCCATCTGGGAACATCCGAGTACACCTGGGCGCACTGAAGCACACATGGGCATACCAGGGCATATCTGGGCACACATGGGCACACCTCATACCACATTGACACACCTGGCAATATCTGGGCACATCTGGATTCGCATGGGGACATCTGGGTACACCCAAGCACACCTGGGCACACCTGGGCTCTCCTGCACACACCTGGGTCACCCTGGGCACACCTAAGCACACCTGGGCAGACATGGGCACTCCTCAGACTACCATGGCACCCATGGGCATATCTGGGTACATCTGGGCACTGCTGGGCGCACCTGGGACTACCTTGGCACCCCTGGGCGTATCTGGGCACATCTTGGCTCACATGGGCATATCTGGATACACTTGGACACACCTGGGCACACATGAGGTTTCATGGGCACATCTGGGCATAGCTGGCACACATGAGAACACACGGGCAAATCTCGACACACCTGAGCATATCTTCTACATCTGGGCATGCCTAGGCACACATGGGCACTCCTCAGACCACCTTGGGTCTCCTGGCCATATCTGGGCACTCCTGGGCACATCTGGTCTCACATGGGCACTGCTGGGCACGACTGGGCACTGCTGGGCACACCTGGGACCACCTTGGCACCCATGCGCCTATCTGGGCACATCTTGGCTCACATGGAGTCATCTGGATACACTTGGGCATACTTGGGCACAGCTGGGCTCACTCGGGCACTGCTGGGCACGACTGGGCACTGCTGGGCACAACTGGGACCACCTTGACAGCCATGGGCCTATCTGGGCACATCTTGGCTCACATGAGCTCATCTGGATACACTTGGGCATACCTGGGCACAGCTGGGCTCACATGGGCCAATCTGGGCACACCTGGAAACTGCACGGCACCACTGGGACCGTCTTGGCACCCCTGCACCTATCTGGGCATATCTTGGCTCTTGTCACCTCATCTGGGTACACTTGGGCACACCTAGGTTCTCATGGGCACACCTGGGACCACCTTGGTACCCTTGGCCACAGCTCAGCACATCTGGGCCCACATGGGCTCACCTGAGCACACCCAAACACATGTGGGCATAACTGGGTTGCACACATGGCTACACCTCAGACCACCTTGGCACCCCTGGCCATATCTGGGCACACCTGGGCTCACATGGGCTCATCTGGGCCAATCTGGGCACATCTAGGCACTGCTGGGCACACCTGGGACCACCTTTGCCCACCTGGGCATATCTGGGCACATCTTGGCTCACATGGGCTCATCTGGATACACTTGGGCATACCTGGGAACAGCTGAGCTCACATGGGCACTGCTAGGCACCACTGGGCACTGCTGGGCACAACTGGGACCTCCTTGGCACCCATGCGCCTATCTGGGCACATCTTGGCTCTCGTCAGCTCATCTGGGTACACTTGGGCACAGCTGGGCTCACATGGGCATATCTTGGCATTCCTGGGCACACCTGGGCTCTCCTCAGCACTCCTGGGCACACCTGTGAAATCCTCGGCACACTTGGGACTCTTTCAGAAACCCTCGGCCTGTCTGGGCACTTCTTGGCTTGCATGGGACCATCTGGGTATACCCAGGCACACCTGAGCACACCTTGACTCTCCTGGGCACACCTGGGTCACCCTGGGCACACCTAAGCACACCTGGGCAGACATGGGCACTCCTCAGACCACCTTGGCTCCCGTGGGAGCATCTGGGCACACCTGGGCACTGCTGGGCACACCTGAGACCTCCTTGGCACCCATGTGCCTATCTGGGCACATCTTGGCTCACATGGGCTCATCTGGATACACTTGGGCATACCTGGGCACAGCTGGGCTCACCTGGGCATATCTGGGCATTCCTGGGCACACCTGGGCTCTCCTCAGCACTCCTGGGCACACCTGTGAAATCCTCGGCCCGCCTGGGACTCTTTCGGAAACCCTCGGTGTGTCTGGGGGGTTCTTGGCTTACATGGGACCATCTGGGTATACCCAGGCACACCAGAGCACACCTCGACTCTCCTGGGCACACCTGGGCCACCCTGGGAACACCTAAGCACACCTGGGCAGACATGGGCACTCCTCAGACCACCTTGGCTCCCGTGGGAGCATCTGGGCACACCTGGGCTCACATGGGCCAATTTGGGCACATCTGGGCACACCTGGGCACACCTGGGACCACCTTGGCACCCCTGGGCATATCTGGGCACATCCTGGCACTTCTGGGCGCAACTGGGACCACCTTGGCCCCCCTGGACAAATCCCAGCACATCTAGGCCCACATGAGCTCACCTGAGCACAACCAAACACACATGGGCATACCTGGGCACACATGCGTGCACCTCAGACCACCTTGGCACCCCTGGCCATATCTGGGAACATCTTGGCTCACATGGGCATATCAGGGCACTCCTGGACACACCTGGGCTCTCTTCGGCACTCCTTACCACACCTGGAAATTCCTAAGCACACTTGGGTCTCCCTTGGCACCCCTCGGCCTGTCTGGGCACATCTTGGCTTACATGGGATCATCTGGCTATACCCAGGCACACCTGAGCACACCTAGGCTTTCCTGGGCACACCTGGGCCACCCTGGGCACACCTGGGCTCACATGGGCTCATCTGGGCACGCTTGGGCTCAGCTGGGCTCACATGGGCTCCACTGGGCACTCCTAGCTGTGCCTGGGCATACCAGGGCACACATGGGCCCACCTCATACCACATTGACACACCTGGGAATATCTGGGCACATCTTGGCTCACATGGGCCCATCTGGGGACATCTGTCTACACCTGGGCGCACCGAAGCACACATGGGCATACCAGGGCATATCTGGGCACACATGGGCACACCTCATACCACATTGACACACCTGGCAATATCTGGGCACATCTGGATTCACATGGGGACATCTGGGTACACCCAAGCACACCTGGGCACACCTGGGCTCTCCTGCACACACCTGGGTCACCCTGGGCACACCTAAGCACACCTGGGCAGACATGGGCACTCCTCAGACCACCATGGCACCCCTGGGCATATCTGGGCACATCTGGGCACTGCTGGGCGCACCTGAGACCACCTTGGCACCCCTGGGCATACCTGGGCACATCTTGGCTCACATGGGCATATCTGGATACACTTGGACACACCTGGGCACACATGAGGTTTCATGGGCACATCTAAGCATAGCTGGCACACATGAGAACACACGGGCAAATCTCGACACACCTGAGCATATCTTCTACATCTGGGCATGCCTAGGCACACATGGGCACTCCTCAGACCACCTTGGGTCTCCTGGCCATATCTGGGCACTCCTGGGCACATCTGGTCTCACATGGGCACTGCTGGGCACGACTGGGCACTGCTGGGCACACCTGGGACCACCTTGACAGCCATGGGCCTATCTGGGCACATCTTGACTCACATGAGCTCATCTGGATACACTTGGGCATAACTGGGCACAGCTGGGCACACCTGGAAACTGCACGGCACCACTGGGACCGTCTTGGCACCCCTGCGCCGATCTGGGCATATCTTGGCTCTCGTCAGCTCATCTGGGTACACTTGGGCACACCTAGGTTCTCATGGGCACACCTGGGACCACCTTGGCACCTTTGGCCACAGCTCAGCACATCTGGACCCACATGGGCTCCCCTGAGCACACCCAAACCCACATGGGCATACCTGGGCACACATGGCTGAACCTCAGACCACCTTGGCACCCCTGGCCATATCTGGGCACACCTGGGCTCACATGGGCTCGTCTGGGCACGCTTGGGCCCAGCTGGGCACACCTGGGCTCACCTAGGCTTTCCTGGGCACACCTGGGCCACCCTGGGCACACCTGGGCTCACATGAGCTCATCTGGGCACTCTTGGGCTCAGCTGGGCTCACATGGGCTCCACTGGGCACTCCTAGCTGTGCCTGGGCATACCAGGGCACACATGGGCACACCTCATACCACATTGACACACCTGGGCATATCTGGGCACATCTTGGCTCACATGGGCCCATCTGGGAACATCCGAGTACACCTGGGCGCACCGAAGCACACATGGGCATACCAGGGCATATCTGGGCACACATGGGCACACCTCATACCACATTGACACACCTGGCAATATCTGGGCACATCTGGATTCACATGGGGACATCTGGGTACACCCAAGCACACCTGGGCACACCTGGGCTCTCCTGCACACACCTGGGTCACCCTGGGCACACCTAAGCACACCTGGGCAGACATGGGCACTCCTCAGACCACCATGGCACCCATGGGCATATCTGGGTACATCTGGGCACTGCTGGGCGCACCTGAGACCACCATGGCACCCCTGGGCATACCTGGGCACATCTTGGCTCACATGGGCATATCTGGATACACTTGGACACACCTGGGCACACATGAGGTTTCATGGGCACATCTGGGCATAGCTGGCACACATGAGAACAGATGGGCAAAACTCGACACACCTGAGCATATCTTCTACATCTGGGCATGCCTAGGCACACATGGGCACTCCTCAGACCACCTTGGGTCTCCTGGCCATATCTGGGCACTCCTGGGCACATCTGGTCTCACATGGGCACTGCTGGGCACGACTGGGCACTGCTGGGCACACCTGGGACCACCTTGGCACCCATGCGCCTATCTGGGCACATCTTGGCTCACATGGAGTCATCTGGATACACTTGGGCATACTTGGGCACAGCTGGGCTCATTCGGGCACTGCTGGGCACAACTGGGCACTGCTGGGCACAACTGGGACCACCTTGACAGCCATGGGCCTATCTGGGCACATCTTGGCTCACATGGGCTCATCTGGATACACTTGGGCATACTTGGGCACAGCTGGCTCACATGGGCATATCTGGGCATTCCTGGGCACACCTGGGCTCTCCTCAGCACTCCTGGGCACACCTGTGAAATCCTTGGCACACCTGGGACTCTTTCAAAAACCCTCGGCCTGTCTGGGCACTTCTTGGCTTACATGGAACCATCTGGGTATACCCAGGCACACCTGAGCACACCTTGACTCTCCTGGGCACACCTGGGTCACCCTGGGCACACCTAAGCACACCTGGGCAGACATGGGCACTCCTCAGACCACCTTGGCTCCCGTGGGAGCATCTGGGCACACCTGGGCTCACATGGGCCAATTTGGGCACATCTGGGCACTGCTGGGCACACCTGGGACCACCTTGGCACCCCTGGGCATATCTGGGCACCTCCTGGCACTTCTGGGCGCAACTGATACCACCTTGGCCCCCCTGGCCAAATCCCAGCACATCTAGGCCCACATGAGCTCACCTGAGCACAACCAAACACACATGGGCATACCTGGGCACACATGCGTGCACCTCAGACCACCTTGGCACCCCTGGCCATATCTGGGAACATCTTGGCTCTCATGGGCATATCTGGGCACTCCTGGACACACCTGGGCTCTCCTCGGCACTCCTTAGCACACCTGGGAATTCCTCAGCACACTTGGGTCTCCTTTGGCACCCCTCGGCCTGTCTGGGCACATCTTGGCTTACATGGGATCATCTGGGTATACCCAGGCACACCTGAGCACACCTAGGCTTTCCTGGGCACACCTGGGCCACCCTGGGCACACCTGGGCTCACATGGGCTCATCTGGGCACGCTTGGGCTCAGCTGGGCTCACATGGGCTCCACTGGGCGCTCCTAGCTGTGCCTGGGCATACCAGGGCACACATGGGCACACCTCATACCACATTGACACACCTGGGCATATCTGGGCACATCTTGGCTCACATGGGCCCATCTGGGAACATCCGAGTACACCTGGGTGCACCGAAGCACACATGGGCATACCAGGGCATATCTGGGCACACATGGGCACACCTCATACCACATTGACACACCTGGCAATATCTGGGCACATCTGGATTCACATGGGGACATCTGGGTACACCCAAGCACACCTGGGCATATCTGGGCACATCTGGGCACTGCTGGGTGCACCTGGGCACACCTGGGCACCCTGGGCATATCTGGGCACATCTTGGCTCGCATGGGCATATCTGGATACACTTGGAGACACCTGGGCACACATGAGGCTTCACGGGCACATCTGGGCATAGCTGGGCACACATGAGAACACACGGGCAAATCTCGACACACCTGAGCATATCTTCTACACCTGGGCATGCCTAGGCACACATGGGCACTCCGCAGACCACCTTGGGTCTCCAGGCCATATCTGGGCACTCCTGGGCACATCTGGTCTCACATGGGCACTGCTGGGCACGACTGGGCACTGCTGGTCACACCTGGGACCACCTTGACAGCCATGGGCCTATCTGGGCACATCTTGACTCACATGAGCTCATCTGGATACACTTGGGCATAACTGGGCACAGCTGGGCACACCTGGAAATTGCATGGCACCACTGGGACCGTCTTGGCACCCCTGCGCCTATCTGGGCATATCTTGGCTCTCGTCAGCTCATCTGGGTACACTTGGGCACACCTAGGTTCTCATGGGCACACCTGGGACCACCTTGGCACCCTTGGCCACAGCTCAGCACATCTGGACCCACATGGGCTCCCCTGAGCACACCCAAACACTCATGGGCATACCTGGGCACACATGGCTGAACCTCACACCACCTTGGCACCCCTGGCCATATCTGGGCACACCTGGGCTCACATGGGCTTTTCTGGGCACGCTTGGGCCCAGCTGGGCACACCTGGGCTCACCTAGGCTTTCCTGGGCACACCTGGGCCACCCTGGGCACACCTGGGCTCACATGAGCTCATCTGGGCACTCTTGGGCTCAGCTGGGCTCACATGGGCTCCACTGGGCACTCCTAGCTGTGCCTGGGCATACCAGGGCACACATGGGCACACCTCATACCACATTGACACACCTGGGCATATCTGGGCACATCTTGGCTCACATGGGCCCATCTGGGAACATCCGAGTACACCTGGGCGCACTGAAGCACACATGGGCATACCAGGGCATATCTGGGCACACATGGGCACACCTCATACCACATTGACACACCTGGCAATATCTGGGCACATCTGGATTCGCATGGGGACATCTGGGTACACCCAAGCACACCTGGGCACACCTGGGCTCTCCTGCACACACCTGGGTCACCCTGGGCACACCTAAGCACACCTGGGCAGACATGGGCACTCCTCAGACTACCATGGCACCCATGGGCATATCTGGGTACATCTGGGCACTGCTGGGCGCACCTGGGACTACCTTGGCACCCCTGGGCGTATCTGGGCACATCTTGGCTCACATGGGCATATCTGGATACACTTGGACACACCTGGGCACACATGAGGTTTCATGGGCACATCTGGGCATAGCTGGCACACATGAGAACACACGGGCAAATCTCGACACACCTGAGCATATCTTCTACATCTGGGCATGCCTAGGCACACATGGGCACTCCTCAGACCACCTTGGGTCTCCTGGCCATATCTGGGCACTCCTGGGCACATCTGGTCTCACATGGGCACTGCTGGGCACGACTGGGCACTGCTGGGCACACCTGGGACCACCTTCGCACCCATGCGCCTATCTGGGCACATCTTGGCTCACATGGAGTCATCTGGATACACTTGGGCATACTTGGGCACAGCTGGGCTCATTCGGGCACTGCTGGGCACAACTGGGCACTGCTGGGCACAACTGGGACCACCTTGACAGCCATGGGCCTATCTGGGCACATCTTGGCTCACATGGGCTCATCTGGATACACTTGGGCATACTTGGGCACAGCTGGCTCACATGGGCATATCTGGGCATTCCTGGGCACACCTGGGCTCTCCTCAGCACTCCTGGGCACAACTGTGAAATCCTTGGCACACCTGGGACTCTTTCAAAAACCCTCGGCCTGTCTGGGCACTTCTTGGCTTACATGGAACCATCTGGGTATACCCAGGCACACCTGAGCACACCTTGACTCTCCTGGGCACACCTGGGTCACCCTGGGCACACCTAAGCACACCTGGGCAGACATGGGCACTCCTCAGACCACCTTGGCTCCCGTGGGAGCATCTGGGCACACCTGGGCTCACATGGGCCAATTTGGGCACATCTGGGCACTGCTGGGCACACCTGGGACCACCTTGGCACCCCTGGGCATATCTGGGCACCTCCTGGCACTTCTGGGCGCAACTGAGACCACCTTGGCCCCCCTGGACAAATCCCAGCACATCTAGGCCCACATGAGCTCACCTGAGCACAACCAAACACACATGGGCATACCTGGGCACACATGCGTGCACCTCAGACCACCTTGGCACCCCTGGCCATATCTGGGAACATCTTGGCTCTCATGGGCATATCTGGGCACTCCTGGACACACCTGGGCTCTCCTCGGCACTCCTTAGCACACCTGGGAATTCCTCAGCACACTTGGGTCTCCTTTGGCACCCCTCGGCCTGTCTGGGCACATCTTGGCTTACATGGGATCATCTGGGTATACCCAGGCACACCTGAGCACACCTAGGCTTTCCTGGGCACACCTGGGCCACCCTGGGCACACCTGGGCTCACATGGGCTCATCTGGGCACGCTTGGGCTCAGCTGGGCTCACATGGGCTCCACTGGGCGCTCCTAGCTGTGCCTGGGCATACCAGGGCACACATGGGCACACCTCATACCACATTGACACACCTGGGCATATCTGGGCACATCTTGGCTCACATGGGCCCATCTGGGACCATCCGAGTACACCTGGGTGCACCGAAGCACACATGGGCATACCAGGGCATATCTGGGCACACATGGGCACACCTCATACCACATTGACACACCTGGCAATATCTGGGCACATCTGGATTCACATGGGGACATCTGGGTACACCCAAGCACACCTGGGCATATCTGGGCACATCTGGGCACTGCTGGGTGCACCTGGGCACACCTGGGCACCCTGGGCATATCTGGGCACATCTTGGCTCGCATGGGCATATCTGGATACACTTGGAGACACCTGGGCACACATGAGGCTTCACGGGCACATCTGGGCATAGCTGGGCACACATGAGAACACACGGGCAAATCTCGACACACCTGAGCATATCTTCTACACCTGGGCATGCCTAGGCACACATGGGCACTCCGCAGACCACCTTGGGTCTCCAGGCCATATCTGGGCACTCCTGGGCACATCTGGTCTCACATGGGCACTGCTGGGCACCACTGGGTACTGCTGGTCACACCTGCGACCACCTTGGCACCCATGCGCCTATCTGGGCACATGTTGGCTCACATGGGTTCATCTGGATACACTTGGGCATACTTGGGCACAGCTGGGCTCACTCGGGCACTGCTGGGCATGACTGGGCACTGCTGGGCACAACTGGGACCACCTTGACAATCATGGGCCTATCTGGGCACATCTTGGCTCACAGGAGCTCATCTGGATACACTTGGGCATACCTGGGCACAGCTGGGCTCACATGGGCCAATATGGGCACACCTGGAAACTGCACGGCACCACTGGGACCGTCTTGGCACCCCTGCATTTATCTGGGCCTATCTTGGCTCTCGTCAGCTCATCTGGGTACACTTGGGCACACCTAGGTTCTCATGGGCACACCTGGGACCACCTTGGCACCCCTGGCCACAGCTCAGCACATCTGGGCCCACATGGGCTCCCCTGAGCACACCCAAACACACATGGGCATACCTGGGCACACATGGCTGCACCTCAGACCACCTTGGCAGCCCTGGCCATATCTGGGCACACCTGGGATCACGTAGGCTCATCTGGGCCAATCTGGGCACATCTAGGCACTGCTGGGCACACCTGGGACCACCTTTGCCCACCTGGGCCTATCTGGGCACATCTTGGCTCACATGGGCTCATCTGGATACACTTGGGCCTACCTGGGCACACCTGGGCTTACATGGGCACTGCTGGGTAACACTGGGCACTACTGGGCACAACTGGGACCTCCTTGGCACCCATGCGCCTATCTGGGCACATCTTGGCTCACATGGGCTCATCTGGATACACTTGGGCACACCTGGGCACAGCTGGGCTCACCTGGGCATATCTTGGTATTCCTGGGCACACCTGGGCTCTCCTCAGCACTCCTGGGCACACCTGTGAAATCCTCGGCACACCTGGGACTCTTTCGGAAACCCTCGGCCTGTCTGGGTTACATGGCCTGTCTTGGCTTACATGGGTCCATCTGGGTATACCCAGGCACACCTGAGCACACCTCGACTCTCTTGGGCACACCTGGGCCACCCTGGGCACACCTAAGCACACCTGGGCAGACATGGGCACTCCTCAGACTACCATGGCACCCCGGGGCATATCTGGGCACATCTGGGCACTGCTGGGCGCACCTGAGACCACCTTGGCACCCCTGGGCATATCTGGGCACATCTTGGCTCACATGGGCATATCTGGTTACCCTTGGACACACCTGGGCACACATGAGGTTACATGTGTACACCTGGGCATAGCTGGGCACACATGAGAACACACGGGCAAATCTCGACACACCTGAGCATATCTTCTACATCTGGGCATGCCTAGGCACACATGGGCACTCCTCAGACCATTTTGGGTCTCCAGGCCATATCTGGGCACTCCTGGGCACATCTGGTCTCACATGGGCACTGCTGGGCACCACTGGGCACTGCTGGGCACAACTGGGACCTCCTTGCCATATGACCCCTGGCCATATCTGGGCACATCTTGGCTCACATGGTCATATCTGGGCACTATTGGACACACCTGGGCTCTCCTCGGCACTCCTTAGCACACCTGGGAATTCCTCAGCACACTTGGGTCTCCCTTGGCACCCCTCGGCCTGTGTGGGCACATCTTGGCTTACATGGGATCATCTGGGTATACCCAGGCACACCTGAGCACACCTAGGCTTTCCTGGGCACACCTGGGCCACCCTGGGCACACCTGGGCTCACATGGCTCATCTGGGCACGCTTGGGCTCAGCTGGGCTCACATGGGCTCCACTGGGCACTCCTAGCTGTGCCTGGGCATACCAGGGCACACATGGGCACACCTCATACCACATTGACACCCCAGGGCATATCTGGGCACATCTTGGCTCACATGGGCCCATCTGGGAACATCTGTCTACACCTGGGCGCACCGAAGCACACATGGGCATACCAGGGCATATTTGGGCACACATGGGCACACCTCATACCACATTGACACACCTGGCAATATCTGGGCACATCTGGATTCACATGGGGACATCTGGGTACACCCAAGCACACCTGGGCACACCTGGGCTCTCCTGCACACACCTGGGTCACCCTGGGCACACCTAAGCACACCTGGGCAGACATGGGCAATCCTCAGACCACCATGGCACCCCTGGGCATATCTGGGCACATCTTGGCTCACATGGGCATATCTGGATACACTTGGACATGCCTGGGCACACATGAGGCTTCATGGGCACACCTGGGCATAGCTGGCACACATGAGAACACACGGGCAAATCTCGACACACCTGAGCATATCTTCTACACCTGGGCATGCCTAGGTACACATGGGCACTCCTCAGACCACGTTGGGTCTCCTGGCCATATCTGGGCACTCCTGGGCACATCTGGTCTCACATGGGCACTGCTGGGCACGACTGGGCACTGCTGGTCACACCTGGGACCACCTTGGCACCCATGGGTCTATCTGGGCACATCTTGGCTCACATGGGCTCATCTGGATACACTTGGGCATACTTGGGCACAGCTGGGCTCATTCGGGCACTGCTGGGCATGACTGGGCACTGCTGGGCACAACTGGGACCACTTTGACAGCCGTGGGCCTATCTTGGCACATCTTTGCTCACATGGGCCCATCTGGGTACACTTGGGTATACCCGGGCACAGCTGGGCTCACATGGGCCAATCTGGGCACACCTGGAAACTGCACGGCACCACTGGGACCGTCTTGGCACCCCTGCACCTATCTGGGCATATCTTGGCTTTCGTCAGCTCATCTGGATACACTTGGGCATACCTGGGCACAGCATTGTACCCACACCCACATTGAAACAACTTTATCTTGTGCCTGACACAGGAAGTTTGGCTTCTGCTGTCTAACGCTGGGGCAATTTGCTTTGACTCCAAGATGTCTCTGCTGGGAGGAACAGACTGAGGGGTGGTGCACACTGACCAGTTTGGTGTAATTTCACACAAAGCTGAACTTGCTGACAAAATCTGCATGGAATATGGAAAGAATTGGGTCATGATAATTTCAAATCTGTAGAATTAAGGTACGAGTGAGCTAGGTAAGAGGTGACTGTGAGCTTTGGGAGTGGGAACAGGTTCCTTGTGCTAAGAGGGTGAGCCAGGGGAGGGACTAGAAAGGGGAATTGAGCTCTTATCACTTGCAGATACAGCATATGCTGTCATTTTTATGTTGCCACAGTAAATCACAATCTTTTGAAATCATGCATGTTAGTGGTTGGTGAGTCTTTGTTACGAGACATTTTTGCATAGGAATGTTAGATAAGAAATATTTTAAAAAAATTTTTTTTTGTGCCTGACTTTTATATTTCACATGCAGCTAGCTACATATGGAAGTTTTATATTGGTAAACAGAAGGTAGAATAGCTGAGTTTGCAAGCATCTCGATAAAAGAAGAAGAGAAAAAGTTTCATTTTGAAGCTCTTAGCTCTTTACAAAACACTTGAGCATTGGTGGAAATGTTGAGGAGAAAGAGGCTTGAAAAAAAATAATACATGAGTTAAGGGGTTTTTTTGGCTTTGAAGAAACTGTTTCCTCTAAAGGGCAAGGTGTTTTTTAGCAAGGTGTTTGGTTTGGTTAGTTTCCGGAAAGGATGTGAACTTTCAAGGCTTCAGAAAGGTTTGTCATGTATCTGGTGTCTTCAGCTCCCCACATTCATATTGCTTGAATTTATTGTCTGACTGTGTTTATAGGAGCAACAGTAGCTGAAAATTCTGCCCCTTGTTAGTACAGAGGAATCAAATACTCTGTGAAGAAGTTGACACTGTTTCAGAATGTGGCATCCAATCAGGGATGCTCCTTTTTCAGTTTAGTTTGCAGCAGCAGATATTACAGTGGTTTGTGGGTGACTTTTCCTCATACAATGTTTAATAAGCTGAAAAACATTACTATTTTTTCAGATTTTTTCCTATCCTTACCTGAAAATGTCCAAGGTAAGAATAACGTTTCTGTCTTTCAATGTAACAATGTGGAACACATTTTTTGTTTTTAAATATTAATCTTCAATGACAAATTGTGCAACTTGCTTCTGTTTGATGGTGAAGGGTATTCTAAATTTACTGTCTATAGGAGACATGATATTGAAAGATGAGTGATGTAAAACATAGATTAAAGTAGTTTCATGCAAGTATAAATCTCTGCAGTTAACTAACACTTTTGGAAGGATTAAATTTTGGTCAGAGTTGTGTAAAAGCTCCCTGGTGCATCTTCATTGAAACTTCTTTTCTGCGATTCTGTTTAGAGCAGGCATCATTTAAGAAAATGGTTTAGATTTCTTTTCTTTCTTTACTAATAGAATCAACTGGCTTTCCAATAAAATCCTTCATTTTCATTTCCAATAAAATCATTCATTTCATTTAAAATATTGTAACCTAAAACATTATTGTCATGCCGGGATTCATTTAATTCTCGGTCCCGAGCATTGGATATGATGGGTAAAACATCCATTTTGGCTTATTGGAGTGAAATGAATGCTAAAGGGGGCTTGAGTAATGTGTTTGAAGAGGGAAGTAAGACATGTAAAGATTTCTCTGCTATATCTGTAGCAATGAGCGTTCTAAACCTTATTGAAAATGTAAATTCCCCTTCCCCACACTTGAAGACAGCTCTCTGAAGAGTACTTCCAGCAGCTGGCTGTCACTTCACAAGTTGCTCAGGGATTTTCTTTGGATGTGCTAAAAATGGATTGGAAATGGTAATCTCTTTATTCAAGTCCATAGAATACGATGTTATTTTAACTGTTTGTGGAAACTGTTCAAAAAGTGATTAGTACCCACAATTCATACTTTGTCATACTTTGATAAATAATTATTTGGGATTTTATTTCTGTTTTACTTAAGGTGATCTTGTCTGGATAACTGAACAAGCGAAGCTTTGTTTTTTAAGCTCTAGGTCAATGTACTTGTTCTGCATTTCTTTGTGAAACTGTTGAGTAGTGGGAACCTCTGAGTAGTTTCCTCTCTGTCACATAGCTTCAAACCTTTCGAGCTAAGTGAGGAAATCAGTTATACAAACTAGTAAGTCTTGAATGGTTGCTTACTATGTCTTATTTTATTTTTATTTTATTTCATTTTTAGCAACAGCCTGCTCAGTTTACCAATCCAGAAACTCCCGGCTATGTTGGATTTGCAAACCTTCCCAATCAGGTTCACCAAAAGTCTGTGAAAAAGGGGTTTGAATTTACTCTTATGGTGGTTGGTAAGGAAATTTTATAAAGGAAGTTTTATAGTTTTTCTCATAATTAGTACTTGCTCACAGGGAATTTGAAGTTAAAATGAATGTTACTTGTGCTATTCTTAGGCTTCAGCTTGCAGCAGAAATTTTCCTGTACTGTTGCATTTGACTTTCTTTTATATTTCGTTCATTCTTCCAGCAGTTGTTTACCAGATTACAAACCATACTTGAATATATTAATAAGTTTGTGGGTGAAGAAATTTTATTGTGCACTTCAGCAGTCTTTCCTTCCTTCCTTTCTTCTCCCCTGTCTTACAGGATTCCAGCACTCCATTTAAAATGTAGTTTAAAATTGGTTTTACATTTGAATGCAGTCTTAGTTCAGTTGTGTGTTTTGATTAAGAGACCAGTATTAAGGAGACCATTCTATTTAAAATGTTGCTTACACTTCTTTAGTTCAAAAGAATCTGAACTCCAGTCTTTTCAACCCTTCCAAAGACTCTTGTAAAAGAGTGAGAATTGGACCAGTTGGTTTTGATGTGAGGTATTACTTCTTTCTTTGATTATATGTTAGCAGTTGTAATCTAAAGTGTTATTCTATTTGATAATTCATGGGGAGTCTGTGTAGGTGTCTGGAATGGAAAGAAAAGTCTAGTGTCTGCAGAGGAAATACCTTGATCCTTTGAGAAATCTTTTAAGTGGACTCCCAAATCAGGCTTGGGTGTCTTCTCTGTCTCTCTGTGAGCAATAAATTGTGAGTTTTGGAGTTTGTAATTCTTGCTTTTAAATAGGCTTTCTCAAAAAGTGAATGATAGAATAAGGCTCTTCATTACCTGGCACCACAAGACATAAATCCCATTTGTGTGCTAGATTTGCCTAAGAGAAATCTTAGGATTTCTCTTAGGCAAATAAAGAAGAGAGATCACAGTGAGAACAAGCAGGAGAGGTGAGATAGTGCATAATAGGAGGTGTTTAACTTCCTAATTGTTTTGGATTTCAGTAGTTACAGGGAGAGTCTATCCTCAAAGCTTTCATTAGTTTTGCCAAATGACAGCCCTAGCACTGATTATGTCCTACTTCTGTATTTTGTTCTTCAGTGTTGTACAGTTTGCCCTTATTTTTGTCTTCCTAGAATTTTATTCTGGTTTTTTACTGTATCTTTCATTGGATTTGATTTGGATGATACCATAAAGGATATCTCATAAAATCTAAGAGGAAAACCAAACTATAAGTAGCTGCTTCAAATTACGCTGTCAACTTTAACTCCTCAGAATTTACTATTCAGTGATTATTGGTGTAAATAAACACACTCATGGTGAGAGACTTCTCCAGGGTCAGGCTGTTCAGGTATAAGCAGTTTATTATTTAGGTAGAGGGTGGAAGAGATCTGTTTATGCTGCCAGCCACAGCGTAAACATGCTCAGAGAGGGAGAGAGAGAGTGGAGAGACGGGTTGGAGAGCATGAGGGCTGAAGGTAATTAAGGGGGTAGAGAGAGAGGGGCAAGGGGGGGTGTAAGAGCAGGGAGTAAGAGAGGAAGTTAATAGAGGGGAAGAGAGCAAGTTAAGAGAGCAGAGGAAGTTAAGAGAGGAGTGGGTAAGAGCAGAGTGGAGAAGTTAAGAGACGAGCTTAAGAGAGAGTAAGAGATGAGTGAGTCAGAGGGTAGGAGCAGGTAAAAGACAGTAAGTTAAGAGAGCGAAGTTCTTTTTAGAATACATTGTATCTTCTTCTATAGTGAATATTCTAATTCCTAGTGACTAATCAGTATACTACACACATCCTATAGAATTTACATGTAGCCTTTAAGAACTACCACATTACCATACAGTGTTACATTTTAAACTCTAAAAGCTACTTTTCAAATTCTTCTCTTGCTGCTTGACCTTTGCATTCGCTATCTGCAGAAGGGTATTGTTTCATCAACAGGGATTCTCTTTCAGCTGGCTGGTCTATTGTTCTTTGCTTATATAGTAACTAACACTCAGTATCCTATAGCTTAAAGCTAGTTTTCAATTCTATTTTGATCCTAGGTTTCATATTTTCAGAATCTTTTGCTAAACAATCATATTCATAAGATTTCCTTGTTTCATCTTCCCCAACAAGTGATCCTAAAAGTGTGAACAGTTTTGAGAAATAAAAGGTGTGCTTTCTTTTCTTTTTTTTTTTCTTTTTAGCTGTAGCTAAACTTAACTTCCAGATCTCTTTGAATTTTAATTGTAAATAGTGCCACATAAAACAATTCTGGAAGAAAGCAATGCAAAATTATATAGACCAACAGTTGTTTCTAGCCTCGTGTAAAATAGAAATAGAGGGGAAATGACATGGTGTAAGAGTAACAGAAAGGCAATTAATCCACCCATGTTGGAGTAAAGTGGAACTTTATGGTTGCTGCCTGCCAGTATTTTAAGAGATAAATGAAAACTACTGGAAGAGGACACGGAAAAAAATAATTTCATTGAAAATTTGGAGTAGTATTTTAAGATACACTAGCAGGGGGAAGCAGCTGATGTAAGATAAAATAAACTGTGCTTTAAATTGTTGATTATTTCAACAGTTTGGAATGTGAATTAATTCTCTTCAAATATGCACAGAGTTTATGTTCTCTCATGGGCTGTGTCACAGTGCCTGTTTTGAACTATCATTCTTCTTTAAGTTGCCATCCTTCTTCATTTCTGAGCAGGATAATACTTTAAAAGCTGCCTGTGCTGACAGAATCCTAATCAATGATTTTGCTTTTTCACACAGCTTTTGGTTATGGGTTTTTTTCCTGCTATTGTTTACTGTGGTATCTGAAAATATGAGCTGGAGTTTATAAGAATTTGGTTGCTTGGCTGTGTTGCTCCCAAATAAATCTCAGTCACTTATATTTATTTTTATGTTCATTCTCATTATTAAGTTATGACTTAATCTAAATTGTTGTTTCAGTTGAGTCATTAAACTGCTGTAGCCAATATAATCATTGACAGTGACTATGGAAGCTGATTTGGTTTATGTGCAATATTTACTCATACTGAAACCGTGGAATGTGGTACTGGATGAAATCAAACTTTTTTGGTTTTGCTGAAATGATTCCATGTGACTGTTGAGTTATTCTGGGTGCATGTCATCTTCACTGGTGAAGGCTGCACTGGCACAATCTGATATTGAAAGCTGCATTTTATAGGGCATTAAAAACTGGCAGCTCCTAATCAAATCTTCATTTTAAAACAATTTCCATCCTTTTATTTTCTTTTGTTCAGATGTTTTTGTCATATTTGTATTGCAGAATAGTCTGTGTTGCTCAGAGATTCCGTGGTCCATCATTTTTTGACATCTAATTTTTTAATTTAATTCTATCAACACCTGAAATAAAACTAAAATTCTAGAAAAAGATCTCTTCAGTGAACTCAACTACTGAGCATTTCAAGTTGCTGCTCTTTTTTATGCTATGAACATTTGTTCTGATTAAAATCTTGATCTTTAAGTGATTAGCTGACCTCTGAATTTTCCTCATGGCCATCAGTATCTCTGGAACAAAAATATATTTACAGTACAATTTGGTGATCTCCAAGTTCATCAGTATAAAATAATTGCTCAGTGACCATACTACTCTTGCTTTGAGTTCTTGTTTGCCATATTGGCATAAAAACCAGAAATTAATCCCACTTGATGCCTGCCTGTACAGAAGGTCAGTAATGTGTTTTTCATTGTTTAAATCGATGATAAAGCCTTGACTGGATCAAGGATTTCTCACTGGATATATTTCACATTCTGGAGCCATAACAGAAAACCATGTCTTAAAAAAAAAGGAGACATGAAATGGGAAATCTTAAGTATAAATGAGTCACAACTCCACTTGACTAGAAGCATTAATTACACATCATCTGTGAAAGCTCTGGGAAAGTGCATTACAAAGCCAAGATCTAAAAAATTTTTTCAACCTTTTTGTGCAAACTTAGCTAATCCAAAATAAAAATTTGTAGATTTTTAATTTGAAAGAAATATGAAAAAAATATGTAGTCACATAATACCATCAGGTACTCTTGAAATTATTTATGTAAATATGTTGAATTTATCTTTATATTGAATCAAAGGTGAATCTGGATTAGGAAAATCTACATTAATAAACAGCCTCTTCCTGACAGATCTCTGCCCAGAAAGGATAATCCCAGGAGCTGCTGGTAAATACATCTTTATTCAATGGTTTTTGGACTAGAATGCTTTTATCTTTGAATTTTAGTAACAGCCAGCAGTGATTTCTAGCTGTAATAGTTTCTAAGGTATTTCTTGACACTTGAGCTGTTTGATAAAACCATTTTCCCCCTCACCCAGGATGTCTCTTGGGTTTTTGTTGTTTAGTCCTTGGCTGTATTCATATTAACACCTAGAAGTTTGTTCCCTTCTTTTGCTTAAAAACAGTCATTGTGTCACAGTGAAATAAACAATCGACTAAAACAATCAGAGAATTTATTCAGTTTTTAATTTGTTGCAATTATAAACATATGAATTGTTTATACCTGCTTGCACCTTGATTCATTTGCTTTGGATTGATATTTAGTGGATGAGAATTTCACTTCCTGTTCTTCTTCATTTCCTTGTCCTATTTTTAATCTGTTAACCAAGGAATGCAATAATCCAACAAAAGAGAATATTGTAATAAAATAAAAGATGCATTTTTTCTCTTTTTGCTACCAGTTGAATGACTTGCTTTAATGGTTTTATCATGTTTGCGGATGATTACTTATAACTTCTAACCCTAGGAAAAAAATCCATTACATATAATTTTGTACTGTTCTCCAGTTACCTATGGTTTTGTCTTGTCACCCTGAAAACTAAACCTTCTGATCTTGTTTTCATAGTTTTAGTTACTTTCCCAGGAAAGTAACTATAAACATAAGTTGTTTACACTTTCCTTCTAAGAAATGTTCCTTGATGGATGTTTCACATGACCAGTGTGATTGGGAAGGTGGCAATTTAGTTATCCAATCCTTGGTCATAGTCAAGAATCTATAAATACTGGAGTCAGAAAATTACTTCTTTTTCCTGTCACACCACTGAGACGTGTTTGTGTGAATCATTCTGTGTCCGTTAGCGATGTTGTCTTGGTCCCTTTTGCCATAATTTCTACATTATTTTTAAGAAAAGTATGAAATCTCATACAATCCTCTAATAACAGCTAAAGAATTTATTTCTGAGTCTTTTTGTTATCAGGCCTTAGAACGTAATCGACAGAATAATATTTATGATGTTCTATCTGCCAATTCATCTTTGGAGCTTATCTCAGAATGACATGGTCTTGCAAATTGGATTCTGAAAGATGGAGTTTGTTGTCTTTCAGATAAGATTGAACGCACTGTGCAGATTGAAGCCTCAACAGTTGAAATTGAAGAGAGGGGCGTGAAACTGCGCCTGACAGTTGTGGATACTCCAGGATATGGAGATGCCATCAATTGTCGAGACTGGTATGTGCACAGAGAATACCTCTTGATTTATCTGTGGAGACTGACATAGATTTCTTATCTGTCCTGTGGGGGTGGAAATATGGTGTGTGTCTGTGAAACGCTGAATTTGAGGTGGGATTTTTTGTTTTCTAATTCTGAGGAAGCTTAATTTTAGTGTTATGAATTAATTCCAGTACATGTGAAGAGGCATCAATAACTTTGACACAACTTGAAATAAATTTTGTGGCACTTTTTTTTTTCTTCTTTAACTTCCATTTTGCTTGAAAGAGCTTTAAGTGAACAGTGACCTTGGCTCTTAATAATACTCTGAGAAAGTAAATCACCTACTCTTCAGTGCAAAAATCCACCCCTAGATCTTGTCCACATTCACTTGAGCATTCTCAGATTCTGTGGCTAATTTTTAAGTGCTTTTCATCATCTTAGATTTTGTTTGTTTGCTTGGGTTTGTTTTGGTTTTTTTAAAATTTACATTGTAGTAAATACTGAGAAGTAATCAGTGGCAATCAGTTTTCAGTGGTATTCCCTTTTCCCACATCTCTCAAGCCCCTGAACCTCAAGGTAACCTCTGGCTTTCCCCAGAGCTTTGGAAATCAATGCCTCCTGATAAAGTGAAAATCATGTTCAAGACCAAGTGTCCTGTCCTGGTGAGCCCAAGAGCTACTACATGAACAATCTCCTGTTTCATTTGTTCAAAACTTTGTTGTTGCTCAGAACTTCACCTGAAATAATTTTTCTTCTGGGTCACGATAGGCCTTACAATCTGAATGTACTCTGGAATATGCACCTTACAAAAACCCACAGCACTGGGAAAACCTGAGCTTCATTGCTTCTGGTCACTGGGGACAGAGCTGATGTTTTGTTGACCACATCCACTGGAGTCTGACAATGCCTATTTTGCCATTTTACTCCTAAAACCAGAATTTCCCAGGCAGGTCCCTTGACCTTACTTTGTTTTATGGCAAAACCAGCCTTCAGGAAGATCTGGATTTTCTCTCCTTGCTCAAAAACTTCCTCTGCCATGTTTCCCCACACGTTGATGTCATAAATGTACTGCAAGTGTTCTGAAGCCTTACACTTCAGAAGTAACATTGGCCCTTCTGCTCTGAGTACTTGCCCACTGGAAACTGGAGCTGTGTTTATGCTTGAAGAATTTCCTGTGGTGGTTGCACTTCCTTCTCAACTCCTGTACCCATGCTGCTGAGGCAGTGGTGGGTTTTCCATCCCACTTCCTTATGTCTTTTCTCTGGTCATGCAGGTAAAACCACAGGTTATGTCGTGTATATCCTGTCTCTTGAGGATGCTGGTGTTTGCTCACAATAGCAGAGTCTGGCCCGTACTGGTGGAGTATAGAATATTTCCTCTCTAGTTTGCTCAAGTTTTTGAAATCTGTTCTTAATCTTGGACAGTCTTTTCACAACTGAGGTGCAGGTTAGTAAGGAAAAACCCCTGATATTCATGTTGCCAGAGATGGGTCACCTGAAACTCTGTTTGCTCTCCTTCTTTCATTGGCAACAAAGCCAATGAGTTGATGTACAGAAGTGGTGCACTCTATACAAACTTCTGCCACGTGGATTGTGTACAGTGGACCTCATTTGGATCTACAGGGGACTGATGGTTATTTGGACCCCTATAGATTGCCTCCAGTACAGCTACTTCTGTCGGTACTGGATACCTTCTTCCATGGCCTTCCACCTGCCTGGTCACCATTAGATGATTCTTGAGAGAATACCTTTCCCTCACTTTTGACAGAAGTTGCCACCAGAGCTGAGGGTTTCTGTCTTCTTCCCAATCCCCTTGTCAATGCCTGTTGCTATCCAGCTCCCTGCTGGGACCCCTCTGTCCCACCCCCCGTGGTGCCTGCTCGTCTCTGGGCACAGGCGGCGGAGGGGGTCCTGGAGTGGATACAACACGGACTCAAAGTATCTAGACACAGGAGGCTCAAACTTGCTGGAATAATCCCGGGTTTATTGTCTGTCGTCCATCCGGGGCAAGAGAGAGAGCGAAATGCTCTGGATCTTATCTCTTATACCAGGGGGCAGGGGTGATTAGGGGATGCAGGGAGGTCACAGCCAATGGGAAGAGGGGGGAGGGAAAGAAGGTTTTCAGGTAGGAACTAACATTACACAAACCAGAGGTGAGTTTTACCCTTGGGAGGTACCAAGATTTCTAGATGCACTACAACACCTCACCCTTTTCTGTTATACAAAAATGAGAAACATGGATTTGAATAAGAGGTAAGTTATTTCAAAAAAAGGAAACAGAAATTTTTTTAAAACATATTCGCAGCCAAAGTATGCAGGTCAGGGGCTAGGGAGGTTTCTTCTTGCTCTCTTCAGCGGCGTCTTCTCTTGGAAGCGACAGCCACTTGCTTCTCTTCTCTTCTTGCTGGTGCTGGATTCTTTGGAATAAAAGGTTTTACCCATTTCTGAGGGATCCATCGGGGGCCTGAAGGGGTGGATACACACGCGTAGCCACGCCCCCAGGTGACAAGTTCATAAGGACCCTTGGTTTGCCAAGTTTCAGGGTCCCTGATTAACACCGGTGGATGCTGTGACAATTTAAACTGATCACCACTGTTAAAATGCCGAGTTACAGGAGGATTCATGTTTTCAAATGAGCAGTTTAGGAAGTTAATGGTGAACAGAGCTTTACAGAGTTTCTGTTGGGGAGACATCCACACTGCTTCGCTACCTTGCCTGGCTAGGACTTGTTTGAGCGTCTGGTGTGTACGCTCGATTACAGCTTGACCTGTGGGGGAGTGGGGGATGCCGGTTTTATGTTCCACTCCCCACTGCTGGACAAATTCCAGGAACTCCTTGGATTTATACGCTGGGCCATTATCTGTTTTAATTTCTTTAGGGATTCCCAATACAGAAAAGGCTTGTACTAAGTGTTGTTTAGCATGCACAGACTTTTCTCCTGCATGAGCAGAGGCATACACCGCTCCTGAGTATGTATCGATACTCACATGTACATACTTAAGACGACCAAAACTGGGAATGTGAGTGATATCTGTTTGCCACACCTCACAGCTCTTAAGGCCTCTGGGATTAACCCCGATGCCTAATGATGGCACTGCCTGGAGCTGACAATTGGGACAGGTAGCCACGATGGCTTTGGCCTGATTCCGTGTCAGCTGGAACTGACGAATCAGTCCTGGCACATTTTGATGATATTGTTGGTGACTTATTTTTGCCTGCTGAAACACATCAGGGAGACATACCTTTTCGGCTGGGGCAGCAAGGGAATCAGCCTTCCGGTTCCCCTCAGCAATTTCACCTGGCAATGAGGTGTGCGATCTTATATGCATCACATAGAAAGGTTGTTCTCTATTCGAGACCAAGTAAATCAGTTTTGAAAGCAATCTAAAGAGATGCTCATTCTCAATGTCCTTGAGAACTGCCTGCTCCGCCCTGGACACCACTCCTGCTACGTAGGCTGAGTCAGTAACCAAATTAATCGGTTCTGAAAATTTTTCAAAGGCTCTCACGACCACTGCTAGTTCAGCTATCTGGGGTGACCCCTCTACAAACTCAACATCAGCTTCCCAAAGCTGAGTCTGTGGATTTCTCCAAGTCATCACCGACTTGTTGGATGTCCCAGATGCATCAGTGAACACTGTGAGAGCTTTGAGTGGCCTCCGGCTCCTTTTCTCACGAGGAATGAGATGGAATTCCTCATGAAACAATTTGTGTGATGGTGCACGAACTGAAATTTGCCCACTATAGCTGTCCAGAGCTAACTGGAGGTTAGCATTGCTCTGCAGCAGATGCTCAAACATCTCTTTGGTCAGTCTCTCAGGGGAGTTTTTCCCTTCTCCAGAGAGCCTGACTGGGAGCAAGGCCTTTTGTGCCTTTTCAATTACAGTTTTCGCTTCTGGAGTTAGCACTCTGGGAGACAGTAATTCTCTCTCCCCTTTTAATAAATTGAGTAGGGGGCCCAGGTCTTCATTGGTGAGACCTAGCCAGGGTCTGACCCAGTTTAGTGACCCGCACAGAGAATGAAGATCTGCTAGAGTTTTAGGATTACTAATAATTTCCAATTTTTGTGGAACAACAGTCCGTGCTGTAATTTGCAGGCCCAGATATTTCCAAGGTGGCATCCTCTGAACTTTGTCTTCCTGCAATTGGAATCCAGCAGAGGTTAAAACTTTAACCACTAGGTCAAGGGTATCTTTCAGTATGTTGTTATTGGGACAGCATATTAAAATATTGTCCATGTAATGCAAAATGATAGCCTCTCTCTTTTCAGCACGCACTGAGGACAGCAATGACCCCACATACCACTGGCAGATGAAGGGGCTGGCTTTCATCCCCTGAGGTAGAACTGTCCAGTGGTACCGTTTCATTGGGGCTTCCCTGTTAATGGTAGGAATGGAAAAGGCAAACCTTGGTGCATCCTCTGGATGCAGGGGAATTAAAAAAAAGCAATCTTTAATATCCAGTACTGCTAGTAGCCAATCTTGTGGTAGCATGGTTGGGGAGGGCATTCCTGGTTGGAGAGATCCCATGTCTTGTATTTTTTTGTTTATTTCTCTTAAATCTTGAAGGAGACGCCATTTATCTTTCCCTGGCTTTTTTATTACAAACACCGGGGAATTCCAAGGGCTGGTTGTTTCTACTATGTGTCCCTTAGCCAATTCTTCTTCTACTAATTTTTCTAGCGCCCCAAGTTTTTGTTTGCTGAGAGGCCACTGGTTCACCCAAATTGGATCATTATCTAGCCAAGATAATTTTTGGACAGGACGCTCTACAGTGGCCTCTATCAAAAATCCTGAGGTGTCTCAGGAATAGTCAGTTTCACCCCCCACTGCAACATGGTATCTCTCCCCCACAGGGGGCACTTGTAGTCAATTACAAAAGGTCGGACACTAGCTATCCTACCATCCGGACCTTCGATCTGGACGATATCTCTAGCAATTTTTGCCAGTTTCATCCCTCCAACACCCTGTATTTTTCCTGCCACTGGTTGTAGTTCCCAGTGTGAGGGCCACACCTTTTCCGGTATGATGGTCACATCTGCCCCAGTGTCAATTAACCCTTCTACATGAAGATGTTCTGATTTATGTGTTAAATTGCATCCTATAATTGGCTTGTTTTCACCCACTACTTCTGCCCAGTAAACTCCCGGTGCTTTGTCATCTACTGGGACTTCTGTTGGAACAGGGATTACCTGGGCTATTACCTGCCCTTTGTCTATATAGAAAGGGGGTTGGGGGCACCTAGCTAAGAGAATGAGGTGTGTTAGGTCTCCCGTGATTGTCATGGGAGCCACTTCAATCTCTATTGGTGTGTGTGCTGTGTTTCCAATAACAAAATACCTACTATCCAGTCCAGCCATGTCTTGTGAATTATCCTGCAAATCTACTCCCACGACAGTCCAGCGGTCAGATCTGAAACAAAAAGCTTTAGAAGTTACAAGTCTGAATCGCTTTTGCGGTTGCCAGACCTTATTAGGCAAACGTTTTTCACAATTATAGTTTTGCAGTTTTTCACCCCCCTTTTCCCTTTTTACTAAAGGACAGAGATTCGTTTCCACTTCATTTATGTCTGCACGCTGAGTGGATAAGCGCTGTGATGTAAGTTTTTTGGCAAGCTGGTATCCATGTGTTTCTGTTGTTTTAAAGGACAGTTTTTAGCAAAGTGTCCTGGTTTTCTGCAATAAAAACAAATTCGCTGTTGCTGGTCAGACGTCATCTGTTCGTTCCTTGTCTCAGATGAAACTGCAGCAACAGGTCTTGGGGTGGTCCAGGGAGGTCTCTTTTCCTGCGAAAACATCTCTGCTTTCCTTGCACAGGCTGCTGACATCTGTGCAAGGGATGGAGGGGGATCCACAGGCAAACCTAAAATAATTCTACGGCAAGATTCATTAGCATTTCTCTGAGCAAGTTCCTTGACTAACTCTGTCTGTACCACAGGGTCTTCTACCTGACGGGAGACTTGTTCTCTTAATCGGTCTAAGAATTGCAGGAATCCTTCTGAGGGCATTTGTTTTACATTAATATAACTGCCCTTAGTGTCAGCTGTAGGTAGCTGTGTGAAAGCCTTTTCTGCAGCTGTAGTGATTTTATCTATCACAGCTTTTGGCAATGCCCTAGTTTGGTCCTCAGGTTTTTCCCATACTCCTTCACCACATAAATGCTCTAAAGTAATAGGATTATTTAATAAATCCACATATTGGGGATTAGTTTTTAATAATTCCACCAGTATGTTTTTTAGAAACCGCTTCCATGTGTTTTCCCATAATTCAAATTCAGATGGTGTAAGCAAACACTTAAAAAGATCTTTAATATCTGTAGGAATTAAATCATTTGAAGTTAATGTTGTTTTAACAATGCTTTTAAATATTTCACTATTATGGCCAAATTCTCTTTGTACTTTGCAAATTTCTTTTTTGTCTTGGTATGAAAACGGTTTGTAAGTACGGTTTTGTGGTCTCGTTCCAGTAAAAGTGACAGGAGCAACAGTGGGGAAAAAGGCTGAATCAAAACTATTTAGTTTTCCGTTCCCAGTTGTATTGAACTGGGAGGGGGGAGACGCTTGTCCTGCTCGGACATCGGGGAAGCTCGTATTCCCCCATCCCCCAGGGGCACCATGTGGCTCCACACTGGGAGCAGGCTGTGAGGTTCCACCCCTCCATTCCCCAGGGCGTCCCCCGGGGCCATCAGGGCAATTTGCAGCAGCGCAACCACACCCGCCTTTGGAATGTGGTGAGGCAACCTCACCTCCCTGCTCGGTCTCGGGCCCGCCCCCCGCACCGTGGGAACTGGGCGGGGCTCCGTCCCTCACCCCCCACTCGGCCCAGCCCCCAGCCCCGCCCCCGGTTTTCACCCCATCTCCGCCCTCAGCCCCGCCCCTGCAGGAGCCGGGCAGGGGGGCGCTCCCCCCCACGCCTGGCCCCGGGGTTCCACCCCCCCCCATGTCGGGTCTCGGGGTCTCCCCCCACCCCATGCCGGGTCTCGGGGTCTCCCCCCACCCCACGTAGGGTCTCAGAGGCTCGCAGCCCCCCCTCGGGGGGCAGAGCCGGGACACCCCTCTCCCTGCTCCTCTGCAGGAGCAAGGGGTGTAACTCTCTCCCTCCCCGCTCTTCCTCCCCACGGGACAGGGGCCGGAGGAACAGGGAATAGGGTTACAGCCTCGGGGGGCAGGGTCATAGGGTGGGGCCAGGCAGGGCTGGGGGGGATTATGGGTAGGAGAAAGGGGATACACAGGAGGATTCACCATGTGGCCAGGTAACACGTGGCTGGCGCCATCTTGGCTCTCAGCCATGTGGGGATAGAAAGATACATTTTCTGTAACACTGACAGGGTATAGGGAGGGAGCCTTGATGGCTTGTGAGGCAGGACTGGGTGACTGAGAGAGACACACCAGACTAGAACTTGTATTGTTTGTCTCGGGTATCTTTTCTAGTGGGGGAACAGAGGTTTTGGGGGAAAAGTTAGGAAAGTTAGGTGCTTGTTTGTCTTCTGTTTTTATTTCTCTGTTAACTAATTCTTTTCGAATTAAAAGAAAAACTGAGAGGAATTTCAGGGCCGATTTGTCTCCTCCTTCTATTTTTAAGGTTAATAAATTTCCAATTTCATCCCAGGCAGTTACTGAATCTAATTTCAACAATTCGATCTGTTTACTTTGCTGAGTCAAATATGATACAAACTGTTTTATCTTATGTTTTGAAATTTTTACATTTGTGGTTTTTAAAAAATTCTGTATTTGTTGTGTATGACTCCTTTCTTGTGTGCATAGCCGGGATCCCATTTTGGAGGTCACAGAAGCTCTGCACACAATCTGTCTATTTTCCCTACCACAGAAAACAAGGTTGCACCAAAAGGATTACAATTAAACTCACACTGTGCCGGCAGCAGGGAGAATTCCCTCTCCCACCCCCTCTCCGTCTCTGCCCACGGCTGGGGGAACCCCACACGCTCGGGTCTGCTGCCGCTGGGAAGGAGTTACACGGAACACAGTCCCCCGGGGTCTGTTTCACTCTCCACCCCTCCCAGCCCGGTGTCCGAGTTCAATCTTACCTTTTTCTGTTGTTTTCTGGCGGTGGAAAGATACTTGTTGCCCTGGAATCGGTCCTCTGGTGCTGGAGGATTTTCGACTCCTTTTCGGAAACTTTTTTTGCTGTATTTTTTTTAACTGCATCCAAAGTCTCCAAAGAACGGCTCACCCTGGCTCCGATAAGCCTTTAACGTGGGCTTGTTCAGCCCCTACGGTCGGGCGCCACTCTGTTACTATCCAGCTCCCCGCTGGGACCCCTCTGTCCCACCCCCCGTGGTGCCTGCTCGTCTCTGGGCACAGGCGGCGGAGGGGGTCCTGGAGTGGATACAACACGGACTCAAAGTATCTAGACACAGGAGGCTCAAACTTGCTGGAATAATCCCGGGTTTATTGTCTGTCGTCCATCCGGGGCAAGAGAGAGAGAGCGAAATGCTCTGGATCTTATCTCTTATACCAGGGGGCAGGGGTGATTAGGGGATGCAGGGAGGTCACAGCCAATGGGAAGGGGGGGGAGGGAAAGAAGGTTTTCAGGTAGGAACTAACATTACACAAACCAGAGGTGAGTTTTACCCTTGGGAGGTACCAAGATTTCTAGATGCACTACAACAAATGCCTACATCCCAGGACAGGGATCCCAGTTGCTTGGCTTCCCTATGGTCTGGTTCTATATGGATGGGCCACAATATCCTGGTACCAGAGCAGCCAGGTTGCCAGGATCTCCCCCAAACGGCAGCTGAAATCCATTCACATATCTTGCAGCTCACCAGCAACTCTGGTTGAAGATTATCTCTGGTCCTGCCTCTTTCTCCTGCTGTGAGGGCCCTGCTTCCCCTTCATCCTTTGCTAAGCAAACTGATTTGGTCTTGGGTTTCTTCCATGTAGGGGCAGCTGTTCATGGCACACGTTGTGGCAGTGGTTCAGCTGCAGTTGGAATGGCCATGGTGCCTGTTTCTCTGCTTTCCTCCTCCTTGCCTGAGGGTGCTGTCTAGTGATGAGCAGTGTCCAGTAAATAAAAGCCAGGGCTCAGCACACTGCAATAAGTTGCTCCTCTTTGGAGTTTCCCCCTCCTGTTAATCTGGGCCAGAACCAGGACACTAGAGGACAAAAAGTTGGGTATGAGCAGGCAGTCTCTGGAAGCCATTAGTATCCCAGACTGCATCAAAAGCAGTGTGGGGGAGAGAGTTCTGCCCTACTCCTGTTCTCCTGTGAGACCTACATCCAGTTCTGGGGGTCTAGGACAAGACAGACATGGAACTATTGGAGCAGGTGCAGAAGAGGATCATGGAAATGATCCAAGGGCTAGAACAGCAGTAAGGAGAGGCTAGGAGAGTTAGGATTCCATCTGAAAAAGGGAAGAGAAGACTCCAAGGAGACCTGACTGAGGCCTTCAAATAGGCTCGCAGGAAACATGGAAAGACACTTAATACCAGGCCCTGTAGTAGCAGAGCAAGGGGCAATGGTTTGAAACTGAGAGTAGATGTAGGTGTAGCAGAGACTTTTTTACAGTGATGGTGTTGAGGCCCCTGGCATAGGTTGCCCAGAGAAGCTGTGGCTGCCCCGTACCTGAAAGTGTTCTAGGCCAGACTGACGAGCTTAGAGCATCTTAGACTAATGGAAGGTGTCCCTGCCCAGTATCTTGGAAATAGGTGATCGTTAAAGGTCTCTTCCAATGCAAATCATTTATGATTTTAGATCATTTTGGAACAAGAACCTTAAAATGTCTTGAAAATGTGTGGTTAATGTTAATCACTATATGAACATTAACCCAAGAGAAATTTGTTGTAGAATTGAGGTTGAGTTATGTATATTTTATCTTACTATATATATGCATAAAATATGCATAGTAGTTTGTTATTCTAGAATTCAGTTAAATTTTTAAGATATGTGCTCTTCTATTTTCCCCGTTCTATAGAATCAGTAAATAAATTTTTGTCCGTCATAAGACTGGACCATCAACAGGGTATCTTAGTGGTTTAATATTACCTTTGAGAGTCCTAAAATAGTGGAACATTTGGTGATTCCTCAAATCCATGTTTATTTTACAGTTTTAAGACCATAATCTCTTACATTGATGAGCAGTTTGAGAGATACCTGCATGATGAGAGTGGAATGAACAGAAGGCATATCATAGATAATCGAGTTCATTGCTGTTTCTATTTCATTTCACCATTTGGTCATGGGTAGGTGTTTCTGTCTTTTATTTTTTTTCTTTTTTTTCCCCCATTATTTTATTTTAGAGAATTGGTTTGTGCCTGTTGACTTAAATTTTCAGAATCAGGTTGCCACTACTTGAGCAACTGCTATAACTGCTGACATTAATTGGCTGTGTTCTTTCTCTCTGTGTAAAGATAGATATTTATGTTGGAGTGAAAATAAATTGGTAATTTAGAGTAAAAATTTTCTGTATCTTAATTTTAGCCTTAAGCCTCTGGATGTTGAGTTTATGAAGGCCATACACAACAAAGTAAATATTGTACCAGTGATTGCAAAAGCTGATACACTTTCTCTGAAAGAGCGAGAGAGACTAAAGAAAAGGGTGAGTGATTTCCTGGCTTGCAGAAATGTGTTGTGCTTTGGCTATGGCAATATGGTGGCTGTAGAGAGGCATTCTCATTAACCTTACTCTGTCCTAGCTGAGAAAAATATAATCTCATGCACAGTGTAGCATCACTTAATATGTAGTTTGATGTCTTGTAAATTATTTTATGATGTATTTAACTGAGAAATTATCCTTAGAGTGTTGTTTGCAAAATAGCAATCTGGCTACATTTACAATTAGATTATGAGTGAATTTTGAAACTTTGGAAAAATATTTAAATACATTTTCTGATGATAATTGCTCTGTTACTTGTTTCATCAGTCCCAAAGCAGATGCAGTATCTGCATATAGAATGTGTATATGTGTATTTGGTTTTTTTACCTGGACAGAATTCTAATGGTTAAAAAATGGGATTTTCCGAGATGTTTCTGATTTTGAAGTTGTTTTAATTCCCCTATGTCACTCCTTCTAAAGCATTCCACTTCTGTCTTCCAAAGGCAAGACTTTTTAACACATTCAGTTGTGCATTTGCTGGGAGGAGGTGGGATTCAACAAACCGTCATGAGCTAATATCAGCTATGAAGTTTAGAAAGAAGTGTTAGAATTAACTTGTCAGAGGCATGCTCCAGTCTTAGCTCTTGCATTGAAAACTTTATGATTTTTGTCAGTTATTCTGAAAATGCTTATAACTCTCTTACCTGATCAGGGATAAAAATAGAGACTTTATATATAGAGTACTCTAATAGGTATGTTTAGAGTGCTAGAATTCTGCAGAAATAAAGATTTTTCTTTTTTAAAGAGCAAAATTTGGGGTCTGTAGCAAATGGATTCCTGCTGCAGATACCATTACTGTCATGAAGAAAAAAGTATTTCTTGTGTCTATATCTCAGTTTTCCAAACACTCCCACCTCTACTCCCAAGTAGTAATTCAGAGATAAGAGCAAGGAGATCCAGCTGTAGAAAATAAGTATGACTTGTGAGTCAATGCTTTTATTATTACAAAAAAAACCTGCAAAGATTTATCAAAACACAGTTTCCACAAAGGACAAAGTTTTTGTGAACACTGTTGTTTGTTTGTAAGTCTGTGCCAAGTAGCTTTTGTCTATCATGAAGAAATACGGCATTTAAAACCAAATGCTGATTGAGTGATTTGGATCAGTAAGATAAATCCAGATTTCTTTATAGTCTGTGTATTAAGTAATTTTATGCTAGGATTTAAAAGTACTGATTCTACATGTACATTATATTGATTTCTTTTATTGCATATCTCAGATTCTGGATGAAATAGAAGAGCATGGCATCAAGATTTATCACCTGCCTGATGCTGAATCAGATGAGGATGAAGATTTTAAAGAGCAGACCAGACTCCTGAAGGTGTGACTGGTTTAATAGGTTATATACATGGATAATATATTGTATTTTTTCAGATCACTCAGATGGCTTTAGAACAAAGCCTACAATGCGACCTAGAGTGAGTCACTGTCTCTGTCCAGGCTTCCCTAGCCTGGAAGATGGTTGCAGCAATTACTTTTATTTATTTTACACCTTTAATTTAAAAGAGTTATGAACTTATTACCATAATATGCATTGCTGAGCAGAAAAAGAGTTGTTCTTGGAGTTGTTTGTCCTGGCTCATTATAAGTAACTTTTGCACTTTTGGCTTTCAGGCCAGCATTCCATTTTGTGTAGTGGGGTCCAATCAGCTCATTGAAGCAAAAGGTAAAAAAGTTAGAGGTCGTCTCTACCCTTGGGGTGTAGTTGAAGTGGAGAATCCAGAGCATAATGACTTCCTGAAGCTGAGGACCATGCTAATGTAAGTTAGAAAATTCCAATTAAATAGTTGTTTAGAAAACAATCACCAAGATAATCAAGCACTACACTGGGGGCTTGCAGCAGTTGTGTAATCCCTGGGCACATTCAGAATTTGTGTGGGGAAGGCCATGAGCAGTCTTGACCTAGCTGAGCTAGGCCTAGTCAGGGGTTGGACCACACAGGAGTTGGACTATGCAGGACCCATAGGTTCTCTCCGATCTGAATTACTCAGTGAAAATAATGATTTGTCTGATTCTTTTGTCCAATATAGTGTTGCATTGTTACTCATATCCCCTGGAATATAAAACAGGTTGTTCTTATTTCAATGTATCTATAAGTAGATACACTTGCAAGGGAGCAGACTTGAAAAGCTGGTTGTTTTGGTTGGTTTTTTTTCCTGGTCTTTGTTACTCTGTTTTGCCTCCTCAGCTTCATCAAAGGCCTCGCCCAGGACTAGAGTTTCTGCCAGGGCAGTCTCAGGGCTGGGTGATCTGTGTCCTTTATTGCACCAATTTAACTGAAATTAGATTTTAAATTATGTATGCTAAGTGGGCATGCATGCTGAGGACATTGATCCAAGACAGTGCCGAATGTGAGAGTTGCTTAAGCAAACTGATGTGAAACAAATGATGTTTTATTTTTAAATTACTTTTCTTCCTCCAGCACCCATATGCAAGACCTTCAGGAGGTAACCCAGGATCTTCACTATGAGAACTTCTGCTCTGAGAGGCTCAAACAAGGCAACAGGTTGTCATCTCATGGTTACAAGCTGCTTCTCCCTCTTCTGAATTTGTATTTTGCTCTCTCTGTGTCTACCATTTCATTGCTAGGATTTGGTAGACCAAGGGCAGCTCTGTAACTCCAGTCAATAGGATTCTACTGACCAGTTTACAAAGAGCGTAACAAAAAATATTTGGTAAATCTGAAGAGACAGTTGTGGAGTCAGGGAGTTGTGGGAATAGATCTGTGCTTTTGTCTGAGGCTTCAACAAAGTTGGATTGGAATGTTGAAGGTATTAAAGTAGGACAGATGCCTGTGATAAATGTCTTAAAAATATGAAAATTAGATCAGAGTGGATATCTTAAAAAGAGTGTGGGGGTTTTTTTCAGAATTAACAGCTGGAATATTTGGATTGGGCCTTTAAAAAGAGATGATTGGATTTTTTTGCAATGCTTTATTAAACATGACATGCATAAATAGTAGCAGTCAAAGGGTAATGGCTGTTAGCCGTGTTTTGAGCTGGGCTGGAGAGGGCATAGCTTTTCTGAAAAGAGAACTGGGCAAAACACCCCATTTTTAAGTACAATAGCAAGGTCTGTAAAGATGAGTTGCTGAGTTGTTGTGGGAAACTGTGTTCCCTGGTTTAGTGTTCCAGCTGCATCTCTTCTTATAGCCACTAGAGGGTTCCAAATTGCACATTTTGGGGGCTTTAGGGCATTTTGCAAGTTTCCCCATCTTGCTGTTAACAGAGATTTTGTCACATGTCTAGTCAGTTTTCAGCAAAAGGTGTTTTCCTTTTGCAGTTTCATGCCTGTAGCATTGACCTACAGGCAAGATAAAATGCTCTTCTCTCCTGACTTTAAATCCTGCTTTCTGAAATTCAAGGTAAAAGTCCCCAAACTTCCCAAGTTCTGGAACCTCTTATCCAACAGGTGTGTACAAAGGCCTTAGACGTAATGTGACTTAAGGTCATCCAATTCTTAGAGGATTTCAAGTTGCTGTTAAATTTGGTATGTGAAACTAAAACATCTTTTTGTATCTTTTCTAGTTCAGTGGCCCATATATCTTTGCTTTCACATTTCTGAAGTGGTGCTAGAATGTAGTTAGGTTTACTGTAAGGGAGGGTAGATTTTATATGAATTTATTTCAAGAAGCTTGCACTTCTGCTACCAGGAGTGCTTGACAATAGATGCTTGTTGACTGTACTCACTAAGGATCTCAGAGGTTTTAAAGCGCAGCAGATTTTTTTACAATGTATTTCTCTGTTAACTTTTAAACAAACACCAGTTTGTTTGCTTTGCATGTTTGATGGCACTTGCTTGATTAGATCCATTTGTAGATCTTCCCTGTTGTGACATGGAGTAGGAGAAAGGCATTAGCAAAGTGGTAGGAAATCTTGAATAAAGCCAGGTGGGAGGCAGTGGCTTCTCCCAAGTAACAAGTGATGTGATAACAGGAAATGGTCTCAAGTTGCACCAGGGAGGTTTAGATTGAATATTAGGAGAAATTTCTTCACAGAAAGAGTGTTTGAGCACTGACATGGGCTGCCCAAGGGCAGTGCTGGGGCTGCCATCCCTAGAAGTGTTCAAACTGCTTGTGGATGTGGCACTGGAGGACATGGTTTAGTGGTGAACACAATGCTGCATCAATGCTTGGACTCAGCAATCTTAGGCGGTTTTTCCAACCTTAATGATTTTATCTTTCTAACAAAATTAATATTATTTTAGGAAAATAGAAGATGAAGAAGTAAATAAAGACAAGATTTTGCTTGAGAAGGAAGCAGAAGTAAGATGACAGAACTTTATATTCTTGGGGGAGTTTTTGTTCTTTTGTTGCTACTTTAGAGCAAATATGTATATGATCTTGGTAATTCAAGGTAAATTTCCTTGGGAAAGGAAATCCAGTTATATGCCAATATAAAGTTACTTAAGAAAATAAGAAAACAGAATGAGAAGAGGTGAGAGGAGACTCAGGATAGGATAGGGATTTTTTGGAACAAGTGGAGTCTCGTAAAACATGACTCCACTGTAGTGATCAGCAATGGATGTAACACACACTGTGCGGGCAAGGAGAACCATCCTTATGGGAGTAAGGGTTCTGCAGTTAATAACTGCAGATTGGGACAAAGTCAGTTCAACTCTGCAGCAAAAGTGGGAACGAGGTATAAATGGTCAGAAATAAATTAAATGGAAATTCTCATTCAGCCACTATGACAAATTCATAATGCGTGGCTCTAATGCTGCTTTTCTTGTTCCTCAGACCTATAAAGGTTATAGATAGGCAAGACTAGAAAAAGTGCAATGAAATTATGCTTGTGTCTCAGTGGATGGTTTGCCTGTAATACTTTTTTCCACCTAGTCATACCTAGCAAGGGAGTTGGGGAATAATCCTGACAATTTTTTTTATGACAGATACAGGAGTAGTTTGGAGGGACATTATCAGGCTGCTTTTTTTCTGATAAACTTTAGTAAGTGTAAATGCTTGTTCAGTACTTCAGAACCATAATTTTTATACATTTAACATCAGAGAATTCCATTTAGGGACCCTCAGAAGTCCCATCCCACAGTACAATAGTAAAGCCTATTTATTTCATTCAGTAAATGCCAGCCTCTTCAGTGATGAAACGCAATAAAAGAAGATGCCATAACCTGAGATCATTATCTGTCAGATAAAGAAAATGCAGATATGTGATCCCTCTTTAATAAAAATAAATATTAGAGTAGTGACAGTGAAGAATTATATTCTGAAGTGAGATTAAGCTACAGAATTCATCTGTGCTGCTTTTCCAGCTCCGTCGCATGCAGGAGATGATTGCAAGAATGCAGGCCCAGATGCAGATGCAGATGCAAAGTGGAGAAGGTGACAGCACTGCAGTTCATGGGCACCATGTGTAAAGTCTTGGGTAAGATGCTTAAATAGACACTTAAAGGGCTTCTCCTTTAGCTGCTCTCTAATGTGCTTGGTATTAAGGAGTTTTGGAAAAAGGTTTACACATGGTGTTCCATAGGTTTCAGTTTTAATTTTAATTTATGAGGATTAACTTCTGTTTGCAAAGTTAAATGGCTTGCAGTCAAATTAAACAATGTGGTGGTGTGTGTGTGTATATATGAAAAATTTTCAGAAAGGTGATACAATATATACTGCTAAGAATGATGGAAGAAGTCTTTGAAATAATTTCAACAGGTATCTTAATCTCATGATGAAGTCATTGCTTCCTTGTGACTCATAAAATGTCTGCAGTTCTTTCAGGTTTCTTAATGTGGGAAGTGCTGATCTGAAATGGTATTTTCCTGTCTTGTTTTTAGATTATTTTATCCCCTGACTCGCAGGAGACCTTCTGGAGCTGGATTGCAGTGGTGGAGGCAGAAAGGATGCCTCCATGTGGTCTGGAGCTTGCTGTAGAGTTTAATGTGGGACTGTTTTGTGGTAACATCTTGTGAGATGTATTTCATAACATGTAGTGAGTTGGTGTTTTTATATATTATACACATTTGACTTTTGTTTTCTTTAGTCCTTCTTATCTTTTAAATTTCCTATTAGGGATACAAAATAGTCATTGAAAATTTTCTAGCCTGATAAGCATTAGATAATAATATTTTTTTAATATACCTTATTAGCTCACTGCTTTTAACTTTGTATTCTATTAAGAAATAAAAAGCTGTCAGTGATTCCTTGTTCAGTGCCAGTCACCTCATTAAGCTTGCACCCCTGCAAGGTTAATTTTATAAATATAGCAGTGTTTACATGTGTGTGGAGACCAGCAGCCCTTTCTGCTCACAGCAGAGGATTTCCTTGGCCTCTGCAAAATATCAAATGAAAATTAAAGCATGCCTTGTGTCTTAGTGAAAGAAAGAAGAGGAAATGCCTCTGTGAGAGGCACACTGTACATGGCAGGCATTGTTTATTTTAGATTTAACCTTGAGGGATCTTTTACTCTATTGCAGCTAATTTTGAATAGTTTCTTGTAGGCCATCACAAATTACTCCTGCTATTTTCTGGCATTATTGTAGCCAAATAAACTTGAATAAGGCTGATTTTATTGAATGAGGTAAACTCCAAAGAGTAGTTTTCTATGCATAGATGTTTCCTATATTCAAATTATAAGAAATTCTATAATTTCTAGTAAGTATTTCCATACTATTCTTAGGGCATTGAAAAGTGTTACATGTAGTAAATATATATATATGTATTGACACACTTCTCTTTTAAAAAGTGACCTGTTCCTGACAGGATCAATGTGAACTGTGTTTTAAGTTCTTTCTCCAGAACAGAGTCAGCAGTATTACTTCAGGAATGACTGGTTTATTTTATTAGGACAAGGTCACTTTCTTAATCCTGGTAGCAAAGGAGACTCTTTTTTGCTTGGCTGGACTGGTCCTGCAGATCATGCCTCATGTTGTGTTTGTATCAAATAATAAATGCAGCACACAGCTGCCCAAGTGGTGTCTGACAGGGCAAGCAGTGACACACCCTGGGTTGTCTGCTGCTCCTGATAAAGCCAGCAATCAGATTTCTTCATCTGATCTATCACAAAACATCCTTATCTGAGCAGCTAATAAACAGATAGGTAGAATTGCAACTTCTTTTGGCTCTTTGAGCTCAGGTGCTGCTGTGACTTTTATAATTTTGTTAATATTTCTTTGAAAAAAACAATAGAATTTCTACAGCTAATGTATAATTCCAGTGGTACTTCACTAGCTAAATTAAATATAAACCTGTTAATCAACTGAAATTTTTACCTGCCTGAAACTACTGTCTTATTTGAATTTTTTTCAAAATGTGAAGTAAAACCCTGCATTGTAGCCTTTGCTGAGGAGCTCCAGCTCTTTCCAAAAGCATGTACAATCAAACACGACTCATTTGACCTTCCCTAACTTTGACAAAAGTAAAAATGAGAACCTTTTTGTATGCACAGAAGAGTTAAATCCCGTTTTGTCAAATCTCTACATATAAAACTTGGATGGAAGAACATGTGCTTCTAAATCCTTGAGATGCTTTTTCAAAAGAAAGTATAGGACCAAAGTAATGTAGCAGAGCTGTCAGAGAACATCCCCCAACACCTTATTTATTTCTATTACCATGAGCCTGTACTTGAAGAAAAACTGTGAAATGTAAAATGTCTACACAGGGGCCTGGTTGTACTTGTCACTCATGCTGTGTATATTGGGTTGATAGGGTTTTTTTCCTGTATTTTTAGCATGGGAACAAGAGCAGATTGTCCATTTGATTAGTGCTGTTGGTCACCATCTGTGAAATTATTTCAGGCAATGTGTGATTCTTTGGAATATTTACATATCTATTAAAATATTTGATTAAGATAAAGCATTTCATGTGATTCTTAAGCAAAAATTAGTTGATCTAAAAATTCAGCAGGAGAAACATTTTTGTATGCTGTTTTGGTATTTAATGGGAAAAAACAAGTTTATGGCACTGGCCATTTTTGCTGCAATACTCACGACAGGTAATTAATTACTGATTCTTTCCCAAGCCTTTGGGGCAACTGTTCATAGTGTGCCTGATGTCTCTGAAGGTCTATTTCCCCTTCACTTTTCTTGATATGGTCTTGAAATTTATGGTTTTGTGCTAAGGCATGAAAAGCCAAGACTGCTTTTCTCAAAAAAGCTGCTGGTAAAAGGAAGACATGAGTAACCAGAAAGACCTGGGGACAAAAGGTAGATTCTGTTTGGTGGCTTGCTGAACTGGCCACAGGTTTGTTTTTTTTTTTTCTGTTACTGTGTTGTGAAGGTTTTAATTTTAGGGGTAAAAGTACTTTTGAATTTTCAGAGCTTTATAGTTGATAGCAAAAATTTCTTGTTCTTGGTACAAAAACCTATTATAATCTATGTACTACAATTAGCCAAAACTGTAATAAAAATTGCTAAAAAGCTATTTTGTGTTTATTATGCTTCATTATTATATTCAATATTAATTTGTGGTAATATGTTTGAAAATTTGGTAATATGTTCCAGCCAGGACAGGATTAATTTTTGCAGCAGCCAAAAGGACAGGGTTGGTGTGGCAGTGAATGGGATTAGGCTCCATGGGTAAGCATTTTTCCATGTGAAGAACTCTCTTTTGTATAATTTCTGTTATTTAACATGGTTGCTGTTTACCGGTCCTTTTCATATCTCATTGCTGTTTCCAGTAAATTGTTCTTACAACATTTTGTGCTTCCAGTTCTCCTCTCCATCCTGATGCAGAAAAGAGAGAGAGGAAGAGGGAGTGAGTGATTGGCAGCCTGGTTTGAAGTTTCCGTGGGAACAGCTAAATTGGGGAATACCATTCCTAAACCAGGACTGCCTTAATTCAGCCCCAGTGTGGGGGCACAAAGGGGTGAGATAAGCACAGATCTGCCCAGAGCAGGTTAGAAACAGGTTTGATCCAAGCATTTTCTATATTTGGTCACAATGTTACTTGGTCTGTTAATGTGGGTGTGGACCCTAGCTGTATATATTGCCATACATGCTCCTTATGGGGAGTTTTTTCAGAGCAAGGAGAGCAATCAGGATTGTTGCTGTTTTGTGGGACACCAGTTTATGACATGATAACACTGAGGGCAGTGAGGGCCTCTTGATGAGTATTCAGTATTGCTATCCAGGGAGAACAGGAAAGGATGATTTTCCCCAGCTTTTCACCCCTTCTTCCTCCCTCAGGCCTGTTACAAGAGCTTTTGAGAGTTTTGAATTCCCTTTGTAAGTGAAGGAAAGCGTGTTCTTGTTGCTGTCTGCCAGGCCTACTCAGTGGGCTCCATGCCATGTTGAGAGTTGGGACAGATTTCTAGGGAGGTCACTCAGAGATTTGCTCCCAAGGGTGAATAGACATGCAAAACACAGGAGAAAATGGGCCAAGTTTTGGGGAAATTCTCTGATGTTTAGAAGTTCACCTCTAAACTACAGGACCCTGTGTCATGATCCACAAGGTGGGATTCGTGATGTGGTTCTTTTAGTCGGTCTTAGAGTACAAAAGATTATCAGCAAACCAAGGACTTATGCAGCAAAACACACTTTATTGAGTGCTCATCAGCACTAATATGCGATAGAGGGAAAAGAGGAGAAAGCAAAGCATAAGGAAAAGAGAGTAAGGGGATTATAGCTACCAACGTCGAAGTCCACTCAGCCGTCCAACGACGCAGAGTCTTCTGTCCGTTGGGGAGATCTCAAAGGAAGGTAAGTTTGGGGTATAATTTTATAGTCTTTTGCAAAGCGAGGGGCGCAGGGCCAAAACCAGATGAGATTGATGATCATTGTGATGAATTCCATTGTGCGGGGGGCAGGTGTAGGGTACAGAGCGATCCATGTCTTGTAAGTCATCGCCAGCAGGAACGAGGGCAGTGTCGTGGAAAACCCATTGTGCAGAGTACCACACACAAGCCTCTGCTCACCAGCAGGAACGAGAGCCGTGAGTTATGGAAAACTGTGGCGGAGGAGCCCGCCCAGCCAGAGATCCTGGCTGTCCCCTGGGGACAAGATACTTCTCTGTAAGAGAGACACAATGTATCGCTCCCAGGGGTCTTTGAGTTAGATATGTTAAACTGTTGTGCCCCGTTGGTGTTCCCCCCTGCTGTCCCACCCCAATACATGTAACTCAGGCTCCCCCCGCCCCTCTCCTCTCCTATAAATATCCCAGGTTTTCCCCTGTTCGTCGGATTAGCTGTTGCTGGCTCCCTTCACCAAAGCTCTGCCTGAATAAAGGTTTGTGCTTAGCGGAACGCTAGACCAGCTTTCTCGTCCCTTCTTCCCGTGTCACCTGCCCACCGCCGCTGAGCTGAGCTGGAATCACTCGCCTGCCTGAAGCCGCTCACACGCGCTTCGGCCCAGCCCTTTTCAGGGCTGCTTCTCTAGAGAAGTCGCGGTGCTCCGGGCTTTCCGTTGCCGCGGCAGAAAGCCTGTTGCGCAGGTTATCACGCACAAGCCTCAGCTCATCAGCAGGAACGGGCAGTGTACCGTGCAACCACCTGCAAACAATCACTTAGCAAACATCCGTCTCAGCTAGGCCCAAATCCCCAAACCAAGTCCCTTGTGATATTCAGGGACTTGGAATAGTTGTGAGACAGCTGAGGGAATCTTCGGACAGTCTCTTACAAAGCCTCATTAATATTGGGGTTCAGGCACCCCAAAACCCCTCCCAGCAGGGCTCGGTTAACCATGTTGTCCTAAGAACTGCGCCAGGAGTAATAGAGGGGTGCAAGTACCGTAATGCCTCTAATAGCTGCGCCTCCCACAATGGCCACCTTGGGCGTTACCCGTTGCTGCTGCTGCCTACCATAATGCTCCTGATAGCTTTGCACTGCCGTCACCCTCCTAGAAGAAGTGCACACCGGCTATGATCAATACCAGCTCAATACCCTAACCCTCGTCACTGCAGCGCACAGCATAACTGAGCACATCTGGGCACACCTCAACACACCTGGGCACAACTGAGGACACACCTCAGCACACCTGGGCACCCTCGGCCCCTCCAGTGACACCCCTCCTCTCGTCCAGAAGCCACAGAGCCAGGGCAAGGAGAAGAAGCCAGGGCTACCCCCAAATCTTCCTGGCATCTGCAACATGAGGATCAAGCCATAGCCCTGCCCCTTTTTGTAAGCTCTGACACCCCGCCCTTAGCCACGCCCTTCCAAAGCAGCTCCTGAGGGCGGCGAGGACAGAGACAAGCTTTGGCTCCGCCCATTGTTGTAAGCCACGCCCACCCACCACTAGCCACGCCCCCCCGGAGCAGCTCCAGAGCCAGGTGAGGAGAGAGACAAGCCCTGGCCCTGCCACTTTTTGTAATCCCCGCCCACTGACCCATAGCCACGCACCCCTGCGGAGCAACTCCTGAGGCCCGTGAGGAGAGAGACATGCACTGGTCCTGCCCCTTTCTCTAAGCCTCGCCCCCACACACATAGCCACGCCCCTCCCAAAGCCACTCTTGAGACCGGCAAAGCCCTAATGCCCTTCACTTAAGGGCCCTGCATCAGGGTGCATGTATGGATATGATTCTTCCAGCCCTTCCAGAACCGGATATTTGGGTTCAACGCATTCAAGCCCCCATAATATTGGAGTTCAGGCACCTCAAAACCCCTCCCAGCAGGGTTACCCATGTTGTCCTAAGAAGTGTGCCAGGACTAATAGAGGGGTGCAAGTACCGTAATGCCTCTAAAAGCTGCACCTCCCACAATAGCCGCCTTGGGCGTTACCCGTTGCTGCTGCTACCTACCGTAATGCTCCTAATAGCGCTGCATTGCTGTCACCCTCCTAGTAGAAGCGCACTCCGGCTATGATCAATACCAGCTCAATACCGGAACCCTCCTAACAGCAGAGCACAGCATAACTGGGCACATCTGAGCACACCTCAACACACCTGGGCACACCTGGGCACAACTGAGGACACACCTCAGCACACCTGGGCACCCTCGGCCCCTCCAGTGACACCTCTCCTCTCGTCCAGAAGCCACAGAACCAGGGCAAGGAGAAGAAGAAGCTGGGGTGATCCCCAAAGCTCCCCAGCACCTGCAAGGGGAGAGACAAGATTTGGCTCTGCCCCTTTTTGTAAGCCCCGCCCACCCACTCATAGCCATGCCCCTCCCAAACCAGCTCCACAGGCAGGTGAGGAGAGAGACAAGCCCTGGCCCCACCCCTTTTTGTAAGTCCCGCCCCTCCACTCATAGCCACGCCCCTCCTAAAGTCGCTCTTGAGATTGGGAAAGCCCTAATGCCCATCACTTAAAGGCCCTGAATCGGGGTGCAGGTACAGAAATTATTCTTCCAACCCTTCCAGAACCGGATATTGGGGTTCAACGCATTAAAGCCCTACTAATATTGGGGTTCAGGCACCCCAAAACCCCTCCCAGCAGGGCTCGGTTACCATTGCTCTCCTAAGAACTGCGCCAGGAGTAATAGAGGGGTGCAAGTACCATAATGTCTCTAAGAGCTGCGCCTCCCATAATAGCTGCCTTGGGCATAACCTGTTGCTGCTGCTGGCTACCGTAATGCTCCTAATAGCAGTGCACTGCCGTCACCCTCCTAGTAGAAGTGCACTTCAGCTATGATCAATACCAGCTCAATACCCTAACCCTCATCACTGCAGTGCACAGCATAACTGAGCACATCTGGGCACACCTCAACACACCTGGGCACAACTGGGGACACACCTCAGCACACCTGGGCACCCTTGGCCCCTCCAGTGACACTCCTCCTCTCGTCCAGAAGCCACAGAGCCAGGGCAAGGAGAAGAAGAAGCCGGGACCTCCCCCCGCATGTGCCGGGTTGGGATTATTGCCACACTGGAGTTTGCGGCCGGTCGGTGGGACCCCGGTAGAGGCGTCGATTCCAATTCCTGCCGTCGCAGGCGTGTCTGCCGCCCAGCTATGGAGCCGCTGAGCCCCGCCGTCTTTGTCCTCGCCCTGGGAAAGGCGGTGGAAAATCGGGTGGAGTGCGCGGAGTCGGTCGGCGTCGTGCATTTTTTTGTTCAGGCAAGTAAGTTAGACAGACGCACTGAGAGCGGCAGGGGCCTTCATGGTGCCACAACAAAGATGGCCACTTGGCCGGAAGTGGCTTCAGCCACAAAAAAGATGGGAGCCAGGAAGGGCAGAAGTCACGTGATGCCATGCACAAGATGGCTGCCAGGTCCTTTCTGGTTTGACCTTCCAAGGATGGCAGCCAAAAAGGCAGGAAAATGCAAGGACCCCGGGCGGTGGGTGTCTTCGCTTGACTGCCTGACAAACACCCCGACGCCGACGCCGCTCCGGCGCAATTTTCCGCGGCTTTTCCGGCTGTGCGGACACGGGCTGTGCGCTCAGCAGGGCCGGGGCCGGACACCGGCCGGCCGGCGTGCCGACAGGCAGCGGTGCCGACGCCTCCCTCTGCAGGGGTCCTTGCCACGGCCGCATTCTTGGGGTATGGCACTTGCGCCGACCTGTAGCGTGCCGCCGCTCCTCTTGCTCGGCTCTCTCCCCCCCGGCCCAGGGAAATGGAGGAAAACCCAATTGCATCGGGCCGGAATGGTTGCTCCCCAGTGCTGGGACCAAAGCGGCCCGAGGAGGTGGATGCTCTGTGTACCGGAACGGTGAGAGGTGTGGGCCGGGTGGGGGGGGTTTATCAACTGAGTATATAACTCTAAGTATAAAGATGATAAAAATAAATATTAAAAAATATTGAAGATAAAGGGGCTGCTTGGTTTTTATTTAGTTAGAGGCAGGGTTTTTAAATAAATAAGAAAAATAAAAATAAATAAAATATGTTAAGAATGAATATATAAAGGGATAGGGAAATATATATATATGTAGGCATAAAAATAAGTAAAAATAAGTAATAGAAATATATACATATATATTAATTTATAATATATAATATGATTTATATACATATAGATGGTAATATAATATATTTTAGGATATGTTATGTGTTAGGTATATCAACAAGGTATATAAATACGATAAAAAATATATTAAAATATATTTAAAAGATTAAAAGATTTTTTAATACTGTTTAAGATAAAGGGACTGTTTGGTTTTTAATAGGTTAGCGGCGGGGCTTTTAAATAAATACTACAAAAATAAAAAGATAGAAATGTATATTAAATATATAAAGATATAGACGTATGCGCACCCAGAAAAGGAAAGAAATATAAGTAATGCCAATATATACAAACAGATTTATATTAAAAATATATATTATATATATTTATTTAATATATATGTTATATATAATAAATATATGTAATTAAAATGTATATAATATATTTAACATATAATAATATATATGTATACATGTTGAAATAATATATTTTGATACTTTATATATTGTGTGTTATATATAAATGAATATAGTATATAAATTTAAACATGTGTGGTGGAAATAGACGTTAAATTTTTTTTTTTAATTTTCATTGTTTTGGTATGTTTCTTGGAGGCAATCCTCCTGTTGCAGCACTGAAAACCTGTGTGCTTCATGGTGTCTATTGCCCAGCTGGCAATGATTCCCTTGCATTTGGTGCATTAAGTCACACCGAGCTGTGTGGGATGGCAGGTGGCCACATTGCCTGACCTTTTTAGCTTTACTTTCTCACACACAACTTCCTTTCCTTTTTTATATGGAAAACAGGGAAGAGAGGGTAGTGTGATATTAGCATTTCTAGCAGATTTTCAACTGCCACTGATGCTCGTTCATCTTTGCAGTGTGGGTTTTCATGCTGACAAATCCTCTGCTTTTCCTTCTGCTCAGAGTCAGGTGGGCCTTTTATTGAACAGATTTATCTGCTATAAGGCTACGCAGAAGGATAGAAAGGAGGAACACAGGGGGAAAAAAAATAGATTCAAGGCCATGCATTGATCACCTGATGTACTCCAGAGACAAATGTGGCTATTACAGGTAACATGGAGCAGCCCTTCTGGCCTTTTCAGTTGTATTCAGAGAGATGTTTGCCTGCTGTGAATATCTGGGTGCTTGGAGTTCACTCTGATTTTAACAAGCCCATCAATAATAAAACATTGTATTGATAGAACAAGATCTACTTCTGTAAAGTTGTTGCTCCACAGAAAAGCGGCATAAAGAAGCTTTATTTGTATGGTATGTAGCTTTTTTAGGATGTTTTTTTCTTTATATGGCGTTAATTTCACATACAAGTCTGTGAACTTTGTGTTCCCCTTTAGGGGCTTGTTCTGGGGTAACGAGGAAACACGAGGCCTAAACACCTCTGGCTTGTCTGTCCAAGGATCTACCTCAATTGTGGCTCCCATCCTTCTGAAGAACTCTTCAGCACAGTGAGTTACCTTCTATAACTGTTTATTGTTGTATTGTTGTTGTGAGACCTCATTGCTGGGTGAGAAGACCAGGGGAAATTAAAGGCTGTATGCCACTGTTACTTCATCACTGAATTCTTGTACTCTGTTAAAATCATAACAAAAGGGATTTACACTGTAAGAAACACTTAACTGTAAGTTGAGGTAAAGGTCACAGTGCTAAAACCTAAGAGCAGATAGCCTTGAGCTCCTTTATATTCCCTCTCTGGCAGCTTTTGTGACTCCTACCTCTAAGGTATCATCAGATATCCCCTAGATCTTGCAGTGGAAGGGATGCTGAACCATCAGCTGTTCCGTATTCTACACCACGTGTCTTTTTACCATGCTCCTCTGAGAAGCATCTCTCCCGTCTCTGTTTCTTTGCAGACAAGAAGGGAGAAATTGGGATTGCCTTTGTTCTTTTGCCTATTAATAAAAAGGCCGCTTGTGGCTGTGTGCAGTGGCAACTGCATCACAGAATCTTAGAGGAGATTATTCACAGGTTAAGGAAATAATTCCTTTTTTTGTCACTGCTGCACTGAATTTCATATGCGTGTGTGTGTCTCGATGCCTAAGATATTTAAAGCAGGTTTTATTCTTACAGGTGTTTTGCACACTAAAGTGTCTGCCCAGGTTTTGTTTCCAAAAGTGAGGTAGAGTGCTGGGTGTTTAATTTGGTATGTTACTTGTTCTGTTGTGTAAATAACTGCAGTGTCCTCCCTGTGCCTGTGTATTGCAGGGGCAGGTGAGTGCTGGTTATAAAGGTGGTGATAATTAGGAATAAACTGTTTAACCTTGGATGAATGTTTAGAAATCATTGCTTAGATATTGCTGTGTAAAACGCTCGCTCGCGGTGACTTCTCCAGGGTCAAGCTGTTCAGGTATAAGCAATTTATTATATGGGTAAAGAGAGGGGAGACCTGTGTCCACCACCAGCCTCGGCGTCCACGTGGTCCAGGGGAGGGGAGAGAGAGTGGGGAGAGCTGGGGAGGAGAGGTTGGAAAAGGGGAGGGAGGGCGTAAGAGCAACAGAGGGAGAGCGGGGGAAACCAGGGAGGCTTAGGAGAGAGGGGGAAGACAAGAGAGGGATAAGAGGGGAAAAACCAAGAGGGTAAGAGAGGGAAAGAGTGGAAGAGGTAAGAGAGGGGGAGAGGGGAGCTGAGAGAGGGGTAAAGGGGTAAGAGAGAAGAGCCAAGAGGTACGAGGGAGGTCAAGAGGTAAGAGAGAAAAGCTAAGAGAGAGGTTAAGAGAGAGAGGTTTAAGAGCGAAAATCTAAGAGAGCGAAGTTCTTGTTACAATCCAATATATCTTTTTCAATAGTGAATATTCTAATTCCCAGTAACCAATCTCTACGAGATACACCCACTAAAGATTTTACATACAGTGTTGCACTTGAGGCTCTACAAGCTTTAAAAGTTCTTCCCTTGCTTCTTGGCCTTTGGGCTTTCTATCAGCAGAAGGACATTGTTTTATCAGCAGGGATTCTCCTTTAGCTGGCTAGGCTATTGTTCTTTGGTTATATAGTAACCAATACTCTGTATCTTATGACTCAAAGCAGACTTTCATTTCTACTTTGATTCTAGCCGTCTTTTTTCAGAATCTTCTGCCAAACAATCACATTCATAAGGTTTCCCTGTTTCACCCTCCCCAACAGGCAGCGAGTTGTGCTTCGCTCTGATAATTCCATACTCAGCCTGTTCCTCATTTCTTAAAGGTTCACTTCAGCCTTGAATCAGCAGGTCTCTAGATCCCTAGGTTTGATTTTTTAGGATGCCATTCCTGTAAGATCTTCCCCTGTGAAGACCTGAGTATGTCCAGTCTGACCTCCAGATTAATGAAGGGAGAGGAGCTCTCATTGATTCAAGAGTGAAGCAAGGCCTCCATTCTTGGCCTCGGGATGTTTCAAATGGGGAGGGATCAGTGTCCTGACTTCTCTCCCATGGATGCTAAATCTGAACCACAGTGCCTGTACAAATTACAGGCCGCATAGCTCCTCAGGCTGCCTGAGAAAGTAGCCTGGGAAAAATATGAGTAGGAATTAAAACAATCCTCGGAGACAGAAAACAACTGCCAGGTGCTGTTTGTCTGTCCTCTTGTTTTCTCTTGCAGGAGAAAGTCAGGGGGGTAGTGTGCCCCTGACCAATGATGGTGATGTAGCACTTTGCTAACCAATAAGAGTTTCCTTTCTGTACTTTTCCATGTATCTGTCTATAAGGCAAGCCTAGAGCAATAAACTAAAGAATTCTCGTGTTGAAACTCCCTTGAGAGTTTATGTCGTTTTTTATCGCCGTTCCCAATCGGAACGACATCTGGTGACCCCGACGTGATGTGCAGCCGACCCTCCGAGGTCTGGTAACCGACGTGACTTCTGCTAATCCCCTGAGGGTAAGCAGCGAGCGGGGAAAAAGCCAGCCCTTCCCCCTAGAGGGGTAAGTGGAATTCTCCCGGGCTTTCCTAGAGAAAGCTGGTTCTGGAAACCAATGGAATAGTACAGCCTGCCTGTGAGTGGGCTTGGAACGGCTGTCTTGGCGAAGCAGAGCTCAAAATCCTGGGTCTGAGCCGATAGCGTGTGCATAATTGCATTCGCGAAGCCGCCAAGATCAAGTCCTCATAATGGGGAACTGTACTTCAGCTGATGAACAGCTTGCCTACCTTGCATGGCAGGATGCCCTGCCCCGCATGGGACTTAGTGTTTCTGAAGATACCATACGCGCTTTATTTCAGTGGGTGAAAGAGCAAAGTTTTGTTGTAACTATGGACAATGCCTTTGATCTCGAGATTTGGCTGTCGATAGGAGACTATTTATGGTCGAAATTGACTAACAGAGATACCAGCGTGTGTGGCCTGGCAGCCACCTGGGGAGTGCTTTTTAAGGCGCTAGAACGGAGCCAGTCTGAGAATAGTGAGGCCAGGATAGAAGACTTAGAAGGCTTAGAGTGCCTCTTTTGTGCGACATGAGAGACCGAGAGATGAAACCGTAGATGAACTGCATGGTGCTCTTTCGGCTCTGCCCGGACCCTCGGAGGACTTTGGCGGCGAGCGAGAGCAATCTGCGGACCGAAGATCTCCCTCTCCAAAACAGTTTGAGCGCCCACCATCCGCGGAGCTCGGCGTGCGGACTTTGCCAGCAAAGGGGCCTCTCTTTGCCCCCCACCCCGTGCCCGGCACGCGGGGCGCCGCCGAAGGGTCCGAGCGCGGGTCCAGAACACCGCGGGCTGCCGCTGCCAGGGGGCCCGGGCGAACCAATTCCCCTCTGTACCAACGCGGTGGGGCACGCGGCTCCCCCCGGCAGAGAAGCGGTGGGGGGAGGGGAAACAGCAACCTCGCACTCCCCCTGTGCCTGCCTGCTGCCACCGGCCGCGGCCCGGGCGGCTGCCAGCCGGCCGCGAAAACCCCAAAAAAGCCGAGCCCAAGCCCAGATCTAGGGTCGGGGCCAGGCCCGTGGCGGGCATCGCCCCCCCCCGCCCCGCGTCCGAAGTGCCAGCGAAAAAGCGGCGAGGGGGGGGCCGGCGGCCTCGCTCGCCCCGCGCGTGCGCGAGACGCACTCACCCTCGCGCTCCCCCCGCGCTCCAGCGGGGAGGTGCGGGGAGACGAGGCGGCTGAACCTCGCTCCCTCCGCACTTGCCGTTCTGCAGAGCGCCGACAAGCCCTCCAGCGGCCTGGGCCGCGCCGAAGTCCTGCAGTCCCTGCGGGACCCACCTTTGAAGTCTTGTGTTTACAGAGCTGACAACCAGCCATGAAGAGATAGTAACTTTGAGTTCCCTGAACCTCCCAGAATTCATGAACTACTGTTTTAACAGCCAAGAATCATCCCAAAAAGAGTCTACATCCTATCCATCCTTAGTGAAACCTCCATAAACTTCCTCGTTCAGCACAATCCAGTCAAAAAACCCGACAAACAACAACAGCAGCCATGTAAACTTTATAAATCCCTCGAAAAACCCTTCAATTATAATTGAAGAGAAAATCCAATTGAAAAAAAAAAAAAGGGATAAAAAGGGGGGATCAAAGCATCATAAATTGCATTGTGCATTGTTTTTATCACTTTGGTGTTTTTTCAAACTACTCTATTGACAAGTTAGACTGTCAATTCGAACAGACTAACAGTGTTGTATATCGTGTGTGTATTAATTCACTGAATTAGAAATATTAGACTCAACCATCAAGTCCTTGCAAGGAGAACAATTCTTAAACATCAAAATGTAAACCAAAATTCTAGATCAGCATCCATTCAAAGTTCTAGCAAAGAAACCTCTTGTGCTGTGTTTGTTCTCTCTCCTGCAAGGGCCCAGCAGGACATGACAAACACTGCCTTTTTAATTTTTCTAACAGAAAGGGTAAATTATGGATGCTAAATCTGAACCACAGTGCCTGTACAGATTACAGGCCGCATAGCTCCTCAGGCTGCCTGAGAAAGTAGCCTGGGAAAAATATGAGAAGGAATTAAAACAATCCTCAGACACAGAAAACAACTGCCAGGTGCTGTTTGTCTGTCCTCTTGTTTTCCCTTGCAGGAGAAAGTCAGGGGGGTAGTGTGCCCCTGACCAATGATGGTGATGTAGCACTTTGCTAACCAATAAGAGTTTCCTTTCTGTACTTTTCCATGTATCTGTCTATAAGACAAGCCTAGAGCAATAAACTAAAGAATTCTCGTGTTGAAACTCCCTTGAGAGTTTATGTCGTTCTTTATAGCCGTTCCCAATCGGAACGACACTCTCCCTCAGAGACAGGGTTCCTGGACGAGGTGACCCAGGACAGCTTTGTGCTGGGCCTGGGCTATGACCGCCCTTACCACCTGGAGCCCGCGGTGAGGGAGCCCATGAGCATCCAGCTGTACCAGCACCTCAACCTCAAGAGCTGCATCTGGACCTTTGACACTTATTATGACATGACCGAGTTAACTGGTGTGTGTGGGGGCTCTGTCACCACTGAGTTCCAGGTGAGAGGCCCATCCAGAGTTCTCCAGGTATCCCAGATCTGTCACAGTTCTCAGGCACAGCTCTGCGTTGTGTGGAGCTGCTGCTCTGCCCTGCACAGGTGGAGCGTGGCTTCCCCCCCCGCCCCCTCACCTGGAAGAAAACAGTGCTGTGTGCATTTATTTAATTTATTTTCCATTTCATTCATTTTCCATTTATTTTATTCTCTAAATCTTCAGAGTGCCAGGAAAATACTGGTTTTTTTCATGTAGGGCCATATTGGAAATACAAAACGTTCTCAGCTCGGCTCTCTTTTACAATTTTGACTGTGTTCTCGGCCAAGTGAAATGAGCAGAGGACAGAGCAGAGGCAGATCAGTCCATGCTCCACAACATGGGATATTTTAGCTCATTTCCTAATTAAGAGACCAAAAGCCAAAAATGTTCCTCTAGAAACGAGTGGCTTTCCTTATTTGGGGTGTCTCACTTCCCTCTCCTGGCTGCATTATCCATTTGCAGCCCACTCCATTTCCCCCAAGTTCTTCCATTAAATTCCCAGCCACATTGCTTGGACCAGCATCATCTCTGTTAATTCCTGCCAGCCTGGAACTAGTTCATGAAGTTTCCTTTTATAGCTCCTATTGTTTGCACAAACCCAGAGGAGCCGCCTGGCCGGAGAAACTGCCCAGTGGAGCATGTGGAGCCTGGCCCCAGCCAGGCTGGAACATCTCCCCGAATTCTCCAGGGCCTGCAAAGTACAGCTGCACTCTGCAGATAATAAATGGAGAGCTCTGGGAGGCCTGATCAAACAGAATTGCTCATTTTTAATTCACAGCCTTGGAAATCAGGGGGGTTTTGAGGCGAAATTGTGCCCAGAGTTCCTTTGTCCCATGGTCCCAGGGAGCCTTAGCACTGCCCCTGGATTACAACGCAGGTTTGTCTGAGGTACCTGCACGTAAAGAACATCCAGAGTCACCTCTGACTTCACTGGAAGGTGCACAACCCCCTTTTTGGGGTTTTATTGCCAGGTAAGTGACTCTGCCCAGCCCTTCCTGACAGTCCACGTCCCTCTTTACATGTCCTACATCTATGTGGCGGCACCGAGGGGCTGGGCTTCCCTGGAGCACCACACCGAGATGGAGTTTTCCTTCTTCTAAGACACCGTTCTCTGGAGGACAGGTGAGCCTGAGGCACTCCAAGGGCTATGGAAGAAGTGGTTCCTTCATGTTTTCCCCTTAGCTCCTGCACTGCCCCCAGAGTCCTGAGGGAGCGGGGAACTCGGAATATTGCCTTCCTCTGTGCTTGCGGGGGGTTTAGGCAGCCGATGGCTGACGGAGGGAGCGTGCAGCTGGCTCACTGGAGGGTGATCCCAGCTGAACCCTGCCTTATGGAGGTGTCCCAAACACTTCTGGGGCTGGCAGAGCCCAGCAGAGGAGAGCGAGGGTGCTGTGTGGGCTCCCAGTGGCGCTGTCCTTGCAGGGATCCAGACGGACAGCGCGCTCTCGGCCTGCCTGCAGATAATCCCCATCTACATCCGCGAGGACGGCCGGCCGGTCATCGAGTTCAAGACGCAGGCCAAGTTCAGAGGTGAGGGCAGTGATCCTGGCAGGGACACAGAGCAGGGTCACACAGAGCTCTGCTCTGATGGCACAGGCAGCGGAACGAGTCCCCGTCCCCGCTGGGAGCCCCTCTGCCCCTGCGAGGTGGGGCCTCTCCACGCTCTGCCTCCCATCACCTCCTTGTCCTCCCCCAGGGCTGTTTGTCATGGAGCACCACAGCCTGCCAGATGTCAGGTCCTCTTTGGTAACTCCAGAGCACCTGGGAGGCATCGAATTTGCCCTGCAGCTGCTGTGGAGCGCTCAGACTTTTGATTCTCCCTACCAGCTCTGGAGAGCAACCAGCTCCTACAACTGAGGTGAGGGTTGGGGGTGCAGTCCCCACCAGCAGATTCCCCCACAGCACCACGTTCTCCCTGGCACCCCTCCAGCAGCCACGCCAGCAATAGCACGGAATGCTCAGGAGCTTGGCCAGAGCTGGAGCACTGTTGTACTGAGAGAAAAATCAGCTCAGCCTCTTGGAAAGGAATTTTTCCAGCAGTGAAGCCTGTGGATAGACAGATCCCAGAGTCACACTTGTCCCTCGGGGACTGCTGGATGACATTGCTGGGGCAAGGGAGAGGTGCTGCCCTGGGTGAAGAGCTTTGAGCTGTGCTTGGTGGCTGCAGGGTCTCCTCTCTGTTCCCAGGAAGATTTACTCTGGAGAATACACCGTCTTCCTGATCCTCTGCACGGTGCAGCCCACGCAGCCGTGGGCAGAGCTTGGAGCCAAGCCCCTGCCCTGCACGGCTCACGCTCCCGAGCGGTAAGAGGGCAGGAGGGCAGGCTCGGCCCCTTTGGGGTGCACACCTGTCCAAACCTCATCTCCCCTTTGTGTCCTTCCTTGTCCCAGTTGCAGGTTTTTGATCCCGATCTCCTTCCAGCAGACAAACCGCCCACTTACAGTTGTTTACTCCCTGAACACAGAGTTTCAGCTCTGTAACAACGAGAAGGTTTTTCTAATGGACCGCACCAAATCAGAAAGGTCTCTGGCAGAAATGGATTACAAGGGGGCTTTTCCAAGGGTAGGATTTACCTCTCCTCTTCTGCTTGTGCCCAGTGTTCCTGCTTTCACAGCTTCCATTCCCTGGAGAGGAAAGGGCAAAACCCACATGTAGCTTTGCCTCTTCTACAGCAGTAATTGACATCTTACAGCCCTGTGAAAGAACAGCGTGCTCTGGCACCACGTTTTGTCAGTCCCACACACCGAGCCCTTCCCAAACAACTCAAACCCTTCTGAACATGGACACTTGGCTCTAGCAGCGTTTTCCTGCTTGGGAAATTTCACCTGCCCCTCTTTGTCCTGACCTCCCCAGGGCAGATCCTGTACGGGCGTGTGCTCTGGCACCCCGAACAAAACCTCAACGCCGCTTACAAGCTGCAGCTGGAGAAGGTCTACCTGTGCACAGGCAGGGCTGGCTACGTGCCCCTCTTCGACCCCACAGGCACTGTCTACAACCAGGGGCCCCAGTACAGCTGCATCCAGCCCCACAAGTACCTGAAACACCGATTCCTCCTCCTGGTGAGTGCTCTGCTCCTGCTTCTTCCCGTTTGGGATTTGCTCTGGCAACCAGCAGGTGGTGGCTGCAAAGGGATGAGGAAGGGAGCCTGTGGGGGATGTTTTGTGCTGCTGCTGCTGCAAGCTGTGAACACCAGATCAGTGTTTTCCCACGCTTTGAGTGTGTTCCTGAATCGGTGCCCACGTGTAGGTGTGGAGATGGGGCATTCAGACTAGATCCCTGGCACAGGTGTTTGGTGGGGCTCTGGCTTCCAGCCTCCCTTGGGAAAGCAGACAGCATCCCTCACGACACTTCTATGACTTTCCAGGACCAAAACCAGCCAGAAGTGACGGATAAGTATTTCCACGATGTGCCTTTTGACGCCCACTTTGCTTCCAAGCTGTCCGAGTTCCACTCGGTGAGCAGCATGCCCGGAGTTGATGGATTTACTCTCAAGGTGGATGCTGTCTACAAGGTATATAGTACCCAGTGCTTTTAGTAGCCCAAAATGGACTTCTCTGTCCAGGACCTCCCAAACACTTGGTGAATTGTAGACTCTGGGCCTTCAGAATTCACCTCTGATACAAGAAATGAAGATTAGGATGTTAGACCCGTAATTTCATTTTTTTTTTTCCCTGAGGCACTCATGAGAAAGCTCTTTAAAAACACATTATTCATGTTCCTGAACAAATTAATGCCATTGCAAAGGCAGGACACCTCATTGGGTGATCCATGCTCCCGAAGAGCTCCCCTTGAACACCGAGGTGGAGCTGCCCCAGGGCGCCCCAAAGGCGGCGGGCGGCCGCTGCTGCACCATCAGGAACCTTCATCCACCGAGGGACAGTGGCGGCCTCGGCCAGGGCCAGGGCAGGAAAGTGAAGCAGGTGCACTTGGAAGTCAAAGTCCACAGCAATTTGCACGACGGCACAGAAGTTTAATGGAGCACACGCATTGGGAAAAGCTTTTTATAAACAGTAAAATAAAGATAATCCAAAACTGAAAAGGCCCACAGGTATTTTTTTAGTCTGGTGAGGAGGGGCAGCTGTCAGTTCCCCCTGCTCCCGTCTTAGCGACTGCACCGCTGCCCTCCCTCCGTGCTGCTCCAGCTCTCCTGGGCTTAACTGGGCAGTGTGGGGAAGCCATCTCCCAAACCCTGGCATTTGGGACCGCTGAGCCAGCTGAGGAGCAGCCGGGTTCCTCTTTGTCCTTCGGAAGAGAGTAAAGCTAAAATAAAAAACCAGCTGTGATTGGGGTGTCCCTTCTTGCGCCGCCCCGCCGGTCCCCCTCATCCCCCTGGGGCACGGTGGGCCGGAGCCCCACGGAGCTGCTGCACCGGGGAAGGGAAGGAGGGAGATGCGGGCGCCCAGCTCGGCTCGGGCCCTGCCACGGCCTCGGGGCCGGCGGAGCCGGGGGGCCGGGCCGGGAGCGCTCCGGGGCTGTGGGACCGGCCATGCCCAGGCGGGCGCGCCACGTCTGCACCGGGACCTTGTTGTAGTTAGGGCCTGGCGCTGCAGAAGAACTCGGGATGTAACGGAAAGTTAGCAGACCCCCTCTCTGCTAAGATAGTAAGTTCTCTTGCAATTAGCCAATAGCACCTAGGTGTGACATATGCAGATGGGAGTAACACAGTGAACCCAGGCTATAAAATGTTAAGTTTCCCTGTAATAAATCGCCATTTTTGCCATCCATCACATTGATGCAGTGGGATATGGACTGCGAGGTTGGGATAGCCGCCTGTGCTGGAGCCGATCGGGGTGCTTATCTTGCTTAAACCCAACAGGACCTGCAGCGCTCCAGCAGCCGGCACCGCCCTCCAGAGGCGATCCCGGGCCCGGTACCGATCCGCCCCACAGGGGAGAGGCGGCACCGCCCGGGACCCCAGGGCGGACACCGGCAGGACCCACACCCCCCATCCTAGCTCCAGCTGTGGGCTCCGTCATCTGCTTTTGGTCAGCCCCGTCCCGGCATCGTGCCAGGAGAGGGAGTTGAGTCCAGGCGAGGGAGTGCCCAGTCCCCTCAACCCCAATCCGGACGTGCTCCACCGCCCCCCGAGACCCGCCACCCGGGGCCGGCCGGGGGAGAGGCGGCACTGCTCCGCCGGCGGACACCGGCAGGACTCTGCCCCGCTGCAGACCCTGTCCCGAGCCGTGGCCCCGCAGCAGCACGCAGGGCTCGGAGCGGAGCCCGCCGGGAGCAGCCCCCGGGCTGGGGCTCGCCCAGTGCCGAGCGAGAGTCCTGGGCCAGCGGCACGGGGGGCAGGGCCGCATGAGGAGCGGGGCCACGGGGTACAGCCCGAGCACACCTGGGAACTGCCGGGGGTCCCAGGCGGCGCCGCCTCTCCCCCATCGGGCGGATCGAGGCGGCATCGGGCCCGGCATCGGTCTCGGGTCTGGGATTGGTCTAGGGTCCGGGCCCGGGATGGCGGCAGTGGTTCCCGTTGTGGACGTGGAGCCCCCCTGTGGGCCCGGGACAGCGGCACGAGGGGGGCGGGGCCAGGGAGGAGCGGGGCCGGCACAGGTGCGAGGGGCGGGGGCACAGAGTGCGGGGCGGGGCCACGGGGCGCGTACGCAGCTCAGGACAGCAGAGCATGTGCGTGGCGTGGGGCCGCCTCAGGTGTGCGGGGCTGGGCCGGCACAGGTGCGAGGGGCTCCAGAGCTGCTGCGCGAGGGCGGTACCGAGGGCATTTAAACCCTGGAAGGGCAGCGGCCACCATTTTCTCCCCAGTGCCGGGAGGAGCCGGCTGCGGCTGGTCCAATGAGGCGCTTCTCTCTCCTCTCTGTTTTTCTCTTCTTTCTGCTTTTCCCTTCCTTCTGCTTCTCTCTCCTCTCTGCTTCTCTCTCCTTTCTGCTTTTATCTCTCCTTTCTCTCCTCTGCTTTTCTCTCTGCTTCTTTCTCCTCTGTTTTTCTCCCTCCTCTCTGCTTCTCTCCTCTCTCTGCTTCTCTCTCCTCTCTGCTTTTCTCTTCCTTCTGCTTTTCTCTCCTCTCTGCTTTTCTCTGTTTTTCTTTCTCCTGTTTTTCTCTCTCCTCTCTGCTTTTCTCTCCTCTCTTTTTCTCTCTCCCATCTCCTTCTCTCCCCTCTCTGCTCTTGTCCCCTGTCTCCCCCTCACACCGCCTGCTCCCTCTCTCCCCTCACCTCCCCGTCCACCCCCTCCTGCCCAACCTGACCCCCGCCTCTGTTCCTCCTCTGTCTCTTCCTCCCGCTCCCTCCTCACCTGACCCAACCTGGCTCTGCCCTCCATTCCCCTTCTGTCCCCGCTCCCTTCCCCTGCTCCTTCTTTCTCCCCTCCGCTGTCCCTGCCCCAGCCGCCCCGGCCTCTCCCTGTCTGCCGTACGGTCCTGTTTATCTGTGTCCCCCTTCTCCCCTCCTTGTCGGTCCTATCGCCCCTCTGTCTCTGCCACCCCTTCTCTGTCCCTTGTCCCTTTCTGTCTTCCCCCGCAGCCGCGGGGCTCGGGCGCCGGATAATAAAGCCCCGAGGGCCGGAGCCGGCGCCCCCGGCGGGAATCCCCTCACGGGGCCGGAGCCCGCGGTGCGGGTCCCCCCACGCACAACACGGCCCCACACTGCCAGGTGTCCCCATATCACACTGGGGGCTCCTGGGGAGCCCGGGGCTGGGGGGGGGGGCTTAGGGTGGGCCCCCTCCTCCGGAAGGGTCTGGGGTGGGTTAGCGAGGGTTGGGGGAGATGGGGGGGGGGTTTGGGTTGGAGGGGGTTTGGGAAGGGCCCCCTCGTTAGGAGGGGCTCCTGGGTGGAGGGGGCAGGGGGGTTTATCGTATAGATTTTCTATATTTATACACACAGATATAATGCATAACAGATATTAAAATATATAACCATCTATCCATATAGTTTTCATACTGATTGTTAATCTACTTGTCCAGAAATTGATTACTTGTATTTATTTCTTTTTTATGGCTATCTATCTATCTATCTATCTATCTATCTATCTATCTCCCTCTCTTTATTTCATAGTTATAGATTTCTGTATTTTCATTTCTATATTATTCATTTAAATGCCACGCCTGTAACCAAATAAAAAACAAAAAGTTCCTTGATTTAAATATTTTTAATATCTATTTCTACAATATGGATCTTCTTTATTTATACACACAGATATAATGCATGACAGATATTAAAGTACATTACCATCTATCCGTATAGTTTTCATATTGAATACTAACCTGCTTGACTAGATTTACATAATTTGTATTTATTTCTTTTTTATAGCTCTGTCTATCTATCTATCTACCTATCTATCTATCTATCTATCTATCCATCTATCTATCTATCTATCTATCTATCTATCTCCCTATATTTATTTCTTTATTATAGATGTATATATTTTCATTTCTATATTATTCATTTAAATGCCATGCCTGTAACCAAATAAAAAACAAAAAGCCCTTTGATTTAAATATTTTTAATATCTATTTCTGTAATACTGATCTTCTGTACTTATATACATAGATATATTGCATAATAGATATTAAAATTTATTCTATTAACATCTATCCATATAGTTTTCATACGGAATATTAATCTTCTTATCTAGATTAAAATACTTGTATTTATTTGTTTTTTATAGCTATATATATAAATATATGTATATCTCCCTATATTTATTTTTTTATTATAGATGTGTATATTTTGCTTTCCATATTATTTATTGAAAAACCCTGCTTGTAACCCAATAAAACCAAGAATCCACTTGATTTAAATATTTTAATATCTATTTCTATCATATTGAACTTCTTTATTTATACACACAGATATAATACATAGCAGATATTATATTATATTAGGACCTATCCATATAGTTTTCATACTGAATATTAATCTACTTGTCTAGATTTAGGTAACTTGTATTTATTTCTTTTTTATGTCTACATATATATATATATATATATCCCCCTATATTTATTTTTTATAGATTTCTATATTTTCATTTCTATATTAAACAATTAAAGGACCTGCTTCTAAGCCTCTAACGAAATAAAAAACAAAAAGTCCCTTGATTTAAATATTTATAATATTTATTTCTATCATATTGAACTTCTTTATTTGTAAATAGATACAATACAGAACAGATATTAAATTATATTATATTAGCATCTATCCATATAGTTTTCATCCTGAATATTAATCTACTTGTCTAGATTTGGATTACTTGTATTTATTTCTTTTTTATGGCTTTCTGTCTCTCTATATATATCACCCTATATACATTTCTTTATTATAGATGTATATATTTTCCCTTCTATATTATTCATTTAAATGCCACGCCTGTAACCAAATAAAAAACAAAATGTCCCTCTATTTAAATATTTTTAATATCTATTTCTATCATATCAATCTTCTATGTTTATACACACAGATATAATGTGTAACATATATTAAAGTACATTACCATCTATCCGTATAGTTTTCATATTGAATATTAACCAGCTTGTCTAGATTTAGATAATTTGCATTTATTTCTTTTTTATGGCTATATCTATCTATCTATCTATCTATCTATCTATCTATCTATCTATATGTCCCTATATTTATTTCTTTATTATAGATTTTTATATTTTTATTTCTAAATAATTCATTTAAATGCCATGCCTGTAACCAAATAAAAAACAAAAAGCCCCTTCATTGAAATACTTTTAGTATATATTTCCATTGTATTAATCTTCTAGATTTATACACATAGATATAATGCATAATAGATATTAAAATATGTTAACGTCTATCCATATATTTTTCATATTGAATATTAATCTACTTGTCTAGTTTTAGATTACTTGTATTTATTTGTTTTTATTTATATATATATGTCCCTATTTTTATTTCTTTATTATAGATGTGTATATTTTCATGTCTATATTATTTATTTAAAAGCCCTGCTTCTAATCAAATAAAAAACAAAAAGCCACTTGATTTAAATATTTTTAATATCTATTTCTATCATATTGATCTTCTATATTTATACACACAGGTATAATTCATAACAGACATTAAAATAAATTAACATATATCCATGTAGTTTTTACATTGAATATTAATCTACTTGTCTAGATTTAGACTACTTGTATTTATTTTTTTTTATCTCTCTCTAGATATATCTACCTAGCTCCCCTATATTTATTTCTTTATTATAGATGTGTATATTTTCATTTCGATATTATTCATCTAAAAGCCCTTCCTGTAACCAAATAAAAACCAAAAAGCCCCTTCACCTTAAATGGTGATTTAAATACTTTTACTGCCTATTTTTATCAATTATCAATATTGATATTTTTTTCAATTTATCAAATATCAATTTTTATATTTTTATATGAATGTATATTCATATTTATATACCATACTGAACTAGGTAGAACACACAAGGTATCCTATATTAAAAGATATTTCTATTAACAACTCCACATCTATTATTCATACTGTATATTCAATATAAACCTATTTGTATCTATTTATAACACTTAAATATCTTTATATATTTAACATATATTTGTGTATTGGAGATTTGATTTTAAAGCCCTGCCTCTCCCCAAATGAAAAGAAGCAAGCCTTTGTTTTAAACTAGATTGAAATAATCCTTTTTGAACTTATAGATTTGTTTTCTATTTTGTAGATATTCTTGTATTAATTCTATGGAATATAGGTCAAAGCATATTACAAAAACATGCATAATATTACTTCCCTTTGAGATGTATATATTTACTGACATTATTTAGATGACATATTAACTAGTTACATGTCCTTCTATTTTTACATGTATATATTTATGTATTTCTCTTTCTAATGTTCTGCTTTCTGAAATTTGCATTTCTTTCTCTTGGAAACTCTACCAATTCATTCAACTAACACGTCAGAATGACAAAAATATAAAGCCCTAGTGAACCCCGAGTGCAGAACGCGCTCGTCTCTATGGAACTTAGGCACAGAAATTTCTCACGGTGCATTTTAATACCTCATGGATGCACAGATGTGTTTTATACACTCCCATTTTACAGTGAAGTAAGAGGTGGAAAAACAAAACCCACTTTCTTAACCCTAAGCCATTCCTGACATAACAAAACCCTAACGACGGAGTGCACAGAGAGGGGGTTCTTTCCAAGGGGATTTAGAGAGGTCAATTCCTGTCCCTTGCCAATACGTACCGTAAAAACCAGAATAACTCCACAGGTTTTTGGATTCTGCATCCAGCCCTCCCAGGGAATTTCCTGGCACCTCGGGGTCCTCTCTGGGGAAGGGTACCCAGCACGAGCCCTCCCCATTCCCCGCTCACCTTGCTCCTCCAGCGCAGCGTGTCCCTCCCTCTGGCGGGGACCTCGGTGTGCCCCAAGGGACACGGGAGCCCCCCAGTCTCCACCCCGTCCCCCTCAGCCTTTGCTCCTCACCCCCAAAGAAGGCAGAGAACAACTCCAACTGAAACTCCACAAAAAATGTGACGGCGTTCTATATTTCTGGTTCAAAATGGCTGCGCCCTGTATTTCCGGCAAAAACTTTGCGGTGTCCTGTATTTCCGGTTCAAAATGGCTTCGCCCATGTCTTTGTGGGTATCGAGTGCTGCGTGCCTCTTTGGGGTTTTGAAACGCTGCACCACGGCCAGAAATCGTGCTGAACCGTCGCACGGCAATGCAGCATTTCATTACGTTTTTTCGCCACTTCGCGGCGCCGCGTTCTGGGTTGCTTTGGGTGGTTTGTTTACTGGATAGGATGGCGGCGTGCATGGGCAGAGCATATGCGGGGCGGTTACCATGGCTACCGGGACGTACTTCCGGTCAATATAGCGGCGCCCATGTCGCGGGTTCGTACCGTCGCCGAGCCACCACCGGAGCACTTCCAGAGCCACCGGCGGTTGTGATCGGTTTCGCGATTTCGCGACGGGTTTTTTGACGTGGCGGGCTCGGCCAGATGTGTGGCGGGTCTGCCGCTTGCTGTACCATAGGGTTTTTTGTTTTATTTGTGGATATTTTATTAAAAATTTTGATAACGTGATTCCAGTAAACATGGCGGCTGTGTGACGTCATCAGAGGTGGTTCCGAAGGGCGGAGGGGCGTGACCGACAGCTTGGGGGTGGTGATGTAGGCGGAGTGGCGTGACGGACAGCTTGGGGACGGTGACAGGGGCGGAGCAGCCTGACAGACAGCTGGGGATGGTGCTGAGGGGCGGAGCCCCTTGACGGACAGCTGGGAGGTGGTGCTTGGTGGGCCTCGTGTGGCGACCGGGGGCGGTGCTCATCACTGTGGTGGCGCGTTGGGAGTGGGGGTGTGGACTTGGGGGTCTTTGTTCAGGGGAGGGCTGCAGAATAGGGGGAAGTGTTAGGGGCTGGGGCTTGCACTGCATGGGGAAGTGCTTGGGGATGGGGGGTGTATGGGAGGGGTGAGTGAGTTTCCGCCATTCTCTAATACCACAGTAGCGATACCACCAATTTCGTACTTTCTCTGGCACCAAAGCCATGACAGACCCAGTTTTCCCCTCTGTCTAACATCAAAGCAGCTACTTAACCAATTTTTGAATTTCTGTGACACTGCATCATTTTAAATCCTTATTTAATCCCCATTGTGGCAACAGAGCTGTGACAGCCTCAGTGTTCTTCTCACTGCGACAACACAGCTGTAAAAATACCAATTTCCACCTGTCTCTCTCAACACAGCAGTGAGCAACCTAGTTTTTCACTCTCTGTGACATCACAGCAGTGACAGCTTCAATTTCATCTTTTATTGTCTGCACAGCAGTTCTACCCAGTTTTCGATTCTCTGTGACGTCACAGCAGGGACAGACCCAATATATGCCTTTCTGGAACACCACAGCAGTGACAGAGCCAGTATTCCCCACTGTGACACCACAAGTGTTGTAGATCATATTTCCGCCTATTTGTAACACCACGACTGCGACAGCTCAAATTTCAACCCCTCTTTGACTCCACAGCAATGACAGACCAAATTTCCACAGTGGTGACAAACGAAATTTCCGCCCCACGGTGTAAACTCAGCAGTGATAACCACAGTGTTCCCCTTCCTAAACACCATCGCTGTAACGATCCCAATTTAAGTCTCTCTGTGATACAACATAAGTGACAGACCCAGTATCCCTCACTTTTTGAAATCACATATGTGACAGGCCCCATTTCCGCCTTTCTGTGGCAATACAACATGGACAACCCGACATTAATCCACTCTGTGACGCCACAGCTGTGACAGGCAGAGGACAAGCATGCACACCTTGGCAAACGCAGGCGTACCGGTGCACAACTATGCACCCCGAGGACCACCCCGACATACCCCGGCACAACCCAACAAACATGGGAACACGAGGGTACAGTGGTGGAGTTCTGGGTGATAATGAATTAGGTGGCTTTTGCTAGATGTTTTTTAATATTTGAAAGGTTTTTTATTTATTTTTTTTAAGATGGTTTTTAATACTTTATTGTATTTTTTTTTATTTGTACTTGGTGCATGGTAGGGGATATGATATATTTACTGAATATTATGTTTTTTAGTTTAGGTGTTGATAAGGTTCTTTTGAAATGAGTTTTATGGTTTGCTTTAATTTTTTAGGGGTATTATGTTTTTAAAGGACTTGTTTTTTAAGGTTTAGGATGATGTTTTGAGTAGCAGTGTGAGGTATAGGGTAGGTTTTTATTTATTTAGTGATTTTTTTTATTATTGTGAGTATGTAGTGTTTATTTTGGTGTGTTTGGGGTACAGTAATGTAGTTAATTTGTTAGGTTTTTTATATTTCTATTTGGATTATTGTTATAGGGGGTTTAATTGTTTGATTGAAGCATATATTTTAAACTTATTGATAATGTGAGCAATATTGTTTATGGCTAAATTTATTTTTTGGTTTTGTGTTTATTTGGAGATGGTATTTTTATTTTGATGATGCGAGGTATTATGAGATTATTGAGTTAGGAACAATTTGGTTTTGTATGGTTAATTGAAGTTTATTTTTGATCTTTTTTTTTTGTAGTTGCATGTACCTGTTCATTGCTTTGGTGGTTTTTATTAGTTGTATTTTTGGGGATATGAATATTTATATGATGGATTTTTACAGGTAGTTTGTTTTTGTAGTGATTTCTTAATTTTTAGTAGTTTAATCTTTTTTATTGTTAATGAGGTCTCTAGTTATTTTTTTTTAGCATTGATTATTATTTATGAATTAGAAGGTAGAGATTTGGTTAGGTTTTTTTAGTAAGGCTCATTGAATGGTTTTGCGTTTAGTAAGTTGTCAAAGTTTTTTTTAAGATTTGGTTGTGTTAAGTTTTATATAGTTTTTTGTGTTTTGTTTTACTTTTATGATGTGGTATGAATTATTAGTAAAAAGAGTGTAGTGGGGTTTTTTGCTGCTCTTCTAATAAACTGGGTATAATTACTAATACACTTTTAAAACATGTTACTGGGATTGTGATGTAGGGGAGGACAAAGAAACTAAAAACTAAAGCTACTAGGTACAAACTTCAGTACTTTTAAAAAGTTTTTATCAATCATTATTACTGAGCTTAGCATAACAGCTATTTTAATCTGTGCCCTTTTACTGTGAAAGTTATGTAGTAGGGACAATATTTGAGTTATTTTTGGGTAAGAAAATAAACTTAGAAACAAGAAAGGCATTAAAACCTCAAAAAAAGCTCAGAGACTAGAACTACATGAAGGCCTCCACCCTGAGAGACATGAAATTAATTAACACCATTACAAAGTCCTTTATCTCAGCACACAGTAAGTACCAACAGAATGTAATCAGTATAGGTTTTTCTTACTCTTTTGAACCCCATATTGGGCAGAAAATAATTCAATGCTTAGAAAGCTAAGACAAAAGTCAAAGTGCTGCAGGGTAACTTCACAGCTCCAGACATCTTGTGTCCATCTAGGAATGCCCGCTAGACTCCAACTACACCCTACACCACAAATTTCAAATTACAGGGGCCTGGCATCTGGCCTTTTACACCTACAGCCAGGCTGGGCAGCAGGGCAGAGCAGCTCCGGGACAACTACACCCAGACACCCGTGACACACAAGACAACAGACAAGGGGACACAACGGGGAGACACAGCTCTGGGCCACAAGAGGACCAAGAGAATGCGGAACGAGATGAGCCGGGTGAGAATGAAGGCGAGCTGATGAAGCTCACAGAACCCAGGAGGAAGAAGATGCTGATGGAACGATTAACTCCAGGAACTGCCAAGACGGATGCCCAAGAATCTTAGGGTCGCAATCCTCTACCTATCTTTGCATTTCTTCAAGTCCTAAGCCACAGCAATGGATTCTTGCGGCTCACGGCTGTCCACACAGCTCGGAACAAGACCTCTAAAAGACATCCTATCGGATGCTTTTAAATAGAGATGTGATTCCAAGGTCTCTGAGAGCTCCCGAGGCAAAGCTTTGACGGTGTCGGGCCGAGGGACCCAGAGATCAGAGATTGGAGTGCTACAAGTGCCGGGGTTTCTGGTAAGCCCCCAGAAGAGATAAGGCAAGGCACGTACAACACGAGAGGCACAAAACACACAGAAGGCATGACGGACAAGTGGCACGACACGCCCCGGGGCTGCTCTGCCCTGCACACCTCAGCACTGTGAACAAAAGTGAGGCTCTCCCACCGTGTGGCCTAAGGGGCCACAGCCTGGACCTCCCCGTCCCCAAAGCTGACTCCATAATCCTGGGTCATGAGTCCTGATTCAGCACCCCGCTTTCATCCCCTCTGCTGGTCGTAGCCTTCGACTCAGCTCTCGGATGCCCAGCGGGGAGGATCCACACAAGGACCCCCAGGAGGGCCGCTGCGCTATCCAGGAAGTTCCTGCCACTGCCAGGATGTCGTATCTCCGTCAGCTACAATCAAGAAGACCCAATATCAATGCAGGATCTTAGCGGCACATCTGTGAAAACCCAGCACTTACCTTCTCTAGAGAATGCCCAGGTTCATGGGCTGCACACTTCACCCCACAGGGAAGCAGAGGCTTACTGCACAGCAATATTGGCTGACACAGCCAAATTACCACCACCTCAAGGAGGTGGTGTCCCTCTCCAGTCAGTGAGGGACAGGGAGCCCAGGGTACCCCAAGGATGGAAACCCCATCTTTTATGACAGCAGTAGGCCCTAGCACCCACTAGCTCTTCCTAGCTGGCCCTAGCACCAGGGGTACTGCCTGCACCTCTCAGGGGTTCTGGCACTCTGCTGCTTTAAGATTCCTGCCTGCAGCTGCCTCAGGGAAATGGTGGTACTGTTAGGGCTGCTGTTTAGGGTTTGAATAGTCCTGTACTCTACCTTATATCCCAACCTGTACCCCTTTTCTTTTCACTGTTTGTCTCCAGCCCTCGAGCCCTTGACCTCTGAAGCCCTCCCTCAGCCTCTCTGTGTCACTGCCAAGCTCCCCCACTGAACCCTACAAACTTACAACTCTACGCTTGCAACCGGGGATGCTCCTTATCCATAGGCCCCAAGAGATGTCCCTTAGCCCGGACCAGGCAATCCACAGTTGCTCCCTACCCTACCTAAGTTTGGCCCTGAGACAGGGCAGACGTTGACAGAGCCGAACTCTTTGCAGAGGACAGGCACGAAGCCTTACCAACCGCCGCCTCGAGGAGGAGTGGGAGCAATCCCCAGCTGCGGAGGGACAGAGAGCCCAGGGTGGGGTGGGGCGGGAAACCCCCTGTTTCCCCAACCCTGTGGATCGTCCCCCCACTATCTCTTCCTGGCTGGCCCTAGCACCAGGGAACTGCCTGTACCTCTCGTGGGTTCTGGCACTCTGCTGCTTTAGGGTTCCTGCCTGCAGCTGCCTCAGGGAAACGGGAGCACTATTAGGGCTGCTGTTTAGGGTTTGGGTTTGGGATGGGGTACACCTGAACTCCACCTTGCCTATACCCCTTCTTTTCACTGTTTGCTCAGCCGTTTTTTTTCTTGGAATTCTTGTGACAGATTGAGGTCACCGGGGAGGGACTGCCAAGATGAAATCAAAAGGGTAAAGGAGAAAGATCACCCCTGCAAATCCACACTGGCTCACCTGTTCAGCTGCTGCTTCCTGGCAAAAAGCTTTGTTCTTCACCACCTCCTTTAAGCAGTGCTCAACATCCAAGTACATCCAGGTTCTGCCCAGACCCCATTAGATACTCTCACCGTCACTCCATGAGATGTCACTGGGAGCCCACCACAAAATTCTCTCCTCCAGCATTCCATGCCAACGTTGATTTGCCACTCGTATTTGGCCCTGTAATAATAGCAAAATTGTTGCCCTCAGGTACTTGTTGTTAGACACAGGTTTTTCCCAAGCCATCTTTTCAAGAATGGGGTGCCATCCGTGCTTGACTGCTAAATGATGGGTAAATTCTGGAAAACCTAAATGAGAAAAAAAAAATCTAAGAAACTGAGGAGTTAATATGGAAACCTTTACATCATTAAGCTAGTATGTTTTGAAATAAAGTGAATTCTTCCAGGCCAACTGCAAAAATCCCATTCCTAAAAAAAAAAATAACCAAAAAACAAAGAGCATCAAATTCCCAACAATATCATCAATAAAATCACAATACCTCCAACAACGAAGGGAAAAAAATATTGTCACTGCTGTGATGTCACAGGGATGCGAAAATTTGGCATCTCTCTGATGTGATGTCACAGAGAGAGGCATAAAAGATCTGTGAGTGCTGAGAGGCATAAATTAGACTTGTCAGTGCAGTGATGTCACAGAGAGGAGAAACTGGGTCCCTCATTGGTGTGATGTCACAGAGAGGGGGAAAACCTGAGACAGCCACAGCACTGGTTTCACAGAGACGCATAAATTGGGCCTGTGACGGCTGTGATGTCACAGAGAGGGGAAAACTGGGGCTGTCACTGCTGTGGTGTCACAGAGAGGGGAAAACTGGATTGATCACTGTTGTGCAGTGACAGAGAAAGTTACACAGGTGCTATGACTTGTCTGTTGCCACACAGGGAATGGAATTGGGGTTGTTCGGTCTGTGGTATCACAGAGAGTTTTAAATTGGTTGTCATGACTGTGATGTCCCAGAGAGGGGAATAATGCGTCTGTCACCACTGTGGTGTCACAGACAGGCGTAATTTAGTGTTGTCACTGCAGTAATGTCACAGAGACCTTTAACTGGGTCCCTCATTGGTGTGATGTCACAGAGAGGGGATTACTGAGGCTGCCGCTGCTCTGGTGTCACAGAGAGGTGTAGTTTTGGCCTGTCACTGCTGTGATGTCAAAGAGAGGGGAAAGCGTGTCTGTCACTGCTGCGGTGTTCCAAAAGGGATGAATTTGAGGATGTCCTGACTGTGATGTCACAGAGAGGGGAAAATTGAGGCAGCCACTACTGTGCTGTCACAGAGACGCGTAAATTAGAGTTGTCACTGCAGTGATGTCACGGAGAGGAGAAACTGGGTCCCTCGTTTGTGTGTTGTCACAGAGAGGGGAAAACCTGAGACTGCCACTGCAGTGGTTTCAGAGAGACGCATAAATTGGGCCTGTGACGGCTGTGATGTCACAGAGAGGGGAAAACTGGGGCTATCACAGCTGTGGAGTCTCAGAGAAATTATCACAGGTGCTATGACTTGTCTGTTGCCACAAAGGAGATGGAATTGGGGTTGTCATGGCTATGATATCACAGAGAGGTTTTAATCGGTTCTGTCTCTTCTGTGATGTCACGGAGAGGGGAATTATGGGTCTGTCACTGCTGTGGTGTTCCTTTGGGGCTGAAATTAAGGCTGCCGTGGCTGTGATGTCATAGATAGAGGAAACCTGAGTCTGTCCCTGCTGTGGTGTCACAGAGAGGGGAAAACTGGGGCTGATCACTGTTGTGCAGTGACAGAGAAAGTTACACAGGTGCTATGTATGGATGCTAGGTTTGGAACAGGCTGCAGGGAGCTGCAGAAACTGCAGGCCCATGGCCTCTCAGTCCTGCCTGAGAAGCTAGCCTGAGAAATTCATAGGAGGATTTAAAAACAATCCTCATAGACAGAAAACATCTGCCAGGTGTTGTTTGTCTGTCCTCTTGTTTTCCTTGCAGGAGAGGGTCAGGGGGGTAGTGTGTCCTACTGACCAATGAGGGTGATGTAGCACTTTACTAACCAATAAGAGTTTCCTTTCTGTACTTTTCCACGTATCTGTCTATAAGGCAAGCCTAGAGCAATAAATGAGAGATTCTCCTGTTGTGACTCCCTTGAGAGTCAGTGTCATTCTTTATCGCCGTTCCCAATCAGAACGACAGCTATGACTTGTCTGTTGCCACACAGGGAATGGAACTGGGGTTGTTAGGGCTGTGGTATCACAGAGAGATTTAAATTGGTTCTGTCATGACTGCGATGTCCCAGAGAGGGGAATAATGCGTCTGTCACCACTGTGATGTCACAGAGAGGTGTAAATTGGACTTGTCATTGCAGTGATCTTACCGAGAGAAGAAAACTGAGGCTTTCACTGCTGTGGCCTATCAGAGGGGATGAATTCTGACTTGTCTTTGATATTGTTAAGAATAATATGTTACAGTTGCTGTTTGTAAACTCCTTACTTACCTTGTACCCCTGTCCCAGGTTTACTTACCTTGTACCCCTGTCGCAAATTGCTGTACCCCATATTTTTGTTCCTTGTTCAGCCACGCCCTGCCCCCTCTCCCAAGTTGCTGTACCCTGTGTTTCTTGTTCTGTGTTCAGCCAGGCACTGCCCCCACTGCTCCTAGACTCCCACATGGCAACATTGTATCCCTGCCCCGAGTTGCTGTTCCGCCCTGAGGAGGAAGATGACATACTGACTTTTATGCAAACGAGAGAGACCAGAGACTTATGGGATGCACCCAAACTGGAAAAGACCCCAAAACAACGAGCCACGCAAAAGGGAAGGAATAGAACCAGCACCATCTAACAAGGAAGACCCAGAGGAGTCCCCTGACTTCTTTCCAGAGGCCGACATAACCTAGAGGAGACTCGACTGGGATGACAGCCTAGACTACGAGCCCTAGAAAAGGAGTCTTCCTGGGGACTCCCGTGAGGAAGGAAAGCCCAGCTCTGCCCTAGTGACAAAGCTGCACAGATCCTCCTCTTCTGCGGTGTCCAGTGGGAGCAGTGGCGGTGTGCTCAACCCCTTGGGCCCCCACCCCAGAGCTGTGCTGCTTAATAAAGGCCTTTTTCAAAGGAGCTGGTCTCCTGGCATGTTTATCACAGCTTGGGGGCTCGTCTGGGATAGCCACGCCCTGAAGAGGACCAGGGATGGGACAGCTGCCCAGCCTATTGGGCCTCCGGGGGACAGCTGGCTATACCGGACCCAGAAGAACAGCCTGGGATCGACATCGTAGAAAAGCGCCAGATTAGGTAAGCCACCGGTGGTGGGAGTAGGAGGCGAGTGAGTGGATGTGTGAGTGAGACGGGGGCTGGCAGCTCGGACCCCCGGGGCGAGTGCGGACTGCCCAGTACCGTGGTTCCGGACTCCTGCGAGGGGGCCGGCCGGGAACGGCAGGAAGCGAAAGAGGCTCACTTGGGCCCAGAGAAACGAGTGAGGCGTCTCCTGGGAATAAAAGCCCCCCCTCTGAGTGCGCAGAGGGTACCTAAGAGAGTGAGTGGCGCACATAGGGGTAGGCCCCTCTACTGAAAAGGGCTAAACGGCCTAGGCTGCTCCGGGCGTGTGGAAGGCCTAGGTGAGTGAGAGTCACACGCAGGCAATCTAGGTAACTCTCGGGGTGGTATGTGGGGGTGCCTAGGTTAGGTGTGAGTGAACACACCCCCCCCGCTTGGGTACTCAAGACGACCTGACCGGGGAATTGGAATTGGGGGTCCCCAGGCCCTACCGGCACCAGGCTGTCAGCGAAGGGCCCTCGCTTCCCAGGGTCTGTGACACAGGACGTGCTGAAAGGCTCTAGTTGTCGCGGCTCAGTTACGGCTCTGGGGGTTCCTGAGAAGGGAGGTCGTCAACCTGCTGCCGGAGAGCACAGGGGCAGGTAGTCTGCGCGGGCGGGCGAGGCAGCTAGAGTAATACACTCACGCATCCCTTAGCCGAAGCCATTCCCTGGTGGGCGGAGCAGCTAGGAGGCAAGGGGGAATTCTCCCACCACTCACTTACACTCAGCCCTCGCGCAGAAGCTATTCTCACTGGGGAAGGGGGATAGTCAGGGAGCGGAGGGGCAGGGGGTTCCGGGGTGAGCCCTGCTGACCAAATCTTGTGGACGGCACTGAGACAGGGATGGGGGAAGGTCCCAGGAGCGTCTAGTGCTAGGGTCCCCTCGACGTCGACCCAGGAGTGTTCATAGTCTTCGCTGGCAAGGGGGTCAGGGAAGCGAGGCGCGAGGGGAACGGGATTGGGGTGTAGGGAGGGGCAAGCGGAACCTGCAAGCCCCGCTGGGACCTAACCCCCGGGGCAAGCGGAGACTGCAAGCCCCAGAAAATTCAAAGTGTGAGTGGAAGGCCGGCCGAGTGTAAGAAAGGGTGTGGATTCCTGTGTGAGAAGATTGAGTGTATTCCCTAGTGTGAAAGGAGAGAGTGAGTTCCTAGAGTGTGAGTTTTTGTTGAGGTTTGAAAGGTCAGTTGTCTGTCATTAGAAATTTTTAGTTTGAGTAGGAGCACCTTTATAAACTTTAATTTAAGTAAGGGCCAGTTTTAAGTTAGAGGTTGTGTTGTCTGTCAGTTCCAGTTTCGTTCGAGTAGAGGCACCGTAAGTTTTTTTAAGTGAAGGCCTGGAGATAGGAGGAGCAATGGGACAATGTTTAAGTAAGAGAGTAGGTCCCAAGGGGAATGAAGAGGCCACCAGAACCATTCCCCCTGATAGCCCACTAGGGCAAACGTTAAATTGCTGGGATGCACAAGAGGCCACCAAGGGCCTAGACCGGATCAAGATGATCCATTACTGTATAGAGGTCTGGCCCAAACTAGAGATGCAAGGACAGTGGCTTTGGTATGGTACTAAAGATCCTTGGATGTGCTCCCAACTGTACCAGCATCTGAAAACCAGAAGAACTGAGCCCAGAAAGAGTATCAGGCATTCTAGCCATACCTGCACCAAAAACAAAGAGGGACATAAGAAAACTCTTAAGCCTTTTTAGATATTGCAAACTATGGATGGAACAATATACCCAGAGCATCAAGTTTCTTTATGAAAAGCTAGTTGATTGTGAACCCATAAGGTAGACAGTTAAAGATGAAGCGCAATTAAATCAGCTGAAGGTTAAGCTGTCCTCAGCACCAGTTTTAAGCCTGCCTGACTTAAAGAAAGAATTTGATTTGTTTGTCAACTCTGAAGAAGGGACTGCATATGGGGTTCTGACCCAGGAATGGGGAGGATGTTGTAAGACCTTTGGTAAGATCTAGGAGGAGAGAGGCTACCTGAACTCCAAAGGGAAGAACCTGGCACATGAAGGGCTGATTAAATCAGTATTAGAGTCCTTGACCAAACCCACAGAGATCGCAGTGGTCCACATGAAGGGGCATCAGAAGGGAGACTCCTTAGAAAGCAGAGGGAACCGACTTGCTGACCAAGCAGCTAAAGAAGTGGTCTTAGATGCAAAGGAATCAGTAAAAGTTTTTAAACTGGATGAGGTAGTAACTGAAGAGGACGGAAAGAAGGAACCAGTATTTACCAAGAAAGAGTGGGAAGTAATAAAAAAATTAGAACTGTCTCAAGGGGAACGAGGGGAATGGTTAACCTCAGGTGGGCGAAAGTCTCTGAACAAGGCCTTAGCCCGGAAAATATTAAATGAGATACATGAACTGACTCATTGGGGAACCCAAAGGTTGTGTGATCATTTTCTGAGAGAAAACCTATACTTGGGAGCAACATCTAGCAAAGGCCACCTGGTTAGTCAATACCAGAGATTCCACCAACCGAGCAGGTCCTGCCCAGTCTGAGTCTTTACATGTAGTAGACGGAGACAAAGTCCCAGTAGTACATGTCAGAGGTCTGCTAGGGAAGACAGTTTGGGTCAATTCTACCTCGGGCACAGACAAAACCCATTCGTGGGGTTGTCTTTGCTCAAGGACCAGGTTGTACATGGTGGATAATGCAGAGAGATGGAACAACATGATGTGTACCTCAGGGAGACCTGATCATTGGATAAAAGGTTACTGCCATTGTCTGTACCTTAAACCACGCAGACATGAAACAGAAGGAAATGTGTAAGTGTTGAAGGTATGAGCAGGTGAAAGATGGTGTATTGAGTAAGTAAAATGAGAGAGTGGGGAATCCTGCAGCTCTCCAGTGTGGGGGGGGGGGTCTGGATTCAGTAGCTTGTTGTGGGGCTCGACAGGGGCATGATGGATATACTGCTTGTATTTTTTGGGTGGAACGGAGAGGAAGTTTCTATGTATGTAAATGTGTGCAGAGTTAGAATGTTAGTTTTAGCAGTAAGTCGACGATATGGGGATAAGGGGTGGAAGGTCCTGGGTTGATTATGATGTTAAATTGTATCCCCATTTGTCCACCTAACTCAGACACAGGTTCTGTATTCTTAAAATTCCATCTGAGAGTAAAAGTGAGTGGAAAAGAAGCACCATGTCTGTTATCAGACTGTATTTGCTCCCCCCGCATCGGGAGTTTTGACTACAGCACAGACAGACAACAAGACACAAATCGCCTTGGCTTTCCAACTAGCCAGAGCAGAGAGGTCTTCCTGGACTGTTTTCTTTACCTTTTTCTGAAACGAATCGAACTTGCTCTGGACTGGGGACTTGGGGGAGCACCGGGAGCTTGCACCCGTGGACTACCGGGAGCCCAGCTTGGGCAGCGGCATTTTTCCAGCGCCAGAGGGACTGATAACAGAGCGAACACCCCCAGGAAAGAGACCCTCTGAAGTTTGTCATCTCTTCTGAAGGGCGAGAGGTTTTGTAATTTGATATCATTCATTTTTGTGCTGGGTAGTGCTGTGCCTGTGAAATGAACAGGTTTTTTCCACTTCTCTCAGAGAAATCTCTTCCCGAACTGGTTGGGGGGTGGGGGGAAAAGAGCCACGTGGGTTTGCTTCCCGGGGGGAGCCCCCCCCTGGAAGTTTTCTCCCAAATTTGCCCTAAACCAGGATAAAGAGGCAGCCAGAAATAGACTGAGAGAGAAAGAATGTAAACAAAGACTGCAGAACTCTGCTGAGTGAGTTGGTTTAAGTGGGAGTGTTCTTAAAGTTCTTGTGGTTGTTGCTGTTAAATATTTTGATGTTAGCAAAGTTGGTTGAATGAAACCCCCCCCCCCCCCATTAACTTCTCCCACAGAACATTCTCCAAAAAGGCAACTAAATTAAAGAAGGTGGGAGAAGAAGGACCATACCATCTCTCCTGATTTCCATCTCTCCTGATCCCCCAAAAAAACCTAAGAGGCAAGACCGGGTGAGGTTAACAGGGAAGGTGAACCATGAAGCTCCCTAAAACAAAACTAGCTCATACCGGACTCTTAGGTGGACTGATGTTGGTCCAGCTGGTGAGCCTTGGGATAGGGGACAGTGGAGAAGCATGTACAAAGTGCTACTATCCCCTATATGATGGAGAGGATCTAGGATCATTGATGAGGGTCCACACAAACATCAATCCCACCTGTTTTGATCACACCAAATTGGAAACCTGTCAGAAGGAAGGAAAGACATACTGGATTACTAGAAATACTGCTTCATTTAGGCAACGTCTGCTTGGAGGATGCCCTGTAGGAGAATCCTGGCTCTGCTTTGAACAGGAGGGACTGAATGATGTAAAAACAATTGAAGATAAAGAAAGATGATCTGGATGAAACACGAGGTAAGAACTGAGCAGAAACCCCAGACAGGGAACAGGGGACGAGAACAATGGGATCTGAAAACAAGAGTGATTGGGGAAGAATGCATTAAAAGGACAGGAAAAAGATACAAAACCCCTGTGGGAAAAATGGCCTGCAAAAGATACCTGACTGTGAAAGACTCAGGTAGCAGGTGGATCCCCCAAGAACCAAACAGGTATTGGGCCACTGGGAGAAAGGAAAGGGGGTGTATTTATCATGAGGGGTACAAACTGCATGAGTGTGCAGAAAAAGGAATAAACCCTTTTTGGGGGTTAAGAGAACTCTCAAAATACTGGGAACATCCTACAGACACACAGGACACTTTCTGGAAGGCCCCTGAGTATTTATTTTGGATTTGTGGGAGCACTGCATATACCCACCTCCCAGGGGATTGGGCAGGAAGCTGCACAATTGGGATAATAAAGCCTGCTTTTTTCCTCCTACCTAAGAAATCAGGGTCATACTTGGGAGTCCCCTTGTATGATAACTTAAAAAAAGGCAGTCGAAAGAGGAGGCATGTAATGGACCTAGGAAGCAATCAGAAATGGAAGGGGAAGATCTGGACCCCTGAAGAAATAATTAAGACATATGGACCGGCCACATGGGCCCAGGATGGATCCTGGGGATATCGTACCCCAGTCTATATGTTAAATCGAATCATCCGTCTCCAGGCAGTATTAGAAGTAGTGTCAAACAGAACTGCCCTTGCTTTAGATCACATCAGCACACAATTGGCACAAACCAGGGCTGTAGTCTATCAGATTCGGCTGGCGGTGGACTACCTATTGGCAGATGAAGGAGGCATTTGTGGAAAGTTTAATTCCTCTGAATGTTGTCTGCAGATAGATCAGAGTGAGGTAATCAAAAATATCTCAAAAGAAATACGAAAGATAGCTTATGTGGGCACCCAGGAATGGACTCCTCTGGTGAACTCAGACTGGTGGAATGACCTTTGGTCCTTCAAGGGAGGGTGGTGGAAAAAAAATAGTCTTTATTGCTGTCTGTGCATTTGCAAGTTTCTTGTTCCTACCCTGTTTACTCCCCTGCCTAATCAAGACAGTGACTACCACAGTACAAGCAAGCATCCAGATCCCTGAAATTAAAGATAAGAAGCAGGCCAGGATCATGTTAATGGAAACTCAAAGTCAGGATCGAGAGCACAAAACTGCCAGGGAAATATATGAGCAATATCGAGAATTAAGAGATAAATATTCCCAAGAGCCAGAAGTTAATGGTTGATGCGGGCTAGAGCCCGATCAAAATATAAGAGGGGGGATATTGTTAAGAATAATATGTTACAGCTGCTGTTTGTAAACTCCTTACTTACCTTGTACCCCTGACTTACCTTGTACCCCTGTCGCAAATTGCTGTACCCCATATTTTTGTTCCTTGTTCAGCCAGGCCCTGCCCCCTCTCCCAAGTTGCTGTACCCTGTGTTTCTTGTTCTGTGTTCAGCCAGGCACTGCCCCCACTGCTCCTAGACTCCCACATGGCAACATTGTATCCCTGCCCCGAGTTGCTGTTCCGCCCTGAGGAGGAAGATGACATACTGACTTTTATGCAAACGAGAGAGACCAGAGACTTATGGGATGCACCCAGACTGGAAAAGACCCCAAAACAACGAGCCACGCAAAAGGGAAGGAATAGAACCAGCACCATCTAACAAGGAAGACCCAGAGGAGTCCCCTGGCTTCTTTCCAGGGGCCGACATAACCTCGAGGAGACTCGACTGGGATGACAGCCTAGACTACGAGCCCTAAAGAATGAGTCTTCCTGGGGACTCCCGTGAGGAAGGAAGGCTCAGCTCTGCCCTAGTGACAAAGCTGCACAGATCCTCCTCTTCTGCGGTGTCCAGTGGGAGCAGTGGCGGTGTGCGCAACCCCTTGGGCCCCCACCACAGAGCTGTGCTGCTTAATAAAGGCCTTTTTAAAAGGAGCTGGTCTCCTGGCATGTTTATCACAGATATCACGTCACAGAGAGGAGAAAACTGGCACTATCACCGCTGTAAATGTTACAGATAAGTTTAAGTTGGGCTTGTTCAATCTGTGGGGTGACAGAAAGGGTGAAATTTGGCCTGTCAGTGCTGTGATGTCATAATGGGTGGAAAGTGCATCTTTCACTGCTGTGCTGTCACAGGCAGGCGTAAATTGGGGTTCCCACAGTTGTGATGTCACAGAGAGGGGAAAACTGGGGCTATCACAACTGTGGAGACTCAGAGAAAGTAACACAGGTGTTATGACTTGTCTGTTGCCACAAAGGAGATGGAATTGGGGTTGTCATGCCTATGGTATCTCAGAGAGGTTTTAATTGGTTCTGACTGTTCTGTGGTGTCACAGAGAGGGAAAAACTGGATTGATCACTGTTGTGCAGTGACAGAGAAATTTATACAGGTGCTATGACTTGTCTGTTGCCACACAGGGAATAGAATTGGGGTTGTTCGGGCTGTGGTATCACAGAGAGTTTTAAATTGGTTCTGTCATGACTGTGATGTCCCAGAGAGGGGAATAATGCGTCTGTCACCACTGTGGTGTCACAGACAGGCGTAATTTAGAGTTGTCACTGCAGTAATGTCACAGAGACCTTGAACTGGGTCCCTCATTGGTGTGATGTCACACACAGAGTGGAGAATACTGAGGCTGCCGCTGCTCTGGTGTCACAGAGAGGAGTAGTTTTGGCCTGTCACTGCTGTGATGTCAGAGAGAGGGGAATGCGGGTCTGTCACTGATGCGGTGTTCCAAAGGGGATGAATTTGAGGCTGTCCTAAGTGTGATGTCACAGAGAGGGGAAAATTGAGGCAGCCACTACTGTGGTGTCACAGAGAGGCGTAAATTAGAGTTGTCAGTGCTGTGATGTCACAGGGAGGCGAAAATTGGGCCTCTCTCAGATGTGATGTCACAGAGAGAGGCGTAATGGATCTGTGAGTGCTGTGGTGTCACCGAGAGGCATAAATTAGAGTAGTCAGTGCAGTGATATCACAGAGAGGAGAAACTGGGTCCCTCATTGGTGTGATGTCACAGATAGAGGAAAGCTGAGTCTGCCACTGCAGTGATGTCACAGAGAGGGGAAAACTGGGGCTATCACAGCTGTGGAGTCTCAGAGAAAGTATCACAGGTGCTATGACTTGTCTGTTGCCACAAAGGAGATGGAATTGGGGTTGTCATGGCTATGATATAAAAGGGAGGTTTTAATCGGTTCTGTCTCTTCTGTGATGTCACAGAGAGGGGAATTATGGGTCTGTCACTGCTGTGGTGTTCCTTTGGGGCTGAAATTCAGGCTGCCGTGGCTGTGATGTCACGATAGAGGAAACCTGAGTCTGTCCCTGCTGTGGTGTCACAGAGAGGGGAAAACTGGATTGATCACTGTTGTGCAGTGACAGAGAAATTTACACAGGTGCTGTGACTTGTCTGTTGCCACACAGGGAATGGAATTGGGGTTGTTCGGTCTGTGGTATCACAGAGAGTTTTAAATTGGTTCTGTCATGACTGTGATGTCCCAGAGAGGGGAATAATGCGTCTGTCACCACTGTGGTGTCACAGACAGGCGTAATTTAGAGTTGTCACTGCAGTAATGTCACAGAGACCTTGAACTGGGTCCCTCATTGGTGTGATGTCACACACAGAGTGGAGAATACTGAGGCTGCCGCTGCTCTGGTGTCACAGAGAGGAGTAGTTTTGGCCTGTCACTGCTGTGATGTCAGAGAGAGGGGAAAGCGGGTCTGTCACTGCTGCGGTGTTCCAAAGGGGATGAATTTGAGGCTGTCCTAAGTGTGATGTCACAGAGAGGGGAAAATTGAGGCAGCCACTACTGTGGTGTCACAGGGAGGCGTAAATTAGAGTTGTCAGTGCTGTGATGTCACGGAGAGGAGAAACTGGGTCCCTCGTTTGTGTGTTGTCACAGAGAGGGGAAAACCTGAGACTGCCACTGCAGTGGTTTCAGAGAGACGCATAAATTGGGCCTGTGACGGCTGTGATGTCACAGAGAGGGGAAAACTGGGGCTGTCACTGCTGTGGTGTTCCTTTGGGGCTGAAATTAAGGCTGCCATGGCTGTGATGTCACAGATAGAGGAAACCTGAGTCTGTCCCTGCTGTGGTGTCACAGAGAGGGGAAAACTGGGGCTGATCACTGTTGTGCAGTGAAAGTTACACAGGTGCTAGGACTTGTCTGTTGCCACACAGGGAATGGAATTGGGGTTGTTCGGTCTGTGGTATCACAGAGAGTTTTAAATTGGTTCTGTCATGACTGTGATGTCCCAGAGAGGGGAATAATGCGTCTGTCACCACTGTGGTGTCACAGAGAGGTGTAAACTGGACTTGTCATTGCAGTGATCTCACCGAGAGGAGAAAACTGAGGCTTTCACTGCTGTGGCCTATCAGAGGGGATGAATTCTGACTTGTCTTTGATATCATGTCACAGAGAGAAGAAAACTGGCACTATCACCGCTGTAAATGTTACAGATAGGTGTAAGTAGGGCTTGTTCAATCTGTGGGGTGACAGAAAGGGTGAAATTTGGCCTGTCAGTGCTGTGATGTCATAATGGGTGGAAAGTGCATCTTTGACTGCTGTGCTGTCACAGGCAGGCGTAAATTGGGGTTCCCACAGTTGTGATGTCACAGAGAGGGGAAAACTGGGGCTATCACAGCTGTGGAGTCTCAGAGAAAGTAACACAGGTGTTATGACTTGTCTGTTGCCACAAAGGAGATGGAATTGGGGTTGTCATGCCTATGGTATGTCAGAGAGGTTTTAATTGGTTCTGTCTGTTCTGTGATGTCACAGAGCGGGGAATAATGGGTCTGTCAGTGCTGTGGTGTTCCATCAGAGCTGAAATTAAGGCTGCCATGGCTGTGATGTCACGATAGAGGAAACCTGAGTCTGTCCCTGCTGTGGTGTCACAGAGAGGGGAAAACTGGATTGATCACTGTTGTGCAGTGACAGAGAAATTTACACAGGTGCTATGACTTGTCTGTTGCCACACAGGGAATAGAATTGGGGTTGTTCAGGCTGTGGTATCATATAGAGTTTTAAATTGGTTCTGTCATGATTGTGATGTCAAAGAGAGGGGAATAATGCGTCTGTCAGCACTGTGGTGTCACAGACAGGCGTAATTTAGAGTTGTCACTGCAGTAATGTCACAGAGACCTTGAACTGGGTCCCTCATTGGTGTGATGTCACACACAGAGTGGAGAATACTGAGGCTGCCGCTGCTCTGGTGTCACAGAGAGGAGTAGTTTTGGCCTGTCACTGCTGTGATGTCAGAGAGAGGGGAATGCGGGTCTGTCACTGCTGCGGTGTTCCAAAGGGGATGAATTTGAGGCTGTCCTAAGTGTGATGTCACAGAGAGGGGAAAATTGAGGCAGCCACTACTGTGGTGTCACAGAGAGGCGTAAATTAGAGTTGTCAGTGCTGTGATGTCACAGGGAGGCGAAAATTGGGCCTCTCTCAGATGTGATGTCACAGAGAGAGGCGTAATGGATCTGTGAGTGCTGTGGTGTCACCGAGAGGCATAAATTAGAGTAGTCAGTGCAGTGATATCACAGAGAGGAGAAACTGGGTCCCTCATTGGTGTGATGTCACAGATAGAGGAAAGCTGAGTCTGCCACTGCAGTGATGTCACAGAGAGGGGAAAACTGGGGCTATCACAGCTGTGGAGTCTCAGAGAAAGTATCACAGGTGCTATGACTTGTCTGTTGCCACAAAGGAGATGGAATTGGGGTTGTCATGCCTATGGTATGTCAGAGAGGTTTTAATTGGTTCTGTCTGTTCTGTGATGTCACAGAGCGGGGAATAATGGGTCTGTCAGTGCTGTGGTGTTCCATCAGAGCTGAAATTAAGGCTGCCATGGCTGTGATGTCACGATAGAGGAAACCTGAGTCTGTCCCTGCTGTGGTGTCACAGAGAGGGGAAAACTGGATTGATCACTGTTGTGCAGTGACAGAGAAATTTACACAGGTGCTGTGACTTGTCTGTTGCCACACAGGGAATGGAATTGGGGTTGTTCGGTCTGTGGTATCACAGAGAGTTTTAAATTGGTTCTGTCATGACTGTGATGTCCCAGAGAGGGGAATAATGCGTCTGTCACCACTGTGGTGTCACAGACAGGCGTAATTTAGAGTTGTCACTGCAGTAATGTCACAGAGACCTTGAACTGGGTCCCTCATTGGTGTGATGTCACACACAGAGTGGAGAATACTGAGGCTGCCGCTGCTCTGGTGTCACAGAGAGGAGTAGTTTTGGCCTGTCACTGCTGTGATGTCAGAGAGAGGGGAAAGCGGGTCTGTCACTGCTGCGGTGTTCCAAAGGGGATGAATTTGAGGCTGTCCTAAGTGTGATGTCACAGAGAGGGGAAAATTGAGGCAGCCACTACTGTGGTGTCACAGGGAGGCGTAAATTAGAGTTGTCAGTGCTGTGATGTCACGGAGAGGAGAAACTGGGTCCCTCGTTTGTGTGTTGTCACAGAGAGGGGAAAACCTGAGACTGCCACTGCAGTGGTTTCAGAGAGACGCATAAATTGGGCCTGTGACGGCTGTGATGTCACAGAGAGGGGAAAACTGGGGCTGTCACTGCTGTGGTGTTCCTTTGGGGCTGAAATTAAGGCTGCCATGGCTGTGATGTCACAGATAGAGGAAACCTGAGTCTGTCCCTGCTGTGGTGTCACAGAGAGGGGAAAACTGGGGCTGATCACTGTTGTGCAGTGAAAGTTACACAGGTGCTAGGACTTGTCTGTTGCCACACAGGGAATGGAATTGGGGTTGTTCGGTCTGTGGTATCACAGAGAGTTTTAAATTGGTTCTGTCATGACTGTGATGTCCCAGAGAGGGGAATAATGCGTCTGTCACCACTGTGGTGTCACAGAGAGGTGTAAACTGGACTTGTCATTGCAGTGATCTCACCGAGAGGAGAAAACTGAGGCTTTCACTGCTGTGGCCTATCAGAGGGGATGAATTCTGACTTGTCTTTGATATCATGTCACAGAGAGAAGAAAACTGGCACTATCACCGCTGTAAATGTTACAGATAGGTGTAAGTAGGGCTTGTTCAATCTGTGGGGTGACAGAAAGGGTGAAATTTGGCCTGTCAGTGCTGTGATGTCATAATGGGTGGAAAGTGCATCTTTGACTGCTGTGCTGTCACAGGCAGGCGTAAATTGGGGTTCCCACAGTTGTGATGTCACAGAGAGGGGAAAACTGGGGCTATCACAGCTGTGGAGTCTCAGAGAAAGTAACACAGGTGTTATGACTTGTCTGTTGCCACAAAGGAGATGGAATTGGGGTTGTCATGCCTATGGTATCTCAGAGAGGTTTTAATTGGTTCTGTCTTATGGATGCTAAATCTGAGCCACAGTGCCTGTACAAATTACAGGCCGCCTGGCTCCTCGGGCTGCCTGAGAAAATAGCCTGGGAAAAATATGAGAAAGAATTAAAACAATTCTCAGAGATACTAAACAGCCTTGCAGGTGTTGTTTTGCAGTCTTGTTTTCTCTTGCAGGAAAAGGCCAGGGGGGTGATGGGCCACCCTGACCAATAATGGTGATGTAGCACTTTGTTAACCAATAGGAGTTTCTTTTCTGTACCTTCCACGTACCAGTCTATGAAAGAGGCCTGAAGTAATAAACCAGAGAGTTCTCGTGTCGTAACTCCCTTGAGAGTCCATTGTCGTTCTTTCTAGCCGTTCCCAATTGGAACGACACTGTCTGTTCTGTGATGTCACAGAGCGGGGAATAATGGGTCTGTCAGTGCTGTGGTGTTCCATCAGAGCTGAAATTAAGGCTGCCATGGCTGTGATGTCACGATAGAGGAAACCTGAGTCTGTCCCTGCTGTGGTGTCACAGAGAGGGGAAAACTGGATTGATCACTGTTGTGCAGTGACAGAGAAATTTACAGAGGTGCTATGACTTGTCTGTTGCCACACAGGGAATAGAATTGGGGTTGTTCAGGCTGTGGTATCACAGAGAGTTTTAAATTGGTTCTGTCATGATTGTGATGTCCCAGAGAGGGGAATAATGCGTCTGTCACCACTGTGGTGTCACAGACAGGCGTAATTTAGAGTTGTCACTGCAGTAATGTCACAGAGACCTTGAACTGGGTCCCTCATTGGTGTGATGTCACACACAGAGAGGAGAATACTGAGGCTGCCGCTGCTCTGGTGTCACAGAGAGGAGTAGTTTTGGCCTGTCACTGCTGTGATGTCAGAGAGAGGGGAAAGCGGGTCTGTCACTGCTGCGGTGTTCCAAAGGGGATGAATTTGAGGCTGTCCTAAGTGTGATGTCACAGAGAGGGGAAAATTGAGGCAGCCACTACTTGTGGTGTCACAGAGAGGCGTAAATTAGAGTTGTCAGTGCTGTGATGTCACAGGGAGGCGAAAATTGGGCCTCTCTCAGATGTGATGTCACAGAGAGAGGCGTAATGGATCTGTGAGTGCTGTGGTGTCACCGAGAGGCATAAATTAGAGTTGTCAGTGCAGTGATGTCACGGAGAGGAGAAACTGGGTCCCTCATTGGTGTGATGTCACAGATAGAGGAAAGCTGAGTCTGCCACTGCAGTGTTTTCACGAAGAGGGGAAAACTGGGGCTATCACAGCTGTGGAGTCTCAGAGAAATTATCACAGGTGCTATGACTTGTCTGTTGCCACAAAGGAGATGGAATTGGGGTTGTCATGGCTATGATATCACAGAGAGGTTTTAATCGGTTCTGTCTCTTCTGTGATGTCACGGAGAGGGGAATTATGGGTCTGTCACTGCTGTGGTGTTCCTTTGGGGCTGAAATTAAGGCTGCCGTGGCTGTGATGTCACAGATAGAGGAAACCTGAGTCTGTCCCTGCTGTGGTGTCACAGAGAGGGGAAAACTGGGGCTGATCACTGTTGTGCAGTGAAAGTTACACAGGTGCTATGACTTGTCTGTTGCCACACAGGGAATGGAATTGGGGTTGTTCGGTCTGTGGTATCACAGAGAGATTTAAATTGGTTCTGTCATGACTGTGATGTCCCAGAGAGGGGAATAATGCGTCTGTCACCACTGTGGTGTCACAGAGAGGTGTAAACTGGACTTGTCATGGCAGTGATCTCACCGAGAGGAGAAAACTGAGGCTTTCACTGCTGTGGCCTATCAGAGGGTATGAATTCTGACTTGTCTTTGATATCATGTCACAGAGAGGAGAAAACTGGCACTATCACCGCTGTAAATGTTACAGATAAGTTTAAGTTGGGCTTGTTCAATCTGTGGGGTGACAGAAAGGGTGAAATTTGGCCTGTCAGTGCTGTGATGTCATAATGGGTGGAAAGTGCATCTTTGACTGCTGTGCTGTCACAGGCAGGCGTAAATTGGGGTTCCCACAGTTGTGATGTCACGGAGAGGGGAAAACTGGGGCTATCACAGCTGTGGAGTCTCAGAGAAAGTAACACAGGTGTTATGACTTGTCTGTTGCCACAAAGGAGATGGAATTGGGGTTGTCATGCCTATGGTATGTCAGAGAGGTTTTAATTGGTTCTGTCTGTTCTGGGATGTCACAGAGCGGGGAATAATGGGTCTGTTAGTGCTGTGGTGTTCCTTCAGAGCTGAAATTAAGGCTGCCATGGCTGTGATGTCACGATAGAGGAAACCTGAGTCTGCCACTGCAGTGATGTCACAGAGAGGGGAAAACTGGGGCTATCACTGCTGTGGAGTCTCAGAGAAAGTATCACAGGTGTTATGACTTGTCTGTTGCCACAAAGGAGATGGAATTGGGGTTGTCATGGCTATGATATCAAAGAGAGGTTTTAATCGGTTCTGTCTCTTCTGTGATGTCACGGAGAGGGGAATTATGGGTCTGTCAGTGCTGTGGTGTTCCTTTGGGGCTGAAATTAAGGCTGCCGTGGCTGTGATGTCACGATTGAGGAAACCTGAGTCTGTCCCTGCTGTGGTGTCACAGAGAGGGGAAAACTGGGGCTGATCACTGTTGTGCAGTGACAGAGAAATTTACAGAGGTGCTATGACTTGTCTGTTGCCACACAGGGAATAGAATTGGGGTTGTTCGGGCTGTGGTATCACAGAGAGTTTTAAATTGGTTCTGTCATGACTGTGATGTCCCAGAGAGGGGAATAATGCGTCTGTCACCACTGTGGTGTCACAGACAGGCGTAATTTAGAGTTGTCACTGCAGTAATGTCACAGAGACCTTGAACTGGGTCCCTCATTGGTGTGATGTCACACACAGAGAGGAGAATACTGAGGCTGCCGCTGCTCTGGTGTCACAGTGAGGAGTAGTTTTGGCCTGTCACTGCTGTGATGTCAGAGAGAGGGGAAAGCGTGTCTGTCACTGCTGCGGTGTTCCAAAGGGGATGAATTTGAGGCTGTCCTAAGTGTGATGTCACAGAGAGGGGAAAATTGAGGCAGCCACTACTGTGGTGTCACAGAGAGGCGTAAATTAGAGTTGTCAGTGCTGTGATGTCACAGGGAGGCGAAAATTGGGCCTCTCTCAGATGTGATGTCACAGAGAGAGGCGTAATGGATCTGTGAGTGCTGTGGTGTCACCGAGAGGCATTAATTAGAGTTGTCAGTGCAGTGATGTCACGGAGAGGAGAAACTGGGTCCCTCATTGGTGTGACGTCACAGATAGAGGAAACCTGAGTCTGCCACCGCAGTGATGTCACAGAGAGGGGAAAACTGGGGCTATCACAGCTGTGGAGTCTCAGAGAAAGTATCACAGGTGCTATGACTTGTCTGTTGCCACAAAGGAGATGGAATTGGGGTTGTCATGGCTATGATATCACAGAGAGGTTTTAATCGGTTCTGTCTCTTCTGTGATGTCACGGAGAGGGGAATTCTGGGTCTGTCACTGCTGTGGTGTTCCTTTGGGGCTGAAATTCAGGCTGCCGTGGCTGTGATGTCACAGATAGAGGAAACCTGTGTCTGTCCCTGCTGTGGTGTCACAGAGAGGGGAAAACTGGGGCTGATCACTGTTGTGCAGTGAAAGTTACACAGGTGCTATGACTTGTCTGTTGCCACACAGGGAATGGAATTGGGGTTGTTCGGGCTGTGGTATCACAGAGAGATTTAAATTGGTTCTGTCATGACTGTGATGTCCCAGAGAGGGGAATAATGCGTCTGTCACCACAGTGGTGTCACAGAGAGGTGTAAACTGGACTTGTCATTGCAGTGATCTCACCGAGAGGAGAAAACTGAGGCTTTCACTGCTGTGGCCTATCAGAGGGGATGAATTCTGACTTGTCTTTGATATCATGTCACAGAGAGTAGAAAACTGGCACTATCACCGCTGTAAATGTTACAGATAGGTGTAAGTTGGGCTTGTTCAATCTGTGGGGTGACAGAAAGGGTGAAATTTAGCCTGTCAGTGCTGTGATGTCATAATGGGTGGAAAGTGCATCTTTGACTGCTGTGCTGTCACAGGCAGGCGTAAATTGGGGTTCCCACAGTTGTGATGTCACAGAGAGGGGAAAACTGGGGCTATCACAGCTGTGGAGTCTCAGAGAAAGTAACACAGGTGTTATGACTTGTCTGTTGCCACAAAGGAGATGGAATTGGGGTTGTCATGCCTATGGTATGTCAGAGAGGTTTTAATTGGTTCTGTCTGTTCTGGGATGTCACAGAGCGGGGAATAATGGGTCTGTCAGTGCTGTGGTGTTCCATCAGAGCTGAAATTAAGGCTGCCATGGCTGTGATGTCACGATTGAGGAAACCTGAGTCTGTCCCTGCTGTGGTGTCACAGAGAGGGGAAAACTGGGGCTGATCACTGTTGTGCAGTGACAGAGAAATTTACACAGGTGCTATGACTTGTCTGTTGCCACACAGGGAATAGAATTGGGGTTGTTCGGGCTGTGGTATCACAGAGAGTTTTAAATTGGTTCTGTCATGATTGTGATGTCCCAGAGAGGGGAATAATGCGTCTGTCACCACTGTGGTGTCACAGACAGGCGTAATTTAGAGTTGTCACTGCAGTAATGTCACAGAGACCTTTAACTGTGTCCCTCATTGGTGTGATGTCACACACAGAGAGGAGAATACTGAGGCTGCCGCTGCTCTGGTGTCACAGAGAGGAGTAGTTTTGGCCTGTCACTGCTGTGATGTCAGAGAGAGGGGAAAGCGGGTCTGTCACTGCTGCGGTGTTCCAAAGGGGATGAATTTGAGGCTGTCCTGACTGTGATGTCACAGAGAGGGGAAAATTGAGGCAGCCACTACTTGTGGTGTCACAGAGAGGCATAAATTAGAGTTGTCAGTGCTGTGATGTCACAGGGAGGCGAAAATTTGGCCTCTCTCAGATGTGATGTCACAGAGAGAGGCGTAATGGATCTGTGAGTGCTGTGGTGTCACCGAGAGGCATAAATTAGAGTTGTCAGTGCAGTGATGTCACGGAGAGGAGAAACTGGGTCCCTCATTGGTGTGACGTCACAGATAGAGGAAACCTGAGTCTGCCACCGCAGTGATGTCACAGAGAGGGGAAAACTGGGGCTATCACAGCTGTGGAGTCTCAGAGAAAGTATCACAGGTGCTATGACTTGTCTGTTGCCACAAAGGAGATGGAATTGGGGTTGTCATGGCTATGATATCACAGAGAGGTTTTAATCGGTTCTGTCTCTTCTGTGATGTCACGGAGAGGGGAATTATGGGTCTGTCACTGCTGTGGTGTTCCTTTGGGGCTGAAATTAAGGCTGCCGTGGCTGTGATGTCACAGATAGAGGAAACCTGTGTCTGTCCCTGCTGTGGTGTCACAGAGAGGGGAAAACTGGGGCTGATCACTGTTGTGCAGTGAAAGTTACACAGGTGCTATGACTTGTCTGTTGCCACACAGGGAATGGAATTGGGGTTGTTCGGGCTGTGGTATCACAGAGAGATTTAAATTGGTTCTGTCATGACTGTGATGTCCCAGAGAGGGGAATAATGCGTCTGTCACCACTGTGGTGTCACAGAGAGGTGTAAACTGGACTTGTCATTGCAGTGATCTCACCGAGAGGAGAAAACTGAGGCTTTCAATGCTGTGGCCTATCAGAGGGGATGAATTCTGACTTGTCTTTGATATCATGTCACAGAGAGTAGAAAACTGGCACTATCACCGCTGTAAATGTTACAGATAGGTGTAAGTTGGGCTTGTTCAATCTGTGGGGTGACAGAAAGGGTGAAATTTGGCCTGTCAGTGCTGTGATGTCATAATGGGTGGAAAGTGCATCTTTGACTGCTGTGCTGTCACAGGCAGGCGTAAATTGGGGTTCCCACAGTTGTGATGTCACAGAGAGGGGAAAACTGGGGCTATCACAGCTGTGGAGTCTCAGAGAAAGTAACACAGGTGTTATGACTTGTCTGTTGCCACAAAGGAGATGGAATTGGGGTTGTCATGCCTATGGTATGTCAGAGAGGTTTTAATTGGTTCTGTCTGTTCTGTGATGTCACAGAGCGGGGAATAATGGGTCTGTCAGTGCTGTGGTGTTCCATCAGAGCTGAAATTAAGGCTGCCATGGCTGTGATGTCACGATAGAGGAAACCTGAGTCTGTCCCTGCTGTGGTGTCACAGAGAGGGGAAAACTGGATTGATCACTGTTGTGCAGTGACAGAGAAATTTACACAGGTGCTATGACTTGTCTGTTGCCACACAGGGAATAGAATTGGGGTTGTTCAGGCTGTGGTATCATATAGAGTTTTAAATTGGTTCTGTCATGATTGTGATGTCCCAGAGAGGGGAATAATGCGTCTGTCACCACTGTGGTGTCACAGACAGGCGTAATTTAGAGTTGTCACTGCAGTAATGTCACAGAGACCTTGAACTGGGTCCCTCATTGGTGTGATGTCACACACAGAGTGGAGAATACTGAGGCTGCCGCTGCTCTGGTGTCACAGAGAGGAGTAGTTTTGGCCTGTCACTGCTGTGATGTCAGAGAGAGGGGAATGCGGGTCTGTCACTGATGCGGTGTTCCAAAGGGGATGAATTTGAGGCTGTCCTAAGTGTGATGTCACAGAGAGGGGAAAATTGAGGCAGCCACTACTGTGGTGTCACAGAGAGGCGTAAATTAGAGTTGTCAGTGCTGTGATGTCACAGGGAGGCGAAAATTGGGCCTCTCTCAGATGTGATGTCACAGAGAGAGGCGTAATGGATCTGTGAGTGCTGTGGTGTCACCGAGAGGCATAAATTAGAGTAGTCAGTGCAGTGATATCACAGAGAGGAGAAACTGGGTCCCTCATTGGTGTGATGTCACAGATAGAGGAAAGCTGAGTCTGCCACTGCAGTGATGTCACAGAGAGGGGAAAACTGGGGCTATCACAGCTGTGGAGTCTCAGAGAAATTATCACAGGTGCTATGACTTGTCTGTTGCCACAAAGGAGATGGAATTGGGGTTGTCATGGCTATGATATAAAAGGGAGGTTTTAATCGGTTCTGTCTCTTCTGTGATGTCACAGAGAGGGGAATTCTGGGTCTGTCACTGCTGTGGTGTTCCTTTGGGGCTGAAATTCAGGCTGCCGTGGCTGTGATGTCACAGATAGAGGAAACCTGAGTCTGTCCCTGCTGTGGTGTCACAGAGAGGGGAAAACTGGATTGATCACTGTTGTGCAGTGACAGAGAAATTTACACAGGTGCTGTGACTTGTCTGTTGCCACACAGGGAATGGAATTGGGGTTGTTCGGTCTGTGGTATCACAGAGAGTTTTAAATTGGTTCTGTCATGACTGTGATGTCCCAGAGAGGGGAATAATGCGTCTGTCACCACTGTGGCGTCACAGACAGGCGTAATTTAGAGTTGTCACTGCAGTAATGTCACAGAGACCTTGAACTGGGTCCCTCATTGGTGTGATGTCACACACAGAGAGGAGAATACTGAGGCTGCCGCTGCTCTGGTGTCACAGAGAGGAGTAGTTTTGGCCTGTCACTGCTGTGATGTCAGAGAGAGGGGAAAGCGTGTCTGTCACTGCTGCGGTGTTCCAAAGGGGATGAATTTGAGGCTGTCCTAAGTGTGATGTCACAGAGAGGGGAAAATTGAGGCAGCCACTACTGTGGTGTCACAGGGAGGCGTAAATTAGAGTTGTCAGTGCTGTGATGTCACGGAGAGGAGAAACTGGGTCCCTCGTTTGTGTGTTGTCACAGAGAGGGGAAAACCTGAGACTGCCACTGCAGTGGTTTCAGAGAGACGCATAAATTGGGCCTGTGACGGCTGTGATGTCACAGAGAGGGGAAAACTGGGGCTGTCACTGCTTTGGTGTTCCTTTGGGGCTGAAATTAAGGCTGCCATGGCTGTGATGTCACAGATAGAGGAAACCTGAGTCTGTCCCTGCTGTGGTGTCACAGAGAGGGGAAAACTGGGGCTGATCACTGTTGTGCAGTGAAAGTTACACAGGTGCTAGGACTTGTCTGTTGCCACACAGGGAATGGAATTGGGGTTGTTCGGTCTGTGGTATCACAGAGAGTTTTAAATTGGTTCTGTCATGACTGTGATGTCCCAGAGAGGGGAATAATGCGTCTGTCACCACTGTGGTGTCACAGAGAGGTGTAAACTGGACTTGTCATTGCAGTGATCTCACCGAGAGGAGAAAACTGAGGCTTTCACTGCTGTGGCCTATCAGAGGGGATGAATTCTGACTTGTCTTTGATATCATGTCACAGAGAGAAGAAAACTGGCACTATCACCGCTGTAAATGTTACAGATAGGTGTAAGTAGGGCTTGTTCAATCTGTGGGGTGACAGAAAGGGTGAAATTTGGCCTGTCAGTGCTGTGATGTCATAATGGGTGGAAAGTGCATCTTTGACTGCTGTGCTGTCACAGGCAGGCGTAAATTGGGGTTCCCACAGTTGTGATGTCACAGAGAGGGGAAAACTGGGGCTATCACAGCTGTGGAGTCTCAGAGAAAGTAACACAGGTGTTATGACTTGTCTGTTGCCACAAAGGAGATGGAATTGGGGTTGTCATGCCTATGGTATCTCAGAGAGGTTTTAATTGGTTCTGTCTTATGGATGCTAAATCTGAGCCACAGTGCCTGTACAAATTACAGGCCGCCTGGCTCCTCGGGCTGCCTGAGAAAATAGCCTGGGAAAAATATGAGAAAGAATTAAAACAATTCTCAGAGATACTAAACAGCCTTGCAGGTGTTGTTTTGCAGTCTTGTTTTCTCTTGCAGGAAAAGGCCAGGGGGGTGATGGGCCACCCTGACCAATAATGGTGATGTAGCACTTTGTTAACCAATAGGAGTTTCTTTTCTGTACCTTCCACGTACCAGTCTATGAAAGAGGCCTGAAGTAATAAACCAGAGAGTTCTCGTGTCGTAACTCCCTTGAGAGTCCATTGTCGTTCTTTCTAGCCGTTCCCAATTGGAACGACACTGTCTGTTCTGTGATGTCACAGAGCGGGGAATAATGGGTCTGTCAGTGCTGTGGTGTTCCATCAGAGCTGAAATTAAGGCTGCCATGGCTGTGATGTCACGATAGAGGAACCCTGAGTCTGTCCCTGCTGTGTGTCACAGAGAGGGGAAAACTGGATTGATCACTGTTGTGCAGTGACAGAGAAATTTACACAGGTGCTATGACTTGTCTGTTGCCACACAGGGAATAGAATTGGGGTTGTTCGGGCTGTGGTATCACAGAGAGTTTTAAATTGGTTCTGTCATGACTGTGATGTCCCAGAGAGGGGAATAATGCGTCTGTCACCACTGTGGTGTCACAGACAGGCGTAATTTAGAGTTGTCACTGCAGTAATGTCACAGAGACCTTGAACTGGGTCCCTCATTGGTGTGATGTCACACACAGAGAGGAGAATACTGAGGCTGCCGCTGCTCTGGTGTCACAGAGAGGAGTAGTTTTGGCCTGTCACTGCTGTGATGTCAGAGAGAGGGGAAAGCGGGTCTGTCACTGCTGCGGTGTTCCAAAGGGGATGAATTTGAGGCTGTCCTAAGTGTGATGTCACAGAGAGGGGAAAATTGAGGCAGGCACTACTGTGGTGTCACAGAGAGGCGTAAATTAGAGTTGTCAGTGCTGTGATGTCACAGGGAGGCGAAAATTGGGCCTCTCTCAGATGTGATGTCACAGAGAGAGGCGTAATGGATGTGTGAGTGCTGTGGTGTCACCGAGAGGCATAAATTAGAGTTGTCAGTGCAGTGATGTCGGGGAGAGGAGAAACTGGGTCCCTCATTGGTGTGATATCACAGATAGAGGAAAGCTGAGTCTGCCACTGCAGTGATGTCACAGAGAGGGGTAAACTGGGGCTATCACAGCTGTGGAGTCTCAGAGAAAGTATCACAGGTGCTATGACTTGTCTGTTGCCACAAAGGAGATGGAATTGGGGTTGTCATGGCTATGATATCACAGAGAGGTTTTAATCGGTTCTGTCTCTTCTGTGATGTCACGGAGAGGGGAATTCTGGGTCTGTCACTGCTGTGGTGTTCCTTTGGGGCTGAAATTCAGGCTGCCGTGGCTGTGATGTCACAGATAGAGGAAACCTGTGTCTGTCCCTGCTGTGGTGTCACAGAGAGGGGAAAACTGGGGCTGATCACTGTTGTGCAGTGAAAGTTACACAGGTGCTATGACTTGTCTGTTGCCACACAGGGAATGGAATTGGGGTTGTTCGGGCTGTGGTATCACAGAGAGATTTAAATTGGTTCTGTCATGACTGTGATGTCCCAGAGAGGGGAATAATGCGTCTGTCACCACTGTGGTGTCACAGAGAGGTGTAAACTGGACTTGTCATTGCAGTGATCTCACCGAGAGGAGAAAACTGAGGCTTTCACTGCTGTGGCCTATCAGAGGGGATGAATTCTGACTTGTCTTTGATATCATGTCACAGAGAGTAGAAAACTGGCACTATCACCGCTGTAAATGTTACAGATAGGTGTAAGTTGGGCTTGTTCAATCTGTGGGGTGACAGAAAGGGTGAAATTTAGCCTGTCAGTGCTGTGATGTCATAATGGGTGGAAAGTGCATCTTTGACTGCTGTGCTGTCACAGGCAGGCGTAAATTGGGGTTCCCACAGTTGTGATGTCACAGAGAGGGGAAAACTGGGGCTATCACAGCTGTGGAGTCTCAGAGAAAGTAACACAGGTGTTATGACTTGTCTGTTGCCACAAAGGAGATGGAATTGGGGTTGTCATGCCTATGGTATGTCAGAGAGGTTTTAATTGGTTCTGTCTGTTCTGGGATGTCACAGAGCGGGGAATAATGGGTCTGTCAGTGCTGTGGTGTTCCATCAGAGCTGAAATTAAGGCTGCCATGGCTGTGATGTCACGATTGAGGAAACCTGAGTCTGTCCCTGCTGTGGTGTCACAGAGAGGGGAAAACTGGGGCTGATCACTGTTGTGCAGTGACAGAGAAATTTACACAGGTGCTATGACTTGTCTGTTGCCACACAGGGAATAGAATTGGGGTTGTTCGGGCTGTGGTATCACAGAGAGTTTTAAATTGGTTCTGTCATGATTGTGATGTCCCAGAGAGGGGAATAATGCGTCTGTCACCACTGTGGTGTCACAGACAGGCGTAATTTAGAGTTGTCACTGCAGTAATGTCACAGAGACCTTGAACTGGGTCCCTCATTGGTGTGATGTCACACACAGAGAGGAGAATACTGAGGCTGCCGCTGCTCTGGTGTCACAGAGAGGAGTAGTTTTGGCCTGTCACTGCTGTGATGTCAGAGAGAGGGGAAAGCGGGTCTGTCACTGCTGCGGTGTTCCAAAGGGGATGAATTTGAGGCTGTCCTGACTGTGATGTCACAGAGAGGGGAAAATTGAGGCAGCCACTACTTGTGGTGTCACAGAGAGGCATAAATTAGAGTTGTCAGTGCTGTGATGTCACAGGGAGGCGAAAATTGGGCCTCTCTCAGATGTGATGTCACAGAGAGAGGCGTAATGGATCTGTGAGTGCTGTGGTGTCACCGAGAGGCATAAATTAGAGTTGTCAGTGCAGTGATGTCACGGAGAGGAGAAACTGGGTCCCTCATTGGTGTGACGTCACAGATAGAGGAAACCTGAGTCTGCCACCGCAGTGATGTCACAGAGAGGGGAAAACTGGGGCTATCACAGCTGTGGAGTCTCAGAGAAAGTATCACAGGTGCTATGACTTGTCTGTTGCCACAAAGGAGATGGAATTGGGGTTGTCATGGCTATGATATCACAGAGAGGTTTTAATCGGTTCTGTCTCTTCTGTGATGTCACGGAGAGGGGAATTATGGGTCTGTCACTGCTGTGGTGTTCCTTTGGGGCTGAAATTAAGGCTGCCGTGGCTGTGATGTCACAGATAGAGGAAACCTGTGTCTGTCCCTGCTGTGGTGTCACAGAGAGGGGAAAACTGGGGCTGATCACTGTTGTGCAGTGAAAGTTACACAGGTGCTATGACTTGTCTGTTGCCACACAGGGAATGGAATTGGGGTTGTTCGGTCTGTGGTATCACAGAGAGATTTAAATTGGTTCTGTCATGACTGTGATGTCCCAGAGAGGGGAATAATGCGTCTGTCACCACTGTGCTGTCACAGAGAGGTGTAAACTGGACTTGTCATTGCAGTGATCTCACCGAGAGGAGAAAACTGAGGCTTTCAATGCTGTGGCCTATCAGAGGGGATGAATTCTGACTTGTCTTTGATATCATGTCACAGAGAGTAGAAAACTGGCACTATCACCGCTGTAAATGTTACAGATAGGTGTAAGTTGGGCTTGTTCAATCTGTGGGGTGACAGAAAGGGTGAAATTTGGCCTGTCAGTGCTGTGATGTCATAATGGGTGGAAAGTGCATCTTTGACTGCTGTGCTGTCACAGGCAGGCGTAAATTGGGGTTCCCACAGTTGTGATGTCACAGAGAGGGGAAAACTGGGGCTATCACAGCTGTGGAGTCTCAGAGAAAGTAACACAGGTGTTATGACTTGTCTGTTGCCACAAAGGAGATGGAATTGGGGTTGTCATGCCTATGGTATGTCAGAGAGGTTTTAATTGGTTCTGTCTGTTCTGGGATGTCACAGAGCGGGGAATAATGGGTCTGTCAGTGCTGTGGTGTTCCATCAGAGCTGAAATTAAGGCTGCCATGGCTGTGATGTCACGATTGAGGAAACCTGAGTCTGTCCCTGCTGTGGTGTCACAGAGAGGGGAAAACTGGATTGATCACTGTTGTGCAGTGACAGAGAAATTTACACAGGTGCTATGACTTGTCTGTTGCCACACAGGGAATAGAATTGGGGTTGTTCGGGCTGTGGTATCACAGAGAGTTTTAAATTGGTTCTGTCATGATTGTGATGTCCCAGAGAGGGGAATAATGCGTCTGTCACCACTGTGGTGTCACAGACAGGCGTAATTTAGAGTTGTCACTGCAGTAATGTCACAGAGACCTTTAACTGTGTCCCTCATTGGTGTGATGTCACACACAGAGAGGAGAATACTGAGGCTGCCGCTGCTCTGGTGTCACAGAGAGGAGTAGTTTTGGCCTGTCACTGCTGTGATGTCAGAGAGAGGGGAAAGCGGGTCTGTCACTGCTGCGGTGTTCCAAAGGGGATGAATTTGAGGCTGTCCTGACTGTGATGTCACAGAGAGGGGAAAATTGAGGCAGCCACTACTTGTGGTGTCACAGAGAGGCATAAATTAGAGTTGTCAGTGCTGTGATGTCACAGGGAGGCGAAAATTTGGCCTCTCTCAGATGTGATGTCACAGAGAGAGGCGTAATGGATCTGTGAGTGCTGTGGTGTCACCGAGAGGCATAAATTAGAGTTGTCAGTGCAGTGATGTCACGGAGAGGAGAAACTGGGTCCCTCATTGGTGTGACGTCACAGATAGAGGAAACCTGAGTCTGCCACCGCAGTGATGTCACAGAGAGGGGAAAACTGGGGCTATCACAGCTGTGGAGTCTCAGAGAAAGTATCACAGGTGCTATGACTTGTCTGTTGCCACAAAGGAGATGGAATTGGGGTTGTCATGGCTATGATATCACAGAGAGGTTTTAATCGGTTCTGTCTCTTCTGTGATGTCACGGAGAGGGGAATTATGGGTCTGTCACTGCTGTGGTGTTCCTTTGGGGCTGAAATTAAGGCTGCCGTGGCTGTGATGTCACAGATAGAGGAAACCTGTGTCTGTCCCTGCTGTGGTGTCACAGAGAGGGGAAAACTGGGGCTGATCACTGTTGTGCAGTGAAAGTTACACAGGTGCTATGACTTGTCTGTTGCCACACAGGGAATGGAATTGGGGTTGTTCGGGCTGTGGTATCACAGAGAGATTTAAATTGGTTCTGTCATGACTGTGATGTCCCAGAGAGGGGAATAATGCGTCTGTCACCACTGTGGTGTCACAGAGAGGTGTAAACTGGACTTGTCATTGCAGTGATCTCACCGAGAGGAGAAAACTGAGGCTTTCAATGCTGTGGCCTATCAGAGGGGATGAATTCTGACTTGTCTTTGATATCATGTCACAGAGAGTAGAAAACTGGCACTATCACCGCTGTAAATGTTACAGATAGGTGTAAGTTGGGCTTGTTCAATCTGTGGGGTGACAGAAAGGGTGAAATTTGGCCTGTCAGTGCTGTGATGTCATAATGGGTGGAAAGTGCATCTTTGACTGCTGTGCTGTCACAGGCAGGCGTAAATTGGGGTTCCCACAGTTGTGATGTCACAGAGAGGGGAAAACTGGGGCTATCACAGCTGTGGAGTCTCAGAGAAAGTAACACAGGTGTTATGACTTGTCTGTTGCCACAAAGGAGATGGAATTGGGGTTGTCATGCCTATGGTATGTCAGAGAGGTTTTAATTGGTTCTGTCTGTTCTGTGATGTCACAGAGCGGGGAATAATGGGTCTGTCAGTGCTGTGGTGTTCCATCAGAGCTGAAATTAAGGCTGCCATGGCTGTGATGTCACGATAGAGGAAACCTGAGTCTGTCCCTGCTGTGGTGTCACAGAGAGGGGAAAACTGGATTGATCACTGTTGTGCAGTGACAGAGAAATTTACACAGGTGCTATGACTTGTCTGTTGCCACACAGGGAATAGAATTGGGGTTGTTCAGGCTGTGGTATCATATAGAGTTTTAAATTGGTTCTGTCATGATTGTGATGTCCCAGAGAGGGGAATAATGCGTCTGTCACCACTGTGGTGTCACAGACAGGCGTAATTTAGAGTTGTCACTGCAGTAATGTCACAGAGACCTTGAACTGGGTCCCTCATTGGTGTGATGTCACACACAGAGTGGAGAATACTGAGGCTGCCGCTGCTCTGGTGTCACAGAGAGGAGTAGTTTTGGCCTGTCACTGCTGTGATGTCAGAGAGAGGGGAATGCGGGTCTGTCACTGATGCGGTGTTCCAAAGGGGATGAATTTGAGGCTGTCCTAAGTGTGATGTCACAGAGAGGGGAAAATTGAGGCAGCCACTACTGTGGTGTCACAGAGAGGCGTAAATTAGAGTTGTCAGTGCTGTGATGTCACAGGGAGGCGAAAATTGGGCCTCTCTCAGATGTGATGTCACAGAGAGAGGCGTAATGGATCTGTGAGTGCTGTGGTGTCACCGAGAGGCATAAATTAGAGTAGTCAGTGCAGTGATATCACAGAGAGGAGAAACTGGGTCCCTCATTGGTGTGATGTCACAGATAGAGGAAAGCTGAGTCTGCCACTGCAGTGATGTCACAGAGAGGGGAAAACTGGGGCTATCACAGCTGTGGAGTCTCAGAGAAATTATCACAGGTGCTATGACTTGTCTGTTGCCACAAAGGAGATGGAATTGGGGTTGTCATGGCTATGATATAAAAGGGAGGTTTTAATCGGTTCTGTCTCTTCTGTGATGTCACAGAGAGGGGAATTCTGGGTCTGTCACTGCTGTGGTGTTCCTTTGGGGCTGAAATTCAGGCTGCCGTGGCTGTGATGTCACAGATAGAGGAAACCTGAGTCTGTCCCTGCTGTGGTGTCACAGAGAGGGGAAAACTGGATTGATCACTGTTGTGCAGTGACAGAGAAATTTACACAGGTGCTGTGACTTGTCTGTTGCCACACAGGGAATGGAATTGGGGTTGTTCGGTCTGTGGTATCACAGAGAGTTTTAAATTGGTTCTGTCATGACTGTGATGTCCCAGAGAGGGGAATAATGCGTCTGTCACCACTGTGGTGTCACAGACAGGCGTAATTTAGAGTTGTCACTGCAGTAATGTCACAGAGACCTTGAACTGGGTCCCTCATTGGTGTGATGTCACACACAGAGAGGAGAATACTGAGGCTGCCGCTGCTCTGGTGTCACAGAGAGGAGTAGTTTTGGCCTGTCACTGCTGTGATGTCAGAGAGAGGGGAAAGCGTGTCTGTCACTGCTGCGGTGTTCCAAAGGGGATGAATTTGAGGCTGTCCTAAGTGTGATGTCACAGAGAGGGGAAAATTGAGGCAGCCACTACTGTGGTGTCACAGGGAGGCGTAAATTAGAGTTGTCAGTGCTGTGATGTCACGGAGAGGAGAAACTGGGTCCCTCGTTTGTGTGTTGTCACAGAGAGGGGAAAACCTGAGACTGCCACTGCAGTGGTTTCAGAGAGACGCATAAATTGGGCCTGTGACGGCTGTGATGTCACAGAGAGGGGAAAACTGGGGCTGTCACTGCTTTGGTGTTCCTTTGGGGCTGAAATTAAGGCTGCCATGGCTGTGATGTCACAGATAGAGGAAACCTGAGTCTGTCCCTGCTGTGGTGTCACAGAGAGGGGAAAACTGGGGCTGATCACTGTTGTGCAGTGAAAGTTACACAGGTGCTAGGACTTGTCTGTTGCCACACAGGGAATGGAATTGGGGTTGTTCGGTCTGTGGTATCACAGAGAGTTTTAAATTGGTTCTGTCATGACTGTGATGTCCCAGAGAGGGGAATAATGCGTCTGTCACCACTGTGGTGTCACAGAGAGGTGTAAACTGGACTTGTCATTGCAGTGATCTCACCGAGAGGAGAAAACTGAGGCTTTCACTGCTGTGGCCTATCAGAGGGGATGAATTCTGACTTGTCTTTGATATCATGTCACAGAGAGAAGAAAACTGGCACTATCACCGCTGTAAATGTTACAGATAGGTGTAAGTAGGGCTTGTTCAATCTGTGGGGTGACAGAAAGGGTGAAATTTGGCCTGTCAGTGCTGTGATGTCATAATGGGTGGAAAGTGCATCTTTGACTGCTGTGCTGTCACAGGCAGGCGTAAATTGGGGTTCCCACAGTTGTGATGTCACAGAGAGGGGAAAACTGGGGCTATCACAGCTGTGGAGTCTCAGAGAAAGTAACACAGGTGTTATGACTTGTCTGTTGCCACAAAGGAGATGGAATTGGGGTTGTCATGCCTATGGTATCTCAGAGAGGTTTTAATTGGTTCTGTCTTATGGATGCTAAATCTGAGCCACAGTGCCTGTACAAATTACAGGCCGCCTGGCTCCTCGGGCTGCCTGAGAAAATAGCCTGGGAAAAATATGAGAAAGAATTAAAACAATTCTCAGAGATACTAAACAGCCTTGCAGGTGTTGTTTTGCAGTCTTGTTTTCTCTTGCAGGAAAAGGCCAGGGGGGTGATGGGCCACCCTGACCAATAATGGTGATGTAGCACTTTGTTAACCAATAGGAGTTTCTTTTCTGTACCTTCCACGTACCAGTCTATGAAAGAGGCCTGAAGTAATAAACCAGAGAGTTCTCGTGTCGTAACTCCCTTGAGAGTCCATTGTCGTTCTTTCTAGCCGTTCCCAATTGGAACGACACTGTCTGTTCTGTGATGTCACAGAGCGGGGAATAATGGGTCTGTCAGTGCTGTGGTGTTCCATCAGAGCTGAAATTAAGGCTGCCATGGCTGTGATGTCACGATAGAGGAACCCTGAGTCTGTCCCTGCTGTGTGTCACAGAGAGGGGAAAACTGGATTGATCACTGTTGTGCAGTGACAGAGAAATTTACACAGGTGCTATGACTTGTCTGTTGCCACACAGGGAATAGAATTGGGGTTGTTCGGGCTGTGGTATCACAGAGAGTTTTAAATTGGTTCTGTCATGACTGTGATGTCCCAGAGAGGGGAATAATGCGTCTGTCACCACTGTGGTGTCACAGACAGGCGTAATTTAGAGTTGTCACTGCAGTAATGTCACAGAGACCTTGAACTGGGTCCCTCATTGGTGTGATGTCACACACAGAGAGGAGAATACTGAGGCTGCCGCTGCTCTGGTGTCACAGAGAGGAGTAGTTTTGGCCTGTCACTGCTGTGATGTCAGAGAGAGGGGAAAGCGGGTCTGTCACTGCTGCGGTGTTCCAAAGGGGATGAATTTGAGGCTGTCCTAAGTGTGATGTCACAGAGAGGGGAAAATTGAGGCAGGCACTACTGTGGTGTCACAGAGAGGCGTAAATTAGAGTTGTCAGTGCTGTGATGTCACAGGGAGGCGAAAATTGGGCCTCTCTCAGATGTGATGTCACAGAGAGAGGCGTAATGGATGTGTGAGTGCTGTGGTGTCACCGAGAGGCATAAATTAGAGTTGTCAGTGCAGTGATGTCGGGGAGAGGAGAAACTGGGTCCCTCATTGGTGTGATATCACAGATAGAGGAAAGCTGAGTCTGCCACTGCAGTGATGTCACAGAGAGGGGTAAACTGGGGCTATCACAGCTGTGGAGTCTCAGAGAAAGTATCACAGGTGCTATGACTTGTCTGTTGCCACAAAGGAGATGGAATTGGGGTTGTCATGGCTATGATATCACAGAGAGGTTTTAATCGGTTCTGTCTCTTCTGTGATGTCACGGAGAGGGGAATTCTGGGTCTGTCACTGCTGTGGTGTTCCTTTGGGGCTGAAATTCAGGCTGCCGTGGCTGTGATGTCACAGATAGAGGAAACCTGTGTCTGTCCCTGCTGTGGTGTCACAGAGAGGGGAAAACTGGGGCTGATCACTGTTGTGCAGTGAAAGTTACACAGGTGCTATGACTTGTCTGTTGCCACACAGGGAATGGAATTGGGGTTGTTCGGGCTGTGGTATCACAGAGAGATTTAAATTGGTTCTGTCATGACTGTGATGTCCCAGAGAGGGGAATAATGCGTCTGTCACCACTGTGGTGTCACAGAGAGGTGTAAACTGGACTTGTCATTGCAGTGATCTCACCGAGAGGAGAAAACTGAGGCTTTCACTGCTGTGGCCTATCAGAGGGGATGAATTCTGACTTGTCTTTGATATCATGTCACAGAGAGTAGAAAACTGGCACTATCACCGCTGTAAATGTTACAGATAGGTGTAAGTTGGGCTTGTTCAATCTGTGGGGTGACAGAAAGGGTGAAATTTAGCCTGTCAGTGCTGTGATGTCATAATGGGTGGAAAGTGCATCTTTGACTGCTGTGCTGTCACAGGCAGGCGTAAATTGGGGTTCCCACAGTTGTGATGTCACAGAGAGGGGAAAACTGGGGCTATCACAGCTGTGGAGTCTCAGAGAAAGTAACACAGGTGTTATGACTTGTCTGTTGCCACAAAGGAGATGGAATTGGGGTTGTCATGCCTATGGTATGTCAGAGAGGTTTTAATTGGTTCTGTCTGTTCTGGGATGTCACAGAGCGGGGAATAATGGGTCTGTCAGTGCTGTGGTGTTCCATCAGAGCTGAAATTAAGGCTGCCATGGCTGTGATGTCACGATTGAGGAAACCTGAGTCTGTCCCTGCTGTGGTGTCACAGAGAGGGGAAAACTGGGGCTGATCACTGTTGTGCAGTGACAGAGAAATTTACACAGGTGCTATGACTTGTCTGTTGCCACACAGGGAATAGAATTGGGGTTGTTCGGGCTGTGGTATCACAGAGAGTTTTAAATTGGTTCTGTCATGATTGTGATGTCCCAGAGAGGGGAATAATGCGTCTGTCACCACTGTGGTGTCACAGACAGGCGTAATTTAGAGTTGTCACTGCAGTAATGTCACAGAGACCTTGAACTGGGTCCCTCATTGGTGTGATGTCACACACAGAGAGGAGAATACTGAGGCTGCCGCTGCTCTGGTGTCACAGAGAGGAGTAGTTTTGGCCTGTCACTGCTGTGATGTCAGAGAGAGGGGAAAGCGGGTCTGTCACTGCTGCGGTGTTCCAAAGGGGATGAATTTGAGGCTGTCCTGACTGTGATGTCACAGAGAGGGGAAAATTGAGGCAGCCACTACTTGTGGTGTCACAGAGAGGCATAAATTAGAGTTGTCAGTGCTGTGATGTCACAGGGAGGCGAAAATTGGGCCTCTCTCAGATGTGATGTCACAGAGAGAGGCGTAATGGATCTGTGAGTGCTGTGGTGTCACCGAGAGGCATAAATTAGAGTTGTCAGTGCAGTGATGTCACGGAGAGGAGAAACTGGGTCCCTCATTGGTGTGACGTCACAGATAGAGGAAACCTGAGTCTGCCACCGCAGTGATGTCACAGAGAGGGGAAAACTGGGGCTATCACAGCTGTGGAGTCTCAGAGAAAGTATCACAGGTGCTATGACTTGTCTGTTGCCACAAAGGAGATGGAATTGGGGTTGTCATGGCTATGATATCACAGAGAGGTTTTAATCGGTTCTGTCTCTTCTGTGATGTCACGGAGAGGGGAATTATGGGTCTGTCACTGCTGTGGTGTTCCTTTGGGGCTGAAATTAAGGCTGCCGTGGCTGTGATGTCACAGATAGAGGAAACCTGTGTCTGTCCCTGCTGTGGTGTCACAGAGAGGGGAAAACTGGGGCTGATCACTGTTGTGCAGTGAAAGTTACACAGGTGCTATGACTTGTCTGTTGCCACACAGGGAATGGAATTGGGGTTGTTCGGTCTGTGGTATCACAGAGAGATTTAAATTGGTTCTGTCATGACTGTGATGTCCCAGAGAGGGGAATAATGCGTCTGTCACCACTGTGCTGTCACAGAGAGGTGTAAACTGGACTTGTCATTGCAGTGATCTCACCGAGAGGAGAAAACTGAGGCTTTCAATGCTGTGGCCTATCAGAGGGGATGAATTCTGACTTGTCTTTGATATCATGTCACAGAGAGTAGAAAACTGGCACTATCACCGCTGTAAATGTTACAGATAGGTGTAAGTTGGGCTTGTTCAATCTGTGGGGTGACAGAAAGGGTGAAATTTGGCCTGTCAGTGCTGTGATGTCATAATGGGTGGAAAGTGCATCTTTGACTGCTGTGCTGTCACAGGCAGGCGTAAATTGGGGTTCCCACAGTTGTGATGTCACAGAGAGGGGAAAACTGGGGCTATCACAGCTGTGGAGTCTCAGAGAAAGTAACACAGGTGTTATGACTTGTCTGTTGCCACAAAGGAGATGGAATTGGGGTTGTCATGCCTATGGTATGTCAGAGAGGTTTTAATTGGTTCTGTCTGTTCTGGGATGTCACAGAGCGGGGAATAATGGGTCTGTCAGTGCTGTGGTGTTCCATCAGAGCTGAAATTAAGGCTGCCATGGCTGTGATGTCACGATAGAGGAAACCTGAGTCTGTCCCTGCTGTGGTGTCACAGAGAGGGGAAAACTGGATTGATCACTGTTGTGCAGTGACAGAGAAATTTACACAGGTGCTATGACTTGTCTGTTGCCACACAGGGAATAGAATTGGGGTTGTTCAGGCTGTGGTATCATATAGAGTTTTAAATTGGTTCTGTCATGATTGTGATGTCCCAGAGAGGGGAATAATGCGTCTGTCACCACTGTGGTGTCACAGACAGGCGTAATTTAGAGTTGTCACTGCAGTAATGTCACAGAGACCTTGAACTGGGTCCCTCATTGGTGTGATGTCACACACAGAGTGGAGAATACTGAGGCTGCCGCTGCTCTGGTGTCACAGAGAGGAGTAGTTTTGGCCTGTCACTGCTGTGATGTCAGAGAGAGGGGAATGCGGGTCTGTCACTGATGCGGTGTTCCAAAGGGGATGAATTTGAGGCTGTCCTAAGTGTGATGTCACAGAGAGGGGAAAATTGAGGCAGCCACTACTGTGGTGTCACAGAGAGGCGTAAATTAGAGTTGTCAGTGCTGTGATGTCACAGGGAGGCGAAAATTGGGCCTCTCTCAGATGTGATGTCACAGAGAGAGGCGTAATGGATCTGTGAGTGCTGTGGTGTCACCGAGAGGCATAAATTAGAGTAGTCAGTGCAGTGATATCACAGAGAGGAGAAACTGGGTCCCTCATTGGTGTGATGTCACAGATAGAGGAAAGCTGAGTCTGCCACTGCAGTGATGTCACAGAGAGGGGAAAACTGGGGCTATCACAGCTGTGGAGTCTCAGAGAAAGTATCACAGGTGCTATGACTTGTCTGTTGCCACAAAGGAGATGGAATTGGGGTTGTCATGGCTATGATATAAAAGGGAGGTTTTAATCGGTTCTGTCTCTTCTGTGATGTCACAGAGAGGGGAATTCTGGGTCTGTCACTGCTGTGGTGTTCCTTTGGGGCTGAAATTCAGGCTGCCGTGGCTGTGATGTCACAGATAGAGGAAACCTGAGTCTGTCCCTGCTGTGGTGTCACAGAGAGGGGAAAACTGGATTGATCACTGTTGTGCAGTGACAGAGAAATTTACACAGGTGCTGTGACTTGTCTGTTGCCACACAGGGAATGGAATTGGGGTTGTTCGGTCTGTGGTATCACAGAGAGTTTTAAATTGGTTCTGTCATGACTGTGATGTCCCAGAGAGGGGAATAATGCGTCTGTCACCACTGTGGTGTCACAGACAGGCGTAATTTAGAGTTGTCACTGCAGTAATGTCACAGAGACCTTGAACTGGGTCCCTCATTGGTGTGATGTCACACACAGAGAGGAGAACACTGAGGCTGCCGCTGCTCTGGTGTCACAGAGAGGAGTAGTTTTGGCCTGTCACTGCTGTGATGTCAGAGAGAGGGGAAAGCGGGTCTGTCACTGCTGCGGTGTTCCAAAGGGGATGAATTTGAGGCTGTCCTAAGTGTGATGTCACAGAGAGGGGAAAATTGAGGCAGCCACTACTGTGGTGTCACAGGGAGGCGTAAATTAGAGTTGTCAGTGCTGTGATGTCACGGAGAGGAGAAACTGGGTCCCTCGTTTGTGTGTTGTCACAGAGAGGGGAAAACCTGAGACTGCCACTGCAGTGGTTTCAGAGAGACGCATAAATTGGGCCTGTGACGGCTGTGATGTCACAGAGAGGGGAAAACTGGGGCTGTCACTGCTTTGGTGTTCCTTTGGGGCTGAAATTAAGGCTGCCATGGCTGTGATGTCACAGATAGAGGAAACCTGAGTCTGTCCCTGCTGTGGTGTCACAGAGAGGGGAAAACTGGGGCTGATCACTGTTGTGCAGTGAAAGTTACACAGGTGCTAGGACTTGTCTGTTGCCACACAGGGAATGGAATTGGGGTTGTTCGGTCTGTGGTATCACAGAGAGTTTTAAATTGGTTCTGTCATGACTGTGATGTCCCAGAGAGGGGAATAATGCGTCTGTCACCACTGTGGTGTCACAGAGAGGTGTAAACTGGACTTGTCATTGCAGTGATCTCACCGAGAGGAGAAAACTGAGGCTTTCACTGCTGTGGCCTATCAGAGGGGATGAATTCTGACTTGTCTTTGATATCATGTCACAGAGAGAAGAAAACTGGCACTATCACCGCTGTAAATGTTACAGATAGGTGTAAGTAGGGCTTGTTCAATCTGTGGGGTGACAGAAAGGGTGAAATTTGGCCTGTCAGTGCTGTGATGTCATAATGGGTGGAAAGTGCATCTTTGACTGCTGTGCTGTCACAGGCAGGCGTAAATTGGGGTTCCCACAGTTGTGATGTCACAGAGAGGGGAAAACTGGGGCTATCACAGCTGTGGAGTCTCAGAGAAAGTAACACAGGTGTTATGACTTGTCTGTTGCCACAAAGGAGATGGAATTGGGGTTGTCATGCCTATGGTATCTCAGAGAGGTTTTAATTGGTTCTGTCTTATGGATGCTAAATCTGAGCCACAGTGCCTGTACAAATTACAGGCCGCCTGGCTCCTCGGGCTGCCTGAGAAAATAGCCTGGGAAAAATATGAGAAAGAATTAAAACAATTCTCAGAGATACTAAACAGCCTTGCAGGTGTTGTTTTGCAGTCTTGTTTTCTCTTGCAGGAAAAGGCCAGGGGGGTGATGGGCCACCCTGACCAATAATGGTGATGTAGCACTTTGTTAACCAATAGGAGTTTCTTTTCTGTACCTTCCACGTACCAGTCTATGAAAGAGGCCTGAAGTAATAAACCAGAGAGTTCTCGTGTCGTAACTCCCTTGAGAGTCCATTGTCGTTCTTTCTAGCCGTTCCCAATTGGAACAACACTGTCTGTTCTGTGATGTCACAGAGCGGGGAATAATGGGTCTGTCAGTGCTGTGGTGTTCCATCAGAGCTGAAATTAAGGCTGCCATGGCTGTGATGTCACGATAGAGGAACCCTGAGTCTGTCCCTGCTGTGGTGTCACAGAGAGGGGAAAACTGGATTGATCACTGTTGTGCAGTGACAGAGAAATTTACACAGGTGCTATGACTTGTCTGTTGCCACACAGGGAATAGAATTGGGGTTGTTCGGGCTGTGGTATCACAGAGAGTTTTAAATTGGTTCTGTCATGACTGTGATGTCCCAGAGAGGGGAATAATGCGTCTGTCACCACTGTGGTGTCACAGACAGGCGTAATTTAGAGTTGTCACTGCAGTAATGTCACAGAGACCTTGAACTGGGTCCCTCATTGGTGTGATGTCACACACAGAGAGGAGAATACTGAGGCTGCCGCTGCTCTGGTGTCACAGAGAGGAGTAGTTTTGGCCTGTCACTGCTGTGATGTCAGAGAGAGGGGAAAGCGGGTCTGTCACTGCTGCGGTGTTCCAAAGGGGATGAATTTGAGGCTGTCCTAAGTGTGATGTCACAGAGAGGGGAAAATTGAGGCAGGCACTACTGTGGTGTCACAGAGAGGCGTAAATTAGAGTTGTCAGTGCTGTGATGTCACAGGGAGGCGAAAATTGGGCCTCTCTCAGATGTGATGTCACAGAGAGAGGCGTAATGGATGTGTGAGTGCTGTGGTGTCACCGAGAGGCATAAATTAGAGTTGTCAGTGCAGTGATGTCGCGGAGAGGAGAAACTGGGTCCCTCATTGGTGTGATATCACAGATAGAGGAAAGCTGAGTCTGCCACTGCAGTGATGTCACAGAGAGGGGTAAACTGGGGCTATCACAGCTGTGGAGTCTCAGAGAAAGTATCACAGGTGCTATGACTTGTCTGTTGCCACAAAGGAGATGGAATTGGGGTTGTCATGGCTATGATATCAAAGAGAGGTTTTAATCGGTTCTGTCTCTTCTGTGATGTCACGGAGAGGGGAATTACGGGTCTGTCACTGCTGTGGTGTTCCTTTGGGGCTGAAATTAAGGCTGCCGTGGCTGTGATGTCACAGATAGAGGAAACCTGAGTCTGTCCCTGCTGTGGTGTCACAGAGAGGGGAAAACTGGGGCTGATCACTGTTGTGCAGTGAAAGTTACACAGGTGCTATGACTTGTCTGTTGCCACACAGGGAATGGAATTGGGGTTGTTCGGGCTGTGGTATCACAGAGAGATTTAAATTGGTTCTGTCATGACTGTGATGTCCCAGAGAGGGGAATAATGCGTCTGTCACCACTGTGGTGTCACAGAGAGGTGTAAACTGGACTTGTCATTGCAGTGATCTCACCGAGAGGAGAAAACTGAGGCTTTCACTGCTGTGGCCTATCAGAGGGGATGAATTCTGACTTGTCTTTGATATCATGTCACAGAGAGTAGAAAACTGGCACTATCACCGCTGTAAATGTTACAGATAAGTTTAAGTTGGGCTTGTTCAATCTGTGGGGTGACAGAAAGGGTGAAATTTGGCCTGTCAGTGCTGTGATGTCATAATGGGTGGAAAGTGCATCTTTGACTGCTGTGCTGTCACAGGCAGGCGTAAATTGGGGTTCCCACAGTTGTGATGTCACAGAGAGGGGAAAACTGGGGCTATCACAGCTGTGGAGTCTCAGAGAAAGTAACACAGGTGTTATGACTTGTCTGTTGCCACAAAGGAGATGGAATTGGGGTTGTCATGCCTATGGTATGTCAGAGAGGTTTTAATTGGTTCTGTCTGTTCTGTGATGTCACAGAGCGGGGAATAATGGGTCTGTCAGTGCTGTGGTGTTCCATCAGAGCTGAAATTAAGGCTGCCATGGCTGTGATGTCACGATAGAGGAAACCTGAGTCTGTCCCTGCTGTGGTGTCACAGAGAGGGGAAAACTGGATTGATCACTGTTGTGCAGTGACAGAGAAATTTACAGAGGTGCTATGACTTGTCTGTTGCCACACAGGGAATAGAATTGGGGTTGTTCGGGCTGTGGTATCACAGAGAGTTTTAAATTGGTTCTGTCATGATTGTGATGTCCCAGAGAGGGGAATAATGCGTCTGTCACCACTGTGGTGTCACAGACAGGCGTAATTTAGAGTTGTCACTGCAGTAATGTCACAGAGACCTTGAACTGGGTCCCTCATTGGTGTGATGTCACACACAGAGAGGAGAATACTGAGGCTGCCGCTGCTCTGGTGTCACAGAGAGGAGTAGTTTTGGCCTGTCACTGCTGTGATGTCAGAGAGAGGGGAAAGCGTGTGTCATGAGGTAGCTTTACCTTTAAGACAGCTTGGAGGGAGAGGAAGTTGAAGCTGCTGGTGGCTGATGAGAGTTTTTCCCTCCTGACCAATTATCGGTCATTTTCAAGAATTGACAGCAGATCTGACCATTAAAAAGTGAATTCAACTTGTAAACACCCCCTTAAGAAGTACAGACAGAATTCTCTTGTTCTCTTTGGTTTCCGGCTTCGGACAAGGTAGCAAGGCTCTGTCTCGGCCTCCTCCCCCCCCCTCTCCAGGCCTACAAGGCCGCGGGGTGGAGGGGGGGGAGGGGGAAGAGAAGCAGCGCTGGCCAGCCGAGCTTGGTTTTCAGTTTTTGCTGCTAGACTGAAACTTAACACCATGAACTCTTGCAGTTTTCTTAAAGCTTTTAATTCTTTTACTACCTGGATAAACATACAGATTACTCCTTTTCTCAGAAAGACAGAGAGAGAGACAATCAACATAGAGGAGACATCATAGAACCACCAAAAACAGTGAAGAAAAGAGTTAAGTTTAAATAAGAAAGAGAGAATAAGGAGATGCTTTACAGCTGAAATACCTTTCTGTTAAAGCTATGGAGATGGACAATAACAGTATAAAAAGACTCCTTTAATTCATGATAAGAGTATTAAGAGGAATGAGATATTCAAAGTGTAACTTTTGAGCAGAAGAGAGAGAGAGTGCTTATGATACTGTGAGTTGCTGGAATTGAGTTGAGTGAAGATTTTGAAGCTTTGGGGACAAAGAGAAAACTGTTTTCCAGGAAGGCTCACAGAGACAAATGAAGAAGACTTCTGCCTTTGAATAACTTATCCTTAAAAATAAGATTCCTAAACTCTGTGACCCATACACACCTTGGAGATGTGAAATGAGAGGAGAAGATCTAATGACAGATTTCCGGGCAGCTGGCATTAGAGAAATAGAAAACTATGATGAAAAATAGTTTTCTCGTGAGAAACTCCGTAAGCTAACAGAAAGAGACTTCTGTTTCTCTACAAAGACTGATGAAAGACTGTAGCAAGAATTAAGACTGTTTTTAACCACCAAAGTCCTAAAGTTATTTATCTCTATGTTGTCATGTGTACAGAGAAATAGTTAAGATGTAGAAGATAAAGAAGTTTTCTGAAAGTTTATTCTAGTATTCTCATTCTTGTAGTTTGTTAATAAACTGTCTTTATTCCTTTTAAGTCTTAAGCCTGTTTTGCTCTTGTTTTAATCCATATCTCACAACAAAAAAATAAGTAGTTTTTAGTTACTGGTTTAAAACCACGACAGCGTGTCTGTCACTGCTGCGGTGTTCCAAAGGGGATGAATTTGAGGCTGTCCTAAGTGTGATGTCACAGAGAGGGGAAAATTGAGGCAGCCACTACTGTGGTGTCACAGAGAGGCGTAAATTAGAGTTGTCAGTGCTGTGATGTCACAGGGCGGCGAAAATTGGGCCTCTCTCAGATGTGATGTCACAGAGAGAGGCGTAATGGATCTGTGAGTGCTGTGGTGTCACCGAGAGGCATAAATTAGAGTTGTCAGTGCAGTGATGTCACGGAGAGGAGGAACTGCGTCCCTCATTGGTGTGACGTCACAGATAGAGGAAAGCTGAGTCTGCCACTGCAGTGATGTCACAGAGAGGGGAAAACTGGGGCTATCACAGCTGTGGAGTCTCAGAGAAAGTATCACAGGTGCTATGACTTGTCTGTTGCCACAAAGGAGATGGAATTGGGGTTGTCATGGCTATGATATCAAAGAGAGGTTTTAATCGGTTCTGTCTCTTCTGTGATGTCACAGAGAGGGGAGTTATGGGTCTGTCAGTGCTGTGGTGTTCCATCAGAGCTGAAATTAAGGCTGCCATGGCTGTGATGTCACGATAGAGGAAACCTGAGTCTGTCCCTGCTGTGGTGTCACAGAGAGGGGAAAACTGGATTGATCACTGTTGTGCAGTGACAGAGAAATTTACACAGGTGCTATGACTTGTCTGTTGCCACACAGGGAATAGAATTGGGGTTGTTCGGGCTGTGGTATCACATAGAGTTTTAAATTGGTTCTGTCATGATTGTGATGTCCCAGAGAGGGGAATAATGCGTCTGTCACCACTGTGGTGTCACAGACAGGCGTAATTTAGAGTTGTCACTGCAGTAATGTCACAGAGACCTTTAACTGGGTCCCTCATTGGTGTGATGTCACACACAGAGAGGAGAATACTGAGGCTGCCGCTGCTCTGGTGTCACAGAGAGGAGTAGTTTTGGCCTGTCACTGCTGTGATGTCAGAGAGAGGGGAAAGCGTGTCTGTCACTGCTGCGGTGTTCCAAAGGGGATGAATTTGAGGCTGTCCTGACTGTGATGTCACAGAGAGGGGAAAATTGAGGCAGCCACTACTTGTGGTGTCACAGAGAGGCATAAATTAGAGTTGTCAGTGCTGTGATGTCACAGGGAGGCGAAAATTGGGCCTCTCTCAGATGTGATGTCACAGAGAGAGGCGTAATGGATGTGTGAGTGCTGTGGTGTCACCGAGAGGCATAAATTAGAGTTGTCAGTGCAGTGATGTCACGGAGAGGAGAAACTGGGTCCCTCATTGGTGTGACGTCACAGATAGAGGAAACCTGAGTCTGCCACCGCAGTGATGTCACAGAGAGGGGAAAACTGGGGCTATCACAGCTGTGGAGTCTCAGAGAAAGTATCACAGGTGCTATGACTTGTCTGTTGCCACAAAGGAGATGGAATTGGGGTTGTCATGGCTATGATATCACAGAGAGGTTTTAATCGGTTCTGTCTCTTCTGTGATGTCACGGAGAGGGGAATTATGGGTCTGTCACTGCTGTGGTGTTCCTTTGGGGCTGAAATTAAGGCTGCCGTGGCTGTGATGTCACAGATAGAGGAAACCTGTGTCTGTCCCTGCTGTGGTGTCACAGAGAGGGGAAAACTGGGGCTGATCACTGTTGTGCAGTGAAAGTTACACAGGTGCTATGACTTGTCTGTTGCCACACAGGGAATGGAATTGGGGTTGTTCGGTCTGTGGTATCACAGAGAGATTTAAATTGGTTCTGTCATGACTGTGATGTCCCAGAGAGGGGAATAATGCGTCTGTCACCACTGTGGTGTCACAGAGAGGTGTAAACTGGACTTGTCATTGCAGTGATCTCACCGAGAGGAGAAAACTGAGGCTTTCACTGCTGTGGCTTATCAGAGGGGATGAATTCTGACTTGTCTTTGATATCATGTCACAGAGAGTAGAAAACTGGCACTATCACCGCTGTAAATGTTACAGATAGGTGTAAGTTGGGCTTGTTCAATCTGTGGGGTGACAGAAAGGGTGAAATTTGGCCTGTCAGTGCTGTGATGTCATAATGGGTGGAAAGTGCATCTTTGACTGCTGTGCTGTCACAGGCAGGCGTAAATTGGGGTTCCCACAGTTGTGATGTCACAGAGAGGGGAAAACTGGGGCTATCACAGCTGTGGAGTCTCAGAGAAAGTAACACAGGTGTTATGACTTGTCTGTTGCCACAAAGGAGATGGAATTGGGGTTGTCATGCCTATGGTATGTCAGAGAGGTTTTAATTGGTTCTGTCTGTTCTGTGATGTCACAGAGCGGGGAATAATGGGTCTGTCAGTGCTGTGGTGTTCCATCAGAGCTGAAATTAAGGCTGCCATGGCTGTGATGTCACGATAGAGGAAACCTGAGTCTGTCCCTGCTGTGGTGTCACAGAGAGGGGAAAACTGGATTGATCACTGTTGTGCAGTGACAGAGAAATTTACACAGGTGCTATGACTTGTCTGTTGCCACACAGGGAATAGAATTGGGGTTGTTCAGGCTGTGGTATCATATAGAGTTTTAAATTGGTTCTGTCATGATTGTGATGTCCCAGAGAGGGGAATAATGCGTCTGTCACCACTGTGGTGTCACAGACAGGCGTAATTTAGAGTTGTCACTGCAGTAATGTCACAGAGACCTTGAACTGGGTCCCTCATTGGTGTGATGTCACACACAGAGAGGAGAATACTGAGGCTGCCGCTGCTCTGGTGTCACAGAGAGGAGTAGTTTTGGCCTGTCACTGCTGTGATGTCAGAGAGAGGGGAAAGCGGGTCTGTCACTGCTGCGGTGTTCCAAAGGGGATGAATTTGAGGCTGTCCTAAGTGTGATGTCACAGAGAGGGGAAAATTGAGGCAGCCACTACTTGTGGTGTCACAGAGAGGCGTAAATTAGAGTTGTCAGTGCAGTGATGTCACGGAGAGGAGAAACTGGGTCCCTCATTGGTGTGACGTCACAGATAGAGGAAACCTGAGTCTGCCACTGCAGTGATGTCACAGAGAGGGGAAAACTGGGGCTATCACAGCTGTGGAGTCTCAGAGAAAGTATCACAGGTGTTATGACTTGTCTGTTGCCACAAAGGAGATGGAATTGGGGTTGTCATGGCTATGATATCACAGAGAGGTTTTAATCGGTTCTGTCTCTTCTGTGATGTCACGGAGAGGGGAATTATGGGTCTGTCACTGCTGTGGTGTTCCTTTGGGGCTGAAATTAAGGCTGCCGTGGCTGTGATGTCACAGATAGAGGAAACCTGTGTCTGTCCCTGCTGTGGTGTCACAGAGAGGGGAAAACTGGGGCTGATCACTGTTGAGCAGTGAAAGTTACACAGGTGCTATGACTTGTCTGTTGCCACACAGGGAATGGAATTGGGGTTGTTCGGGCTGTGGTATCACAGAGAGATTTAAATTGGTTCTGTCATGACTGTGATGTCCCAGAGAGGGGAATAATGCGTCTGTCACCACTGTGGTGTCACAGACAGGCGTAATTTAGAGTTGTCACTGCAGTAATGTCACAGAGACCTTGAACTGGGTCCCTCATTGGTGTGATGTCACACACAGAGAGGAGAATACTGAGGCTGCCGCTGCTCTGGTGTCACAGTGAGGAGTAGTTTTGGCCTGTCACTGCTGTGATGTCAGAGAGAGGGGAAAGCGTGTCTGTCACTGCTGCGGTGTTCCAAAGGGGATGAATTTGAGGCTGTCCTAAGTGTGATGTCACAGAGAGGGGAAAATTGAGGCAGGCACTACTGTGGTGTCACAGAGAGGCGTAAATTAGAGTTGTCAGTGCTGTGATGTCACAGGGAGGCGAAAATTGGGCCTCTCTCAGATGTGATGTCACAGAGAGAGGCGTAATGGATCTGTGAGTGCTGTGGTGTCACCGAGAGGCATTAATTAGAGTTGTCAGTGCAGTGATGTCACGGAGAGGAGAAACTGGGTCCCTCATTGGTGTGACGTCACAGATAGAGGAAACCTGAGTCTGCCACCGCAGTGATGTCACAGAGAGGGGAAAACTGGGGCTATCACAGCTGTGGAGTCTCAGAGAAAGTATCACAGGTGCTATGACTTGTCTGTTGCCACAAAGGAGATGGAATTGGGGTTGTCATGGCTATGATATCACAGAGAGGTTTTAATCGGTTCTGTCTCTTCTGTGATGTCACGGAGAGGGGAATTCTGGGTCTGTCACTGCTGTGGTGTTCCTTTGGGGCTGAAATTCAGGCTGCCGTGGCTGTGATGTCACAGATAGAGGAAACCTGTGTCTGTCCCTGCTGTGGTGTCACAGAGAGGGGAAAACTGGGGCTGATCACTGTTGTGCAGTGAAAGTTACACAGGTGCTATGACTTGTCTGTTGCCACACAGGGAATGGAATTGGGGTTGTTCGGGCTGTGGTATCACAGAGAGATTTAAATTGGTTCTGTCATGACTGTGATGTCCCAGAGAGGGGAATAATGCGTCTGTCACCACAGTGGTGTCACAGAGAGGTGTAAACTGGACTTGTCATTGCAGTGATCTCACCGAGAGGAGAAAACTGAGGCTTTCACTGCTGTGGCCTATCAGAGGGGATGAATTCTGACTTGTCTTTGATATCATGTCACAGAGAGTAGAAAACTGGCACTATCACCGCTGTAAATGTTACAGATAGGTGTAAGTTGGGCTTGTTCAATCTGTGGGGTGACAGAAAGGGTGAAATTTAGCCTGTCAGTGCTGTGATGTCATAATGGGTGGAAAGTGCATCTTTGACTGCTGTGCTGTCACAGGCAGGCGTAAATTGGGGTTCCCACAGTTGTGATGTCACAGAGAGGGGAAAACTGGGGCTATCACAGCTGTGGAGTCTCAGAGAAAGTAACACAGGTGTTATGACTTGTCTGTTGCCACAAAGGAGATGGAATTGGGGTTGTCATGCCTATGGTATGTCAGAGAGGTTTTAATTGGTTCTGTCTGTTCTGGGATGTCACAGAGAGGGGAATAATGGGTCTGTCAGTGCTGTGGTGTTCCATCAGAGCTGAAATTAAGGCTGCCATGGCTGTGATGTCACGATTGAGGAAACCTGAGTCTGTCCCTGCTGTGGTGTCACAGAGAGGGGAAAACTGGGGCTGATCACTGTTGTGCAGTGACAGAGAAATTTACAGAGGTGCTATGACTTGTCTGTTGCCACACAGGGAATAGAATTGGGGTTGTTCGGGCTGTGGTATCACAGAGAGTTTTAAATTGGTTCTGTCATGATTGTGATGTCCCAGAGAGGGGAATAATGCGTCTGTCACCACTGTGGTGTCACAGACAGGCGTAATTTAGAGTTGTCACTGCAGTAATGTCACAGAGACCTTTAACTGTGTCCCTCATTGGTGTGATGTCACACACAGAGAGGAGAATACTGAGGCTGCCGCTGCTCTGGTGTCACAGAGAGGAGTAGTTTTGGCCTGTCACTGCTGTGATGTCAGAGAGAGGGGAAAGCGGGTCTGTCACTGCTGCGGTGTTCCAAAGGGGATGAATTTGAGGCTGTCCTAAGTGTGATGTCACAGAGAGGGGAAAATTGAGGCAGCCACTACTGTGGTGTCACAGAGAGGCGTAAATTAGAGTTGTCAGTGCTGTGATGTCACAGGGAAACGAAAATTGGGCCTCTCTCAGATGTGATGTCACAGAGAGAGGCGTAATGGATCTGTGAGTGCTGTGGTGTCACCGAGAGGCATAAATTAGAGTTGTCAGTGCAGTGATGTCACGGAGAGGAGAAACTGGGTCCCTCATTGGTGTGATGTCAGAGATAGAGGAAAGCTGAGTCTGCCACTGCAGTGATGTCACGGAGAGGGGAAAACTGGGGCTATCACAGCTGTGGAGTCTCAGAGAAATTATCACAGGTGCTATGACTTGTCTGTTGCCACAAAGGAGATGGAATTGGGGTTGTCATGGCTATGATATCACAGAGAGGTTTTAATCGGTTCTGTCTCTTCTGTGATGTCACGGAGAGGGGAATTATGGGTCTGTCACTGCTGTGGTGTTCCTTTGGGGCTGAAATTAAGGCTGCCGTGGCTGTGATGTCACAGATAGAGGAAACCTGAGTCTGTCCCTGCTGTGGTGTCACAGAGAGGGGAAAACTGGGGCTGATCACTGTTGTGCAGTGAAAGTTACACAGGTGCTATGACTTGTCTGTTGCCACACAGGGAATGGAATTGGGGTTGTTCGGTCTGTGGTATCACAGAGAGATTTAAATTGGTTCTGTCATGACTGTGATGTCCCAGAGAGGGGAATAATGCGTCTGTCACCACTGTGGTGTCACAGAGAGGTGTAAACTGGACTTGTCATGGCAGTGATCTCACCGAGAGGAGAAAACTGAGGCTTTCACTGCTGTGGCCTATCAGAGGGTATGAATTCTGACTTGTCTTTGATATCATGTCACAGAGAGGAGAAAACTGGCACTATCACCGCTGTAAATGTTACAGATAAGTGTAAGTTGGGCTTGTTCAATCTGTGGGGTGACAGAAAGGGTGAAATTTGGCCTGTCAGTGCTGTGATGTCATAATGGGTGGAAAGTGCATCTTTGACTGCTGTGCTGTCACAGGCAGGCGTAAATTGGGGTTCCCACAGTTGTGATGTCACGGAGAGGGGAAAACTGGGGCTATCACAGCTGTGGAGTCTCAGAGAAAGTAACACAGGTGTTATGACTTGTCTGTTGCCACAAAGGAGATGGAATTGGGGTTGTCATGCCTATGGTATGTCAGAGAGGTTTTAATTGGTTCTGTCTGTTCTGGGATGTCACAGAGCGGGGAATAATGGGTCTGTTAGTGCTGTGGTGTTCCTTCAGAGCTGAAATTAAGGCTGCCATGGCTGTGATGTCACGATAGAGGAAACCTGAGTCTGCCACTGCAGTGATGTCACAGAGAGGGGAAAACTGGGGCTATCACTGCTGTGGAGTCTCAGAGAAAGTATCACAGGTGTTATGACTTGTCTGTTGCCACAAAGGAGATGGAATTGGGGTTGTCATGGCTATGATATCAAAGAGAGGTTTTAATCGGTTCTGTCTCTTCTGTGATGTCACAGAGAGGGGAATTATGGGTCTGTCAGTGCTGTGGTGTTCCTTTGGGGCTGAAATTAAGGCTGCCGTGGCTGTGATGTCACAGATAGAGGAAACCTGAGTCTGTCCCTGCTGTGGTGTCACAGAGAGGGGAAAACTGGGGCTGATCACTGTTGTGCAGTGACAGAGAAATTTACAGAGGTGCTATGACTTGTCTGTTGCCACACAGGGAATAGAATTGGGGTTGTTCGGGCTGTGGTATCACAGAGAGTTTTAAATTGGTTCTGTCATGATTGTGATGTCCCAGAGAGGGGAATAATGCGTCTGTCACCACTGTGGTGTCACAGACAGGCGTAATTTAGAGTTGTCACTGCAGTAATGTCACAGAGACCTTTAACTGTGTCCCTCATTGGTGTGATGTCACACACAGAGAGGAGAATACTGAGGCTGCCGCTGCTCTGGTGTCACAGAGAGGAGTAGTTTTGGCCTGTCACTGCTGTGATGTCAGAGAGAGGGGAAAGCGGGTCTGTCACTGCTGCGGTGTTCCAAAGGGGATGAATTTGAGGCTGTCCTAAGTGTGATGTCACAGAGAGGGGAAAATTGAGGCAGCCACTACTGTGGTGTCACAGAGAGGCGTAAATTAGAGTTGTCAGTGCTGTGATGTCACAGGGAAACGAAAATTGGGCCTCTCTCAGATGTGATGTCACAGAGAGAGGCGTAATGGATCTGTGAGTGCTGTGGTGTCACCGAGAGGCATAAATTAGAGTTGTCAGTGCAGTGATGTCACGGAGAGGAGAAACTGGGTCCCTCATTGGTGTGATGTCACAGATAGAGGAAACCTGAGTCTGCCACTGCAGTGATGTCACGGAGAGGGAAAAACTGGGGCTATCACAGCTGTGGAGTCTCAGAGAAATTATCACAGGTGCTATGACTTGTCTGTTGCCACAAAGGAGATGGAATTGGGGTTGTCATGGCTATGATATCACAGAGAGCTTTTAATCGGTTCTGTCTCTTCTGTGATGTCACGGAGAGGGGAATTATGGGTCTGTCACTGCTGTGGTGTTCCTTTGGGGCTGAAATTAAGGCTGCCGTGGCTGTGATGTCACAGATAGAGGAAACCTGTGTCTGTCCCTGCTGTGGTGTCACAGAGAGGGGAAAACTGGGGCTGATCACTATTGTGCAGTGAAAGTTACACAGGTGCTATGACTTGTCTGTTGCCACACAGGGAATGGAATTGGGGTTGTTAGGGCTGTGGTATCACAGAGAGATTTAAATTGGTTCTGTCATGACTGTGATGTCCCAGAGAGGGGAATAATGCGTCTGTCACCACTGTGGTGTCGCAGAGAGGTGTAAACTGGACTTGTCATTGCAGTGATCTCACCGAGAGGAGAAAACTGAGGCTTTCACTGCTGTGGCCTATCAGAGGGGATGAATTCTGACTTGTCTTTGATATCATGTCACAGAGAGTAGAAAACTGGCACTATCACCGCTGTAAATGTTACAGATAGGTGTAAGTTGGGCTTGTTCAATCTGTGGGGTGACAGAAAGGGTGAAATTTGGCCTGTCAGTGCTGTGATGTCATAATGGGTGGAAAGTGCATCTTTGACTGCTGTGCTGTCACAGGCAGGCGTAAATTGGGGTTCCCACAGTTGTGATGTCACAGAGAGGGGAAAACTGGGGCTATCACAGCTGTGGAGTCTCAGAGAAAGTAACACAGGTGTTATGACTTGTCTGTTGCCACAAAGGAGATGGAATTGGGGTTGTCATGCCTATGGTATGTCAGAGAGGTTTTAATTGGTTCTGTCTGTTCTGGGATGTCACAGAGCGGGGAATAATGGGTCTGTCAGTGCTGTGGTGTTCCATCAGAGCTGAAATTAAGGCTGCCATGGCTGTGATGTCACGATTGAGGAAACCTGAGTCTGTCCCTGCTGTGGTGTCACAGAGAGGGGAAAACTGGATTGATCACTGTTGTGCAGTGACAGAGAAATTTACACAGGTGCTATGACTTGTCTGTTGCCACACAGGGAATAGAATTGGGGTTGTTCAGGCTGTGGTATCATATAGAGTTTTAAATTGGTTCTGTCATGATTGTGATGTCCCAGAGAGGGGAATAATGCGTCTGTCACCACTGTGGTGTCACAGACAGGCGTAATTTAGAGTTGTCACTGCAGTAATGTCACAGAGACCTTGAACTGGGTCCCTCATTGGTGTGATGTCACACACAGAGAGGAGAATACTGAGGCTGCCGCTGCTCTGGTGTCACAGAGAGGAGTAGTTTTGGCCTGTCACTGCTGTGATGTCAGAGAGAGGGGAAAGCGGGTCTGTCACTGCTGCGGTGTTCCAAAGGGGATGAATTTGAGGCTGTCCTAAGTGTGATGTCACAGAGAGGGGAAAATTGAGGCAGCCACTACTTGTGGTGTCACAGAGAGGCGTAAATTAGAGTTGTCAGTGCAGTGATGTCACGGAGAGGAGAAACTGGGTCCCTCATTGGTGTGACGTCACAGATAGAGGAAACCTGAGTCTGCCACTGCAGTGATGTCACAGAGAGGGGAAAACTGGGGCTATCACAGCTGTGGAGTCTCAGAGAAAGTATCACAGGTGTTATGACTTGTCTGTTGCCACAAAGGAGATGGAATTGGGGTTGTCATGGCTATGATATCACAGAGAGGTTTTAATCGGTTCTGTCTCTTCTGTGATGTCACGGAGAGGGGAATTATGGGTCTGTCACTGCTGTGGTGTTCCTTTGGGGCTGAAATTAAGGCTGCCGTGGCTGTGATGTCACAGATAGAGGAAACCTGTGTCTGTCCCTGCTGTGGTGTCACAGAGAGGGGAAAACTGGGGCTGATCACTGTTGAGCAGTGAAAGTTACACAGGTGCTATGACTTGTCTGTTGCCACACAGGGAATGGAATTGGGGTTGTTCGGGCTGTGGTATCACAGAGAGATTTAAATTGGTTCTGTCATGACTGTGATGTCCCAGAGAGGGGAATAATGCGTCTGTCACCACTGTGGTGTCACAGACAGGCGTAATTTAGAGTTGTCACTGCAGTAATGTCACAGAGACCTTGAACTGGGTCCCTCATTGGTGTGATGTCACACACAGAGAGGAGAATACTGAGGCTGCCGCTGCTCTGGTGTCACAGAGAGGAGTAGTTTTGGCCTGTCACTGCTGTGATGTCAGAGAGAGGGGAAAGCGTGTCTGTCACTGCTGCGGTGTTCCAAAGGGGATGAATTTGAGGCTGTCCTAAGTGTGATGTCACAGAGAGGGGAAAATTGAGGCAGCCACTACTGTGGTGTCACAGAGAGGCGTAAATTAGAGTTGTCAGTGCTGTGATGTCACAGGGAGGCGAAAATTGGGCCTCTCTCAGATGTGATGTCACAGAGAGAGGCGTAATGGATCTGTGAGTGCTGTGGTGTCACCGAGAGGCATAAATTAGAGTTGTCAGTGCAGTGATGTCACGGAGAGGAGAAACTGGGTCCCTCATTGGTGTGATGTCACAGATAGAGGAAACCTGAGTCTGCCACTGCAGTGATGTCACGGAGAGGGGAAAACTGGGGCTATCACAGCTGTGGAGTCTCAGAGAAATTATCACAGGTGCTATGACTTGTCTGTTGCCACAAAGGAGATGGAATTGGGGTTGTCATGGCTATGATATCACAGAGAGGTTTTAATCGGTTCTGTCTCTTCTGTGATGTCACGGAGAGGGGAATTATGGGTCTGTCACTGCTGTGGTGTTCCTTTGGGGCTGAAATTAAGGCTGCCGTGGCTGTGATGTCACAGATAGAGGAAACCTGAGTCTGTCCCTGCTGTGGTGTCACAGAGAGGGGAAAACTGGGGCTGATCACTGTTGTGCAGTGAAAGTTACACAGGTGCTATGACTTGTCTGTTGCCACACAGGGAATGGAATTGGGGTTGTTCGGTCTGTGGTATCACAGAGAGATTTAAATTGGTTCTGTCATGACTGTGATGTCCCAGAGAGGGGAATAATGCGTCTGTCACCACTGTGGTGTCACAGAGAGGTGTAAACTGGACTTGTCATGGCAGTGATCTCACCGAGAGGAGAAAACTGAGGCTTTCACTGCTGTGGCCTATCAGAGGGTATGAATTCTGACTTGTCTTTGATATCATGTCACAGAGAGTAGAAAACTGGCACTATCACCGCTGTAAATGTTACAGATAAGTTTAAGTTGGGCTTGTTCAATCTGTGGGGTGACAGAAAGGGTGAAATTTGGCCTGTCAGTGCTGTGATGTCATAATGGGTGGAAAGTGCATCTTTGACTGCTGTGCTGTCACAGGCAGGCGTAAATTGGGGTTCCCACAGTTGTGATGTCACGGAGAGGGGAAAACTGGGGCTATCACAGCTGTGGAGTCTCAGAGAAAGTAACACAGGTGTTATGACTTGTCTGTTGCCACAAAGGAGATGGAATTGGGGTTGTCATGCCTATGGTATGTCAGAGAGGTTTTAATTGGTTCTGTCTGTTCTGGGATGTCACAGAGCGGGGAATAATGGGTCTGTCAGTGCTGTGGTGTTCCTTCAGAGCAGAAATTAAGGCTGCCATGGCTGTGATGTCACGATAGAGGAAACCTGAGTCTGCCACTGCAGTGATGTCACAGAGAGGGGAAAACTGGGGCTATCACTGCTGTGGAGTCTCAGAGAAAGTATCACAGGTGTTATGACTTGTCTGTTGCCACAAAGGAGATGGAATTGGGGTTGTCATGGCTATGATATCAAAGAGAGGTTTTAATCGGTTCTGTCTCTTCTGTGATGTCACGGAGAGGGGAATTATGGGTCTGTCAGTGCTGTGGTGTTCCTTTGGGGCTGAAATTAAGGCTGCCGTGGCTGTGATGTCACAGATAGAGGAAACCTGAGTCTGTCCCTGCTGTGGTGTCACAGAGAGGGGAAAACTGGGGCTGATCACTGTTGTGCAGTGACAGAGAAATTTACACAGGTGCTATGACTTGTCTGTTGCCACACAGGGAATGGAATTGGGGTTGTTCGGGCTGTGGTATCACAGAGAGATTTAAATTGGTTCTGTCATGACTGTGATGTCCCAGAGAGGGGAATAATGCGTCTGTCACCACTGTGGTGTCACAGACAGGCGTAATTTAGAGTTGTCACTGCAGTAATGTCACAGAGACCTTGAACTGGGTCCCTCATTGGTGTGATGTCACACACAGAGAGGAGAATACTGAGGCTGCCGCTGCTCTGGTGTCACAGTGAGGAGTAGTTTTGGCCTGTCACTGCTGTGATGTCAGAGAGAGGGGAAAGCGTGTCTGTCACTGCTGCGGTGTTCCAAAGGGGATGAATTTGAGGCTGTCCTAAGTGTGATGTCACAGAGAGGGGAAAATTGAGGCAGCCACTACTGTGGTGTCACAGAGAGGCGTAAATTAGAGTTGTCAGTGCTGTGATGTCACAGGGAGGCGAAAATTGGGCCTCTCTCAGATGTGATGTCACAGAGAGAGGCGTAATGGATCTGTGAGTGCTGTGGTGTCACCGAGAGGCATTAATTAGAGTTGTCAGTGCAGTGATGTCACGGAGAGGAGAAACTGGGTCCCTCATTGGTGTGACGTCACATATAGAGGAAACCTGAGTCTGCCACCGCAGTGATGTCACAGAGAGGGGAAAACTGGGGCTATCACAGCTGTGGAGTCTCAGAGAAAGTATCACAGGTGCTATGACTTGTCTGTTGCCACAAAGGAGATGGAATTGGGGTTGTCATGGCTATGATATCACAGAGAGGTTTTAATCGGTTCTGTCTCTTCTGTGATGTCACGGAGAGGGGAATTATGGGTCTGTCACTGCTGTGGTGTTCCTTTGGGGCTGAAATTAAGGCTGCCGTGGCTGTGATGTCACAGATAGAGGAAACCTGAGTCTGTCCCTGCTGTGGTGTCACAGAGAGGGGAAAACTGGGGCTGATCACTGTTGAGCAGTGAAAGTTACACAGGTGCTATGACTTGTCTGTTGCCACACAGGGAATGGAATTGGGGTTGTTCGGGCTGTGGTATCACAGAGAGATTTAAATTGGTTCTGTCATGACTGTGATGTCCCAGAGAGGGGAATAATGCGTCTGTCACCACTGTGGTGTCACAGACAGGCGTAATTTAGAGTTGTCACTGCAGTAATGTCACAGAGACCTTGAACTGGGTCCCTCATTGGTGTGATGTCACACACAGAGAGGAGAATACTGAGGCTGCCGCTGCTCTGGTGTCACAGAGAGGAGTAGTTTTGGCCTGTCACTGCTGTGATGTCAGAGAGAGGGGAAAGCGGGTCTGTCACTGCTGCGGTGTTCCAAAGGGGATGAATTTGAGGCTGTCCTAAGTGTGATGTCACAGAGAGGGGAAAATTGAGGCAGCCACTACTGTGGTGTCACAGAGAGGCGTAAATTAGAGTTGTCAGTGCTGTGATGTCACAGGGAGGCGAAAATTGGGCCTCTCTCAGATGTGATGTCACAGAGAGAGGCGTAATGGATCTGTGAGTGCTGTGGTGTCACCGAGAGGCATAAATTAGAGTTGTCAGTGCAGTGATGTCACGGAGAGGAGAAACTGGGTCCCTCATTGGTGTGACGTCACAGATAGAGGAAACCTGAGTCTGCCACCGCAGTGATGTCACAGAGAGGGGAAAACTGGGGCTATCACAGCTGTGGAGTCTCAGAGAAAGTATCACAGGTGCTATGACTTGTCTGTTGCCACAAAGGAGATGGAATTGGGGTTGTCATGGCTATGATATCACAGAGAGGTTTTAATCGGTTCTGTCTCTTCTGTGATGTCACGGAGAGGGGAATTCTGGGTCTGTCACTGCTGTGGTGTTCCTTTGGGGCTGAAATTCAGGCTGCCGTGGCTGTGATGTCACAGATAGAGGAAACCTGTGTCTGTCCCTGCTGTGGTGTCACAGAGAGGGGAAAACTGGGGCTGATCACTGTTGTGCAGTGAAAGTTACACAGGTGCTATGACTTGTCTGTTGCCACACAGGGAATGGAATTGGGGTTGTTCGGGCTGTGGTATCACAGAGAGATTTAAATTGGTTCTGTCATGACTGTGATGTCCCAGAGAGGGGAATAATGCGTCTGTCACCACAGTGGTGTCACAGAGAGGTGTAAACTGGACTTGTCATTGCAGTGATCTCACCGAGAGGAGAAAACTGAGGCTTTCACTGCTGTGGCCTATCAGAGGGGATGAATTCTGACTTGTCTTTGATATCATGTCACAGAGAGTAGAAAACTGGCACTATCACCGCTGTAAATGTTACAGATAGGTGTAAGTTGGGCTTGTTCAATCTGTGGGGTGACAGAAAGGGTGAAATTTAGCCTGTCAGTGCTGTGATGTCATAATGGGTGGAAAGTGCATCTTTGACTGCTGTGCTGTCACAGGCAGGCGTAAATTGGGGTTCCCACAGTTGTGATGTCACAGAGAGGGGAAAACTGGGGCTATCACAGCTGTGGAGTCTCAGAGAAAGTAACACAGGTGTTATGACTTGTCTGTTGCCACAAAGGAGATGGAATTGGGGTTGTCATGCCTATGGTATGTCAGAGAGGTTTTAATTGGTTCTGTCTGTTCTGGGATGTCACAGAGAGGGGAATAATGGGTCTGTCAGTGCTGTGGTGTTCCATCAGAGCTGAAATTAAGGCTGCCATGGCTGTGATGTCACGATTGAGGAAACCTGAGTCTGTCCCTGCTGTGGTGTCACAGAGAGGGGAAAACTGGGGCTGATCACTGTTGTGCAGTGACAGAGAAATTTACAGAGGTGCTATGACTTGTCTGTTGCCACACAGGGAATAGAATTGGGGTTGTTCGGGCTGTGGTATCACAGAGAGTTTTAAATTGGTTCTGTCATGATTGTGATGTCCCAGAGAGGGGAATAATGCGTCTGTCACCACTGTGGTGTCACAGACAGGCGTAATTTAGAGTTGTCACTGCAGTAATGTCACAGAGACCTTTAACTGTGTCCCTCATTGGTGTGATGTCACACACAGAGAGGAGAATACTGAGGCTGCCGCTGCTCTGGTGTCACAGAGAGGAGTAGTTTTGGCCTGTCACTGCTGTGATGTCAGAGAGAGGGGAAAGCGTGTCTGTCACTGCTGCGGTGTTCCAAAGGGGATGAATTTGAGGCTGTCCTAAGTGTGATGTCACAGAGAGGGGAAAATTGAGGCAGCCACTACTGTGGTGTCACAGAGAGGCGTAAATTAGAGTTGTCAGTGCTGTGATGTCACAGGGAAACGAAAATTGGGCCTCTCTCAGATGTGATGTCACAGAGAGAGGCGTAATGGATCTGTGAGTGCTGTGGTGTCACCGAGAGGCATAAATTAGAGTTGTCAGTGCAGTGATGTCACGGAGAGGAGAAACTGGGTCCCTCATTGGTGTGATGTCACAGATAGAGGAAACCTGAGTCTGCCACTGCAGTGATGTCACGGAGAGGGAAAAACTGGGGCTATCCCAGCTGTGGAGTCTCAGAGAAATTATCACAGGTGCTATGACTTGTCTGTTGCCACAAAGGAGATGGAATTGGGGTTGTCATGGCTATGATATCACAGAGAGGTTTTAATCGGTTCTGTCTCTTCTGTGATGTCACGGAGAGGGGAATTATGGGTCTGTCACTGCTGTGGTGTTCCTTTGGGGCTGAAATTAAGGCTGCCGTGGCTGTGATGTCACAGATAGAGGAAACCTGTGTCTGTCCCTGCTGTGGTGTCACAGAGAGGGGAAAACTGGGGCTGATCACTGTTGAGCAGTGAAAGTTACACAGGTGCTATGACTTGTCTGTTGCCACACAGGGAATGGAATTGGGGTTGTTCGGGCTGTGGTATCACAGAGAGATTTAAATTGGTTCTGTCATGACTGTGATGTCCCAGAGAGGGGAATAATGCGTCTGTCACCACTGTGGTGTCGCAGAGAGGTGTAAACTGGACTTGTCATTGCAGTGATCTCACCGAGAGGAGAAAACTGAGGCTTTCACTGCTGTGGCCTATCAGAGGGGATGAATTCTGACTTGTCTTTGATATCATGTCACAGAGAGTAGAAAACTGGCACTATCACCGCTGTAAATGTTACAGATAGGTGTAAGTTGGGCTTGTTCAATCTGTGGGGTGACAGAAAGGGTGAAATTTGGCCTGTCAGTGCTGTGATGTCATAATGGGTGGAAAGTGCATCTTTGACTGCTGTGCTGTCACAGGCAGGCGTAAATTGGGGTTCCCACAGTTGTGATGTCACAGAGAGGGGAAAACTGGGGCTATCACAGCTGTGGAGTCTCAGAGAAAGTAACACAGGTGTTATGACTTGTCTGTTGCCACAAAGGAGATGGAATTGGGGTTGTCATGCCTATGGTATGTCAGAGAGGTTTTAATTGGTTCTGTCTGTTCTGGGATGTCACAGAGCGGGGAATAATGGGTCTGTCAGTGCTGTGGTGTTCCATCAGAGCTGAAATTAAGGCTGCCATGGCTGTGATGTCACGATTGAGGAAACCTGAGTCTGTCCCTGCTGTGGTGTCACAGAGAGGGGAAAACTGGATTGATCACTGTTGTGCAGTGACAGAGAAATTTACACAGGTGCTATGACTTGTCTGTTGCCACACAGGGAATAGAATTGGGGTTGTTCAGGCTGTGGTATCATATAGAGTTTTAAATTGGTTCTGTCATGATTGTGATGTCCCAGAGAGGGGAATAATGCGTCTGTCACCACTGTGGTGTCACAGACAGGCGTAATTTAGAGTTGTCACTGCAGTAATGTCACAGAGACCTTGAACTGGGTCCCTCATTGGTGTGATGTCACACACAGAGAGGAGAATACTGAGGCTGCCGCTGCTCTGGTGTCACAGAGAGGAGTAGTTTTGGCCTGTCACTGCTGTGATGTCAGAGAGAGGGGAAAGCGGGTCTGTCACTGCTGCGGTGTTCCAAAGGGGATGAATTTGAGGCTGTCCTAAGTGTGATGTCACAGAGAGGGGAAAATTGAGGCAGCCACTACTTGTGGTGTCACAGAGAGGCGTAAATTAGAGTTGTCAGTGCAGTGATGTCACGGAGAGGAGAAACTGGGTCCCTCATTGGTGTGACGTCACAGATAGAGGAAACCTGAGTCTGCCACTGCAGTGATGTCACAGAGAGGGGAAAACTGGGGCTATCACAGCTGTGGAGTCTCAGAGAAAGTATCACAGGTGTTATGACTTGTCTGTTGCCACAAAGGAGATGGAATTGGGGTTGTCATGGCTATGATATCACAGAGAGGTTTTAATCGGTTCTGTCTCTTCTGTGATGTCACGGAGAGGGGAATTATGGGTCTGTCACTGCTGTGGTGTTCCTTTGGGGCTGAAATTAAGGCTGCCGTGGCTGTGATGTCACAGATAGAGGAAACCTGAGTCTGTCCCTGCTGTGGTGTCACAGAGAGGGGAAAACTGGGGCTGATCACTGTTGAGCAGTGAAAGTTACACAGGTGCTATGACTTGTCTGTTGCCACACAGGGAATGGAATTGGGGTTGTTTGGGCTGTGGTATCACAGAGAGATTTAAATTGGTTCTGTCATGACTGTGATGTCCCAGAGAGGGGAATAATGCGTCTGTCACCACTGTGGTGTCACAGACAGGCGTAATTTAGAGTTGTCACTGCAGTAATGTCACAGAGACCTTGAACTGGGTCCCTCATTGGTGTGATGTCACACACAGAGAGGAGAATACTGAGGCTGCCGCTGCTCTGGTGTCACAGTGAGGAGTAGTTTTGGCCTGTCACTGCTGTGATGTCAGAGAGAGGGGAAAGCGTGTCTGTCACTGCTGCGGTGTTCCAAAGGGGATGAATTTGAGGCTGTCCTAAGTGTGATGTCACAGAGAGGGGAAAATTGAGGCAGCCACTACTGTGGTGTCACAGAGAGGCGTAAATTAGAGTTGTCAGTGCTGTGATGTCAGAGGGAGGCGAAAATTGGGCCTCTCTCAGATGTGATGTCACAGAGAGAGGCGTAATGGATCTGTGAGTGCTGTGGTGTCACCGAGAGGCATTAATTAGAGTTGTCAGTGCAGTGATGTCACGGAGAGGAGAAACTGGGTCCCTCATTGGTGTGACGTCACAGATAGAGGAAACCTGAGTCTGCCACCGCAGTGATGTCACAGAGAGGGGAAAACTGGGGCTATCACAGCTGTGGAGTCTCAGAGAAAGTATCACAGGTGCTATGACTTGTCTGTTGCCACAAAGGAGATGGAATTGGGGTTGTCATGGCTATGATATCACAGAGAGGTTTTAATCGGTTCTGTCTCTTCTGTGATGTCACGGAGAGGGGAATTCTGGGTCTGTCACTGCTGTGGTGTTCCTTTGGGGCTGAAATTCAGGCTGCCGTGGCTGTGATGTCACAGATAGAGGAAACCTGAGTCTGTCCCTGCTGTGGTGTCACAGAGAGGGGAAAACTGGGGCTGATCACTGTTGTGCAGTGAAAGTTACACAGGTGCTATGACTTGTCTGTTGCCACACAGGGAATGGAATTGGGGTTGTTCGGGCTGTGGTATCACAGAGAGATTTAAATTGGTTCTGTCATGACTGTGATGTCCCAGAGAGGGGAATAATGCGTCTGTCACCACAGTGGTGTCACAGAGAGGTGTAAACTGGACTTGTCATTGCAGTGATCTCACCGAGAGGAGAAAACTGAGGCTTTCACTGCTGTGGCCTATCAGAGGGGATGAATTCTGACTTGTCTTTGATATCATGTCACAGAGAGTAGAAAACTGGCACTATCACCGCTGTAAATGTTACAGATAGGTGTAAGTTGGGCTTGTTCAATCTGTGGGGTGACAGAAAGGGTGAAATTTAGCCTGTCAGTGCTGTGATGTCATAATGGGTGGAAAGTGCATCTTTGACTGCTGTGCTGTCACAGGCAGGCGTAAATTGGGGTTCCCACAGTTGTGATGTCACAGAGAGGGGAAAACTGGGGCTATCACAGCTGTGGAGTCTCAGAGAAAGTAACACAGGTGTTATGACTTGTCTGTTGCCACAAAGGAGATGGAATTGGGGTTGTCATGCCTATGGTATGTCAGAGAGGTTTTAATTGGTTCTGTCTGTTCTGGGATGTCACAGAGCGGGGAATAATGGGTCTGTCAGTGCTGTGGTGTTCCATCAGAGCTGAAATTAAGGCTGCCATGGCTGTGATGTCACGATTGAGGAAACCTGAGTCTGTCCCTGCTGTGGTGTCACAGAGAGGGGAAAACTGGATTGATCACTGTTGTGCAGTGACAGAGAAATTTACACAGGTGCTATGACTTGTCTGTTGCCACACAGGGAATAGAATTGGGGTTGTTCAGGCTGTGGTATCATATAGAGTTTTAAATTGGTTCTGTCATGATTGTGATGTCCCAGAGAGGGGAATAATGCGTCTGTCACCACTGTGGTGTCACAGACAGGCGTAATTTAGAGTTGTCACTGCAGTAATGTCACAGAGACCTTGAACTGGGTCCCTCATTGGTGTGATGTCACACACAGAGAGGAGAATACTGAGGCTGCCGCTGCTCTGGTGTCACAGAGAGGAGTAGTTTTGGCCTGTCACTGCTGTGATGTCAGAGAGAGGGGAAAGCGGGTCTGTCACTGCTGCGGTGTTCCAAAGGGGATGAATTTGAGGCTGTCCTAAGTGTGATGTCACAGAGAGGGGAAAATTGAGGCAGCCACTACTTGTGGTGTCACAGAGAGGCGTAAATTAGAGTTGTCAGTGCAGTGATGTCACGGAGAGGAGAAACTGGGTCCCTCATTGGTGTGACGTCACAGATAGAGGAAACCTGAGTCTGCCACTGCAGTGATGTCACAGAGAGGGGAAAACTGGGGCTATCACAGCTGTGGAGTCTCAGAGAAAGTATCACAGGTGTTATGACTTGTCTGTTGCCACAAAGGAGATGGAATTGGGGTTGTCATGGCTATGATATCACAGAGAGGTTTTAATCGGTTCTGTCTCTTCTGTGATGTCACGGAGAGGGGAATTATGGGTCTGTCACTGCTGTGGTGTTCCTTTGGGGCTGAAATTAAGGCTGCCGTGGCTGTGATGTCACAGATAGAGGAAACCTGAGTCTGTCCCTGCTGTGGTGTCACAGAGAGGGGAAAACTGGGGCTGATCACTGTTGAGCAGTGAAAGTTACACAGGTGCTATGACTTGTCTGTTGCCACACAGGGAATGGAATTGGGGTTGTTCGGGCTGTGGTATCACAGAGAGATTTAAATTGGTTCTGTCATGACTGTGATGTCCCAGAGAGGGGAATAATGCGTCTGTCACCACTGTGGTGTCACAGACAGGCGTAATTTAGAGTTGTCACTGCAGTAATGTCACAGAGACCTTGAACTGGGTCCCTCATTGGTGTGATGTCACACACAGAGAGGAGAATACTGAGGCTGCCGCTGCTCTGGTGTCACAGAGAGGAGTAGTTTTGGCCTGTCACTGCTGTGATGTCAGAGAGAGGGGAAAGCGGGTCTGTCACTGCTGCGGTGTTCCAAAGGGGATGAATTTGAGGCTGTCCTAAGTGTGATGTCACAGAGAGGGGAAAATTGAGGCAGCCACTACTGTGGTGTCACAGAGAGGCGTAAATTAGAGTTGTCAGTGCTGTGATGTCACAGGGAGGCGAAAATTGGGCCTCTCTCAGATGTGATGTCACAGAGAGAGGCGTAATGGATCTGTGAGTGCTGTGGTGTCACCGAGAGGCATAAATTAGAGTTGTCAGTGCAGTGATGTCACGGAGAGGAGAAACTGGGTCCCTCATTGGTGTGATGTCACAGATAGAGGAAACCTGAGTCTGCCACTGCAGTGATGTCACGGAGAGGGGAAAACTGGGGCTATCACAGCTGTGGAGTCTCAGAGAAATTATCACAGGTGCTATGACTTGTCTGTTGCCACAAAGGAGATGGAATTGGGGTTGTCATGGCTATGATATCACAGAGAGGTTTTAATCGGTTCTGTCTCTTCTGTGATGTCACGGAGAGGGGAATTATGGGTCTGTCACTGCTGTGGTGTTCCTTTGGGGCTGAAATTAAGGCTGCCGTGGCTGTGATGTCACAGATAGAGGAAACCTGAGTCTGTCCCTGCTGTGGTGTCACAGAGAGGGGAAAACTGGGGCTGATCACTGTTGTGCAGTGAAAGTTACACAGGTGCTATGACTTGTCTGTTGCCACACAGGGAATGGAATTGGGGTTGTTCGGTCTGTGGTATCACAGAGAGATTTAAATTGGTTCTGTCATGACTGTGATGTCCCAGAGAGGGGAATAATGCGTCTGTCACCACTGTGGTGTCACAGAGAGGTGTAAACTGGACTTGTCATGGCAGTGATCTCACCGAGAGGAGAAAACTGAGGCTTTCACTGCTGTGGCCTATCAGAGGGTATGAATTCTGACTTGTCTTTGATATCATGTCACAGAGAGTAGAAAACTGGCACTATCACCGCTGTAAATGTTACAGATAAGTTTAAGTTGGGCTTGTTCAATCTGTGGGGTGACAGAAAGGGTGAAATTTGGCCTGTCAGTGCTGTGATGTCATAATGGGTGGAAAGTGCATCTTTGACTGCTGTGCTGTCACAGGCAGGCGTAAATTGGGGTTCCCACAGTTGTGATGTCACGGAGAGGGGAAAACTGGGGCTATCACAGCTGTGGAGTCTCAGAGAAAGTAACACAGGTGTTATGACTTGTCTGTTGCCACAAAGGAGATGGAATTGGGGTTGTCATGCCTATGGTATGTCAGAGAGGTTTTAATTGGTTCTGTCTGTTCTGGGATGTCACAGAGCGGGGAATAATGGGTCTGTCAGTGCTGTGGTGTTCCTTCAGAGCTGAAATTAAGGCTGCCATGGCTGTGATGTCACGATAGAGGAAACCTGAGTCTGCCACTGCAGTGATGTCACAGAGAGGGGAAAACTGGGGCTATCACTGCTGTGGAGTCTCAGAGAAAGTATCACAGGTGTTATGACTTGTCTGTTGCCACAAAGGAGATGGAATTGGGGTTGTCATGGCTATGATATCAAAGAGAGGTTTTAATCGGTTCTGTCTCTTCTGTGATGTCACGGAGAGGGGAATTATGGGTCTGTCAGTGCTGTGGTGTTCCTTTGGGGCTGAAATTAAGGCTGCCGTGGCTGTGATGTCACAGATAGAGGAAACCTGAGTCTGTCCCTGCTGTGGTGTCACAGAGAGGGGAAAACTGGGGCTGATCACTGTTGTGCAGTGACAGAGAAATTTACACAGGTGCTATGACTTGTCTGTTGCCACACAGGGAATGGAATTGGGGTTGTTCGGGCTGTGGTATCACAGAGAGATTTAAATTGGTTCTGTCATGACTGTGATGTCCCAGAGAGGGGAATAATGCGTCTGTCACCACTGTGGTGTCACAGACAGGCGTAATTTAGAGTTGTCACTGCAGTAATGTCACAGAGACCTTGAACTGGGTCCCTCATTGGTGTGATGTCACACACAGAGAGGAGAATACTGAGGCTGCCGCTGCTCTGGTGTCACAGTGAGGAGTAGTTTTGGCCTGTCACTGCTGTGATGTCAGAGAGAGGGGAAAGCGTGTCTGTCACTGCTGCGGTGTTCCAAAGGGGATGAATTTGAGGCTGTCCTAAGTGTGATGTCACAGAGAGGGGAAAATTGAGGCAGCCACTACTGTGGTGTCACAGAGAGGCGTAAATTAGAGTTGTCAGTGCTGTGATGTCACAGGGAGGCGAAAATTGGGCCTCTCTCAGATGTGATGTCACAGAGAGAGGCGTAATGGATCTGTGAGTGCTGTGGTGTCACCGAGAGGCATTAATTAGAGTTGTCAGTGCAGTGATGTCACGGAGAGGAGAAACTGGGTCCCTCATTGGTGTGACGTCACATATAGAGGAAACCTGAGTCTGCCACCGCAGTGATGTCACAGAGAGGGGAAAACTGGGGCTATCACAGCTGTGGAGTCTCAGAGAAATTATCACAGGTGCTATGACTTGTCTGTTGCCACAAAGGAGATGGAATTGGGGTTGTCATGGCTATGATATCACAGAGAGGTTTTAATCGGTTCTGTCTCTTCTGTGATGTCACGGAGAGGGGAATTCTGGGTCTGTCACTGCTGTGGTGTTCCTTTGGGGCTGAAATTCAGGCTGCCGTGGCTGTGATGTCACAGATAGAGGAAACCTGTGTCTGTCCCTGCTGTGGTGTCACAGAGAGGGGAAAACTGGGGCTGATCACTGTTGTGCAGTGAAAGTTACACAGGTGCTATGACTTGTCTGTTGCCACACAGGGAATGGAATTGGGGTTGTTCGGGCTGTGGTATCACAGAGAGATTTAAATTGGTTCTGTCATGACTGTGATGTCCCAGAGAGGGGAATAATGCGTCTGTCACCACAGTGGTGTCACAGAGAGGTGTAAACTGGACTTGTCATTGCAGTGATCTCACCGAGAGGAGAAAACTGAGGCTTTCACTGCTGTGGCCTATCAGAGGGGATGAATTCTGACTTGTCTTTGATATCATGTCACAGAGAGTAGAAAACTGGCACTATCACCGCTGTAAATGTTACAGATAGGTGTAAGTTGGGCTTGTTCAATCTGTGGGGTGACAGAAAGGGTGAAATTTGGCCTGTCAGTGCTGTGATGTCATAATGGGTGGAAAGTGCATCTTTGACTGCTGTGCTGTCACAGGCAGGCGTAAATTGGGGTTCCCACAGTTGTGATGTCACAGAGAGGGGAAAACTGGGGCTATCACAGCTGTGGAGTCTCAGAGAAAGTAACACAGGTGTTATGACTTGTCTGTTGCCACAAAGGAGATGGAATTGGGGTTGTCATGCCTATGGTATGTCAGAGAGGTTTTAATTGGTTCTGTCTGTTCTGGGATGTCACAGAGCGGGGAATAATGGGTCTGTCAGTGCTGTGGTGTTCCATCAGAGCTGAAATTAAGGCTGCCATGGCTGTGATGTCACGATTGAGGAAACCTGAGTCTGTCCCTGCTGTGGTGTCACAGAGAGGGGAAAACTGGGGCTGATCACTGTTGTGCAGTGACAGAGAAATTTACAGAGGTGCTATGACTTGTCTGTTGCCACACAGGGAATAGAATTGGGGTTGTTCGGGCTGTGGTATCACAGAGAGTTTTAAATTGGTTCTGTCATGATTGTGATGTCCCAGAGAGGGGAATAATGCGTCTGTCACCACTGTGGTGTCACAGACAGGCGTAATTTAGAGTTGTCACTGCAGTAATGTCACAGAGACCTTTAACTGTGTCCCTCATTGGTGTGATGTCACACACAGAGAGGAGAATACTGAGGCTGCCGCTGCTCTGGTGTCACAGAGAGGAGTAGTTTTGGCCTGTCACTGCTGTGATGTCAGAGAGAGGGGAAAGCGTGTCTGTCACTGCTGCGGTGTTCCAAAGGGGATGAATTTGAGGCTGTCCTAAGTGTGATGTCACAGAGAGGGGAAAATTGAGGCAGCCACTACTGTGGTGTCACAGAGAGGCGTAAATTAGAGTTGTCAGTGCTGTGATGTCACAGGGAAACGAAAATTGGGCCTCTCTCAGATGTGATGTCACAGAGAGAGGCGTAATGGATCTGTGAGTGCTGTGGTGTCACCGAGAGGCATAAATTAGAGTTGTCAGTGCAGTGATGTCACGGAGAGGAGAAACTGGGTCCCTCATTGGTGTGATGTCACAGATAGAGGAAACCTGAGTCTGCCACTGCAGTGATGTCACGGAGAGGGAAAAACTGGGGCTATCACAGCTGTGGAGTCTCAGAGAAATTATCACAGGTGCTATGACTTGTCTGTTGCCACAAAGGAGATGGAATTGGGGTTGTCATGGCTATGATATCACAGAGAGCTTTTAATCGGTTCTGTCTCTTCTGTGATGTCACGGAGAGGGGAATTATGGGTCTGTCACTGCTGTGGTGTTCCTTTGGGGCTGAAATTAAGGCTGCCGTGGCTGTGATGTCACAGATAGAGGAAACCTGTGTCTGTCCCTGCTGTGGTGTCACAGAGAGGGGAAAACTGGGGCTGATCACTGTTGTGCAGTGAAAGTTACACAGGTGCTATGACTTGTCTGTTGCCACACAGGGAATGGAATTGGGGTTGTTCGGGCTGTGGTATCACAGAGAGATTTAAATTGGTTCTGTCATGACTGTGATGTCCCAGAGAGGGGAATAATGCGTCTGTCACCACTGTGGTGTCGCAGAGAGGTGTAAACTGGACTTGTCATTGCAGTGATCTCACCGAGAGGAGAAAACTGAGGCTTTCACTGCTGTGGCCTATCAGAGGGGATGAATTCTGACTTGTCTTTGATATCATGTCACAGAGAGTAGAAAACTGGCACTATCACCGCTGTAAATGTTACAGATAGGTGTAAGTTGGGCTTGTTCAATCTGTGGGGTGACAGAAAGGGTGAAATTTGGCCTGTCAGTGCTGTGATGTCATAATGGGTGGAAAGTGCATCTTTGACTGCTGTGCTGTCACAGGCAGGCGTAAATTGGGGTTCCCACAGTTGTGATGTCACAGAGAGGGGAAAACTGGGGCTATCACAGCTGTGGAGTCTCAGAGAAAGTAACACAGGTGTTATGACTTGTCTGTTGCCACAAAGGAGATGGAATTGGGGTTGTCATGCCTATGGTATGTCAGAGAGGTTTTAATTGGTTCTGTCTGTTCTGGGATGTCACAGAGCGGGGAATAATGGGTCTGTCAGTGCTGTGGTGTTCCATCAGAGCTGAAATTAAGGCTGCCATGGCTGTGATGTCACGATTGAGGAAACCTGAGTCTGTCCCTGCTGTGGTGTCACAGAGAGGGGAAAACTGGGGCTGATCACTGTTGTGCAGTGACAGAGAAATTTACAGAGGTGCTATGACTTGTCTGTTGCCACACAGGGAGTAGAATTGGGGTTGTTCGGGCTGTGGTATCACAGAGAGATTTAAATTGGTTCTGTCATGACTGTGATGTCCCAGAGAGGGGAATAATGTGTCTGTCACCACTGTGGTGTCACAGACAGGCGTAATTTAGAGTTGTCACTGCAGTAATGTCACAGAGACCTTGAACAGGGTCCCTCATTGGTGTGATGTCACACACAGAGAGGAGAATACTGAGGCTGCCGCTGCTCTGGTGTCATAGAGAGGAGTAGTTTTGGCCTGTCACTGCTGTGATGTCAGAGAGAGGGGAAAGCGGGTCTGTCACTGCTGCGGTGTTCCAAAGGGGATGAATTTGAGGCTGTCCTAAGTGTGATGTCACAGAGAGGGGAAAATTGAGGCAGCCACTACTGTGGTGTCACAGAGAGGCGTAAATTAGAGTTGTCAGTGCTGTGATGTCACAGGGAGGCGAAAATTGGGCCTCTCTCAGATGTGATGTCACAGAGAGAGGCGTAATGGATCTGTGAGTGCTGTGGTGTCACCGAGAGGCATAAATTAGAGTTGCCAGTGCAGTGACGTCACGGAGAGGAGAAACTGGGTCCCTCATTGGTGTGATGTCAGAGATAGAGGAAAGCTGAGTCTGCCACTGCAGTGATGTCACGGAGAGGGGAAAACTGGGGCTATCACAGCTGTGGAGTCTCAGAGAAAGTATCACAGGTGCTATGACTTGTCTGTTGCCACAAAGGAGATGGAATTGGGGTTGTCATGGCTATGATATCACAGAGAGCTTTTAATCGGTTCTGTCTCTTCTGTGATGTCACGGAGAGGGGAATTACGGGTCTGTCACTGCTGTGGTGTTCCTTTGGGGCTGAAATTAAGGCTGCCGTGGCTGTGATGTCACAGATAGAGGAAACCTGAGTCTGTCCCTGCTGTGGTGTCACAGAGAGGGGAAAACTGGGGCTGATCACGGTTGTGCAGTGAAAGTTACACAGGTGCTATGACTTGTCTGTTGCCACACAGGGAATGGAATTGGGGTTGTTCGGGCTGTGGTATCACAGAGAGATTTAAATTGGTTCTGTCATGACTGTGATGTCCCAGAGAGGGGAATAATGCGTCTGTCACCACTGTGGTGTCGCAGAGAGGTGTAAACTGGACTTGTCATTGCAGTGATCTCACCGAGAGGAGAAAACTGAGGCTTTCACTGCTGTGGCTTATCAGAGGGGATGAATTCTGACTTGTCTTTGATATCATGTCACAGAGAGGAGAAAACTGGCACTATCACCACTGTAAATGTTACAGATAGGTGTAATTTGGCTTGTTCAATCTGTGGGGTGACAGAAAGGGTGAAATTTGGCCTGTCAGTGCTGTGATGTCATAATGGGTGGAAAGTGCATCTTTGACTGCTGTGCTGTCACAGGCAGGCGTAAATTGGGGTTCCCACAGTTGTGATGTCACAGAGAGGGGAAAATTGGGGCTATCACAGCTGTGGAGTCTCAGAGAAAGTAACACAGGTGTTATGACTTGTCTGTTGCCACAAAGGAGATGGAATTGGGGTTGTCATGCCTATGGTATGTCAGAGAGGTTTTAATTGGTTCTGTCTGTTCTGGGATGTCACAGAGCGGGGAATAATGGGTCTGTCAGTGCTGTGGTGTTCCATCAGAGCTGAAATTACGGCTGCCATGGCCGTGATGTCACGATAGAGGAAACCTGAGTCTGTCCCTGCTGTGGTGTCACAGAGAGGGGAAAACTGGGGCTGATCACTGTTGTGCAGTGACAGAGAAATTTACAGAGGTGCTATGACTTGTCTGTAGCCACACAGGGAATAGAATTGGGGTTGTTCGGGCTGTGGTATCACAGAGAGTTTTAAATTGGTTCTGTCATGACTGTGATGTCCCAGAGAGGGGAATAATGCGTCTGTCACCACTGTGGTGTCACAGACAGGCGTAATTTAGAGTTGTCACTGCAGTAATGTCACAGAGACCTTGAACTGGGTCCCTCATTGGTGTGATGTCACACACAGAGAGGAGAATACTGAGGCTGCCGCTGCTCTGGTGTCACAGAGAGGAGTAGTTTTGGCCTGTCACTGCTGTGATGTCAGAGAGAGGGGAAAGCGGGTCTGTCACTGCTGCGGTGTTCCAAAGGGGATGAATTTGAGGCTGTCCTAAGTGTGATGTCACAGAGAGGGGAAAATTGAGGCAGCCACTACTGTGGTGTCACAGAGAGGCGTAAATTAGAGTTGTCAGTGCTGTGATGTCACGGAGAGGAGAAACTGGGTCCCTCATTGGTGTGATGTCACAGATAGAGGAAACCTGAGTCTGCCACTGCAGTGATGTCACGGAGAGGGGAAAACTGGGGCTATCCCAGCTGTGGAGTCTCAGAGAAATTATCACAGGTGCTATGACTTGTCTGTTGCCACAAAGGAGATGGAATTGGGGTTGTCATGGCTATGATATCACAGAGAGGTTTTAATCGGTTCTGTCTCTTCTGTGATGTCACGGAGAGGGGAATTACGGGTCTGTCACTGCTATGGTGTTCCTTTGGGGCTGAAATTAAGGCTGCCGTGGCTGTGATGTCACAGATAGAGGAAACCTGAGTCTGTCCCTGCTGTGGTGTCACAGAGAGGGGAAAACTGGGGCTGATCACTGTTGTGCAGTGAAAGTTACACAGGTGCTATGACTTGTCTGTTGCCACACAGGGAATGGAATTGGGGTTGTTCGGGCTGTGGTATCACAGAGAGATTTAAATTGGTTCTGTCATGACTGTGATGTCCCAGAGAGGGGAATAATGCGTCTGTCACCACTGTGGTGTCGCAGAGAGGTGTAAACTGGACTTGTCATTGCAGTGATCTCACCGAGAGGAGAAAACTGAGGCTTTCACTGCTGTGGCTTATCAGAGGGGATGAATTCTGACTTGTCTTTGATATCATGTCACAGAGAGGAGAAAACTGGCACTATCACCGCTGTAAATGTTACAGATAGGTGTAAGTTGGGCTTGTTCAATCTGTGGGGTGACAGAAAGGGTGAAATTTGGCCTGTCAGTGCTGTGATGTCATAATGGGTGGAGAGTGCATCTTTGACTGCTGTGCTGTCACAGGCAGGCGTAAATTGGGGTTCCCACAGTTGTGATGTCACAGAGAGGGGAAAATTGGGGCTATCACAGCTGTGGAGTCTCAGAGAAAGTAACACAGGTGTTATGACTTGTCTGTTGCCACAAAGGAGATGGAATTGGGGTTGTCATGCCTATGGTATGTCAGAGAGGTTTTAATTGGTTCTGTCTGTTCTGGGATGTCACAGAGCGGGGAATAATGGGTCTGTCAGTGCTGTGGTGTTCCATCAGAGCTGAAATTACGGCTGCCATGGCCGTGATGTCACGATAGAGGAAACCTGAGTCTGTCCCTGCTGTGGTGTCACAGAGAGGGGAAAACTGGGGCTGATCACTGTTGTGCAGTGACAGAGAAATTTACACAGGTGCTATGACTTGTCTGTTGCCACACAGGGAATGGAATTGGGGTTGTTCGGGCTGTGGTATCACAGAGAGTTTTAAATTGGTTCTGTCATGATTGTGATGTCCCAGAGAGGGGAATAATGCGTCTGTCACCACTGTGGTGTCACAGACAGGCGTAATTTAGAGTTGTCACTGCAGTAATGTCACAGAGACCTTGAACTGGGTCCCTCATTGGTGTGATGTCACACACAGAGAGGAGAATACTGAGGCTGCCGCTGCTCTGGTGTCACAGAGAGGAGTAGTTTTGGCCTGTCACTGCTGTGATGTCAGAGAGAGGGGAAAGCGGGTCTGTCACTGCTGCGGTGTTCCAAAGGGGATGAATTTGAGGCTGTCCTAAGTGTGATGTCACAGAGAGGGGAAAATTGAGGCAGCCACTACTTGTGGTGTCACAGAGAGGCGTAAATTAGAGTTGTCAGTGCAGTGATGTCACGGAGAGGAGAAACTGGGTCCCTCATTGGTGTGATGTCACAGATAGAGGAAACCTGAGTCTGCCACTGCAGTGATGTCACGGAGAGGGGAAAACTGGGGCTATCCCAGCTGTGGAGTCTCAGAGAAATTATCACAGGTGCTATGACTTGTCTGTTGCCACAAAGGAGATGGAATTGGGGTTGTCATGGCTATGATATCACAGAGAGGTTTTAATCGGTTCTGTCTCTTCTGTGATGTCACGGAGAGGGGAATTACGGGTCTGTCACTGCTATGGTGTTCCTTTGGGGCTGAAATTAAGGCTGCCGTGGCTGTGATGTCACAGATAGAGGAAACCTGAGTCTGTCCCTGCTGTGGTGTCACAGAGAGGGGAAAACTGGGGCTGATCACGGTTGCGCAGTGAAAGTTACACAGGTGCTATGACTTGTGTGTTGCCACACAGGGAATGGAATTGGGGTTGTTCGGGCTGTGGTATCACAGAGAGATTTAAATTGGTTCTGTCATGACTGTGATGTCCCAGAGAGGGGAATAATGCGTCTGTCACTACTGTGGTGTCACAGAGAGGTGTAAACTGGACTTGTCATTGCAGTGATCTCACCGAGAGGAGAAAACTGAGGCTTTCACTGCTGTGGCTTATCAGAGGGGATGAATTCTGACTTGTCTTTGATATCATGTCACAGAGAGGAGAAAACTGGCACTATCACCGCTGTAAATGTTACAGATAGGTGTAATTTGGCTTGTTCAATCTGTGGGGTGACAGAAAGGGTGAAATTTGGCCTGTCAGTGCTGTGATGTCATAATGGGTGGAAAGTGCATCTTTGACTGCTGTGCTGTCACAGGCAGGCGTAAATTGGGGTTCCCACAGTTGTGATGTCACAGAGAGGGGAAAACTGGGGCTATCACAGCTGTGGAGTCTCAGAGAAAGTAACACAGGTGTTATGACTTGTCTGTTGCCACAAAGGAGATGGAATTGGGGTTGTCATGCCTATGGTATGTCAGAGAGGTTTTAATTGGTTCTGTCTGTTCTGGGATGTCACAGAGCGGGGAATAATGGGTCTGTCAGTGCTGTGGTGTTCCATCAGAGCTGAAATTAAGGCTGCCATGGCCGTGATGTCACGATAGAGGAAACCTGAGTCTGTCCCTGCTGTGGTGTCACAGAGAGGGGAAAACTGGGGCTGATCACTGTTGTGCAGTGACAGAGAAATTTACAGAGGTGCTATGACTTGTCTGTTGCCACACAGGGAATAGAATTGGGGTTGTTCGGGCTGTGGTATCACAGAGAGTTTTAAATTGGTTCTGTCATGATTGTGATGTCCCAGAGAGGGGAATAATGCGTCTGTCACCACTGTGGTGTCACAGACAGGCGTAATTTAGAGTTGTCACTGCAGTAATGTCACAGAGACCTTGAACTGGGTCCCTCATTGGTGTGATGTCACACACAGAGAGGAGAATACTGAGGCTGCCGCTGCTCTGGTGTCACAGAGAGGAGTAGTTTTGGCCTGTCACTGCTGTGATGTCAGAGAGAGGGGAAAGCGGGTCTGTCACTGCTGCGGTGTTCCAAAGGGGATGAATTTGAGGCTGTCCTAAGTGTGATGTCACAGAGAGGGGAAAATTGAGGCAGCCACTACTGTGGTGTCACAGAGAGGCGTAAATTAGAGTTGTCAGTGCTGTGATGTCACAGGGAGGCGAAAATTGGGCCTCTCTCAGATGTGATGTCACAGAGAGAGGCGTAATGGATCTGTGAGTGCTGTGGTGTCACCGAGAGGCATAAATTAGAGTTGTCAGTGCAGTGATGTCACGGAGAGGAGAAACTGGGTCCCTCATTGGTGTGATGTCACAGATAGAGGAAACCTGAGTCTGCCACTGCAGTGATGTCACGGAGAGGGGAAAACTGGGGCTATCCCAGCTGTGGAGTCTCAGAGAAATTATCACAGGTGCTATGACTTGTCTGTTGCCACAAAGGAGATGGAATTGGGGTTGTCATGGCTATGATATCACAGAGAGGTTTTAATCGGTTCTGTCTCTTCTGTGATGTCACGGAGAGGGGAATTACGGGTCTGTCACTGCTATGGTGTTCCTTTGGGGCTGAAATTAAGGCTGCCGTGGCTGTGATGTCACAGATAGAGGAAACCTGAGTCTGTCCCTGCTGTGGTGTCACAGAGAGGGGAAAACTGGGGCTGATCACGGTTGCGCAGTGAAAGTTACACAGGTGCTATGACTTGTGTGTTGCCACACAGGGAATGGAATTGGGGTTGTTCGGGCTGTGGTATCACAGAGAGATTTAAATTGGTTCTGTCATGACTGTGATGTCCCAGAGAGGGGAATAATGCGTCTGTCACTACTGTGGTGTCACAGAGAGGTGTAAACTGGACTTGTCATTGCAGTGATCTCACCGAGAGGAGAAAACTGAGGCTTTCACTGCTGTGGCTTATCAGAGGGGATGAATTCTGACTTGTCTTTGATATCATGTCACAGAGAGGAGAAAACTGGCACTATCACCACTGTAAATGTTACAGATAGGTGTAATTTGGCTTGTTCAATCTGTGGGGTGACAGAAAGGGTGAAATTTGGCCTGTCAGTGCTGTGATGTCATAATGGGTGGAAAGTGCATCTTTGACTGCTGTGCTGTCACAGGCAGGCGTAAATTGGGGTTCCCACAGTTGTGATGTCACAGAGAGGGGAAAACTGGGGCTATCACAGCTGTGGAGTCTCAGAGAAAGTAACACAGGTGTTATGACTTGTCTGTTGCCACAAAGGAGATGGAATTGGGGTTGTCATGCCTATGGTATGTCAGAGAGGTTTTAATTGGTTCTGTCTGTTCTGGGATGTCACAGAGCGGGGAATAATGGGTCTGTCAGTGCTGTGGTGTTCCATCAGAGCTGAAATTAAGGCTGCCATGGCCGTGATGTCACGATAGAGGAAACCTGAGTCTGTCCCTGCTGTGGTGTCACAGAGAGGGGAAAACTGGGGCTGATCACTGTTGTGCAGTGACAGAGAAATTTACAGAGGTGCTATGACTTGTCTGTTGCCACACAGGGAATAGAATTGGGGTTGTTCGGGCTGTGGTATCACAGAGAGTTTTAAATTGGTTCTGTCATGATTGTGATGTCCCAGAGAGGGGAATAATGCGTCTGTCACCACTGTGGTGTCACAGACAGGCGTAATTTAGAGTTGTCACTGCAGTAATGTCACAGAGACCTTGAACTGGGTCCCTCATTGGTGTGATGTCACACACAGAGAGGAGAATACTGAGGCTGCCGCTGCTCTGGTGTCACAGAGAGGAGTAGTTTTGGCCTGTCACTGCTGTGATGTCAGAGAGAGGGGAAAGCGTGTCTGTCACTGCTGCGGTGTTCCAAAGGGGATGAATTTGAGGCTGTCCTAAGTGTGATGTCACAGAGAGGGGAAAATTGAGGCAGCCACTACTGTGGTGTCACAGAGAGGCGTAAATTAGAGTTGTCAGTGCTGTGATGTCACAGGGAGGCGAAAATTGGGCCTCTCTCAGATGTGATGTCACAGAGAGAGGCGTAATGGATCTGTGAGTGCTGTGGTGTCACCGAGAGGCATTAATTAGAGTTGTCAGTGCAGTGATGTCACGGAGAGGAGAAACTGGGTCCCTCATTGGTGTGATGTCACAGATAGAGGAAACCTGAGTCTGCCACCGCAGTGATGTCACAGAGAGGGGAAAACTGGGGCTATCACAGCTGTGGAGTCTCAGAGAAATTATCACAGGTGCTATGACTTGTCTGTTGCCACAAAGGAGATGGAATTGGGGTTGTCATGGCTATGATATCACAGAGAGGTTTTAATCGGTTCTGTCTCTTCTGTGATGTCACGGAGAGGGGAATTCTGGGTCTGTCACTGCTGTGGTGTTCCATCAGAGCTGAAATTAAGGCTGCCGTGGCTGTGATGTCACAGATAGAGGAAACCTGAGTCTGTCCCTGCTGTGGTGTCACAGAGAGGGGAAAACTGGGGCTGATCACGGTTGTGCAGTGAAAGTTACACAGGTGCTATGACTTGTCTGTTGCCACACAGGGAATGGAATTGGGGTTGTTCGGGCTGTGGTATCACAGAGAGATTTAAATTGGTTCTGTCATGACTGTGATGTCCCAGAGAGGGGAATAATGCGTCTGTCACCACTGTGGTGTCGCAGAGAGGTGTAAACTGGACTTGTCATTGCAGTGATCTCACCGAGAGGAGAAAACTGAGGCTTTCACTGCTGTGGCTTATCAGAGGGGATGAATTCTGACTTGTCTTTGATATCATGTCACAGAGAGGAGAAAACTGGCACTATCACCACTGTAAATGTTACAGATAGGTGTAATTTGGCTTGTTCAATCTGTGGGGTGACAGAAAGGGTGAAATTTGGCCTGTCAGTGCTGTGATGTCATAATGGGTGGAAAGTGCATCTTTGACTGCTGTGCTGTCACAGGCAGGCGTAAATTGGGGTTCCCACAGTTGTGATGTCACAGAGAGGGGAAAACTGGGGCTATCACAGCTGTGGAGTCTCAGAGAAAGTAACACAGGTGTTATGACTTGTCTGTTGCCACAAAGGAGATGGAATTGGGGTTGTCATGCCTATGGTATGTCAGAGAGGTTTTAATTGGTTCTGTCTGTTCTGGGATGTCACAGAGCGGGGAATAATGGGTCTGTCAGTGCTGTGGTGTTCCATCAGAGCTGAAATTACGGCTGCCATGGCCGTGATGTCACGATAGAGGAAACCTGAGTCTGTCCCTGCTGTGGTGTCACAGAGAGGGGAAAACTGGGGCTGATCACTGTTGTGCAGTGACAGAGAAATTTACAGAGGTGCTATGACTTGTCTGTTGCCACACAGGGAATAGAATTGGGGTTGTTCGGGCTGTGGTATCACAGAGAGTTTTAAATTGGTTCTGTCATGACTGTGATGTCCCAGAGAGGGGAATAATGCGTCTGTCACCACTGTGGTGTCACAGACAGGCGTAATTTAGAGTTGTCACTGCAGTAATGTCACAGAGACCTTGAACTGGGTCCCTCATTGGTGTGATGTCACACACAGAGAGGAGAATACTGAGGCTGCCGCTGCTCTGGTGTCACAGAGAGGAGTAGTTTTGGCCTGTCACTGCTGTGATGTCAGAGAGAGGGGAAAGCGGGTCTGTCACTGCTGCGGTGTTCCAAAGGGGATGAATTTGAGGCTGTCCTAAGTGTGATGTCACAGAGAGGGGAAAATTGAGGCAGCCACTACTGTGGTGTCACAGAGAGGCGTAAATTAGAGTTGTCAGTGCTGTGATGTCAGAGGGAGGCGAAAATTGGGCCTCTCTCAGATGTGATGTCACAGAGAGAGGCGTAATGGATCTGTGAGTGCTGTGGTGTCACCGAGAGGCATAAATTAGAGTTGTCAGTGCAGTGATGTCACGGAGAGGAGAAACTGGGTCCCTCATTGGTGTGATGTCACAGATAGAGGAAACCTGAGTCTGCCACTGCAGTGATGTCACGGAGAGGGGAAAACTGGGGCTATCACAGCTGTGGAGTCTCAGAGAAATTATCACAGGTGCTATGACTTGTCTGTTGCCACAAAGGAGATGGAATTGGGGTTGTCATGGCTATGATATCACAGAGAGGTTTTAATCGGTTCTGTCTCTTCTGTGATGTCACGGAGAGGGGAATTACGGGTCTGTCACTGCTATGGTGTTCCTTTGGGGCTGAAATTAAGGCTGCCGTGGCTGTGATGTCACAGATAGAGGAAACCTGAGTCTGTCCCTGCTGTGGTGTCACAGAGAGGGGAAAACTGGGGCTGATCACTGTTGTGCAGTGAAAGTTACACAGGTGCTATGACTTGTCTGTTGCCACAAAGGAGATGGAATTGGGGTTGTCATGGCTATGATATCACAGAGAGGTTTTAATCGGTTCTGTCTCTTCTGTGATGTCACGGAGAGGGGAATTCTGGGTCTGTCACTGCTGTGGTGTTCCATCAGAGCTGAAATTAAGGCTGCCGTGGCTGTGATGTCACAGATAGAGGAAACCTGAGTCTGTCCCTGCTGTGGTGTCACAGAGAGGGGAAAACTGGGGCTGATCACTGTTGTGCAGTGAAAGTTACACAGGTGCTATGACTTGTGTGTTGCCACACAGGGAATGGAATTGGGGTTGTTCGGGCTGTGGTATCACAGAGAGATTTAAATTGGTTCTGTCATGACTGTGATGTCCCAGAGAGGGGAATAATGCGTCTGTCACCACTGTGGTGTCGCAGAGAGGTGTAAACTGGACTTGTCATTGCAGTGATCTCACCGAGAGGAGAAAACTGAGGCTTTCACTGCTGTGGCTTATCAGAGGGGATGAATTCTGACTTGTCTTTGATATCATGTCACAGAGAGGAGAAAACTGGCACTATCACCACTGTAAATGTTACAGATAGGTGTAATTTGGCTTGTTCAATCTGTGGGGTGACAGAAAGGGTGAAATTTAGCCTGTCAGTGCTGTGATGTCATAATGGGTGGAAAGTGCATCTTTGACTGCTGTGCTGTCACAGGCAGGCGTAAATTGGGGTTCCCACAGTTGTGATGTCACAGAGAGGGGAAAATTGGGGCTATCACAGCTGTGGAGTCTCAGAGAAAGTAACACAGGTGTTATGACTTGTCTGTTGCCACAAAGGAGATGGAATTGGGGTTGTCATGCCTATGGTATGTCAGAGAGGTTTTAATTGGTTCTGTCTGTTCTGGGATGTCACAGAGCGGGGAATAATGGGTCTGTCAGTGCTGTGGTGTTCCATCAGAGCTGAAATTACGGCTGCCATGGCCGTGATGTCACGATAGAGGAAACCTGAGTCTGTCCCTGCTGTGGTGTCACAGAGAGGGGAAAACTGGGGCTGATCACTGTTGTGCAGTGACAGAGAAATTTACAGAGGTGCTATGACTTGTCTGTTGCCACACAGGGAATAGAATTGGGGTTGTTCGGGCTGTGGTATCACAGAGAGTTTTAAATTGGTTCTGTCATGACTGTGATGTCCCAGAGAGGGGAATAATGCGTCTGTCACCACTGTGGTGTCACAGACAGGCGTAATTTAGAGTTGTCACTGCAGTAATGTCACAGAGACCTTGAACTGGGTCCCTCATTGGTGTGATGTCACACACAGAGAGGAGAATACTGAGGCTGCCGCTGCTCTGGTGTCACAGAGAGGAGTAGTTTTGGCCTGTCACTGCTGTGATGTCAGAGAGAGGGGAAAGCGGGTCTGTCACTGCTGCGGTGTTCCAAAGGGGATGAATTTGAGGCTGTCCTAAGTGTGATGTCACAGAGAGGGGAAAATTGAGGCAGCCACTACTGTGGTGTCACAGAGAGGCGTAAATTAGAGTTGTCAGTGCTGTGATGTCACAGGGAGGCGAAAATTGGGCCTCTCTCAGATGTGATGTCACAGAGAGAGGCGTAATGGATCTGTGAGTGCTGTGGTGTCACCGAGAGGCATAAATTAGAGTTGTCAGTGCAGTGATGTCACGGAGAGGAGAAACTGGGTCCCTCATTGGTGTGATGTCACAGATAGAGGAAACCTGAGTCTGCCACTGCAGTGATGTCACGGAGAGGGGAAAACTGGGGCTATCACAGCTGTGGAGTCTCAGAGAAATTATCACAGGTGCTATGACTTGTCTGTTGCCACAAAGGAGATGGAATTGGGGTTGTCATGGCTATGATATCACAGAGAGGTTTTAATCGGTTCTGTCTCTTCTGTGATGTCACGGAGAGGGGAATTACGGGTCTGTCACTGCTATGGTGTTCCTTTGGGGCTGAAATTAAGGCTGCCGTGGCTGTGATGTCACAGATAGAGGAAACCTGAGTCTGTCCCTGCTGTGGTGTCACAGAGAGGGGAAAACTGGGGCTGATCACTGTTGCGCAGTGAAAGTTACACAGGTGCTATGACTTGTGTGTTGCCACACAGGGAATGGAATTGGGGTTGTTCGGGCTGTGGTATCACAGAGAGATTTAAATTGGTTCTGTCATGACTGTGATGTCCCAGAGAGGGGAATAATGCGTCTGTCACTACTGTGGTGTCACAGAGAGGTGTAAACTGGACTTGTCATTGCAGTGATCTCACCGAGAGGAGAAAACTGAGGCTTTCACTGCTGTGGCTTATCAGAGGGGATGAATTCTGACTTGTCTTTGATATCATGTCACAGAGAGGAGAAAACTGGCACTATCACCGCTGTAAATGTTACAGATAGGTGTAATTTGGCTTGTTCAATCTGTGGGGTGACAGAAAGGGTGAAATTTGGCCTGTCAGTGCTGTGATGTCATAATGGGTGGAAAGTGCATCTTTGACTGCTGTGCTGTCACAGGCAGGCGTAAATTGGGGTTCCCACAGTTGTGATGTCACACAGAGGGGAAAACTGGGGCTATCACAGCTGTGGAGTCTCAGAGAAAGTAACACAGGTGTTATGACTTGTCTGTTGCCACAAAGGAGATGGAATTGGGGTTGTCATGCCTATGGTATGTCAGAGAGGTTTTAATTGGTTCTGTCTGTTCTGGGATGTCACAGAGCGGGGAATAATGGGTCTGTCAGTGCTGTGGTGTTCCATCAGAGCTGAAATTAAGGCTGCCATGGCCGTGATGTCACGATAGAGGAAACCTGAGTCTGTCCCTGCTGTGGTGTCACAGAGAGGGGAAAACTGGGGCTGATCACTGTTGTGCAGTGACAGAGAAATTTACAGAGGTGCTATGACTTGTCTGTTGCCACACAGGGAATAGAATTGGGGTTGTTCGGGCTGTGGTATCACAGAGAGTTTTAAATTGGTTCTGTCATGATTGTGATGTCCCAGAGAGGGGAATAATGCGTCTGTCACCACTGTGGTGTCACAGACAGGCGTAATTTAGAGTTGTCACTGCAGTAATGTCACAGAGACCTTGAACTGGGTCCCTCATTGGTGTGATGTCACACACAGAGAGGAGAATACTGAGGCTGCCGCTGCTCTGGTGTCACAGAGAGGAGTAGTTTTGGCCTGTCACTGCTGTGATGTCAGAGAGAGGGGAAAGCGTGTCTGTCACTGCTGCGGTGTTCCAAAGGGGATGAATTTGAGGCTGTCCTAAGTGTGATGTCACAGAGAGGGGAAAATTGAGGCAGCCACTACTGTGGTGTCACAGAGAGGCGTAAATTAGAGTTGTCAGTGCTGTGATGTCAGAGGGAGGCGAAAATTGGGCCTCTCTCAGATGTGATGTCACAGAGAGAGGCGTAATGGATCTGTGAGTGCTGTGGTGTCACCGAGAGGCATAAATTAGAGTTGTCAGTGCAGTGATGTCACGGAGAGGAGAAACTGGGTCCCTCATTGGTGTGATGTCACAGATAGAGGAAACCTGAGTCTGCCACTGCAGTGATGTCACAGAGAGGGGAAAACTGGGGCTATCACAGCTGTGGAGTCTCAGAGAAATTATCACAGGTGCTATGACTTGTCTGTTGCCACAAAGGAGATGGAATTGGGGTTGTCATGGCTATGATATCACAGAGAGGTTTTAATCGGTTCTGTCTCTTCTGTGATGTCACGGAGAGGGGAATTATGGGTCTGTCACTGCTGTGGTGTTCCTTTGGGGCTGAAATTCAGGCTGCCGTGGCTGTGATGTCACAGATAGAGGAAACCTGAGTCTGTCCCTGCTGTGGTGTCACAGAGAGGGGAAAACTGGGGCTGATCACGGTTGTGCAGTGAAAGTTACACAGGTGCTATGACTTGTCTGTTGCCACACAGGGAATGGAATTGGGGTTGTTCGGGCTGTGGTATCACAGAGAGATTTAAATTGGTTCTGTCATGACTGTGATGTCCCAGAGAGGGGAATAATGCGTCTGTCACTACTGTGGTGTCACAGAGAGGTGTAAACTGGACTTGTCATTGCAGTGATCTCACCGAGAGGAGAAAACTGAGGCTTTCACTGCTGTGGCTTATCAGAGGGGATGAATTCTGACTTGTCTTTGATATCATGTCACAGAGAGGAGAAAACTGGCACTATCACCGCTGTAAATGTTACAGATAGGTGTAAGTTGGCTTGTTCAATCTGTGGGGTGACAGAAAGGGTGAAATTTGGCCTGTCAGTGCTGTGATGTCATAATGGGTGGAAAGTGCATCTTTGACTGCTGTGCTGTCACAGGCAGGCGTAAATTGGGGTTCCCACAGTTGTGATGTCACAGAGAGGGGAAAACTGGGGCTATCACAGCTGTGGAGTCTCAGAGAAAGTAACACAGGTGTTATGACTTGTCTGTTGCCACAAAGGAGATGGAATTGGGGTTGTCATGCCTATGGTATGTCAGAGAGGTTTTAATTGGTTCTGTCTGTTCTGGGATGTCACAGAGCGGGGAATAATGGGTCTGTCAGTGCTGTGGTGTTCCATCAGAGCTGAAATTAAGGCTGCCATGGCCGTGATGTCACGATAGAGGAAACCTGAGTCTGTCCCTGCTGTGGTGTCACAGAGAGGGGAAAACTGGGGCTGATCACTGTTGTGCAGTGACAGAGAAATTTACAGAGGTGCTATGACTTGTCTGTTGCCACACAGGGAATAGAATTGGGGTTTTTCGGGCTGTGGTATCACAGAGAGTTTTAAATTGGTTCTGTCATGATTGTGATGTCCCAGAGAGGGGAATAATGCGTCTGTCACCACTGTGGTGTCACAGACAGGCGTAATTTAGAGTTGTCACTGCAGTAATGTCACAGAGACCTTGAACTGGGTCCCTCATTGGTGTGATGTCACACACAGAGAGGAGAATACTGAGGCTGCCGCTGCTCTGGTGTCACAGAGAGGAGTAGTTTTGGCCTGTCACTGCTGTGATGTCAGAGAGAGGGGAAAGCGGGTCTGTCACTGCTGCGGTGTTCCAAAGGGGATGAATTTGAGGCTGTCCTAAGTGTGATGTCACAGAGAGGGGAAAATTGAGGCAGCCACTACTGTGGTGTCACAGAGAGGCGTAAATTAGAGTTGTCAGTGCTGTGATGTCAGAGGGAGGCGAAAATTGGGCCTCTCTCAGATGTGATGTCACAGAGAGAGGCGTAATGGATCTGTGAGTGCTGTGGTGTCACCGAGAGGCATAAATTAGAGTTGTCAGTGCAGTGATGTCACGGAGAGGAGAAACTGGGTCCCTCATTGGTGTGATGTCACAGATAGAGGAAACCTGAGTCTGCCACTGCAGTGATGTCACGGAGAGGGGAAAACTGGGGCTATCACAGCTGTGGAGTCTCAGAGAAATTATCACAGGTGCTATGACTTGTCTGTTGCCACAAAGGAGATGGAATTGGGGTTGTCATGGCTATGATATCACAGAGAGGTTTTAATCGGTTCTGTCTCTTCTGTGATGTCACGGAGAGGGGAATTACGGGTCTGTCACTGCTGTGGTGTTCCTTTGGGGCTGAAATTCAGGCTGCCGTGGCTGTGATGTCACAGATAGAGGAAACCTGAGTCTGTCCCTGCTGTGGTGTCACAGAGAGAGGAAAACTGGGGCTGATCACGGTTGTGCAGTGAAAGTTACACAGGTGCTATGACTTGTCTGTTGCCACACAGGGAATGGAATTGGGGTTGTTCGGGCTGTGGTATCACAGAGAGATTTAAATTGGTTCTGTCATGACTGTGATGTCCCAGAGAGGGGAATAATGCGTCTGTCACCACTGTGGTGTCGCAGAGAGGTGTAAACTGGACTTGTCATTGCAGTGATCTCACCGAGAGGAGAAAACTGAGGCTTTCACTGCTGTGGCTTATCAGAGGGGATGAATTCTGACTTGTCTTTGATATCATGTCACAGAGAGGAGAAAACTGGCACTATCACCGCTGTAAATGTTACAGATAAGTGTAAGTTGGGCTTGTTCAATCTGTGGGGTGACAGAAAGGGTGAAATTTGGCCTGTCAGTGCTGTGATGTCATAATGGGTGGAAAGTGCATCTTTGACTGCTGTGCTGTCACAGGCAGGCGTAAATTGGGGTTCCCACAGTTGTGATGTCACACAGAGGGGAAAACTGGGGCTATCACAGCTGTGGAGTCTCAGAGAAAGTAACACAGGTGTTATGACTTGTCTGTTGCCACAAAGGAGATGGAATTGGGGTTGTCATGCCTATGGTATGTCAGAGATTTTAATTGGTTCTGTCTGTTCTGGGATGTCACAGAGCGGGGAATAATGGGTCTGTCAGTGCTGTGGTGTTCCATCAGAGCTGAAATTAAGGCTGCCATGGCCGTGATGTCACGATAGAGGAAACCTGAGTCTGTCCCTGCTGTGGTGTCACAGAGAGGGGAAAACTGGGGCTGATCACTGTTGTGCAGTGACAGAGAAATTTACAGAGGTGCTATGACTTGTCTGTTGCCACACAGGGAATAGAATTGGGGTTGTTAGGGCTGTGGTATCACAGAGAGTTTTAAATTGGTTCTGTCATGATTGTGATGTCCCAGAGAGGGGAATAATGCGTCTGTCACCACTGTGGTGTCACAGACAGGCGTAATTTAGAGTTGTCACTGCAGTAATGTCACAGAGACCTTGAACTGGGTCCCTCATTGGTGTGATGTCACACACAGAGAGGAGAATACTGAGGCTGCCGCTGCTCTGGTGTCACAGAGAGGAGTAGTTTTGGCCTGTCACTGCTGTGATGTCAGAGAGAGGGGAAAGCGGGTCTGTCACTGCTGCGGTGTTCCAAAGGGGATGAATTTGAGGCTGTCCTAAGTGTGATGTCACAGAGAGGGGAAAATTGAGGCAGCCACTACTGTGGTGTCACAGAGAGGCGTAAATTAGAGTTGTCAGTGCTGTGATGTCAGAGGGAGGCGAAAATTGGGCCTCTCTCAGATGTGATGTCACAGAGAGAGGCGTAATGGATCTGTGAGTGCTGTGGTGTCACCGAGAGGCATAAATTAGAGTTGTCAGTGCAGTGATGTCACGGAGAGGAGAAACTGGGTCCTTCATTGGTGTGATGTCACAGATAGAGGAAACCTGAGTCTGCCACTGCAGTGATGTCACAGAGAGGGGAAAACTGGGGCTATCACAGCTGTGGAGTCTCAGAGAAATTATCACAGGTGCTATGACTTGTCTGTTGCCACAAAGGAGATGGAATTGGGGTTGTCATGGCTATGATATCACAGAGAGGTTTTAATCGGTTCTGTCTCTTCTGTGATGTCACGGAGAGGGGAATTATGGGTCTGTCACTGCTGTGGTGTTCCTTTGGGGCTGAAATTCAGGCTGCCGTGGCTGTGATGTCACAGATAGAGGAAACCTGAGTCTGTCCCTGCTGTGGTGTCACAGAGAGGGGAAAACTGGGGCTGATCACTGTTGTGCAGTGAAAGTTACACAGGTGCTATGACTTGTCTGTTGCCACACAGGGAATGGAATTGGGGTTGTTAGGGCTGTGGTATCACAGAGAGATTTAAATTGGTTCTGTCATGACTGTGATGTCCCAGAGAGGGGAATGATGCGTCTGTCACCACTGTGGTGTCGCAGAGAGGTGTAAACTGGACTTGTCATTGCAGTGATCTCACCGAGAGGAGAAAACTGAGGCTTTCACTGCTGTGGCTTATCAGAGGGGATGAATTCTGACTTGTCTTTGATATCATGTCACAGAGAGGAGAAAACTGGCACTATCACCGCTGTAAATGTTACAGATAGGTGTAAGTTGGGCTTGTTCAATCTGTGGGGTGACAGAAAGGGTGAAATTTGGCCTGTCAGTGCTGTGATGTCATAATGGTTGGAAAGTGCATCTTTGACTGCTGTGCTGTCACAGGCAGGCGTAAATTGGGATTCCCAAAGTTGTGATGTCACAGAGAGGGGAAAACTGGGGCTATCACAGCTGTGGAGTCTCAGAGAAAGTAACACAGGTGTTATGACTTGTCTGTTGCCACAAAGGAGATGGAATTGGGGTTGTCATGCCTATGGTATGTCAGAGAGGTTTTAATTGGTTCTGTCTGTTCTGTGATGTCACAGAGCGGGGAATAATGGGTCTGTCAGTGCTGTGGTGTTCCATCAGAGCTGAAATTAAGGCTGCCATGGCTGTGATGTCACGATAGAGGAAACCTGAGTCTGTCCCTGCTGTGGTGTCACAGAGAGGGGAAAACTGGGGCTGATCACTGTTGTGCAGTGACAGAGAAATTTACAGAGGTGCTATGACTTGTCTGTTGCCACACAGGGAATGGAATTGGGGTTGTTCGGGCTGTGGTATCACAGAGAGTTTTAAATTGGTTCTGTCATGATTGTGATGTCCCAGAGAGGGGAATAATGCGTCTGTCACCACTGTGGTGTCACAGACAGGCGTAATTTAGAGTTGTCACTGCAGTAATGTCACAGAGACCTTGAACTGGGTCCCTCATTGGTGTGATGTCACACACAGAGAGGAGAATACTGAGGCTGCCGCTGCTCTGGTGTCACAGAGAGGAGTAGTTTTGGCCTGTCACTGCTGTGATGTCAGAGAGAGGGGAAAGCGGGTCTGTCACTGCTGCGGTGTTCCAAAGGGGATGAATTTGAGGCTGTCCTAAGTGTGATGTCACAGAGAGGGGAAAATTGAGGCAGCCACTACTGTGGTGTCACAGAGAGGCGTAAATTAGAGTTGTCAGTGCTGTGATGTCACAGGGAGGCGAAAATTGGGCCTCTCTCAGATGTGATGTCACAGAGAGAGGCGTAATGGATCTGTGAGTGCTGTGGTGTCACCGAGAGGCATAAATTAGAGTTGTCAGTGCAGTGATGTCACGGAGAGGAGAAACTGGGTCCCTCATTGGTGTGATGTCACAGATAGAGGAAACCTGAGTCTGCCACTGCAGTGATGTCACGGAGAGGGGAAAACTGGGGCTATCACAGCTGTGGAGTCTCAGAGAAATTATCACAGGTGCTATGACTTGTCTGTTGCCACAAAGGAGATGGAATTGGGGTTGTCATGGCTATGATATCACAGAGAGGTTTTAATCGGTTCTGTCTCTTCTGTGATGTCACGGAGAGGGGAATTCTGGGTCTGTCACTGCTGTGGTGTTCCTTTGGGGCTGAAATTAAGGCTGCCGTGGCTGTGATGTCACAGATAGAGGAAACCTGAGTCTGTCCCTGCTGTGGTGTCACAGAGAGGGGAAAACTGGGGCTGATCACGGTTGTGCAGTGAAAGTTACACAGGTGCTATGACTTGTCTGTTGCCACACAGGGAATGGAATTGGGGTTGTTCATGCTGTGGTATCACAGGGACATTTAAATTGGTTCTGTCATGACTGTGATGTCCCAGAGAGGGGAATAATGCGTCTGTCACCACTGTGGTGTCGCAGAGAGGTGTAAACTGGACTTGTCATTGCAGTGATCTCACCGAGAGGAGAAAACTGAGGCTTTCACTGCTGTGGCTTATCAGAGGGGATGAATTCTGACTTGTCTTTGATATCATGTCACAGAGAGGAGAAAACTGGCACTATCACCGCTGTAAATGTTACAGATAAGTGTAAGTTGGGCTTGTTCAATCTGTGGGGTGACAGAAAGGGTGAAATTTGGCCTGTCAGTGCTGTGATGTCATAATGGGTGGAAAGTGCATCTTTGACTGCTGTGCTGTCACAGGCAGGCGTAAATTGGGGTTCCCACAGTTGTGATGTCACAGAGAGGGGAAAACTGGGGCTATCACAGCTGTGGAGTCTCAGAGAAAGTAACACAGGTGTTATGACTTGTCTGTTGCCACAAAGGAGATGGAATTGGGGTTGTCATGCCTATGGTATGTCAGAGAGGTTTTAATTGGTTCTGTCTGTTCTGGGATGTCACAGAGCGGGGAATAATGGGTCTGTCAGTGCTGTGGTGTTCCATCAGAGCTGAAATTACGGCTGCCATGGCTGTGATGTCACGATAGAGGAAACCTGAGTCTGTCCCTGCTGTGGTGTCACAGAGAGGGGAAAACTGGGGCTAATCACTGTTGTGCAGTGACAGAGAAATTTACAGAGGTGCTATGACTTGTCTGTTGCCACACAGGGAATAGAATTGGGGTTGTTCGGGCTGTGGTATCACAGAGAGTTTTAAATTGGTTCTGTCATGATTGTGATGTCTTAGAGAGGGGAATAATGCGTCTGTCACCACTGTGGTGTCACAGACAGGCGTAATTTAGAGTTGTCACTGCAGTAATGTCACAGAGACCTTGAACTGGGTCCCTCATTGGTGTGATGTCACACACAGAGAGGAGAATACTGAGGCTGCCGCTGCTCTGGTGTCACAGAGAGGAGTAGTTTTGGCCTGTCACTGCTGTGATGTCAGAGAGAGGGGAAAGCGTGTCTGTCACTGCTGCGGTGTTCCAAAGGGGATGAATTTGAGGCTGTCCTAAGTGTGATGTCACAGAGAGGGGAAAATTGAGGCAGCCACTACTGTGGTGTCACAGAGAGGCGTAAATTAGAGTTGTCAGTGCTGTGATGTCAGAGGGAGGCGAAAATTGGGCCTCTCTCAGATGTGATGTCACAGAGAGAGGCGTAATGGATCTGTGAGTGCTGTGGTGTCACTGAGAGGCATAAATTAGAGTTGTCAGTGCAGTGATGTCACGGAGAGGAGAAACTGGGTCCCTCATTGGTGTGATGTCACAGATAGAGGAAACCTGAGTCTGCCACTGCAGTGATGTCACGGAGAGGGGAAAACTGGGGCTATCACAGCTGTGGAGTCTCAGAGAAATTATCACAGGTGCTATGACTTGTCTGTTGCCACAAAGGAGATGGAATTGGGGTTGTCATGGCTATGATATCACAGAGAGGTTTTAATTGGTTCTGTCTCTTCTGTGATGTCACGGAGAGGGGAATTATGGGTCTGTCACTGCTGTGGTGTTCCTTTGGGGCTGAAATTCAGGCTGCCGTGGCTGTGATGTCACAGATAGAGGAAACCTGAGTCTGTCCCTGCTGTGGTGTCACAGAGAGGGGAAAACTGGGGCTGATCACGGTTGTGCAGTGAAAGTTACACAGGTGCTATGACTTGTCTGTTGCCACACAGGGAATGGAATTGGGGTTGTTCGGGCTGTGGTATCACAGAGAGATTTAAATTGGTTCTGTCATGACTGTGATGTCCCAGAGAGGGGAATAATGCGTCTGTCACCACTGTGGTGTCGCAGAGAGGTGTAAACTGGACTTGTCATTGCAGTGATCTCACCGAGAGGAGAAAACTGAGGCTTTCACTGCTGTGGCTTATCAGAGGGGATGAATTCTGACTTGTCTTTGATATCATGTCACAGAGAGGAGAAAACTGGCACTATCACCGCTGTAAATGTTACAGATAAGTGTAAGTTGGGCTTGTTCAATCTGTGGGGTGACAGAAAGGGTGAAATTTGGCCTGTCAGTGCTGTGATGTCATAATGGTTGGAAAGTGCATCTTTGACTGCTGTGCTGTCACAGGCAGGCGTAAATTGGGGTTCCCACAGTTGTGATGTCACACAGAGGGGAAAACTGGGGCTATCACAGCTGTGGAGTCTCAGAGAAAGTAACACAGGTGTTATGACTTGTCTGTTGCCACAAAGGAGATGGAATTGGGGTTGTCATGCCTATGGTATGTCAGAGAGGTTTTAATTGGTTCTGTCTGTTCTGGGATGTCACAGAGCGGGGAATAATGGGTCTGTCAGTGCTGTGGTGTTCCATCAGAGCTGAAATTAAGGCTGCCATGGCTGTGATGTCACGATAGAGGAAACCTGAGTCTGTCCCTGCTGTGGTGTCACAGAGAGGGGAAAACTGGGGCTGATCACTGTTGTGCAGTGACAGAGAAATTTACAGAGGTGCTATGACTTGTCTGTTGCCACACAGGGAATGGAATTGGGGTTGTTCGGGCTGTGGTATCACAGAGAGTTTTAAATTGGTTCTGTCATGATTGTGATGTCCCAGAGAGGGGAATAATGCGTCTGTCACCACTGTGGTGTCACAGACAGGCGTAATTTAGAGTTGTCACTGCAGTAATGTCACAGAGACCTTGAACTGGGTCCCTCATTGGTGTGATGTCACACACAGAGAGGAGAATACTGAGGCTGCCGCTGCTCTGGTGTCACAGAGAGGAGTAGTTTTGGCCTGTCACTGCTGTGATGTCAGAGAGAGGGGAAAGCGGGTCTGTCACTGCTGCGGTGTTCCAAAGGGGATGAATTTGAGGCTGTCCTAAGTGTGATGTCACAGAGAGGGGAAAATTGAGGCAGCCACTACTGTGGTGTCACAGAGAGGCGTAAATTAGAGTTGTCAGTGCTTTGATGTCACAGGGAGGCGAAAATTGGGCCTCTCTCAGATGTGATGTCACAGAGAGAGGCGTAATGGATCTGTGAGTGCTGTGGTGTCACCGAGAGGCATAAATTAGAGTTGTCAGTGCAGTGATGTCACGGAGAGGAGAAACTGGGTCCCTCATTGGTGTGATGTCACAGATAGAGGAAACCTGAGTCTGCCACTGCAGTGATGTCACAGAGAGGGGAAAACTGGGGCTATCACAGCTGTGGAGTCTCAGAGAAATTATCACAGGTGCTATGACTTGTCTGTTGCCACAAAGGAGATGGAATTGGGGTTGTCATGGCTATGATATCACAGAGAGGTTTTAATCGGTTCTGTCTCTTCTGTGATGTCACGGAGAGGGGAATTATGGGTCTGTCACTGCTGTGGTGTTCCTTTGGGGCTGAAATTCAGGCTGCCGTGGCTGTGATGTCACAGATAGAGGAAACCTGAGTCTGTCCCTGCTGTGGTGTCACAGAGAGGGGAAAACTGGGGCTGATCACTGTTGTGCAGTGAAAGTTACACAGGTGCTATGACTTGTCTGTTGCCACACAGGGAATGGAATTGGGGTTGTTAGGGCTGTGGTATCACAGAGAGATTTAAATTGGTTCTGTCATGACTGTGATGTCCCAGAGAGGGGAATGATGCGTCTGTCACCACTGTGGTGTCGCAGAGAGGTGTAAACTGGACTTGTCATTGCAGTGATCTCACCGAGAGGAGAAAACTGAGGCTTTCACTGCTGTGGCTTATCAGAGGGGATGAATTCTGACTTGTCTTTGATATCATGTCACAGAGAGGAGAAAACTGGCACTATCACCGCTGTAAATGTTACAGATAGGTGTAAGTTGGGCTTGTTCAATCTGTGGGGTGACAGAAAGGGTGAAATTTGGCCTGTCAGTGCTGTGATGTCATAATGGTTGGAAAGTGCATCTTTGACTGCTGTGCTGTCACAGGCAGGCGTAAATTGGGATTCCCAAAGTTGTGATGTCACAGAGAGGGGAAAACTGGGGCTATCACAGCTGTGGAGTCTCAGAGAAAGTAACACAGGTGTTATGACTTGTCTGTTGCCACAAAGGAGATGGAATTGGGGTTGTCATGCCTATGGTATGTCAGAGAGGTTTTAATTGGTTCTGTCTGTTCTGTGATGTCACAGAGCGGGGAATAATGGGTCTGTCAGTGCTGTGGTGTTCCATCAGAGCTGAAATTAAGGCTGCCATGGCTGTGATGTCACGATAGAGGAAACCTGAGTCTGTCCCTGCTGTGGTGTCACAGAGAGGGGAAAACTGGGGCTGATCACTGTTGTGCAGTGACAGAGAAATTTACAGAGGTGCTATGACTTGTCTGTTGCCACACAGGGAATGGAATTGGGGTTGTTCGGGCTGTGGTATCACAGAGAGTTTTAAATTGGTTCTGTCATGATTGTGATGTCCCAGAGAGGGGAATAATGCGTCTGTCACCACTGTGGTGTCACAGACAGGCGTAATTTAGAGTTGTCACTGCAGTAATGTCACAGAGACCTTGAACTGGGTCCCTCATTGGTGTGATGTCACACACAGAGAGGAGAATACTGAGGCTGCCGCTGCTCTGGTGTCACAGAGAGGAGTAGTTTTGGCCTGTCACTGCTGTGATGTCAGAGAGAGGGGAAAGCGGGTCTGTCACTGCTGCGGTGTTCCAAAGGGGATGAATTTGAGGCTGTCCTAAGTGTGATGTCACAGAGAGGGGAAAATTGAGGCAGCCACTACTGTGGTGTCACAGAGAGGCGTAAATTAGAGTTGTCAGTGCTGTGATGTCACAGGGAGGCGAAAATTGGGCCTCTCTCAGATGTGATGTCACAGAGAGAGGCGTAATGGATCTGTGAGTGCTGTGGTGTCACCGAGAGGCATAAATTAGAGTTGTCAGTGCAGTGATGTCACGGAGAGGAGAAACTGGGTCCCTCATTGGTGTGATGTCACAGATAGAGGAAACCTGAGTCTGCCACTGCAGTGATGTCACGGAGAGGGGAAAACTGGGGCTATCCCAGCTGTGGAGTCTCAGAGAAATTATCACAGGTGCTATGACTTGTCTGTTGCCACAAAGGAGATGGAATTGGGGTTGTCATGGCTATGATATCACAGAGAGGTTTTAATCGGTTCTGTCTCTTCTGTGATGTCACGGAGAGGGGAATTCTGGGTCTGTCACTGCTGTGGTGTTCCTTTGGGGCTGAAATTAAGGCTGCCGTGGCTGTGATGTCACAGATAGAGGAAACCTGAGTCTGTCCCTGCTGTGGTGTCACAGAGAGGGGAAAACTGGGGCTGATCACGGTTGTGCAGTGAAAGTTACACAGGTGCTATGACTTGTCTGTTGCCACACAGGGAATGGAATTGGGGTTGTTCATGCTGTGGTATCACAGGGACATTTAAATTGGTTCTGTCATGACTGTGATGTCCCAGAGAGGGGAATAATGCGTCTGTCACCACTGTGGTGTCGCAGAGAGGTGTAAACTGGACTTGTCATTGCAGTGATCTCACCGAGAGGAGAAAACTGAGGCTTTCACTGCTGTGGCTTATCAGAGGGGATGAATTCTGACTTGTCTTTGATATCATGTCACAGAGAGGAGAAAACTGGCACTATCACCGCTGTAAATGTTACAGATAAGTGTAAGTTGGGCTTGTTCAATCTGTGGGGTGACAGAAAGGGTGAAATTTGGCCTGTCAGTGCTGTGATGTCATAATGGGTGGAAAGTGCATCTTTGACTGCTGTGCTGTCACAGGCAGGCGTAAATTGGGGTTCCCACAGTTGTGATGTCACAGAGAGGGGAAAACTGGGGCTATCACAGCTGTGGAGTCTCAGAGAAAGTAACACAGGTGTTATGACTTGTCTGTTGCCACAAAGGAGATGGAATTGGGGTTGTCATGCCTATGGTATGTCAGAGAGGTTTTAATTGGTTCTGTCTGTTCTGGGATGTCACAGAGCGGGGAATAATGGGTCTGTCAGTGCTGTGGTGTTCCATCAGAGCTGAAATTACGGCTGCCATGGCTGTGATGTCACGATAGAGGAAACCTGAGTCTGTCCCTGCTGTGGTGTCACAGAGAGGGGAAAACTGGGGCTAATCACTGTTGTGCAGTGACAGAGAAATTTACAGAGGTGCTATGACTTGTCTGTTGCCACACAGGGAATAGAATTGGGGTTGTTCGGGCTGTGGTATCACAGAGAGTTTTAAATTGGTTCTGTCATGATTGTGATGTCTTAGAGAGGGGAATAATGCGTCTGTCACCACTGTGGTGTCACAGACAGGCGTAATTTAGAGTTGTCACTGCAGTAATGTCACAGAGACCTTGAACTGGGTCCCTCATTGGTGTGATGTCACACACAGAGAGGAGAATACTGAGGCTGCCGCTGCTCTGGTGTCACAGAGAGGAGTAGTTTTGGCCTGTCACTGCTGTGATGTCAGAGAGAGGGGAAAGCGTGTCTGTCACTGCTGCGGTGTTCCAAAGGGGATGAATTTGAGGCTGTCCTAAGTGTGATGTCACAGAGAGGGGAAAATTGAGGCAGCCACTACTGTGGTGTCACAGAGAGGCGTAAATTAGAGTTGTCAGTGCTGTGATGTCAGAGGGAGGCGAAAATTGGGCCTCTCTCAGATGTGATGTCACAGAGAGAGGCGTAATGGATCTGTGAGTGCTGTGGTGTCACTGAGAGGCATAAATTAGAGTTGTCAGTGCAGTGATGTCACGGAGAGGAGAAACTGGGTCCCTCATTGGTGTGATGTCACAGATAGAGGAAACCTGAGTCTGCCACTGCAGTGATGTCACGGAGAGGGGAAAACTGGGGCTATCACAGCTGTGGAGTCTCAGAGAAATTATCACAGGTGCTATGACTTGTCTGTTGCCACAAAGGAGATGGAATTGGGGTTGTCATGGCTATGATATCACAGAGAGGTTTTAATTGGTTCTGTCTCTTCTGTGATGTCACGGAGAGGGGAATTATGGGTCTGTCACTGCTGTGGTGTTCCTTTGGGGCTGAAATTCAGGCTGCCGTGGCTGTGATGTCACAGATAGAGGAAACCTGAGTCTGTCCCTGCTGTGGTGTCACAGAGAGGGGAAAACTGGGGCTGATCACGGTTGTGCAGTGAAAGTTACACAGGTGCTATGACTTGTCTGTTGCCACACAGGGAATGGAATTGGGGTTGTTCGGGCTGTGGTATCACAGAGAGATTTAAATTGGTTCTGTCATGACTGTGATGTCCCAGAGAGGGGAATAATGCGTCTGTCACCACTGTGGTGTCGCAGAGAGGTGTAAACTGGACTTGTCATTGCAGTGATCTCACCGAGAGGAGAAAACTGAGGCTTTCACTGCTGTGGCTTATCAGAGGGGATGAATTCTGACTTGTCTTTGATATCATGTCACAGAGAGGAGAAAACTGGCACTATCACCGCTGTAAATGTTACAGATAAGTGTAAGTTGGGCTTGTTCAATCTGTGGGGTGACAGAAAGGGTGAAATTTGGCCTGTCAGTGCTGTGATGTCATAATGGGTGGAAAGTGCATCTTTGACTGCTGTGCTGTCACAGGCAGGCGTAAATTGGGGTTCCCACAGTTGTGATGTCACAGAGAGGGGAAAACTGGGGCTATCACAGCTGTGGAGTCTCAGAGAAAGTAACACAGGTGTTATGACTTGTCTGTTGCCACAAAGGAGATGGAATTGGGGTTGTCATGCCTATGGTATGTCAGAGAGGTTTTAATTGGTTCTGTCTGTTCTGGGATGTCACAGAGCGGGGAATAATGGGTCTGTCAGTGCTGTGGTGTTCCATCAGAGCTGAAATTAAGGCTGCCATGGCTGTGATGTCACGATAGAGGAAACCTGAGTCTGTCCCTGCTGTGGTGTCACAGAGAGGGGAAAACTGGGGCTGATCACTGTTGTGCAGTGAAAGTTACACAGGTGCTATGACTTGTGTGTTGCCACACAGGGAATGGAATTGGGGTTGTTCGGGCTGTGGTATCACAGAGAGTTTTAAATTGGTTCTGTCATGATTGTGATGTCCCAGAGAGGGGAATAATGCGTCTGTCACCACTGTGGTGTCACAGACAGGCGTAATTTAGAGTTGTCACTGCAGTAATGTCACAGAGACCTTGAACTGGGTCCCTCATTGGTGTGATGTCACACACAGAGAGGAGAATACTTTGGCTGCCGCTGCTCTGGTGTCACAGTGAGGAGTAGTTTTGGCCTGTCACTGCTGTGATGTCAGAGAGAGGGGAAAGCGGGTCTGTCACTGCTGCGGTGTTCCAAAGGGGATGAATTTGAGGCTGTCCTAAGTGTGACGTCACAGAGAGGGGAAAATTGAGGCAGCCACTACTGTGGTGTCACAGAGAGGCGTAAATTAGAGTTGTCAGTGCTGTGATGTCACAGGGAGGCGAAAATTGGGCCTCTCTCAGATGTGATGTCACAGAGAGAGGCGTAATGGATCTGTGAGTGCTGTGGTGTCACCGAGAGGCATAAATTAGAGTTGTCAGTGCAGTGATGTCACGGAGAGGAGAAACTGGGTCCCTCATTGGTGTGATGTCACAGATAGAGGAAACCTGAGTCTGCCACTGCAGTGATGTCACGGAGAGGGGAAAACTGGGGCTATCACAGCTGTGGAGTCTCAGAGAAATTATCACAGGTGCTATGACTTGTCTGTTGCCACAAAGGAGATGGAATTGGGGTTGTCATGGCTATGATATCACAGAGAGGTTTTAATCGGTTCTGTCTCTTCTGTGATGTCACGGAGAGGGGAATTCTGGGTCTGTCACTGCTGTGGTGTTCCTTTGGGGCTGAAATTCAGGCTGCCGTGGCTGTGATGTCACAGATAGAGGAAACCTGAGTCTGTCCCTGCTGTGGTGTCACAGAGAGGGGAAAACTGGGGCTGATCACTGTTGTGCAGTGAAAGTTACACAGGTGCTATGACTTGTCTGTTGCCACACAGGGAATGGAATTGGGGTTGTTAGGGCTGTGGTATCACAGAGAGATTTAAATTGGTTCTGTCATGACTGTGATGTCCCAGAGAGGGGAATAATGCGTCTGTCACCACTGTGGAGTCGCAGAGAGGTGTAAACTGGACTTGTCATTGCAGTGATCTCACCGAGAGGAGAAAACTGAGGCTTTCACTGCTGTGGCTTATCAGAGGGGATGAATTCTGACTTGTCTTTGATATCATGTCACAGAGAGGAGAAAACTGGCACTATCACCGCTGTAAATGTTACAGATAGGTGTAGGTTGGGCTTGTTCAATCTGTGGGGTGACAGAAAGGGTGAAATTTGGCCTGTCAGTGCTGTGATGTCATAATGGTTGGAAAGTGCATCTTTGACTGCTGTGCTGTCACAGGCAGGCGTAAATTGGGGTTCCCAAAGTTGTGATGTCACAGAGAGGGGAAAACTGGGGCTATCACAGCTGTGGAGTCTCAGAGAAAGTAACACAGGTGTTATGACTTGTCTGTTGCCACAAAGGAGATGGAATTGGGGTTGTCATGCCTATGGTATGTCAGAGAGGTTTTAATTGGTTCTGTCTGTTCTGGGATGTCACAGAGCGGGGAATAATGGGTCTGTCAGTGCTGTGGTGTTCCATCAGAGCTGAAATTAAGGCTGCCATGGCTGTGATGTCACGATAGAGGAAACCTGAGTCTGTCCCTGCTGTGGTGTCACAGAGAGGGGAAAACTGGGGCTGATCACTGTTGTGCAGTGACAGAGAAATTTACACAGGTGCTGTGACTTGTCTGTTGCCACACAGGGAATGGAATTGGGGTTGTTCGGGCTGTGGTATCACAGAGAGTTTTAAATTGGTTCTGTCATGATTGTGATGTCCCAGAGAGGGGAATAATGCGTCTGTCACCACTGTGGTGTCACAGACAGGCGTAATTTAGAGTTGTCACTGCAGTAATGTCACAGAGACCTTTAACTGTGTCCCTCATTGGTGTGATGTCACACACAGAGAGGAGAAAACTGAGGCTGCCGCTGCTCTGGTGTCACAGAGAGGAGTAGTTTTGGCCTGTCACTGCTGTGATGTCAGAGAGAGGGGAAAGCGGGTCTGTCACTGCTGCGGTGTTCCAAAGGGGATGAATTTGAGGCTGTCCTAAGTGTGATGTCACAGAGAGGGGAAAATTGAGGCAGCCACTACTGTGGTGTCACAGAGAGGCGTAAATTAGAGTTGTCAGTGCTGTGATGTCAGAGGGAGGCGAAAATTGGGCCTCTCTCAGATGTGATGTCACAGAGAGAGGCGTAATGGATCTGTGAGTGCTGTGGTGTCACCGAGAGGCATAAATTAGAGTTGTCAGTGCAGTGATGTCACGGAGAGGAGAAACTGGGTCCCTCATTGGTGTGATGTCACAGATAGAGGAAACCTGAGTCTGCCACTGCAGTGATGTCACGGAGAGGGGAAAACTGGGGCTATCCCAGCTGTGGAGTCTCAGAGAAATTATCACAGGTGCTATGACTTGTCTGTTGCCACAAAGGAGATGGAATTGGGGTTGTCATGGCTATGATATCACAGAGAGGTTTTAATTGGTTCTGTCTCTTCTGTGATGTCACGGAGAGGGGAATTATGGGTCTGTCACTGCTGTGGTGTTCCTTTGGGGCTGAAATTCAGGCTGCCGTGGCTGTGATGTCACAGATAGAGGAAACCTGAGTCTGTCCCTGCTGTGGTGTCACAGAGAGGGGAAAACTGGGGCTGATCACTGTTGTGCAGTGAAAGTTACACAGGTGCTATGACTTGTCTGTTGCCACACAGGGAATGGAATTGGGGTTGTTCATGCTGTGGTATCACAGAGAGATTTAAATTGGTTCTGTCATGACTGTGATGTTCCAGAGAGGGGAATGATGCGTCTGTCACCACTGTGGTGTCGCAGAGAGGTGTAAACTGGACTTGTCATTGCAGTGATCTCACCGAGAGGAGAAAACTGAGGCTTTCACTGCTGTGGCTTATCAGAGGGGATGAATTCTGACTTGTCTTTGATATCATGTCACAGAGAGGAGAAAACTGGCACTATCACCGCTGTAAATGTTACAGATAAGTGTAAGTTGGGCTTGTTCAATCTGTGGGGTGACAGAAAGGGTGAAATTTGGCCTGTCAGTGCTGTGATGTCATAATGGGTGGAAAGTGCATCTTTGACTGCTGTGCTGTCACAGGCAGGCGTAAATTTGGGTTCCCACAGTTGTGATGTCACAGAGAGGGGAAAACTGGGGCTATCACAGCTGTGGAGTCTCAGAGAAAGTAACACAGGTGTTATGACTTGTCTGTTGCCACAAAGGAGATGGAATTGGGGTTGTCATGCCTATGGTATGTCAGAGAGGTTTTAATTGGTTCTGTCTGTTCTGGGATGTCACAGAGCGGGGAATAATGGGTCTGTCAGTGCTGTGGTGTTCCATCAGAGCTGAAATTAAGGCTGCCATGGCTGTGATGTCACGATAGAGGAAACCTGAGTCTGTCCCTGCTGTGGTGTCACAGAGAGGGGAAAACTGGGGCTGATCACTGTTGTGCAGTGACAGAGAAATTTACACAGGTGCTATGACTTGTGTGTTGCCACACAGGGAATGGAATTGGGGTTGTTCGGGCTGTGGTATCACAGAGAGTTTTAAATTGGTTCTGTCATGATTGTGATGTCCCAGAGAGGGGAATAATGCGTCTGTCACCACTGTGGTGTCACAGACAGGCGTAATTTAGAGTTGTCACTGCAGTAATGTCACAGAGACCTTGAACTGTGTCCCTCATTGGTGTGATGTCACACACAGAGAGGAGAATACTGAGGCTGCCGCTGCTCTGGTGTCACAGAGAGGAGTAGTTTTGGCCTGTCACTGCTGTGATGTCAGAGAGAGGGGAAAGCGGGTCTGTCACTGCTGCGGTGTTCCAAAGGGGATGAATTTGAGGCTGTCCTAAGTGTGATGTCACAGAGAGGGGAAAATTGAGGCAGCCACTACTGTGGTGTCACAGAGAGGCGTAAATTAGAGTTGTCAGTGCTGTGATGTCACAGGGAGGCGAAAATTGGGCCTCTCTCAGATGTGATGTCACAGAGAGAGGCGTAATGGATCTGTGAGTGCTGTGGTGTCACCGAGAGGCATAAATTAGAGTTGTCAGTGCAGTGATGTCACGGAGAGGAGAAACTGGGTCCCTCATTGGTGTGATGTCACAGATAGAGGAAACCTGAGTCTGCCACTGCAGTGTTTTCACGAAGAGGGGAAAACTGGGGCTATCACAGCTGTGGAGTCTCAGAGAAATTATCACAGGTGCTATGACTTGTCTGTTGCCACAGAGGAGATGGAATTGGGGTTGTCATGGCTATGATATCACAGAGAGGTTTTAATTGGTTCTTTCTCTTCTGTGATGTCACGGAGAGGGGAATTATGGGTCTGTCACTGCTGTGGAGTTCCTTTGGGGCTGAAATTCAGGCTGCCGTGGCTGTGATGTCACAGATAGAGGAAACCTGAGTCTGTCCCTGCTGTGGTGTCACAGAGAGGGGAAAACTGGGGCTGATCACTGTTGTGCAGTGAAAGTTACACAGGTGCTATGACTTGTCTGTTGCCACACAGGGAATGGAATTGGGGTTGTTCGGGCTGTGGTATCACAGAGTGATTTAAATTGGTTCTGTCATGACTGTGATGTCCCAGAGAGGGGAATAATGCGTCTGTCACCACTGTGGTGTCGCAGAGAGGTGTAAACTGGACTTGTCATTGCAGTGATCTCACCGAGAGGAGAAAACTGAGGCTTTCACTGCTGTGGCTTATCAGAGGGGATGAATTCTGACTTGTCTTTGATATCATGTCACAGAGAGGAGAAAACTGGCACTATCACCGCTGTAAATGTTACAGATAAGTGTAAGTTGGGCTTGTTCAATCTGTGGGGTGACAGAAAGGGTGAAATTTGGCCTGTCAGTGCTGTGATGTCATAATGGTTGGAAAGTGCATCTTTGACTGCTGTGCTGTCACAGGCAGGCGTAAATTGGGGTTCCCAAAGTTGTGATGTCACAGAGAGGGGAAAACTGGGGCTATCACAGCTGTGGAGTCTCAGAGAAAGTAACACAGGTGTTATGACTTGTCTGTTGCCACAAAGGAGATGGAATTGGGGTTGTCATGCCTATGGTATGTCAGAGAGGTTTTAATTGGTTCTGTCTGTTCTGGGATGTCACAGAGCAGGGAATAATGGGTCTGTCAGTGCTGTGGTGTTCCATCAGAGCTGAAATTAAGGCTGCCATGGCTGTGATGTCACGATAGAGGAAACCTGAGTCTGTCCCTGCTGTGGTGTCACAGAGAGGGGAAAACTGGGGCTGATCACTGTTGTGCAGTGACAGAGAAATTTACACAGGTGCTATGACTTGTCTGTTGCCACACAGGGAATGGAATTGGGGTTGTTCGGGCTGTGGTATCACAGAGAGTTTTAAATTGGTTCTGTCATGATTGTGATGTCCCAGAGAGGGGAATAATGCGTCTGTCACCACTGTGGTGTCACAGACAGGCGTAATTTAGAGTTGTCACTGCAGTAATGTCACAGAGACCTTGAACTGTGTCCCTCATTGGTGTGATGTCACACACAGAGAGGAGAATACTGAGGCTGCCGCTGCTCTGGTGTCACAGAGAGGAGTAGTTTTGGCCTGTCACTGCTGTGATGTCAGAGAGAGGGGAAAGCGGGTCTGTCACTGCTGCGGTGTTCCAAAGGGGATGAATTTGAGGCTGTCCTAAGTGTGATGTCACAGAGAGGGGAAAATTGAGGCAGCCACTACTGTGGTGTCACAGAGAGGCGTAAATTAGAGTTGTCAGTGCTGTGATGTCACAGGGAGGCGAAAATTGGGCCTCTCTCAGATGTGATGTCACAGAGAGAGGCGTAATGGATCTGTGAGTGCTGTGGTGTCACCGAGAGGCATAAATTAGAGTTGTCAGTGCAGTGATGTCACGGAGAGGAGAAACTGGGTCCCTCATTGGTGTGATGTCACAGATAGAGGAAACCTGAGTCTGCCACTGCAGTGTTTTCACGAAGAGGGGAAAACTGGGGCTATCACAGCTGTGGAGTCTCAGAGAAATTATCACAGGTGCTATGACTTGTCTGTTGCCACAGAGGAGATGGAATTGGGGTTGTCATGGCTATGATATCACAGAGAGGTTTTAATTGGTTCTTTCTCTTCTGTGATGTCACGGAGAGGGGAATTATGGGTCTGTCACTGCTGTGGAGTTCCTTTGGGGCTGAAATTCAGGCTGCCGTGGCTGTGATGTCACAGATAGAGGAAACCTGAGTCTGTCCCTGCTGTGGTGTCACAGAGAGGGGAAAACTGGGGCTGATCACTGTTGTGCAGTGAAAGTTACACAGGTGCTATGACTTGTCTGTTGCCACACAGGGAATGGAATTGGGGTTGTTCGGGCTGTGGTATCACAGAGAGATTTAAATTGGTTCTGTCATGACTGTGATGTCCCAGAGAGGGGAATAATGCGTCTGTCACCACTGTGGTGTCGCAGAGAGGTGTAAACTGGACTTGTCATTGCAGTGATCTCACCGAGAGGAGAAAACTGAGGCTTTCACTGCTGTGGCTTATCAGAGGGGATGAATTCTGACTTGTCTTTGATATCATGTCACAGAGAGGAGAAAACTGGCACTATCACCGCTGTAAATGTTACAGATAAGTGTAAGTTGGGCTTGTTCAATCTGTGGGGTGACAGAAAGGGTGAAATTTGGCCTGTCAGTGCTGTGATGTCATAATGGTTGGAAAGTGCATCTTTGACTGCTGTGCTGTCACAGGCAGGCGTAAATTGGGGTTCCCAAAGTTGTGATGTCACAGAGAGGGGAAAACTGGGGCTATCACAGCTGTGGAGTCTCAGAGAAAGTAACACAGGTGTTATGACTTGTCTGTTGCCACAAAGGAGATGGAATTGGGGTTGTCATGCCTATGGTATGTCAGAGAGGTTTTAATTGGTTCTGTCTGTTCTGGGATGTCACAGAGCAGGGAATAATGGGTCTGTCAGTGCTGTGGTGTTCCATCAGAGCTGAAATTAAGGCTGCCATGGCTGTGATGTCACGATAGAGGAAACCTGAGTCTGTCCCTGCTGTGGTGTCACAGAGAGGGGAAAACTGGGGCTGATCACTGTTGTGCAGTGACAGAGAAATTTACACAGGTGCTATGACTTGTCTGTTGCCACACAGGGAATGGAATTGGGGTTGTTCGGGCTGTGGTATCACAGAGAGTTTTAAATTGGTTCTGTCATGATTGTGATGTCCCAGAGAGGGGAATAATGCGTCTGTCACCACTGTGGTGTCACAGACAGGCGTAATTTAGAGTTGTCACTGCAGTAATGTCACAGAGACCTTGAACTGTGTCCCTCATTGGTGTGATGTCACACACAGAGAGGAGAATACTGAGGCTGCCGCTGCTCTGGTGTCACAGAGAGGAGTAGTTTTGGCCTGTCACTGCTGTGATGTCAGAGAGAGGGGAAAGCGGGTCTGTCACTGCTGCGGTGTTCCAAAGGGGATGAATTTGAGGCTGTCCTAAGTGTGATGTCACAGAGAGGGGAAAATTGAGGCAGCCACTACTGTGGTGTCACAGAGAGGCGTAAATTAGAGTTGTCAGTGCTGTGATGTCACAGGGAGGCGAAAATTGGGCCTCTCTCAGATGTGATGTCACAGAGAGAGGCGTAATGGATCTGTGAGTGCTGTGGTGTCACCGAGAGGCATAAATTAGAGTTGTCAGTGCAGTGATGTCACGGAGAGGAGAAACTGGGTCCCTCATTGGTGTGATGTCACAGATAGAGGAAACCTGAGTCTGCCACTGCAGTGATGTCACGGAGAGGGGAAAACTGGGGCTATCACAGCTGTGGAGTCTCAGAGAAATTATCACAGGTGCTATGACTTGTCTGTTGCCACAAAGGAGATGGAATTGGGGTTGTCATGGCTATGATATCACAGAGAGGTTTTAATTGGTTCTGTCTCTTCTGTGATGTCACGGAGAGGGGAATTATGGGTCTGTCACTGCTGTGGTGTTCCTTTGGGGCTGAAATTCAGGCTGCCGTGGCTGTGATGTCACAGATAGAGGAAACCTGAGTCTGTCCCTGCTGTGGTGTCACAGAGAGGGGAAAACTGGGGCTGATCACTGTTGTGCAGTGAAAGTTACACAGGTGCTATGACTTGTCTGTTGCCACACAGGGAATGGAATTGGGGTTGTTCGGGCTGTGGTATCACAGAGTGATTTAAATTGGTTCTGTCATGATTGTGATGTCCCAGAGAGGGGAATAATGCGTCTGTCACTACTGTGGTGTCGCAGAGAGGTGTAAACTGGACTTGTCATTGCAGTGATCTCACCGAGAGGAGAAAACTGAGGCTTTCACTGCTGTGGCTTATCAGAGGGGATGAATTCTGACTTGTCTTTGATATCATGTCACAGAGAGGAGAAAACTGGCACTATCACCGCTGTAAATGTTACAGATAAGTGTAAGTTGGGCTTGTTCAATCTGTGGGGTGACAGAAAGGGTGAAATTTGGCCTGTCAGTGCTGTGATGTCATAATGGTTGGAAAGTGCATCTTTGACTGCTGTGCTGTCACAGGCAGGCGTAAATTGGGGTTCCCAAAGTTGTGATGTCACAGAGAGGGGAAAACTGGGGCTATCACAGCTGTGGAGTCTCAGAGAAAGTAACACAGGTGTTATGACTTGTCTGTTGCCACAAAGGAGATGGAATTGGGGTTGTCATGCCTATGGTATGTCAGAGAGGTTTTAATTGGTTCTGTCTGTTCTGGGATGTCACAGAGCAGGGAATAATGGGTCTGTCAGTGCTGTGGTGTTCCATCAGAGCTGAAATTAAGGCTGCCATGGCTGTGATGTCACGATAGAGGAAACCTGAGTCTGTCCCTGCTGTGGTGTCACAGAGAGGGGAAAACTGGGGCTGATCACTGTTGTGCAGTGACAGAGAAATTTACACAGGTGCTATGACTTGTCTGTTGCCACACAGGGAATGGAATTGGGGTTGTTCGGGCTGTGGTATCACAGAGAGTTTTAAATTGGTTCTGTCATGATTGTGATGTCCCAGAGAGGGGAATAATGCGTCTGTCACCACTGTGGTGTCACAGACAGGCGTAATTTAGAGTTGTCACTGCAGTAATGTCACAGAGACCTTGAACTGTGTCCCTCATTGGTGTGATGTCACACACAGAGAGGAGAATACTGAGGCTGCCGCTGCTCTGGTGTCACAGAGAGGAGTAGTTTTGGCCTGTCACTGCTGTGATGTCAGAGAGAGGGGAAAGCGGGTCTGTCACTGCTGCGGTGTTCCAAAGGGGATGAATTTGAGGCTGTCCTAAGTGTGATGTCACAGAGAGGGGAAAATTGAGGCAGCCACTACTGTGGTGTCACAGAGAGGCGTAAATTAGAGTTGTCAGTGCTGTGATGTCACAGGGAGGCGAAAATTGGGCCTCTCTCAGATGTGATGTCACAGAGAGAGGCGTAATGGATCTGTGAGTGCTGTGGTGTCACCGAGAGGCATAAATTAGAGTTGTCAGTGCAGTGATGTCACGGAGAGGAGAAACTGGGTCCCTCATTGGTGTGATGTCACAGATAGAGGAAACCTGAGTCTGCCACTGCAGTGTTTTCACGAAGAGGGGAAAACTGGGGCTATCACAGCTGTGGAGTCTCAGAGAAATTATCACAGGTGCTATGACTTGTCTGTTGCCACAGAGGAGATGGAATTGGGGTTGTCATGGCTATGATATCACAGAGAGGTTTTAATTGGTTCTTTCTCTTCTGTGATGTCACGGAGAGGGGAATTCTGGGTCTGTCACTGCTGTGGTGTTCCTTTGGGGCTGAAATTCAGGCTGCCGTGGCTGTGATGTCACAGATAGAGGAAACCTGAGTCTGTCCCTGCTGTGGTGTCACAGAGAGGGGAAAACTGGGGCTGATCACTGTTGTGCAGTGAAAGTTACACAGGTGCTATGACTTGTCTGTTGCCACACAGGGAATGGAATTGGGGTTGTTCGGGCTGTGGTATCACAGAGAGATTTAAATTGGTTCTGTCATGACTGTGATGTCCCAGAGAGGGGAATAATGCGTCTGTCACCACTGTGGTGTCGCAGAGAGGTGTAAACTGGACTTGTCATTGCAGTGATCTCACCGAGAGGAGAAAACTGAGGCTTTCACTGCTGTGGCTTATCAGAGGGGATGAATTCTGACTTGTCTTTGATATCATGTCACAGAGAGGAGAAAACTGGCACTATCACCGCTGTAAATGTTACAGATAAGTGTAAGTTGGGCTTGTTCAATCTGTGGGGTGACAGAAAGGGTGAAATTTGGCCTGTCAGTGCTGTGATGTCATAATGGTTGGAAAGTGCATCTTTGACTGCTGTGCTGTCACAGGCAGGCGTAAATTGGGGTTCCCAAAGTTGTGATGTCACAGAGAGGGGAAAACTGGGGCTATCACAGCTGTGGAGTCTCAGAGAAAGTAACACAGGTGTTATGACTTGTCTGTTGCCACAAAGGAGATGGAATTGGGGTTGTCATGCCTATGGTATGTCAGAGAGGTTTTAATTGGTTCTGTCTGTTCTGGGATGTCACAGAGCAGGGAATAATGGGTCTGTCAGTGCTGTGGTGTTCCATCAGAGCTGAAATTAAGGCTGCCATGGCTGTGATGTCACGATAGAGGAAACCTGAGTCTGTCCCTGCTGTGGTGTCACAGAGAGGGGAAAACTGGGGCTGATCACTGTTGTGCAGTGACAGAGAAATTTACACAGGTGCTATGACTTGTCTGTTGCCACACAGGGAATGGAATTGGGGTTGTTCGGGCTGTGGTATCACAGAGAGTTTTAAATTGGTTCTGTCATGATTGTGATGTCCCAGAGAGGGGAATAATGCGTCTGTCAGCACTGTGGTGTCACAGACAGGCGTAATTTAGAGTTGTCACTGCAGTAATGTCACAGAGACCTTGAACTGTGTCCCTCATTGGTGTGATGTCACACACAGAGAGGAGAATACTGAGGCTGCCGCTGCTCTGGTGTCACAGAGAGGAGTAGTTTTGGCCTGTCACTGCTGTGATGTCAGAGAGAGGGGAAAGCGGGTCTGTCACTGCTGCGGTGTTCCAAAGGGGATGAATTTGAGGCTGTCCTAAGTGTGATGTCACAGAGAGGGGAAAATTGAGGCAGCCACTACTGTGGTGTCACAGAGAGGCGTAAATTAGAGTTGTCAGTGCTGTGATGTCACAGGGAGGCGAAAATTGGGCCTCTCTCAGATGTGATGTCACAGAGAGAGGCGTAATGGATCTGTGAGTGCTGTGGTGTCACCGAGAGGCATAAATTAGAGTTGTCAGTGCAGTGATGTCACGGAGAGGAGAAACTGGGTCCCTCATTGGTGTGATGTCACAGATAGAGGAAACCTGAGTCTGCCACTGCAGTGATGTCACGGAGAGGGGAAAACTGGGGCTATCACAGCTGTGGAGTCTCAGAGAAATTATCACAGGTGCTATGACTTGTCTGTTGCCACAAAGGAGATGGAATTGGGGTTGTCATGGCTATGATATCACAGAGAGGTTTTAATCGGTTCTGTCTCTTCTGTGATGTCACGGAGAGGGGAATTCTGGGTCTGTCACTGCTGTGGTGTTCCTTTGGGGCTGAAATTAAGGCTGCCGTGGCTGTGATGTCACAGATAGAGGAAACCTGAGTCTGTCCCTGCTGTGGTGTCACAGAGAGGGGAAAACTGGGGCTGATCACTGTTGTGCAGTGAAAGTTACACAGGTGCTATGACTTGTCTGTTGCCACACAGGGAATGGAATTGGGGTTGTTAGGGCTGTGGTATCACAGAGAGATTTAAATTGGTTCTGTCATGACTGTGATGTCCCAGAGAGGGGAATAATGCGTCTGTCACCACTGTGGTGTCGCAGAGAGGTGTAAACTGGACTTGTCATTGCAGTGATCTCACCGAGAGGAGAAAACTGAGGCTTTCACTGCTGTGGCTTATCAGAGGGGATGAATTCTGACTTGTCTTTGATATCATGTCACAGAGAGGAGAAAACTGGCACTATCACCGCTGTAAATGTTACAGATAAGTGTAAGTTGGGCTTGTTCAATCTGTGGGGTGACAGAAAGGGTGAAATTTGGCCTGTCAGTGCTGTGATGTCATAATTGGTGGAAAGTGCATCTTTGACTGCTGTGCTGTCACAGGCAGGCGTAAATTGGGGTTCCCACAGTTGTGATGTCACAGAGAGGGGAAAATTGGGGCTATCACAGCTGTGGAGTCTCAGAGAAAGTAACACAGGTGTTATGACTTGTCTGTTGCCACAAAGGAGATGGAATTGGGGTTGTCATGCCTATGGTATGTCAGAGAGGTTTTAATTGGTTCTGTCTGTTCTGGGATGTCACAGAGCAGGGAATAATGGGTCTGTCAGTGCTGTGGTGTTCCATCAGAGCTGAAATTAAGGCTGCCATGGCTGTGATGTCACGATAGAGGAAACCTGAGTCTGTCCCTGCTGTGTAGTCACAGAGAGGGGAAAACTGGGGCTGATCACTGTTGTGCAGTGACAGAGAAATTTACAGAGGTGCTATGACTTGTCTGTTGCCACACAGGGAATAGAATTGGGGTTGTTCGGGCTGTGGTATCACAGAGAGTTTTAAATTGGTTCTGTCATGATTGTGATGTCCCAGAGAGGGGAATAATGCGTCTGTCACCACTGTGGTGTCACAGACAGGCGTAATTTAGAGTTGTCACTGCAGTAATGTCACAGAGACCTTGAACTGGGTCCCTCATTGGTGTGATGTCACACACAGAGAGGAGAATACTTTGGCTGCCGCTGCTCTGGTGTCACAGAGAGGAGTAGTTTTGGCCTGTCACTGCTGTGATGTCAGAGAGAGGGGAAAGCGGGTCTGTCACTGCTGCGGTGTTCCAAAGGGGATGAATTTGAGGCTGTCCTAAGTGTGACGTCACAGAGAGGGGAAAATTGAGGCAGCCACTACTGTGGTGTCACAGAGAGGCGTAAATTAGAGTTGTCAGTGCTGTGATGTCACAGGGAGGCGAAAATTGGGCCTCTCTCAGATGTGATGTCACAGAGAGAGGCGTAATGGATCTGTGAGTGCTGTGGTGTCACCGAGAGGCATAAATTAGAGTTGTCAGTGCAGTGATGTCACGGAGAGGAGAAACTGGGTCCCTCATTGGTGTGATGTCACAGATAGAGGAAAGCTGAGTCTGCCACTGCAGTGATGTCACGGAGAGGGGAAAACTGGGGCTATCACAGCTGTGGAGTCTCAGAGAAATTATCACAGGTGCTACGACTTGTCTGTTGCCACAAAGGAGATGGAATTGGGGTTGTCATGGCTATGATATCACAGAGAGGTTTTAATTGGTTCTGTCTCTTCTGTGATGTCACGGAGAGGGGAATTATGGGTCTGTCACTGCTGTGGTGTTCCTTTGGGGCTGAAATTAAGGCTGCCGTGGCTGTGATGTCACAGATAGAGGAAACCTGAGTCTGTCCCTGCTGTGGTGTCACAGAGAGGGGAAAACTGGGGCTGATCACTGTTGTGCAGTGAAAGTTACACAGGTGCTATGACTTGTCTGTTGCCACACAGGGAATGGAATTGGGGTTGTTCATGCTGTGGTATCACAGGGAGATTTAAATTGGTTCTGTCATGACTGTGATGTCCCAGAGAGGGGAATAATGCGTCTGTCACCACTGTGGTGTCGCAGAGAGGTGTAAACTGGACTTGTCATTGCAGTGATCTCACCGAGAGGAGAAAACTGAGGCTTTCACTGCTGTGGCTTATCAGAGGGGATGAATTCTGACTTGTCTTTGATATCATGTCACAGAGAGGAGAAAACTGGCACTATCACCGCTGTAAATGTTACAGATAAGTGTAAGTTGGGCTTGTTCAATCTGTGGGGTGACAGAAAGGGTGAAATTTGGCCTGTCAGTGCAGTGATGTCATAATGGGTGGAAAGTGCATCTTTGACTGCTGTGCTGTCACAGGCAGGCGTAAATTGGGGTTCCCACAGTTGTGATGTCACAGAGAGGGGAAAACTGGGGCTATCACAGCTGTGGAGTCTCAGAGAAAGTAACACAGGTGTTATGACTTGTCTGTTGCCACAAAGGAGATGGAATTGGGGTTGTCATGCCTATGGTATGTCAGAGAGGTTTTAATTGGTTCTGTCTGTTCTGGGATGTCACAGAGCGGGGAATAATGGGTCTGTCAGTTCTGTGGTGTTCCATCAGAGCTGAAATTAAGGCTGCCATGGCTGTGATGTCACGATAGAGGAAACCTGAGTCTGTCCCTGCTGTGGTGTCACAGAGAGGGGAAAACTGGGGCTGATCACTGTTGTGCAGTGACAGAGAAATTTACAGAGGTGCTATGACTTGTCTGTTGCCACACAGGGAATAGAATTGGGGTTGTTCGGGCTGTGGTATCACAGAGAGTTTTAAATTGGTTCTGTCATGATTGTGATGTCCCAGAGAGGGGAATAATGCGTCTGTCACCACTGTGGTGTCACAGACAGGCGTAATTTAGAGTTGTCACTGCAGTAATGTCACAGAGACCTTGAACTGGGTCCCTCATTGGTGTGATGTCACACACAGAGAGGAGAATACTGAGGCTGCCGCTGCTCTGGTGTCACAGAGAGGAGTAGTTTTGGCCTGTCACTGCTGTGATGTCAGAGAGAGGGGAAAGCGGGTCTGTCACTGCTGCGGTGTTACAAAGGGGATGAATTTGAGGCTGTCCTAAGTGTGATGTCACAGAGAGGGGAAAATTGAGGCAGCCACTACTGTGGTGTCACAGAGAGGCGTAAATTAGAGTTGTCAGTGCTGTGATGTCACAGGGAGGCGAAAATTGGGCCTCTCTCAGATGTGATGTCACAGAGAGAGGCGTAATGGATCTGTGAGTGCTGTGGTGTCACCGAGAGGCATAAATTAGAGTTGTCAGTGCAGTGATGTCACGGAGAGGAGAAACTGGGTCCCTCATTGGTGTGATGTCACAGATAGAGGAAACCTGAGTCTGCCACTGCAGTGATGTCACGGAGAGGGGAAAACTGGGGCTATCACAGCTGTGGAGTCTCAGAGAAATTATCACAGGTGTTATGACTTGTCTGTTGCCACAAAGGAGATGGAATTGGGGTTGTCATGGCTATGATATCACAGAGAGGTTTTAATCGGTTCTGTCTCTTCTGTGATGTCACGGAGAGGGGAATTACGGGTCTGTCACTGCTGTGGTGTTCCTTTGGGGCTGAAATTAAGGCTGCCGTGGCTGTGATGTCACAGATAGAGGAAACCTGAGTCTGTCCCTGCTGTGGTGTCACAGAGAGGGGAAAACTGGGGCTGATCACTGTTGTGCAGTGAAAGTTACACAGGTGCTATGACTTGTCTGTTGCCACACAGGGAATGGAATTGGGGTTGTTAGGGCTGTGGTATCACAGAGAGATTTAAATTGGTTCTGTCATGACTGTGATGTCCCAGAGAGGGGAATAATGCGTCTGTCACCACTGTGGTGTCGCAGAGAGGTGTAAACTGGACTTGTCATTGCAGTGATCTCACCGAGAGGAGAAAACTGAGGCTTTCACTGCTGTGGCTTATCAGAGGGGATGAATTCTGACTTGTCTTTGATATCATGTCACAGAGAGGAGAAAACTGGCACTATCACCGCTGTAAATGTTACAGATAAGTGTAAGTTGGGCTTGTTCAATCTGTGGGGTGACAGAAAGGGTGAAATTTGGCCTGTCAGTGCTGTGATGTCATAATGGGTGGAAAGTGCATCTTTGACTGCTGTGCTGTCACAGGCAGGCGTAAATTGGGGTTCCCACAGTTGTGATGTCACAGAGAGGGGAAAACTGGGGCTATCACAGCTGTGGAGTCTCAGAGAAAGTAACACAGGTGTTATGACTTGTCTGTTGCCACAAAGGAGATGGAATTGGGGTTGTCATGCCTATGGTATGTCAGAGAGGTTTTAATTGGTTCTGTCTGTTCTGGGATGTCACAGAGCGGGGAATAATGGGTCTGTCAGTGCTGTGGTGTTCCATCAGAGCTGAAATTACGGCTGCCATGGCCGTGATGTCACGATAGAGGAAACCTGAGTCTGTCCCTGCTGTGGTGTCACAGAGAGGGGAAAACTGGGGCTGATCACTGTTGTGCAGTGACAGAGAAATTTACAGAGGTGCTATGACTTGTCTGTTGCCACACAGGGAATAGAATTGGGGTTGTTCGGGCTGTGGTATCACAGAGAGTTTTAAATTGGTTCTGTCATGATTGTGATGTCCCAGAGAGGGGAATAATGCGTCTGTCACCACTGTGGTGTCACAGACAGGCGTAATTTAGAGTTGTCACTGCAGTAATGTCACAGAGACCTTGAACTGTGTCCCTCATTGGTGTGATGTCACACACAGAGAGGAGAATACTGAGGCTGCCGCTGCTCTGGTGTCACAGTGAGGAGTAGTTTTGGCCTGTCACTGCTGTGATGTCAGAGAGAGGGGAAAGCGAGTCTGTCACTGCTGCGGTGTTCCAAAGGGGATGAATTTGAGGCTGTCCTAAGTGTGATGTCACAGAGAGGGGAAAATTGAGGCAGCCACTACTGTGGTGTCACAGAGAGGCGTAAATTAGAGTTGTCAGTGCTGTGATGTCATAGAGAGGCGAAAATTGGGCCTCTCTCAGATGTGATGTCACAGAGAGAGGCGTAATGGATCTGTGAGTGCTGTGGTGTCACCGAGAGGCATAAATTAGAGTTGTCAGTGCAGTGATGTCACAGAGAGGAGAAACTGGGTCCCTCATTGGTGTGATGTCAGAGATAGAGGAAAGCTGAATCTGCCACTGCAGTGATGTCACGGAGAGGGGAAAACTGGGGCTATCACAGCTGTGGAGTCTCAGAGAAATTATCACAGGTGCTATGACTTGTCTGTTGCCACAAAGGAGATGGAATTGGGGTTGTCATGGCTATGATATCACAGAGAGGTTTTAATCGGTTCTGTCTCTTCTGTGATGTCACGGAGAGGGGAATTCTGGGTCTGTCACTGCTGTGGTGTTCCTTTGGGGCTGAAATTAAGGCTGCCGTGGCTGTGATGTCACAGATAGAGGAAACCTGAGTCTGTCCCTGCTGTGGTGTCACAGAGAGGGGAAAACTGGGGCTGATCACTGTTGTGCAGTGAAAGTTACACAGGTGCTATGACTTGTCTGTTGCCACACAGGGAATGGAATTGGGGTTGTTAGGGCTGTGGTATCACAGAGAGATTTAAATTGGTTCTGTCATGACTGTGATGTCCCAGAGAGGGGAATAATGCGTCTGTCACCACTGTGGTGTCGCAGAGAGGTGTAAACTGGACTTGTCATTGCAGTGATCTCACCGAGAGGAGAAAACTGAGGCTTTCACTGCTGTGGCTTATCAGAGGGGATGAATTCTGACTTGTCTTTGATATCATGTCACAGAGAGGAGAAAACTGGCACTATCACCGCTGTAAATGTTACAGATAAGTGTAAGTTGGGCTTGTTCAATCTGTGGGGTGACAGAAAGGGTGAAATTTGGCCTGTCAGTGCTGTGATGTCATAATGGGTGGAAAGTGCATCTTTGACTGCTGTGCTGTCACAGGCAGGCGTAAATTGGGGTTCCCACAGTTGTGATGTCACAGAGAGGGGAAAACTGGGGCTATCACAGCTGTGGAGTCTCAGAGAAAGTAACACAGGTGTTATGACTTGTCTGTTGCCACAAAGGAGATGGAATTGGGGTTGTCATGCCTATGGTATGTCAGAGAGGTTTTAATTGGTTCTGTCTGTTCTGGGATGTCACAGAGCGGGGAATAATGGGTCTGTCAGTGCTGTGGTGTTCCATCAGAGCTGAAATTAAGGCTGCCATGGCTGTGATGTCACGATAGAGGAAACCTGAGTCTGTCCCTGCTGTGGTGTCACAGAGAGGGGAAAACTGGGGCTGATCACTGTTGTGCAGTGACAGAGAAATTTACAGAGGTGCTATGACTTGTCTGTTGCCACACAAGGAATGGAATTGGGGTTGTTCGGGCTGTGGTATCACAGAGAGATTTAAATTGGTTCTGTCATGATTGTGATGTCCCAGAGAGGGGAATAATGCGTCTGTCACCACTGTGGTGTCACAGACAGGCGTAATTTAGAGTTGTCACTGCAGTAATGTCATAGAGACCTTGAACTGGGTCCCTCATTGGTGTGATGTCACACACAGAGAGGAGAATACTGAGGCTGCCGCTGCTCTGGTGTCACAGAGAGGAGTAGTTTTGGCCTGTCACTGCTGTGATGTCAGAGAGAGGGGAAAGCGGGTCTGTCACTGCTGCGGTGTTCCAAAGGGGATGAATTTGAGGCTGTCCTAAGTGTGATGTCACAGAGAGGGGAAAATTGAGGCAGCCACTACTGTGGTGTCACAGAGAGGCGTAAATTAGAGTTGTCAGTGCTGTGATGTCACAGGGAGGCGAAAATTGGGCCTCTCTCAGATGTGATGTCACAGAGAGAGGCGTAATGGATCTGTGAGTGCTGTGGTGTCACCGAGAGGCATAAATTAGAGTTGTCAGTGCAGTGATGTCACGGAGAGGAGAAACTGGGTCCCTCATTGGTGTGATGTCAGAGATAGAGGAAAGCTGAGTCTGCCACTGCAGTGATGTCACGGAGAGGGGAAAACTGGGGCTATCACAGCTGTGGAGTCTCAGAGAAATTATCACAGGTGCTATGACTTGTCTGTTGCCACAAAGGAGATGGAATTGGGGTTGTCATGGCTATGATATCACAGAGAGGTTTTAATCGGTTCTGTCTCTTCTGTGATGTCACGGAGAGGGGAATTACGGGTCTGTCACTGCTGTGGTGTTCCTTTGGGGCTGAAATTAAGGCTGCCGTGGCTGTGATGTCACAGATAGAGGAAACCTGAGTCTGTCCCTGCTGTGGTGTCACAGAGAGGGGAAAACTGGGGCTGATCACTGTTGTGCAGTGAAAGTTACACAGGTGCTATGACTTGTCTGTTGCCACACAGGGAATGGAATTGGGGTTGTTAGGGCTGTGGTATCACAGAGAGATTTAAATTGGTTCTGTCATGACTGTGATGTCCCAGAGAGGGGAATAATGCGTCTGTCACCACTGTGGTGTCGCAGAGAGGTGTAAACTGGACTTGTCATTGCAGTGATCTCACCGAGAGGAGAAAACTGAGGCTTTCACTGCTGTGGCTTATCAGAGGGGATGAATTCTGACTTGTCTTTGATATCATGTCACAGAGAGGAGAAAACTGGCACTATCACCGCTGTAAATGTTACAGATAAGTGTAAGTTGGGCTTGTTCAATCTGTGGGGTGACAGAAAGGGTGAAATTTGGCCTGTCAGTGCTGTGATGTCATAATGGGTGGAAAGTGCATCTTTGACTGCTGTGCTGTCACAGGCAGGCGTAAATTGGGGTTCCCACAGTTGTGATGTCACAGAGAGGGGAAAACTGGGGCTATCACAGCTGTGGAGTCTCAGAGAAAGTAACACAGGTGTTATGACTTGTCTGTTGCCACAAAGGAGATGGAATTGGGGTTGTCATGCCTATGGTATGTCAGAGAGGTTTTAATTGGTTCTGTCTGTTCTGGGATGTCACAGAGCGGGGAATAATGGGTCTGTCAGTGCTGTGGTGTTCCATCAGAGCTGAAATTACAGCTGCCATGGCCGTGATGTCACGATAGAGGAAACCTGAGTCTGTCCCTGCTGTGGTGTCACAGAGAGGGGAAAACTGGGGCTGATCACTGTTGTGCAGTGACAGAGAAATTTACAGAGGTGCTATGACTTGTCTGTTGCCACACAGGGAATAGAATTGGGGTTGTTCGGGCTGTGGTATCACAGAGAGTTTTAAATTGGTTCTGTCATGATTGTGATGTCCCAGAGAGGGGAATAATGCGTCTGTCACCACTGTGGTGTCACAGACAGGCGTAATTTAGAGTTGTCACTGCAGTAATGTCACAGAGACCTTGAACTGGGTCCCTCATTGGTGTGATGTCACACACAGAGAGGAGAATACTGAGGCTGCCGCTGCTCTGGTGTCACAGAGAGGAGTAGTTTTGGCCTGTCACTGCTGTGATGTCAGAGAGAGGGGAAAGCGCGTCTGTCACTGCTGCGGTGTTCCAAAGGGGATGAATTTGAGGCTGTCCTAAGTGTGATGTCACAGAGAGGGGAAAATTGAGGCAGCCACTACTGTGGTGTCACAGAGAGGCGTAAATTAGAGTTGTCAGTGCTGTGATGTCACAGGGAGGCGAAAATTGGGCCTCTCTCAGATGTGATGTCACAGAGAGAGGCGTAATGGATCTGTGAGTGCTGTGGTGTCACCGAGAGGCATAAATTAGAGTTGTCAGTGCAGTGATGTCACGGAGAGGAGAAACTGGGTCCCTCATTGGTGTGATGTCACAGATAGAGGAAACCTGAGTCTGCCACTGCAGTGTTTTCACGAAGAGGGGAAAACTGGGGCTATCACAGCTGTGGAGTCTCAGAGAAATTATCACAGGTGCTATGACTTGTCTGTTGCCACAGAGGAGATGGAATTGGGGTTGTCATGGCTATGATATCACAGAGAGGTTTTAATTGGTTCTTTCTCTTCTGTGATGTCACGGAGAGGGGAATTATGGGTCTGTCACTGCTGTGGAGTTCCTTTGGGGCTGAAATTCAGGCTGCCGTGGCTGTGATGTCACAGATAGAGGAAACCTGAGTCTGTCCCTGCTGTGGTGTCACAGAGAGGGGAAAACTGGGGCTGATCACTGTTGTGCAGTGAAAGTTACACAGGTGCTATGACTTGTCTGTTGCCACACAGGGAATGGAATTGGGGTTGTTCGGGCTGTGGTATCACAGAGAGATTTAAATTGGTTCTGTCATGACTGTGATGTCCCAGAGAGGGGAATAATGCGTCTGTCACCACTGTGGTGTCGCAGAGAGGTGTAAACTGGACTTGTCATTGCAGTGATCTCACCGAGAGGAGAAAACTGAGGCTTTCACTGCTGTGGCTTATCAGAGGGGATGAATTCTGACTTGTCTTTGATATCATGTCACAGAGAGGAGAAAACTGGCACTATCACCGCTGTAAATGTTACAGATAAGTGTAAGTTGGGCTTGTTCAATCTGTGGGGTGACAGAAAGGGTGAAATTTGGCCTGTCAGTGCTGTGATGTCATAATGGTTGGAAAGTGCATCTTTGACTGCTGTGCTGTCACAGGCAGGCGTAAATTGGGGTTCCCAAAGTTGTGATGTCACAGAGAGGGGAAAACTGGGGCTATCACAGCTGTGGAGTCTCAGAGAAAGTAACACAGGTGTTATGACTTGTCTGTTGCCACAAAGGAGATGGAATTGGGGTTGTCATGCCTATGGTATGTCAGAGAGGTTTTAATTGGTTCTGTCTGTTCTGGGATGTCACAGAGCAGGGAATAATGGGTCTGTCAGTGCTGTGGTGTTCCATCAGAGCTGAAATTAAGGCTGCCATGGCTGTGATGTCACGATAGAGGAAACCTGAGTCTGTCCCTGCTGTGGTGTCACAGAGAGGGGAAAACTGGGGCTGATCACTGTTGTGCAGTGACAGAGAAATTTACACAGGTGCTATGACTTGTCTGTTGCCACACAGGGAATGGAATTGGGGTTGTTCGGGCTGTGGTATCACAGAGAGTTTTAAATTGGTTCTGTCATGATTGTGATGTCCCAGAGAGGGGAATAATGCGTCTGTCACCACTGTGGTGTCACAGACAGGCGTAATTTAGAGTTGTCACTGCAGTAATGTCACAGAGACCTTGAACTGTGTCCCTCATTGGTGTGATGTCACACACAGAGAGGAGAATACTGAGGCTGCCGCTGCTCTGGTGTCACAGAGAGGAGTAGTTTTGGCCTGTCACTGCTGTGATGTCAGAGAGAGGGGAAAGCGGGTCTGTCACTGCTGCGGTGTTCCAAAGGGGATGAATTTGAGGCTGTCCTAAGTGTGATGTCACAGAGAGGGGAAAATTGAGGCAGCCACTACTGTGGTGTCACAGAGAGGCGTAAATTAGAGTTGTCAGTGCTGTGATGTCACAGGGAGGCGAAAATTGGGCCTCTCTCAGATGTGATGTCACAGAGAGAGGCGTAATGGATCTGTGAGTGCTGTGGTGTCACCGAGAGGCATAAATTAGAGTTGTCAGTGCAGTGATGTCACGGAGAGGAGAAACTGGGTCCCTCATTGGTGTGATGTCACAGATAGAGGAAACCTGAGTCTGCCACTGCAGTGATGTCACGGAGAGGGGAAAACTGGGGCTATCACAGCTGTGGAGTCTCAGAGAAATTATCACAGGTGCTATGACTTGTCTGTTGCCACAAAGGAGATGGAATTGGGGTTGTCATGGCTATGATATCACAGAGAGGTTTTAATCGGTTCTGTCTCTTCTGTGATGTCACGGAGAGGGGAATTCTGGGTCTGTCACTGCTGTGGTGTTCCTTTGGGGCTGAAATTAAGGCTGCCGTGGCTGTGATGTCACAGATAGAGGAAACCTGAGTCTGTCCCTGCTGTGGTGTCACAGAGAGGGGAAAACTGGGGCTGATCACTGTTGTGCAGTGAAAGTTACACAGGTGCTATGACTTGTCTGTTGCCACACAGGGAATGGAATTGGGGTTGTTAGGGCTGTGGTATCACAGAGAGATTTAAATTGGTTCTGTCATGACTGTGATGTCCCAGAGAGGGGAATAATGCGTCTGTCACCACTGTGGTGTCGCAGAGAGGTGTAAACTGGACTTGTCATTGCAGTGATCTCACCGAGAGGAGAAAACTGAGGCTTTCACTGCTGTGGCTTATCAGAGGGGATGAATTCTGACTTGTCTTTGATATCATGTCACAGAGAGGAGAAAACTGGCACTATCACCGCTGTAAATGTTACAGATAAGTGTAAGTTGGGCTTGTTCAATCTGTGGGGTGACAGAAAGGGTGAAATTTGGCCTGTCAGTGCTGTGATGTCATAATTGGTGGAAAGTGCATCTTTGACTGCTGTGCTGTCACAGGCAGGCGTAAATTGGGGTTCCCACAGTTGTGATGTCACAGAGAGGGGAAAATTGGGGCTATCACAGCTGTGGAGTCTCAGAGAAAGTAACACAGGTGTTATGACTTGTCTGTTGCCACAAAGGAGATGGAATTGGGGTTGTCATGCCTATGGTATGTCAGAGAGGTTTTAATTGGTTCTGTCTGTTCTGGGATGTCACAGAGCAGGGAATAATGGGTCTGTCAGTGCTGTGGTGTTCCATCAGAGCTGAAATTAAGGCTGCCATGGCTGTGATGTCACGATAGAGGAAACCTGAGTCTGTCCCTGCTGTGTAGTCACAGAGAGGGGAAAACTGGGGCTGATCACTGTTGTGCAGTGACAGAGAAATTTACAGAGGTGCTATGACTTGTCTGTTGCCACACAGGGAATAGAATTGGGGTTGTTCGGGCTGTGGTATCACAGAGAGTTTTAAATTGGTTCTGTCATGATTGTGATGTCCCAGAGAGGGGAATAATGCGTCTGTCACCACTGTGGTGTCACAGACAGGCGTAATTTAGAGTTGTCACTGCAGTAATGTCACAGAGACCTTGAACTGGGTCCCTCATTGGTGTGATGTCACACACAGAGAGGAGAATACTTTGGCTGCCGCTGCTCTGGTGTCACAGTGAGGAGTAGTTTTGGCCTGTCACTGCTGTGATGTCAGAGAGAGGGGAAAGCGGGTCTGTCACTGCTGCGGTGTTCCAAAGGGGATGAATTTGAGGCTGTCCTAAGTGTGACGTCACAGAGAGGGGAAAATTGAGGCAGCCACTACTGTGGTGTCACAGAGAGGCGTAAATTAGAGTTGTCAGTGCTGTGATGTCACAGGGAGGCGAAAATTGGGCCTCTCTCAGATGTGATGTCACAGAGAGAGGCGTAATGGATCTGTGAGTGCTGTGGTGTCACCGAGAGGCATAAATTAGAGTTGTCAGTGCAGTGATGTCACGGAGAGGAGAAACTGGGTCCCTCATTGGTGTGATGTCACAGATAGAGGAAAGCTGAGTCTGCCACTGCAGTGATGTCACGGAGAGGGGAAAACTGGGGCTATCACAGCTGTGGAGTCTCAGAGAAATTATCACAGGTGCTACGACTTGTCTGTTGCCACAAAGGAGATGGAATTGGGGTTGTCATGGCTATGATATCACAGAGAGGTTTTAATTGGTTCTGTCTCTTCTGTGATGTCACGGAGAGGGGAATTATGGGTCTGTCACTGCTGTGGTGTTCCTTTGGGGCTGAAATTCAGGCTGCCGTGGCTGTGATGTCACAGATAGAGGAAACCTGAGTCTGTCCCTGCTGTGGTGTCACAGAGAGGGGAAAACTGGGGCTGATCACTGTTGTGCAGTGAAAGTTACACAGGTGCTATGACTTGTCTGTTGCCACACAGGGAATGGAATTGGGGTTGTTCGGGCTGTGGTATCACAGAGTGATTTAAATTGGTTCTGTCATGACTGTGATGTCCCAGAGAGGGGAATAATGCGTCTGTCACCACTGTGGTGTCGCAGAGAGGTGTAAACTGGACTTGTCATTGCAGTGATCTCACCGAGAGGAGAAAACTGAGGCTTTCACTGCTGTGGCTTATCAGAGGGGATGAATTCTGACTTGTCTTTGATATCATGTCACAGAGAGGAGAAAACTGGCACTATCACCGCTGTAAATGTTACAGATAAGTGTAAGTTGGGCTTGTTCAATCTGTGGGGTGACAGAAAGGGTGAAATTTGGCCTGTCAGTGCTGTGATGTCATAATGGTTGGAAAGTGCATCTTTGACTGCTGTGCTGTCACAGGCAGGCGTAAATTGGGGTTCCCAAAGTTGTGATGTCACAGAGAGGGGAAAACTGGGGCTATCACAGCTGTGGAGTCTCAGAGAAAGTAACACAGGTGTTATGACTTGTCTGTTGCCACAAAGGAGATGGAATTGGGGTTGTCATGCCTATGGTATGTCAGAGAGGTTTTAATTGGTTCTGTCTGTTCTGGGATGTCACAGAGCAGGGAATAATGGGTCTGTCAGTGCTGTGGTGTTCCATCAGAGCTGAAATTACAGCTGCCATGGCTGTGATGTCACGATAGAGGAAACCTGAGTCTGTCCCTGCTGTGGTGTCACAGAGAGGGGAAAACTGGGGCTGATCACTGTTGTGCAGTGACAGAGAAATTTACACAGGTGCTATGACTTGTCTGTTGCCACACAGGGAATGGAATTGGGGTTGTTCGGGCTGTGGTATCACAGAGAGTTTTAAATTGGTTCTGTCATGATTGTGATGTCCCAGAGAGGGGAATAATGCGTCTGTCACCACTGTGGTGTCACAGACAGGCGTAATTTAGAGTTGTCACTGCAGTAATGTCACAGAGACCTTGAACTGTGTCCCTCATTGGTGTGATGTCACACACAGAGAGGAGAATACTGAGGCTGCCGCTGCTCTGGTGTCACAGAGAGGAGTAGTTTTGGCCTGTCACTGCTGTGATGTCAGAGAGAGGGGAAAGCGGGTCTGTCACTGCTGCGGTGTTCCAAAGGGGATGAATTTGAGGCTGTCCTAAGTGTGATGTCACAGAGAGGGGAAAATTGAGGCAGCCACTACTGTGGTGTCACAGAGAGGCGTAAATTAGAGTTGTCAGTGCTGTGATGTCACAGGGAGGCGAAAATTGGGCCTCTCTCAGATGTGATGTCACAGAGAGAGGCGTAATGGATCTGTGAGTGCTGTGGTGTCACCGAGAGGCATAAATTAGAGTTGTCAGTGCAGTGATGTCACGGAGAGGAGAAACTGGGTCCCTCATTGGTGTGATGTCACAGATAGAGGAAACCTGAGTCTGCCACTGCAGTGTTTTCACGAAGAGGGGAAAACTGGGGCTATCACAGCTGTGGAGTCTCAGAGAAATTATCACAGGTGCTATGACTTGTCTGTTGCCACAGAGGAGATGGAATTGGGGTTGTCATGGCTATGATATCACAGAGAGGTTTTAATTGGTTCTTTCTCTTCTGTGATGTCACGGAGAGGGGAATTCTGGGTCTGTCACTGCTGTGGTGTTCCTTTGGGGCTGAAATTCAGGCTGCCGTGGCTGTGATGTCACAGATAGAGGAAACCTGAGTCTGTCCCTGCTGTGGTGTCACAGAGAGGGGAAAACTGGGGCTGATCACTGTTGTGCAGTGAAAGTTACACAGGTGCTATGACTTGTCTGTTGCCACACAGGGAATGGAATTGGGGTTGTTCGGGCTGTGGTATCACAGAGAGATTTAAATTGGTTCTGTCATGACTGTGATGTCCCAGAGAGGGGAATAATGCGTCTGTCACCACTGTGGTGTCGCAGAGAGGTGTAAACTGGACTTGTCATTGCAGTGATCTCACCGAGAGGAGAAAACTGAGGCTTTCACTGCTGTGGCTTATCAGAGGGGATGAATTCTGACTTGTCTTTGATATCATGTCACAGAGAGGAGAAAACTGGCACTATCACCGCTGTAAATGTTACAGATAAGTGTAAGTTGGGCTTGTTCAATCTGTGGGGTGACAGAAAGGGTGAAATTTGGCCTGTCAGTGCTGTGATGTCATAATGGTTGGAAAGTGCATCTTTGACTGCTGTGCTGTCACAGGCAGGCGTAAATTGGGGTTCCCAAAGTTGTGATGTCACAGAGAGGGGAAAACTGGGGCTATCACAGCTGTGGAGTCTCAGAGAAAGTAACACAGGTGTTATGACTTGTCTGTTGCCACAAAGGAGATGGAATTGGGGTTGTCATGCCTATGGTATGTCAGAGAGGTTTTAATTGGTTCTGTCTGTTCTGGGATGTCACAGAGCAGGGAATAATGGGTCTGTCAGTGCTGTGGTGTTCCATCAGAGCTGAAATTAAGGCTGCCATGGCTGTGATGTCACGATAGAGGAAACCTGAGTCTGTCCCTGCTGTGGTGTCACAGAGAGGGGAAAACTGGGGCTGATCACTGTTGTGCAGTGACAGAGAAATTTACACAGGTGCTATGACTTGTCTGTTGCCACACAGGGAATGGAATTGGGGTTGTTCGGGCTGTGGTATCACAGAGAGTTTTAAATTGGTTCTGTCATGATTGTGATGTCCCAGAGAGGGGAATAATGCGTCTGTCACCACTGTGGTGTCACAGACAGGCGTAATTTAGAGTTGTCACTGCAGTAATGTCACAGAGACCTTGAACTGTGTCCCTCATTGGTGTGATGTCACACACAGAGAGGAGAATACTGAGGCTGCCGCTGCTCTGGTGTCACAGAGAGGAGTAGTTTTGGCCTGTCACTGCTGTGATGTCAGAGAGAGGGGAAAGCGGGTCTGTCACTGCTGCGGTGTTCCAAAGGGGATGAATTTGAGGCTGTCCTAAGTGTGATGTCACAGAGAGGGGAAAATTGAGGCAGCCACTACTGTGGTGTCACAGAGAGGCGTAAATTAGAGTTGTCAGTGCTGTGATGTCACAGGGAGGCGAAAATTGGGCCTCTCTCAGATGTGATGTCACAGAGAGAGGCGTAATGGATCTGTGAGTGCTGTGGTGTCACCGAGAGGCATAAATTAGAGTTGTCAGTGCAGTGATGTCACGGAGAGGAGAAACTGGGTCCCTCATTGGTGTGATGTCACAGATAGAGGAAACCTGAGTCTGCCACTGCAGTGATGTCACGGAGAGGGGAAAACTGGGGCTATCACAGCTGTGGAGTCTCAGAGAAATTATCACAGGTGCTATGACTTGTCTGTTGCCACAAAGGAGATGGAATTGGGGTTGTCATGGCTATGATATCACAGAGAGGTTTTAATCGGTTCTGTCTCTTCTGTGATGTCACGGAGAGGGGAATTCTGGGTCTGTCACTGCTGTGGTGTTCCTTTGGGGCTGAAATTAAGGCTGCCGTGGCTGTGATGTCACAGATAGAGGAAACCTGAGTCTGTCCCTGCTGTGGTGTCACAGAGAGGGGAAAACTGGGGCTGATCACTGTTGTGCAGTGAAAGTTACACAGGTGCTATGACTTGTCTGTTGCCACACAGGGAATGGAATTGGGGTTGTTAGGGCTGTGGTATCACAGAGAGATTTAAATTGGTTCTGTCATGACTGTGATGTCCCAGAGAGGGGAATAATGCGTCTGTCACCACTGTGGTGTCGCAGAGAGGTGTAAACTGGACTTGTCATTGCAGTGATCTCACCGAGAGGAGAAAACTGAGGCTTTCACTGCTGTGGCTTATCAGAGGGGATGAATTCTGACTTGTCTTTGATATCATGTCACAGAGAGGAGAAAACTGGCACTATCACCGCTGTAAATGTTACAGATAAGTGTAAGTTGGGCTTGTTCAATCTGTGGGGTGACAGAAAGGGTGAAATTTGGCCTGTCAGTGCTGTGATGTCATAATTGGTGGAAAGTGCATCTTTGACTGCTGTGCTGTCACAGGCAGGCGTAAATTGGGGTTCCCACAGTTGTGATGTCACAGAGAGGGGAAAATTGGGGCTATCACAGCTGTGGAGTCTCAGAGAAAGTAACACAGGTGTTATGACTTGTCTGTTGCCACAAAGGAGATGGAATTGGGGTTGTCATGCCTATGGTATGTCAGAGAGGTTTTAATTGGTTCTGTCTGTTCTGGGATGTCACAGAGCAGGGAATAATGGGTCTGTCAGTGCTGTGGTGTTCCATCAGAGCTGAAATTAAGGCTGCCATGGCTGTGATGTCACGATAGAGGAAACCTGAGTCTGTCCCTGCTGTGTAGTCACAGAGAGGGGAAAACTGGGGCTGATCACTGTTGTGCAGTGACAGAGAAATTTACAGAGGTGCTATGACTTGTCTGTTGCCACACAGGGAATAGAATTGGGGTTGTTCGGGCTGTGGTATCACAGAGAGTTTTAAATTGGTTCTGTCATGATTGTGATGTCCCAGAGAGGGGAATAATGCGTCTGTCACCACTGTGGTGTCACAGACAGGCGTAATTTAGAGTTGTCACTGCAGTAATGTCACAGAGACCTTGAACTGGGTCCCTCATTGGTGTGATGTCACACACAGAGAGGAGAATACTTTGGCTGCCGCTGCTCTGGTGTCACAGAGAGGAGTAGTTTTGGCCTGTCACTGCTGTGATGTCAGAGAGAGGGGAAAGCGGGTCTGTCACTGCTGCGGTGTTCCAAAGGGGATGAATTTGAGGCTGTCCTAAGTGTGACGTCACAGAGAGGGGAAAATTGAGGCAGCCACTACTGTGGTGTCACAGAGAGGCGTAAATTAGAGTTGTCAGTGCTGTGATGTCACAGGGAGGCGAAAATTGGGCCTCTCTCAGATGTGATGTCACAGAGAGAGGCGTAATGGATCTGTGAGTGCTGTGGTGTCACCGAGAGGCATAAATTAGAGTTGTCAGTGCAGTGATGTCACGGAGAGGAGAAACTGGGTCCCTCATTGGTGTGATGTCACAGATAGAGGAAAGCTGAGTCTGCCACTGCAGTGATGTCACGGAGAGGGGAAAACTGGGGCTATCACAGCTGTGGAGTCTCAGAGAAATTATCACAGGTGCTACGACTTGTCTGTTGCCACAAAGGAGATGGAATTGGGGTTGTCATGGCTATGATATCACAGAGAGGTTTTAATTGGTTCTGTCTCTTCTGTGATGTCACGGAGAGGGGAATTATGGGTCTGTCACTGCTGTGGTGTTCCTTTGGGGCTGAAATTAAGGCTGCCGTGGCTGTGATGTCACAGATAGAGGAAACCTGAGTCTGTCCCTGCTGTGGTGTCACAGAGAGGGGAAAACTGGGGCTGATCACTGTTGTGCAGTGAAAGTTACACAGGTGCTATGACTTGTCTGTTGCCACACAGGGAATGGAATTGGGGTTGTTCATGCTGTGGTATCACAGGGAGATTTAAATTGGTTCTGTCATGACTGTGATGTCCCAGAGAGGGGAATAATGCGTCTGTCACCACTGTGGTGTCGCAGAGAGGTGTAAACTGGACTTGTCATTGCAGTGATCTCACCGAGAGGAGAAAACTGAGGCTTTCACTGCTGTGGCTTATCAGAGGGGATGAATTCTGACTTGTCTTTGATATCATGTCACAGAGAGGAGAAAACTGGCACTATCACCGCTGTAAATGTTACAGATAAGTGTAAGTTGGGCTTGTTCAATCTGTGGGGTGACAGAAAGGGTGAAATTTGGCCTGTCAGTGCAGTGATGTCATAATGGGTGGAAAGTGCATCTTTGACTGCTGTGCTGTCACAGGCAGGCGTAAATTGGGGTTCCCACAGTTGTGATGTCACAGAGAGGGGAAAACTGGGGCTATCACAGCTGTGGAGTCTCAGAGAAAGTAACACAGGTGTTATGACTTGTCTGTTGCCACAAAGGAGATGGAATTGGGGTTGTCATGCCTATGGTATGTCAGAGAGGTTTTAATTGGTTCTGTCTGTTCTGGGATGTCACAGAGCGGGGAATAATGGGTCTGTCAGTTCTGTGGTGTTCCATCAGAGCTGAAATTAAGGCTGCCATGGCTGTGATGTCACGATAGAGGAAACCTGAGTCTGTCCCTGCTGTGGTGTCACAGAGAGGGGAAAACTGGGGCTGATCACTGTTGTGCAGTGACAGAGAAATTTACAGAGGTGCTATGACTTGTCTGTTGCCACACAGGGAATAGAATTGGGGTTGTTCGGGCTGTGGTATCACAGAGAGTTTTAAATTGGTTCTGTCATGATTGTGATGTCCCAGAGAGGGGAATAATGCGTCTGTCACCACTGTGGTGTCACAGACAGGCGTAATTTAGAGTTGTCACTGCAGTAATGTCACAGAGACCTTGAACTGGGTCCCTCATTGGTGTGATGTCACACACAGAGAGGAGAATACTGAGGCTGCCGCTGCTCTGGTGTCACAGAGAGGAGTAGTTTTGGCCTGTCACTGCTGTGATGTCAGAGAGAGGGGAAAGCGGGTCTGTCACTGCTGCGGTGTTACAAAGGGGATGAATTTGAGGCTGTCCTAAGTGTGATGTCACAGAGAGGGGAAAATTGAGGCAGCCACTACTGTGGTGTCACAGAGAGGCGTAAATTAGAGTTGTCAGTGCTGTGATGTCACAGGGAGGCGAAAATTGGGCCTCTCTCAGATGTGATGTCACAGAGAGAGGCGTAATGGATCTGTGAGTGCTGTGGTGTCACCGAGAGGCATAAATTAGAGTTGTCAGTGCAGTGATGTCACGGAGAGGAGAAACTGGGTCCCTCATTGGTGTGATGTCACAGATAGAGGAAACCTGAGTCTGCCACTGCAGTGATGTCACAGAGAGGGGAAAACTGGGGCTATCACAGCTGTGGAGTCTCAGAGAAATTATCACAGGTGCTATGACTTGTCTGTTGCCACAGAGGAGATGGAATTGGGGTTGTCATGGCTATGATATCACAGAGAGGTTTTAATTGGTTCTTTCTCTTCTGTGATGTCACGGAGAGGGGAATTATGGGTCTGTCACTGCTGTGGAGTTCCTTTGGGGCTGAAATTCAGGCTGCCGTGGCTGTGATGTCACAGATAGAGGAAACCTGAGTCTGTCCCTGCTGTGGTGTCACAGAGAGGGGAAAACTGGGGCTGATCACTGTTGTGCAGTGAAAGTTACACAGGTGCTATGACTTGTCTGTTGCCACACAGGGAATGGAATTGGGGTTGTTCGGGCTGTGGTATCACAGAGAGATTTAAATTGGTTCTGTCATGACTGTGATGTCCCAGAGAGGGGAATAATGCGTCTGTCACCACTGTGGTGTCGCAGAGAGGTGTAAACTGGACTTGTCATTGCAGTGATCTCACCGAGAGGAGAAAACTGAGGCTTTCACTGCTGTGGCTTATCAGAGGGGATGAATTCTGACTTGTCTTTGATATCATGTCACAGAGAGGAGAAAACTGGCACTATCACCGCTGTAAATGTTACAGATAAGTGTAAGTTGGGCTTGTTCAATCTGTGGGGTGACAGAAAGGGTGAAATTTGGCCTGTCAGTGCTGTGATGTCATAATGGTTGGAAAGTGCATCTTTGACTGCTGTGCTGTCACAGGCAGGCGTAAATTGGGGTTCCCAAAGTTGTGATGTCACAGAGAGGGGAAAACTGGGGCTATCACAGCTGTGGAGTCTCAGAGAAAGTAACACAGGTGTTATGACTTGTCTGTTGCCACAAAGGAGATGGAATTGGGGTTGTCATGCCTATGGTATGTCAGAGAGGTTTTAATTGGTTCTGTCTGTTCTGGGATGTCACAGAGCAGGGAATAATGGGTCTGTCAGTGCTGTGGTGTTCCATCAGAGCTGAAATTAAGGCTGCCATGGCTGTGATGTCACGATAGAGGAAACCTGAGTCTGTCCCTGCTGTGGTGTCACAGAGAGGGGAAAACTGGGGCTGATCACTGTTGTGCAGTGACAGAGAAATTTACACAGGTGCTATGACTTGTCTGTTGCCACACAGGGAATGGAATTGGGGTTGTTCGGGCTGTGGTATCACAGAGAGTTTTAAATTGGTTCTGTCATGATTGTGATGTCCCAGAGAGGGGAATAATGCGTCTGTCACCACTGTGGTGTCACAGACAGGCGTAATTTAGAGTTGTCACTGCAGTAATGTCACAGAGACCTTGAACTGTGTCCCTCATTGGTGTGATGTCACACACAGAGAGGAGAATACTGAGGCTGCCGCTGCTCTGGTGTCACAGAGAGGAGTAGTTTTGGCCTGTCACTGCTGTGATGTCAGAGAGAGGGGAAAGCGGGTCTGTCACTGCTGCGGTGTTCCAAAGGGGATGAATTTGAGGCTGTCCTAAGTGTGATGTCACAGAGAGGGGAAAATTGAGGCAGCCACTACTGTGGTGTCACAGAGAGGCGTAAATTAGAGTTGTCAGTGCTGTGATGTCACAGGGAGGCGAAAATTGGGCCTCTCTCAGATGTGATGTCACAGAGAGAGGCGTAATGGATCTGTGAGTGCTGTGGTGTCACCGAGAGGCATAAATTAGAGTTGTCAGTGCAGTGATGTCACGGAGAGGAGAAACTGGGTCCCTCATTGGTGTGATGTCACAGATAGAGGAAACCTGAGTCTGCCACTGCAGTGATGTCACGGAGAGGGGAAAACTGGGGCTATCACAGCTGTGGAGTCTCAGAGAAATTATCACAGGTGCTATGACTTGTCTGTTGCCACAAAGGAGATGGAATTGGGGTTGTCATGGCTATGATATCACAGAGAGGTTTTAATCGGTTCTGTCTCTTCTGTGATGTCACGGAGAGGGGAATTCTGGGTCTGTCACTGCTGTGGTGTTCCTTTGGGGCTGAAATTAAGGCTGCCGTGGCTGTGATGTCACAGATAGAGGAAACCTGAGTCTGTCCCTGCTGTGGTGTCACAGAGAGGGGAAAACTGGGGCTGATCACTGTTGTGCAGTGAAAGTTACACAGGTGCTATGACTTGTCTGTTGCCACACAGGGAATGGAATTGGGGTTGTTAGGGCTGTGGTATCACAGAGAGATTTAAATTGGTTCTGTCATGACTGTGATGTCCCAGAGAGGGGAATAATGCGTCTGTCACCACTGTGGTGTCGCAGAGAGGTGTAAACTGGACTTGTCATTGCAGTGATCTCACCGAGAGGAGAAAACTGAGGCTTTCACTGCTGTGGCTTATCAGAGGGGATGAATTCTGACTTGTCTTTGATATCATGTCACAGAGAGGAGAAAACTGGCACTATCACCGCTGTAAATGTTACAGATAAGTGTAAGTTGGGCTTGTTCAATCTGTGGGGTGACAGAAAGGGTGAAATTTGGCCTGTCAGTGCTGTGATGTCATAATTGGTGGAAAGTGCATCTTTGACTGCTGTGCTGTCACAGGCAGGCGTAAATTGGGGTTCCCACAGTTGTGATGTCACAGAGAGGGGAAAATTGGGGCTATCACAGCTGTGGAGTCTCAGAGAAAGTAACACAGGTGTTATGACTTGTCTGTTGCCACAAAGGAGATGGAATTGGGGTTGTCATGCCTATGGTATGTCAGAGAGGTTTTAATTGGTTCTGTCTGTTCTGGGATGTCACAGAGCAGGGAATAATGGGTCTGTCAGTGCTGTGGTGTTCCATCAGAGCTGAAATTAAGGCTGCCATGGCTGTGATGTCACGATAGAGGAAACCTGAGTCTGTCCCTGCTGTGTAGTCACAGAGAGGGGAAAACTGGGGCTGATCACTGTTGTGCAGTGACAGAGAAATTTACAGAGGTGCTATGACTTGTCTGTTGCCACACAGGGAATAGAATTGGGGTTGTTCGGGCTGTGGTATCACAGAGAGTTTTAAATTGGTTCTGTCATGATTGTGATGTCCCAGAGAGGGGAATAATGCGTCTGTCACCACTGTGGTGTCACAGACAGGCGTAATTTAGAGTTGTCACTGCAGTAATGTCACAGAGACCTTGAACTGGGTCCCTCATTGGTGTGATGTCACACACAGAGAGGAGAATACTTTGGCTGCCGCTGCTCTGGTGTCACAGAGAGGAGTAGTTTTGGCCTGTCACTGCTGTGATGTCAGAGAGAGGGGAAAGCGGGTCTGTCACTGCTGCGGTGTTCCAAAGGGGATGAATTTGAGGCTGTCCTAAGTGTGACGTCACAGAGAGGGGAAAATTGAGGCAGCCACTACTGTGGTGTCACAGAGAGGCGTAAATTAGAGTTGTCAGTGCTGTGATGTCACAGGGAGGCGAAAATTGGGCCTCTCTCAGATGTGATGTCACAGAGAGAGGCGTAATGGATCTGTGAGTGCTGTGGTGTCACCGAGAGGCATAAATTAGAGTTGTCAGTGCAGTGATGTCACGGAGAGGAGAAACTGGGTCCCTCATTGGTGTGATGTCACAGATAGAGGAAAGCTGAGTCTGCCACTGCAGTGATGTCACGGAGAGGGGAAAACTGGGGCTATCACAGCTGTGGAGTCTCAGAGAAATTATCACAGGTGCTACGACTTGTCTGTTGCCACAAAGGAGATGGAATTGGGGTTGTCATGGCTATGATATCACAGAGAGGTTTTAATTGGTTCTGTCTCTTCTGTGATGTCACGGAGAGGGGAATTATGGGTCTGTCACTGCTGTGGTGTTCCTTTGGGGCTGAAATTCAGGCTGCCGTGGCTGTGATGTCACAGATAGAGGAAACCTGAGTCTGTCCCTGCTGTGGTGTCACAGAGAGGGGAAAACTGGGGCTGATCACTGTTGTGCAGTGAAAGTTACACAGGTGCTATGACTTGTCTGTTGCCACACAGGGAATGGAATTGGGGTTGTTCGGGCTGTGGTATCACAGAGTGATTTAAATTGGTTCTGTCATGACTGTGATGTCCCAGAGAGGGGAATAATGCGTCTGTCACCACTGTGGTGTCGCAGAGAGGTGTAAACTGGACTTGTCATTGCAGTGATCTCACCGAGAGGAGAAAACTGAGGCTTTCACTGCTGTGGCTTATCAGAGGGGATGAATTCTGACTTGTCTTTGATATCATGTCACAGAGAGGAGAAAACTGGCACTATCACCGCTGTAAATGTTACAGATAAGTGTAAGTTGGGCTTGTTCAATCTGTGGGGTGACAGAAAGGGTGAAATTTGGCCTGTCAGTGCTGTGATGTCATAATGGTTGGAAAGTGCATCTTTGACTGCTGTGCTGTCACAGGCAGGCGTAAATTGGGGTTCCCAAAGTTGTGATGTCACAGAGAGGGGAAAACTGGGGCTATCACAGCTGTGGAGTCTCAGAGAAAGTAACACAGGTGTTATGACTTGTCTGTTGCCACAAAGGAGATGGAATTGGGGTTGTCATGCCTATGGTATGTCAGAGAGGTTTTAATTGGTTCTGTCTGTTCTGGGATGTCACAGAGCAGGGAATAATGGGTCTGTCAGTGCTGTGGTGTTCCATCAGAGCTGAAATTAAGGCTGCCATGGCTGTGATGTCACGATAGAGGAAACCTGAGTCTGTCCCTGCTGTGGTGTCACAGAGAGGGGAAAACTGGGGCTGATCACTGTTGTGCAGTGACAGAGAAATTTACACAGGTGCTATGACTTGTCTGTTGCCACACAGGGAATGGAATTGGGGTTGTTCGGGCTGTGGTATCACAGAGAGTTTTAAATTGGTTCTGTCATGATTGTGATGTCCCAGAGAGGGGAATAATGCGTCTGTCACCACTGTGGTGTCACAGACAGGCGTAATTTAGAGTTGTCACTGCAGTAATGTCACAGAGACCTTGAACTGTGTCCCTCATTGGTGTGATGTCACACACAGAGAGGAGAATACTGAGGCTGCCGCTGCTCTGGTGTCACAGAGAGGAGTAGTTTTGGCCTGTCACTGCTGTGATGTCAGAGAGAGGGGAAAGCGGGTCTGTCACTGCTGCGGTGTTCCAAAGGGGATGAATTTGAGGCTGTCCTAAGTGTGATGTCACAGAGAGGGGAAAATTGAGGCAGCCACTACTGTGGTGTCACAGAGAGGCGTAAATTAGAGTTGTCAGTGCTGTGATGTCACAGGGAGGCGAAAATTGGGCCTCTCTCAGATGTGATGTCACAGAGAGAGGCGTAATGGATCTGTGAGTGCTGTGGTGTCACCGAGAGGCATAAATTAGAGTTGTCAGTGCAGTGATGTCACGGAGAGGAGAAACTGGGTCCCTCATTGGTGTGATGTCACAGATAGAGGAAACCTGAGTCTGCCACTGCAGTGATGTCACGGAGAGGGGAAAACTGGGGCTATCACAGCTGTGGAGTCTCAGAGAAATTATCACAGGTGCTATGACTTGTCTGTTGCCACAAAGGAGATGGAATTGGGGTTGTCATGGCTATGATATCACAGAGAGGTTTTAATCGGTTCTGTCTCTTCTGTGATGTCACGGAGAGGGGAATTCTGGGTCTGTCACTGCTGTGGTGTTCCTTTGGGGCTGAAATTAAGGCTGCCGTGGCTGTGATGTCACAGATAGAGGAAACCTGAGTCTGTCCCTGCTGTGGTGTCACAGAGAGGGGAAAACTGGGGCTGATCACTGTTGTGCAGTGAAAGTTACACAGGTGCTATGACTTGTCTGTTGCCACACAGGGAATGGAATTGGGGTTGTTAGGGCTGTGGTATCACAGAGAGATTTAAATTGGTTCTGTCATGACTGTGATGTCCCAGAGAGGGGAATAATGCGTCTGTCACCACTGTGGTGTCGCAGAGAGGTGTAAACTGGACTTGTCATTGCAGTGATCTCACCGAGAGGAGAAAACTGAGGCTTTCACTGCTGTGGCTTATCAGAGGGGATGAATTCTGACTTGTCTTTGATATCATGTCACAGAGAGGAGAAAACTGGCACTATCACCGCTGTAAATGTTACAGATAAGTGTAAGTTGGGCTTGTTCAATCTGTGGGGTGACAGAAAGGGTGAAATTTGGCCTGTCAGTGCTGTGATGTCATAATTGGTGGAAAGTGCATCTTTGACTGCTGTGCTGTCACAGGCAGGCGTAAATTGGGGTTCCCACAGTTGTGATGTCACAGAGAGGGGAAAATTGGGGCTATCACAGCTGTGGAGTCTCAGAGAAAGTAACACAGGTGTTATGACTTGTCTGTTGCCACAAAGGAGATGGAATTGGGGTTGTCATGCCTATGGTATGTCAGAGAGGTTTTAATTGGTTCTGTCTGTTCTGGGATGTCACAGAGCAGGGAATAATGGGTCTGTCAGTGCTGTGGTGTTCCATCAGAGCTGAAATTAAGGCTGCCATGGCTGTGATGTCACGATAGAGGAAACCTGAGTCTGTCCCTGCTGTGTAGTCACAGAGAGGGGAAAACTGGGGCTGATCACTGTTGTGCAGTGACAGAGAAATTTACAGAGGTGCTATGACTTGTCTGTTGCCACACAGGGAATAGAATTGGGGTTGTTCGGGCTGTGGTATCACAGAGAGTTTTAAATTGGTTCTGTCATGATTGTGATGTCCCAGAGAGGGGAATAATGCGTCTGTCACCACTGTGGTGTCACAGACAGGCGTAATTTAGAGTTGTCACTGCAGTAATGTCACAGAGACCTTGAACTGGGTCCCTCATTGGTGTGATGTCACACACAGAGAGGAGAATACTTTGGCTGCCGCTGCTCTGGTGTCACAGAGAGGAGTAGTTTTGGCCTGTCACTGCTGTGATGTCAGAGAGAGGGGAAAGCGGGTCTGTCACTGCTGCGGTGTTCCAAAGGGGATGAATTTGAGGCTGTCCTAAGTGTGACGTCACAGAGAGGGGAAAATTGAGGCAGCCACTACTGTGGTGTCACAGAGAGGCGTAAATTAGAGTTGTCAGTGCTGTGATGTCACAGGGAGGCGAAAATTGGGCCTCTCTCAGATGTGATGTCACAGAGAGAGGCGTAATGGATCTGTGAGTGCTGTGGTGTCACCGAGAGGCATAAATTAGAGTTGTCAGTGCAGTGATGTCACGGAGAGGAGAAACTGGGTCCCTCATTGGTGTGATGTCACAGATAGAGGAAAGCTGAGTCTGCCACTGCAGTGATGTCACGGAGAGGGGAAAACTGGGGCTATCACAGCTGTGGAGTCTCAGAGAAATTATCACAGGTGCTACGACTTGTCTGTTGCCACAAAGGAGATGGAATTGGGGTTGTCATGGCTATGATATCACAGAGAGGTTTTAATCGGTTCTGTCTCTTCTGTGATGTCACGGAGAGGGGAATTCTGGGTCTGTCACTGCTGTGGTGTTCCTTTGGGGCTGAAATTAAGGCTGCCGTGGCTGTGATGTCACAGATAGAGGAAACCTGAGTCTGTCCCTGCTGTGGTGTCACAGAGAGGGGAAAACTGGGGCTGATCACTGTTGTGCAGTGAAAGTTACACAGGTGCTATGACTTGTCTGTTGCCACACAGGGAATGGAATTGGGGTTGTTCATGCTGTGGTATCACAGGGAGATTTAAATTGGTTCTGTCATGACTGTGATGTCCCAGAGAGGGGAATAATGCGTCTGTCACCACTGTGGTGTCGCAGAGAGGTGTAAACTGGACTTGTCATTGCAGTGATCTCACCGAGAGGAGAAAACTGAGGCTTTCACTGCTGTGGCTTATCAGAGGGGATGAATTCTGACTTGTCTTTGATATCATGTCACAGAGAGGAGAAAACTGGCACTATCACCGCTGTAAATGTTACAGATAAGTGTAAGTTGGGCTTGTTCAATCTGTGGGGTGACAGAAAGGGTGAAATTTGGCCTGTCAGTGCAGTGATGTCATAATGGGTGGAAAGTGCATCTTTGACTGCTGTGCTGTCACAGGCAGGCGTAAATTGGGGTTCCCACAGTTGTGATGTCACAGAGAGGGGAAAACTGGGGCTATCACAGCTGTGGAGTCTCAGAGAAAGTAACACAGGTGTTATGACTTGTCTGTTGCCACAAAGGAGATGGAATTGGGGTTGTCATGCCTATGGTATGTCAGAGAGGTTTTAATTGGTTCTGTCTGTTCTGGGATGTCACAGAGCGGGGAATAATGGGTCTGTCAGTTCTGTGGTGTTCCATCAGAGCTGAAATTAAGGCTGCCATGGCTGTGATGTCACGATAGAGGAAACCTGAGTCTGTCCCTGCTGTGGTGTCACAGAGAGGGGAAAACTGGGGCTGATCACTGTTGTGCAGTGACAGAGAAATTTACAGAGGTGCTATGACTTGTCTGTTGCCACACAGGGAATAGAATTGGGGTTGTTCGGGCTGTGGTATCACAGAGAGTTTTAAATTGGTTCTGTCATGATTGTGATGTCCCAGAGAGGGGAATAATGCGTCTGTCACCACTGTGGTGTCACAGACAGGCGTAATTTAGAGTTGTCACTGCAGTAATGTCACAGAGACCTTGAACTGGGTCCCTCATTGGTGTGATGTCACACACAGAGAGGAGAATACTGAGGCTGCCGCTGCTCTGGTGTCACAGAGAGGAGTAGTTTTGGCCTGTCACTGCTGTGATGTCAGAGAGAGGGGAAAGCGGGTCTGTCACTGCTGCGGTGTTACAAAGGGGATGAATTTGAGGCTGTCCTAAGTGTGATGTCACAGAGAGGGGAAAATTGAGGCAGCCACTACTGTGGTGTCACAGAGAGGCGTAAATTAGAGTTGTCAGTGCTGTGATGTCACAGGGAGGCGAAAATTGGGCCTCTCTCAGATGTGATGTCACAGAGAGAGGCGTAATGGATCTGTGAGTGCTGTGGTGTCACCGAGAGGCATAAATTAGAGTTGTCAGTGCAGTGATGTCACGGAGAGGAGAAACTGGGTCCCTCATTGGTGTGATGTCACAGATAGAGGAAACCTGAGTCTGCCACTGCAGTGATGTCACGGAGAGGGGAAAACTGGGGCTATCACAGCTGTGGAGTCTCAGAGAAATTATCACAGGTGTTATGACTTGTCTGTTGCCACAAAGGAGATGGAATTGGGGTTGTCATGGCTATGATATCACAGAGAGGTTTTAATCGGTTCTGTCTCTTCTGTGATGTCACGGAGAGGGGAATTACGGGTCTGTCACTGCTGTGGTGTTCCTTTGGGGCTGAAATTAAGGCTGCCGTGGCTGTGATGTCACAGATAGAGGAAACCTGAGTCTGTCCCTGCTGTGGTGTCACAGAGAGGGGAAAACTGGGGCTGATCACTGTTGTGCAGTGAAAGTTACACAGGTGCTATGACTTGTCTGTTGCCACACAGGGAATGGAATTGGGGTTGTTAGGGCTGTGGTATCACAGAGAGATTTAAATTGGTTCTGTCATGACTGTGATGTCCCAGAGAGGGGAATAATGCGTCTGTCACCACTGTGGTGTCGCAGAGAGGTGTAAACTGGACTTGTCATTGCAGTGATCTCACCGAGAGGAGAAAACTGAGGCTTTCACTGCTGTGGCTTATCAGAGGGGATGAATTCTGACTTGTCTTTGATATCATGTCACAGAGAGGAGAAAACTGGCACTATCACCGCTGTAAATGTTACAGATAAGTGTAAGTTGGGCTTGTTCAATCTGTGGGGTGACAGAAAGGGTGAAATTTGGCCTGTCAGTGCTGTGATGTCATAATGGGTGGAAAGTGCATCTTTGACTGCTGTGCTGTCACAGGCAGGCGTAAATTGGGGTTCCCACAGTTGTGATGTCACAGAGAGGGGAAAACTGGGGCTATCACAGCTGTGGAGTCTCAGAGAAAGTAACACAGGTGTTATGACTTGTCTGTTGCCACAAAGGAGATGGAATTGGGGTTGTCATGCCTATGGTATGTCAGAGAGGTTTTAATTGGTTCTGTCTGTTCTGGGATGTCACAGAGCGGGGAATAATGGGTCTGTCAGTGCTGTGGTGTTCCATCAGAGCTGAAATTACGGCTGCCATGGCCGTGATGTCACGATAGAGGAAACCTGAGTCTGTCCCTGCTGTGGTGTCACAGAGAGGGGAAAACTGGGGCTGATCACTGTTGTGCAGTGACAGAGAAATTTACAGAGGTGCTATGACTTGTCTGTTGCCACACAGGGAATAGAATTGGGGTTGTTCGGGCTGTGGTATCACAGAGAGTTTTAAATTGGTTCTGTCATGATTGTGATGTCCCAGAGAGGGGAATAATGCGTCTGTCACCACTGTGGTGTCACAGACAGGCGTAATTTAGAGTTGTCACTGCAGTAATGTCACAGAGACCTTGAACTGTGTCCCTCATTGGTGTGATGTCACACACAGAGAGGAGAATACTGAGGCTGCCGCTGCTCTGGTGTCACAGTGAGGAGTAGTTTTGGCCTGTCACTGCTGTGATGTCAGAGAGAGGGGAAAGCGAGTCTGTCACTGCTGCGGTGTTCCAAAGGGGATGAATTTGAGGCTGTCCTAAGTGTGATGTCACAGAGAGGGGAAAATTGAGGCAGCCACTACTGTGGTGTCACAGAGAGGCGTAAATTAGAGTTGTCAGTGCTGTGATGTCATAGAGAGGCGAAAATTGGGCCTCTCTCAGATGTGATGTCACAGAGAGAGGCGTAATGGATCTGTGAGTGCTGTGGTGTCACCGAGAGGCATAAATTAGAGTTGTCAGTGCAGTGATGTCACGGAGAGGAGAAACTGGGTCCCTCATTGGTGTGATGTCAGAGATAGAGGAAAGCTGAATCTGCCACTGCAGTGATGTCACGGAGAGGGGAAAACTGGGGCTATCACAGCTGTGGAGTCTCAGAGAAATTATCACAGGTGCTATGACTTGTCTGTTGCCACAAAGGAGATGGAATTGGGGTTGTCATGGCTATGATATCACAGAGAGGTTTTAATCGGTTCTGTCTCTTCTGTGATGTCACGGAGAGGGGAATTACGGGTCTGTCACTGCTGTGGTGTTCCTTTGGGGCTGAAATTAAGGCTGCCGTGGCTGTGATGTCACAGATAGAGGAAACCTGAGTCTGTCCCTGCTGTGGTGTCACAGAGAGGGGAAAACTGGGGCTGATCACTGTTGTGCAGTGAAAGTTACACAGGTGCTATGACTTGTCTGTTGCCACACAGGGAATGGAATTGGGGTTGTTAGGGCTGTGGTATCACAGAGAGATTTAAATTGGTTCTGTCATGACTGTGATGTCCCAGAGAGGGGAATAATGCGTCTGTCACCACTGTGGTGTCGCAGAGAGGTGTAAACTGGACTTGTCATTGCAGTGATCTCACCGAGAGGAGAAAACTGAGGCTTTCACTGCTGTGGCTTATCAGAGGGGATGAATTCTGACTTGTCTTTGATATCATGTCACAGAGAGGAGAAAACTGGCACTATCACCGCTGTAAATGTTACAGATAAGTGTAAGTTGGGCTTGTTCAATCTGTGGGGTGACAGAAAGGGTGAAATTTGGCCTGTCAGTGCTGTGATGTCATAATGGGTGGAAAGTGCATCTTTGACTGCTGTGCTGTCACAGGCAGGCGTAAATTGGGGTTCCCACAGTTGTGATGTCACAGAGAGGGGAAAACTGGGGCTATCACAGCTGTGGAGTCTCAGAGAAAGTAACACAGGTGTTATGACTTGTCTGTTGCCACAAAGGAGATGGAATTGGGGTTGTCATGCCTATGGTATGTCAGAGAGGTTTTAATTGGTTCTGTCTGTTCTGGGATGTCACAGAGCGGGGAATAATGGGTCTGTCAGTGCTGTGGTGTTCCATCAGAGCTGAAATTAAGGCTGCCATGGCTGTGATGTCACGATAGAGGAAACCTGAGTCTGTCCCTGCTGTGGTGTCACAGAGAGGGGAAAACTGGGGCTGATCACTGTTGTGCAGTGACAGAGAAATTTACAGAGGTGCTATGACTTGTCTGTTGCCACACAAGGAATGGAATTGGGGTTGTTCGGGCTGTGGTATCACAGAGAGATTTAAATTGGTTCTGTCATGATTGTGATGTCCCAGAGAGGGGAATAATGCGTCTGTCACCACTGTGGTGTCACAGACAGGCGTAATTTAGAGTTGTCACTGCAGTAATGTCATAGAGACCTTGAACTGGGTCCCTCATTGGTGTGATGTCACACACAGAGAGGAGAATACTGAGGCTGCCGCTGCTCTGGTGTCACAGAGAGGAGTAGTTTTGGCCTGTCACTGCTGTGATGTCAGAGAGAGGGGAAAGCGGGTCTGTCACTGCTGCGGTGTTCCAAAGGGGATGAATTTGAGGCTGTCCTAAGTGTGATGTCACAGAGAGGGGAAAATTGAGGCAGCCACTACTGTGGTGTCACAGAGAGGCGTAAATTAGAGTTGTCAGTGCTGTGATGTCACAGGGAGGCGAAAATTGGGCCTCTCTCAGATGTGATGTCACAGAGAGAGGCGTAATGGATCTGTGAGTGCTGTGGTGTCACCGAGAGGCATAAATTAGAGTTGTCAGTGCAGTGATGTCACGGAGAGGAGAAACTGGGTCCCTCATTGGTGTGATGTCACAGATAGAGGAAACCTGAGTCTGCCACTGCAGTGATGTCACGGAGAGGGGAAAACTGGGGCTATCACAGCTGTGGAGTCTCAGAGAAATTATCACAGGTGCTATGACTTGTCTGTTGCCACAAAGGAGATGGAATTGGGGTTGTCATGGCTATGATATCACAGAGAGGTTTTAATCGGTTCTGTCTCTTCTGTGATGTCACGGAGAGGGGAATTACGGGTCTGTCACTGCTGTGGTGTTCCTTTGGGGCTGAAATTAAGGCTGCCGTGGCTGTGATGTCACAGATAGAGGAAACCTGAGTCTGTCCCTGCTGTGGTGTCACAGAGAGGGGAAAACTGGGGCTGATCACTGTTGTGCAGTGAAAGTTACACAGGTGCTATGACTTGTCTGTTGCCACACAGGGAATGGAATTGGGGTTGTTAGGGCTGTGGTATCACAGAGAGATTTAAATTGGTTCTGTCATGACTGTGATGTCCCAGAGAGGGGAATAATGCGTCTGTCACCACTGTGGTGTCGCAGAGAGGTGTAAACTGGACTTGTCATTGCAGTGATCTCACCGAGAGGAGAAAACTGAGGCTTTCACTGCTGTGGCTTATCAGAGGGGATGAATTCTGACTTGTCTTTGATATCATGTCACAGAGAGGAGAAAACTGGCACTATCACCGCTGTAAATGTTACAGATAAGTGTAAGTTGGGCTTGTTCAATCTGTGGGGTGACAGAAAGGGTGAAATTTGGCCTGTCAGTGCTGTGATGTCATAATGGGTGGAAAGTGCATCTTTGACTGCTGTGATGTCACAGGCAGGCGTAAATTGGGGTTCCCACAGTTGTGATGTCACAGAGAGGGGAAAACTGGGGCTATCACAGCTGTGGAGTCTCAGAGAAAGTAACACAGGTGTTATGACTTGTCTGTTGCCACAAAGGAGATGGAATTGGGGTTGTCATGCCTATGGTATGTCAGAGAGGTTTTAATTGGTTCTGTCTGTTCTGGGATGTCACAGAGCGGGGAATAATGGGTCTGTCAGTGCTGTGGTGTTCCATCAGAGCTGAAATTACAGCTGCCATGGCCGTGATGTCACGATAGAGGAAACCTGAGTCTGTCCCTGCTGTGGTGTCACAGAGAGGGGAAAACTGGGGCTGATCACTGTTGTGCAGTGACAGAGAAATTTACAGAGGTGCTATGACTTGTCTGTTGCCACACAGGGAATAGAATTGGGGTTGTTCGGGCTGTGGTATCACAGAGAGTTTTAAATTGGTTCTGTCATGATTGTGATGTCCCAGAGAGGGGAATAATGCGTCTGTCACCACTGTGGTGTCACAGACAGGCGTAATTTAGAGTTGTCACTGCAGTAATGTCACAGAGACCTTGAACTGGGTCCCTCATTGGTGTGATGTCACACACAGAGAGGAGAATACTGAGGCTGCCGCTGCTCTGGTGTCACAGTGAGGAGTAGTTTTGGCCTGTCACTGCTGTGATGTCAGAGAGAGGGGAAAGCGGGTCTGTCACTGCTGCGGTGTTCCAAAGGGGATGAATTTGAGGCTGTCCTAAGTGTGATGTCACAGAGAGGGGAAAATTGAGGCAGCCACTACTGTGGTGTCACAGAGAGGCGTAAATTAGAGTTGTCAGTGCTGTGATGTCATAGGGAGGCGAAAATTGGGCCTCTCTCAGATGTGATGTCACAGAGAGAGGCGTAATGGATCTGTGAGTGCTGTGGTGTCACCGAGAGGCATAAATTAGAGTTGTCAGTGCAGTGATGTCACGGAGAGGAGAAACTGGGTCCCTCATTGGTGTGATGTCAGAGATAGAGGAAAGCTGAATCTGCCACTGCAGTGATGTCACGGAGAGGGGAAAACTGGGGCTATCACAGCTGTGGAGTCTCAGAGAAATTATCACAGGTGCTATGACTTGTCTGTTGCCACAAAGGAGATGGAATTGGGGTTGTCATGGCTATGATATCACAGAGAGGTTTTAATCGGTTCTGTCTCTTCTGTGATGTCACGGAGAGGGGAATTCTGGGTCTGTCACTGCTGTGGTGTTCCTTTGGGGCTGAAATTAAGGCTGCCGTGGCTGTGATGTCACAGATAGAGGAAACCTGAGTCTGTCCCTGCTGTGGTGTCACAGAGAGGGGAAAACTGGGGCTGATCACTGTTGTGCAGTGAAAGTTACACAGGTGCTATGACTTGTCTGTTGCCACACAGGGAATGGAATTGGGGTTGTTAGGGCTGTGGTATCACAGAGAGATTTAAATTGGTTCTGTCATGACTGTGAGGTCCCAGAGAGGGGAATAATGCGTCTGTCACCACTGTGGTGTCGCAGAGAGGTGTAAACTGGACTTGTCATTGCAGTGATCTCACCGAGAGGAGAAAACTGAGGCTTTCACTGCTGTGGCTTATCAGAGGGGATGAATTCTGACTTGTCTTTGATATCATGTCACAGAGAGGAGAAAACTGGCACTATCACCGCTGTAAATGTTACAGATAAGTGTAAGTTGGGCTTGTTCAATCTGTGGGGTGACAGAAAGGGTGAAATTTGGCCTGTCAGTGCTGTGATGTCATAATGGGTGGAAAGTGCATCTTTGACTGCTGTGCTGTCACAGGCAGGCGTAAATTGGGGTTCCCACAGTTGTGATGTCACAGAGAGGGGAAAACTGGGGCTATCACAGCTGTGGAGTCTCAGAGAAAGTAACACAGGTGTTATGACTTGTCTGTTGCCACAAAGGAGATGGAATTGGGGTTGTCATGCCTATGGTATGTCAGAGAGGTTTTAATTGGTTCTGTCTGTTCTGGGATGTCACAGAGCGGGGAATAATGGGTCTGTCAGTGCTGTGGTGTTCCATCAGAGCTGAAATTAAGGCTGCCATGGCTGTGATGTCACGATAGAGGAAACCTGAGTCTGTCCCTGCTGTGGTGTCACAGAGAGGGGAAAACTGGGGCTGATCACTGTTGTGCAGTGACAGAGAAATTTACAGAGGTGCTATGACTTGTCTGTTGCCACACAAGGAATGGAATTGGGGTTGTTCGGGCTGTGGTATCACAGAGAGATTTAAATTGGTTCTGTCATGATTGTGATGTCCCAGAGAGGGGAATAATGCGTCTGTCACCACTGTGGTGTCACAGACAGGCGTAATTTAGAGTTGTCACTGCAGTAATGTCATAGAGACCTTGAACTGGGTCCCTCATTGGTGTGATGTCACACACAGAGAGGAGAATACTGAGGCTGCCGCTGCTCTGGTGTCACAGAGAGGAGTAGTTTTGGCCTGTCACTGCTGTGATGTCAGAGAGAGGGGAAAGCGGGTCTGTCACTGCTGCGGTGTTCCAAAGGGGATGAATTTGAGGCTGTCCTAAGTGTGATGTCACAGAGAGGGGAAAATTGAGGCAGCCACTACTGTGGTGTCACAGAGAGGCGTAAATTAGAGTTGTCAGTGCTGTGATGTCACAGGGAGGCGAAAATTGGGCCTCTCTCAGATGTGATGTCACAGAGAGAGGCGTAATGGATGTGTGAGTGCTGTGGTGTCACCGAGAGGCATAAATTAGAGTTGTCAGTGCAGTGATGTCACGGAGAGGAGAAACTGGGTCCCTCATTGGTGTGATGTCAGAGATAGAGGAAAGCTGAGTCTGCCACTGCAGTGATGTCACGGAGAGGGGAAAACTGGGGCTATCACAGCTGTGGAGTCTCAGAGAAATTATCACAGGTGCTATGACTTGTCTGTTGCCACAAAGGAGATGGAATTGGGGTTGTCATGGCTATGATATCACAGAGAGGTTTTAATCGGTTCTGTCTCTTCTGTGATGTCACGGAGAGGGGAATTACGGGTCTGTCACTGCTGTGGTGTTCCTTTGGGGCTGAAATTAAGGCTGCCGTGGCTGTGATGTCACAGATAGAGGAAACCTGAGTCTGTCCCTGCTGTGGTGTCACAGAGAGGGGAAAACTGGGGCTGATCACTGTTGTGCAGTGAAAGTTACACAGGTGCTATGACTTGTCTGTTGCCACACAGGGAATGGAATTGGGGTTGTTAGGGCTGTGGTATCACAGAGAGATTTAAATTGGTTCTGTCATGACTGTGAGGTCCCAGAGAGGGGAATAATGCGTCTGTCACCACTGTGGTGTCGCAGAGAGGTGTAAACTGGACTTGTCATTGCAGTGATCTCACCGAGAGGAGAAAACTGAGGCTTTCACTGCTGTGGCTTATCAGAGGGGATGAATTCTGACTTGTCTTTGATATCATGTCACAGAGAGGAGAAAACTGGCACTATCACCGCTGTAAATGTTACAGATAAGTGTAAGTTGGGCTTGTTCAATCTGTGGGGTGACAGAAAGGGTGAAATTTGGCCTGTCAGTGCTGTGATGTCATAATGGGTGGAAAGTGCATCTTTGACTGCTGTGCTGTCACAGGCAGGCGTAAATTGGGGTTCCCACAGTTGTGATGTCACAGAGAGGGGAAAACTGGGGCTATCACAGCTGTGGAGTCTCAGAGAAAGTAACACAGGTGTTATGACTTGTCTGTTGCCACAAAGGAGATGGAATTGGGGTTGTCATGCCTATGGTATGTCAGAGAGGTTTTAATTGGTTCTGTCTGTTCTGGGATGTCACAGAGCGGGGAATAATGGGTCTGTCAGTGCTGTGGTGTTCCATCAGAGCTGAAATTAAGGCTGCCATGGCTGTGATGTCACGATAGAGGAAACCTGAGTCTGTCCCTGCTGTGGTGTCACAGAGAGGGGAAAACTGGGGCTGATCACTGTTGTGCAGTGACAGAGAAATTTACAGAGGTGCTATGACTTGTCTGTTGCCACACAGGGAATGGAATTGGGGTTGTTCGGGCTGTGGTATCACAGAGAGATTTAAATTGGTTCTGTCATGATTGTGATGTCCCAGAGAGGGGAATAATGCGTCTGTCACCACTGTGGTGTCACAGACAGGCGTAATTTAGAGTTGTCACTGCAGTAATGTCATAGAGACCTTGAACTGGGTCCCTCATTGGTGTGATGTCACACACAGAGAGGAGAATACTGAGGCTGCCGCTGCTCTGGTGTCACAGAGAGGAGTAGTTTTGGCCTGTCACTGCTGTGATGTCAGAGAGAGGGGAAAGCGGGTCTGTCACTGCTGCGGTGTTCCAAAGGGGATGAATTTGAGGCTGTCCTAAGTGTGATGTCACAGAGAGGGGAAAATTGAGGCAGCCACTACTGTGGTGTCACAGAGAGGCGTAAATTAGAGTTGTCAGTGCTGTGATGTCACAGGGAGGCGAAAATTGGGCCTCTCTCAGATGTGATGTCACAGAGAGAGGCGTAATGGATCTGTGAGTGCTGTGGTGTCACCGAGAGGCATAAATTAGAGTTGTCAGTGCAGTGATGTCACGGAGAGGAGAAACTGGGTCCCTCATTGGTGTGATGTCAGAGATAGAGGAAACCTGAGTCTGCCACTGCAGTGATGTCACGGAGAGGGGAAAACTGGGGCTATCACAGCTGTGGAGTCTCAGAGAAATTATCACAGGTGCTATGACTTGTCTGTTGCCACAAAGGAGATGGAATTGGGGTTGTCATGGCTATGATATCACAGAGAGGTTTTAATCGGTTCTGTCTCTTCTGTGATGTCACGGAGAGGGGAATTACGGGTCTGTCACTGCTGTGGTGTTCCATCAGTGCTGAAATTAAGGCTGCCGTGGCTGTGATGTCACAGATAGAGGAAACCTGAGTCTGTCCCTGCTGTGGTGTCACAGAGAGGGGAAAACTGGGGCTGATCACTGTTGTGCAGTGAAAGTTACACAGGTGCTATGACTTGTCTGTTGCCACACAGGGAATGGAATTGGGGTTGTTAGGGCTGTGGTATCACAGAGAGATTTAAATTGGTTCTGTCATGACTGTGAGGTCCCAGAGAGGGGAATAATGCGTCTGTCACCACTGTGGTGTCGCAGAGAGGTGTAAACTGGACTTGTCATTGCAGTGATCTCACCGAGAGGAGAAAACTGAGGCTTTCACTGCTGTGGCTTATCAGAGGGGATGAATTCTGACTTGTCTTTGATATCATGTCACAGAGAGGAGAAAACTGGCACTATCACCGCTGTAAATGTTACAGATAAGTGTAAGTTGGGCTTGTTCAATCTGTGGGGTGACAGAAAGGGTGAAATTTGGCCTGTCAGTGCTGTGATGTCATAATGGGTGGAAAGTGCATCTTTGACTGCTGTGCTGTCACAGGCAGGCGTAAATTGGGGTTCCCACAGTTGTGATGTCACAGAGAGGGGAAAACTGGGGCTATCACAGCTGTGGAGTCTCAGAGAAAGTAACACAGGTGTTATGACTTGTCTGTTGCCACAAAGGAGATGGAATTGGGGTTGTCATGCCTATGGTATGTCAGAGAGGTTTTAATTGGTTCTGTCTGTTCTGGGATGTCACAGAGCGGGGAATAATGGGTCTGTCAGTGCTGTGGTGTTCCATCAGAGCTGAAATTAAGGCTGCCATGGCTGTGATGTCACGATAGAGGAAACCTGAGTCTGTCCCTGCTGTGGTGTCACAGAGAGGGGAAAACTGGGGCTGATCACTGTTGTGCAGTGACAGAGAAATTTACAGAGGTGCTATGACTTGTCTGTTGCCACACAAGGAATGGAATTGGGGTTGTTCGGGCTGTGGTATCACAGAGAGATTTAAATTGGTTCTGTCATGATTGTGATGTCCCAGAGAGGGGAATAATGCGTCTGTCACCACTGTGGTGTCACAGACAGGCGTAATTTAGAGTTGTCACTGCAGTAATGTCATAGAGACCTTGAACTGGGTCCCTCATTGGTGTGATGTCACACACAGAGAGGAGAATACTGAGGCTGCCGCTGCTCTGGTGTCACAGAGAGGAGTAGTTTTGGCCTGTCACTGCTGTGATGTCAGAGAGAGGGGAAAGCGGGTCTGTCACTGCTGCGGTGTTCCAAAGGGGATGAATTTGAGGCTGTCCTAAGTGTGATGTCACAGAGAGGGGAAAATTGAGGCAGCCACTACTGTGGTGTCACAGAGAGGCGTAAATTAGAGTTGTCAGTGCTGTGATGTCACAGGGAGGCGAAAATTGGGCCTCTCTCAGATGTGATGTCACAGAGAGAGGCGTAATGGATGTGTGAGTGCTGTGGTGTCACCGAGAGGCATAAATTAGAGTTGTCAGTGCAGTGATGTCACGGAGAGGAGAAACTGGGTCCCTCATTGGTGTGATGTCAGAGATAGAGGAAAGCTGAGTCTGCCACTGCAGTGATGTCACGGAGAGGGGAAAACTGGGGCTATCACAGCTGTGGAGTCTCAGAGAAATTATCACAGGTGCTATGACTTGTCTGTTGCCACAAAGGAGATGGAATTGGGGTTGTCATGGCTATGATATCACAGAGAGGTTTTAATCGGTTCTGTCTCTTCTGTGATGTCACGGAGAGGGGAATTACGGGTCTGTCACTGCTGTGGTGTTCCTTTGGGGCTGAAATTAAGGCTGCCGTGGCTGTGATGTCACAGATAGAGGAAACCTGAGTCTGTCCCTGCTGTGGTGTCACAGAGAGGGGAAAACTGGGGCTGATCACTGTTGTGCAGTGAAAGTTACACAGGTGCTATGACTTGTCTGTTGCCACACAGGGAATGGAATTGGGGTTGTTAGGGCTGTGGTATCACAGAGGGATTTAAATTGGTTCTGTCATGACTGTGAGGTCCCAGAGAGGGGAATAATGCGTCTGTCACCACTGTGGTGTCGCAGAGAGGTGTAAACTGGACTTGTCATTGCAGTGATCTCACCGAGAGGAGAAAACTGAGGCTTTCACTGCTGTGGCTTATCAGAGGGGATGAATTCTGACTTGTCTTTGATATCATGTCACAGAGAGGAGAAAACTGGCACTATCACCGCTGTAAATGTTACAGATAAGTGTAAGTTGGGCTTGTTCAATCTGTGGGGTGACAGAAAGGGTGAAATTTGGCCTGTCAGTGCTGTGATGTCATAATGGGTGGAAAGTGCATCTTTGACTGCTGTGCTGTCACAGGCAGGCGTAAATTGGGGTTCCCACAGTTGTGATGTCACAGAGAGGGGAAAACTGGGGCTATCACAGCTGTGGAGTCTCAGAGAAAGTAACACAGGTGTTATGACTTGTCTGTTGCCACAAAGGAGATGGAATTGGGGTTGTCATGCCTATGGTATGTCAGAGAGGTTTTAATTGGTTCTGTCTGTTCTGGGATGTCACAGAGCGGGGAATAATGGGTCTGTCAGTGCTGTGGTGTTCCATCAGAGCTGAAATTAAGGCTGCCATGGCTGTGATGTCACGATAGAGGAAACCTGAGTCTGTCCCTGCTGTGGTGTCACAGAGAGGGGAAAACTGGGGCTGATCACTGTTGTGCAGTGACAGAGAAATTTACAGAGGTGCTATGACTTGTCTGTTGCCACACAGGGAATGGAATTGGGGTTGTTCGGGCTGTGGTATCACAGAGAGATTTAAATTGGTTCTGTCATGATTGTGATGTCCCAGAGAGGGGAATAATGCGTCTGTCACCACTGTGGTGTCACAGACAGGCGTAATTTAGAGTTGTCACTGCAGTAATGTCATAGAGACCTTGAACTGGGTCCCTCATTGGTGTGATGTCACACACAGAGAGGAGAATACTGAGGCTGCCGCTGCTCTGGTGTCACAGAGAGGAGTAGTTTTGGCCTGTCACTGCTGTGATGTCAGAGAGAGGGGAAAGCGGGTCTGTCACTGCTGCGGTGTTCCAAAGGGGATGAATTTGAGGCTGTCCTAAGTGTGATGTCACAGAGAGGGGAAAATTGAGGCAGCCACTACTGTGGTGTCACAGAGAGGCGTAAATTAGAGTTGTCAGTGCTGTGATGTCACAGGGAGGCGAAAATTGGGCCTCTCTCAGATGTGATGTCACAGAGAGAGGCGTAATGGATCTGTGAGTGCTGTGGTGTCACCGAGAGGCATAAATTAGAGTTGTCAGTGCAGTGATGTCACGGAGAGGAGAAACTGGGTCCCTCATTGGTGTGATGTCAGAGATAGAGGAAACCTGAGTCTGCCACTGCAGTGATGTCACGGAGAGGGGAAAACTGGGGCTATCACAGCTGTGGAGTCTCAGAGAAATTATCACAGGTGCTATGACTTGTCTGTTGCCACAAAGGAGATGGAATTGGGGTTGTCATGGCTATGATATCACAGAGAGGTTTTAATCGGTTCTGTCTCTTCTGTGATGTCACGGAGAGGGGAATTACGGGTCTGTCACTGCTGTGGTGTTCCATCAGTGCTGAAATTAAGGCTGCCGTGGCTGTGATGTCACAGATAGAGGAAACCTGAGTCTGTCCCTGCTGTGGTGTCACAGAGAGGGGAAAACTGGGGCTGATCACTGTTGTGCAGTGAAAGTTACACAGGTGCTATGACTTGTCTGTTGCCACACAGGGAATGGAATTGGGGTTGTTCGGGCTGAGTTATCACAGAGAGATTTAAATTGGTTCTGTCATGACTGTGATGTCCCAGAGAGGGGAATAATGCGTCTGTCACCACTGTGGTGTCGCAGAGAGGTGTAAACTGGACTTGTCATTGCAGTGATCTCACCGAGAGGAGAAAACTGAGGCTTTCACTGCTGTGGCTTATCAGAGGGGATGAATTCTGACTTGTCTTTGATATCATGTCACAGAGAGGAGAAAACTGGCACTATCACCGCTGTAAATGTTACAGATAAGTGTAAGTTGGGCTTGTTCAATCTGTGGGGTGACAGAAAGGGTGAAATTTGGCCTGTCAGTGCTGTGATGTCATAATGGTTGGAAAGTGCATCTTTGACTGCTGTGCTGTCACAGGCAGGCGTAAATTGGGGTTCCCAAAGTTGTGATGTCACAGAGAGGGGAAAACTGGGGCTATCACAGCTGTGGAGTCTCAGAGAAAGTAACACAGGTGTTATGACTTGTCTGTTGCCACAAAGGAGATGGAATTGGGGTTGTCATGCCTATGGTATGTCAGAGAGGTTTTAATTGGTTCTGTCTGTTCTGGGATGTCACAGAGCAGGGAATAATGGGTCTGTCAGTGCTGTGGTGTTCCATCAGAGCTGAAATTAAGGCTGCCATGGCTGTGATGTCACGATAGAGGAAACCTGAGTCTGTCCCTGCTGTGGTGTCACAGAGAGGGGAAAACTGGGGCTGATCACTGTTGTGCAGTGACAGAGAAATTTACACAGGTGCTATGACTTGTCTGTTGCCACACAGGGAATGGAATTGGGGTTGTTCGGGCTGTGGTATCACAGAGAGGTTTAAATTGGTTCTGTCATGATTGTGATGTCCCAGAGAGGGGAATAATGCGTCTGTCACCACTGTGGTGTCACAGACAGGCGTAATTTAGAGTTGTCACTGCAGTAATGTCACAGAGACCTTGAACTGTGTCCCTCATTGGTGTGATGTCACACACAGAGAGGAGAATACTGAGGCTGCCGCTGCTCTGGTGTCACAGAGAGGAGTAGTTTTGGCCTGTCACTGCTGTGATGTCAGAGAGAGGGGAAAGCGGGTCTGTCACTGCTGCGGTGTTCCAAAGGGGATGAATTTGAGGCTGTCCTAAGTGTGATGTCACAGAGAGGGGAAAATTGAGGCAGCCACTACTGTGGTGTCACAGAGAGGCGTAAATTAGAGTTGTCAGTGCTGTGATGTCACAGGGAGGCGAAAATTGGGCCTCTCTCAGATGTGATGTCACAGAGAGAGGCGTAATGGATGTGTGAGTGCTGTGGTGTCACCGAGAGGCATAAATTAGAGTTGTCAGTGCAGTGATGTCACGGAGAGGAGAAACTGGGTCCCTCATTGGTGTGATGTCAGAGATAGAGGAAAGCTGAGTCTGCCACTGCAGTGATGTCACGGAGAGGGGAAAACTGGGGCTATCACAGCTGTGGAGTCTCAGAGAAATTATCACAGGTGCTATGACTTGTCTGTTGCCACAAAGGAGATGGAATTGGGGTTGTCATGGCTATGATATCACAGAGAGGTTTTAATCGGTTCTGTCTCTTCTGTGATGTCACGGAGAGGGGAATTCTGGGTCTGTCACTGCTGTGGTGTTCCTTTGGGGCTGAAATTAAGGCTGCCGTGGCTGTGATGTCACAGATAGAGGAAACCTGAGTCTGTCCCTGCTGTGGTGTCACAGAGAGGGGAAAACTGGGGCTGATCACTGTTGTGCAGTGAAAGTTACACAGGTGCTATGACTTGTCTGTTGCCACACAGGGAATGGAATTGGGGTTGTTAGGGCTGTGGTATCACAGAGAGATTTAAATTGGTTCTGTCATGACTGTGATGTCCCAGAGAGGGGAATAATGCGTCTGTCACCACTGTGGTGTCGCAGAGAGGTGTAAACTGGACTTGTCATTGCAGTGATCTCACCGAGAGGAGAAAACTGAGGCTTTCACTGCTGTGGCTTATCAGAGGGGATGAATTCTGACTTGTCTTTGATATCATGTCACAGAGAGGAGAAAACTGGCACTATCACCGCTGTAAATGTTACAGATAAGTGTAAGTTGGGCTTGTTCAATCTGTGGGGTGACAGAAAGGGTGAAATTTGGCCTGTCAGTGCTGTGATGTCATAATGGGTGGAAAGTGCATCTTTGACTGCTGTGCTGTCACAGGCAGGCGTAAATTGGGGTTCCCACAGTTGTGATGTCACAGAGAGGGGAAAACTGGGGCTATCACAGCTGTGGAGTCTCAGAGAAAGTAACACAGGTGTTATGACTTGTCTGTTGCCACAAAGGAGATGGAATTGGGGTTGTCATGCCTATGGTATGTCAGAGAGGTTTTAATTGGTTCTGTCTGTTCTGGGATGTCACAGAGCGGGGAATAATGGGTCTGTCAGTGCTGTGGTGTTCCATCAGAGCTGAAATTATGGCTGCCATGGCCGTGATGTCACGATAGAGGAAACCTGAGTCTGTCCCTGCTGTGGTGTCACAGAGAGGGGAAAACTGGGGCTGATCACTGTTGTGCAGTGACAGAGAAATTTACAGAGGTGCTATGACTTGTCTGTTGCCACACAGGGAATGGAATTGGGGTTGTTCGGGCTGTGGTATCACAGAGAGATTTAAATTGGTTCTGTCATGATTGTGATGTCCCAGAGAGGGGAATAATGCGTCTGTCACCACTGTGGTGTCACAGACAGGCGTAATTTAGAGTTGTCACTGCAGTAATGTCATAGATACCTTTAACTGTGTCCCTCATTGGTGTGATGTCACACACAGAGAGGAGAATACTGAGGCTGCCGCTGCTCTGGTGTCACAGAGAGGAGTAGTTTTGGCCTGTCACTGCTGTGATGTCAGAGAGAGGGGAAAGCGGGTCTGTCACTGCTGCGGTGTTCCAAAGGGGATGAATTTGAGGCTGTCCTAAGTGTGATGTCACAGAGAGGGGAAAATTGAGGCAGCCACTACTGTGGTGTCACAGAGAGGCGTAAATTAGAGTTGTCAGTGCTGTGATGTCACAGGGAGGCGAAAATTGGGCCTCTCTCAGATGTGATGTCACAGAGAGAGGCGTAATGGATGTGTGAGTGCTGTGGTGTCACCGAGAGGCATAAATTAGAGTTGTCAGTGCAGTGATGTCACGGAGAGGAGAAACTGGGTCCCTCATTGGTGTGATGTCACAGATAGAGGAAAGCTGAGTCTGCCACTGCAGTGATGTCACGGAGAGGGGAAAACTGGGGCTATCACAGCTGTGGAGTCTCAGAGAAATTATCACAGGTGCTATGACTTGTCTGTTGCCACAAAGGAGATGGAATTGGGGTTGTCATGGCTATGATATCACAGAGAGGTTTTAATCGGTTCTGTCTCTTCTGTGATGTCACGGAGAGGGGAATTACGGGTCTGTCACTGCTGTGGTGTTCCTTTGGGGCTGAAATTAAGGCTGCCGTGGCTGTGATGTCACAGATAGAGGAAACCTGAGTCTGTCCCTGCTGTGGTGTCACAGAGAGGGGAAAACTGGGGCTGATCACTGTTGTGCAGTGAAAGTTACACAGGTGCTATGACTTGTCTGTTGCCACACAGGGAATGGAATTGGGGTTGTTCGGGCTGTGGTATCACAGAGAGTTTTAAATTGGTTCTGTCATGATTGTGATGTCCCAGAGAGGGGAATAATGCGTCTGTCACCACTGTGGTGTCACAGACAGGCGTAATTTAGAGTTGTCACTGCAGTAATGTCACAGAGACCTTGAACTGGGTCCCTCATTGGTGTGATGTCACACACAGAGAGGAGAATACTGAGGCTGCCGCTGCTCTGGTGTCACAGAGAGGAGTAGTTTTGGCCTGTCACTGCTGTGATGTCAGAGAGAGGGGAAAGCGGGTCTGTCACTGCTGCGGTGTTCCAAAGGGGATGAATTTGAGGCTGTCCTAAGTGTGATGTCACAGAGAGGGGAAAATTGAGGCAGCCACTACTGTGGTGTCACAGAGAGGCGTAAATTAGAGTTGTCAGTGCTGTGATGTCACAGGGAGGCGAAAATTGGGCCTCTCTCAGATGTGATGTCACAGAGAGAGGCGTAATGGATCTGTGAGTGCTGTGGTGTCACCGAGAGGCATAAATTAGAGTTGTCAGTGCAGTGATGTCACGGAGAGGAGAAACTGGGTCCCTCATTGGTGTGATGTCACAGATAGAGGAAACCTGAGTCTGCCACTGCAGTGATGTCACGGAGAGGGGAAAACTGGGGCTATCACAGCTGTGGAGTCTCAGAGAAATTATCACAGGTGCTATGACTTGTCTGTTGCCACAAAGGAGATGGAATTGGGGTTGTCATGGCTATGATATCACAGAGAGGTTTTAATCGGTTCTGTCTCTTCTGTGATGTCACGGAGAGGGGAATTCTGGGTCTGTCACTGCTGTGGTGTTCCTTTGGGGCTGAAATTAAGGCTGCCGTGGCTGTGATGTCACAGATAGAGGAAACCTGAGTCTGTCCCTGCTGTGGTGTCACAGAGAGGGGAAAACTGGGGCTGATCACTGTTGTGCAGTGAAAGTTACACAGGTGCTATGACTTGTCTGTTGCCACACAGGGAATGGAATTGGGGTTGTTAGGGCTGTGGTATCACAGAGAGATTTAAATTGGTTCTGTCATGACTGTGATGTCCCAGAGAGGGGAATAATGCGTCTGTCACCACTGTGGTGTCGCAGAGAGGTGTAAACTGGACTTGTCATTGCAGTGATCTCACCGAGAGGAGAAAACTGAGGCTTTCACTGCTGTGGCTTATCAGAGGGGATGAATTCTGACTTGTCTTTGATATCATGTCACAGAGAGGAGAAAACTGGCACTATCACCGCTGTAAATGTTACAGATAAGTGTAAGTTGGGCTTGTTCAATCTGTGGGGTGACAGAAAGGGTGAAATTTGGCCTGTCAGTGCTGTGATGTCATAATGGGTGGAAAGTGCATCTTTGACTGCTGTGCTGTCACAGGCAGGCGTAAATTGGGGTTCCCACAGTTGTGATGTCACACAGAGGGGAAAACTGGGGCTATCACAGCTGTGGAGTCTCAGAGAAAGTAACACAGGTGTTATGACTTGTCTGTTGCCACAAAGGAGATGGAATTGGGGTTGTCATGCCTATGGTATGTCAGAGAGGTTTTAATTGGTTCTGTCTGTTCTGGGATGTCACAGAGCGGGGAATAATGGGTCTGTCAGTGCTGTGGTGTTCCATCAGAGCTGAAATTATGGCTGCCATGGCCGTGATGTCACGATAGAGGAAACCTGAGTCTGTCCCTGCTGTGGTGTCACAGAGAGGGGAAAACTGGGGCTGATCACTGTTGTGCAGTGACAGAGAAATTTACACAGGTGCTATGACTTGTCTGTTGCCACACAGGGAATGGAATTGGGGTTGTTCGGGCTGTGGTATCACAGAGAGATTTAAATTGGTTCTGTCATGATTGTGATGTCCCAGAGAGGGGAATAATGCGTCTGTCACCACTGTGGTGTCACAGACAGGCGTAATTTAGAGTTGTCACTGCAGTAATGTCATAGATACCTTTAACTGGGTCCCTCATTGGTGTGATGTCACACACAGAGAGGAGAATACTGAGGCTGCCGCTGCTCTGGTGTCACAGAGAGGAGTAGTTTTGGCCTGTCACTGCTGTGATGTCAGAGAGAGGGGAAAGCGGGTCTGTCACTGCTGCGGTGTTCCAAAGGGGATGAATTTGAGGCTGTCCTAAGTGTGATGTCACAGAGAGGGGAAAATTGAGGCAGCCACTACTGTGGTGTCACAGAGAGGCGTAAATTAGAGTTGTCAGTGCTGTGATGTCACAGGGAGGCGAAAATTGGGCCTCTCTCAGATGTGATGTCACAGAGAGAGGCGTAATGGATCTGTGAGTGCTGTGGTGTCACCGAGAGGCATAAATTAGAGTTGTCAGTGCAGTGATGTCACGGAGAGGAGAAACTGGGTCCCTCATTGGTGTGATGTCACAGATAGAGGAAACCTGAGTCTGCCACTGCAGTGATGTCACGGAGAGGGGAAAACTGGGGCTATCACAGCTGTGGAGTCTCAGAGAAATTATCACAGGTGCTATGACTTGTCTGTTGCCACAAAGGAGATGGAATTGGGGTTGTCATGGCTATGATATCACAGAGAGGTTTTAATCGGTTCTGTCTCTTCTGTGATGTCACGGAGAGGGGAATTCTGGGTCTGTCACTGCTGTGGTGTTCCTTTGGGGCTGAAATTAAGGCTGCCGTGGCTGTGATGTCACAGATAGAGGAAACCTGAGTCTGTCCCTGCTGTGGTGTCACAGAGAGGGGAAAACTGGGGCTGATCACTGTTGTGCAGTGAAAGTTACACAGGTGCTATGACTTGTCTGTTGCCACACAGGGAATGGAATTGGGGTTGTTAGGGCTGTGGTATCACAGAGAGATTTAAATTGGTTCTGTCATGACTGTGATGTCCCAGAGAGGGGAATAATGCGTCTGTCACCACTGTGGTGTCGCAGAGAGGTGTAAACTGGACTTGTCATTGCAGTGATCTCACCGAGAGGAGAAAACTGAGGCTTTCACTGCTGTGGCTTATCAGAGGGGATGAATTCTGACTTGTCTTTGATATCATGTCACAGAGAGGAGAAAACTGGCACTATCACCGCTGTAAATGTTACAGATAAGTGTAAGTTGGGCTTGTTCAATCTGTGGGGTGACAGAAAGGGTGAAATTTGGCCTGTCAGTGCTGTGATGTCATAATGGGTGGAAAGTGCATCTTTGACTGCTGTGCTGTCACAGGCAGGCGTAAATTGGGGTTCCCACAGTTGTGATGTCACAGAGAGGGGAAAACTGGGGCTATCACAGCTGTGGAGTCTCAGAGAAAGTAACACAGGTGTTATGACTTGTCTGTTGCCACAAAGGAGATGGAATTGGGGTTGTCATGCCTATGGTATGTCAGAGAGGTTTTAATTGGTTCTGTCTGTTCTGGGATGTCACAGAGCGGGGAATAATGGGTCTGTCAGTGCTGTGGTGTTCCATCAGAGCTGAAATTATGGCTGCCATGGCTGTGATGTCACGATAGAGGAAACCTGAGTCTGTCCCTGCTGTGGTGTCACAGAGAGGGGAAAACTGGGGCTGATCACTGTTGTGCAGTGACAGAGAAATTTACACAGGTGCTATGACTTGTCTGTTGCCACACAGGGAATGGAATTGGGGTTGTTCGGGCTGTGGTATCACAGAGAGATTTAAATTGGTTCTGTCATGATTGTGATGTCCCAGAGAGGGGAATAATGCGTCTGTCACCACTGTGGTGTCACAGACAGGCGTAATTTAGAGTTGTCACTGCAGTAATGTCACAGAGACCTTGAACTGGGTCCCTCATTGGTGTGATGTCACACACAGAGAGGAGAATACTGAGGCTGCCGCTGCTCTGGTGTCACAGAGAGGAGTAGTTTTGGCCTGTCACTGCTGTGATGTCAGAGAGAGGGGAAAGCGGGTCTGTCACTGCTGCGGTGTTCCAAAGGGGATGAATTTGAGGCTGTCCTACGTGTGATGTCACAGAGAGGGGAAAATTGAGGCAGCCACTACTGTGGTGTCACAGAGAGGCGTAAATTAGAGTTGTCAGTGCTGTGATGTCACAGGGAGGCGAAAATTGGGCCTCTCTCAGATGTGATGTCACAGAGAGAGGCGTAATGGATCTGTGAGTGCTGTGGTGTCACCGAGAGGCATAAATTAGAGTTGTCAGTGCAGTGATGTCACGGAGAGGAGAAACTGGGTCCCTCATTGGTGTGATGTCAGAGATAGAGGAAAGCTGAGTCTGCCACTGCAGTGATGTCACGGAGAGGGGAAAACTGGGGCTATCACAGCTGTGGAGTCTCAGAGAAATTATCACAGGTGCTATGACTTGTCTGTTGCCACAAAGGAGATGGAATTGGGGTTGTCATGGCTATGATATCACAGAGAGGTTTTAATCGGTTCTGTCTCTTCTGTGATGTCACGGAGAGGGGAATTCTGGGTCTGTCACTGCTGTGGTGTTCCTTTGGGGCTGAAATTAAGGCTGCCGTGGCTGTGATGTCACAGATAGAGGAAACCTGAGTCTGTCCCTGCTGTGGTGTCACAGAGAGGGGAAAACTGGGGCTGATCACTGTTTTGCAGTGAAAGTTACACAGGTGCTATGACTTGTCTGTTGCCACACAGGGAATGGAATTGGGGTTGTTAGGGCTGTGGTATCACAGAGAGATTTAAATTGGTTCTGTCATGACTGTGAGGTCCCAGAGAGGGGAATAATGCGTCTGTCACCACTGTGGTGTCGCAGAGAGGTGTAAACTGGACTTGTCATTGCAGTGATCTCACCGAGAGGAGAAAACTGAGGCTTTCACTGCTGTGGCTTATCAGAGGGGATGAATTCTGACTTGTCTTTGATATTATGTCACAGAGAGGAGAAAACTGGCACTATCACCGCTGTAAATGTTACAGATAAGTGTAAGTTGGGCTTGTTCAATCTGTGGGGTGACAGAAAGGGTGAAATTTGGCCTGTCAGTGCTGTGATGTCATAATGGGTGGAAAGTGCATCTTTGACTGCTGTGCTGTCACAGGCAGGCGTAAATTGGGGTTCCCACAGTTGTGATGTCACAGAGAGGGGAAAACTGGGGCTATCACAGCTGTGGAGTCTCAGAGAAAGTAACACAGGTGTTATGACTTGTCTGTTGCCACAAAGGAGATGGAATTGGGGTTGTCATGCCTATGGTATGTCAGAGAGGTTTTAATTGGTTCTGTCTGTTCTGGGATGTCACAGAGCGGGGAATAATGGGTCTGTCAGTGCTGTGGTGTTCCATCAGAGCTGAAATTACGGCTGCCATGGCCGTGATGTCACGATAGAGGAAACCTGAGTCTGTCCCTGCTGTGGTGTCACAGAGAGGGGAAAACTGGGGCTGATCACTGTTGTGCAGTGACAGAGAAATTTACAGAGGTGCTATGACTTGTCTGTTGCCACACAGGGAATAGAATTGGGGTTGTTCGGGCTGTGGTATCACAGAGAGTTTTAAATTGGTTCTGTCATGATTGTGATGTCCCAGAGAGGGGAATAATGCGTCTGTCACCACTGTGGTGTCACAGACAGGCGTAATTTAGAGTTGTCACTGCAGTAATGTCATAGAGACCTTGAACTGGGTCCCTCATTGGTGTGATGTCACACACAGAGAGGAGAATACTGAGGCTGCCGCTGCTCTGGTGTCACAGAGAGGAGTAGTTTTGGCCTGTCACTGCTGTGATGTCAGAGAGAGGGGAAAGCGGGTCTGTCACTGCTGCGGTGTTCCAAAGGGGATGAATTTGAGGCTGTCCTAAGTGTGATGTCACAGAGAGGGGAAAATTGAGGCAGCCACTACTGTGGTGTCACAGAGAGGCGTAAATTAGAGTTGTCAGTGCAGTGATGTCACAGGGAGGCGAAAATTGGGCCTCTCTCAGATGTGATGTCACAGAGAGAGGCGTAATGGATCTGTGAGTGCTGTGGTGTCACCGAGAGGCATAAATTAGAGTTGTCAGTGCAGTGATGTCACGGAGAGGAGAAACTGGGTCCCTCATTGGTGTGATGTCACAGATAGAGGAAACCTGAGTCTGCCACTGCAGTGATGTCACGGAGAGGGGAAAACTGGGGCTATCACAGCTGTGGAGTCTCAGAGAAATTATCACAGGTGCTATGACTTGTCTGTTGCCACAAAGGAGATGGAATTGGGGTTGTCATGGCTATGATATCACAGAGAGGTTTTAATCGGTTCTGTCTCTTCTGTGATGTCACGGAGAGGGGAATTACGGGTCTGTCACTGCTGTGGTGTTCCTTTGGGGCTGAAATTAAGGCTGCCGTGGCTGTGATGTCACAGATAGAGGAAACCTGAGTCTGTCCCTGCTGTGGTGTCACAGAGAGGGGAAAACTGGGGCTGATCACTGTTGTGCAGTGAAAGTTACACAGGTGCTATGACTTGTCTGTTGCCACACAGGGAATGGAATTGGGGTTGTTAGGGCTGTGGTATCACAGAGAGATTTAAATTGGTTCTGTCATGACTGTGATGTCCCAGAGAGGGGAATAATGCGTCTGTCACCACTGTGGTGTCGCAGAGAGGTGTAAACTGGACTTGTCATTGCAGTGATCTCACCGAGAGGAGAAAACTGAGGCTTTCACTGCTGTGGCTTATCAGAGGGGATGAATTCTGACTTGTCTTTGATATCATGTCACAGAGAGGAGAAAACTGGCACTATCACCGCTGTAAATGTTACAGATAAGTGTAAGTTGGGCTTGTTCAATCTGTGGGGTGACAGAAAGGGTGAAATTTGGCCTGTCAGTGCTGTGATGTCATAATGGGTGGAAAGTGCATCTTTGACTGCTGTGCTGTCACAGGCAGGCGTAAATTGGGGTTCCCACAGTTGTGATGTCACAGAGAGGGGAAAACTGGGGCTATCACAGCTGTGGAGTCTCAGAGAAAGTAACACAGGTGTTATGACTTGTCTGTTGCCACAAAGGAGATGGAATTGGGGTTGTCATGCCTATGGTATGTCAGAGAGGTTTTAATTGGTTCTGTCTGTTCTGGGATGTCACAGAGCGGGGAATAATGGGTCTGTCAGTGCTGTGGTGTTCCATCAGAGCTGAAATTAAGGCTGCCATGGCTGTGATGTCACGATAGAGGAAACCTGAGTCTGTCCCTGCTGTGGTGTCACAGAGAGGGGAAAACTGGGGCTGATCACTGTTGTGCAGTGACAGAGAAATTTACAGAGGTGCTATGACTTGTCTGTTGCCACACAAGGAATGGAATTGGGGTTGTTCGGGCTGTGGTATCACAGAGAGATTTAAATTGGTTCTGTCATGATTGTGATGTCCCAGAGAGGGGAATAATGCGTCTGTCACCACTGTGGTGTCACAGACAGGCGTAATTTAGAGTTGTCACTGCAGTAATGTCATAGAGACCTTGAACTGGGTCCCTCATTGGTGTGATGTCACACACAGAGAGGAGAATACTGAGGCTGCCGCTGCTCTGGTGTCACAGAGAGGAGTAGTTTTGGCCTGTCACTGCTGTGATGTCAGAGAGAGGGGAAAGCGGGTCTGTCACTGCTGCGGTGTTCCAAAGGGGATGAATTTGAGGCTGTCCTAAGTGTGATGTCACAGAGAGGGGAAAATTGAGGCAGCCACTACTGTGGTGTCAAGAGAGGCGTAAATTAGAGTTGTCAGTGCTGTGATGTCACAGGGAGGCGAAAATTGGGCCTCTCTCAGATGTGATGTCACAGAGAGAGGCGTAATGGATGTGTGAGTGCTGTGGTGTCACCGAGAGGCATAAATTAGAGTTGTCAGTGCAGTGATGTCACGGAGAGGAGAAACTGGGTCCCTCATTGGTGTGATGTCAGAGATAGAGGAAAGCTGAGTCTGCCACTGCAGTGATGTCACGGAGAGGGGAAAACTGGGGCTATCCCAGCTGTGGAGTCTCAGAGAAATTATCACAGGTGCTATGACTTGTCTGTTGCCACAAAGGAGATGGAATTGGGGTTGTCATGGCTATGATATCACAGAGAGGTTTTAATCGGTTCTGTCTCTTCTGTGATGTCACGGAGAGGGGAATTACGGGTCTGTCACTGCTGTGGTGTTCCTTTGGGGCTGAAATTCAGGCTGCCGTGGCTGTGATGTCACAGATAGAGGAAACCTGAGTCTGTCCCTGCTGTGGTGTCACAGAGAGGGGAAAACTGGGGCTGATCACTGTTGTGCAGTGAAAGTTACACAGGTGCTATGACTTGTCTGTTGCCACACAGGGAATGGAATTGGGGTTGTTAGGGCTGTGGTATCACAGAGAGATTTAAATTGGTTCTGTCATGACTGTGATGTCCCAGAGAGGGGAATAATGCGTCTGTCACCACTGTGGTGTCGCAGAGAGGTGTAAACTGGACTTGTCATTGCAGTGATCTCACCGAGAGGAGAAAACTGAGGCTTTCACTGCTGTGGCTTATCAGAGGGGATGAATTCTGACTTGTCTTTGATATCATGTCACAGAGAGGAGAAAACTGGCACTATCACCGCTGTAAATGTTACAGATAAGTTTAAGTTGGGCTTGTTCAATCTGTGGGGTGACAGAAAGGGTGAAATTTGGCCTGTCAGTGCTGTGATGTCATAATGGGTGGAAAGTGCATCTTTGACTGCTGTGCTGTCACAGGCAGGCGTAAATTGGGGTTCCCACAGTTGTGATGTCACAGAGAGGGGAAAACTGGGGCTATCACAGCTGTGGAGTCTCAGAGAAAGTAACACAGGTGTTATGACTTGTCTGTTGCCACAAAGGAGATGGAATTGGGGTTGTCATGCCTATGGTATGTCAGAGAGGTTTTAATTGGTTCTGTCTGTTCTGGGATGTCACAGAGCGGGGAATAATGGGTCTGTCAGTGCTATGGTGTTCCATCAGAGCTGAAATTACGGCTGCCATGGCCGTGATGTCACGATAGAGGAAACCTGAGTCTGTCCCTGCTGTGGTGTCACAGAGAGGGGAAAACTGGGGCTGATCACTGTTGTGCAGTGACAGAGAAATTTACAGAGGTGCTATGACTTGTCTGTTGCCACACAGGGAATAGAATTGGGGTTGTTCGGGCTGTGGTATCACAGAGAGTTTTAAATTGGTTCTGTCATGATTGTGATGTCCCAGAGAGGGGAATAATGCGTCTGTCACCACTGTGGTGTCACAGACAGGCGTAATTTAGAGTTGTCACTGCAGTAATGTCACAGAGACCTTGAACTGTGTCCCTCATTGGTGTGATGTCACACACAGAGAGGAGAATACTGAGGCTGCCGCTGCTCTGGTGTCACAGAGAGGAGTAGTTTTGGCCTGTCACTGCTGTGATGTCAGAGAGAGGGGAAAGCGGGTCTGTCACTGCTGCGGGGTTCCAAAGGGGATGAATTTGAGGCTGTCCTAAGTGTGATGTCACAGAGAGGGGAAAATTGAGGCAGCCACTACTGTGGTGTCACAGAGAGGCGTAAATTAGAGTTGTCAGTGCTGTGATGTCACAGGGAGGCGAAAATTGGGCCTCTCTCAGATGTGATGTCACAGAGAGAGGCGTAATGGATGTGTGAGTGCTGTGGTGTCACCGAGAGGCATAAATTAGAGTTGTCAGTGCAGTGATGTCACGGAGAGGAGAAACTGGGTCCCTCATTGGTGTGATGTCACAGATAGAGGAAACCTGAGTCTGCCACTGCAGTGATGTCACGGAGAGGGGAAAACTGGGGCTATCACAGCTGTGGAGTCTCAGAGAAATTATCACAGGTGCTATGACTTGTCTGTTGCCACAAAGGAGATGGAATTGGGGTTGTCATGGCTATGATATCACAGAGAGGTTTTAATCGGTTCTGTCTCTTCTGTGATGTCACGGAGAGGGGAATTACGGGTCTGTCACTGCTGTGGTGTTCCTTTGGGGCTGAAATTAAGGCTGCCGTGGCTGTGATGTCACAGATAGAGGAAACCTGAGTCTGTCCCTGCTGTGGTGTCACAGAGAGGGGAAAACTGGGGCTGATCACTGTTGTGCAGTGAAAGTTACACAGGTGCTATGACTTGTCTGTTGCCACACAGGGAATGGAATTGGGGTTGTTAGGGCTGTGGTATCACAGAGAGATTTAAATTGGTTCTGTCATGACTGTGATGTCCCAGAGAGGGGAATAATGCGTCTGTCACCACTGTGGTGTCGCAGAGAGGTGTAAACTGGACTTGTCATTGCAGTGATCTCACCGAGAGGAGAAAACTGAGGCTTTCACTGCTGTGGCTTATCAGAGGGGATGAATTCTGACTTGTCTTTGATATCATGTCACAGAGAGGAGAAAACTGGCACTATCACCGCTGTAAATGTTACAGATAAGTGTAAGTTGGGCTTGTTCAATCTGTGGGGTGACAGAAAGGGTGAAATTTGGCCTGTCAGTGCTGTGATGTCATAATGGGTGGAAAGTGCATCTTTGACTGCTGTGCTGTCACAGGCAGGCGTAAATTGGGGTTCCCAAAGTTGTGATGTCACAGAGAGGGGAAAATTGGGGCTATCACAGCTGTGGAGTCTCAGAGAAAGTAACACAGGTGTTATGACTTGTCTGTTGCCACAAAGGAGATGGAATTGGGGTTGTCATGCCTATGGTATGTCAGAGAGGTTTTAATTGGTTCTGTCTGTTCTGGGATGTCACAGAGCGGGGAATAATGGGTCTGTCAGTGCTGTGGTGTTCCATCAGAGCTGAAATTAAGGCTGCCATGGCTGTGATGTCACGATAGAGGAAACCTGAGTCTGTCCCTGCTGTGGTGTCACAGAGAGGGGAAAACTGGGGCTGATCACTGTTGTGCAGTGACAGAGAAATTTACAGAGGTGCTATGACTTGTCTGTTGCCACACAGGGAATGGAATTGGGGTTGTTCGGGCTGTGGTATCACAGAGAGATTTAAATTGGTTCTGTCATGATTGTGATGTCCCAGAGAGGGGAATAATGCGTCTGTCACCACTGTGGTGTCACAGACAGGCGTAATTTAGAGTTGTCACTGCAGTAATGTCATAGAGACCTTGAACTGGGTCCCTCATTGGTGTGATGTCACACACAGAGAGGAGAATACTGAGGCTGCCGCTGCTCTGGTGTCACAGAGAGGAGTAGTTTTGGCCTGTCACTGCTGTGATGTCAGAGAGAGGGGAAAGCGGGTCTGTCACTGCTGCGGTGTTACAAAGGGGATGAATTTGAGGCTGTCCTAAGTGTGATGTCACAGAGAGGGGAAAATTGAGGCAGCCACTACTGTGGTGTCACAGAGAGGCGTAAATTAGAGTTGTCAGTGCTGTGATGTCAGAGGGAGGCGAAAATTGGGCCTCTCTCAGATGTGATGTCACAGAGAGAGGCGTAATGGATCTGTGAGTGCTGTGGTGTCACCGAGAGGCATAAATTAGAGTTGTCAGTGCAGTGATGTCACGGAGAGGAGAAACTGGGTCCCTCATTGGTGTGATGTCAGAGATAGAGGAAACCTGAGTCTGCCACTGCAGTGATGTCACGGAGAGGGGAAAACTGGGGCTATCACAGCTGTGGAGTCTCAGAGAAATTATCACAGGTGCTATGACTTGTCTGTTGCCACAAAGGAGATGGAATTGGGGTTGTCATGGCTATGATATCACAGAGAGGTTTTAATCGGTTCTGTCTCTTCTGTGATGTCACGGAGAGGGGAATTCTGGGTCTGTCACTGCTGTGGTGTTCCTTTGGGGCTGAAATTAAGGCTGCCGTGGCTGTGATGTCACAGATAGAGGAAACCTGAGTCTGTCCCTGCTGTGGTGTCACAGAGAGGGGAAAACTGGGGCTGATCACTGTTGTGCAGTGAAAGTTACACAGGTGCTATGACTTGTCTGTTGCCACACAGGGAATGGAATTGGGGTTGTTAGGGCTGTGGTATCACAGAGAGATTTAAATTGGTTCTGTCATGACTGTGATGTCCCAGAGAGGGGAATAATGCGTCTGTCACCACTGTGGTGTCGCAGAGAGGTGTAAACTGGACTTGTCATTGCAGTGATCTCACCGAGAGGAGAAAACTGAGGCTTTCACTGCTGTGGCTTATCAGAGGGGATGAATTCTGACTTGTCTTTGATATCATGTCACAGAGAGGAGAAAACTGGCACTATCACCGCTGTAAATGTTACAGATAAGTTTAAGTTGGGCTTGTTCAATCTGTGGGGTGACAGAAAGGGTGAAATTTGGCCTGTCAGTGCTGTGATGTCATAATGGGTGGAAAGTGCATCTTTGACTGCTGTGCTGTCACAGGCAGGCGTAAATTGGGGTTCCCACAGTTGTGATGTCACAGAGAGGGGAAAACTGGGGCTATCACAGCTGTGGAGTCTCAGAGAAAGTAACACAGGTGTTATGACTTGTCTGTTGCCACAAAGGAGATGGAATTGGGGTTGTCATGCCTATGGTATGTCAGAGAGGTTTTAATTGGTTCTGTCTGTTCTGGGATGTCACAGAGCGGGGAATAATGGGTCTGTCAGTGCTATGGTGTTCCATCAGAGCTGAAATTACGGCTGCCATGGCCGTGATGTCACGATAGAGGAAACCTGAGTCTGTCCCTGCTGTGGTGTCACAGAGAGGGGAAAACTGGGGCTGATCACTGTTGTGCAGTGACAGAGAAATTTACAGAGGTGCTATGACTTGTCTGTTGCCACACAGGGAATAGAATTGGGGTTGTTCGGGCTGTGGTATCACAGAGAGTTTTAAATTGGTTCTGTCATGATTGTGATGTCCCAGAGAGGGGAATAATGCGTCTGTCACCACTGTGGTGTCACAGACAGGCGTAATTTAGAGTTGTCACTGCAGTAATGTCACAGAGACCTTGAACTGTGTCCCTCATTGGTGTGATGTCACACACAGAGAGGAGAATACTGAGGCTGCCGCTGCTCTGGTGTCACAGAGAGGAGTAGTTTTGGCCTGTCACTGCTGTGATGTCAGAGAGAGGGGAAAGCGGGTCTGTCACTGCTGCGGTGTTCCAAAGGGGATGAATTTGAGGCTGTCCTAAGTGTGATGTCACAGAGAGGGGAAAATTGAGGCAGCCACTACTGTGGTGTCACAGAGAGGCGTAAATTAGAGTTGTCAGTGCTGTGATGTCACAGGGAGGCGAAAATTGGGCCTCTCTCAGATGTGATGTCACAGAGAGAGGCGTAATGGATGTGTGAGTGCTGTGGTGTCACCGAGAGGCATAAATTAGAGTTGTCAGTGCAGTGATGTCACGGAGAGGAGAAACTGGGTCCCTCATTGGTGTGATGTCACAGATAGAGGAAACCTGAGTCTGCCACTGCAGTGATGTCACGGAGAGGGGAAAACTGGGGCTATCACAGCTGTGGAGTCTCAGAGAAATTATCACAGGTGCTATGACTTGTCTGTTGCCACAAAGGAGATGGAATTGGGGTTGTCATGGCTATGATATCACAGAGAGGTTTTAATCGGTTCTGTCTCTTCTGTGATGTCACGGAGAGGGGAATTACGGGTCTGTCACTGCTGTGGTGTTCCTTTGGGGCTGAAATTAAGGCTGCCGTGGCTGTGATGTCACAGATAGAGGAAACCTGAGTCTGTCCCTGCTGTGGTGTCACAGAGAGGGGAAAACTGGGGCTGATCACTGTTGTGCAGTGAAAGTTACACAGGTGCTATGACTTGTCTGTTGCCACACAGGGAATGGAATTGGGGTTGTTAGGGCTGTGGTATCACAGAGAGATTTAAATTGGTTCTGTCATGACTGTGATGTCCCAGAGAGGGGAATAATGCGTCTGTCACCACTGTGGTGTCGCAGAGAGGTGTAAACTGGACTTGTCATTGCAGTGATCTCACCGAGAGGAGAAAACTGAGGCTTTCACTGCTGTGGCTTATCAGAGGGGATGAATTCTGACTTGTCTTTGATATCATGTCACAGAGAGGAGAAAACTGGCACTATCACCGCTGTAAATGTTACAGATAAGTGTAAGTTGGGCTTGTTCAATCTGTGGGGTGACAGAAAGGGTGAAATTTGGCCTGTCAGTGCTGTGATGTCATAATGGGTGGAAAGTGCATCTTTGACTGCTGTGCTGTCACAGGCAGGCGTAAATTGGGGTTCCCAAAGTTGTGATGTCACAGAGAGGGGAAAATTGGGGCTATCACAGCTGTGGAGTCTCAGAGAAAGTAACACAGGTGTTATGACTTGTCTGTTGCCACAAAGGAGATGGAATTGGGGTTGTCATGCCTATGGTATGTCAGAGAGGTTTTAATTGGTTCTGTCTGTTCTGGGATGTCACAGAGCGGGGAATAATGGGTCTGTCAGTGCTGTGGTGTTCCATCAGAGCTGAAATTACGGCTGCCATGGCCGTGATGTCACGATAGAGGAAACCTGAGTCTGTCCCTGCTGTGGTGTCACAGAGAGGGGAAAACTGGGCCTGATCACTGTTGTGCAGTGACAGAGAAATTTACAGAGGTGCTATGACTTGTCTGTTGCCACACAGGGAATGGAATTGGGGTTGTTCGGGCTGTGGTATCACAGAGAGATTTAAATTGGTTCTGTCATGATTGTGATGTCCCAGAGAGGGGAATAATGCGTCTGTCACCACTGTGGTGTCACAGACAGGCGTAATTTAGAGTTGTCACTGCAGTAATGTCATAGAGACCTTGAACTGGGTCCCTCATTGGTGTGATGTCACACACAGAGAGGAGAATACTGAGGCTGCCGCTGCTCTGGTGTCACAGAGAGGAGTAGTTTTGGCCTGTCACTGCTGTGATGTCAGAGAGAGGGGAAAGCGGGTCTGTCACTGCTGCGGTGTTCCAAAGGGGATGAATTTGAGGCTGTCCTAAGTGTGATGTCACAGAGAGGGGAAAATTGAGGCAGCCACTACTGTGGTGTCACAGAGAGGCGTAAATTAGAGTTGTCAGTGCTGTGATGTCACAGGGAGGCGAAAATTGGGCCTCTCTCAGATGTGATGTCACAGAGAGAGGCGTAATGGATGTGTGAGTGCTGTGGTGTCACCGAGAGGCATAAATTAGAGTTGTCAGTGCAGTGATGTCACGGAGAGGAGAAACTGGGTCCCTCATTGGTGTGATGTCACAGATAGAGGAAACCTGAGTCTGCCACTGCAGTGATGTCACGGAGAGGGGAAAACTGGGGCTATCACAGCTGTGGAGTCTCAGAGAAATTATCACAGGTGCTATGACTTGTCTGTTGCCACAAAGGAGATGGAATTGGGGTTGTCATGGCTATGATATCACAGAGAGGTTTTAATCGGTTCTGTCTCTTCTGTGATGTCACGGAGAGGGGAATTATGGGTCTGTCACTGCTGTGGTGTTCCTTTGGGGCTGAAATTAAGGCTGCCGTGGCTGTGATGTCACAGATAGAGGAAACCTGAGTCTGTCCCTGCTGTGGTGTCACAGAGAGGGGAAAACTGGGGCTGATCACTGTTGTGCAGTGAAAGTTACACAGGTGCTATGACTTGTCTGTTGCCACACAGGGAATGGAATTGGGGTTGTTAGGGCTGTGGTATCACAGAGAGATTTAAATTGGTTCTGTCATGACTGTGATGTCCCAGAGAGGGGAATAATGCGTCTGTCACCACTGTGGTGTCGCAGAGAGGTGTAAACTGGACTTGTCATTGCAGTGATCTCACCGAGAGGAGAAAACTGAGGCTTTCACTGCTGTGGCTTATCAGAGGGGATGAATTCTGACTTGTCTTTGATATCATGTCACAGAGAGGAGAAAACTGGCACTATCACCGCTGTAAATGTTACAGATAAGTGTAAGTTGGGCTTGTTCAATCTGTGGGGTGACAGAAAGGGTGAAATTTGGCCTGTCAGTGCTGTGATGTCATAATGGGTGGAAAGTGCATCTTTGACTGCTGTGCTGTCACAGGCAGGCGTAAATTGGGGTTCCCAAAGTTGTGATGTCACAGAGAGGGGAAAATTGGGGCTATCACAGCTGTGGAGTCTCAGAGAAAGTAACACAGGTGTTATGACTTGTCTGTTGCCACAAAGGAGATGGAATTGGGGTTGTCATGCCTATGGTATGTCAGAGAGGTTTTAATTGGTTCTGTCTGTTCTGGGATGTCACAGAGCGGGGAATAATGGGTCTGTCAGTGCTGTGGTGTTCCATCAGAGCTGAAATTACGGCTGCCATGGCCGTGATGTCACGATAGAGGAAACCTGAGTCTGTCCCTGCTGTGGTGTCACAGAGAGGGGAAAACTGGGGCTGATCACTGTTGTGCAGTGACAGAGAAATTTACAGAGGTGCTATGACTTGTCTGTTGCCACACAGGGAATAGAATTGGGGTTGTTCGGGCTGTGGTATCACAGAGAGTTTTAAATTGGTTCTGTCATGATTGTGATGTCCCAGAGAGGGGAATAATGCGTCTGTCACCACTGTGGTGTCACAGACAGGCGTAATTTAGAGTTGTCACTGCAGTAATGTCACAGAGACCTTGAACTGGGTCCCTCATTGGTGTGATGTCACACACAGAGAGGAGAATACTGAGGCTGCCGCTGCTCTGGTGTCACAGAGAGGAGTAGTTTTGGCCTGTCACTGCTGTGATGTCAGAGAGAGGGGAAAGCGGGTCTGTCACTGCTGCGGTGTTCCAAAGGGGATGAATTTGAGGCTGTCCTAAGTGTGATGTCACAGAGAGGGGAAAATTGAGGCAGCCACTACTGTGGTGTCACAGAGAGGCGTAAATTAGAGTTGTCAGTGCTGTGATGTCACAGGGAGGCGAAAATTGGGCCTCTCTCAGATGTGATGTCACAGAGAGAGGCGTAATGGATGTGTGAGTGCTGTGGTGTCACCGAGAGGCATAAATTAGAGTTGTCAGTGCAGTGATGTCACGGAGAGGAGAAACTGGGTCCCTCATTGGTGTGATGTCACAGATAGAGGAAACCTGAGTCTGCCACTGCAGTGATGTCACGGAGAGGGGAAAACTGGGGCTATCACAGCTGTGGAGTCTCAGAGAAATTATCACAGGTGCTATGACTTGTCTGTTGCCACAAAGGAGATGGAATTGGGGTTGTCATGGCTATGATATCACAGAGAGGTTTTAATCGGTTCTGTCTCTTCTGTGATGTCACGGAGAGGGGAATTACGGGTCTGTCACTGCTGTGGTGTTCCTTTGGGGCTGAAATTAAGGCTGCCGTGGCTGTGATGTCACAGATAGAGGAAACCTGAGTCTGTCCCTGCTGTGGTGTCACAGAGAGGGGAAAACTGGGGCTGATCACTGTTGTGCAGTGAAAGTTACACAGGTGCTATGACTTGTCTGTTGCCACACAGGGAATGGAATTGGGGTTGTTAGGGCTGTGGTATCACAGAGAGATTTAAATTGGTTCTGTCATGACTGTGATGTCCCAGAGAGGGGAATAATGCGTCTGTCACCACTGTGGTGTCGCAGAGAGGTGTAAACTGGACTTGTCATTGCAGTGATCTCACCGAGAGGAGAAAACTGAGGCTTTCACTGCTGTGGCTTATCAGAGGGGATGAATTCTGACTTGTCTTTGATATCATGTCACAGAGAGGAGAAAACTGGCACTATCACCGCTGTAAATGTTACAGATAAGTGTAAGTTGGGCTTGTTCAATCTGTGGGGTGACAGAAAGGGTGAAATTTGGCCTGTCAGTGCTGTGATGTCATAATGGGTGGAAAGTGCATCTTTGACTGCTGTGCTGTCACAGGCAGGCGTAAATTGGGGTTCCCAAAGTTGTGATGTCACAGAGAGGGGAAAATTGGGGCTATCACAGCTGTGGAGTCTCAGAGAAAGTAACACAGGTGTTATGACTTGTCTGTTGCCACAAAGGAGATGGAATTGGGGTTGTCATGCCTATGGTATGTCAGAGAGGTTTTAATTGGTTCTGTCTGTTCTGGGATGTCACAGAGCGGGGAATAATGGGTCTGTCAGTGCTGTGGTGTTCCATCAGAGCTGAAATTACGGCTGCCATGGCCGTGATGTCACGATAGAGGAAACCTGAGTCTGTCCCTGCTGTGGTGTCACAGAGAGGGGAAAACTGGGGCTGATCACTGTTGTGCAGTGACAGAGAAATTTACAGAGGTGCTATGACTTGTCTGTTGCCACACAGGGAATGGAATTGGGGTTGTTCGGGCTGTGGTATCACAGAGAGATTTAAATTGGTTCTGTCATGATTGTGATGTCCCAGAGAGGGGAATAATGCGTCTGTCACCACTGTGGTGTCACAGACAGGCGTAATTTAGAGTTGTCACTGCAGTAATGTCATAGAGACCTTGAACTGGGTCCCTCATTGGTGTGATGTCACACACAGAGAGGAGAATACTGAGGCTGCCGCTGCTCTGGTGTCACAGAGAGGAGTAGTTTTGGCCTGTCACTGCTGTGATGTCAGAGAGAGGGGAAAGCGGGTCTGTCACTGCTGCGGTGTTCCAAAGGGGATGAATTTGAGGCTGTCCTAAGTGTGATGTCACAGAGAGGGGAAAATTGAGGCAGCCACTACTGTGGTGTCACAGAGAGGCGTAAATTAGAGTTGTCAGTGCTGTGATGTCAGAGGGAGGCGAAAATTGGGCCTCTCTCAGATGTGATGTCACAGAGAGAGGCGTAATGGATCTGTGAGTGCTGTGGTGTCACCGAGAGGCATAAATTAGAGTTGTCAGTGCAGTGATGTCACGGAGAGGAGAAACTGGGTCCCTCATTGGTGTGATGTCACAGATAGAGGAAACCTGAGTCTGCCACTGCAGTGATGTCACGGAGAGGGGAAAACTGGGGCTATCACAGCTGTGGAGTCTCAGAGAAATTATCACAGGTGCTATGACTTGTCTGTTGCCACAAAGGAGATGGAATTGGGGTTGTCATGGCTATGATATCACAGAGAGGTTTTAATCGGTTCTGTCTCTTCTGTGATGTCACGGAGAGGGGAATTATGGGTCTGTCACTGCTGTGGTGTTCCTTTGGGGCTGAAATTAAGGCTGCCGTGGCTGTGATGTCACAGATAGAGGAAACCTGAGTCTGTCCCTGCTGTGGTGTCACAGAGAGGGGAAAACTGGGGCTGATCACTGTTGTGCAGTGAAAGTTACACAGGTGCTATGACTTGTCTGTTGCCACACAGGGAATGGAATTGGGGTTGTTAGGGCTGTGGTATCACAGAGAGATTTAAATTGGTTCTGTCATGACTGTGATGTCCCAGAGAGGGGAATAATGCGTCTGTCACCACTGTGGTGTCGCAGAGAGGTGTAAACTGGACTTGTCATTGCAGTGATCTCACCGAGAGGAGAAAACTGAGGCTTTCACTGCTGTGGCTTATCAGAGGGGATGAATTCTGACTTGTCTTTGATATCATGTCACAGAGAGGAGAAAACTGGCACTATCACCGCTGTAAATGTTACAGATAAGTGTAAGTTGGGCTTGTTCAATCTGTGGGGTGACAGAAAGGGTGAAATTTGGCCTGTCAGTGCTGTGATGTCATAATGGGTGGAAAGTGCATCTTTGACTGCTGTGCTGTCACAGGCAGGCGTAAATTGGGGTTCCCACAGTTGTGATGTCACAGAGAGGGGAAAACTGGGGCTATCACAGCTGTGGAGTCTCAGAGAAAGTAACACAGGTGTTATGACTTGTCTGTTGCCACAAAGGAGATGGAATTGGGGTTGTCATGCCTATGGTATGTCAGAGAGGTTTTAATTGGTTCTGTCTGTTCTGGGATGTCACAGAGCGGGGAATAATGGGTCTGTCAGTGCTGTGGTGTTCCATCAGAGCTGAAATTACGGCTGCCATGGCCGTGATGTCACGATAGAGGAAACCTGAGTCTGTCCCTGCTGTGGTGTCACAGAGAGGGGAAAACTGGGGCTGATCACTGTTGTGCAGTGACAGAGAAATTTACAGAGGTGCTATGACTTGTCTGTTGCCACACAGGGAATAGAATTGGGGTTGTTCGGGCTGTGGTATCACAGAGAGTTTTAAATTGGTTCTGTCATGATTGTGATGTCCCAGAGAGGGGAATAATGCGTCTGTCAGCACTGTGGTGTCACAGACAGGCGTAATTTAGAGTTGTCACTGCAGTAATGTCATAGAGACCTTGAACTGGGTCCCTCATTGGTGTGATGTCACACACAGAGAGGAGAATACTGAGGCTGCCGCTGCTCTGGTGTCACAGAGAGGAGTAGTTTTGGCCTGTCACTGCTGTGATGTCAGAGAGAGGGGAAAGCGGGTCTGTCACTGCTGCGGTGTTCCAAAGGGGATGAATTTGAGGCTGTCCTAAGTGTGATGTCACAGAGAGGGGAAAATTGAGGCAGCCACTACTGTGGTGTCACAGAGAGGCGTAAATTAGAGTTGTCAGTGCTGTGATGTCACAGGGAGGCGAAAATTGGGCCTCTCTCAGATGTGATGTCACAGAGAGAGGCGTAATGGATGTGTGAGTGCTGTGGTGTCACCGAGAGGCATAAATTAGAGTTGTCAGTGCAGTGATGTCACGGAGAGGAGAAACTGGGTCCCTCATTGGTGTGATGTCAGAGATAGAGGAAAGCTGAGTCTGCCACTGCAGTGATGTCACGGAGAGGGGAAAACTGGGGCTATCACAGCTGTGGAGTCTCAGAGAAATTATCACAGGTGCTATGACTTGTCTGTTGCCACAAAGGAGATGGAATTGGGGTTGTCATGGCTATGATATCACAGAGAGGTTTTAATCGGTTCTGTCTCTTCTGTGATGTCACGGAGAGGGGAATTACGGGTCTGTCACTGCTGTGGTGTTCCTTTGGGGCTGAAATTAAGGCTGCCGTGGCTGTGATGTCACAGATAGAGGAAACCTGAGTCTGTCCCTGCTGTGGTGTCACAGAGAGGGGAAAACTGGGGCTGATCACTGTTGTGCAGTGAAAGTTACACAGGTGCTATGACTTGTCTGTTGCCACACAGGGAATGGAATTGGGGTTGTTAGGGCTGTGGTATCACAGAGAGATTTAAATTGGTTCTGTCATGACTGTGATGTCCCAGAGAGGGGAATAATGCGTCTGTCACCACTGTGGTGTCGCAGAGAGGTGTAAACTGGACTTGTCATTGCAGTGATCTCACCGAGAGGAGAAAACTGAGGCTTTCACTGCTGTGGCTTATCAGAGGGGATGAATTCTGACTTGTCTTTGATATCATGTCACAGAGAGGAGAAAACTGGCACTATCACCGCTGTAAATGTTACAGATAAGTGTAAGTTGGGCTTGTTCAATCTGTGGGGTGACAGAAAGGGTGAAATTTGGCCTGTCAGTGCTGTGATATCATAATGGGTGGAAAGTGCATCTTTGACTGCTGTGCTGTCACAGGCAGGCGTAAATTGGGGTTCCCACAGTTGTGATGTCACAGAGAGGGGAAAATTGGGGCTATCACAGCTGTGGAGTCTCAGAGAAAGTAACACAGGTGTTATGACTTGTCTGTTGCCACAAAGGAGATGGAATTGGGGTTGTCATGCCTATGGTATGTCAGAGAGGTTTTAATTGGTTCTGTCTGTTCTGGGATGTCACAGAGCGGGGAATAATGGGTCTGTCAGTGCTGTGGTGTTCCATCAGAGCTGAAATTACGGCTGCCATGGCCGTGATGTCACGATAGAGGAAACCTGAGTCTGTCCCTGCTGTGGTGTCACAGAGAGGGGAAAACTGGGGCTGATCACTGTTGTGCAGTGACAGAGAAATTTACAGAGGTGCTATGACTTGTCTGTTGCCACACAGGGAATAGAATTGGGGTTGTTCGGGCTGTGGTATCACAGAGAGTTTTAAATTGGTTCTGTCATGATTGTGATGTCCCAGAGAGGGGAATAATGCGTCTGTCAGCACTGTGGTGTCACAGACAGGCGTAATTTAGAGTTGTCACTGCAGTAATGTCATAGAGACCTTGAACTGGGTCCCTCATTGGTGTGATGTCACACACAGAGAGGAGAATACTGAGGCTGCCGCTGCTCTGGTGTCAAAGAGAGGAGTAGTTTTGGCCTGTCACTGCTGTGATGTCAGAGAGAGGGGAAAGCGGGTCTGTCACTGCTGCGGTGTTCCAAAGGGGATGAATTTGAGGCTGTCCTAAGTGTGATGTCACAGAGAGGGGAAAATTGAGGCAGCCACTACTGTGGTGTCACAGAGAGGCGTAAATTAGAGTTGTCAGTGCTGTGATGTCAGAGGGAGGCGAAAATTGGGCCTCTCTCAGATGTGATGTCACAGAGAGAGGCGTAATGGATGTGTGAGTGCTGTGGTGTCACCGAGAGGCATAAATTAGAGTTGTCAGTGCAGTGATGTCACGGAGAGGAGAAACTGGGTCCCTCATTGGTGTGATGTCACAGATAGAGGAAACCTGAGTCTGCCACTGCAGTGATGTCACGGAGAGGGGAAAACTGGGGCTATCCCAGCTGTGGAGTCTCAGAGAAATTATCACAGGTGCTATGACTTGTCTGTTGCCACAAAGGAGATGGAATTGGGGTTGTCATGGCTATGATATCACAGAGAGGTTTTAATCGGTTCTGTCTCTTCTGTGATGTCACGGAGAGGGGAATTATGGGTCTGTCACTGCTGTGGTGTTCCTTTGGGGCTGAAATTAAGGCTGCCGTGGCTGTGATGTCACAGATAGAGGAAACCTGAGTCTGTCCCTGCTGTGGTGTCACAGAGAGGGGAAAACTGGGGCTGATCACTGTTGTGCAGTGAAAGTTACACAGGTGCTATGACTTGTCTGTTGCCACACAGGGAATGGAATTGGGGTTGTTAGGGCTGTGGTATCACAGAGAGATTTAAATTGGTTCTGTCATGACTGTGATGTCCCAGAGAGGGGAATAATGCGTCTGTCACCACTGTGGTGTCGCAGAGAGGTGTAAACTGGACTTGTCATTGCAGTGATCTCACCGAGAGGAGAAAACTGAGGCTTTCACTGCTGTGGCTTATCAGAGGGGATGAATTCTGACTTGTCTTTGATATCATGTCACAGAGAGGAGAAAACTGGCACTATCACCGCTGTAAATGTTACAGATAAGTGTAAGTTGGGCTTGTTCAATCTGTGGGGTGACAGAAAGGGTGAAATTTGGCCTGTCAGTGCTGTGATGTCATAATGGGTGGAAAGTGCATCTTTGACTGCTGTGCTGTCACAGGCAGGCGTAAATTGGGGTTCCCACAGTTGTGATGTCACAGAGAGGGGAAAACTGGGGCTATCACAGCTGTGGAGTCTCAGAGAAAGTAACACAGGTGTTATGACTTGTCTGTTGCCACAAAGGAGATGGAATTGGGGTTGTCATGCCTATGGTATGTCAGAGAGGTTTTAATTGGTTCTGTCTGTTCTGGGATGTCACAGAGCGGGGAATAATGGGTCTGTCAGTGCTGTGGTGTTCCATCAGAGCTGAAATTACGGCTGCCATGGCTGTGATGTCACGATAGAGGAAACCTGAGTCTGTCCCTGCTGTGGTGTCACAGAGAGGGGAAAACTGGGGCTGATCACTGATGTGCAGTGACAGAGAAATTTACAGAGGTGCTATGACTTGTCTGTTGCCACACAGGGAATAGAATTGGGGTTGTTCGGGCTGTGGTATCACAGAGAGTTTTAAATTGGTTCTGTCATGATTGTGATGTCCCAGAGAGGGGAATAATGCGTCTGTCAGCACTGTGGTGTCACAGACAGGCGTAATTTAGAGTTGTCACTGCAGTAATGTCATAGAGACCTTGAACTGGGTCCCTCATTGGTGTGATGTCACACACAGAGAGGAGAATACTGAGGCTGCCGCTGCTCTGGTGTCACAGAGAGGAGTAGTTTTGGCCTGTCACTGCTGTGATGTCAGAGAGAGGGGAAAGCGTGTCTGTCACTGCTGCGGCGTTCCAAAGGGGATGAATTTGAGGCTGTCCTAAGTGTGATGTCACAGAGAGGGGAAAATTGAGGCAGCCACTACTGTGGTGTCACAGAGAGGCGTAAATTAGAGTTGTCAGTGCTGTGATGTCAGAGGGAGGCGAAAATTGGGCCTCTCTCAGATGTGATGTCACAGAGAGAGGCGTAATGGATGTGTGAGTGCTGTGGTGTCACCGAGAGGCATAAATTAGAGTTGTCAGTGCAGTGATGTCACGGAGAGGAGAAACTGGGTCCCTCATTGGTGTGATGTCACAGATAGAGGAAACCTGAGTCTGCCACTGCAGTGATGTCACGGAGAGGGGAAAACTGGGGCTATCACAGCTGTGGAGTCTCAGAGAAAGTATCACAGGTGCTATGACTTGTCTGTTGCCACAAAGGAGATGGAATTGGGGTTGTCATGGCTATGATATCACAGAGAGGTTTTAATCGGTTCTGTCTCTTCTGTGATGTCACGGAGAGGGGAATTACGGGTCTGTCACTGCTGTGGTGTTCCTTTGGGGCTGAAATTAAGGCTGCCGTGGCTGTGATGTCACAGATAGAGGAAACCTGAGTCTGTCCCTGCTGTGGTGTCACAGAGAGGGGAAAACTGGGGCTGATCACTGTTGTGCAGTGAAAGTTACACAGGTGCTATGACTTGTCTGTTGCCACACAGGGAATGGAATTGGGGTTGTTAGGGCTGTGGTATCACAGAGAGATTTAAATTGGTTCTGTCATGACTGTGATGTCCCAGAGAGGGGAATAATGCGTCTGTCACCACTGTGGTGTCGCAGAGAGGTGTAAACTGGACTTGTCATTGCAGTGATCTCACCGAGAGGAGAAAACTGAGGCTTTCACTGCTGTGGCTTATCAGAGGGGATGAATTCTGACTTGTCTTTGATATCATGTCACAGAGAGGAGAAAACTGGCACTATCACCGCTGTAAATGTTACAGATAAGTGTAAGTTGGGCTTGTTCAATCTGTGGGGTGACAGAAAGGGTGAAATTTGGCCTGTCAGTGCTGTGATGTCATAATGGGTGGAAAGTGCATCTTTGACTGCTGTGCTGTCACAGGCAGGCGTAAATTGGGGTTCCCACAGTTGTGATGTCACAGAGAGGGGAAAACTGGGGCTATCACAGCTGTGGAGTCTCAGAGAAAGTAACACAGGTGTTATGACTTGTCTGTTGCCACAAAGGAGATGGAATTGGGGTTGTCATGCCTATGGTATGTCAGAGAGGTTTTAATTGGTTCTGTCTGTTCTGGGATGTCACAGAGCGGGGAATAATGGGTCTGTCAGTGCTGTGGTGTTCCATCAGAGCTGAAATTACGGCTGCCATGGCCGTGATGTCACGATAGAGGAAACCTGAGTCTGTCCCTGCTGTGGTGTCACAGAGAGGGGAAAACTGGGGCTGATCACTGTTGTGCAGTGACAGAGAAATTTACACAGGTGCTATGACTTGTCTGTTGCCACACAGGGAATAGAATTGGGGTTGTTCGGGCTGTGGTATCACAGAGAGTTTTAAATTGGTTCTGTCATGATTGTGATGTCCCAGAGAGGGGAATAATGCGTCTGTCACCACTGTGGTGTCACAGACAGGCGTAATTTAGAGTTGTCACTGCAGTAATGTCATAGAGACCTTGAACTGGGTCCCTCATTGGTGTGATGTCACACACAGAGAGGAGAATACTGAGGCTGCCGCTGCTCTGGTGTCACAGAGAGGAGTAGTTTTGGCCTGTCACTGCTGTGATGTCAGAGAGAGGGGAAAGCGGGTCTGTCACTGCTGCGGTGTTCCAAAGGGGATGAATTTGAGGCTGTCCTAAGTGTGATGTCACAGAGAGGGGAAAATTGAGGCAGCCACTACTGTGGTGTCACAGAGAGGCGTAAATTAGAGTTGTCAGTGCTGTGATGTCAGAGGGAGGCGAAAATTGGGCCTCTCTCAGATGTGATGTCACAGAGAGAGGCGTAATGGATCTGTGAGTGCTGTGGTGTCACCGAGAGGCATAAATTAGAGTTGTCAGTGCAGTGATGTCACGGAGAGGAGAAACTGGGTCCCTCATTGGTGTGATGTCACAGATAGAGGAAACCTGAGTCTGCCACTGCAGTGATGTCACGGAGAGGGGAAAACTGGGGCTATCACAGCTGTGGAGTCTCAGAGAAAGTATCACAGGTGCTATGACTTGTCTGTTGCCACAAAGGAGATGGAATTGGGGTTGTCATGGCTATGATATCACAGAGAGGTTTTAATCGGTTCTGTCTCTTCTGTGATGTCACGGAGAGGGGAATTACGGGTCTGTCACTGCTGTGGTGTTCCTTTGGGGCTGAAATTAAGGCTGCCGTGGCTGTGATGTCACAGATAGAGGAAACCTGAGTCTGTCCCTGCTGTGGTGTCACAGAGAGGGGAAAACTGGGGCTGATCACTGTTGTGCAGTGAAAGTTACACAGGTGCTATGACTTGTCTGTTGCCACACAGGGAATGGAATTGGGGTTGTTAGGGCTGTGGTATCACAGAGAGATTTAAATTGGTTCTGTCATGACTGTGATGTCCCAGAGAGGGGAATAATGCGTCTGTCACCACTGTGGTGTTGCAGAGAGGTGTAAACTGGACTTGTCATTGCAGTGATCTCACCGAGAGGAGAAAACTGAGGCTTTCACTGCTGTGGCTTATCAGAGGGGATGAATTCTGACTTGTCTTTGATATCATGTCACAGAGAGGAGAAAACTGGCACTATCACCGCTGTAAATGTTACAGATAAGTGTAAGTTGGGCTTGTTCAATCTGTGGGGTGACAGAAAGGGTGAAATTTGGCCTGTCAGTGCTGTGATGTCATAATGGGTGGAAAGTGCATCTTTGACTGCTGTGCTGTCACAGGCAGGCGTAAATTGGGGTTCCCACAGTTGTGATGTCACAGAGAGGGGAAAACTGGGGCTATCACAGCTGTGGAGTCTCAGAGAAAGTAACACAGGTGTTATGACTTGTCTGTTGCCACAAAGGAGATGGAATTGGGGTTGTCATGCCTATGGTATGTCAGAGAGGTTTTAATTGGTTCTGTCTGTTCTGTGATGTCACAGAGCGGGGAATAATGGGTCTGTCAGTGCTGTGGTGTTCCATCAGAGCTGAAATTACGGCTGCCATGGCCGTGATGTCACGATAGAGGAAACCTGAGTCTGTCCCTGCTGTGGTGTCACAGAGAGGGGAAAACTGGGGCTGATCACTGTTGTGCAGTGACAGAGAAATTTACAGAGGTGCTATGACTTGTCTGTTGCCACACAGGGAATAGAATTGGGGTTGTTCGGGCTGTGGTATCACAGAGAGTTTTAAATTGGTTCTGTCATGATTGTGATGTCCCAGAGAGGGGAATAATGCGTCTGTCACCACTGTGGTGTCACAGACAGGCGTAATTTAGAGTTGTCACTGCAGTAATGTCACAGAGACCTTGAACTGGGTCCCTCATTGGTGTGATGTCACACACAGAGAGGAGAATACTGAGGCTGCCGCTGCTCTGGTGTCACAGTGAGGAGTAGTTTTGGCCTGTCACTGCTGTGATGTCAGAGAGAGGGGAAAGCGGGTCTGTCACTGCTGCGGTGTTCCAAAGGGGATGAATTTGAGGCTGTCCTAAGTGTGATGTCACAGAGAGGGGAAAATTGAGGCAGCCACTACTGTGGTGTCACAGAGAGGCGTAAATTAGAATTGTCAGTGCTGTGATGTCACAGGGAGGCGAAAATTGGGCCTCTCTCAGATGTGATGTCACAGAGAGATGCGTAATGGATCTGTGAGTGCTGTGGTGTCACCGAGAGGCATAAATTAGAGTTGTCAGTGCAGTGATGTCACGGAGAGGAGAAACTGGGTCCCTCATTGGTGTGATGTCACAGATAGAGGAAACCTGAGTCTGCCACTGCAGTGATGTCACGGAGAGGGGAAAACTGGGGCTATCACAGCTGTGGAGTCTCAGAGAAATTATCACAGGTGCTATGACTTGTCTGTTGCCACAAAGGAGATGGAATTGGGGTTGTCATGGCTATGATATCACAGAGAGGTTTTAATCGGTTCTGTCTCTTCTGTGATGTCACGGAGAGGGGAATTACGGGTCTGTCACTGCTGTGGTGTTCCTTTGGGGCTGAAATTAAGGCTGCCGTGGCTGTGATGTCACAGATAGAGGAAACCTGAGTCTGTCCCTGCTGTGGTGTCACAGAGAGGGGAAAACTGGGGCTGATCACTGTTGTGCAGTGAAAGTTACACAGGTGCTATGACTTGTCTGTTGCCACACAGGGAATGGAATTGGGGTTGTTAGGGCTGTGGTATCACAGAGAGATTTAAATTGGTTCTGTCATGACTGTGATGTCCCAGAGAGGGGAATAATGCGTCTGTCACCACTGTGGTGTCGCAGAGAGGTGTAAACTGGACTTGTCATTGCAGTGAACTCACCGAGAGGAGAAAACTGAGGCTTTCACTGCTGTGGCTTATCAGAGGGGATGAATTCTGACTTGTCTTTGATATCATGTCACAGAGAGGAGAAAACTGGCACTATCACCGCTGTAAATGTTACAGATAAGTGTAAGTTGGGCTTGTTCAATCTGTGGGGTGACAGAAAGGGTGAAATTTGGCCTGTCAGTGCTGTGATGTCATAATGGGTGGAAAGTGCATCTTTGACTGCTGTGCTGTCACAGGCAGGCGTAAATTGGGGTTCCCACAGTTGTGATGTCACAGAGAGGGGAAAACTGGGGCTATCACAGCTGTGGAGTCTCAGAGAAAGTAACACAGGTGTTATGACTTGTCTGTTGCCACAAAGGAGATGGAATTGGGGTTGTCATGCCTATGGTATGTCAGAGAGGTTTTAATTGGTTCTGTCTGTTCTGGGATGTCACAGAGCGGGGAATAATGGGTCTGTCAGTGCTGTGGTGTTCCATCAGAGCTGAAATTACGGCTGCCATGGCCGTGATGTCACGATAGAGGAAACCTGAGTCTGTCCCTGCTGTGGTGTCACAGAGAGGGGAAAACTGGGGCTGATCACTGTTGTGCAGTGACAGAGAAATTTACAGAGGTGCTATGACTTGTCTGTTGCCACACAGGGAATAGAATTGGGGTTGTTCGGGCTGTGGTATCACAGAGAGTTTTAAATTGGTTCTGTCATGATTGTGATGTCCCAGAGAGGGGAATAATGCGTCTGTCACCACTGTGGTGTCACAGACAGGCGTAATTTAGAGTTGTCACTGCAGTAATGTCACAGAGACCTTGAACTGGGTCCCTCATTGGTGTGATGTCACACACAGAGAGGAGAATACTGAGGCTGCCGCTGCTCTGGTGTCACAGAGAGGAGTAGTTTTGGCCTGTCACTGCTGTGATGTCAGAGAGAGGGGAAAGCGGGTCTGTCACTGCTGCGGTGTTCCAAAGGGGATGAATTTGAGGCTGTCCTAAGTGTGATGTCACAGAGAGGGGAAAATTGAGGCAGCCACTACTGTGGTGTCACAGAGAGGCGTAAATTAGAGTTGTCAGTGCAGTGATGTCACGGAGAGGAGAAACTGGGTCCCTCATTGGTGTGATGTCACAGATAGAGGAAACCTGAGTCTGCCACTGCAGTGATGTCACGGAGAGGGGAAAACTGGGGCTATCACAGCTGTGGAGTCTCAGAGAAATTATCACAGGTGCTATGACTTGTCTGTTGCCACAAAGGAGATGGAATTGGGGTTGTCATGGCTATGATATCACAGAGAGGTTTTAATCGGTTCTGTCTCTTCTGTGATGTCACGGAGAGGGGAATTACGGGTCTGTCACTGCTGTGGTGTTCCTTTGGGGCTGAAATTAAGGCTGCCGTGGCTGTGATGTCACAGATAGAGGAAACCTGAGTCTGTCCCTGCTGTGGTGTCACAGAGAGGGGAAAACTGGGGCTGATCACTGTTGTGCAGTGAAAGTTACACAGGTGCTATGACTTGTCTGTTGCCACACAGGGAATGGAATTGGGGTTGTTAGGGCTGTGGTATCACAGAGAGATTTAAATTGGTTCTGTCATGACTGTGATGTCCCAGAGAGGGGAATAATGCGTCTGTCACCACTGTGGTGTCGCAGAGAGGTGTAAACTGGACTTGTCATTGCAGTGATCTCACCGAGAGGAGAAAACTGAGGCTTTCACTGCTGTGGCTTATCAGAGGGGATGAATTCTGACTTGTCTTTGATATCATGTCACAGAGAGGAGAAAACTGGCACTATCACCGCTGTAAATGTTACAGATAAGTGTAAGTTGGGCTTGTTCAATCTGTGGGGTGACAGAAAGGGTGAAATTTGGCCTGTCAGTGCTGTGATGTCATAATGGGTGGAAAGTGCATCTTTGACTGCTGTGCTGTCACAGGCAGGCGTAAATTGGGGTTCCCACAGTTGTGATGTCACAGAGAGGGGAAAACTGGGGCTATCACAGCTGTGGAGTCTCAGAGAAAGTAACACAGGTGTTATGACTTGTCTGTTGCCACAAAGGAGATGGAATTGGGGTTGTCATGCCTATGGTATGTCAGAGAGGTTTTAACTGGTTCTGTCTGTTCTGGGATGTCACAGAGCGGGGAATAATGGGTCTGTCAGTGCTGTGGTGTTCCATCAGAGCTGAAATTACGGCTGCCATGGCCGTGATGTCACGATAGAGGAAACCTGAGTCTGTCCCTGCTGTGGTGTCACAGAGAGGGGAAAACTGGGGCTGATCACTGTTGTGCAGTGACAGAGAAATTTACAGAGGTGCTATGACTTGTCTGTTGCCACACAGGGAATGGAATTGGGGTTGTTCGGGCTGTGGTATCACAGAGAGTTTTAAATTGGTTCTGTCATGATTGTGATGTCCCAGAGAGGGGAATAATGCGTCTGTCACCACTGTGGTGTCACAGACAGGCGTAATTTAGAGTTGTCACTGCAGTAATGTCACAGAGACCTTGAACTGGGTCCCTCATTGGTGTGATGTCACACACAGAGAGGAGAATACTTTGGCTGCCGCTGCTCTGGTGTCACAGAGAGGAGTAGTTTTGGCCTGTCACTGCTGTGATGTCAGAGAGAGGGGAAAGCGGGTCTGTCACTGCTGCGGTGTTCCAAAGGGGATGAATTTGAGGCTGTCCTAAGTGTGATGTCACAGAGAGGGGAAAATTGAGGCAGCCACTACTGTGGTGTCACAGAGAGGCGTAAATTAGAGTTGTCAGTGCAGTGATGTCACGGAGAGGAGAAACTGGGTCCCTCATTGGTGTGATGTCACAGATAGAGGAAACCTGAGTCTGCCACTGCAGTGATGTCACGGAGAGGGGAAAACTGGGGCTATCACAGCTGTGGAGTCTCAGAGAAATTATCACAGGTGCTATGACTTGTCTGTTGCCACAAAGGAGATGGAATTGGGGTTGTCATGGCTATGATATCACAGAGAGGTTTTAATCGGTTCTGTCTCTTCTGTGATGTCACGGAGAGGGGAATTACGGGTCTGTCACTGCTGTGGTGTTCCTTTGGGGCTGAAATTAAGGCTGCCGTGGCTGTGATGTCACAGATAGAGGAAACCTGAGTCTGTCCCTGCTGTGGTGTCACAGAGAGGGGAAAACTGGGGCTGATCACTGTTGTGCAGTGAAAGTTACACAGGTGCTATGACTTGTCTGTTGCCACACAGGGAATGGAATTGGGGTTGTTAGGGCTGTGGTATCACAGAGAGATTTAAATTGGTTCTGTCATGACTGTGATGTCCCAGAGAGGGGAATAATGCGTCTGTCACCACTGTGGTGTCGCAGAGAGGTGTAAACTGGACTTGTCATTGCAGTGATCTCACCGAGAGGAGAAAACTGAGGCTTTCACTGCTGTGGCTTATCAGAGGGGATGAATTCTGACTTGTCTTTGATATCATGTCACAGAGAGGAGAAAACTGGCACTATCACCGCTGTAAATGTTACAGATAAGTGTAAGTTGGGCTTGTTCAATCTGTGGGGTGACAGAAAGGGTGAAATTTGGCCTGTCAGTGCTGTGATGTCATAATGGGTGGAAAGTGCATCTTTGACTGCTGTGCTGTCACAGGCAGGCGTAAATTGGGGTTCCCACAGTTGTGATGTCACAGAGAGGGGAAAACTGGGGCTATCACAGCTGTGGAGTCTCAGAGAAAGTAACACAGGTGTTATGACTTGTCTGTTGCCACAAAGGAGATGGAATTGGGGTTGTCATGCCTATGGTATGTCAGAGAGGTTTTAATTGGTTCTGTCTGTTCTGGGATGTCACAGAGCGGGGAATAATGGGTCTGTCAGTGCTGTGGTGTTCCATCAGAGCTGAAATTACGGCTGCCATGGCCGTGATGTCACGATAGAGGAAACCTGAGTCTGTCCCTGCTGTGGTGTCACAGAGAGGGGAAAACTGGGGCTGATCACTGTTGTGCAGTGACAGAGAAATTTACACAGGTGCTATGACTTGTCTGTTGCCACACAGGGAATGGAATTGGGGTTGTTCGGGCTGTGGTATCACAGAGAGTTTTAAATTGGTTCTGTCATGATTGTGATGTCCCAGAGAGGGGAATAATGCGTCTGTCACCACTGTGGTGTCACAGACAGGCGTAATTTAGAGTTGTCACTGCAGTAATGTCACAGAGACCTTGAACTGGGTCCCTCATTGGTGTGATGTCACACACAGAGAGGAGAATACTTTGGCTGCCGCTGCTCTGGTGTCACAGAGAGGAGTAGTTTTGGCCTGTCACTGCTGTGATGTCAGAGAGAGGGGAAAGCGGGTCTGTCACTGCTGCGGTGTTCCAAAGGGGATGAATTTGAGGCTGTCCTAAGTGTGATGTCACAGAGAGGGGAAAATTGAGGCAGCCACTACTGTGGTGTCACAGAGAGGCGTAAATTAGAGTTGTCAGTGCTTTGATGTCACAGGGAGGCGAAAATTGGGCCTCTCTCAGATGTGATGTCACAGAGAGAGGCGTAATGGATCTGTGAGTGCTGTGGTGTCACCGAGAGGCATAAATTAGAGTTGTCAGTGCAGTGATGTCACGGAGAGGAGAAACTGGGTCCCTCATTGGTGTGATGTCACAGATAGAGGAAACCTGAGTCTGCCACTGCAGTGATGTCACGGAGAGGGGAAAACTGGGGCTATCACAGCTGTGGAGTCTCAGAGAAATTATCACAGGTGCTATGACTTGTCTGTTGCCACAAAGGAGATGGAATTGGGGTTGTCATGGCTATGATATCACAGAGAGGTTTTAATCGGTTCTGTCTCTTCTGTGATGTCACGGAGAGGGGAATTACGGGTCTGTCACTGCTGTGGTGTTCCTTTGGGGCTGAAATTAAGGCTGCCGTGGCTGTGATGTCACAGATAGAGGAAACCTGAGTCTGTCCCTGCTGTGGTGTCACAGAGAGGGGAAAACTGGGGCTGATCACTGTTGTGCAGTGAAAGTTACACAGGTGCTATGACTTGTCTGTTGCCACACAGGGAATGGAATTGGGGTTGTTAGGGCTGTGGTATCACAGAGAGATTTAAATTGGTTCTGTCATGACTGTGATGTCCCAGAGAGGGGAATAATGCGTCTGTCACCACTGTGGTGTCGCAGAGAGGTGTAAACTGGACTTGTCATTGCAGTGATCTCACCGAGAGGAGAAAACTGAGGCTTTCACTGCTGTGGCTTATCAGAGGGGATGAATTCTGACTTGTCTTTGATATCATGTCACAGAGAGGAGAAAACTGGCACTATCACCGCTGTAAATGTTACAGATAAGTGTAAGTTGGGCTTGTTCAATCTGTGGGGTGACAGAAAGGGTGAAATTTGGCCTGTCAGTGCTGTGATGTCATAATGGGTGGAAAGTGCATCTTTGACTGCTGTGCTGTCACAGGCAGGCGTAAATTGGGGTTCCCACAGTTGTGATGTCACAGAGAGGGGAAAACTGGGGCTATCACAGCTGTGGAGTCTCAGAGAAAGTAACACAGGTGTTATGACTTGTCTGTTGCCACAAAGGAGATGGAATTGGGGTTGTCATGGCTATGATATCACAGAGAGGTTTTAATTGGTTCTGTCTGTTCTGGGATGTCACAGAGCGGGGAATAATGGGTCTGTCAGTGCTGTGGTGTTCCATCAGAGCTGAAATTACGGCTGCCATGGCTGTGATGTCACGATAGAGGAAACCTGAGTCTGTCCCTGCTGTGGTGTCACAGAGAGGGGAAAACTGGGGCTGATCACTGTTGTGCAGTGACAGAGAAATTTACAGAGGTGCTATGACTTGTCTGTTGCCACACAGGGAATAGAATTGGGGTTGTTCGGGCTGTGGTATCACAGAGAGTTTTAAATTGGTTCTGTCATGATTGTGATGTCCCAGAGAGGGGAATAATGCGTCTGTCACCACTGTGGTGTCACAGACAGGCGTAATTTAGAGTTGTCACTGCAGTAATGTCACAGAGACCTTGAACTGGGTCCCTCATTGGTGTGATGTCACACACAGAGAGGAGAATACTGAGGCTGCCGCTGCTCTGGTGTCACAGAGAGGAGTAGTTTTGGCCTGTCACTGCTGTGATGTCAGAGAGAGGGGAAAGCGGGTCTGTCACTGCTGCGGTGTTCCAAAGGGGATGAATTTGAGGCTGTCCTAAGTGTGATGTCACAGAGAGGGGAAAATTGAGGCAGCCACTACTGTGGTGTCACAGAGAGGCGTAAATTAGAGTTGTCAGTGCAGTGATGTCACGGAGAGGAGAAACTGGGTCCCTCATTGGTGTGATGTCACAGATAGAGGAAACCTGAGTCTGCCACTGCAGTGATGTCACGGAGAGGGGAAAACTGGGGCTATCACAGCTGTGGAGTCTCAGAGAAATTATCACAGGTGCTATGACTTGTCTGTTGCCACAAAGGAGATGGAATTGGGGTTGTCATGGCTATGATATCACAGAGAGGTTTTAATCGGTTCTGTCTCTTCTGTGATGTCACGGAGAGGGGAATTACGGGTCTGTCACTGCTGTGGTGTTCCTTTGGGGCTGAAATTAAGGCTGCCGTGGCTGTGATGTCACAGATAGAGGAAACCTGAGTCTGTCCCTGCTGTGGTGTCACAGAGAGGGGAAAACTGGGGCTGATCACTGTTGTGCAGTGAAAGTTACACAGGTGCTATGACTTGTCTGTTGCCACACAGGGAATGGAATTGGGGTTGTTAGGGCTGTGGTATCACAGAGAGATTTAAATTGGTTCTGTCATGACTGTGATGTCCCAGAGAGGGGAATAATGCGTCTGTCACCACTGTGGTGTCGCAGAGAGGTGTAAACTGGACTTGTCATTGCAGTGATCTCACCGAGAGGAGAAAACTGAGGCTTTCACTGCTGTGGCTTATCAGAGGGGATGAATTCTGACTTGTCTTTGATATCATGTCACAGAGAGGAGAAAACTGGCACTATCACCGCTGTAAATGTTACAGATAAGTGTAAGTTGGGCTTGTTCAATCTGTGGGGTGACAGAAAGGGTGAAATTTGGCCTGTCAGTGCTGTGATGTCATAATGGGTGGAAAGTGCATCTTTGACTGCTGTGCTGTCACAGGCAGGCGTAAATTGGGGTTCCCACAGTTGTGATGTCACAGAGAGGGGAAAACTGGGGCTATCACAGCTGTGGAGTCTCAGAGAAAGTAACACAGGTGTTATGACTTGTCTGTTGCCACAAAGGAGATGGAATTGGGGTTGTCATGCCTATGGTATGTCAGAGAGGTTTTAACTGGTTCTGTCTGTTCTGGGATGTCACAGAGCGGGGAATAATGGGTCTGTCAGTGCTGTGGTGTTCCATCAGAGCTGAAATTACGGCTGCCATGGCCGTGATGTCACGATAGAGGAAACCTGAGTCTGTCCCTGCTGTGGTGTCACAGAGAGGGGAAAACTGGGGCTGATCACTGTTGTGCAGTGACAGAGAAATTTACAGAGGTGCTATGACTTGTCTGTTGCCACACAGGGAATGGAATTGGGGTTGTTCGGGCTGTGGTATCACAGAGAGTTTTAAATTGGTTCTGTCATGATTGTGATGTCCCAGAGAGGGGAATAATGCGTCTGTCACCACTGTGGTGTCACAGACAGGCGTAATTTAGAGTTGTCACTGCAGTAATGTCACAGAGACCTTGAACTGGGTCCCTCATTGGTGTGATGTCACACACAGAGAGGAGAATACTGAGGCTGCCGCTGCTCTGGTGTCACAGAGAGGAGTAGTTTTGGCCTGTCACTGCTGTGATGTCAGAGAGAGGGGAAAGCGGGTCTGTCACTGCTGCGGTGTTCCAAAGGGGATGAATTTGAGGCTGTCCTAAGTGTGATGTCACAGAGAGGGGAAAATTGAGGCAGCCACTACTGTGGTGTCACAGAGAGGCGTAAATTAGAGTTGTCAGTGCAGTGATGTCACGGAGAGGAGAAACTGGGTCCCTCATTGGTGTGATGTCACAGATAGAGGAAACCTGAGTCTGCCACTGCAGTGATGTCACGGAGAGGGGAAAACTGGGGCTATCACAGCTGTGGAGTCTCAGAGAAATTATCACAGGTGCTATGACTTGTCTGTTGCCACAAAGGAGATGGAATTGGGGTTGTCATGGCTATGATATCACAGAGAGATTTTAATCGGTTCTGTCTCTTCTGTGATGTCACGGAGAGGGGAATTACGGGTCTGTCACTGCTGTGGTGTTCCTTTGGGGCTGAAATTAAGGCTGCCGTGGCTGTGATGTCACAGATAGAGGAAACCTGAGTCTGTCCCTGCTGTGGTGTCACAGAGAGGGGAAAACTGGGGCTGATCACTGTTGTGCAGTGAAAGTTACACAGGTGCTATGACTTGTCTGTTGCCACACAGGGAATGGAATTGGGGTTGTTAGGGCTGTGGTATCACAGAGAGATTTAAATTGGTTCTGTCATGACTGTGATGTCCCAGAGAGGGGAATAATGCGTCTGTCACCACTGTGGTGTCGCAGAGAGGTGTAAACTGGACTTGTCATTGCAGTGATCTCACCGAGAGGAGAAAACTGAGGCTTTCACTGCTGTGGCTTATCAGAGGGGATGAATTCTGACTTGTCTTTGATATCATGTCACAGAGAGGAGAAAACTGGCACTATCACCGCTGTAAATGTTACAGATAAGTGTAAGTTGGGCTTGTTCAATCTGTGGGGTGACAGAAAGGGTGAAATTTGGCCTGTCAGTGCTGTGATGTCATAATGGGTGGAAAGTGCATCTTTGACTGCTGTGCTGTCACAGGCAGGCGTAAATTGGGGTTCCCACAGTTGTGATGTCACAGAGAGGGGAAAACTGGGGCTATCACAGCTGTGGAGTCTCAGAGAAAGTAACACAGGTGTTATGACTTGTCTGTTGCCACAAAGGAGATGGAATTGGGGTTGTCATGCCTATGGTATGTCAGAGAGGTTTTAACTGGTTCTGTCTGTTCTGGGATGTCACAGAGCGGGGAATAATGGGTCTGTCAGTGCTGTGGTGTTCCATCAGAGCTGAAATTACGGCTGCCATGGCTGTGATGTCACGATAGAGGAAACCTGAGTCTGTCCCTGCTGTGGTGTCACAGAGAGGGGAAAACTGGGGCTGATCACTGTTGTGCAGTGACAGAGAAATTTACAGAGGTGCTATGACTTGTCTGTTGCCACACAGGGAATAGAATTGGGGTTGTTCGGGCTGTGGTATCACAGAGAGTTTTAAATTGGTTCTGTCATGATTGTGATGTCCCAGAGAGGGGAATAATGCGTCTGTCCCCACTGTGGTGTCACAGACAGGCGTAATTTAGAGTTGTCACTGCAGTAATGTCACAGAGACCTTGAACTGGGTCCCTCATTGGTGTGATGTCACACACAGAGAGGAGAATACTTTGGCTGCCGCTGCTCTGGTGTCACAGAGAGGAGTAGTTTTGGCCTGTCACTGCTGTGATGTCAGAGAGAGGGGAAAGCGGGTCTGTCACTGCTGCGGTGTTCCAAAGGGGATGAATTTGAGGCTGTCCTAAGTGTGATGTCACAGAGAGGGGAAAATTGAGGCAGCCACTACTGTGGTGTCACAGAGAGGCGTAAATTAGAGTTGTCAGTGCTTTGATGTCACAGGGAGGCGAAAATTGGGCCTCTCTCAGATGTGATGTCACAGAGAGAGGCGTAATGGATCTGTGAGTGCTGTGGTGTCACCGAGAGGCATAAATTAGAGTTGTCAGTGCAGTGATGTCACGGAGAGGAGAAACTGGGTCCCTCATTGGTGTGATGTCACAGATAGAGGAAACCTGAGTCTGCCACTGCAGTGATGTCACGGAGAGGGGAAAACTGGGGCTATCACAGCTGTGGAGTCTCAGAGAAATTATCACAGGTGCTATGACTTGTCTGTTGCCACAAAGGAGATGGAATTGGGGTTGTCATGGCTATGATATCACAGAGAGGTTTTAATCGGTTCTGTCTCTTCTGTGATGTCACGGAGAGGGGAATTACGGGTCTGTCACTGCTGTGGTGTTCCTTTGGGGCTGAAATTAAGGCTGCCGTGGCTGTGATGTCACAGATAGAGGAAACCTGAGTCTGTCCCTGCTGTGGTGTCACAGAGAGGGGAAAACTGGGGCTGATCACTGTTGTGCAGTGAAAGTTACACAGGTGCTATGACTTGTCTGTTGCCACACAGGGAATGGAATTGGGGTTGTTAGGGCTGTGGTATCACAGAGAGATTTAAATTGGTTCTGTCATGACTGTGATGTCCCAGAGAGGGGAATAATGCGTCTGTCACCACTGTGGTGTCGCAGAGAGGTGTAAACTGGACTTGTCATTGCAGTGATCTCACCGAGAGGAGAAAACTGAGGCTTTCACTGCTGTGGCTTATCAGAGGGGATGAATTCTGACTTGTCTTTGATATCATGTCACAGAGAGGAGAAAACTGGCACTATCACCGCTGTAAATGTTACAGATAAGTGTAAGTTGGGCTTGTTCAATCTGTGGGGTGACAGAAAGGGTGAAATTTGGCCTGTCAGTGCTGTGATGTCATAATGGGTGGAAAGTGCATCTTTGACTGCTGTGCTGTCACAGGCAGGCGTAAATTGGGGTTCCCACAGTTGTGATGTCACAGAGAGGGGAAAACTGGGGCTATCACAGCTGTGGAGTCTCAGAGAAAGTAACACAGGTGTTATGACTTGTCTGTTGCCACAAAGGAGATGGAATTGGGGTTGTCATGGCTATGATATCACAGAGAGGTTTTAATTGGTTCTGTCTGTTCTGGGATGTCACAGAGCGGGGAATAATGGGTCTGTCAGTGCTGTGGTGTTCCATCAGAGCTGAAATTACGGCTGCCATGGCTGTGATGTCACGATAGAGGAAACCTGAGTCTGTCCCTGCTGTGGTGTCACAGAGAGGGGAAAACTGGGGCTGATCACTGTTGTGCAGTGACAGAGAAATTTACAGAGGTGCTATGACTTGTCTGTTGCCACACAGGGAATAGAATTGGGGTTGTTCGGGCTGTGGTATCACAGAGAGTTTTAAATTGGTTCTGTCATGATTGTGATGTCCCAGAGAGGGGAATAATGCGTCTGTCACCACTGTGGTGTCACAGACAGGCGTAATTTAGAGTTGTCACTGCAGTAATGTCACAGAGACCTTGAACTGGGTCCCTCATTGGTGTGATGTCACACACAGAGAGGAGAATACTGAGGCTGCCGCTGCTCTGGTGTCACAGAGAGGAGTAGTTTTGGCCTGTCACTGCTGTGATGTCAGAGAGAGGGGAAAGCGGGTCTGTCACTGCTGCGGTGTTCCAAAGGGGATGAATTTGAGGCTGTCCTAAGTGTGATGTCACAGAGAGGGGAAAATTGAGGCAGCCACTACTGTGGTGTCACAGAGAGGCGTAAATTAGAGTTGTCAGTGCAGTGATGTCACGGAGAGGAGAAACTGGGTCCCTCATTGGTGTGATGTCACAGATAGAGGAAACCTGAGTCTGCCACTGCAGTGATGTCACGGAGAGGGGAAAACTGGGGCTATCACAGCTGTGGAGTCTCAGAGAAATTATCACAGGTGCTATGACTTGTCTGTTGCCACAAAGGAGATGGAATTGGGGTTGTCATGGCTATGATATCACAGAGAGGTTTTAATCGGTTCTGTCTCTTCTGTGATGTCACGGAGAGGGGAATTACGGGTCTGTCACTGCTGTGGTGTTCCTTTGGGGCTGAAATTAAGGCTGCCGTGGCTGTGATGTCACAGATAGAGGAAACCTGAGTCTGTCCCTGCTGTGGTGTCACAGAGAGGGGAAAACTGGGGCTGATCACTGTTGTGCAGTGAAAGTTACACAGGTGCTATGACTTGTCTGTTGCCACACAGGGAATGGAATTGGGGTTGTTAGGGCTGTGGTATCACAGAGAGATTTAAATTGGTTCTGTCATGACTGTGATGTCCCAGAGAGGGGAATAATGCGTCTGTCACCACTGTGGTGTCGCAGAGAGGTGTAAACTGGACTTGTCATTGCAGTGATCTCACCGAGAGGAGAAAACTGAGGCTTTCACTGCTGTGGCTTATCAGAGGGGATGAATTCTGACTTGTCTTTGATATCATGTCACAGAGAGGAGAAAACTGGCACTATCACCGCTGTAAATGTTACAGATAAGTGTAAGTTGGGCTTGTTCAATCTGTGGGGTGACAGAAAGGGTGAAATTTGGCCTGTCAGTGCTGTGATGTCATAATGGGTGGAAAGTGCATCTTTGACTGCTGTGCTGTCACAGGCAGGCGTAAATTGGGGTTCCCACAGTTGTGATGTCACAGAGAGGGGAAAACTGGGGCTATCACAGCTGTGGAGTCTCAGAGAAAGTAACACAGGTGTTATGACTTGTCTGTTGCCACAAAGGAGATGGAATTGGGGTTGTCATGCCTATGGTATGTCAGAGAGGTTTTAACTGGTTCTGTCTGTTCTGGGATGTCACAGAGCGGGGAATAATGGGTCTGTCAGTGCTGTGGTGTTCCATCAGAGCTGAAATTACGGCTGCCATGGCCGTGATGTCACGATAGAGGAAACCTGAGTCTGTCCCTGCTGTGGTGTCACAGAGAGGGGAAAACTGGGGCTGATCACTGTTGTGCAGTGACAGAGAAATTTACAGAGGTGCTATGACTTGTCTGTTGCCACACAGGGAATGGAATTGGGGTTGTTCGGGCTGTGGTATCACAGAGAGTTTTAAATTGGTTCTGTCATGATTGTGATGTCCCAGAGAGGGGAATAATGCGTCTGTCACCACTGTGGTGTCACAGACAGGCGTAATTTAGAGTTGTCACTGCAGTAATGTCACAGAGACCTTGAACTGGGTCCCTCATTGGTGTGATGTCACACACAGAGAGGAGAATACTGAGGCTGCCGCTGCTCTGGTGTCACAGAGAGGAGTAGTTTTGGCCTGTCACTGCTGTGATGTCAGAGAGAGGGGAAAGCGGGTCTGTCACTGCTGCGGTGTTCCAAAGGGGATGAATTTGAGGCTGTCCTAAGTGTGATGTCACAGAGAGGGGAAAATTGAGGCAGCCACTACTGTGGTGTCACAGAGAGGCGTAAATTAGAGTTGTCAGTGCAGTGATGTCACGGAGAGGAGAAACTGGGTCCCTCATTGGTGTGATGTCACAGATAGAGGAAACCTGAGTCTGCCACTGCAGTGATGTCACGGAGAGGGGAAAACTGGGGCTATCACAGCTGTGGAGTCTCAGAGAAATTATCACAGGTGCTATGACTTGTCTGTTGCCACAAAGGAGATGGAATTGGGGTTGTCATGGCTATGATATCACAGAGAGATTTTAATCGGTTCTGTCTCTTCTGTGATGTCACGGAGAGGGGAATTACGGGTCTGTCACTGCTGTGGTGTTCCTTTGGGGCTGAAATTAAGGCTGCCGTGGCTGTGATGTCACAGATAGAGGAAACCTGAGTCTGTCCCTGCTGTGGTGTCACAGAGAGGGGAAAACTGGGGCTGATCACTGTTGTGCAGTGAAAGTTACACAGGTGCTATGACTTGTCTGTTGCCACACAGGGAATGGAATTGGGGTTGTTAGGGCTGTGGTATCACAGAGAGATTTAAATTGGTTCTGTCATGACTGTGATGTCCCAGAGAGGGGAATAATGCGTCTGTCACCACTGTGGTGTCGCAGAGAGGTGTAAACTGGACTTGTCATTGCAGTGATCTCACCGAGAGGAGAAAACTGAGGCTTTCACTGCTGTGGCTTATCAGAGGGGATGAATTCTGACTTGTCTTTGATATCATGTCACAGAGAGGAGAAAACTGGCACTATCACCGCTGTAAATGTTACAGATAAGTGTAAGTTGGGCTTGTTCAATCTGTGGGGTGACAGAAAGGGTGAAATTTGGCCTGTCAGTGCTGTGATGTCATAATGGGTGGAAAGTGCATCTTTGACTGCTGTGCTGTCACAGGCAGGCGTAAATTGGGGTTCCCACAGTTGTGATGTCACAGAGAGGGGAAAACTGGGGCTATCACAGCTGTGGAGTCTCAGAGAAAGTAACACAGGTGTTATGACTTGTCTGTTGCCACAAAGGAGATGGAATTGGGGTTGTCATGCCTATGGTATGTCAGAGAGGTTTTAACTGGTTCTGTCTGTTCTGGGATGTCACAGAGCGGGGAATAATGGGTCTGTCAGTGCTGTGGTGTTCCATCAGAGCTGAAATTACGGCTGCCATGGCTGTGATGTCACGATAGAGGAAACCTGAGTCTGTCCCTGCTGTGGTGTCACAGAGAGGGGAAAACTGGGGCTGATCACTGTTGTGCAGTGACAGAGAAATTTACAGAGGTGCTATGACTTGTCTGTTGCCACACAGGGAATAGAATTGGGGTTGTTCGGGCTGTGGTATCACAGAGAGTTTTAAATTGGTTCTGTCATGATTGTGATGTCCCAGAGAGGGGAATAATGCGTCTGTCCCCACTGTGGTGTCACAGACAGGCGTAATTTAGAGTTGTCACTGCAGTAATGTCACAGAGACCTTGAACTGGGTCCCTCATTGGTGTGATGTCACACACAGAGAGGAGAATACTTTGGCTGCCGCTGCTCTGGTGTCACAGAGAGGAGTAGTTTTGGCCTGTCACTGCTGTGATGTCAGAGAGAGGGGAAAGCGGGTCTGTCACTGCTGCGGTGTTCCAAAGGGGATGAATTTGAGGCTGTCCTAAGTGTGATGTCACAGAGAGGGGAAAATTGAGGCAGCCACTACTGTGGTGTCACAGAGAGGCGTAAATTAGAGTTGTCAGTGCTTTGATGTCACAGGGAGGCGAAAATTGGGCCTCTCTCAGATGTGATGTCACAGAGAGAGGCGTAATGGATCTGTGAGTGCTGTGGTGTCACCGAGAGGCATAAATTAGAGTTGTCAGTGCAGTGATGTCACGGAGAGGAGAAACTGGGTCCCTCATTGGTGTGATGTCACAGATAGAGGAAACCTGAGTCTGCCACTGCAGTGATGTCACGGAGAGGGGAAAACTGGGGCTATCACAGCTGTGGAGTCTCAGAGAAATTATCACAGGTGCTATGACTTGTCTGTTGCCACAAAGGAGATGGAATTGGGGTTGTCATGGCTATGATATCACAGAGAGGTTTTAATCGGTTCTGTCTCTTCTGTGATGTCACGGAGAGGGGAATTACGGGTCTGTCACTGCTGTGGTGTTCCTTTGGGGCTGAAATTAAGGCTGCCGTGGCTGTGATGTCACAGATAGAGGAAACCTGAGTCTGTCCCTGCTGTGGTGTCACAGAGAGGGGAAAACTGGGGCTGATCACTGTTGTGCAGTGAAAGTTACACAGGTGCTATGACTTGTCTGTTGCCACACAGGGAATGGAATTGGGGTTGTTAGGGCTGTGGTATCACAGAGAGATTTAAATTGGTTCTGTCATGACTGTGATGTCCCAGAGAGGGGAATAATGCGTCTGTCACCACTGTGGTGTCGCAGAGAGGTGTAAACTGGACTTGTCATTGCAGTGATCTCACCGAGAGGAGAAAACTGAGGCTTTCACTGCTGTGGCTTATCAGAGGGGATGAATTCTGACTTGTCTTTGATATCATGTCACAGAGAGGAGAAAACTGGCACTATCACCGCTGTAAATGTTACAGATAAGTGTAAGTTGGGCTTGTTCAATCTGTGGGGTGACAGAAAGGGTGAAATTTGGCCTGTCAGTGCTGTGATGTCATAATGGGTGGAAAGTGCATCTTTGACTGCTGTGCTGTCACAGGCAGGCGTAAATTGGGGTTCCCACAGTTGTGATGTCACAGAGAGGGGAAAACTGGGGCTATCACAGCTGTGGAGTCTCAGAGAAAGTAACACAGGTGTTATGACTTGTCTGTTGCCACAAAGGAGATGGAATTGGGGTTGTCATGGCTATGATATCACAGAGAGGTTTTAATTGGTTCTGTCTGTTCTGGGATGTCACAGAGCGGGGAATAATGGGTCTGTCAGTGCTGTGGTGTTCCATCAGAGCTGAAATTACGGCTGCCATGGCTGTGATGTCACGATAGAGGAAACCTGAGTCTGTCCCTGCTGTGGTGTCACAGAGAGGGGAAAACTGGGGCTGATCACTGTTGTGCAGTGACAGAGAAATTTACAGAGGTGCTATGACTTGTCTGTTGCCACACAGGGAATAGAATTGGGGTTGTTCGGGCTGTGGTATCACAGAGAGTTTTAAATTGGTTCTGTCATGATTGTGATGTCCCAGAGAGGGGAATAATGCGTCTGTCACCACTGTGGTGTCACAGACAGGCGTAATTTAGAGTTGTCACTGCAGTAATGTCACAGAGACCTTGAACTGGGTCCCTCATTGGTGTGATGTCACACACAGAGAGGAGAATACTGAGGCTGCCGCTGCTCTGGTGTCACAGAGAGGAGTAGTTTTGGCCTGTCACTGCTGTGATGTCAGAGAGAGGGGAAAGCGGGTCTGTCACTGCTGCGGTGTTCCAAAGGGGATGAATTTGAGGCTGTCCTAAGTGTGATGTCACAGAGAGGGGAAAATTGAGGCAGCCACTACTGTGGTGTCACAGAGAGGCGTAAATTAGAGTTGTCAGTGCAGTGATGTCACGGAGAGGAGAAACTGGGTCCCTCATTGGTGTGATGTCACAGATAGAGGAAACCTGAGTCTGCCACTGCAGTGATGTCACGGAGAGGGGAAAACTGGGGCTATCACAGCTGTGGAGTCTCAGAGAAATTATCACAGGTGCTATGACTTGTCTGTTGCCACAAAGGAGATGGAATTGGGGTTGTCATGGCTATGATATCACAGAGAGGTTTTAATCGGTTCTGTCTCTTCTGTGATGTCACGGAGAGGGGAATTACGGGTCTGTCACTGCTGTGGTGTTCCTTTGGGGCTGAAATTAAGGCTGCCGTGGCTGTGATGTCACAGATAGAGGAAACCTGAGTCTGTCCCTGCTGTGGTGTCACAGAGAGGGGAAAACTGGGGCTGATCACTGTTGTGCAGTGAAAGTTACACAGGTGCTATGACTTGTCTGTTGCCACACAGGGAATGGAATTGGGGTTGTTAGGGCTGTGGTATCACAGAGAGATTTAAATTGGTTCTGTCATGACTGTGATGTCCCAGAGAGGGGAATAATGCGTCTGTCACCACTGTGGTGTCGCAGAGAGGTGTAAACTGGACTTGTCATTGCAGTGATCTCACCGAGAGGAGAAAACTGAGGCTTTCACTGCTGTGGCTTATCAGAGGGGATGAATTCTGACTTGTCTTTGATATCATGTCACAGAGAGGAGAAAACTGGCACTATCACCGCTGTAAATGTTACAGATAAGTGTAAGTTGGGCTTGTTCAATCTGTGGGGTGACAGAAAGGGTGAAATTTGGCCTGTCAGTGCTGTGATGTCATAATGGGTGGAAAGTGCATCTTTGACTGCTGTGCTGTCACAGGCAGGCGTAAATTGGGGTTCCCACAGTTGTGATGTCACAGAGAGGGGAAAACTGGGGCTATCACAGCTGTGGAGTCTCAGAGAAAGTAACACAGGTGTTATGACTTGTCTGTTGCCACAAAGGAGATGGAATTGGGGTTGTCATGCCTATGGTATGTCAGAGAGGTTTTAACTGGTTCTGTCTGTTCTGGGATGTCACAGAGCGGGGAATAATGGGTCTGTCAGTGCTGTGGTGTTCCATCAGAGCTGAAATTACGGCTGCCATGGCCGTGATGTCACGATAGAGGAAACCTGAGTCTGTCCCTGCTGTGGTGTCACAGAGAGGGGAAAACTGGGGCTGATCACTGTTGTGCAGTGACAGAGAAATTTACAGAGGTGCTATGACTTGTCTGTTGCCACACAGGGAATGGAATTGGGGTTGTTCGGGCTGTGGTATCACAGAGAGTTTTAAATTGGTTCTGTCATGATTGTGATGTCCCAGAGAGGGGAATAATGCGTCTGTCACCACTGTGGTGTCACAGACAGGCGTAATTTAGAGTTGTCACTGCAGTAATGTCACAGAGACCTTGAACTGGGTCCCTCATTGGTGTGATGTCACACACAGAGAGGAGAATACTGAGGCTGCCGCTGCTCTGGTGTCACAGAGAGGAGTAGTTTTGGCCTGTCACTGCTGTGATGTCAGAGAGAGGGGAAAGCGGGTCTGTCACTGCTGCGGTGTTCCAAAGGGGATGAATTTGAGGCTGTCCTAAGTGTGATGTCACAGAGAGGGGAAAATTGAGGCAGCCACTACTGTGGTGTCACAGAGAGGCGTAAATTAGAGTTGTCAGTGCAGTGATGTCACGGAGAGGAGAAACTGGGTCCCTCATTGGTGTGATGTCACAGATAGAGGAAACCTGAGTCTGCCACTGCAGTGATGTCACGGAGAGGGGAAAACTGGGGCTATCACAGCTGTGGAGTCTCAGAGAAATTATCACAGGTGCTATGACTTGTCTGTTGCCACAAAGGAGATGGAATTGGGGTTGTCATGGCTATGATATCACAGAGAGATTTTAATCGGTTCTGTCTCTTCTGTGATGTCACGGAGAGGGGAATTACGGGTCTGTCACTGCTGTGGTGTTCCTTTGGGGCTGAAATTAAGGCTGCCGTGGCTGTGATGTCACAGATAGAGGAAACCTGAGTCTGTCCCTGCTGTGGTGTCACAGAGAGGGGAAAACTGGGGCTGATCACTGTTGTGCAGTGAAAGTTACACAGGTGCTATGACTTGTCTGTTGCCACACAGGGAATGGAATTGGGGTTGTTAGGGCTGTGGTATCACAGAGAGATTTAAATTGGTTCTGTCATGACTGTGATGTCCCAGAGAGGGGAATAATGCGTCTGTCACCACTGTGGTGTCGCAGAGAGGTGTAAACTGGACTTGTCATTGCAGTGATCTCACCGAGAGGAGAAAACTGAGGCTTTCACTGCTGTGGCTTATCAGAGGGGATGAATTCTGACTTGTCTTTGATATCATGTCACAGAGAGGAGAAAACTGGCACTATCACCGCTGTAAATGTTACAGATAAGTGTAAGTTGGGCTTGTTCAATCTGTGGGGTGACAGAAAGGGTGAAATTTGGCCTGTCAGTGCTGTGATGTCATAATGGGTGGAAAGTGCATCTTTGACTGCTGTGCTGTCACAGGCAGGCGTAAATTGGGGTTCCCACAGTTGTGATGTCACAGAGAGGGGAAAACTGGGGCTATCACAGCTGTGGAGTCTCAGAGAAAGTAACACAGGTGTTATGACTTGTCTGTTGCCACAAAGGAGATGGAATTGGGGTTGTCATGCCTATGGTATGTCAGAGAGGTTTTAACTGGTTCTGTCTGTTCTGGGATGTCACAGAGCGGGGAATAATGGGTCTGTCAGTGCTGTGGTGTTCCATCAGAGCTGAAATTACGGCTGCCATGGCTGTGATGTCACGATAGAGGAAACCTGAGTCTGTCCCTGCTGTGGTGTCACAGAGAGGGGAAAACTGGGGCTGATCACTGTTGTGCAGTGACAGAGAAATTTACAGAGGTGCTATGACTTGTCTGTTGCCACACAGGGAATAGAATTGGGGTTGTTCGGGCTGTGGTATCACAGAGAGTTTTAAATTGGTTCTGTCATGATTGTGATGTCCCAGAGAGGGGAATAATGCGTCTGTCACCACTGTGGTGTCACAGACAGGCGTAATTTAGAGTTGTCACTGCAGTAATGTCACAGAGACCTTGAACTGGGTCCCTCATTGGTGTGATGTCACACACAGAGAGGAGAATACTGAGGCTGCCGCTGCTCTGGTGTCACAGAGAGGAGTAGTTTTGGCCTGTCACTGCTGTGATGTCAGAGAGAGGGGAAAGCGGGTCTGTCACTGCTGCGGTGTTCCAAAGGGGATGAATTTGAGGCTGTCCTAAGTGTGATGTCACAGAGAGGGGAAAATTGAGGCAGCCACTACTGTGGTGTCACAGAGAGGCGTAAATTAGAGTTGTCAGTGCAGTGATGTCACGGAGAGGAGAAACTGGGTCCCTCATTGGTGTGATGTCACAGATAGAGGAAACCTGAGTCTGCCACTGCAGTGATGTCACGGAGAGGGGAAAACTGGGGCTATCACAGCTGTGGAGTCTCAGAGAAATTATCACAGGTGCTATGACTTGTCTGTTGCCACAAAGGAGATGGAATTGGGGTTGTCATGGCTATGATATCACAGAGAGGTTTTAATCGGTTCTGTCTCTTCTGTGATGTCACGGAGAGGGGAATTACGGGTCTGTCACTGCTGTGGTGTTCCTTTGGGGCTGAAATTAAGGCTGCCGTGGCTGTGATGTCACAGATAGAGGAAACCTGAGTCTGTCCCTGCTGTGGTGTCACAGAGAGGGGAAAACTGGGGCTGATCACTGTTGTGCAGTGAAAGTTACACAGGTGCTATGACTTGTCTGTTGCCACACAGGGAATGGAATTGGGGTTGTTAGGGCTGTGGTATCACAGAGAGATTTAAATTGGTTCTGTCATGACTGTGATGTCCCAGAGAGGGGAATAATGCGTCTGTCACCACTGTGGTGTCGCAGAGAGGTGTAAACTGGACTTGTCATTGCAGTGATCTCACCGAGAGGAGAAAACTGAGGCTTTCACTGCTGTGGCTTATCAGAGGGGATGAATTCTGACTTGTCTTTGATATCATGTCACAGAGAGGAGAAAACTGGCACTATCACCGCTGTAAATGTTACAGATAAGTGTAAGTTGGGCTTGTTCAATCTGTGGGGTGACAGAAAGGGTGAAATTTGGCCTGTCAGTGCTGTGATGTCATAATGGGTGGAAAGTGCATCTTTGACTGCTGTGCTGTCACAGGCAGGCGTAAATTGGGGTTCCCACAGTTGTGATGTCACAGAGAGGGGAAAACTGGGGCTATCACAGCTGTGGAGTCTCAGAGAAAGTAACACAGGTGTTATGACTTGTCTGTTGCCACAAAGGAGATGGAATTGGGGTTGTCATGCCTATGGTATGTCAGAGAGGTTTTAATTGGTTCTGTCTGTTCTGGGATGTCACAGAGCGGGGAATAATGGGTCTGTCAGTGCTGTGGTGTTCCATCAGAGCTGAAATTACGGCTGCCATGGCTGTGATGTCACGATAGAGGAAACCTGAGTCTGTCCCTGCTGTGGTGTCACAGAGAGGGGAAAACTGGGGCTGATCACTGTTGTGCAGTGACAGAGAAATTTACAGAGGTGCTATGACTTGTCTGTTGCCACACAGGGAATGGAATTGGGGTTGTTCGGGCTGTGGTATCACAGAGAGTTTTAAATTGGTTCTGTCATGATTGTGATGTCCCAGAGAGGGGAATAATGCGTCTGTCACCACTGTGGTGTCACAGACAGGCGTAATTTAGAGTTGTCACTGCAGTAATGTCACAGAGACCTTGAACTGGGTCCCTCATTGGTGTGATGTCACACACAGAGAGGAGAATACTGAGGCTGCCGCTGCTCTGGTGTCACAGAGAGGAGTAGTTTTGGCCTGTCACTGCTGTGATGTCAGAGAGAGGGGAAAGCGGGTCTGTCACTGCTGCGGTGTTCCAAAGGGGATGAATTTGAGGCTGTCCTAAGTGTGATGTCACAGAGAGGGGAAAATTGAGGCAGCCACTACTGTGGTGTCACAGAGAGGCGTAAATTAGAGTTGTCAGTGCTTTGATGTCACAGGGAGGCGAAAATTGGGCCTCTCTCAGATGTGATGTCACAGAGAGAGGCGTAATGGATCTGTGAGTGCTGTGGTGTCACCGAGAGGCATAAATTAGAGTTGTCAGTGCAGTGATGTCACGGAGAGGAGAAACTGGGTCCCTCATTGGTGTGATGTCACAGATAGAGGAAACCTGAGTCTGCCACTGCAGTGATGTCACGGAGAGGGGAAAACTGGGGCTATCACAGCTGTGGAGTCTCAGAGAAATTATCACAGGTGCTATGACTTGTCTGTTGCCACAAAGGAGATGGAATTGGGGTTGTCATGGCTATGATATCACAGAGAGGTTTTAATCGGTTCTGTCTCTTCTGTGATGTCACGGAGAGGGGAATTACGGGTCTGTCACTGCTGTGGTGTTCCTTTGGGGCTGAAATTAAGGCTGCCGTGGCTGTGATGTCACAGATAGAGGAAACCTGAGTCTGTCCCTGCTGTGGTGTCACAGAGAGGGGAAAACTGGGGCTGATCACTGTTGTGCAGTGAAAGTTACACAGGTGCTATGACTTGTCTGTTGCCACACAGGGAATGGAATTGGGGTTGTTAGGGCTGTGGTATCACAGAGAGATTTAAATTGGTTCTGTCATGACTGTGATGTCCCAGAGAGGGGAATAATGCGTCTGTCACCACTGTGGTGTCGCAGAGAGGTGTAAACTGGACTTGTCATTGCAGTGATCTCACCGAGAGGAGAAAACTGAGGCTTTCACTGCTGTGGCTTATCAGAGGGGATGAATTCTGACTTGTCTTTGATATCATGTCACAGAGAGGAGAAAACTGGCACTATCACCGCTGTAAATGTTACAGATAAGTGTAAGTTGGGCTTGTTCAATCTGTGGGGTGACAGAAAGGGTGAAATTTGGCCTGTCAGTGCTGTGATGTCATAATGGGTGGAAAGTGCATCTTTGACTGCTGTGCTGTCACAGGCAGGCGTAAATTGGGGTTCCCACAGTTGTGATGTCACAGAGAGGGGAAAACTGGGGCTATCACAGCTGTGGAGTCTCAGAGAAAGTAACACAGGTGTTATGACTTGTCTGTTGCCACAAAGGAGATGGAATTGGGGTTGTCATGCCTATGGTATGTCAGAGAGGTTTTAATTGGTTCTGTCTGTTCTGGGATGTCACAGAGCGGGGAATAATGGGTCTGTCAGTGCTGTGGTGTTCCATCAGAGCTGAAATTACGGCTGCCATGGCTGTGATGTCACGATAGAGGAAACCTGAGTCTGTCCCTGCTGTGGTGTCACAGAGAGGGGAAAACTGGGGCTGATCACTGTTGTGCAGTGACAGAGAAATTTACAGAGGTGCTATGACTTGTCTGTTGCCACACAGGGAATGGAATTGGGGTTGTTCGGGCTGTGGTATCACAGAGAGTTTTAAATTGGTTCTGTCATGATTGTGATGTCCCAGAGAGGGGAATAATGCGTCTGTCACCACTGTGGTGTCACAGACAGGCGTAATTTAGAGTTGTCACTGCAGTAATGTCACAGAGACCTTGAACTGGGTCCCTCATTGGTGTGATGTCACACACAGAGAGGAGAATACTGAGGCTGCCGCTGCTCTGGTGTCACAGAGAGGAGTAGTTTTGGCCTGTCACTGCTGTGATGTCAGAGAGAGGGGAAAGCGGGTCTGTCACTGCTGCGGTGTTCCAAAGGGGATGAATTTGAGGCTGTCCTAAGTGTGATGTCACAGAGAGGGGAAAATTGAGGCAGCCACTACTGTGGTGTCACAGAGAGGCGTAAATTAGAGTTGTCAGTGCTTTGATGTCACAGGGAGGCGAAAATTGGGCCTCTCTCAGATGTGATGTCACAGAGAGAGGCGTAATGGATCTGTGAGTGCTGTGGTGTCACCGAGAGGCATAAATTAGAGTTGTCAGTGCAGTGATGTCACGGAGAGGAGAAACTGGGTCCCTCATTGGTGTGATGTCACAGATAGAGGAAACCTGAGTCTGCCACTGCAGTGATGTCACGGAGAGGGGAAAACTGGGGCTATCACAGCTGTGGAGTCTCAGAGAAATTATCACAGGTGCTATGACTTGTCTGTTGCCACAAAGGAGATGGAATTGGGGTTGTCATGGCTATGATATCACAGAGAGGTTTTAATCGGTTCTGTCTCTTCTGTGATGTCACGGAGAGGGGAATTACGGGTCTGTCACTGCTGTGGTGTTCCTTTGGGGCTGAAATTAAGGCTGCCGTGGCTGTGATGTCACAGATAGAGGAAACCTGAGTCTGTCCCTGCTGTGGTGTCACAGAGAGGGGAAAACTGGGGCTGATCACTGTTGTGCAGTGAAAGTTACACAGGTGCTATGACTTGTCTGTTGCCACACAGGGAATGGAATTGGGGTTGTTAGGGCTGTGGTATCACAGAGAGATTTAAATTGGTTCTGTCATGACTGTGATGTCCCAGAGAGGGGAATAATGCGTCTGTCACCACTGTGGTGTCGCAGAGAGGTGTAAACTGGACTTGTCATTGCAGTGATCTCACCGAGAGGAGAAAACTGAGGCTTTCACTGCTGTGGCTTATCAGAGGGGATGAATTCTGACTTGTCTTTGATATCATGTCACAGAGAGGAGAAAACTGGCACTATCACCGCTGTAAATGTTACAGATAAGTGTAAGTTGGGCTTGTTCAATCTGTGGGGTGACAGAAAGGGTGAAATTTGGCCTGTCAGTGCTGTGATGTCATAATGGGTGGAAAGTGCATCTTTGACTGCTGTGCTGTCACAGGCAGGCGTAAATTGGGGTTCCCACAGTTGTGATGTCACAGAGAGGGGAAAACTGGGGCTATCACAGCTGTGGAGTCTCAGAGAAAGTAACACAGGTGTTATGACTTGTCTGTTGCCACAAAGGAGATGGAATTGGGGTTGTCATGCCTATGGTATGTCAGAGAGGTTTTAATTGGTTCTGTCTGTTCTGGGATGTCACAGAGCGGGGAATAATGGGTCTGTCAGTGCTGTGGTGTTCCATCAGAGCTGAAATTACGGCTGCCATGGCTGTGATGTCACGATAGAGGAAACCTGAGTCTGTCCCTGCTGTGGTGTCACAGAGAGGGGAAAACTGGGGCTGATCACTGTTGTGCAGTGACAGAGAAATTTACAGAGGTGCTATGACTTGTCTGTTGCCACACAGGGAATAGAATTGGGGTTGTTCGGGCTGTGGTATCACAGAGAGTTTTAAATTGGTTCTGTCATGATTGTGATGTCCCAGAGAGGGGAATAATGCGTCTGTCACCACTGTGGTGTCACAGACAGGCGTAATTTAGAGTTGTCACTGCAGTAATGTCACAGAGACCTTGAACTGGGTCCCTCATTGGTGTGATGTCACACACAGAGAGGAGAATACTGAGGCTGCCGCTGCTCTGGTGTCACAGAGAGGAGTAGTTTTGGCCTGTCACTGCTGTGATGTCAGAGAGAGGGGAAAGCGGGTCTGTCACTGCTGCGGTGTTCCAAAGGGGATGAATTTGAGGCTGTCCTAAGTGTGATGTCACAGAGAGGGGAAAATTGAGGCAGCCACTACTGTGGTGTCACAGAGAGGCGTAAATTAGAGTTGTCAGTGCTTTGATGTCACAGGGAGGCGAAAATTGGGCCTCTCTCAGATGTGATGTCACAGAGAGAGGCGTAATGGATCTGTGAGTGCTGTGGTGTCACCGAGAGGCATAAATTAGAGTTGTCAGTGCAGTGATGTCACGGAGAGGAGAAACTGGGTCCCTCATTGGTGTGATGTCACAGATAGAGGAAACCTGAGTCTGCCACTGCAGTGATGTCACGGAGAGGGGAAAACTGGGGCTATCACAGCTGTGGAGTCTCAGAGAAATTATCACAGGTGCTATGACTTGTCTGTTGCCACAAAGGAGATGGAATTGGGGTTGTCATGGCTATGATATCACAGAGAGGTTTTAATCGGTTCTGTCTCTTCTGTGATGTCACGGAGAGGGGAATTACGGGTCTGTCACTGCTGTGGTGTTCCTTTGGGGCTGAAATTAAGGCTGCCGTGGCTGTGATGTCACAGATAGAGGAAACCTGAGTCTGTCCCTGCTGTGGTGTCACAGAGAGGGGAAAACTGGGGCTGATCACTGTTGTGCAGTGAAAGTTACACAGGTGCTATGACTTGTCTGTTGCCACACAGGGAATGGAATTGGGGTTGTTAGGGCTGTGGTATCACAGAGAGATTTAAATTGGTTCTGTCATGACTGTGATGTCCCAGAGAGGGGAATAATGCGTCTGTCACCACTGTGGTGTCGCAGAGAGGTGTAAACTGGACTTGTCATTGCAGTGATCTCACCGAGAGGAGAAAACTGAGGCTTTCACTGCTGTGGCTTATCAGAGGGGATGAATTCTGACTTGTCTTTGATATCATGTCACAGAGAGGAGAAAACTGGCACTATCACCGCTGTAAATGTTACAGATAAGTGTAAGTTGGGCTTGTTCAATCTGTGGGGTGACAGAAAGGGTGAAATTTGGCCTGTCAGTGCTGTGATGTCATAATGGGTGGAAAGTGCATCTTTGACTGCTGTGCTGTCACAGGCAGGCGTAAATTGGGGTTCCCACAGTTGTGATGTCACAGAGAGGGGAAAACTGGGGCTATCACAGCTGTGGAGTCTCAGAGAAAGTAACACAGGTGTTATGACTTGTCTGTTGCCACAAAGGAGATGGAATTGGGGTTGTCATGGCTATGATATCACAGAGAGGTTTTAATCGGTTCTGTCTCTTCTGTGATGTCACGGAGAGGGGAATTACGGGTCTGTCACTGCTGTGGTGTTCCTTTGGGGCTGAAATTAAGGCTGCCGTGGCTGTGATGTCACAGATAGAGGAAACCTGAGTCTGTCCCTGCTGTGGTGTCACAGAGAGGGGAAAACTGGGGCTGATCACTGTTGTGCAGTGAAAGTTACACAGGTGCTATGACTTGTCTGTTGCCACACAGGGAATGGAATTGGGGTTGTTCGGGCTGTGGTATCACAGAGAGTTTTAAATTGGTTCTGTCATGATTGTGATGTCCCAGAGAGGGGAATAATGCGTCTGTCACCACTGTGGTGTCACAGACAGGCGTAATTTAGAGTTGTCACTGCAGTAATGTCACAGAGACCTTGAACTGGGTCCCTCATTGGTGTGATGTCACACACAGAGAGGAGAATACTGAGGCTGCCGCTGCTCTGGTGTCACAGAGAGGAGTAGTTTTGGCCTGTCACCGCTGTGATGTCAGAGAGAGGGGAAAGCGGGTCTGTCACTGCTGCGGTGTTCCAAAGGGGATGAATTTGAGGCTGTCCTAAGTGTGATGTCACAGAGAGGGGAAAATTGAGGCAGCCACTACTGTGGTGTCACAGAGAGGCGTAAATTAGAGTTGTCAGTGCTTTGATGTCACAGGGAGGCGAAAATTGGGCCTCTCTCAGATGTGATGTCACAGAGAGAGGCGTAATGGATCTGTGAGTGCTGTGGTGTCACCGAGAGGCATAAATTAGAGTTGTCAGTGCAGTGATGTCACGGAGAGGAGAAACTGGGTCCCTCATTGGTGTGATGTCACAGATAGAGGAAACCTGAGTCTGCCACTGCAGTGATGTCACGGAGAGGGGAAAACTGGGGCTATCACAGCTGTGGAGTCTCAGAGAAATTATCACAGGTGCTATGACTTGTCTGTTGCCACAAAGGAGATGGAATTGGGGTTGTCATGGCTATGATATCACAGAGAGGTTTTAATCGGTTCTGTCTCTTCTGTGATGTCACGGAGAGGGGAATTACGGGTCTGTCACTGCTGTGGTGTTCCTTTGGGGCTGAAATTAAGGCTGCCGTGGCTGTGATGTCACAGATAGAGGAAACCTGAGTCTGTCCCTGCTGTGGTGTCACAGAGAGGGGAAAACTGGGGCTGATCACTGTTGTGCAGTGAAAGTTACACAGGTGCTATGACTTGTCTGTTGCCACACAGGGAATGGAATTGGGGTTGTTAGGGCTGTGGTATCACAGAGAGATTTAAATTGGTTCTGTCATGACTGTGATGTCCCAGAGAGGGGAATAATGCGTCTGTCACCACTGTGGTGTCGCAGAGAGGTGTAAACTGGACTTGTCATTGCAGTGATCTCACCGAGAGGAGAAAACTGAGGCTTTCACTGCTGTGGCTTATCAGAGGGGATGAATTCTGACTTGTCTTTGATATCATGTCACAGAGAGGAGAAAACTGGCACTATCACCGCTGTAAATGTTACAGATAAGTGTAAGTTGGGCTTGTTCAATCTGTGGGGTGACAGAAAGGGTGAAATTTGGCCTGTCAGTGCTGTGATGTCATAATGGGTGGAAAGTGCATCTTTGACTGCTGTGCTGTCACAGGCAGGCGTAAATTGGGGTTCCCACAGTTGTGATGTCACAGAGAGGGGAAAACTGGGGCTATCACAGCTGTGGAGTCTCAGAGAAAGTAACACAGGTGTTATGACTTGTCTGTTGCCACAAAGGAGATGGAATTGGGGTTGTCATGCCTATGGTATGTCAGAGAGGTTTTAACTGGTTCTGTCTGTTCTGGGATGTCACAGAGCGGGGAATAATGGGTCTGTCAGTGCTGTGGTGTTCCATCAGAGCTGAAATTACGGCTGCCATGGCCGTGATGTCACAATAGAGGAAACCTGAGTCTGTCCCTGCTGTGGTGTCACAGAGAGGGGAAAACTGGGGCTGATCACTGTTGTGCAGTGACAGAGAAATTTACAGAGGTGCTATGACTTGTCTGTTGCCACACAGGGAATGGAATTGGGGTTGTTCGGGCTGTGGTATCACAGAGAGTTTTAAATTGGTTCTGTCATGATTGTGATGTCCCAGAGAGGGGAATAATGCGTCTGTCACCACTGTGGTGTCACAGACAGGCGTAATTTAGAGTTGTCACTGCAGTAATGTCACAGAGACCTTGAACTGGGTCCCTCATTGGTGTGATGTCACACACAGAGAGGAGAATACTGAGGCTGCCGCTGCTCTGGTGTCACAGAGAGGAGTAGTTTTGGCCTGTCACTGCTGTGATGTCAGAGAGAGGGGAAAGCGGGTCTGTCACTGCTGCGGTGTTCCAAAGGGGATGAATTTGAGGCTGTCCTAAGTGTGATGTCACAGAGAGGGGAAAATTGAGGCAGCCACTACTGTGGTGTCACAGAGAGGCGTAAATTAGAGTTGTCAGTGCAGTGATGTCACGGAGAGGAGAAACTGGGTCCCTCATTGGTGTGATGTCACAGATAGAGGAAACCTGAGTCTGCCACTGCAGTGATGTCACGGAGAGGGGAAAACTGGGGCTATCACAGCTGTGGAGTCTCAGAGAAATTATCACAGGTGCTATGACTTGTCTGTTGCCACAAAGGAGATGGAATTGGGGTTGTCATGGCTATGATATCACAGAGAGATTTTAATCGGTTCTGTCTCTTCTGTGATGTCACGGAGAGGGGAATTACGGGTCTGTCACTGCTGTGGTGTTCCTTTGGGGCTGAAATTAAGGCTGCCGTGGCTGTGATGTCACAGATAGAGGAAACCTGAGTCTGTCCCTGCTGTGGTGTCACAGAGAGGGGAAAACTGGGGCTGATCACTGTTGTGCAGTGAAAGTTACACAGGTGCTATGACTTGTCTGTTGCCACACAGGGAATGGAATTGGGGTTGTTAGGGCTGTGGTATCACAGAGAGATTTAAATTGGTTCTGTCATGACTGTGATGTCCCAGAGAGGGGAATAATGCGTCTGTCACCACTGTGGTGTCGCAGAGAGGTGTAAACTGGACTTATTGCAGTGATCTCACCGAGAGGAGAAAACTGAGGCTTTCACTGCTGTGGCTTATCAGAGGGGATGAATTCTGACTTGTCTTTGATATCATGTCACAGAGAGGAGAAAACTGGCACTATCACCGCTGTAAATGTTACAGATAAGTGTAAGTTGGGCTTGTTCAATCTGTGGGGTGACAGAAAGGGTGAAATTTGGCCTGTCAGTGCTGTGATGTCATAATGGGTGGAAAGTGCATCTTTGACTGCTGTGCTGTCACAGGCAGGCGTACATTGGGGTTCCCACAGTTGTGATGTCACAGAGAGGGGAAAACTGGGGCGATCACAGCTGTGGAGTCTCAGAGAAAGTAACACAGGTGTTATGACTTGTCTGTTGCCACAAAGGAGATGGAATTGGGGTTGTCATGCCTATGGTATGTCAGAGAGGTTTTAACTGGTTCTGTCTGTTCTGGGATGTCACAGAGCGGGGAATAATGGGTCTGTCAGTGCTGTGGTGTTCCATCAGAGCTGAAATTACGGCTGCCATGGCTGTGATGTCACGATAGAGGAAACCTGAGTCTGTCCCTGCTGTGGTGTCACAGAGAGGGGAAAACTGGGGCTGATCACTGTTGTGCAGTGACAGAGAAATTTACAGAGGTGCTATGACTTGTCTGTTGCCACACAGGGAATAGAATTGGGGTTGTTTGGGCTGTGGTATCACAGAGAGTTTTAAATTGGTTCTGTCATGATTGTGATGTCCCAGAGAGGGGAATAATGCGTCTGTCCCCACTGTGGTGTCACAGACAGGCGTAATTTAGAGTTGTCACTGCAGTAATGTCACAGAGACCTTGAACTGGGTCCCTCATTGGTGTGATGTCACACACAGAGAGGAGAATACTGAGGCTGCCGCTGCTCTGGTGTCACAGAGAGGAGTAGTTTTGGCCTGTCACTGCTGTGATGTCAGAGAGAGGGGAAAGCGGGTCTGTCACTGCTGCGGTGTTCCAAAGGGGATGAATTTGAGGCTGTCCTAAGTGTGATGTCACAGAGAGGGGAAAATTGAGGCAGCCACTACTGTGGTGTCACAGAGAGGCGTAAATTAGAGTTGTCAGTGCAGTGATGTCACGGAGAGGAGAAACTGGGTCCCTCATTGGTGTGATGTCACAGATAGAGGAAACCTGAGTCTGCCACTGCAGTGATGTCACGGAGAGGGGAAAACTGGGGCTGATCACTGTTGTGCAGTGAAAGTTACACAGGTGCTATGACTTGTCTGTTGCCACACAGGGAATGGAATTGGGGTTGTTCGGGCTGTGGTATCACAGAGAGATTTAAATTGGTTCTGTCATGACTGTGATGTCCCAGAGAGGGGAATAATGCGTCTGTCACCACTGTGGTGTCGCAGAGAGGTGTAAACTGGACTTGTCATTGCAGTGATCTCACCGAGAGGAGAAAACTGAGGCTTTCACTGCTGTGGCTTATCAGAGGGGATGAATTCTGACTTGTCTTTGATATCATGTCACAGAGAGGAGAAAACTGGCACTATCACCGCTGTAAATGTTACAGATAAGTGTAAGTTGGGCTTGTTCAATCTGTGGGGTGACAGAAAGGGTGAAATTTGGCCTGTCAGTGCTGTGATGTCATAATGGGTGGAAAGTGCATCTTTGACTGCTGTGCTGTCACAGGCAGGCGTAAATTGGGGTTCCCACAGTTGTGATGTCACAGAGAGGGGAAAACTGGGGCTATCACAGCTGTGGAGTCTCAGAGAAAGTAACACAGGTGTTATGACTTGTCTGTTGCCACAAAGGAGATGGAATTGGGGTTGTCATGCCTATGGTATGTCAGAGAGGTTTTAATTGGTTCTGTCTGTTCTGGGATGTCACAGAGCGGGGAATAATGGGTCTGTCAGTGCTGTGGTGTTCCATCAGAGCTGAAATTACGGCTGCCATGGCTGTGATGTCACGATAGAGGAAACCTGAGTCTGTCCCTGCTGTGGTGTCACAGAGAGGGGAAAACTGGGGCTGATCACTGTTGTGCAGTGACAGAGAAATTTACACAGGTGCTATGACTTTTCTGTTGCCACACAGGGAATAGAATTGGGGTTGTTCGGGCTGTGGTATCACAGAGAGTTTTAAATTGGTTCTGTCATGATTGTGATGTCCCAGAGAGGGGAATAATGCGTCTGTCACCACTGTGGTGTCACAGACAGGCGTAATTTAGAGTTGTCACTGCAGTAATGTCACAGAGACCTTGAACTGGGTCCCTCATTGGTGTGATGTCACACACAGAGAGGAGAATACTGAGGCTGCCGCTGCTCTGGTGTCACAGAGAGGAGTAGTTTTGGCCTGTCACTGCTGTGATGTCAGAGAGAGGGGAAAGCGGGTCTGTCACTGCTGCGGTGTTCCAAAGGGGATGAATTTGAGGCTGTCCTAAGTGTGATGTCACAGAGAGGGGAAAATTGAGGCAGCCACTACTGTGGTGTCACAGAGAGGCGTAAATTAGAGTTGTCAGTGCTTTGATGTCACAGGGAGGCGAAAATTGGGCCTCTCTCAGATGTGATGTCACAGAGAGAGGCGTAATGGATCTGTGAGTGCTGTGGTGTCACCGAGAGGCATAAATTAGAGTTGTCAGTGCAGTGATGTCACGGAGAGGAGAAACTGGGTCCCTCATTGGTGTGATGTCACAGATAGAGGAAACCTGAGTCTGCCACTGCAGTGATGTCACGGAGAGGGGAAAACTGGGGCTATCACAGCTGTGGAGTCTCAGAGAAATTATCACAGGTGCTATGACTTGTCTGTTGCCACAAAGGAGATGGAATTGGGGTTGTCATGGCTATGATATCACAGAGAGGTTTTAATCGGTTCTGTCTCTTCTGTGATGTCACGGAGAGGGGAATTACGGGTCTGTCACTGCTGTGGTGTTCCTTTGGGGCTGAAATTAAGGCTGCCGTGGCTGTGATGTCACAGATAGAGGAAACCTGAGTCTGTCCCTGCTGTGGTGTCACAGAGAGGGGAAAACTGGGGCTGATCACTGTTGTGCAGTGAAAGTTACACAGGTGCTATGACTTGTCTGTTGCCACACAGGGAATGGAATTGGGGTTGTTAGGGCTGTGGTATCACAGAGAGATTTAAATTGGTTCTGTCATGACTGTGATGTCCCAGAGAGGGGAATAATGCGTCTGTCACCACTGTGGTGTCGCAGAGAGGTGTAAACTGGACTTGTCATTGCAGTGATCTCACCGAGAGGAGAAAACTGAGGCTTTCACTGCTGTGGCTTATCAGAGGGGATGAATTCTGACTTGTCTTTGATATCATGTCACAGAGAGGAGAAAACTGGCACTATCACCGCTGTAAATGTTACAGATAAGTGTAAGTTGGGCTTGTTCAATCTGTGGGGTGACAGAAAGGGTGAAATTTGGCCTGTCAGTGCTGTGATGTCATAATGGGTGGAAAGTGCATCTTTGACTGCTGTGCTGTCACAGGCAGGCGTAAATTGGGGTTCCCACAGTTGTGATGTCACAGAGAGGGGAAAACTGGGGCTATCACAGCTGTGGAGTCTCAGAGAAAGTAACACAGGTGTTATGACTTGTCTGTTGCCACAAAGGAGATGGAATTGGGGTTGTCATGCCTATGGTATGTCAGAGAGGTTTTAACTGGTTCTGTCTGTTCTGGGATGTCACAGAGCGGGGAATAATGGGTCTGTCAGTGCTGTGGTGTTCCATCAGAGCTGAAATTACGGCTGCCATGGCTGTGATGCCACGATAGAGGAAACCTGAGTCTGTCCCTGCTGTGGTGTCACAGAGAGGGGAAAACTGGGGCTGATCACTGTTGTGCAGTGACAGAGAAATTTACAGAGGTGCTATGACTTGTCTGTTGCCACACAGGGAATAGAATTGGGGTTGTTCGGGCTGTGGTATCACAGAGAGTTTTAAATTGGTTCTGTCATGATTGTGATGTCCCAGAGAGGGGAATAATGCGTCTGTCACCACTGTGGTGTCACAGACAGGCGTAATTTAGAGTTGTCACTGCAGTAATGTCACAGAGACCTTGAACTGGGTCCCTCATTGGTGTGATGTCACACACAGAGAGGAGAATACTGAGGCTGCCGCTGCTCTGGTGTCACAGAGAGGAGTAGTTTTGGCCTGTCACTGCTGTGATGTCAGAGAGAGGGGAAAGCGGGTCTGTCACTGCTGCGGTGTTCCAAAGGGGATGAATTTGAGGCTGTCCTAAGTGTGATGTCACAGAGAGGGGAAAATTGAGGCAGCCACTACTGTGGTGTCACAGAGAGGCGTAAATTAGAGTTGTCAGTGCAGTGATGTCACGGAGAGGAGAAACTGGGTCCCTCATTGGTGTGATGTCACAGATAGAGGAAACCTGAGTCTGCCACTGCAGTGATGTCACGGAGAGGGGAAAACTGGGGCTATCACAGCTGTGGAGTCTCAGAGAAATTATCACAGGTGCTATGACTTGTCTGTTGCCACAAAGGAGATGGAATTGGGGTTGTCATGGCTATGATATCACAGAGAGGTTTTAATCGGTTCTGTCTCTTCTGTGATGTCACGGAGAGGGGAATTACGGGTCTGTCACTGCTGTGGTGTTCCTTTGGGGCTGAAATTAAGGCTGCCGTGGCTGTGATGTCACAGATAGAGGAAACCTGAGTCTGTCCCTGCTGTGGTGTCACAGAGAGGGGAAAACTGGGGCTGATCACTGTTGTGCAGTGAAAGTTACACAGGTGCTATGACTTGTCTGTTGCCACACAGGGAATGGAATTGGGGTTGTTAGGGCTGTGGTATCACAGAGAGATTTAAATTGGTTCTGTCATGACTGTGATGTCCCAGAGAGGGGAATAATGCGTCTGTCACCACTGTGGTGTCGCAGAGAGGTGTAAACTGGACTTGTCATTGCAGTGATCTCACCGAGAGGAGAAAACTGAGGCTTTCACTGCTGTGGCTTAGCAGAGGGGATGAATTCTGACTTGTCTTTGATATCATGTCACAGAGAGGAGAAAACTGGCACTATCACCGCTGTAAATGTTACAGATAAGTGTAAGTTGGGCTTGTTCAATCTGTGGGGTGACAGAAAGGGTGAAATTTGGCCTGTCAGTGCTGTGATGTCATAATGGGTGGAAAGTGCATCTTTGACTGCTGTGCTGTCACAGGCAGGCGTAAATTGGGGTTCCCACAGTTGTGATGTCACAGAGAGGGGAAAACTGGGGCTATCACAGCTGTGGAGTCTCAGAGAAAGTAACACAGGTGTTATGACTTGTCTGTTGCCACAAAGGAGATGGAATTGGGGTTGTCATGCCTATGGTATGTCAGAGAGGTTTTAATTGGTTCTGTCTGTTCTGGGATGTCACAGAGCGGGGAATAATGGGTCTGTCAGTGCTGTGGTGTTCCATCAGAGCTGAAATTACGGCTGCCATGGCTGTGATGTCACGATAGAGGAAACCTGAGTCTGTCCCTGCTGTGGTGTCACAGAGAGGGGAAAACTGGGGCTGATCACTGTTGTGCAGTGACAGAGAAATTTACACAGGTGCTATGACTTGTCTGTTGCCACACAGGGAATAGAATTGGGGTTGTTCGGGCTGTGGTATCACAGAGAGTTTTAAATTGGTTCTGTCATGATTGTGATGTCCCAGAGAGGGGAATAATGCGTCTGTCACCACTGTGGTGTCACAGACAGGCGTAATTTAGAGTTGTCACTGCAGTAATGTCACAGAGACCTTGAACTGGGTCCCTCATTGGTGTGATGTCACACACAGAGAGGAGAATACTGAGGCTGCCGCTGCTCTGGTGTCACAGAGAGGAGTAGTTTTGGCCTGTCACTGCTGTGATGTCAGAGAGAGGGGAAAGCGGGTCTGTCACTGCTGCGGTGTTCCAAAGGGGATGAATTTGAGGCTGTCCTAAGTGTGATGTCACAGAGAGGGGAAAATTGAGGCAGCCACTACTGTGGTGTCACAGAGAGGCGTAAATTAGAGTTGTCAGTGCAGTGATGTCACGGAGAGGAGAAACTGGGTCCCTCATTGGTGTGATGTCACAGATAGAGGAAACCTGAGTCTGCCACTGCAGTGATGTCACAGAGAGGGGAAAACTGGGGCTGATCACTGTTGTGCAGTGAAAGTTACACAGGTGCTATGACTTGTCTGTTGCCACACAGGGAATGGAATTGGGGTTGTTAGGGCTGTGGTATCACAGAGAGATTTAAATTGGTTCTGTCATGACTGTGATGTCCCAGAGAGGGGAATAATGCGTCTGTCACCACTGTGGTGTCGCAGAGAGGTGTAAACTGGACTTGTCATTGCAGTGATCTCACCGAGAGGAGAAAACTGAGGCTTTCACTGCTGTGGCTTATCAGAGGGGATGAATTCTGACTTGTCTTTGATATCATGTCACAGAGAGGAGAAAACTGGCACTATCACCGCTGTAAATGTTACAGATAAGTGTAAGTTGGGCTTGTTCAATCTGTGGGGTGACAGAAAGGGTGAAATTTGGCCTGTCAGTGCTGTGATGTCATAATGGGTGGAAAGTGCATCTTTGACTGCTGTGCTGTCACAGGCAGGCGTAAATTGGGGTTCCCACAGTTGTGATGTCACAGAGAGGGGAAAACTGGGGCTATCACAGCTGTGGAGTCTCAGAGAAAGTAACACAGGTGTTATGACTTGTCTGTTGCCACAAAGGAGATGGAATTGGGGTTGTCATGCCTATGGTATGTCAGAGAGGTTTTAATTGGTTCTGTCTGTTCTGGGATGTCACAGAGCGGGGAATAATGGGTCTGTCAGTGCTGTGGTGTTCCATCAGAGCTGAAATTAAGGCTGCCATGGCTGTGATGTCACGATAGAGGAAACCTGAGTCTGTCCCTGCTGTGGTGTCACAGAGAGGGGAAAACTGGGGCTGATCACTGTTGTGCAGTGACAGAGAAATTTACAGAGGTGCTATGACTTGTCTGTTGCCACACAGGGAATAGAATTGGGGTTGTTCGGGCTGTGGTATCACAGAGAGTTTTAAATTGGTTCTGTCATGATTGTGATGTCCCAGAGAGGGGAATAATGCGTCTGTCACCACTGTGGTGTCACAGACAGGCGTAATTTAGAGTTGTCACTGCAGTAATGTCACAGAGACCTTGAACTGGGTCCCTCATTGGTGTGATGTCACACACAGAGAGGAGAATACTGAGGCTGCCGCTGCTCTGGTGTCACAGAGAGGAGTAGTTTTGGCCTGTCACTGCTGTGATGTCAGAGAGAGGGGAAAGCGGGTCTGTCACTGCTGCGGTGTTCCAAAGGGGATGAATTTGAGGCTGTCCTAAGTGTGATGTCACAGAGAGGGGAAAATTGAGGCAGCCACTACTGTGGTGTCACAGAGAGGCGTAAATTAGAGTTGTCAGTGCAGTGATGTCACGGAGAGGAGAAACTGGGTCCCTCATTGGTGTGATGTCACAGATAGAGGAAACCTGAGTCTGCCACTGCAGTGATGTCACGGAGAGGGGAAAACTGGGGCTATCACAGCTGTGGAGTCTCAGAGAAATTATCACAGGTGCTATGACTTGTCTGTTGCCACAAAGGAGATGGAATTGGGGTTGTCATGGCTATGATATCACAGAGAGGTTTTAATCGGTTCTGTCTCTTCTGTGATGTCACGGAGAGGGGAATTACGGGTCTGTCACTGCTGTGGTGTTCCTTTGGGGCTGAAATTAAGGCTGCCGTGGCTGTGATGTCACAGATAGAGGAAACCTGAGTCTGTCCCTGCTGTGGTGTCACAGAGAGGGGAAAACTGGGGCTGATCACTGTTGTGCAGTGAAAGTTACACAGGTGCTATGACTTGTCTGTTGCCACACAGGGAATGGAATTGGGGTTGTTAGGGCTGTGGTATCACAGAGAGATTTAAATTGGTTCTGTCATGACTGTGATGTCCCAGAGAGGGGAATAATGCGTCTGTCACCACTGTGGTGTCGCAGAGAGGTGTAAACTGGACTTGTCATTGCAGTGATCTCACCGAGAGGAGAAAACTGAGGCTTTCACTGCTGTGGCTTATCAGAGGGGATGAATTCTGACTTGTCTTTGATATCATGTCACAGAGAGGAGAAAACTGGCACTATCACCGCTGTAAATGTTACAGATAAGTGTAAGTTGGGCTTGTTCAATCTGTGGGGTGACAGAAAGGGTGAAATTTGGCCTGTCAGTGCTGTGATGTCATAATGGGTGGAAAGTGCATCTTTGACTGCTGTGCTGTCACAGGCAGGCGTAAATTGGGGTTCCCACAGTTGTGATGTCACAGAGAGGGGAAAACTGGGGCTATCACAGCTGTGGAGTCTCAGAGAAAGTAACACAGGTGTTATGACTTGTCTGTTGCCACAAAGGAGATGGAATTGGGGTTGTCATGCCTATGGTATGTCAGAGAGGTTTTAACTGGTTCTGTCTGTTCTGGGATGTCACAGAGCGGGGAATAATGGGTCTGTCAGTGCTGTGGTGTTCCATCAGAGCTGAAATTAAGGCTGCCATGGCTGTGATGTCACGATAGAGGAAACCTGAGTCTGTCCCTGCTGTGGTGTCACAGAGAGGGGAAAACTGGGCCTGATCACTGTTGTGCAGTGACAGAGAAATTTACAGAGGTGCTATGACTTGTCTGTTGCCACACAGGGAATAGAATTGGGGTTGTTCGGGCTGTGGTATCACAGAGAGTTTTAAATTGGTTCTGTCATGATTGTGATGTCCCAGAGAGGGGAATAATGCGTCTGTCACCACTGTGGTGTCACAGACAGGCGTAATTTAGAGTTGTCACTGCAGTAATGTCACAGAGACCTTGAACTGGGTCCCTCATTGGTGTGATGTCACACACAGAGAGGAGAATACTGAGGCTGCCGCTGCTCTGGTGTCACAGAGAGGAGTAGTTTTGGCCTGTCACCGCTGTGATGTCAGAGAGAGGGGAAAGCGGGTCTGTCACTGCTGCGGTGTTCCAAAGGGGATGAATTTGAGGCTGTCCTAAGTGTGATGTCACAGAGAGGGGAAAATTGAGGCAGCCACTACTGTGGTGTCACAGAGAGGCGTAAATTAGAGTTGTCAGTGCTTTGATGTCACAGGGAGGCGAAAATTGGGCCTCTCTCAGATGTGATGTCACAGAGAGAGGCGTAATGGATCTGTGAGTGCTGTGGTGTCACCGAGAGGCATAAATTAGAGTTGTCAGTGCAGTGATGTCACGGAGAGGAGAAACTGGGTCCCTCATTGGTGTGATGTCACAGATAGAGGAAACCTGAGTCTGCCACTGCAGTGATGTCACGGAGAGGGGAAAACTGGGGCTATCACAGCTGTGGAGTCTCAGAGAAATTATCACAGGTGCTATGACTTGTCTGTTGCCACAAAGGAGATGGAATTGGGGTTGTCATGGCTATGATATCACAGAGAGGTTTTAATCGGTTCTGTCTCTTCTGTGATGTCACGGAGAGGGGAATTACGGGTCTGTCACTGCTGTGGTGTTCCTTTGGGGCTGAAATTAAGGCTGCCGTGGCTGTGATGTCACAGATAGAGGAAACCTGAGTCTGTCCCTGCTGTGGTGTCACAGAGAGGGGAAAACTGGGGCTGATCACTGTTGTGCAGTGAAAGTTACACAGGTGCTATGACTTGTCTGTTGCCACACAGGGAATGGAATTGGGGTTGTTAGGGCTGTGGTATCACAGAGAGATTTAAATTGGTTCTGTCATGACTGTGATGTCCCAGAGAGGGGAATAATGCGTCTGTCACCACTGTGGTGTCGCAGAGAGGTGTAAACTGGACTTGTCATTGCAGTGATCTCACCGAGAGGAGAAAACTGAGGCTTTCACTGCTGTGGCTTATCAGAGGGGATGAATTCTGACTTGTCTTTGATATCATGTCACAGAGAGGAGAAAACTGGCACTATCACCGCTGTAAATGTTACAGATAAGTGTAAGTTGGGCTTGTTCAATCTGTGGGGTGACAGAAAGGGTGAAATTTGGCCTGTCAGTGCTGTGATGTCATAATGGGTGGAAAGTGCATCTTTGACTGCTGTGCTGTCACAGGCAGGCGTAAATTGGGGTTCCCACAGTTGTGATGTCACAGAGAGGGGAAAACTGGGGCTATCACAGCTGTGGAGTCTCAGAGAAAGTAACACAGGTGTTATGACTTGTCTGTTGCCACAAAGGAGATGGAATTGGGGTTGTCATGCCTATGGTATGTCAGAGAGGTTTTAATTGGTTCTGTCTGTTCTGGGATGTCACAGAGCGGGGAATAATGGGTCTGTCAGTGCTGTGGTGTTCCATCAGAGCTGAAATTAAGGCTGCCATGGCTGTGATGTCACGATAGAGGAAACCTGAGTCTGTCCCTGCTGTGGTGTCACAGAGAGGGGAAAACTGGGCCTGATCACTGTTGTGCAGTGACAGAGAAATTTACAGAGGTGCTATGACTTGTCTGTTGCCACACAGGGAATAGAATTGGGGTTGTTCGGGCTGTGGTATCACAGAGAGTTTTAAATTGGTTCTGTCATGATTGTGATGTCCCAGAGAGGGGAATAATGCGTCTGTCCCCACTGTGGTGTCACAGACAGGCGTAATTTAGAGTTGTCACTGCAGTAATGTCACAGAGACCTTGAAATGGGTCCCTCATTGGTGTGATGTCACACACAGAGAGGAGAATACTGAGGCTGCCGCTGCTCTGGTGTCACAGAGAGGAGTAGTTTTGGCCTGTCACTGCTGTGATGTCAGAGAGAGGGGAAAGCGGGTCTGTCACTGCTGCGGTGTTCCAAAGGGGATGAATTTGAGGCTGTCCTAAGTGTGATGTCACAGAGAGGGGAAAATTGAGGCAGCCACTACTGTGGTGTCACAGAGAGGAGTAAATTAGAGTTGTCAGTGCAGTGATGTCACGGAGAGGAGAAACTGGGTCCCTCATTGGTGTGATGTCACAGATAGAGGAAACCTGAGTCTGCCACTGCAGTGATGTCACGGAGAGGGGAAAACTGGGGCTATCACAGCTGTGGAGTCTCAGAGAAATTATCACAGGTGCTATGACTTGTCTGTTGCCACAAAGGAGATGGAATTGGGGTTGTCATGGCTATGATATCACAGAGAGGTTTTAATCGGTTCTGTCTCTTCTGTGATGTCACGGAGAGGGGAATTACGGGTCTGTCACTGCTGTGGTGTTCCTTTGGGGCTGAAATTAAGGCTGCCGTGGCTGTGATGTCACAGATAGAGGAAACCTGAGTCTGTCCCTGCTGTGGTGTCACAGAGAGGGGAAAACTGGGGCTGATCACTGTTGTGCAGTGAAAGTTACACAGGTGCTATGACTTGTCTGTTGCCACACAGGGAATGGAATTGGGGTTGTTAGGGCTGTGGTATCACAGAGAGATTTAAATTGGTTCTGTCATGACTGTGATGTCCCAGAGAGGGGAATAATGCGTCTGTCACCACTGTGGTGTCGCAGAGAGGTGTAAACTGGACTTGTCATTGCAGTGATCTCACCGAGAGGAGAAAACTGAGGCTTTCACTGCTGTGGCTTATCAGAGGGGATGAATTCTGACTTGTCTTTGATATCATGTCACAGAGAGGAGAAAACTGGCACTATCACTGCTGTAAATGTTACAGATAAGTGTAAGTTGGGCTTGTTCAATCTGTGGGGTGACAGAAAGGGTGAAATTTGGCCTGTCAGTGCTGTGATGTCATAATGGGTGGAAAGTGCATCTTTGACTGCTGTGCTGTCACAGGCAGGCGTAAATTGGGGTTCCCACAGTTGTGATGTCACAGAGAGGGGAAAACTGGGGCTATCACAGCTGTGGAGTCTCAGAGAAAGTAACACAGGTGTTATGACTTGTCTGTTGCCACAAAGGAGATGGAATTGGGGTTGTCATGCCTATGGTATGTCAGAGAGGTTTTAATTGGTTCTGTCTGTTCTGGGATGTCACAGAGCGGGGAATAATGGGTCTGTCAGTGCTGTGGTGTTCCATCAGAGCTGAAATTAAGGCTGCCATGGCTGTGATGTCACGATAGAGGAAACCTGAGTCTGTCCCTGCTGTGGTGTCACAGAGAGGGGAAAACTGGGGCTGATCACTGTTGTGCAGTGACAGAGAAATTTACAGAGGTGCTATGACTTGTCTGTTGCCACACAGGGAATAGAATTGGGGTTGTTTGGGCTGTGGTATCACAGAGAGTTTTAAATTGGTTCTGTCATGATTGTGATGTCCCAGAGAGGGGAATAATGCGTCTGTCACCACTGTGGTGTCACAGACAGGCGTAATTTAGAGTTGTCACTGCAGTAATGTCACAGAGACCTTGAACTGGGTCCCTCATTGGTGTGATGTCACACACAGAGAGGAGAATACTGAGGCTGCCGCTGCTCTGGTGTCACAGAGAGGAGTAGTTTTGGCCTGTCACTGCTGTGATGTCAGAGAGAGGGGAAAGCGGGTCTGTCACTGCTGCGGTGTTCCAAAGGGGATGAATTTGAGGCTGTCCTAAGTGTGATGTCACAGAGAGGGGAAAATTGAGGCAGCCACTACTGTGGTGTCACAGAGAGGCGTAAATTAGAGTTGTCAGTGCAGTGATGTCACGGAGAGGAGAAACTGGGTCCCTCATTGGTGTGATGTCACAGATAGAGGAAACCTGAGTCTGCCACTGCAGTGATGTCACGGAGAGGGGAAAACTGGGGCTATCACAGCTGTGGAGTCTCAGAGAAATTATCACAGGTGCTATGACTTGTCTGTTGCCACAAAGGAGATGGAATTGGGGTTGTCATGGCTATGATATCACAGAGAGGTTTTAATCGGTTCTGTCTCTTCTGTGATGTCACGGAGAGGGGAATTACGGGTCTGTCACTGCTGTGGTGTTCCTTTGGGGCTGAAATTAAGGCTGCCGTGGCTGTGATGTCACAGATAGAGGAAACCTGAGTCTGTCCCTGCTGTGGTGTCACAGAGAGGGGAAAACTGGGGCTGATCACTGTTGTGCAGTGAAAGTTACACAGGTGCTATGACTTGTCTGTTGCCACACAGGGAATGGAATTGGGGTTGTTAGGGCTGTGGTATCACAGAGAGATTTAAATTGGTTCTGTCATGACTGTGATGTCCCAGAGAGGGGAATAATGCGTCTGTCACCACTGTGGTGTCGCAGAGAGGTGTAAACTGGACTTGTCATTGCAGTGATCTCACCGAGAGGAGAAAACTGAGGCTTTCACTGCTGTGGCTTATCAGAGGGGATGAATTCTGACTTGTCTTTGATATCATGTCACAGAGAGGAGAAAACTGGCACTATCACCGCTGTAAATGTTACAGATAAGTGTAAGTTGGGCTTGTTCAATCTGTGGGGTGACAGAAAGGGTGAAATTTGGCCTGTCAGTGCTGTGATGTCATAATGGGTGGAAAGTGCATCTTTGACTGCTGTGCTGTCACAGGCAGGCGTAAATTGGGGTTCCCACAGTTGTGATGTCACAGAGAGGGGAAAACTGGGGCTATCACAGCTGTGGAGTCTCAGAGAAAGTAACACAGGTGTTATGACTTGTCTGTTGCCACAAAGGAGATGGAATTGGGGTTGTCATGCCTATGGTATGTCAGAGAGGTTTTAACTGGTTCTGTCTGTTCTGGGATGTCACAGAGCGGGGAATAATGGGTCTGTCAGTGCTGTGGTGTTCCATCAGAGCTGAAATTAAGGCTGCCATGGCTGTGATGTCACGATAGAGGAAACCTGAGTCTGTCCCTGCTGTGGTGTCACAGAGAGGGGAAAACTGGGGCTGATCACTGTTGTGCAGTGACAGAGAAATTTACAGAGGTGCTATGACTTGTCTGTTGCCACACAGGGAATAGAATTGGGGTTGTTTGGGCTGTGGTATCACAGAGAGTTTTAAATTGGTTCTGTCATGATTGTGATGTCCCAGAGAGGGGAATAATGCGTCTGTCACCACTGTGGTGTCACAGACAGGCGTAATTTAGAGTTGTCACTGCAGTAATGTCACAGAGACCTTGAACTGGGTCCCTCATTGGTGTGATGTCACACACAGAGAGGAGAATACTGAGGCTGCCGCTGCTCTGGTGTCACAGTGAGGAGTAGTTTTGGCCTGTCACTGCTGTGATGTCAGAGAGAGGGGAAAGCGGGTCTGTCACTGCTGCGGTGTTCCAAAGGGGATGAATTTGAGGCTGTCCTAAGTGTGATGTCACAGAGAGGGGAAAATTGAGGCAGCCACTACTGTGGTGTCACAGAGAGGCGTAAATTAGAGTTGTCAGTGCTTTGATGTCACAGGGAGGCGAAAATTGGGCCTCTCTCAGATGTGATGTCACAGAGAGAGGCGTAATGGATCTGTGAGTGCTGTGGTGTCACCGAGAGGCATAAATTAGAGTTGTCAGTGCAGTGATGTCACGGAGAGGAGAAACTGGGTCCCTCATTGGTGTGATGTCACAGATAGAGGAAACCTGAGTCTGCCACTGCAGTGATGTCACGGAGAGGGGAAAACTGGGGCTATCACAGCTGTGGATTCTCAGAGAAATTATCACAGGTGCTATGACTTGTCTGTTGCCACAAAGGAGATGGAATTGGGGTTGTCATGGCTATGATATCACAGAGAGGTTTTAATCGGTTCTGTCTCTTCTGTGATGTCACGGAGAGGGGAATTACGGGTCTGTCACTGCTGTGGTGTTCCTTTGGGGCTGAAATTAAGGCTGCCGTGGCTGTGATGTCACAGATAGAGGAAACCTGAGTCTGTCCCTGCTGTGGTGTCACAGAGAGGGGAAAACTGGGGCTGATCACTGTTGTGCAGTGAAAGTTACACAGGTGCTATGACTTGTCTGTTGCCACACAGGGAATGGAATTGGGGTTGTTAGGGCTGTGGTATCACAGAGAGATTTAAATTGGTTCTGTCATGACTGTGATGTCCCAGAGAGGGGAATAATGCGTCTGTCACCACTGTGGTGTCGCAGAGAGGTGTAAACTGGACTTGTCATTGCAGTGATCTCACCGAGAGGAGAAAACTGAGGCTTTCACTGCTGTGGCTTATCAGAGGGGATGAATTCTGACTTGTCTTTGATATCATGTCACAGAGAGGAGAAAACTGGCACTATCACCGCTGTAAATGTTACAGATAAGTGTAAGTTGGGCTTGTTCAATCTGTGGGGTGACAGAAAGGGTGAAATTTGGCCTGTCAGTGCTGTGATGTCATAATGGGTGGAAAGTGCATCTTTGACTGCTGTGCTGTCACAGGCAGGCGTAAATTGGGGTTCCCACAGTTGTGATGTCACAGAGAGGGGAAAATTGGGGCTATCACAGCTGTGGAGTCTCAGAGAAAGTAACACAGGTGTTATGACTTGTCTGTTGCCACAAAGGAGATGGAATTGGGGTTGTCATGGCTATGATATCACAGAGAGGTTTTAATCGGTTCTGTCTCTTCTGTGATGTCACGGAGAGGGGAATTACGGGTCTGTCACTGCTGTGGTGTTCCTTTGGGGCTGAAATTAAGGCTGCCGTGGCTGTGATGTCACAGATAGAGGAAACCTGAGTCTGTCCCTGCTGTGGTGTCACAGAGAGGGGAAAACTGGGGCTGATCACTGTTGTGCAGTGAAAGTTACACAGGTGCTATGACTTGTCTGTTGCCACACAGGGAATGGAATTGGGGTTGTTCGGGCTGTGGTATCACAGAGAGTTTTAAATTGGTTCTGTCATGATTGTGATGTCCCAGAGAGGGGAATAATGCGTCTGTCACCACTGTGGTGTCACAGACAGGCGTAATTTAGAGTTGTCACTGCAGTAATGTCACAGAGACCTTGAACTGGGTCCCTCATTGGTGTGATGTCACACACAGAGAGGAGAATACTGAGGCTGCCGCTGCTCTGGTGTCACAGAGAGGAGTAGTTTTGGCCTGTCACCGCTGTGATGTCAGAGAGAGGGGAAAGCGGGTCTGTCACTGCTGCGGTGTTCCAAAGGGGATGAATTTGAGGCTGTCCTAAGTGTGATGTCACAGAGAGGGGAAAATTGAGGCAGCCACTACTGTGGTGTCACAGAGAGGCGTAAATTAGAGTTGTCAGTGCTTTGATGTCACAGGGAGGCGAAAATTGGGCCTCTCTCAGATGTGATGTCACAGAGAGAGGCGTAATGGATCTGTGAGTGCTGTGGTGTCACCGAGAGGCATAAATTAGAGTTGTCAGTGCAGTGATGTCACGGAGAGGAGAAACTGGGTCCCTCATTGGTGTGATGTCACAGATAGAGGAAACCTGAGTCTGCCACTGCAGTGATGTCACGGAGAGGGGAAAACTGGGGCTATCACAGCTGTGGAGTCTCAGAGAAATTATCACAGGTGCTATGACTTGTCTGTTGCCACAAAGGAGATGGAATTGGGGTTGTCATGGCTATGATATCACAGAGAGGTTTTAATCGGTTCTGTCTCTTCTGTGATGTCACGGAGAGGGGAATTACGGGTCTGTCACTGCTGTGGTGTTCCTTTGGGGCTGAAATTAAGGCTGCCGTGGCTGTGATGTCACAGATAGAGGAAACCTGAGTCTGTCCCTGCTGTGGTGTCACAGAGAGGGGAAAACTGGGGCTGATCACTGTTGTGCAGTGAAAGTTACACAGGTGCTATGACTTGTCTGTTGCCACACAGGGAATGGAATTGGGGTTGTTAGGGCTGTGGTATCACAGAGAGATTTAAATTGGTTCTGTCATGACTGTGATGTCCCAGAGAGGGGAATAATGCGTCTGTCACCACTGTGGTGTCGCAGAGAGGTGTAAACTGGACTTGTCATTGCAGTGATCTCACCGAGAGGAGAAAACTGAGGCTTTCACTGCTGTGGCTTATCAGAGGGGATGAATTCTGACTTGTCTTTGATATCATGTCACAGAGAGGAGAAAACTGGCACTATCACCGCTGTAAATGTTACAGATAAGTGTAAGTTGGGCTTGTTCAATCTGTGGGGTGACAGAAAGGGTGAAATTTGGCCTGTCAGTGCTGTGATGTCATAATGGGTGGAAAGTGCATCTTTGACTGCTGTGCTGTCACAGGCAGGCGTAAATTGGGGTTCCCACAGTTGTGATGTCACAGAGAGGGGAAAACTGGGGCTATCACAGCTGTGGAGTCTCAGAGAAAGTAACACAGGTGTTATGACTTGTCTGTTGCCACAAAGGAGATGGAATTGGGGTTGTCATGCCTATGGTATGTCAGAGAGGTTTTAATTGGTTCTGTCTGTTCTGGGATGTCACAGAGCGGGGAATAATGGGTCTGTCAGTGCTGTGGTGTTCCATCAGAGCTGAAATTAAGGCTGCCATGGCTGTGATGTCACGATAGAGGAAACCTGAGTCTGTCCCTGCTGTGGTGTCACAGAGAGGGGAAAACTGGGGCTGATCACTGTTGTGCAGTGACAGAGAAATTTACAGAGGTGCTATGACTTGTCTGTTGCCACACAGGGAATAGAATTGGGGTTGTTCGGGCTGTGGTATCACAGAGAGTTTTAAATTGGTTCTGTCATGATTGTGATGTCCCAGAGAGGGGAATAATGCGTCTGTCACCACTGTGGTGTCACAGACAGGCGTAATTTAGAGTTGTCACTGCAGTAATGTCACAGAGACCTTGAACTGGGTCCCTCATTGGTGTGATGTCACACACAGAGAGGAGAATACTGAGGCTGCCGCTGCTCTGGTGTCACAGAGAGGAGTAGTTTTGGCCTGTCACTGCTGTGATGTCAGAGAGAGGGGAAAGCGGGTCTGTCACTGCTGCGGTGTTCCAAAGGGGATGAATTTGAGGCTGTCCTAAGTGTGATGTCACAGAGAGGGGAAAATTGAGGCAGCCACTACTGTGGTGTCACAGAGAGGCGTAAATTAGAGTTGTCAGTGCTTTGATGTCACAGGGAGGCGAAAATTGGGCCTCTCTCAGATGTGATGTCACAGAGAGAGGCGTAATGGATCTGTGAGTGCTGTGGTGTCACCGAGAGGCATAAATTAGAGTTGTCAGTGCAGTGATGTCACGGAGAGGAGAAACTGGGTCCCTCATTGGTGTGATGTCACAGATAGAGGAAACCTGAGTCTGCCACTGCAGTGATGTCACGGAGAGGGGAAAACTGGGGCTATCACAGCTGTGGATTCTCAGAGAAATTATCACAGGTGCTATGACTTGTCTGTTGCCACAAAGGAGATGGAATTGGGGTTGTCATGGCTATGATATCACAGAGAGGTTTTAATCGGTTCTGTCTCTTCTGTGATGTCACGGAGAGGGGAATTACGGGTCTGTCACTGCTGTGGTGTTCCTTTGGGGCTGAAATTAAGGCTGCCGTGGCTGTGATGTCACAGATAGAGGAAACCTGAGTCTGTCCCTGCTGTGGTGTCACAGAGAGGGGAAAACTGGGGCTGATCACTGTTGTGCAGTGAAAGTTACACAGGTGCTATGACTTGTCTGTTGCCACACAGGGAATGGAATTGGGGTTGTTAGGGCTGTGGTATCACAGAGAGATTTAAATTGGTTCTGTCATGACTGTGATGTCCCAGAGAGGGGAATAATGCGTCTGTCACCACTGTGGTGTCGCAGAGAGGTGTAAACTGGACTTGTCATTGCAGTGATCTCACCGAGAGGAGAAAACTGAGGCTTTCACTGCTGTGGCTTATCAGAGGGGATGAATTCTGACTTGTCTTTGATATCATGTCACAGAGAGGAGAAAACTGGCACTATCACCGCTGTAAATGTTACAGATAAGTGTAAGTTGGGCTTGTTCAATCTGTGGGGTGACAGAAAGGGTGAAATTTGGCCTGTCAGTGCTGTGATGTCATAATGGGTGGAAAGTGCATCTTTGACTGCTGTGCTGTCACAGGCAGGCGTAAATTGGGGTTCCCACAGTTGTGATGTCACAGAGAGGGGAAAACTGGGGCTATCACAGCTGTGGAGTCTCAGAGAAAGTAACACAGGTGTTATGACTTGTCTGTTGCCACAAAGGAGATGGAATTGGGGTTGTCATGGCTATGATATCACAGAGAGGTTTTAATCGGTTCTGTCTCTTCTGTGATGTCACGGAGAGGGGAATTACGGGTCTGTCACTGCTGTGGTGTTCCTTTGGGGCTGAAATTAAGGCTGCCGTGGCTGTGATGTCACAGATAGAGGAAACCTGAGTCTGTCCCTGCTGTGGTGTCACAGAGAGGGGAAAACTGGGGCTGATCACTGTTGTGCAGTGAAAGTTACACAGGTGCTATGACTTGTCTGTTGCCACACAGGGAATGGAATTGGGGTTGTTCGGGCTGTGGTATCACAGAGAGTTTTAAATTGGTTCTGTCATGATTGTGATGTCCCAGAGAGGGGAATAATGCGTCTGTCACCACTGTGGTGTCACAGACAGGCGTAATTTAGAGTTGTCACTGCAGTAATGTCACAGAGACCTTGAACTGGGTCCCTCATTGGTGTGATGTCACACACAGAGAGGAGAATACTGAGGCTGCCGCTGCTCTGGTGTCACAGAGAGGAGTAGTTTTGGCCTGTCACCGCTGTGATGTCAGAGAGAGGGGAAAGCGGGTCTGTCACTGCTGCGGTGTTCCAAAGGGGATGAATTTGAGGCTGTCCTAAGTGTGATGTCACAGAGAGGGGAAAATTGAGGCAGCCACTACTGTGGTGTCACAGAGAGGCGTAAATTAGAGTTGTCAGTGCTTTGATGTCACAGGGAGGCGAAAATTGGGCCTCTCTCAGATGTGATGTCACAGAGAGAGGCGTAATGGATCTGTGAGTGCTGTGGTGTCACCGAGAGGCATAAATTAGAGTTGTCAGTGCAGTGATGTCACGGAGAGGAGAAACTGGGTCCCTCATTGGTGTGATGTCACAGATAGAGGAAACCTGAGTCTGCCACTGCAGTGATGTCACGGAGAGGGGAAAACTGGGGCTATCACAGCTGTGGAGTCTCAGAGAAATTATCACAGGTGCTATGACTTGTCTGTTGCCACAAAGGAGATGGAATTGGGGTTGTCATGGCTATGATATCACAGAGAGGTTTTAATCGGTTCTGTCTCTTCTGTGATGTCACGGAGAGGGGAATTACGGGTCTGTCACTGCTGTGGTGTTCCTTTGGGGCTGAAATTAAGGCTGCCGTGGCTGTGATGTCACAGATAGAGGAAACCTGAGTCTGTCCCTGCTGTGGTGTCACAGAGAGGGGAAAACTGGGGCTGATCACTGTTGTGCAGTGAAAGTTACACAGGTGCTATGACTTGTCTGTTGCCACACAGGGAATGGAATTGGGGTTGTTAGGGCTGTGGTATCACAGAGAGATTTAAATTGGTTCTGTCATGACTGTGATGTCCCAGAGAGGGGAATAATGCGTCTGTCACCACTGTGGTGTCGCAGAGAGGTGTAAACTGGACTTGTCATTGCAGTGATCTCACCGAGAGGAGAAAACTGAGGCTTTCACTGCTGTGGCTTATCAGAGGGGATGAATTCTGACTTGTCTTTGATATCATGTCACAGAGAGGAGAAAACTGGCACTATCACCGCTGTAAATGTTACAGATAAGTGTAAGTTGGGCTTGTTCAATCTGTGGGGTGACAGAAAGGGTGAAATTTGGCCTGTCAGTGCTGTGATGTCATAATGGGTGGAAAGTGCATCTTTGACTGCTGTGCTGTCACAGGCAGGCGTAAATTGGGGTTCCCACAGTTGTGATGTCACAGAGAGGGGAAAACTGGGGCTATCACAGCTGTGGAGTCTCAGAGAAAGTAACACAGGTGTTATGACTTGTCTGTTGCCACAAAGGAGATGGAATTGGGGTTGTCATGCCTATGGTATGTCAGAGAGGTTTTAATTGGTTCTGTCTGTTCTGGGATGTCACAGAGCGGGGAATAATGGGTCTGTCAGTGCTGTGGTGTTCCATCAGAGCTGAAATTAAGGCTGCCATGGCTGTGATGTCACGATAGAGGAAACCTGAGTCTGTCCCTGCTGTGGTGTCACAGAGAGGGGAAAACTGGGGCTGATCACTGTTGTGCAGTGACAGAGAAATTTACAGAGGTGCTATGACTTGTCTGTTGCCACACAGGGAATAGAATTGGGGTTGTTTGGGCTGTGGTATCACAGAGAGTTTTAAATTGGTTCTGTCATGATTGTGATGTCCCAGAGAGGGGAATAATGCGTCTGTCACCACTGTGGTGTCACAGACAGGCGTAATTTAGAGTTGTCACTGCAGTAATGTCACAGAGACCTTGAACTGGGTCCCTCATTGGTGTGATGTCACACACAGAGAGGAGAATACTGAGGCTGCCGCTGCTCTGGTGTCACAGAGAGGAGTAGTTTTGGCCTGTCACTGCTGTGATGTCAGAGAGAGGGGAAAGCGGGTCTGTCACTGCTGCGGTGTTCCAAAGGGGATGAATTTGAGGCTGTCCTAAGTGTGATGTCACAGAGAGGGGAAAATTGAGGCAGCCACTACTGTGGTGTCACAGAGAGGCGTAAATTAGAGTTGTCAGTGCTTTGATGTCACAGGGAGGCGAAAATTGGGCCTCTCTCAGATGTGATGTCACAGAGAGAGGCGTAATGGATCTGTGAGTGCTGTGGTGTCACCGAGAGGCATAAATTAGAGTTGTCAGTGCAGTGATGTCACGGAGAGGAGAAACTGGGTCCCTCATTGGTGTGATGTCACAGATAGAGGAAACCTGAGTCTGCCACTGCAGTGATGTCACGGAGAGGGGAAAACTGGGGCTATCACAGCTGTGGATTCTCAGAGAAATTATCACAGGTGCTATGACTTGTCTGTTGCCACAAAGGAGATGGAATTGGGGTTGTCATGGCTATGATATCACAGAGAGGTTTTAATCGGTTCTGTCTCTTCTGTGATGTCACGGAGAGGGGAATTACGGGTCTGTCACTGCTGTGGTGTTCCTTTGGGGCTGAAATTAAGGCTGCCGTGGCTGTGATGTCACAGATAGAGGAAACCTGAGTCTGTCCCTGCTGTGGTGTCACAGAGAGGGGAAAACTGGGGCTGATCACTGTTGTGCAGTGAAAGTTACACAGGTGCTATGACTTGTCTGTTGCCACACAGGGAATGGAATTGGGGTTGTTAGGGCTGTGGTATCACAGAGAGATTTAAATTGGTTCTGTCATGACTGTGATGTCCCAGAGAGGGGAATAATGCGTCTGTCACCACTGTGGTGTCGCAGAGAGGTGTAAACTGGACTTGTCATTGCAGTGATCTCACCGAGAGGAGAAAACTGAGGCTTTCACTGCTGTGGCTTATCAGAGGGGATGAATTCTGACTTGTCTTTGATATCATGTCACAGAGAGGAGAAAACTGGCACTATCACTGCTGTAAATGTTACAGATAAGTGTAAGTTGGGCTTGTTCAATCTGTGGGGTGACAGAAAGGGTGAAATTTGGCCTGTCAGTGCTGTGATGTCATAATGGGTGGAAAGTGCATCTTTGACTGCTGTGCTGTCACAGGCAGGCGTAAATTGGGGTTCCCACAGTTGTGATGTCACAGAGAGGGGAAAACTGGGGCTATCACAGCTGTGGAGTCTCAGAGAAAGTAACACAGGTGTTATGACTTGTCTGTTGCCACAAAGGAGATGGAATTGGGGTTGTCATGCCTATGGTATGTCAGAGAGGTTTTAATTGGTTCTGTCTGTTCTGGGATGTCACAGAGCGGGGAATAATGGGTCTGTCAGTGCTGTGGTGTTCCATCAGAGCTGAAATTAAGGCTGCCATGGCTGTGATGTCACGATAGAGGAAACCTGAGTCTGTCCCTGCTGTGGTGTCACAGAGAGGGGAAAACTGGGGCTGATCACTGTTGTGCAGTGACAGAGAAATTTACAGAGGTGCTATGACTTGTCTGTTGCCACACAGGGAATAGAATTGGGGTTGTTTGGGCTGTGGTATCACAGAGAGTTTTAAATTGGTTCTGTCATGATTGTGATGTCCCAGAGAGGGGAATAATGCGTCTGTCACCACTGTGGTGTCACAGACAGGCGTAATTTAGAGTTGTCACTGCAGTAATGTCACAGAGACCTTGAACTGGGTCCCTCATTGGTGTGATGTCACACACAGAGAGGAGAATACTGAGGCTGCCGCTGCTCTGGTGTCACAGAGAGGAGTAGTTTTGGCCTGTCACTGCTGTGATGTCAGAGAGAGGGGAAAGCGGGTCTGTCACTGCTGCGGTGTTCCAAAGGGGATGAATTTGAGGCTGTCCTAAGTGTGATGTCACAGAGAGGGGAAAATTGAGGCAGCCACTACTGTGGTGTCACAGAGAGGCGTAAATTAGAGTTGTCAGTGCAGTGATGTCACGGAGAGGAGAAACTGGGTCCCTCATTGGTGTGATGTCACAGATAGAGGAAACCTGAGTCTGCCACTGCAGTGATGTCACGGAGAGGGGAAAACTGGGGCTATCACAGCTGTGGAGTCTCAGAGAAATTATCACAGGTGCTATGACTTGTCTGTTGCCACAAAGGAGATGGAATTGGGGTTGTCATGGCTATGATATCACAGAGAGGTTTTAATCGGTTCTGTCTCTTCTGTGATGTCACGGAGAGGGGAATTACGGGTCTGTCACTGCTGTGGTGTTCCTTTGGGGCTGAAATTAAGGCTGCCGTGGCTGTGATGTCACAGATAGAGGAAACCTGAGTCTGTCCCTGCTGTGGTGTCACAGAGAGGGGAAAACTGGGGCTGATCACTGTTGTGCAGTGAAAGTTACACAGGTGCTATGACTTGTCTGTTGCCACACAGGGAATGGAATTGGGGTTGTTAGGGCTGTGGTATCACAGAGAGATTTAAATTGGTTCTGTCATGACTGTGATGTCCCAGAGAGGGGAATAATGCGTCTGTCACCACTGTGGTGTCGCAGAGAGGTGTAAACTGGACTTGTCATTGCAGTGATCTCACCGAGAGGAGAAAACTGAGGCTTTCACTGCTGTGGCTTATCAGAGGGGATGAATTCTGACTTGTCTTTGATATCATGTCACAGAGAGGAGAAAACTGGCACTATCACCGCTGTAAATGTTACAGATAAGTGTAAGTTGGGCTTGTTCAATCTGTGGGGTGACAGAAAGGGTGAAATTTGGCCTGTCAGTGCTGTGATGTCATAATGGGTGGAAAGTGCATCTTTGACTGCTGTGCTGTCACAGGCAGGCGTAAATTGGGGTTCCCACAGTTGTGATGTCACAGAGAGGGGAAAACTGGGGCTATCACAGCTGTGGAGTCTCAGAGAAAGTAACACAGGTGTTATGACTTGTCTGTTGCCACAAAGGAGATGGAATTGGGGTTGTCATGCCTATGGTATGTCAGAGAGGTTTTAACTGGTTCTGTCTGTTCTGGGATGTCACAGAGCGGGGAATAATGGGTCTGTCAGTGCTGTGGTGTTCCATCAGAGCTGAAATTAAGGCTGCCATGGCTGTGATGTCACGATAGAGGAAACCTGAGTCTGTCCCTGCTGTGGTGTCACAGAGAGGGGAAAACTGGGGCTGATCACTGTTGTGCAGTGACAGAGAAATTTACAGAGGTGCTATGACTTGTCTGTTGCCACACAGGGAATAGAATTGGGGTTGTTTGGGCTGTGGTATCACAGAGAGTTTTAAATTGGTTCTGTCATGATTGTGATGTCCCAGAGAGGGGAATAATGCGTCTGTCACCACTGTGGTGTCACAGACAGGCGTAATTTAGAGTTGTCACTGCAGTAATGTCACAGAGACCTTGAACTGGGTCCCTCATTGGTGTGATGTCACACACAGAGAGGAGAATACTGAGGCTGCCGCTGCTCTGGTGTCACAGTGAGGAGTAGTTTTGGCCTGTCACTGCTGTGATGTCAGAGAGAGGGGAAAGCGGGTCTGTCACTGCTGCGGTGTTCCAAAGGGGATGAATTTGAGGCTGTCCTAAGTGTGATGTCACAGAGAGGGGAAAATTGAGGCAGCCACTACTGTGGTGTCACAGAGAGGCGTAAATTAGAGTTGTCAGTGCTTTGATGTCACAGGGAGGCGAAAATTGGGCCTCTCTCAGATGTGATGTCACAGAGAGAGGCGTAATGGATCTGTGAGTGCTGTGGTGTCACCGAGAGGCATAAATTAGAGTTGTCAGTGCAGTGATGTCACGGAGAGGAGAAACTGGGTCCCTCATTGGTGTGATGTCACAGATAGAGGAAACCTGAGTCTGCCACTGCAGTGATGTCACGGAGAGGGGAAAACTGGGGCTATCACAGCTGTGGATTCTCAGAGAAATTATCACAGGTGCTATGACTTGTCTGTTGCCACAAAGGAGATGGAATTGGGGTTGTCATGGCTATGATATCACAGAGAGGTTTTAATCGGTTCTGTCTCTTCTGTGATGTCACGGAGAGGGGAATTACGGGTCTGTCACTGCTGTGGTGTTCCTTTGGGGCTGAAATTAAGGCTGCCGTGGCTGTGATGTCACAGATAGAGGAAACCTGAGTCTGTCCCTGCTGTGGTGTCACAGAGAGGGGAAAACTGGGGCTGATCACTGTTGTGCAGTGAAAGTTACACAGGTGCTATGACTTGTCTGTTGCCACACAGGGAATGGAATTGGGGTTGTTAGGGCTGTGGTATCACAGAGAGATTTAAATTGGTTCTGTCATGACTGTGATGTCCCAGAGAGGGGAATAATGCGTCTGTCACCACTGTGGTGTCGCAGAGAGGTGTAAACTGGACTTGTCATTGCAGTGATCTCACCGAGAGGAGAAAACTGAGGCTTTCACTGCTGTGGCTTATCAGAGGGGATGAATTCTGACTTGTCTTTGATATCATGTCACAGAGAGGAGAAAACTGGCACTATCACCGCTGTAAATGTTACAGATAGGTGTAAGTTGGGCTTGTTCAATCTGTGGGGTGACAGAAAGGGTGAAATTTGGCCTGTCAGTGCTGTGATGTCATAATGGGTGGAAAGTGCATCTTTGACTGCTGTGCTGTCACAGGCAGGCGTAAATTGGGGTTCCCACAGTTGTGATGTCACAGAGAGGGGAAAACTGGGGCTATCACAGCTGTGGAGTCTCAGAGAAAGTAACACAGGTGTTATGACTTGTCTGTTGCCACAAAGGAGATGGAATTGGGGTTGTCATGGCTATGATATCACAGAGAGGTTTTAATCGGTTCTGTCTCTTCTGTGATGTCACGGAGAGGGGAATTACGGGTCTGTCACTGCTGTGGTGTTCCTTTGGGGCTGAAATTAAGGCTGCCGTGGCTGTGATGTCACAGATAGAGGAAACCTGAGTCTGTCCCTGCTGTGGTGTCACAGAGAGGGGAAAACTGGGGCTGATCACTGTTGTGCAGTGAAAGTTACACAGGTGCTATGACTTGTCTGTTGCCACACAGGGAATGGAATTGGGGTTGTTCGGGCTGTGGTATCACAGAGAGTTTTAAATTGGTTCTGTCATGATTGTGATGTCCCAGAGAGGGGAATAATGCGTCTGTCACCACTGTGGTGTCACAGACAGGCGTAATTTAGAGTTGTCACTGCAGTAATGTCACAGAGACCTTGAACTGGGTCCCTCATTGGTGTGATGTCACACACAGAGAGGAGAATACTGAGGCTGCCGCTGCTCTGGTGTCACAGAGAGGAGTAGTTTTGGCCTGTCACCGCTGTGATGTCAGAGAGAGGGGAAAGCGGGTCTGTCACTGCTGCGGTGTTCCAAAGGGGATGAATTTGAGGCTGTCCTAAGTGTGATGTCACAGAGAGGGGAAAATTGAGGCAGCCACTACTGTGGTGTCACAGAGAGGCGTAAATTAGAGTTGTCAGTGCTTTGATGTCACAGGGAGGCGAAAATTGGGCCTCTCTCAGATGTGATGTCACAGAGAGAGGCGTAATGGATCTGTGAGTGCTGTGGTGTCACCGAGAGGCATAAATTAGAGTTGTCAGTGCAGTGATGTCACGGAGAGGAGAAACTGGGTCCCTCATTGGTGTGATGTCACAGATAGAGGAAACCTGAGTCTGCCACTGCAGTGATGTCACGGAGAGGGGAAAACTGGGGCTATCACAGCTGTGGAGTCTCAGAGAAATTATCACAGGTGCTATGACTTGTCTGTTGCCACAAAGGAGATGGAATTGGGGTTGTCATGGCTATGATATCACAGAGAGGTTTTAATCGGTTCTGTCTCTTCTGTGATGTCACGGAGAGGGGAATTACGGGTCTGTCACTGCTGTGGTGTTCCTTTGGGGCTGAAATTAAGGCTGCCGTGGCTGTGATGTCACAGATAGAGGAAACCTGAGTCTGTCCCTGCTGTGGTGTCACAGAGAGGGGAAAACTGGGGCTGATCACTGTTGTGCAGTGAAAGTTACACAGGTGCTATGACTTGTCTGTTGCCACACAGGGAATGGAATTGGGGTTGTTAGGGCTGTGGTATCACAGAGAGATTTAAATTGGTTCTGTCATGACTGTGATGTCCCAGAGAGGGGAATAATGCGTCTGTCACCACTGTGGTGTCGCAGAGAGGTGTAAACTGGACTTGTCATTGCAGTGATCTCACCGAGAGGAGAAAACTGAGGCTTTCACTGCTGTGGCTTATCAGAGGGGATGAATTCTGACTTGTCTTTGATATCATGTCACAGAGAGGAGAAAACTGGCACTATCACCGCTGTAAATGTTACAGATAAGTGTAAGTTGGGCTTGTTCAATCTGTGGGGTGACAGAAAGGGTGAAATTTGGCCTGTCAGTGCTGTGATGTCATAATGGGTGGAAAGTGCATCTTTGACTGCTGTGCTGTCACAGGCAGGCGTAAATTGGGGTTCCCACAGTTGTGATGTCACAGAGAGGGGAAAACTGGGGCTATCACAGCTGTGGAGTCTCAGAGAAAGTAACACAGGTGTTATGACTTGTCTGTTGCCACAAAGGAGATGGAATTGGGGTTGTCATGCCTATGGTATGTCAGAGAGGTTTTAATTGGTTCTGTCTGTTCTGGGATGTCACAGAGCGGGGAATAATGGGTCTGTCAGTGCTGTGGTGTTCCATCAGAGCTGAAATTAAGGCTGCCATGGCTGTGATGTCACGATAGAGGAAACCTGAGTCTGTCCCTGCTGTGGTGTCACAGAGAGGGGAAAACTGGGGCTGATCACTGTTGTGCAGTGACAGAGAAATTTACAGAGGTGCTATGACTTGTCTGTTGCCACACAGGGAATAGAATTGGGGTTGTTCGGGCTGTGGTATCACAGAGAGTTTTAAATTGGTTCTGTCATGATTGTGATGTCCCAGAGAGGGGAATAATGCGTCTGTCACCACTGTGGTGTCACAGACAGGCGTAATTTAGAGTTGTCACTGCAGTAATGTCACAGAGACCTTGAACTGGGTCCCTCATTGGTGTGATGTCACACACAGAGAGGAGAATACTGAGGCTGCCGCTGCTCTGGTGTCACAGAGAGGAGTAGTTTTGGCCTGTCACTGCTGTGATGTCAGAGAGAGGGGAAAGCGGGTCTGTCACTGCTGCGGTGTTCCAAAGGGGATGAATTTGAGGCTGTCCTAAGTGTGATGTCACAGAGAGGGGAAAATTGAGGCAGCCACTACTGTGGTGTCACAGAGAGGCGTAAATTAGAGTTGTCAGTGCTTTGATGTCACAGGGAGGCGAAAATTGGGCCTCTCTCAGATGTGATGTCACAGAGAGAGGCGTAATGGATCTGTGAGTGCTGTGGTGTCACCGAGAGGCATAAATTAGAGTTGTCAGTGCAGTGATGTCACGGAGAGGAGAAACTGGGTCCCTCATTGGTGTGATGTCACAGATAGAGGAAACCTGAGTCTGCCACTGCAGTGATGTCACGGAGAGGGGAAAACTGGGGCTATCACAGCTGTGGAGTCTCAGAGAAATTATCACAGGTGCTATGACTTGTCTGTTGCCACAAAGGAGATGGAATTGGGGTTGTCATGGCTATGATATCACAGAGAGGTTTTAATCGGTTCTGTCTCTTCTGTGATGTCACGGAGAGGGGAATTACGGGTCTGTCACTGCTGTGGTGTTCCTTTGGGGCTGAAATTAAGGCTGCCGTGGCTGTGATGTCACAGATAGAGGAAACCTGAGTCTGTCCCTGCTGTGGTGTCACAGAGAGGGGAAAACTGGGGCTGATCACTGTTGTGCAGTGAAAGTTACACAGGTGCTATGACTTGTCTGTTGCCACACAGGGAATGGAATTGGGGTTGTTAGGGCTGTGGTATCACAGAGAGATTTAAATTGGTTCTGTCATGACTGTGATGTCCCAGAGAGGGGAATAATGCGTCTGTCACCACTGTGGTGTCGCAGAGAGGTGTAAACTGGACTTGTCATTGCAGTGATCTCACCGAGAGGAGAAAACTGAGGCTTTCACTGCTGTGGCTTATCAGAGGGGATGAATTCTGACTTGTCTTTGATATCATGTCACAGAGAGGAGAAAACTGGCACTATCACCGCTGTAAATGTTACAGATAAGTGTAAGTTGGGCTTGTTCAATCTGTGGGGTGACAGAAAGGGTGAAATTTGGCCTGTCAGTGCTGTGATGTCATAATGGGTGGAAAGTGCATCTTTGACTGCTGTGCTGTCACAGGCAGGCGTAAATTGGGGTTCCCACAGTTGTGATGTCACAGAGAGGGGAAAACTGGGGCTATCACAGCTGTGGAGTCTCAGAGAAAGTAACACAGGTGTTATGACTTGTCTGTTGCCACAAAGGAGATGGAATTGGGGTTGTCATGGCTATGATATCACAGAGAGGTTTTAATCGGTTCTGTCTCTTCTGTGATGTCACGGAGAGGGGAATTACGGGTCTGTCACTGCTGTGGTGTTCCTTTGGGGCTGAAATTAAGGCTGCCGTGGCTGTGATGTCACAGATAGAGGAAACCTGAGTCTGTCCCTGCTGTGGTGTCACAGAGAGGGGAAAACTGGGGCTGATCACTGTTGTGCAGTGAAAGTTACACAGGTGCTATGACTTGTCTGTTGCCACACAGGGAATGGAATTGGGGTTGTTCGGGCTGTGGTATCACAGAGAGTTTTAAATTGGTTCTGTCATGATTGTGATGTCCCAGAGAGGGGAATAATGCGTCTGTCACCACTGTGGTGTCACAGACAGGCGTAATTTAGAGTTGTCACTGCAGTAATGTCACAGAGACCTTGAACTGGGTCCCTCATTGGTGTGATGTCACACACAGAGAGGAGAATACTGAGGCTGCCGCTGCTCTGGTGTCACAGAGAGGAGTAGTTTTGGCCTGTCACCGCTGTGATGTCAGAGAGAGGGGAAAGCGGGTCTGTCACTGCTGCGGTGTTCCAAAGGGGATGAATTTGAGGCTGTCCTAAGTGTGATGTCACAGAGAGGGGAAAATTGAGGCAGCCACTACTGTGGTGTCACAGAGAGGCGTAAATTAGAGTTGTCAGTGCTTTGATGTCACAGGGAGGCGAAAATTGGGCCTCTCTCAGATGTGATGTCACAGAGAGAGGCGTAATGGATCTGTGAGTGCTGTGGTGTCACCGAGAGGCATAAATTAGAGTTGTCAGTGCAGTGATGTCACGGAGAGGAGAAACTGGGTCCCTCATTGGTGTGATGTCACAGATAGAGGAAACCTGAGTCTGCCACTGCAGTGATGTCACGGAGAGGGGAAAACTGGGGCTATCACAGCTGTGGAGTCTCAGAGAAATTATCACAGGTGCTATGACTTGTCTGTTGCCACAAAGGAGATGGAATTGGGGTTGTCATGGCTATGATATCACAGAGAGGTTTTAATCGGTTCTGTCTCTTCTGTGATGTCACGGAGAGGGGAATTACGGGTCTGTCACTGCTGTGGTGTTCCTTTGGGGCTGAAATTAAGGCTGCCGTGGCTGTGATGTCACAGATAGAGGAAACCTGAGTCTGTCCCTGCTGTGGTGTCACAGAGAGGGGAAAACTGGGGCTGATCACTGTTGTGCAGTGAAAGTTACACAGGTGCTATGACTTGTCTGTTGCCACACAGGGAATGGAATTGGGGTTGTTAGGGCTGTGGTATCACAGAGAGATTTAAATTGGTTCTGTCATGACTGTGATGTCCCAGAGAGGGGAATAATGCGTCTGTCACCACTGTGGTGTCGCAGAGAGGTGTAAACTGGACTTGTCATTGCAGTGATCTCACCGAGAGGAGAAAACTGAGGCTTTCACTGCTGTGGCTTATCAGAGGGGATGAATTCTGACTTGTCTTTGATATCATGTCACAGAGAGGAGAAAACTGGCACTATCACCGCTGTAAATGTTACAGATAAGTGTAAGTTGGGCTTGTTCAATCTGTGGGGTGACAGAAAGGGTGAAATTTGGCCTGTCAGTGCTGTGATGTCATAATGGGTGGAAAGTGCATCTTTGACTGCTGTGCTGTCACAGGCAGGCGTAAATTGGGGTTCCCACAGTTGTGATGTCACAGAGAGGGGAAAACGGGCTATCACAGCTGTGGAGTCTCAGAGAAAGTAACACAGGTGTTATGACTTGTCTGTTGCCACAAAGGAGATGGAATTGGGGTTGTCATGCCTATGGTATGTCAGAGAGGTTTTAATTGGTTCTGTCTGTTCTGGGATGTCACAGAGCGGGGAATAATGGGTCTGTCAGTGCTGTGGTGTTCCATCAGAGCTGAAATTAAGGCTGCCATGGCTGTGATGTCACGATAGAGGAAACCTGAGTCTGTCCCTGCTGTGGTGTCACAGAGAGGGGAAAACTGGGGCTGATCACTGTTGTGCAGTGACAGAGAAATTTACAGAGGTGCTATGACTTGTCTGTTGCCACACAGGGAATAGAATTGGGGTTGTTCGGGCTGTGGTATCACAGAGAGTTTTAAATTGGTTCTGTCATGATTGTGATGTCCCAGAGAGGGGAATAATGCGTCTGTCACCACTGTGGTGTCACAGACAGGCGTAATTTAGAGTTGTCACTGCAGTAATGTCACAGAGACCTTGAACTGGGTCCCTCATTGGTGTGATGTCACACACAGAGAGGAGAATACTGAGGCTGCCGCTGCTCTGGTGTCACAGAGAGGAGTAGTTTTGGCCTGTCACTGCTGTGATGTCAGAGAGAGGGGAAAGCGGGTCTGTCACTGCTGCGGTGTTCCAAAGGGGATGAATTTGAGGCTGTCCTAAGTGTGATGTCACAGAGAGGGGAAAATTGAGGCAGCCACTACTGTGGTGTCACAGAGAGGCGTAAATTAGAGTTGTCAGTGCTTTGATGTCACAGGGAGGCGAAAATTGGGCCTCTCTCAGATGTGATGTCACAGAGAGAGGCGTAATGGATCTGTGAGTGCTGTGGTGTCACCGAGAGGCATAAATTAGAGTTGTCAGTGCAGTGATGTCACGGAGAGGAGAAACTGGGTCCCTCATTGGTGTGATGTCACAGATAGAGGAAACCTGAGTCTGCCACTGCAGTGATGTCACGGAGAGGGGAAAACTGGGGCTATCACAGCTGTGGATTCTCAGAGAAATTATCACAGGTGCTATGACTTGTCTGTTGCCACAAAGGAGATGGAATTGGGGTTGTCATGGCTATGATATCACAGAGAGGTTTTAATCGGTTCTGTCTCTTCTGTGATGTCACGGAGAGGGGAATTACGGGTCTGTCACTGCTGTGGTGTTCCTTTGGGGCTGAAATTAAGGCTGCCGTGGCTGTGATGTCACAGATAGAGGAAACCTGAGTCTGTCCCTGCTGTGGTGTCACAGAGAGGGGAAAACTGGGGCTGATCACTGTTGTGCAGTGAAAGTTACACAGGTGCTATGACTTGTCTGTTGCCACACAGGGAATGGAATTGGGGTTGTTAGGGCTGTGGTATCACAGAGAGATTTAAATTGGTTCTGTCATGACTGTGATGTCCCAGAGAGGGGAATAATGCGTCTGTCACCACTGTGGTGTCGCAGAGAGGTGTAAACTGGACTTGTCATTGCAGTGATCTCACCGAGAGGAGAAAACTGAGGCTTTCACTGCTGTGGCTTATCAGAGGGGATGAATTCTGACTTGTCTTTGATATCATGTCACAGAGAGGAGAAAACTGGCACTATCACCGCTGTAAATGTTACAGATAAGTGTAAGTTGGGCTTGTTCAATCTGTGGGGTGACAGAAAGGGTGAAATTTGGCCTGTCAGTGCTGTGATGTCATAATGGGTGGAAAGTGCATCTTTGACTGCTGTGCTGTCACAGGCAGGCGTAAATTGGGGTTCCCACAGTTGTGATGTCACAGAGAGGGGAAAACTGGGGCTATCACAGCTGTGGAGTCTCAGAGAAAGTAACACAGGTGTTATGACTTGTCTGTTGCCACAAAGGAGATGGAATTGGGGTTGTCATGCCTATGGTATGTCAGAGAGGTTTTAATTGGTTCTGTCTGTTCTGGGATGTCACAGAGCGGGGAATAATGGGTCTGTCAGTGCTGTGGTGTTCCTTTGGGGCTGAAATTAAGGCTGCCGTGGCTGTGATGTCACAGATAGAGGAAACCTGAGTCTGTCCCTGCTGTGGTGTCACAGAGAGGGGAAAACTGGGGCTGATCACTGTTGTGCAGTGAAAGTTACACAGGTGCTATGACTTGTCTGTTGCCACACAGGGAATGGAATTGGGGTTGTTAGGGCTGTGGTATCACAGAGAGATTTAAATTGGTTCTGTCATGACTGTGATGTCCCAGAGAGGGGAATAATGCGTCTGTCACCACTGTGGTGTCGCAGAGAGGTGTAAACTGGACTTGTCATTGCAGTGATCTCACCGAGAGGAGAAAACTGAGGCTTTCACTGCTGTGGCTTATCAGAGGGGATGAATTCTGACTTGTCTTTGATATCATGTCACAGAGAGGAGAAAACTGGCACTATCACCGCTGTAAATGTTACAGATAAGTGTAAGTTGGGCTTGTTCAATCTGTGGGGTGACAGAAAGGGTGAAATTTGGCCTGTCAGTGCTGTGATGTCATAATGGGTGGAAAGTGCATCTTTGACTGCTGTGCTGTCACAGGCAGGCGTAAATTGGGGTTCCCACAGTTGTGATGTCACAGAGAGGGGAAAACTGGGGCTATCACAGCTGTGGAGTCTCAGAGAAAGTAACACAGGTGTTATGACTTGTCTGTTGCCACAAAGGAGATGGAATTGGGGTTGTCATGCCTATGGTATGTCAGAGAGGTTTTAACTGGTTCTGTCTGTTCTGGGATGTCACAGAGCGGGGAATAATGGGTCTGTCAGTGCTGTGGTGTTCCATCAGAGCTGAAATTAAGGCTGCCATGGCTGTGATGTCACGATAGAGGAAACCTGAGTCTGTCCCTGCTGTGGTGTCACAGAGAGGGGAAAACTGGGCCTGATCACTGTTGTGCAGTGACAGAGAAATTTACAGAGGTGCTATGACTTGTCTGTTGCCACACAGGGAATAGAATTGGGGTTGTTCGGGCTGTGGTATCACAGAGAGTTTTAAATTGGTTCTGTCATGATTGTGATGTCCCAGAGAGGGGAATAATGCGTCTGTCACCACTGTGGTGTCACAGACAGGCGTAATTTAGAGTTGTCACTGCAGTAATGTCACAGAGACCTTGAACTGGGTCCCTCATTGGTGTGATGTCACACACAGAGAGGAGAATACTGAGGCTGCCGCTGCTCTGGTGTCACAGAGAGGAGTAGTTTTGGCCTGTCACTGCTGTGATGTCAGAGAGAGGGGAAAGCGGGTCTGTCACTGCTGCGGTGTTCCAAAGGGGATGAATTTGAGGCTGTCCTAAGTGTGATGTCACAGAGAGGGGAAAATTGAGGCAGCCACTACTGTGGTGTCACAGAGAGGCGTAAATTAGAGTTGTCAGTGCTGTGATGTCACAGGGAGGCGAAAATTGGGCCTCTCTCAGATGTGATGTCACAGAGAGAGGCGTAATGGATCTGTGAGTGCTGTGGTGTCACCGAGAGGCATAAATTAGAGTTGTCAGTGCAGTGATGTCACGGAGAGGAGAAACTGGGTCCCTCATTGGTGTGATGTCACAGATAGAGGAAACCTGAGTCTGCCACTGCAGTGATGTCACGGAGAGGGGAAAACTGGGGCTATCACAGCTGTGGAGTCTCAGAGAAATTATCACAGGTGCTATGACTTGTCTGTTGCCACAAAGGAGATGGAATTGGGGTTGTCATGGCTATGATATCACAGAGAGGTTTTAATTGGTTCTGTCTCTTCTGTGATGTCACGGAGAGGGGAATTACGGGTCTGTCACTGCTGTGGTGTTCCTTTGGGGCTGAAATTAAGGCTGCCGTGGCTGTGATGTCACAGATAGAGGAAACCTGAGTCTGTCCCTGCTGTGGTGTCACAGAGAGGGGAAAACTGGGGCTGATCACTGTTGTGCAGTGAAAGTTACACAGGTGCTATGACTTGTCTGTTGCCACACAGGGAATGGAATTGGGGTTGTTAGGGCTGTGGTATCACAGAGAGATTTAAATTGGTTCTGTCATGACTGTGATGTCCCAGAGAGGGGAATAATGCGTCTGTCACCACTGTGGTGTCGCAGAGAGGTGTAAACTGGACTTGTCATTGCAGTGATCTCACCGAGAGGAGAAAACTGAGGCTTTCACTGCTGTGGCTTATCAGAGGGGATGAATTCTGACTTGTCTTTGATATCATGTCACAGAGAGGAGAAAACTGGCACTATCACCGCTGTAAATGTTACAGATAAGTGTAAGTTGGGCTTGTTCAATCTGTGGGGTGACAGAAAGGGTGAAATTTGGCCTGTCAGTGCTGTGATGTCATAATGGGTGGAAAGTGCATCTTTGACTGCTGTGCTGTCACAGGCAGGCGTAAATTGGGGTTCCCACAGTTGTGATGTCACAGAGAGGGGAAAACTGGGGCTATCACAGCTGTGGAGTCTCAGAGAAAGTAACACAGGTGTTATGACTTGTCTGTTGCAAGCACCATTCTTAGGTTACAGGATGAGTGGCAATGGCGCTCAGCACGGTCCCGAGGGTGCTCAGCACCATCCCGAGGGTGCAGGATGAGTCATGAGGGTGCTCAGCACCATCCCGAGAGTGCAGAATGAGTCCCGAGGGTGCTCAGCGCCATCCCGAGGGTGCAGAATGAGTCCCGAGGGTGCTCAGCACCATCCCGAGGGTGCTCAAAACCATCCCGAGGGTGCTCTGCACAATCCCGACAGTTCTCAGCACCATACGGAGGGTGCAGGATGAGTCTTGAGGGTGCTCAGAAGCATCCCGAGAGTGCAGGATGAGTGCCCAGGGCACTCAACACCATCCAGAGGGTGCAGGATGAGTCCCTAGGGTGCAGGATGAGGCCCGAAAGTGCTCAGCACCATTCCGTGGGTGCAGCATGAGTGCCGAGGGTGCTCAGCACCATACTGAAGGTGCTCAGCGCCATCCTGAGGGTGCAGGAGGAGTGCCGAGGGTGCTTCAGCAGCATCCCGAGGGTGCAGAATGAGTGCCGAGGGTGCTCAGCACGATCCCGAGGGTGCAGAATGAGTCCCGAGGGTGCTCAGCACCATCCCGAGAGTGCAGGATGAGCGCCGAGGGTGCTCAGCACCATTCCGAGGGTGCTCAGCACCATTCCGAGGTTACAGGATGAGTGCCGAGGGTGCTCAGCAGCATCCCGAGGGTGTAGAATGAGTCCCGAGGGTGCTCAGCACCATCCCGAAGGTGCAGGATGAGTCTTGAGGGTGCTCAGCACCATCACGAGGGTACAGAATGAGTGCCCAGGGCGCTCAGCACCATCCAGAGGGTGCAGGATGAGTCCCGAGGGTGCAGGATGAGGCCCGAAAGTGCTCAGCACCATCCCTAGGGTGCAGGATGAGTGCCGAGTGTGCTCAGCACCATCCCGAGGGTGCTCAGCACCATTCCGAGGGTGCAGGATGAGTGCCGAGGGTGCTCAGCACCATACCGAAGGTGCTCAGCACCAGTCCGAGGGTGCAGGATGAGTGCCGAGGGTGCTCAGCACCATACCGAAGGTGCTCAGCACTATTCCGAGGGTGCAGAATGAGTGTCGAGGTTGCTCAGCACCAAACCGAAGGTGCACGGCGCCATCCTGAGGGTGCAGGATGAGTGCCGAGGCTGCTCAGCACCATCCCGAGGGTGCTCAGCACCATTCCAAGGGTGCAGGATGAGTGCCGAGGCTGCTCAGCACCATACCGAAGGTGCTCAGCACTATCCTGAGGGTGCAGGATGAGCGCCGAGGCTGCTCAGCACCATCCAGAGGGTGCTCAGCACCATTCTGAGGTTACAGGATGAATGGCGATGGCGCTCAGCACCGTCCCGAGGGTGCTCAGCACCATCCAGAGAGTGCAGGATGAGTCTCGAGTGTGCTCTGCACAATGTCGACGGTTCTCAGCACCATCCCGAGGGTGCAGGATGAGTGCCGAAAGGGCTCAGCACCATCCCGAGGGTGCTCAGCACCATTCCGAGGGTGGAGCATGAGTGCCAAGGCTGCTCAGCACCATACTGAAGGTGCTCAGCACCATCCTGAGGGTGAAGGATGAGTGCCGAGGGTGCTCAGCACCATCCCGAGGGTGCTCATCTCCATCCCGAGGGTGCAGGATGAGCGCCGAAATGGCTCAGCACCACCCCGAGGGTGCTCACCACCATTCCGAGGTTACAGGATGAGTGGCGAGGGCGCTCAGCATCGTCCCGAGGATGCTCAGCCCAATCCCGATAGTGCAGGATGAGTGCCGAAGGTGCTCAGCACCATCCCGAGTGTGCAGGATGAGTGCCGAAAGGCCTCAGCACCATCCGGAGAGTGCAGGATGAGTCCCGAGGGTGCTCAGCACCATCCCGAGGGTACAGAATGAGTGCCCAGGCCACTCAGCACCATCCAGAAGGTGCAGGATGAGTCCCGAGGGTGCAGGATGAGTGCTGAAAGCGCTCAGCACCATCCCGAGGGTACTCAGCACCATTCCGAGGGTGCAGAATGAGAGCCGAGGGTGCTCAACACCATGCCGAAGGTGCTCAGCGCCATCCTGAGGGTGTACGATGAATGCCGATGGTGCTCAGCACCATCCTGAGGGTGCTCAGCACCATCCCGAGGGTGCAGAATGAGTGCCGAAAGCGCTCAGCACCATCCCGAGGGTGCTCAGCACCATTCCGAGGTTACAGGATGAGTGGCGAGGGCGCTCAGCACCGTCCCGAGGGTGCTCAGCACCATCCGGAGAGTGCAGGATGAGTGCCGAGGGTGCTCAGCACCATACCGAAGGTGCTCAGCACCATCCTGAGGGTGCATTATGAGTGCCGAGGGTGCTCAGCACCATCCCGAGGGTGCTCAGCACCGTCCCGAGGGTGCTCAGCACCATCCCGAAGGTGCAGGATGAGCTCCGAAGGCGCTCAGCACCGTCCCGAGGGTGCAGGATGAGTGCCGATGGTGCTCAGCACCGTCCCGAGGGTGCTCAGCACCATCCCGAAGGTGCAGGATGAGCGCCGAAGGAGCTCAGCACCATCCCGAGAATGCTCAGTACCATCCGGAGAGTGCAGAATGAGTCCCGAGGGTGCTCAGCATCATCCCGAGTGTGCAGGATGAGGGCCGAAAGAGCTCAGCACCATCCCGAGGGTGCTCAGCACCATTCCGAGGGTGCAGGATGAGTGCCGAGGCTGCTCACCACCATCCCGAGGGTGCAGGATGAGTGCCGAAAGGGCTCAGCACCATCCCGAGGGTCCTCAGCACCATTCCGAGGGTGCAGCATGAGTGCCGAGGGTTCTCAGCACCATCCCGAGGGTGCAGGATGAGTGCCGAAAGCGCTCAGCACCATCCCGAGGGTGCTCAGCACCATTCCGAGGTTACAGGATGAGTGTCGAGGGCGCTCAGCACTGTCCCGAGGGTGCTCAGCACCATCCGGAGAGTGCAGGATGAGTGCCGAGGCTGCTCACCACCATCCCGAGGGTGCTCAGCACCATCCTGGGGGTGCTCAGCACCATCCCGAGTGTGCAGGATGAGTGCCGAAAGCGCTCAGCACCATCCCGAGGGTGCTCAGCACCATTCCGAGGTTACAGGATGAGTGGCGAGGGCGCTCAGCACCGTCCCGAGGATGCTCAGCCCAATCCCGAGGGTGCAGGATGAGTGCTGAAGGTGCTCAGCACCATCCCGAGTGTGCAGGATGAGTGCCGAAAGGCCTCAGCACCATCCGGAGAGTGCAGGATGAGTCCCGAGGGTGCTCAGCACCATCCCGAGGGTACAGAATGAGTGCCCAGGCCACTCAGCACCATCCAGAGGCTGCAGGATGAGTCCCGAGGGTGCAGGATGAGTGCCGAAAGCGCTCAGCACCATCCCGAGGGTACTCAGCACCACTCCGAGGGTGCAGAATGAGAGCCGAGGGTGCTCAGCACCATGCCGAAGGTGCTCAGCGCCATCCTGAGGGTGTACGATGAATGCCGAGGGTGCTCAGCACCATCCCGAGGGTACTCAGCACCATTTCGAGGGTGCAGCATGAGTGCCGAGGCTGCTCAGCACCATCCCGAGGATGCTCAGCACCATCCCGAGGGTGCAGCATGAGTGCCGAGGGTGCTCAGCACCATCCCGAGGATGCTCAGCACCATCCCGAGGGTGCAGGATGAGTGCTGAAAGCGCTCAGCACCATCCCGAGGGTGCTCAGCACCATTCCGAGGTTACAGGATGAGTGGCGAGGGCGCTCAGCACCGTCCCGAGGGTGCTCAGCACCATCCGGAGAGTGCAGGATGAGTGCCGAGGGTGCTCAGCACCATACCGAAGGTGCTCAGCACCATCCTGAGGGTGCATTATGAGCGCCGAGGGTGCTCTGCACAATGTCGACGGTTCTCAGCACCATCCCGAGGGTGCAGGATGAGTCTTGAGGGTGCTCAGCACCATCCAGAAGGTGCAGGATGAGTCCCGAGGGTGCAGGATGAGTGCCGAAAGCGCTCAGCACCATCCCGAGGGTGCTCAGCACCATTCCGAGGGTGCAGTATGAGGGCCGAGGGTGCTCAGCACCATGCCGAAGGCGCTCAGCGCCATCCTGAGGATGCAGGATGAGTGCCGAGGTTGCTCAGCACCATTCCGTGGATGCTCAGCACCATTCCGAGCGTGCAGCATGAGTGCCGAGGGTGCTCAGCACCATACCGAAGGTGCTCTGCACCATCCTGAGGGTGCAGGATGACAGCCGAGGGTGCTCAGCACCATACCGAAGGTGCTCAGCACCATCCCGAAAGTGCAGGATGAGCGCCGAGGGTGCTCAGCACCATCCCGAGGGTGCTCAGTACCATCCGGAGAGTGCAGGATGAGTCCCGAGGCTGCTCAGCACCATCCCGAGGGTGCAGGATGAGTGCCGAAAGGGCTCAGCACCATCCCGAGGGTCCTCAGCACCATTCCGAGGGTGCAGCATGAGTGCCGAGGGTTCTCAGCACCATCCCGAGGGTGCAGGATGAGTGCCGAAAGCGCTCAGCACCATCTCGAGGGTGCTCAGCACCATTCCGAGGTTACAGGATGAGTGTCGAGGGCGCTCAGCACTGTCCCGAGGGTGCTCAGCACCATCCGGAGAGTGCAGGATGAGTGCCGAGGGTGCTCAGCACCATTCCGAGGGTGCTCAGTACCATCCCGAGGGTGCTCAATACCATCCGGAGGGTGCAGGATCAGTGCCGAAAGCGCTCAGCACCATCCCGAGGGTGCTCAGCACCATTAGAGAGTGCAGCATGAGCGCCGAGGTTGCTCAGCACCATGCCGAAGGTGCTCAGCGCCATCCTGAAGATGCAGGATGAGTGCCGAGGGTGCTCAGCACCATTCCGTGGATGCTCAGCACTATTCCGAGGGTGCAGGATGAGTGCCGATGATGCTCAGCACCATCCCGAGGGTGATCAGCACCATTCCGAGGTTACAGGATGAGTGGCGAGAGCGCTCTACACCGTGCCGAGGGTGCTCAGCACCATCCCGAAGGTGCAGGATGAGTCCCGAAGGTGCTCAGCATGATTCCTAGGGTGCTCAGTACCATCCGGAGAGTGCAGGATGAGTCCCTAGGGCACTCAGCACCATCCCTAGGGTGCAGGATAAGTCCCGAGGGTGCAGGATGAGGCCCGAAAGAGCTCAGCACCACCTTGATAGAAAGAGCCACTGTTGTCGCAGTTGCATCAACAGCAGTAGGGAGCAGCAGGAGGAAGTCGTCGCCGTACATGTTTCACACGACAACTACCGACTAGTCTACAAGCGTTTGAGTGGCAGCTACGTTCCACTTGCAGTCTGAATGTTTCGCGCGCCATATGCCTGTTAAACATCTTTCTTATTCGCCTGCCAGCAACGCTCATGCTTTCCACAGCTGGTTGCTGTCCGGAACTCTACGTCAGACACACATGGTTCATTGGCCGGTTGCCAAGAACTCCGGAAAGCAGCTTCTGCCGAAGGAGCCTCCCGTCTTGCGGTTACCTTCTCCGAACTGCGGAGTTGCGACTTCTGCCTTTCTTGCTCTTAATGCAAGCGGGAAGTTTTGCACTGCGTCTGTCGAGGAGAACGTGTGACAGGACAGCACATGTTTCTGCAGCTTATCCCTGCCACTGACGCAAGCACGAATTTGCAGCACATTATTCCACCCATGTTATGACAGGTTTCTATGCTGCAGAGGACATTTCTCTGCATCTGCACATAAAAGGGAAAGCGAAATTGTTGCCGCAGAAAACATCAATAGCAGTAGGGAGCAGCAGAAGGAAGTCCTGGCCGTACTTCTTCTACACGACATGTAGCGACTAATTAGCCATCATGCGAGTGGCAGCTACGTTCCACTTGCAGTCTAAAATCTCCCGCACCAGATGCCTGTTAAACATCTTCCTTGTTCTCCTGCCTGCAGCGATTGCGCTTTTAAACGCTCTCGCGCTGACCGGCACTGTCCCTAAGACACACTTGGTACTTTCGCCGGTTGCCAAGAGTCCAGAAAGCAGCTTCTGCCGAAGAAGCCTCCCCTCTTGCGGTTACCTTCTCCGAACTGCGGAATAGCGGCTTCTGCCTTGCTTGCTCTTAATGCAAGCGGGAAGTTTTGCACTGCGTCTGTCGAGGAGAACGTGTGACAGGACAGCACATGTTTCTGCAGCTTATCCCTGCCACTGACGCAAGCACGAATTTGCAGCACATTATTCCACCCATGTTATGACAGGTTTCTATGCTGCAGAGGAGATTTCTCTGCATCTGCACATAAAAGGGAAAGCGCAATTGTTGCCGCAGAAAACATCAATAGCAGTAGGGAGCAGCAGAAGGAAGTCGTGGCCGTACTTCTTCTACATGACATGTAGCGACTAATTAGCAATCGTGCGAGTGGCAGCTACGTTCCACTTGCAGTCTGAAAGTTTCTCGCGCCAGATGCCTGTTACTTCTTCCACACGACAACTACCGACTAATCTCCAAGCGTGCGAGTGGCAGCTACGTTGCACTTGCAGTCTAAAATCTCTCGCACCAGATGCCTGTTAAACATCTGCCTTATTCGCCTGCCCGCCGCCATTGCGCTTTCCACCGCTCGCGCGCAGACCGGCACTGTCCCTCAGACACACTTGGTAATTTGGCCGGTTGCCAATAGTCCGGAAAAACAGCTTCTGCCGAAAGAGGCTCGCCTCTTGCGGTTACTTTCTCCGAACTGCGAAGTCGCGGCTTCTGCCTTTCTTGCTCTTAATGCAAGCGGGAAGATTTTGCACTGCGTCTGGCGAAAAGAACGTGTGACAGGACAGCACATGTTTGTGCACCTTACCCCTGCCACTGACGCAAGCATGGATTTGCAGCACCCTAAGCCACCCATGGTGTGACAGGTTTCTGTGCTGCGCAGGGCATTTCTCTGCATCTGCGAGTAAAAGGGAAAGCGCAATTGTTGTCGCAGATAGCAGCAACAGCAGTAGGGAGCAGCAGAAGGATGTCGTGGCCGTACTTGTTCCACACGGTAAGTAGCGACTAATTAGCAAGCGTGCGAGTGGCAGCTACGTTCCACTTGCAGTCTGAAAGTTTCTCGCGCCAGATGCCTGTTACTTCTTCCACACGACAACTACCGACTAATCTCCAAGCGTGCGAGTGGCAGCTACGTTGCACTTGCAGTCTAAAATCTCCCGCACCAGATGCCGGTTAAACATCTGCCTTATTTGCCTTCCCGCCGCGATTAGCTTTTCAGAGCTCGCGCGCGGACCGGCATTGTCCCTCACACACACTTGGTACTTTGGCCGGTTGCCAAGAGCTCCGGAATCAGCTTCTGCCGAAGGAGGCTCGCCTCTTGCGCTTACCTTCTCCGAACTGCGGAGTCGGCAGCTTATATATTTTCTTGCTCTTAATGCAAGCGGGAAGATTTTGCACTGCGTCTGGCGAAAAGAACGTGTGACAGGACAGCACATGTTTCTGCAGCTTACCCCTGCCACTGATGCAAGCATGGATTTGCAGCACCCTAGTCCAGCCATGGGGTGACAGCTTTCTGTGCTGCGCAGGGCATTTCTGTGCATCTGCGAGTAAAAGGGAAAGCGCAATTGTTGTCGCAGATAGCAACAACAGCAGTAGGGAGCAGCAGAAGGAAGTCGTCGCTGTACTTGTTTCACACGACAACTACCGACTAGTCTACAAGCATGCGAGTGGCAGCTACGTTCCACTTGCAGTCTGAATGTTTCGCGCGCCATATGCCTGTTAAACATCTTTCTTATTCGCCTGCCAGCAACGCTCATGCTTTCCACAGCCGTTTGCTGTCCGGAACTCTACGTCAGACACACATGGTTCATTGGCCGGTTGCCAAGAACTCCGGAAAGCAGCTTCTGCCGAAGGAGCCTCCCGTCTTGCGGTTACCTTCTCCGAACTGCGGAGTCGGCAGCTTCTATATTTTCTTGCTCTTAATGCAAGCGGGAAGATTTTGCACTGCGTCTGGCGAAAAGAACGTGTGTCAGGACAGCACATGTTTCTGCAGCTTATCCCTGCCACTGACGCAAGCACGAATTTGCAGCACGCTATTCCACCCATGGTGTGACAGATTTCTGTGCTGCGCAGGGCATTTCTCTGCATCTGCGAGTAAAAGGGAAAGCGCAATTGTTGTCGCACAGAACATCAACAGCAGTAGGGAGCAGCAGAAGGGAATCGTGTTCTTCCACAAAACAAGCAAGCGTGTGAGTGGCAGCTACGTTGCACTTGCAGTCTAAAATCTCCCGCACCAGATGCCTGTTAAACATCTTCCTTATTCTCCTGCCTGCAGCGATTGCGCTTTTAAACGCTCTCGCGCTGACCGGCACTGTCCCTCAGACACTCTTGGTACTTTCGCCAGTTGCCAAGAGTCCAGAAAGCAGCTTCTGCCGAAGAAGCCTCCCCTCTTGCGGTTACCTCCTCCAAACTGCGGAATCGCGGCTTCTGCCTTTCTTGCTCTTAATGCAAGTGGGAAGTTTTGCACTGCGTCTGTCGAGGAGAACGTGTGACAGGACAGCACATGTTTCTGCAGCTTATTCCTGCCACTGACTCAAGCATGAATTTGCAGCACATTATTCCACCTATGTTATGACAGGTTTCTGTGCCGCACAGGACATATCTCTGCATCTGTACGTAAAAGGGAAAGCGCAATTGTTGCCGGAGAGAACATCAACAGCAGTAGGGAGCACAGAAGGAAGTCGTGGCCGTACTTCTTCTTCACGACATGTAGCTCCTAATTAGCAAGCGTGTGAGTGGCAGCTACGTTGCACTTGCAGTCTAAAATCTCTCGCACCAGATGCCTGTTAAACATCTGCCTTATTTGCCTGCCCGCCGCCATTGCGCTTTCCACCGCTCGCGCACAGACCGGCACTGTCCCTCAGACACACTTGGTAATTTGGCCGGTTGCCAATAGTCCGGAAAAACAACTTCTGCCGAAAGAGGTTCGCCTCTTGCGGTTACTTTCTCCGAACTGCGAAGTCGCGGCTTCTGCCTTTCTTGCTCTTAATGCAAGCGGGAAGATTTTGCACTGCGTCTGGCGAAAAGAACGTGTGACAGGACAGCACATGTTTGTGCACCTTACCCCTGCCACTGACGCAAGCATGGATTTGCAGCACCCTAAGCCACCCATGGTGTGACAGGTTTCTGTGCTGCGCAGGGCATTTCTCTGCATCTGCGAGTAAAAGGGAAAGTGCAATTGTTGTCGCAGATAGCAGCAACAGCAGTAGGGAGCAGCAGAAGGATGTCGTGGCCGTACTTGTTCCACACGGTAAGTAGCGACTAATTAGCAAGCGTGCGAGTGGCAGCTACGTTCCACTTGCAGTCTGAAAGTTTCTCGGGCCAGATGCCTGTTACTACTTCCACACGACAACTACCGACTAATCTCCAAGCGTGCGAGTGGCAGCTACGTTGCACTTGCAGTCTAAAATCTCCCGCACCAGATGCCTGTTAAACATCTGCCTTATTTGCCTTCCCGCCGCGATTAGCTTTTCAGAGCTCGCGCGCGGACCGGCATTGTCCCTCACACACACTTGGTACTTTGGCCGGTTGCCAAGAGCTCCGGAATCAGCTTCTGCCGAAGGAGGCTCGCCTCTTGCGCTTACCTTCTCCGAACTGCGGAGTCGGCAGCTTATATATTTTCTTGCTCTTAATGCAAGCGGGAAGATTTTGCACTGCGTCTGGCGAAAAGAACGTGTGACAGGACAGCACATGTTTCTGCAGGTTACCCCTGCCACTGACGTAAGCATGGATTTGCAGCACCCTAAGCCACCCATGGTGTGACAGGTTTCTGTGCTGTGCAGGGCATTTCTGTGCATCTGCGAGTAAAAGGGAAAGCGCAATTGTTGTCGCAGATAGCAGCAACAGCAGTAGGGAGCAGCAGAAGGATGTCGTCGCTGTACTTGTTCCACACGGCAAGTAACGACTAATTAGCAAGCGTGCGAGTGGCAGCTACGTTCCACTTGCAGTCTGAAAGTTTGTCGCGCCAGATGCCTGTTACTTCTTCCACACGACAACTACCGACTAATCTCCAAGCGTGCGAGTGGCAGCTACGTTGCACTTGCAGTCTAAAATCTCCCGCACCAGTTGCCTGTTAAACATCTGCCTTATTTGTCTGCCCGCCGCGATTGAGCTTTTCAGAGCTCGCGCGCGGGCCGGCATTGTCCCTCACACACACTTGGTACTTTGGCCGGTTGCCAAGAGCTCCGGAATCAGCTTCTGCCGAAGGAGGCTCGCCTCTTGCCGTTACCTTCTCCGAACTGCGGAGTGGGCAGCTTCTATATTTTCTTGCTCTTAATGCAAGCGGGAAGATTTTGCACTGCGTCTGGCGAAAAGAACGTGTGACAGGACAGCACATGTTTGTGCACCTTACCCCTGCCACTGACGCAAGCATGGATTTGCAGCACCCTAAGCCACCCATGGTGTGCCAGGTTTCTGTGCTGCGCAGGGCATTTCTGTGCATCTGCGAGTAAAAGGGAAAGCGCAATTGTTGTCGCAGATAGCAGCAACAGCAGTAGGGAGCAGCAGAAGGATGTCGTGGCCGTACTTGTTCCACACGGCAAGTAGTGACTAATTAACAAGCGTGTGAGTGGCAGCTACGTTCCACTTGCAGTCTGAAAGTTTGTCGCGCCAGATGCCTGTTTCTTCTTCCACACGACAACTACCGACTAATCTCCAAGCGTGCGAGTGGCAGCTACGTTGCACTTGCAGTCTAAAATCTCCCGCACCAGTTGCCTGTTAAACATCTGCCTTATTTGTCTGCCCGCCGCGATTAGCTTTTCAGAGCTCGCGCGCGGACCGGCATTGTCCCTCACACACACTTGGTACTTTGGCCGGTTGCCAATAGTCCGGAAAAACAGCATCTGCCGAAGGAGGCTCGCCTCTTGCGCTTACCTTCTCCGAACTGCGGAGTCGGCAGCTTCTATATTTTCTTGCTCTTAATGCAAGCGGGAAGATTTTGTACTGCGTCTGGCGAAAAGAACGTGTGACAGGACAGCACATGTTTCTGCAGCTTACCCCTGCCACTGACGCAAGCACGGATTTGCAGCACCCTAGTCCACCCATGGTGTGACAGCTTTCTGTGCTGCGCAGGGCATTTCTGTGCATCTGCGAGTAAAAGGGAAAGCGCAATTGTTGTCGCAGATAGCAGCAACAGCAGTAGGGAGCAGCAGAAGGAAGTCGTCGCCGTACTTCTTTCACACGACAACTACCGACTAGTCTACAAGCGTGCGAGTGGCAGCTACGTTCCACTTGCAGTCTGAATGTTTCGTGCGCCATATGCCTGTTAAACAACTTTCTTATTCGCCTGCCAGCAACGCTCATGCTTTCCACAGCCGTTTGCTGTCCGGAACTCTACGTCAGACACACATGGTTCCTTGGCCGGTTGCCAAGAACTCCGGAAAGCAGCTTCTGCCGAAGGAGGCTCGCCTCTTGCGCTTACCTTCTCCGAACTGCGGAGTTGGCAGCTTCTATATTTTCTTGCTCTTAATGCAAGCGGGAAGATTTTGCACTGCGTCTGGCGAAAAGAACGTGTGACAGGACAGCACATGTTTGTGCACCTTACCACTGCCACTTACACAAGCACGGATTTGCAGCACCCTATGCCACCCATAGTGTGACAGGTTTCTGTGCTGCGCAGGGCATTTCTCTGCACCTGGGAGTAAAAGGGAAAGCGCAATTCTTGTCGCAGAGAGCAGCAACAGCAGTAGGGAGCAGCAGAAGGAAGTTGAGGCAGTACTTCTTCCACACGACAACTTAGCGGCTGCTCAGCAAGTGTGCGACTGGCAGCTACGTTCCACTTGCAGTTTGAAAGTTTCGCGCGCCAGATGCCTGTTAAACATGTTTCTTATTCGCTTGCCTGCACCACTCGCGCTTTCCACCGCCCGCGCGCTGACCGGCACTCTCCCTCAGACACACATGGTACGTTGGCCGGTTGCCAAGAGTCCTGAAAAGCGGCTTCTGCCGAAGGAGGCTCGCCTCTTGCGGTTACCTTCTGCGAACTGCGGAGTCCCGGCTTCTGCCTTTCTTGCTCTTAATGCAAGCGGAAAGCTTTTGCACAGAGTTTGGCAAGGAGAACGTGTGACAGGACAGCACATGTTTGTGCAGTATACCCCTGCCACTGATGTAAGCACGAATTTGCAGCACCCTATGCCACCCATGGTGTGACAGATTTCTGTGCTGCGCAGGACATTTCTCTGCATCTGGGAGTAAAAGGGAAAGCGCAACTATTGTCGCAGAGAGCAGCAACAGCAGTAGGGAGCAGCAGAAGGAAGGAGTGATCTTACTTCTTCCACACGACAACTAGTTACTAATCAGCATATGTGCGAGTGGCAGCTGCTTTCCACTTGCAGTCTGAAAGTCTCGCGCACCAGATGCCTTTTAAACACCTTCCTTATTCGCCTGCCCGCAGCGCTCGCGCTTTCCACCGCCCGCGTGCTGACTGGCACTCTCTCTCAGACACACATGGTACTTAGGGCGGTTGCCAAGAGCTCCGGAAAGCAGCTTCTGCCAAAGGAGGCTCGCCTCTTGCGGTTACCTTCTGTGAACTGCGGAGTCCCGGCTTCTGCCTTTCTTGCTCTTAATGCAAGCGGAAAGATTTGCACAGTGTTTGGCAAGGAGAACGTGTGACAGGACAGCACATGTTTGTGCAGTATACCCCTGCCACTGATGTAAGCACGAATTTGCAGCACCCTATGCCACCCATGGTGTGACAGATTTCTGTGCTGCGCAGGACATTTCTCTGCATCTGGGAGTAAAAGGGAAAGCGCAACTATTGTCGCAGAGAGCAGCAACAGCAGTAGGGAGCAGCAGAAGGAAGTAGTGATCTTACTTCTTCCACATGACAACTAGTTACTAATCAGCAAACGTGCGAGTGGCAGCTGCTTTCCTCTTGCAGTCTGAAAGTCTCGCGCGCCAGATGCCTGTTAAACATGTTTCTTATTAGTTGCCACACCGACCGCGTGCCGACCGTCACTCTCCCTCAGAAACACATGGTTTTTTGGCCGGTTGACAAGAGCTCCATAGGGCAGCTTCTGTCGAAGGAGGCTCGCCTCTTGCGGTTACATTTTCCGGACTCCGGAAACCCAGCTTTTGCCTTTCCTGCTCTTAATGCAAGGGGAAAATTTGCACTGCGTCTGGCGAGGAGAATCTGTGACAGGAGAGCACATGTCTGTGCAGCCTACTCACAGGCCAGCTGAACCTGGCATCTCTGAATGGGTCTTTATATTCTTCCCAGGAAGATGAATGGCAATCACTATTTTGGCAGGGAGGAAAGTGCATCAGCTAGCAATTTGCTGTAGAAAATGTGCTTTCTGCTCCTCTCACAGCCAAAACTCCTACCCATTTCTTGGAAGTCCTTCTTAGATAAGGACCGTGTTCAACTGAGTGACAGTGAAGCCAAATGGCAATGCCGCAATCAATTGTCCTGTACACAATCTCCTTCATCCACGTGGAAGGTTACTCACGGGCACACAAGAGGACGGAAGAAACCCAAATGCATCGTTGGACATAATAAAATCAGACGTGTTGAGGGATGAAGAAATCTTGCAGAGATATGGAAAGCTGCCCTGAAAACCCAGTTTGGGGAGAGCCTGAGCTCTTTTGTGCTTCTAGGCCTGAAGATGCTCAGCACCTTTCCCAGATGCTCAGCAGGCAGTAGGATTGTGCCTGAATCTGGCTCTGGAAATGCCAGTGCCTCAACTGAGAGCTGTGGCAATGATTTCCATTGCATGGAGAGGGGCCACAGTCCTGCAAGAGTCTTTCAGCAGAGCAAACAGCAGCCTGGAGGGTGGGCAATGCTGCATCTGGACCACTGCATGCTCATCCTTCACCACAATGCAGAGCTGCCATGGATCACTTTTTCCATTTCTGCTGTTGGATATGGTTTGGAGAAGTTGTTCTAGGTGGCTTTGGATGGTGATCCAAGTAGGAAGCAGCCATTCGCCTGCTGTGATATCCTTACAACTAGTCCTAACTTCTCATTGCCTTTGGTTTGATTGGGGGTGTTTTATCTGTTTGTTTGATTGGTTTCTTTGGGTTGGTTTCTTTGTGTTTTTCTCTCTTTTGCTTGGAGTTTCTTTTCCTTTTTTAGAAATGACTGGTGAAGTTGGCACAACCAAACTCCAGAAAACGTAAAGCAGGCTTGACTTTCCAGAAATTGCTTTTGGCTGGCTTTAGCTGCATTCCCCAGGATCACGATCAGCAGTAGATATTTGCAGGTTTTGCTCTGCATCCTCAGCCTGCCCAGATGTTGTTCAGTGTTTCAGCAGTGGAGAAGACGATGGATATTTTGCTAAACCTCCTTTCAAACAACAAAACTTGGGTTAGCACGACAGAAAAGAAGAAAAGAAAATCCTCGCCAGTTAGAACAGATCCAGAGTCCCACCATTTCCCCCTCCACTTTTCTTTCTTTTCTACATTTAGAGGTAAAGCTTCCATCTCCAAAAGCTTCCATCTCTCACTTCCTGATGTAGCCATTTGCTACCCTTTAGCCTTGACTGCCACGCATCGGACTGCTGTCCGTGTGGGGCTGGGGATGCTCAGCCTGGAAAGAGAAGGGGGCTGGCGAGGCCTCCCTGCAGCTCTAGGAAAGATGGGCACAGAGACGAGAAGCCTTTCAACTGCAGGAGTGAGCTTGAAGTTGGATCTAATGAAGCTGCTCTTTTCCACTCCGGCTGCTGGGCCACTGGCCCGGGCTGTGCACAGAGGCTGGGGATGCTCCATCCTTGGCAACATCCAAGGCCAGCTGGGAGCGGGGCTCTGAGCAACCTATTCTAGGGGAAGATCGCTCCGCTTGGAACAAGATGGTCTTTAGGGTCCCTTCCAAGCCCAAGCACCCAGGGATTCCATCATTCATTCTACGGTCTCCGTTGTCCACTTCAGCCTGGGCCTGAACTCCTGGCGGTGATGTCACAGTGCACGCTCCAGCTAGAACTTCCAGCATCCAGCAACGGCCACAACACAACCCTTGGCTCCTTGTGCCAGCACGCTCTTCATTCACCCTGCTCCAAGCCTACCCCTGTCACCTTGTTGCCACCTGCTCCCTGATTCCCCCAGCAGTCCCCAAAGCTCCCCATCGCTTGGATTTTGCTCTCCATCCCTGCAGGATGTCTGCATTTGTTCCAAAAGAGCTATGGTACTATTCCACGGAGGCGGACACCCCGCAGCTGCCTGGCTGGGCTGGAGCTCTGTGGGACAGGCTGGGAAATTTTGCTACCTCTGCAGGCTGGCACAGACGGAGAGGAGGAGACGGACGTCGATACACAGACTGATAGAGAAGAAGCCATGGAAGTGGACGGAGAGGATACTGGAGAGGAAGAGATGGATGTGGATATGTACGAGACAGAGGAAGAGATGGAGGTGGAAACGAAAGATTATATTGAAGAGATGGATATTGATCTAAAAGACAAGGAGGAAGACATGGTCTTGGGATGAAGACCGATGCCAGCAGCAGAACAGGCAGGTGCTCCCCACAGGCAGAGTGGGGCCCCTGCTGCCAGCCTGGGGCCGGGCTGGGCACTTCCTGCTCAGGGACACGCTAGCCCATGCACTGGATTCTGCTGGCCATCCCTGGCCTGGCCTGGGCTTGCTGTGGGCCACACAAGCCCTGTTCCAGTGCCTGGGCCACAGCCCCCAGCCAGGCTCCCTTCTGGCAGCAGAGTCCCACTGGGCCAGTGTCCCAGCCCGGCAGCACATGGAACACCCTTCCCTGCCTGACTGCACTGACCGTGCTACTTGTTTTTCTTCCAGGACTTAGGGACATCACAGACACAGATGCCACCCTGCTGTACATACGTTTTACAGTTGTTGTGTTCAGGACAGAGGTTTTAGAGTTTGTTTAAGTTGTCTGTAAATACGTTTCATAGAGTTTTGTTAGAGCTGTTCTCAGGTAAATAGGTTCTATAGTTTGTTGTTGTTGTTGTTGTTGTTGTTGTTACCAATATTCTTACAGTGTAAATATGTGGTGTAGTTCATTCTTGTTCCTTTTCTTCTACAGATAAACAGTCTTTGATTTTCACACCCCAGTTCTCTTTGCATTTTCTTCGGGCACATTTGCAAAGCTGTGGGTTGTTTCGGGAACAATGTTTGCAGGACTCTAAAAAGAGTATCAAAACCGCTCTGCCACACTCTCAGCTGCTGCTGCTGCCCCAAAAAGCACTGGCTGGCTTTGCTCACACAATCACAGTTGTGGTGGCATTTCTACCACACCACAGGACAGCAATGTTTTCCCTCTTCTCCTGGAAATACCTACAGCACTTGTGGGTTGCAAGGCAAACATGAGCCTCTTTTAGTGGCCCTTGAAATTGGACATGTGAAATGAGGCACACAAAGCCACAGGCCAGCTGAACCTGGCATCTCTGAATGGGTCTTTACATTCTTCCCAGGAAGATGAATGGCAATCACTATTTTGGCAGGGAGGAAAGTGCATCAGCTAGCAATTTGCTGTAGAAAATGTGCTTTCTGCTCCTCTCACAGCCAAAACTCCTACCCATTTCTTGGAAGTCCTTCTTAGATAAGGACCGTGTTCAACTGAGTGACAGTGAAGCCAAATGGCAATGCCGCAATCAATTGTCCTGTACACAATCTCCTTCATCCACGTGGAAGGTTACTGACGGGCACACAAGAGGACTGAAGAAACCCAAATGCATCGTTGGACATAATAAAGTCAGACGTGTTGAGGGATGAAGAAATCTTGCAGAGATATGGAAAGCTGCCCTGAAAACCCAGTTTGGGGAGAGCCTGAGCTCTTTTGTGCTTCTAGGCCTGAAGATTCTCAGCACCTTTCCCAGATGCTCAGCAGGCAGTAGGATTGTGCCTGAATCTGGCTCTGGAAATGCCAGTGCCTCAACTGAGAGCTGTGGCAATGATTTCCATTGCATGGAGAGGGGCCACAGTCCTGCAAGAGTCTTTCAGCAGAGCAAACAGCAGCCTGGAGGGTGGGCAATCTGGACCACTGCATGCTCATCCTTCACCACAATGCAGAGCTGCCATGGATCACTTTTTCCATTTCTGCTGTTGGATATGGTTTGGAGAAGTTGTTCTAGGTGGCTTTGGATGGTGATCCAAGTAGGAAGCAGCCATTCGCTTGCTGTGATATCCTTACAACTAGTCCTAACTTCTCATTGCCTTTGGTTTGATTGGGGGTGTTTTATCTGTTTGTTTGATTGGTTTCTTTGGGTTGGTTTCTTTGTGTTTTTCTCTCTTTTGCTTGGAGTTTCTTTTCCTTTTTTAGAAATGACTGGTGAAGTTGGCACAACCAAACTCCAGAAAACGTAAGCCAGGCTTGACTTTCCAGAAATTGCTTTTGGCTGGCTTTAGCTGCATTCCCCAGGATCACGATCAGCAGTAGATATTTGCAGGTTTTGCTCTGCATCCTCAGCCTGCCCAGATGTTGTTCAGTGTTTCAGCAGTGGAGAAGACGATGGATATTTTGCTAAACCTCCTTTCAAACAACAAAACTTGGGTTAGCACGACAGAAAAGAAGAAAAGAAAATCTTCGCCAGTTAGAACAGAGCCAGAGTCCCACCATTTCCCCCTCCACTTTTCTTTCTTTTCTACATTTAGAGGTAAAGCTTCCATCTCCAAAAGCTTCCATCTCTCACTTCCTGATGTAGCCATTTGCTACCCTTTAGCCTTGACTGCCACGCATCGGACTGCTGTCCGTGTGGGGCTGGGGATGCTCAGCCTGGAAAGAGAAGGGGGCTGGCGAGGCCTCCCTGCAGCTCTAGGAAAGATGGGCACAGAGACGAGAAGCCTTTCAACTGCAGGAGTGAGCTTGAAGTTGGATCTAATGAAGCTGCTCTTTTCCACTCCGGCTGCTGGGCCACTGGCCCGGGCTGTGCACAGAGGCTGGGGATGCTCCATCCTTGGCAACATCCAAGGCCAGCTGGGAGCGGGGCTCTGAGCAACCTCTTCTGGGCGAAGATTGCTCCGCTTGGAACAAGATGGTCTTTAGGGTCCCTTCCAAGCCCAAGCACCCAGGGATTCCATCATTCATTCTACGGTCTCCGTTGTCCACTTCAGCCTGGGCCTGAACTCCTGGCGGTGATGTCACAGTGCACGCTCCAGCTAGAACTTCCAGCATCCAGCAACGGCCACAACACAACCCTTGGCTCCTTGTGCCAGCACGCTCTTCATTCACCCTGCTCCAAGCCTACCCCTGTCACCTTGTTGCCACCTGCTCCCTGATTCCCCCAGCAGTCCCCAAAGCTCCCCATCGCTTGGATTTTGCTCTCCATCCCTGCAGGATGTCTGCATTTGTTCCAAAAGAGCTATGGTACTATTCCACGGAGGCGGACACCCCGCAGCTGCCTGGCTGGGCTGGAGCTCTGTGGGACAGGGTGGGAAATTTTGCTACCTCTGCAGGCTGGCACAGACCGAGTGGAAGAGACGGACGTCGATACACAGACTGATAGAGAAGAAGCCATGGAAGTGGACGGAAAGGATACTGGAGAGGAAGAGATGGATGTGGATATGTACGAGACAGAGGAAGAGATGGAGGTGGAAACGAAAGATTATATTGAAGAGATGGATATTGATCTAAAAGACAAGGAGGAAGACATGGTCTTGGGATGAAGACCGATGCCAGCAGCAGAACAGGCAGGTGCTCCCCACAGGCAGAGTGGGTCCCCTGCTGCCAGCCTGGGGCCGGGCTGGGCACTTCCTGCTCAGGGACACGCTAGCCCATGCACTGCATTCTGCTGGCCATCCCTGGCCTGGCCTGGGCTTGCTGTGGGCCACACAAGCCCTGTTCCAGTGCCTGGGCCACAACCGCCAGCCAGGCTCCCTTCTGGCAGCAGAGTCCCACTGGGCCAGTGTCCCAGCCCGGCAGCACATGGAACACCCTTCCGTGCCTGACTGCACTGACCGTGCTACTTGTTTTTCTTCCAGGACTTAGGGACATCACAGACACAGATGCCGCCCTGCTGTACATACGTTTTACAGTTGTTGTGTTCAGGACAGAGGTTTTAGAGTTTGTTTAAGTTGTCTGTAAATACGTTTCATAGAGTTTTGTTAGAGCTGTTCTCAGGTAAATAGGTTCTATAGTTTGTTGTTGTTGTTGTTGTTGTTGTTGTTACCAATATTCTTACAGTGTAAATATGTGGTGTAGTTCATTCTTGTTCCTTTTCTTCTACAGATAAACAGTCTTTGATTTTCACACCCCAGTTCTCTTTGCATTTTCTTCGGGCACATTTGCAAAGCTGTGGCTTGTTTCGGGAACAATGTTTGCAGGACTCTAAAAAGAGTATCAAAATCGCTCTGCCACACTCTCAGCTGCTGTTGCTGCCCCAAAAAGCACTGGCTGGCTTTGCTCACACAATCACAGTTGTGGTGGCATTTCTACCACACCATAGGACAGCGATGTTTTCCCTCTTCTCCTGGAAATACCTACAGCACTTGTGGGTAGCAAGGCAATCATGAGCCTCTTTTAGTGGCCCTTGAAATTGGACATGTGAAATGAGGCACACAAAGCCACAGGCCAGCTGAACCTGGCATCTCTGAATGGGTCTTTACATTCTTCCCAGGAAGATGAATGGCAATCACTATTTTGGCAGGGAGGAAAGTGCATCAGCTAGCAATTTGCTGTAGAAAATGTGCTTTCTGCTCCTCTCACAGCCAAAACTCCTACCCATTTCTTGGAAGTCCTTCTTAGATAAGGACCGTGTTCAACTGAGTGACAGTGAAGCCAAATGGCAATGCCGCAATCAATTGTCCTGTACACAATCTCCTTCATCCACGTGGAAGGTTACTGACGGGCACACAAGAGGACGGAAGAAACCCAAATGCATCGTTGGACATCATAAAGTCAGACGTGTTGAGGGATGAAGAAATCTTGCAGAGATATGGAAAGCTGCCCTGAAAACCCAGTTCGGGGAGAGCCTGAGCTCTTTTGTGCTTCTAGGCCTGAAGATGCTCAGCAGCTTTCCCAGATGCTCAGCAGGCAGTAGGATTGTGCCTGAATCTGGCTCTGGAAATGCCAGTGCCTCAACTGAGAGCTGTGGCAATGATTTCCATTGCATGGAGAGGGGCCACAGTCCTGCAAGAGTCTTTCAGCAGAGCAAACAGCAGCCTGGAGGGTGGGCAATCTGGACCACTGCATGCTCATCCTTCACCACAATGCAGAGCTGCCATGGATCACTTTTTCCATTTCTGCTGTTGGATATGGTTTGGAGAAGTTGTTCTAGGTGGCTTTGGATGGTGATCCAAGTAGGAAGCAGCCATTCGCCTGCTGTGATATCCTTACAACTAGTCCTAACTTCTCATTGCCTTTGGTTTGATTGGGGGTGTTTTATCTGTTTGTTTGATTGGTTTCTTTGGGTTGGTTTCTTTGTGTTTTTCTCTCTTTTGCTTGGAGTTTCTTTTCCTTTTTTAGAAATGACTGGTGAAGTTGGCACAAGCAAACTCCAGAAAACGTAAAGCAGGCTTGACTTTCCAGAAATTGCTTTTGGCTGGCTTTAGCTGCATTCCCCAGGATCACGATTGTGATAAATGGGCCAGGAGACCAGCTCCTTTTAAAAAGGCCATTATTAAGCAGCACAGCTCTGGGGTGGGGGCCCGAGGGGTCGCGCACATCGCCACTGCTTCCACTGGACACCGCAGAAGAGGAGAATCCGTACAGCTCTGTCAGTGGGGCAGAGCTGGGCCTTCCTCCCTCACGGGAGTCCCCGGGAAGACTCCTTCTTTAGGCCTTGTAGTCTAGGCTATCATCCTAGTCGAGTCTCCTCGAGGTTATGTCGGCCTCGGAAAGAAGCCAGGGGACTCCTCTGGGTCTTCCTTGTTAGATGGTGCTGGTTCTATTCCTTCCCTTTTGCGTTGCTCGTTGTTTTGGGGTTTTTTCCAGTCTGGGTGCATCCCATAAATCTCTGGTCTCTCTCGTTTGCATAAAAGTCAGTATGTCATCTTCCTCCTCAGGGCGGAACAGCAACTCGGGGCAGGGATACAATGTTGCCATGTGGGAGTCTAGGAGCAGTGGGGGCAGTGCCTGGCTGAACACAGAACAAGAAACACAGGGTACAGCAACTTGGGAGAGGGAGCAGGGCCTGGCTGAACAAGGAATAAAAAAATATGTGGTACAGCAATTTGCGACAGGGGTACAAGGTAAGTAAACCTGGGACAGGGGTACAAGGTAAATAAGGAGTTTACAAACAGCAACTGTAACATATTATTCTTAACAATATCCCCCCTCTTATATTTTGATCGGGCTCTAGCCCGCATCAACCATTAACTTCTGGCTCTTGGGAATATTTATCTCTTAATTCTCGATATTGCTCATATATTTCCCTGGCAGTTTTGTGCTCTCGATCCTGACTTTGGGTTTCCATTAACATGATCCTGGCCTGCTTCTTGTCTTTTATTTCAGGGATCTGGATGCTTGCTTGTACTGTGGTAGTCACTGTCTTGATTAGGCAGGGGAGTAAACAGGGTAGGAACAAGAAACTTGCAAATGCACAGACAGCATTGTAGTAATAGATCAAAATGTAAAATTGTGTATGGTGATACGAATAATAAAGGCATCAAGTTCTCATAATAGACTGATGTCTATTAACACTCAGAAGATGGTGTGTGGTGATCAATATATGGTTTTGTTGAAAGATAGTATTATTTCATTATTATGTTACATATACTGTTACTGTCATCATCACTTTGCCCTTGAGCTTGTGATGCTTGAAGGAAGGTTTTGCTGAAGGTCTGCTAACTACGTAATTTTGAAATAGCAAGACTGTGATGTATAGGAACTGCTGTTTCCCACAAAAGAAGTGGGTCTGGGCTATTTCTTTTCACTTAAGACTGTCATTCCTTCTCATCCCCCCATTTTGGGGAGGGATAGCATTTGTGGGGTCCAAGGAATTTCATGAATAGTGTGCTAGCCCATTCTAAGGAATAGGTGACCAGCTGAAGGGACCTAATCTGAATTGGAGTTTCCAAAAAGTATCCTGTGCAGGGCAGTGTGAACTGAAGCCTCTGGCTGGAGAGAAAGCCAAGAATTCACAAAGAGCTGCACTAGAGATAATGTCACTGCAGCTGTTATGCAGGATCTGTTCCTCAGTAAGAGAGCATTATTTACCTATCTGAAATAGCTTAAAAATGCTCTAATTTTTTTAAAAAAATTCTTCAGTTTATACTATATAAATAATCACCGATTGTGAGATTCAATCTCTAATGTCAAAAAGCTTTCTTACAGTTAGTTAAACTTAATTTATTTTTTCTGGTCCTGGTCTCATCTAGCATACACCTCTCATGTTTTCTTTGAATTTTCTTCAGCATTAGGAACTTAAAAAAGATCAAGAGTATACATAGATTTAGGAACACTGTGTAGCAATATTCTCTTGTGCTGAGCTGGATCTTATTTTTTGTCTGGGCCAGGAGTTCTGTGCAAATTGATTTAAAAGGCCTAGTTGTAGGATGTGGATTGTAGGATGATGCTGAGCTGGCAGTGCTCTTGCTCTGAAAAAGGCAGATGGGATGCCGATGCATCAGGTATTACAAATGCAGATAAAAAAGTATTGGTGTCACTGCAAACACTGCTACTCTGAAACAGAGTAAGAGATGTGATTCAAATCTTCTGTATTGAAAAACATTAATTGAAACTGTACTGGAAGCAGAGACGTTGCCTCTAAAATGGCAGAAGAGAATGACCGGATGTTTGTCTCAAGTAGCTGTGGAATGGATGATGTGATTCTAATTTCTAGGGGAAAAAATTGATGAAAAAAATTAGATAAGCCTAAATAAAATATTGACTTAAGATAAAATGTACACAGGTCATTGATAAAATTTGGTTTAGAGTCTAAAAGGTGTTCCTGAGTGTTACAGCCAGTAGATTCTGGGATAAAAGGAGTGTTCAGTGGAGGAAGGAATCAGACTGGATTTGGTAGCTTTGCGATAGGTCTGTGGTGGAGATTCGGGGCTGTTGGACCCCAAGGAGCTTTCGGAGTGTATTTTTAAGCAGTTAGTGCCCTCTAGTGAGAGTCTTAGGTAATAATCTTGGTCCTGGTTTTGTAGTATGTTAACAGCTCTTAACAGTACTTTGGTGTGTTACCGAAATGAAAGAAGCTTTGGTATTAAAAATGCAGGAGGATGAGTGTATGAAGAAAGATCCTATGAATCCAAGTCATCAAGTGGTTTGTATTGGGAGGGATCTTTAAAGGTTTATTATAAGTGTAACCACCTTCTCATGTGGATTGTGTCCTAAAATCTTAGGTACTTCTTTAGACGATCACTCAAGTTTTTGCAGTTCAGTGTAAAGCAGAAGATGTCAGCAAACTTGTGATTTCAGTCTTGACAACTGAAGAAGCACTGCATTACATACCTGTGGAACCAAGTGGCAGGATTAGAAGTACCAAACTCGTGGCAAAGTAGATGTTTCTGTTTTGAAATAAGCACATCATCTAAAAGCATAAATCAAGAAAAAAACCCCTGCTTTCTTAGAAGTCAAAAAGTTACAGCTACTATTTTTTAAATATTTTTTTTCTAAAGGTTACAAAACCCCACTGGAAAAAAATCCTGGAGATGATAAAACAGATGAAGAGATGGAGGGGACACATTCAGAGGATGAAATGTTTGCTCAGAGAGGCCTTCGCAGAACTCAGAGTATGAAGTCTGTGAAAACTATTAAAGGCCGTAAAGAAGCAAGTATAATCCTGGTTAATTGAGTTTGTTCTTTCAGTGTATATTGGCATTATTCATAGTGCAGAAATTTATTTTTATTTTTAATATTGGAGAATTTGTCAACAGTAACTGGGTTCCAGAATGCTAAATGGGAAAGAAAGCATGTGACAACAATATCTAAGTTTGGAGCTTTTGTAATTTGACGTGTTTAGGGGAAATATATGTATGAAATTAATGAAGCAAGGAGCAAGGGAGAGGAGACGAAACAGACTCTCTATTTGAAATGCTAATTTTGGCACCACCAAGCCTAATTTCAGGAAGTGTTCGCCTTGAAAAGGGTATGAATAACAATAATATTATCTGTGTGTTGTGCACACTTAAACATCTGCTGTTTAATAGATAAAGAATATTCAGAATTTTTTAGTTGCCATAGACAAACAGCCTGACTCTTTGTGATCTACAGAGAGAAGATCCTAGTTAGCATCCTAGTGCATGCATTACAAAATTTAAAGATACTCCAGTATAAATCTCTGTGAAGTCTCATAAAAGTTTTTAGGTCATTCCAGGAAAACAATTGATACTTACTCTTCTTGCCTAATTCTGTTGAAACTTTATTTTATTCAGTCATAGGTAGATTCTCTTAGTGAAACCGGGTGTCCAAAGCACATTGGAAAACATTTGCTAAATAGGATTAGTGGGGAGCTGAATTATATTTCCATTTCATGTGACTTAGTACTTCATTATAATTTTGTTTTTCCCCTCAGATACGATACGGATCACTAAAATACAGAGTAAAGAAGAGACCCGTTGTATACTTTTAAGTGTACTGCACAATTCCTGCAAGAGAAACTGCTGTACTATAGTAACTTGAATTCAAGTGTTAAAGATCTGTGTACAATGCCTAGAATGAGTCTGTATGAACAGATATGGTAGGACTTGGTTTTGTGAGCCCAAGTGATCAGATAAAGTATTACTCTGTTTTTCTATAATTGTGTCATGTTTAGATTTAAATCTGGACAAGTTACAGCATGGATTTCAGCACTCCTTAAATAGGAGTAAAATGAGTAATAGGAAATACTCCTTTGCCAGAGGTATTGAACAGATTGAAATAATTGCAAATCAAATTGAATTAAGAGAAGCTGTAAGTATGTAGAGCTTGTGAAAATTGAACCATCGTGTCCCCAAGTTTACACTGAAAGATAAATATACTTGAAACATTTTTCTGAACTACAGTTCCTGAAAAGGCCTTTGTGTAATTTTTAAATGTACAGTTTAAAGGACAGTGGGTGATGGAGGGAAAGGAAAAGGATAGATGAGGTAGGTAAGATACATCCTTAACTTCATCATTTTGTGTCATATTGTCAAGCTTAGCAAACTGGGGTACATACAGCACTTTATGCAAAACTGTATAGTTTTGCACACTTAATGATTTACAACTGCACGTCATTTTAGTGACTTGCTACATAGGCTAGAGTTACATTTTGAATGCCAGCAATTCTTGTATTTCATGATATTTTTAAAATTCATCTTGATTCCTTAAGTACACTTAGGATGCTGTAGATATCTGCTACTAATGATATTATCAGGTGCCTTTCTATGTATTACTGGGCTGTGTAGGATTTGTGGTTTTGGGGCTTTGTTTTTTTTTTTTTTTTTGTTTGTGGGTTCTTTTGTTCGTGTCTGTCTTCCTCCATCTAAAGAGATATAACATGATTTAAGACAGATTTTGGTTAAAATTGTGGTAAGTAAAACATGTAGCAATTCCAGTGATGCACCTCAGGGATCGAAGGAGACTCGCCTCTTGCGCTCACCTTCTCCGAACTGCGGAGTCGCGGCTTCTGCCTTTCTTGCCCTTAATGCAAGCGGAAAGCTTTTGCACAGGGTTTGGCGAGGAGAACGAGTGACAGGACAGCACATGTTTGTGCAGATTACCCCTGCCACTGATGTAAGCACGGATTTGCAGCACCCTATGCCACTCGTGGTGTCACAGGTTTCTGTGCTGCGCAGAGCATTTCTCTGCATCTGGGAGTAAAAGGGAAAGTGCAACTATTGTCGCAGAGAGCAGCAACAACAGTAGGGAGCAGCAGAAGGAAGTAGTGATCTTACTTCTTCCACACGACAACTAGCTACTAATCAGCAAGCGTGCGAGTGGCAGCTGCTTTCCATTTGCAGTCTGAAAGTCTCGCGCAACAGATGCCTTTTAAACACCTTCCTTATTCGCCTGCCCGCAGCGCTCGCGTTTTCCACCGCCCGCGCACTGACCGGCACTCTCTCTCAGACACACATGGTATTTCGGCCGGTTGCCAAGAACTCCGGAAAGCAGCTTCTGCCGAAGGAGGCTCGCCTCTTGCGGTTACCCTCTCCGAACTCCGGAATCGAGGCTTCTGCCTTTCTTGCTCTTAATGCAAGCGGAAAGCTTCTGCACTATGTCTAGCGAGGAGAACGTGTGACAGGACAGCACATGTTTGTACAGTTTACCCCTGCCACTTACACAAGCACGGATTTGCAACACCGTATGGCACCCATGGTGTGACAGCTTTCTGTGCTGCGCAGGGCACTTCTCTGCATCTGTAAGTAAAACGGAAAGCGAATTGTTGTCGCAGAGAGCAGCAACAGCAGTAGGGAGCAGCAGAAGGAAGTAGTGATCTTACCTCTTCCACAAGACAACTACGACTAATTAGCAAACGAGCGACTGGCAGTTACATTCCACTTGCAGTCTGAAAGTTTCGCGCGCCAGATGTCTGTTAAACATGTTTCTTATTCGCTTGCCTGTACCGCTCGCGCTTTCCACCGCCCGCGCGCTGACCGGCACCGTCCCACAGACACACATAGTACTTTGGCCGGTTGCCAAGAGTCCCGAAAAGCGGCTTCTGCCGAAGGATGCTCGCCTCTTGCGCTCACCTTTTCCGAACTGCGGAGTCGCGGCTTCTGCCTTTCTTGCCCTTAATGCAAGCGGAAAGCATCTGCACTGTGTCTAGCGAAGAGAACGAGTGACAGGACAGCACATGTTTGTGCAGATTACCCCTGCCACTGATGTAAGCACGGATTTGCAGCACCCTATGCCACTCGTGGTGTCACAGGTTTCTGTGTTGCGCAGAGCATTTCTCTGCATCTGGGAGTAAATGGAAAGCGCAATTGTTGTCGCAGAGAGCAGCAACAGCAGTAGGGAGCAGCAGAAGAAAGCCGAAACAGTACTTCTTGCACACGACAACTTAGCGACTACTCAGCAAGCGTCCGAGTGGCAGCTGCTTTCCACTTGCAGTCTGAAAGTCTCGCGCACCAGATGCCTTTTAAACACCTTCCTTATTCGCCTGCCCGCAGCGCTCGCGCTTTCCACCGCCCGCGCACTGACCGGCACTCTCTCTCAGACACACATGGTATTTCGGCCGGTTGCCAAGAACTCCGGAAAGCAGCTTCTGCCGAAGGAGGCTCGCCTGTTCCCGTTACCTTCTGCGAACTGCGGAGTCGCGGCTTCTGCCTTTCTTGCCCTTAATGCAAGCGGAAAGCATCTGCACTGTGTCTAGCGAAGAGAACGAGTGACAGGACAGCACATGTTTGTGCAGATTACCCCTGCCACTGATGTAAGCACGGATTTGCAGCACCCTATGCCACTCGTGGTGTCACAGGTTTCTGTGCTGCGCAGAGCATTTCTCTGCATCTGGGAGTAAATGGAAAGCGCAATTGTTGTCGCAGAGAGCAGCAACAGCAGTAGGGAGCAGCAGAAGAAAGCCGAAACAGTACTTCTTGCACACGACAACTTAGCGACTACTCAGCAAGCGTCCGAGTGGCAGCTGCTTTCCACTTGCAGTCTGAAACTCTCGCGCACCAGATGCCTTTTAAACACCTTCCTTATTCGCCTGCCCGCAGCGCTCGCGCTTTCCACCGCCCGCGCACTGACCGGCACTCTCTCTCAGACACACATGGTATTTCGGCCGGTTGCCAAGAACTCCGGAAAGCAGCTTCTGCCGAAGGAGGCTCGCCTGTTCCCGTTACCTTCTGCGAACTGCGGAGTCGCGGCTTCTGCCTTTCTTGCCCTTAATGCAAGCGGAAAGCATCTGCACTGTGTCTAGCGAAGAGAACGAGTGACAGGACAGCAACATGTTTGTGCAGTATACCCCTGCCACTGATGTAAGCACGAATTTGCAGCACCCTATGCCACCCATGGTGTGACAGGTTTCTGTGCTGCGCAGGGCATTTCTCTGCATCTGGGAGTAAAAGGGAAAGTGCAACTATTGTCGCAGAGAGCAACAACAGCAGTAGGGAGCAGCAGAAGGAAGTAGTGATCTTACTTCTTCCACACGACAACTAGCTACTAATCAGCAAACTTGCGAGTGGCAGCTGCTTTCATCTTGCAGTCTGAAAGTCTCGCGCACCAGATGCCTTTTAAACACCTTCCTTATTCGCCTGCCCGCAGCGCTCGCGCTTTCCACCGTCCGCGCGCTGACCGGCAACGTCCCACAGACACACATGGTACTTTGGCCGGTTGCCAAGAGTCCTGAAAAGCGGCTTCTGCCGAAGGATGCTCGCCTCTTGCGTTTACTTTCTCCGAACTCTAGAATCGAGGCTTCTGCCTTTCTTGCTCTTAATGCAAGCGGAAAGCTTTTGAACAGCTTCTGGCAAAGAGAACGCGTGACAGGACAGCATATGTTTGTGCAGCTTACCCCTGCCACTTACACAAGCACGGATTTGCAACAACCTATGCCACCCATGGTGTGACAGCTTTCTGTGCTGCGCAGGGCATTTCTCTGCATCTGGAAGTAAAGGGAAAGAGCAATTGTTGTCGCAGAGAGCAGCAACAGCAGTAGGGTGCAGCAGAAGGAAGTAGTGATCTTACCTCTTCCACAAGACAACTAGCAACTAATTAACAAGCGGGCGACTGGCAGTTACATTCCACTTGCAGTCTAAAAGTCTCGGCGCCAGATACCTGTTAAACATGTTTCTTATTCGCTTGCCTGCCGCGCTCGCGCTTTCCACCGCCCGCGCGCTGACCGGCACTCTCTCTCAGACACACATGGTATTTCGGCCGGTTGCCAAGAACTCCGGAAAGCAGCTTCTGCCGAATGAGGCTCGCCCCCAGCGGTTACCTTCTGAGACTTGCGGAGTCGCGGCTTCTGCCTTTCTTGCACTTAATGCAAACGGAAAGCTTTTGCACAGAGTTTGGCGAGGAGAACGTGTGACAGGACAGCACATGTTTGTGCAGTATACCCCTGCCACTGATGTAAGCACGGATTTGCAGCACCCTATGCAACTCGTGGTGTGGCAGGTGTATGTTCTGCGCAGGGCATTTCTCTGCATCTGGGAGTAAATGGAAAGCGCAATTGTTGTCGCAGAGAGCAGCAACAGCAGTAGGGAGCAGCAGAAGGAAGCCGAAACAGTACTTCTTGCACACGACAACTTAGCGACTACTCAGCAAGCGTCCGAGTGGCAGCTGCTTTCCACTTGCAGTCTGAAAGTCTCGCGCAACAGATGCCTTTTAAACACCTTCCTTATTCGCCTGCCCGCAGCGCTCGCGCTTTCCACCGCCCGCGCGCTGACCGGCACTCTCTCTAAGACACACATGGTATTTCGGCCGGTTGCCAAGAGCTCCGGAAAGCAGCTTCTGCCGAAGGAGGCTCGCCTGTTCCCGTTACCTTCTGCGAACTGCGGAGTCGCGGCTTCTGCCTTTCTTGCTCTTAATGCAAGCGGAAAGCTTTTGCACAGAATTTGGTGAGGAGAACGAGTGACAGGACAGCACATGTTTGTGCAGCTTACCCCTGCCACTGACGCAACACGGATTTGCAGCACCCTATGCCACCCATGGTGTGACAGATTTCTGTGCTGCGCAGGGCATTTCTCTGCATCTGGGAGTAAAAGGGAAAGTGCAACTATTGTCGCAGAGAGCAGCAACAACAGTAGGGAGCAGCAGAAGGAAGTAGTGATCTTACTTCTTCCACACGACAACTAGCTGCTAATCAGCAAGCATGCGAGTGGCAGCTGCTTTCATCTTGCAGTCTGAAAGTCTCGCGCACCAGATGCCTTTTAAACACCTTCCTTATTCGCCTGCCCGCAGCGCTCGCGCTTTCTACCGCCCGCGCACTGACCGGCACTCTCTCTCAGACACACATGGTATTTCGGCCGGTTGCCAAGAACTCCGGAAAGCAGCTTCTGCCGAAGGAGGCTCGCCTGTTCCCGTTACCTTCTGCGAACTGCGGAGTCGCGGCTTCTGCCTTTCTTGCCCTTAATGCAAGCGGAAAGCATCTGCACTGTGTCTAGCGAAGAGAACGAGTGACAGGACAGCACATGTTTGTGCAGATTACCCCTGCCACTGATGTAAGCACGGATTTGCAGCACCCTATGCCACTCGTGGTGTGACAGGTGTATGTGTTGCGCAGAGCATTTCTCTGCATCTGGGAGTAAATGGAAAGCGCAATTGTTGTCGCAGAGAGCAGCAACAGCAATAGGGAGCAGCAGAAGAAAGCCGAAACAGTACTTCTTGCACACGACAACTTAGCGACTACTCAGCAAGCGTCCGAGTGGCAGCTGCTTTCCACTTGCAGTCTGAAAGTCTCGCGCACCAGATGCCTTTTAAACAACTTCCTTATTCGCCTGCCCGCAGCGCTCGCGCTTTCCACCGCCCGCGCACTGACCGGCACTCTCTCTCAGACACACATGGTATTTCGGCCGGTTGCCAAGAACTCCGGAAAGCAGCTTCTGCCGAAGGAGGCTCGCCTGTTCCCGTTACCTTCTGCGAACTGCGGAGTCGCGGCTTCTGCCTTTCTTGCCCTTAATGCAAGCGGAAAGCATCTGCACTGTGTCTAGCGAAGAGAACGAGTGACAGGACAGCACATGTTTGTGCAGATTACCCCTGCCACTGATGTAAGCACGGATTTGCAGCACCCTATGCCACTCGTGGTGTCACAGGTTTCTGTGTTGCGCAGAGCATTTCTCTGCATCTGGGAGTAAATGGAAAGCGCAATTGTTGTCGTAGAGAGCAGCAACAGCAGTAGGGAGCAGCAGAAGAAAGCCGAAACAGTACTTCTTGCACACGACAACTTAGCGACTACTCAGCAAGCGTCCGAGTGGCAGCTGCTTTCCATTTGCAGTCTGAAACTCTCGCGCACCAGATGCCTTTTAAACAACTTCCTTATTCGCCTGCCCGCAGCGCTCGCGCTTTCCACCGCCCGCGCGCTGACCGGCACTCTCTCTCAGACACACATGGTATTTCGGCCGGTTGCCAAGAACTCCGGAAAGCAGCTTCTGCCGAAGGAGGCTCGCCTGTTCCCGTTACCTTCTGCGAACTGCGGAGTCGCGGCTTCTGCCTTTCTTGCTCTTAATGCAAGCGGAAAGCATCTGCACTGTGTCTAGCGAAGAGAACGAGTGACAGGACAGCAACATGTTTGTGCAGTATACCCCTGCCACTGATGTAAGCACGAATTTGCAGCACCCTATGCCACCCATGGTGTGACAGGTTTCTGTGCTGCGCAGGGCATTTCTCTGCATCTGGGAGTAAAAGGGAAAGTGCAACTATTGTCGCAGAGAGCAACAACAGCAGTAGGGAGCAGCAGAAGGAAGTAGTGATCTTACTTCTTCCACACGACAACTAGCTACTAATCAGCAAACTTGCGAGTGGCAGCTGCTTTCATCTTGCAGTCTGAAAGTCTCGCGCACCAGATGCCTTTTAAACACCTTCCTTATTCGCCTGCCCGCAGCGCTCGCGCTTTCCACCGTCCGCGCGCTGACCGGCAACGTCCCACAGACACACATGGTACTTTGGCCGGTTGCCAAGAGTCCTGAAAAGCGGCTTCTGCCGAAGGATGCTCGCCTCTTGCGTTTACTTTCTCCGAACTCTAGAATCGAGGCTTCTGCCTTTCTTGCACTTAATGCAAGCGGAAAGCTTTTGAACAGCTTCTGGCAAAGAGAACGCGTGACAGGACAGCATATGTTTGTGCAGCTTACCCCTGCCACTTACACAAGCACGGATTTGCAACAACCTATGCCACCCATGGTGTGACAGCTTTCTGTGCTGCGCAGGGCATTTCTCTGCATCTGGAAGTAAAGGGAAAGAGCAATTGTTGTCGCAGAGAGCAGCAACAGCAGTAGGGTGCAGCAGAAGGAAGTAGCGATCTTACCTCTTCCACAAGACAACTAGCAACTAATTAACAAGCGGGCGACTGGCAGTTACATTCCACTTGCAGTCTAAAAGTCTCGGCGCCAGATACCTGTTAAACATGTTTCTTATTCGCTTGCCTGCCGCGCTCGCGCTTTCCACCGCCCGCGCGCTGACCGGCACTCTCTCTCAGACACACATGGTATTTCGGCCGGTTGCCAAGAACTCCGGAAAGCAGCTTCTGCCGAATGAGGCTCGCCCCCAGCGGTTACCTTCTGAGACTTGCGGAGTCGCGGCTTCAGCCTTTCTTGCACTTAATGCAAACGGAAAGCTTTTGCACAGAGTTTGGCGAGGAGAACGTGTGACAGGACAGCACATGTTTGTGCAGATTACCCCTGCCACTGATGTAAGCACGGATTTGCAGCACCCTATGCAACTCGTGGTGTGACAGGTGTATGTGCTGCGCAGGGCATTTCTCTGCATCTGGGAGTAAATGGAAAGCGCAATTGTTGTCGCAGAGAGCAGCAACAGCAGTAGGGAGCAGCAGAAGAAAGCCGAAACAGTACTTCTTGCACACGACAACTTAGCGACTACTCAGCAAGCGTCCGAGTGGCAGCTGCTTTCCATTTGCAGTCTGAAAGTCTCGCGCAACAGATGCCTTTTAAACACCTTCCTTATTCGCCTGCCCGCAGCGCTCGCGCTTTCCACCGCCCGCGCGCTGACCGGCACTCTCTCTAAGACACACATGGTATTTCGGCCGGTTGCCAAGAGCTCCGGAAAGCAGCTTCTGCCGAAGGAGGCTCGCCTGTTCCCGTTACCTTCTGCGAACTGCGGAGTCGCGGCTTCTGCCTTTCTTGCTCTTAATGCAAGCGGAAAGCTTTTGCACAGAATTTGGTGAGGAGAACGAGTGACAGGACAGCACATGTTTGTGCAGTATACCCCTGCCACTGATGTAAGCCAGAATTTGCAGCACCCTATGCCACCCATGGTGTGACAGATTTCTGTGCTGCGCAGGGCATTTCTCTGCATCTGGGAGTAAAAGGGAAAGTGCAACTATTGTCGCAGAGAGCAACAACAGCAGTAGGGAGCAGCAGAAGGAAGTAGTGATCTTACTTCTTCCACACGACAACTAGCTACTAATCAGCAAACTTGCGAGTGGCAGCTGCTTTCATCTTGCAGTCTAAAAGTCTCGCGCACCAGATGCCTTTTAAACACCTCCCTTATTCGTCTGCCCGCAGCGCTCGCGCTTTCCACCGTCCGCGCGCTGACCGGCAACGTCCCACAGACACACATGGTACTTTGGCCGGTTGCCAAGAGTCCTGAAAAGCGGCTTCTGCCGAAGGATGCTCGCCTCTTGCGTTTACTTTCTCCAAAATCTAGAATCGAGGCTTCTGCCTTTCTTGCTCTTAATGCAAGCGGAAAGCTTTTGCACAGCTTCCGGCAAAGAGAACGCGTGACAGGACAGCATATGTTTGTGCAGCTTACCCCTGCCACTTACACAAGCACGGATTTGCAACAACCTATGCCACCCATGGTGTGACAGCTTTCTGTGCTGCGCAGGGCATTTCTCTGCATCTGGAAGTAAAGGGAAAGAGCAATTGTTGTCGCAGAGAGCAGCAACAGCAGTAGGGTGCAGCAGAAGGAAGTAGTGATCTTACTTCTTCCACAAGACAACTAGCAACTAATTAACAAGCGGGCGATTGGCAGTTACATTCCACTTGCAGTCTAAAAGTCTCGGCGCCAGATACCTGTTAAACATGTTTCTTATTCGCTTGCCTGCCGCGCTCGCGCTTTCCACCGCCCGCGCGTTGACCGGCACTCTCTCTCAGACACACATGGTATTTCGGCCGGTTGCCAAGAACTCCGGAAAGCAGCTTCTGCCGAAGGAGGCTCGCCTCCTGCGGTTACCTTCTGAGACTTGCGGAGTCGCGGCTTCTGCCTTTCTTGCACTTAATGCAAACGGAAAGCTTTTGCACAGAGTTTGGCGAGGAGAACGAGTGACAGGACAGCAACATGTTTGTGCAGTATACCCCTGCCACTGATGTAAGCCAGAATTTGCAGCACCCTATGCCACTCATAGTGTGACAGGTTTCTGTGCTGCGCAGGGCCTTTCTCTGCATCTGGGATTAAAAGGGAAAGTGCAACTATTGTCGCAGAGAGCAGCAACAGCAGTAGGGAGCAGCAGAAGGAAGTCGAGGCAGTACTTTTTGCACACGACAACTTAGCGACTACTCAGCAAGTGTGCGAGTGGCAACTACGTTCAACTTGCAGTCTAAAAGTCTCGCGCACCAGATGCCTTTTAAACACCTTCCTTATTCGCCTCCCCCAGCGCTCGCGCTTTCCACCGCCCGCGCGCTGACCGGCACTCTCTCTCAGACACACATGGTATTTCGGCCGGTTGCCAAGTGACGCTGCCCCTGCCGCGGCTCTCCTCGCCCTGGCTAGCTCTTACTCCCTAGCCGCTGGCAGCGCCGAGAGTGGGGAACGGTCTGGGAGCTCGTTGTCCCAGACCGAACCTTCAGAGCCTGCGAGCTACCAAGCTCTGCGGTCTCAGGTGCGTCGTGGGTGCCCGATGAAGGCAAGGAGGAGGCTCAGAGTCCCAGGTTCTCTCCAGAAACCAGGTTTTATTCCAGGGTCGGGAGCAGTGGATGGGGGAAGGACTGGAAAGGTCAAGGGTAGGACGGTCTGAGCGAGGAGCACCTCCGTGCGCTCCAATTTAAGGTGGGGAGGGTACAAACACAAGAACCAATCAGGGCATCTCAGGGGAGGAGTTGGGGGGAGGGTTTACAATGTTGGGGACCAATAGGAATAACACGTGGGAGGGGCGGCAGTCACAATGCCAATGGGGCTTCGAGTGAGGGATAAATGACAGGGAAGGAGCTAGAACAAAAGGTGGGGTTTACATGGATTGATGGGGTTCAGGGGCAGTAACAGGGTGATGGACAAGGAAGGTTCAGGAAAAAGAGGAGGGGTTTACAAAACTGACAAGTGGGTAAAACCATTACAACCCATGGGGGGAACAACATCAGGAGCAAACCATTTAAATTAATAATCAGAACAAAATAAACAGGCGGCAACATCTCCCCCTTTCTTTTTTAGAAAGAGGAGGTTGCATCCGCAGGAGGTGCAGAGGGCTCAGGGAACCAGTCTTTAAGAGAGGGAGAGGGTGGAGGCGAGGAGGAAGGAGAAGGAGCATCCACAAAATTAACTTGGGGAGGAGGAGATACAAGGTGGAGAACAGATTGAATTAAACATCTCTTCAAAATGGCGAACGCAACCAAAATTATAAAAATGATGAAAACAATCCATAAAACAGTTTTCAGGATGGATGAGAGCCATCCAGACAGTCCCCAGTTGGAAAAGATGTTGGTGGCCCAGTCCTCATGTTCTTGTTTTATCTGGTGGACCATGCCTCTCATCTGTTCTATGGTCTGGCGAATGGAGGGACTTTTTGATGTCAAGTTCATGCAGCAAAGCCCCTCAAATTCCCTGCAGTCGTGGTTGTGCAGGAGCAGCAGGTAGTCTATGGCCGCCCGATTTTGGAGGGTGGCTTGCCTGGTGATTTCCTCGTCTTCGAGGAGGTCGCTTAGCGCAGCTGACGTTAAATTTGCTTGTTTTACTACCCAACACTCGAATTGGCCTAATTCTCCAAGGGCTTGAGCAGCGGCCAACCAAGGCAGAAAAACAGACACTGCTACCCGTTTTAGCTTACTCCAATGGAAAATTTCTGAGTCGCAGTCTGGGTCTAAGTCGTCCAGGCTGCGCTTCTTGATAGCCGAATTATTCTTTTGGCTCCAATTTTCGATTTGGGTCGTGTTGGGTGAAAACAAGGACAGCCGGCCCAGTGTGCACGGCCCTCCGAGAAGGCGAGAGGGGATGCCTGCCCATGCCCGATCTCCACAGATCAAAAATAAACCTTTGGGCAACTGAAGAGGGGTAGGGTTAAGGGTTGAGGGCATCTTCACATGTGCGATGTTCTGGCACCACTTGGCTGCCTGGAACTGCCTGTTGACTTGCACCACTTTGGGATAGGGGGCAGGGTTAGAAGGGTAATAACGAAAATGAACACAAAATGACGCTGGGGAGGAATCCAGAAGGTCGAACTCTTGGGGCTCAACGGTCGCCTTCTCCAGCGTGGCTTGCCAGTCTCTCCAGAGGAGGAGGGGGTTCTTCGCTGGCCTTCTGATTTTATACATCGGCGCTGAGCGGACGACACGTTGAGCCGGCCTTCCCCGGTTGGCGTCATGGAGCAAGGTGGTAAGGGAGTCGGGAAACTCTTCAGGTTTCAAAGGGATCCCCACCAGGCAGGTTGACATTGGGTTTCCCGCTGCTCCAGTGGAGAGGCACAGCTCGTCACGCTGCAGGGACTTCGCCAACATGACCCACACGTTTTGCTTTGGTTGAGGCACGATCCACCCTTCCATCTGGGCCACTATCAACATCACACCAAAGATGATCTTGGCGACGCTTGGGGCTGTCATGTCTTCAAGGATGGCTCTCTCTAAAACAAAGCAAACACAAAACATAACTTAACTGAAAAGAGGAATCTCTAAAATAAAGATTTGGGGTTTTTCTCCTCCTCCTCCTTGGGGGGTCCGGAGATGACCTATTCGGACGGGACAGCACCCTCATATTGATCTGGCGGCCTGCTTGGATGTTTTGGGACATACGGTTTCACCCACTTTTGTGGGATCCACCGCAGTCCTTGGGGCGAGGAAACGCAGGCGTATCCCCGTCCCCAGGCCACCAGATTGAAGGGACCCATAATTCGTTGGGTCTCGGGGTCTCGGACCAGCACTGGAGGGCGCTGCTGCAACTTGTAGCTGTTGGCAGATGTAAAATGCCGGGCCACTGGAGGGTTGGGATCACTGTCGGAGCAGTTCAGGAAATTCAGCGTGTAAAGGGCCTTGCACAACCGTTCTTGTGGGGTGCAGCCCTTTACTGTCCCCTTTTGATGGACAAGGACGCGCTTGAGCGATTGATGGGCTCGCTCAACAATCGCTTGGCCTGTGGGGGAGTGTGGGATGCCTCTCTTGTGTGTCACTCCCCACTCCTGCAGGAAATCCTCCAGTTTCCTGGAGGTATAAGCTGGGCCATTGTCCGTTTTGATCTCTTTGGGGACCCCCAGCACAGAGAAAGCCTGCATGAGGTGTTTACATACATGCTCGGCTTTCTCCCCTGTGTGGGCAGAGGCATAGATAGCACCTGAGAAGGTATCAATGGAAAGGTGCACATAGCGGAACCTGCCGAATTCTGGGACGTGTGTGACATCCATTTGCCACACCTCACAGCTCCCCAGGCCTCTGGGGTTGACCCCAGCTCCCAGAGAGGGCATTGCAGTGGACTGACAGTGTGGGCACGTGGCCACGATGGCTCTGGCTTGATCTCGCCTCAGGTGGAATTGGCGGACCAGCCCAGGCACGTTTTGGTGGAACATCTGATGACTCAGCTTGGCTTGCTGGAATACATCAGGGAGCTGAGCCATAGTGACAGGAGTAGCGAGGGAATCAGCTCTCTCATTTCCCTCGGCTACCGGGCCAGGGAGTTCAGTGTGCGACCTCACGTGCATCACAAAAAATGGCTGCTTTCGGTGGGAAACGGTAAAGATTAACTTGGAAAGCAGCTCGAACAGCTGCGGATTGGAGACCTCCTTTAGGGCGGCATTCTCTGCCCTAGCTACTACCCCAGCAACATATGCCGAATCTGTAACCAAATTAAATGGTTCGGGAAATCTCTCAAAAGCTCTGACGACAGCATCCAACTCAGCGACCTGTGGAGATCCCTCCACATACTTAACATCCGCTTCCCACCGCTGAGTTTGAGGATCCACCCAAGTCACAACTGACTTGTGGGATGCTCCAGATGCGTCAGTGAAAACAGTCAGGGCCTTGAGGGGTTTTCGACTCCGAATTGAACTTGGGATAATGTTAAATTTAGCATTGAAGAATTTGTGTGCCGGTGCGTGGACTGAAACTTGTCCACTGTAGCTATCAAAAGCGATTTGGAGAGCCTCGTTCTCCTGCAGCAGCTGTTCAAACATCTCCTTTGTCAGCTTATCTGGGGACGCCCTGTCCCGAGACAAGCTGACAGGCACCCGTACACAAGCAAAGTCGCACCCTGCCATCTCCCTGAGCCTGGCTCGAGCCTTCCTGACCAGCTGAGCCACCAGCTCTTGTGGCCGGGTGATACTCTTGGATCGTTGATGGCTCAGGAATACCCACTCTATGATCAAGAGTGGGTCCCTTGAGCCTTGATCCCACTGAAAGATGAGCCCACACAGGTGCGGCAACCTTCCCAGAATGATATACTCAAACGGCAGGGTCGGCTCATATCGATGTGCCTGCCTTTCCATTAAAGCTATTTGTGCCTTTCTCAGTGCTTCCCTCGCCTCTGGAGTCAGGGTCCTAGGAGAACTAAGCTCCTTCTCCCCCTTCAAAAGCATGAAGAGGGGGGCTAGGTCTTCGGTGGTGAGGCCCAGCCAAGGCCTGACCCAGTTCAAGGTCCCGCACAGGGAGTGAAGGTCTGCCAAAGTTTTTGGATTACTGTTGATAGCCAATTGTTGAGGAACAATGGTCCTCTCAGTAATCCTCAGTCCCAGATACTTCCAGGGTGGCATCCTTTGAACCTTGTCTTCCTGGAGCTGGAAACCTGCAGATGTTAGAACTCTAACCACTAGGTCAAGTGATTGAGTAAGCATATCGTCATGGGGGGCGCACACTAGGACATCATCCATATAGTGATAGATGATGACCTCCCCCATTTTGGCGCGAACGGGAGACAGCAATGAAGAGACATACCACTGGCAGATGGTTGGTGAATTTTTCATTCCTTGGGGCAACACTCGCCAGTGGTATCTTTTCATTGGGGCTTCTCGGTTAAGAGTGGGCACCGAGAAGGCAAACCGTGGGGCATCGTCAGGGTGTAGGGGAATTTGAAAAAAGCAGTCCTTAATATCAATCACTGCCAATTTCCAATTTCGGGGGAGCATGGTAGGGGTAGGCATCCCTGGTTGAAGTGGTCCCATGTCCACAATGACCTTATTAATTTCACGAAGATCGTGAAAGAGCCGCCACTTATCCTTCCCCGGCTTACGGATAACAAAGACCGGGGAATTCCAAGGGCTTGTGGTTTCTACTATATTTCCCTTATTAAGTTGCTCCTCCACGAGTTCGTTGAGCGCCTTTAATTTATCTTTTCTTAGCGGCCACTGGTCAATCCAGACCGCTGTATCAGTTGTCCAATCTAATTTCTGGAAAGGGCGCTCTACAGTGGCCGCCTCTAAAAATCCCGAGGGGTTTTCGGGATCTCGATTTTAACCCCCCACTGGGACATGAGATCTCTTCCCCACAAGGGAACCTGATAGTCAGCAACAAATGGGCGTAAATTTGCCAATTGCCCATCCGGCCCCGCAATTTGCACCACGCTCTTTGAAATTCTTGCCAATTGGGTACCCCCTATGCCCTGTATCTTGCCTGCCACGGGTTGCAACTCCCAATGTGACGGCCATCTCCTTTCAGGGATGATCGTCACATCCGCTCCCGTGTCAAGCAGTCCTTTCATCTGAAAGGATTCTGCACCCTGCTTGACGCTGCAGTCCAGAATGGGCTTTTCCTCACCCACCACTTCTGCCCAGTAGACGCCTGGTGCGTGGTCGTCTACTGGGACCTGCTCAGGGATTGGTATGAATTGGGCAATGATTTGCCCCTTGGGCAAAAAGAAGGGTGGATGAGTGCAGCGCGCCAGGAGAATGAGGTTCTCCGGACCACCCGAAAAGGTGATCGGAGAAATCTCAATCTCCGGGGGTGTGTGCTTGGTGTCCCCGATGGCGATGCACTTACTGTCACGTCCGGTGTCCATTGTCTTCCCCTCCAGTGGGTCCACAGCTACTACCGTCCAGCGCTGGGACCGGAAGAGGATGTCTCGCGTCGTTACCAAATGTCTCGTCCAGTGAATAGGCCATGTCCGGTTCTTGTTCTCCCCCCCCTCTGCGATACCTGCCCCATTTGTAGCTTCGCGCGGGGCAGGTTCGCGCCGCGCTCCTAGTTTTTTTTATTAAAAACTCCCTCTCCCGCTTTTCCCCCCATGTTGCCCCTCGCAGGCCCAGGGCAGGGAAGTAGAGCAGTGCAATCCCGGGCCATGTGTCCCAGCTGCCCACAGCGGTAGCATTGCAGAGGCCTTCCAGCTGGTGGTGGTAGTTGGCCTGGTGGGTGCTGGGTCACTGCAGCTGTCGGTAGTCTCCTGGCCGCTTGCGGTGGTGGTGGCACCCTGGACGCCCCCATTAACGGAACCTTCTTTTCGCAGGCGTCAATGAGGTCATCCAAGGTGGGCGGCGGATACATAGGCAGGCTAAAAATGACTTGCTTACAGATATCGTTACAATTAGCTTTAGCCATTTCTAAAATCAGCTGCTCCTGCATTTCTGGTCTATCAACCTGCCTCTCTATTTGTTCCTGTAGGCGGTTGATAAAAATATTGAAGGGCTCATTAGGGGATTGTTTGATGTTAGAGAAATTCGTGAGGGGTTCCCCCCCCGGCAGGATGTTAAATGCCTTCTCAGCGGCCTCTGTTATTTTAATTAGGACAGACCGGGGTAAGACCCTGGCCTGTTCTTCTGGCTTTCCCCAATTCCCTTCACCGCACAGGTGGTCTATTGAGAGGGGGTTTTCATCCGCGTCAACCGCGGTCTCCTCGCTGCGCAGCAGCTCAGGAAGGATGGCCTCCAACGATTTCTTCCACCTCTGTTTCCACAGCCTATAGTCAGCTGGGGAAAGGAGGCAGGCAAACAACTCCTTTAAATCGTGGGGGACCATCTCGTTCGCGGAGAAGGTGGCCTTTAACAAGCCTTTAAAATATTCACTTCTCCTGCCGAACTCTTTCTGAGCCTTGCACAGCTCCCTCTTTGTTTGGAAGGAGAAGGGTTCCCATTCTCGGTACCTCCCCCCCCTTCCTCTAAAACTGACCGGTGCGGCAAAGGGAATTATAACCTGTTCCGGGTTCTGGTCCTTAGGCTTGTCACTTCCGGTTCCCGAAGCGTGGGAACTGGTAGGAGGGGCGTGGGAACCGGAAGGGGAGGCGTGGGAACCGGGAGGAGGGGCGTGGGAACCAGAAGCCGGAAGAGGCGGGGCTGGAGGACCGACTGAGGGGGAGGGTTGAAGGGAGGAGCAACGGCCGGAAGGGGTGGAGTTTTGGGTGGTAACGCCTTGGGGACACACCCCCGAGGAGGAGGAACCATCTGGGGATAAGTGGGAGGGGTCAGGGTAGGAAGAGAGGGAGGAGCTAGGGAGGAAGGGGTTGGACTTTGAGGGGAGGAAGGGATTGTGGGAAGAAGGAGCACAAGGGAGGGGTCCGACCATGCGGTCTCCGCCATCTTGTGTCCCTCGGGGGCCATTTTGGGAATCAAGTAGGGTATGGGGAGACTTAGGGGAAAACTTAGGGGAACACCGGGAATGAGGGAGTGTAAGGGAACCAGGGTTCTGGGAGAGTAACTGGGGATCAATAACTTTATCAACTTGGGGATTTGGAACTTGGAAAGGGGAAAACTTGGAGTTATTAACTGGGGAAGTAGGGGAATGGGTAAGGGCTCCGGCAGCTTGGCCAGGGCTACCGGGGCAAGGGTTTTGAGGGAGGCTTGGGGAGCCAGGGAGACTACTGCCGACTTCGGAGCCCTGCGTTTTACGGGTTGCTCCGCAGGTCTCCCCCAACTTAGGGACAAGGGACGAGGAGCAGGGGTTTGGGGAAACTGGGGAAACTGTAGAAACTGGGGAAGGCTGCGTTGGCTGCTTCTGCATTTCCCTCTTTTCAACTAACGCAGTCCGAATTAGAACGAAAAGCGGGATTAATTTGGCGGCTGTTTTGTCCCCCTGAACTACTAAAGCCGTTAATTTGGACCCGACCGAATTCCAAAACGACACCGAAAGAACATCTTCGGGGGACATATGGGGAAAATGCAGAAAAAGCCAACGTACAAGCCTCTTAACCAACCCTCGTGAATATTTGTGCTTCCCACCCTCAAGGAGACCCACAACTTGGAAATAAATCCCCCTCTGCGGAGCCGACAAACGTGCGCCCATCTTCTATCCCCCGGCTCCGCAGTTCCACCGCCTCCCAACAGCAAATGCGAACTTAACAAACAAAAGAATAAGGGTCAAGACCCAGCTCACACACAATACTCATACAATACTCACAGGGGCCACACACACACCCCCTTTTTCCCCCACCGGGGAATACTTACCGGGTCTTGACTTGGGCTGTGGGAAACGTCCGAGCACCCCAGAAGCGGTCTCCTGCGCACCGGGAGATTGTCGCTTCTTCCCCTGGGAGCGCTGCCGGACAGAAACCGGCCTGCTGCAACCAGGGTAGCCGCCGCCCAAAGAGTCTTTATAAGTCCACACAGACTCCTCCGGGGGTCTCCACGGGCTGTAGAGGCCCCACGTTGGGCGCCAACTGACGCTGCCCCTGCCGCGGCTCTCCTCGCCCTGGCTAGCTCTTACTCCCTAGCCGCTGGCAGCGCCGAGAGTGGGGAACGGTCTGGGAGCTCGTTGTCCCAGACCGAACCTTCAGAGCCTGCGAGCTACCAAGCTCTGCGGTCTCAGGTGCGTCGTGGGTGCCCGATGAAGGCAAGGAGGAGGCTCAGAGTCCCAGGTTCTCTCCAGAAACCAGGTTTTATTCCAGGGTCGGGAGCAGTGGATGGGGGAAGGACTGGAAAGGTCAAGGGTAGGACGGTCTGAGCGAGGAGCACCTCCGTGCGCTCCAATTTAAGGTGGGGAGGGTACAAACACAAGAACCAATCAGGGCATCTCAGGGGAGGAGTTGGGGGGAGGGTTTACAATGTTGGGGACCAATAGGAATAACACGTGGGAGGGGCGGCAGTCACAATGCCAATGGGGCTTCGAGTGAGGGATAAATGACAGGGAAGGAGCTAGAACAAAAGGTGGGGTTTACATGGATTGATGGGGTTCAGGGGCAGGAACAGGGTGATGGACAAGGAAGGTTCAGGAAAAAGGGGAGGGGTTTACAAAACTGACAAGTGGGTAAAACCATTACAACCCATGGGGGGAACAACATCAGGAGCAAACCATTTAAATTAATAATCAGAACAAAATAAACAGGCGGCAACAGCCAAGAACTCCGGAAAGCAGCTTCTGCCGAAGGAGGCTCGCCTCTTGCGGTTACCCTCTGCGAACTGCGGAATCGAGGCTTCTGCCTTTCTTGCTCTTAATGCAAGCGGAAAGCTTCTGCACTGTGTCTAGCGAGGAGAACGTGTGACAGGACAGCACATGTTTGTACAGTTTACCCCTGCCACTTACACAAGCACGGATTTGCAACACCGTATGCCACCCATGGTGTGACAGCTTTCTGTGCTGCGCAGGGCACTTCTCTGCATCTGTAAGTAAAACGGAAAGCGAATTGTTGTCGCAGAGAGCAGCAACAGCAGTAGGGAGCAGCAGAAGGAAGTAGTGATCTTACCTCTTCCACAAGACAACTACGACTAATTAGTAAACGAGCGACTGGCAGTTACATTCCACTTGCAGTCTGAAAGTTTCGCGCGCCAGATGTCTGTTAAACATGTTTCTTATTCGCTTGCCTGTACCGCTCGCGCTTTCCACCGCCCGCGCGCTGACCGGCACCGTCCCACAGACACACATGGTACTTTGGCCGGTTGCCAAGAGTCCTGAAAAGCGGCTTCTGCCGAAGGATGCTCGCCTCTTGCGTTTACTTTCTCCGAACTCTAGAATCGAGGCTTCGGCCTTTCTTGCTCTTAATGCAAGCTGAAAGCTTTTGAACAGCTTCTGGCAAAGAGAACGCGTGACAGGACAGCATATGTTTGTGCAGCTTACCCCTGCCACTTACACAAGCACGGATTTGCAACAACCTATGCCACCCATGGTGTGACAGCTTTCTGTGCTGCGCAGGGCATTTCTCTGCATCTGGAAGTAAAGGGAAAGAGCAATTGTTGTCGCAGAGAGCAGCAACAGCAGTAGGGTGCAGCAGAAGGAAGTAGTGATCTTACCTCTTCCACAAGACAACTAGCAACTAATTAACAAGCGGGCGACTGGCAGTTACATTCCACTTGCAGTCTAAAAGTCTCGGCGCCAGATACCTGTTAAACATGTTTCTTATTCGCTTGCCTGCCGCGCTCGCGCTTTCCACCGCCCGCGCGCTGACCGGCACTCTCTCTCAGACACACATGGTATTTCGGCCGGTTGCCAAGAACTCCGGAAAGCAGCTTCTGCCGAATGAGGCTCGCCCCCAGCGGTTACCTTCTGAGACTTGCGGAGTCGCGGCTTCAGCCTTTCTTGCACTTAATGCAAACGGAAAGCTTTTGCACAGAGTTTGGCGAGGAGAACGTGTGACAGGACAGCACATGTTTGTGCAGATTACCCCTGCCACTGATGTAAGCACGGATTTGCAGCACCCTATGCAACTCGTGGTGTGACAGGTGTATGTGCTGCGCAGGGCATTTCTCTGCATCTGGGAGTAAATGGAAAGCGCAATTGTTGTCGCAGAGAGCAGCAACAGCAGTAGGGAGCAGCAGAAGGAAGCCGAAACAGTACTTCTTGCACACGACAACTTAGCGACTACTCAGCAAGCGTCCGAGTGGCAGCTGCTTTCCATTTGCAGTCTGAAAGTCTCGCGCACCAGATGCCTTTTAAACACCTTCCTTATTCGCCTGCCCGCAGCGCTCGCGCTTTCCACCGCCCGCGCGCTGACCGGCACTCTCTCTAAGACACACATGGTATTTCGGCCGGTTGCCAAGAGCTCCGGAAAGCAGCTTCTGCCGAAGGAGGCTCGCCTGTTCCCGTTACCTTCTGCGAACTGCGGAGTCGCGGCTTCTGCCTTTCTTGCTCTTAATGCAAGCGGAAAGCTTTTGCACAGAATTTGGTGAGGAGAACGAGTGACAGGACAGCACATGTTTGTGCAGATTACCCCTGCCACTGATGTAAGCATGAATTTGCAGCACCCTATGCCACCCATGGTGTGACAGATTTCTGTGCTGGGCAGGGCATTTCTCTGCATCTGGGAGTAAAAGGGAAAGTGCAACTATTGTCGCAGAGAGCAACAACAGCAGTAGGGAGCAGCAGAAGGAAGTAGTGATCTTACTTCTTCCACACGACAACTAGCTACTAATCAGCAAACTTGCGAGTGGCAGCTGCTTTCATCTTGCAGTCTAAAAGTCTCGCGCACCAGATGCCTTTTAAACACCTCCCTTATTCGTCTGCCCGCAGCGCTCGCGCTTTCCACCGTCCGCGCGCTGACCGGCAACGTCCCACAGACACACATGGTACTTTGGCCGGTTGCCAAGAGTCCTGAAAAGCGGCTTCTGCCGAAGGATGCTCGCCTCTTGCGTTTACTTTCTCCGAACTCTAGAATCGAGGCTTCTGCCTTTCTTGCTCTTAATGCAAGCGGAAAGCTTTTTCACAGCTTCCGGCAAAGAGAACGCGTGACAGGACAGCATATGTTTGTGCAGCTTACCCCTGCCACTTACACAAGCACGGATTTGCAACAACCTATGCCACCCATGGTGTGACAGCTTTCTGTGCTGCGCAGGGCATTTCTCTGCATCTGGAAGTAAAGGGAAAGAGCAATTGTTGTCGCAGAGAGCAGCAACAGCAGTAGGGTGCAGCAGAAGGAAGTAGTGATCTTACCTCTTCCACAAGACAACTAGCAACTAATTAACAAGCGGGTGATTGGCAGTTACATTCCACTTGCAGTCTAAAAGTCTCGGCGCCAGATACCTGTTAAACATGTTTCTTATTCGCTTGCCTGCCGCGCTCGCGCTTTCCACCGCCCGCGCGTTGACCGGCACTCTCTCTCAGACACACATGGTATTTCGGCCGGTTGCCAAGAACTCCGGAAAGCAGCTTCTGCCGAAGGAGGCTCGCCTCCTGCGGTTACCTTCTGAGACTTGCGGAGTCGCGGCTTCTGCCTTTCTTGCACTTAATGCAAACGGAAAGCTTTTGCACAGAGTTTGGCGAGGAGAACGAGTGACAGGACAGCAACATGTTTGTGCAGTATACCCCTGCCACTGATGTAAGCCAGAATTTGCAGCACCCTATGCCACTCATAGTGTGACAGGTTTCTGTGCTGCGCAGGGCCTTTCTCTGCATCTGGGATTAAAAGGGAAAGTGCAACTATTGTCGCAGAGAGCAGCAACAGCAGTAGGGAGCAGCAGAAGGAAGTCGAGGCAGTACTTTTTGCACACGGCAACTTAGCGACTACTCAGCAAGTGTGCGAGTGTCAACTACGTTCCACTTGCAGTCTAAAAGTCTCGCGCACCAGATGCCTTTTAAACACCTTCCTTATTCGCCTCCCCCAGCGCTCGCGCTTTCCACCGCCCGCGCGCTGACCGGCACTCTCTCTCAGACACACATGGTATTTCGGCCGGTTGCCAAGAACTCCGGAAAGCAGCTTCTGCCGAAGGAGGCTCGCCTCTTGCGGTTACCCTCTGCGAACTGCGGAATCGAGGCTTCTGCCTTTCTTGCTCTTAATGCAAGCGGAAAGCTTCTGCACTGTGTCTAGCGAGGAGAACGTGTGACAGGACAGCACATGGTTGTACAGTTTACCCCTGCCACTTACACAAGCACGGATTTGCAACACCGTATGCCACCCATGGTGTGACAGCTTTCTGTGCTGCGCAGGGCACTTCTCTGCATCTGTAAGTAAAACGGAAAGCGAATTGTTGTCGCAGAGAGCAGCAACAGCAGTAGGGAGCAGCAGAAGGAAGTAGTGATCTTACCTCTTCCACAAGACAACTACGACTAATTAGCAAACGAGCGACTGGCAGTTACATTCCACTTGCAGTCTGAAAGTTTCGCGCGCCAGATGTCTGTTAAACATGTTTCTTATTCGCTTGCCTGTACCGCTCGCGCTTTCCACCGCCCGCGCGCTGACCGGCACCGTCCCACAGACACACATGGTACTTTGGCCGGTTGCCAAGAGTCCTGAAAAGCGGCTTCTGCCGAAGGATGCTCGCCTCTTGCGTTTACTTTCTCCGAACTCTAGAATCGAGGCTTCTGCCTTTCTTGCTCTTAATGCAAGCTGAAAGCTTTTGAACAGCTTCTGGCAAAGAGAACGCGTGACAGGACAGCATATGTTTGTGCAGCTTACCCCTGCCACTTACACAAGCACGGATTTGCAACAACCTATGCCACCCATGGTGTGACAGCTTTCTGTGCTGCGCAGGGCATTTCTCTGCATCTGGAAGTAAAGGGAAAGAGCAATTGTTGTCGCAGAGAGCAGCAACAGCAGTAGGGTGCAGCAGAAGGAAGTAGTGATCTTACCTCTTCCACAAGACAACTAGCAACTAATTAACAAGCGGGCGACTGGCAGTTACATTCCACTTGCAGTCTAAAAGTCTCGGCGCCAGATACCTGTTAAACATGTTTCTTATTCGCTTGCCTGCCGCGCTCGCGCTTTCCACCGCCCGCGCGCTGACCGGCACTCTCTCTCAGACACACATGGTATTTCGGCCGGTTGCCAAGAACTCCGGAAAGCAGCTTCTGCCGAAGGAGGCTCGCCTCCTGCGGTTACCTTCTGAGACTTGCGGAGTCGCGGCTTCTGCCTTTCTTGCACTTAATGCAAACGGAAAGATTTTGCACAGAGTTTGGCGAGGAGAACGAGTGACAGGACAGCACATGTTTGTGCAGTATACCCCTGCCACTGATGTAAGCCAGAATTTGCAGCACCCTATGCCACTCATAGTGTGACAGGTTTCTGTGCTGCGCAGGGCCTTTCTCTGCATCTGGGATTAAAAGGGAAAGTGCAACTATTGTCGCAGAGAGCAGCAACAGCAGTAGGGAGCAGCAGAAGGAAGTCGAGGCAGTACTTTTTGCACACGACAACTTAGCGACTACTCAGCAAGTGTGCGAGTGGCAACTACGTTCAACTTGCAGTCTAAAAGTCTCGCGCACCAGATGCCTTTTAAACACCTTCCTTATTCGCCTGCCCGCAGCGCTCGCGTTTTCCACCGCCCGCGCGCTGACCGGCACTCTCTCCCAGACACACATAGTACTTTGGCCGGTTGCCAAGAACTCCGGAAAGCAGTTTCTGCCGAAGGAGACTCGCCTCTTGCGGTTACCTTCTGCGAACAGCGGAGTCGCGGCTTCTGCCTTTCTTGATCTTAATGCAAGGGGAAAGCTTTTGCACAGAGTTTGGCGAGGAGAACGTGTGACAGGATAGCACGTGTTTGTGCAGTATACCCCTGCCACTGATGTAAGCCAGAATTTGCAGCACCCTATGCCACTCATGGTGTGACAGGTTTCTGTGCTGCGCAGGATATTTCTCTGCATCTGGGAGTAAAAGGGAAAGTGCAACTATTGTCGCAGAGAGCAGCAACAGTAGAAGGGAGTAGCAGAAGGAAGTAGTGATGTTACTTCTTCCACACGACAACTAGCTACTAATCAGCAAGCGTGCGAGTGGCAGCTGCTTTCCACTTGCAGTCTGAAAGTCTCGCGCACCAGATGCCTTTTAAACACCTTCCTTAATCGCCTGCCCGCAGCGCTCGCTCTTTCTACCGCCCGCGCGCTGACCGGCAACGTCCCACAGACACACATGGTACTTTGGCCGGTTGCCAAGAGTCCCGAAAAGCGGCTTCTGCCGAAGGATGCTCGCCTCTTGCGCTCACCTTTTCCGAACTCCGGAATCGAGGCTTCTGCCTTTCTTGCCCTTAATGCAAGCGGAAAGCTTCTGCACTGTGTCTAGCGAAGAGAACGTGTGACAGGACAGCACATGTTTGTGCAGTATACCCCTGCCACTGATGTAAGCCAGAATTTACAGCACCCTATGCTACCCATGGTGTGACAGGTTTCTGTGCTGCGCAGGGCATTTCTCTGCATCTGGGAGTAAAGGGAAAGAGCAATTGTTGTCGCAGAGAGCAGCAACAGCAGTAGGGAGCAGCAGAAGGATGTAGTGATCTTACTTCTCCCACACGACAACTAGCTACTAATCAGCAAGCGTGCGAGTGGCAGCTGCTTATCTACTTGCAGTCTGAAAGTCTCGCGCACCAGATGCCTTTTAAACACCTTCCTTATTCGCCTGCCCGCAGCGCTCGCGCTTTCCACCGCCCGCGCACTGACCGGCACTCTCTCTCAGACACACATGGTATTTCGGCCGGTTGCCAAGAACTCCGGAAAGCAGTTTCTGCCGAAGGAGGCTCGCCTCTTGCGGTTACCCTCTGCGAACTGCGGAATCGAGGCTTCTGCCTTTCTTGCTCTTAATGCAAGCGGAAAGCTTCTGCACTGTGTCTAGCGAGGAGAACGTGTGACAGGACAGCACATGTTTGTACAGTTTACCCCTGCCACTTACACAAGCACGGATTTGCAACACCGTATGCCACCCATGGTGTGACAGCTTTCTTTGCTGCGCAGGGCATTTCTCTGCATCTGGAAGTAAAGGGAAAGAGCAATTGTTGTCGCAGAGAGCAGCAACAGCAGTAGGGTGCAGCAGAAGGAAGTAGTGATCTTACCTCTTCCACAAGACAACTAGCAACTAATTAACAAGCGGGCGATTGGCAGTTACATTCCACTTGCAGTCTGAAAGTTTCGCGCGCCAGATGTCTGTTAAACATGTTTCTTATTCGCTTGCCTGTACCGCTCGCGCTTTCCACCGCCCGCGCGCTGACCGGCACCGTCCCACAGACACACATAGTACTTTGGCCGGTTGCCAAGAGTCCCGAAAAGCGGCTTCTGCCGAAGGATGCTCGCCTCTTGCGCTCACCTTCTCCGAACTGCGGAGTCGCGGCTTCTGCCTTTCTTGCCCTTAATGCAAGCGGAAAGCATCTGCACTGTGTCTAGCGAAGAGAACGAGTGACAGGACAGCACATGTTTGTGCAGATTACCCCTGCCACTGATGTAAGCACGGATTTGCAGCACCCTATGCCACTCGTGGTGTCACAGGTTTCTGTGCTGCGCAGAGCATTTCTCTGCATCTGGGAGTAAATGGAAAGCGCAATTGTTGTCGCAGAGAGCAGCAACAGCAGTAGGGAGCAGCAGAAGAAAGCCGAAACAGTACTTCTTGCACACGACAACTTAGCGACTACTCAGCAAGCGTCCGAGTGGCAGCTGCTTTCCACTTGCAGTCTGAAACTCTCGCGCACCAGATGCCTTTTAAACACCTTCCTTATTCGCCTGCCCGCAGCGCTCGCGCTTTCCACCGCCCGCGCGCTGACCGGCACTCTCTCTCAGACACACATGGTATTTCGGCCGGTTGCCAAGAACTCCGGAAAGCAGCTTCTGCCGAAGGAGGCTCGCCTGTTCCCGTTACCTTCTGCGAACTGCGGAGTCGCGGCTTCTGCCTTTCTTGCCCTTAATGCAAGCAGAAAGCACCTGCACTGTGTCTAGCGAAGAGAACGAGTGACAGGACAGCACATGTTTGTGCAGATTACCCCTGCCACTGATGTAAGCACGGATTTGCAACACCCTATGCCACCCATAATGTGACAGGTTTCTGTGCTGCGCAGGGCATTTCTCTGCATCTGGGAGTAAAAGGGAAAGTGCAACTATTGTCGCAGAGAGCAACAACAGCAGTAGGGAGCAGCAGAAGGAAGTAGTGATCTTACTTCTTCCACACGACAACTAGCTACTAATCAGCAAACTTGCGAGTGGCAGACGCTTTCATCTTGCAGTCTGAAAGTCTCGCGCACCAGATGCCTTTTAAACACCTTCCTTATTCGCCTGCCCGCAGCGCTCGCGCTTTCCACCGTCCGCGCGCTGACCGGCAACGTCCCACAGACACACATGGTACTTTGGCCGGTTGCCAAGAGTCCTGAAAAGCGGCTTCTGCCGAAGGATGCTCGCCTCTTGCGTTTACTTTCTCCAAAGTCTAGAATCGAGGCTTCTGCCTTTCTTGCTCTTAATGCAAGCGGAAAGCTTTTGCACAGCTTCCGGCAAAGAGAACGCGTGACAGGACAGCATATGTTTGTGCAGCTTACCCCTGCCACTTACACAAGCACGGATTTGCAACAACCTATGCCACCCATGGTGTGACAGCTTTCTGTGCTGTGCAGGGCATTTCTCTGCATCTGGAAGTAAAGGGAAAGAGCAATTGTTGTCGTAGAGAGCAGCAACAGCAGTAGGGTGCAGCAGAAGGAAGTAGTGATCTTACCTCTTCCACAAGACAACTAGCAACTAATTAACAAGCGGGCGATTGGCAGTTACATTCCACTTGCAGTCTAAAAGTCTCGGCGCCAGATACCTGTTAAACATGTTTCTTATTCGCTTGCCTGCCGCGCTCGCGCTTTCCACCGCCCGCGCGCTGACCGGCACTCTCTCTCAGACACACATGGTATTTCGGCCGGTTGCCAAGAACTCCGGAAAGCAGCTTCTGCCGAAGGAGGCTCGCCTCCTGCGGTTACCTTCTGAGACTTGCGGAGTCGCGGCTTCTGCCTTTCTTGCACTTAATGCAAACGGAAAGCTTTTGCACAGAGTTTGGCGAGGAGAACGTGTGACAGGACAGCACATGTTTGTGCAGATTACCCCTGCCACTGATGTAAGCACGGATTTGCAGCACCCTATGCCACTCGTGGTGTCACAGGTTTCTGTGCTGCGCAGAGCATTTCTCTGCATCTGGGAGTAAATGGAAAGCGCAATTGTTGTCGCAGAGAGCAGCAACAGCAGTAGGGAGCAGCAGAAGGAAGCCGAAACAGTACTTCTTGCACACGACAACTTAGCGACTACTCAGCAAGCGTCCGAGTGGCAGCTGCTTTCCACTTGCAGTCTGAAAGTCTCGCGCACCAGATGCCTTTTAAACACCCCCCTTATTCGCCTGCCCGCAGCGCTCGCGCTTTCCACCGCCCGCGCGCTGACCGGCAACGTCCCACAGACACACATGGTACTTTGGCCGGTTGCCAAGAGTCCTGAAAAGCGGCTTCTGCCGAAGGATGCTCGCCTCTTGCGTTTACTTTCTCCAAAGTCTAGAATCGAGGCTTCTGCCTTTCTTGCTCTTAATGCAAGCGGAAAGCTTTTGCGCAGCTTCCGGCAAAGAGAACGCGTGACAGGACAGCATATGTTTGTGCAGCTTACCCTTGCCACTGAAACAAGCACGGATTTGCAACAACCTATGCCACCCATGGTGTGACAGCTTTCTGTGCTGCGCAGGGCATTTCTCTGCATCTGGAAGTAAAGGGAAAGAGCAATTGTTGTCGCAGAGAGCAGCAACAGCAGTAGGGTGCAGCAGAAGGAAGTAGTGATCTTACCTCTTCCACAAGACAACTAGCAACTAATTAACAAGCGGGCGACTGGCAGTTACATTCCACTTGCAGTCTAAAAGTCTCGGCGCCAGATACCTGTTAAACATGTTTCTTATTCGCTTGCCTGCCGCGCTCGCGCTTTCCACCGCCCGCGCGCTGACCGGCACTCTCTCTCAGACACACATGGTATTTCGGCCGGTTGCCAAGAACTCCGGAAAGCAGCTTCTGCCGAATGAGGCTCGCCCCCAGCGGTTACCTTCTGAGACTTGCGGAGTCGCGGCTTCAGCCTTTCTTGCACTTAATGCAAACGGAAAGCTTTTGCACAGAGTTTGGCGAGGAGAACGTGTGACAGGACAGCACATGTTTGTGCAGATTACCCCTGCCACTGATGTAAGCACGGATTTGCAGCACCCTATGCAACTCGTGGTGTGACAGGTGTATGTGCTGCGCAGGGCATTTCTCTGCATCTGGGAGTAAATGGAAAGCGCAATTGTTGTCGCAGAGAGCAGCAACAGCAGTAGGGAGCAGCAGAAGGAAGCCGAAACAGTACTTCTTGCACACGACAACTTAGCGACTACTCAGCAAGCGTCCGAGTGGCAGCTGCTTTCCATTTGCAGTCTGAAAGTCTCGCGCACCAGATGCCTTTTAAACACCTTCCTTATTCGCCTGCCCGCAGCGCTCGCGCTTTCCACCGCCCGCGCGCTGACCGGCACTCTCTCTCAGACACACATGGTATTTCGGCCGGTTGCCAAGAGCTCCGGAAAGCAGCTTCTGCCGAAGGAGGCTCGCCTGTTCCCGTTACCTTCTGCGAACTGCGGAGTCGCGGCTTCTGCCTTTCTTGCTCTTAATGCAAGCGGAAAGCTTTTGCACAGAATTTGGTGAGGAGAACGAGTGACAGGACAGCACATGTTTGTGCAGATTACCCCTGCCACTGATGTAAGCACGAATTTGCAGCACCCTATGCCACCCATGGTGTGACAGATTTCTGTGCTGGGCAGGGCATTTCTCTGCATCTGGGAGTAAAAGGGAAAGTGCAACTATTGTCGCAGAGAGCAACAACAGCAGTAGGGAGCAGCAGAAGGAAGTAGTGATCTTACTTCTTCCACACGACAACTAGCTACTAATCAGCAAACTTGCGAGTGGCAGCTGCTTTCATCTTGCAGTCTAAAAGTCTCGCGCACCAGATGCCTTTTAAACACCTCCCTTATTCGTCTGCCCGCAGCGCTCGCGCTTTCCACCGTCCGCGCGCTGACCGGCAACGTCCCACAGACACACATGGTACTTTGGCCGGTTGCCAAGAGTCCTGAAAAGCGGCTTCTGCCGAAGGATGCTCGCCTCTTGCGTTTACTTTCTCCGAACTCTAGAATCAAGGCTTCTGCCTTTCTTGCTCTTAATGCAAGCGGAAAGCTTTTTCACAGCTTCCGGCAAAGAGAACGCGTGACAGGACAGCATATGTTTGTGCAGCTTACCCCTGCCACTTACACAAGCACGGATTTGCAACAACCTATGCCACCCATGGTGTGACAGCTTTCTGTGCTGCGCAGGGCATTTCTCTGCATCTGGAAGTAAAGGGAAAGAGCAATTGTTGTCGCAGAGAGCAGCAACAGCAGTAGGGTGCAGCAGAAGGAAGTAGTGATCTTACCTCTTCCACAAGACAACTAGCAACTAATTAACAAGCGGGTGATTGGCAGTTACATTCCACTTGCAGTCTAAAAGTCTCGGCGCCAGATACCTGTTAAACATGTTTCTTATTCGCTTGCCTGCCGCGCTCGCGCTTTCCACCGCCCGCGCGCTGACCGGCACTCTCTCTTAGACACACATGGTATTTCGGCCGGTTGCCAAGAACTCCGGAAAGCAGCTTCTGCCGAAGGAGGCTCGCCTCCTGCGGTTACCTTCTGAGACTTGCGGAGTCGCGGCTTCTGCCTTTCTTGCACTTAATGCAAACGGAAAGCTTTTGCACAGAGTTTGGCGAGGAGAACGAGTGACAGGACAGCAACATGTTTGTGCAGTATACCCCTGCCACTGATGTAAGCCAGAATTTGCAGCACCCTATGCCACTCATAGTGTGACAGGTTTCTGTGCTGCGCAGGGCCTTTCTCTGCATCTGGGATTAAAAGGGAAAGTGCAACTATTGTCGCAGAGAGCAGCAACAGCAGTAGGGAGCAGCAGAAGGAAGTCGAGGCAGTACTTTTTGCACACGACAACTTAGCGACTACTCAGCAAGTGTGCGAGTGGCAACTACGTTCCACTTGCAGTCTAAAAGTCTCGCGCACCAGATGCCTTTTAAACACCTTCCTTATTCGCCTCCCCCAGCGCTCGCGCTTTCCACCGCCCGCGCGCTGACCGGCACTCTCTCTCAGACACACATGGTATTTCGGCCGGTTGCCAAGAACTCCGGAAAGCAGCTTCTGCCGAAGGAGGCTCGCCTCTTGCGGTTACCCTCTGCGAACTGCGGAATCGAGGCTTCTGCCTTTCTTGCTCTTAATGCAAGCGGAAAGCTTCTGCACTGTGTCTAGCGAGGAGAACGTGTGACAGGACAGCACATGTTTGTACAGTTTACCCCTGCCACTTACACAAGCACGGATTTGCAACACCGTATGCCACCCATGGTGTGACAGCTTTCTGTGCTGCGCAGGGCACTTCTCTGCATCTGTAAGTAAAACGGAAAGCGAATTGTTGTCGCAGAGAGCAGCAACAGCAGTAGGGAGCAGCAGAAGGAAGTAGTGATCTTACCTCTTCCACAAGACAACTACGACTAATTAGCAAACGAGCGACTGGCAGTTACATTCCACTTGCAGTCTGAAAGTTTCGCGCGCCAGATGTCTGTTAAACATGTTTCTTATTCGCTTGCCTGTACCGCTCGCGCTTTCCACCGCCCGCGCGCTGACCGGCACCGTCCCACAGACACACATGGTACTTTGGCCGGTTGCCAAGAGTCCTGAAAAGCGGCTTCTGCCGAAGGATGCTCGCCTCTTGCGTTTACTTTCTCCGAACTCTAGAATCGAGGCTTCTGCCTTTCTTGCTCTTAATGCAAGCTGAAAGCTTTTGAACAGCTTCTGGCAAAGAGAACGCGTGACAGGACAGCATATGTTTGTGCAGCTTACCCCTGCCACTTACACAAGCACGGATTTGCAACAACCTATGCCACCCATGGTGTGACAGCTTTCTGTGCTGCGCAGGGCATTTCTCTGCATCTGGAAGTAAAGGGAAAGAGCAATTGTTGTCGCAGAGAGCAGCAACAGCAGTAGGGTGCAGCAGAAGGAAGTAGTGATCTTACCTCTTCCACAAGACAACTAGCAACTAATTAACAAGCGGGCGACTGGCAGTTACATTCCACTTGCAGTCTAAAAGTCTCGGCGCCAGATACCTGTTAAACATGTTTCTTATTCGCTTGCCTGCCGCGCTCGCGCTTTCCACCGCCCGCGCGCTGACCGGCACTCTCTCTCAGACACACATGGTATTTCGGCCGGTTGCCAAGAACTCCGGAAAGCAGCTTCTGCCGAAGGAGGCTCGCCTCCTGCGGTTACCTTCTGAGACTTGCGGAGTCGCGGCTTCTGCCTTTCTTGCACTTAATGCAAACGGAAAGATTTTGCACAGAGTTTGGCGAGGAGAACGAGTGACAGGACAGCACATGTTTGTGCAGTATACCCCTGCCACTGATGTAAGCCAGAATTTGCAGCACCCTATGCCACTCATAGTGTGACAGGTTTCTGTGCTGCGCAGGGCCTTTCTCTGCATCTGGGATTAAAAGGGAAAGTGCAACTATTGTCGCAGAGAGCAGCAACAGCAGTAGGGAGCAGCAGAAGGAAGTCGAGGCAGTACTTTTTGCACACGACAACTTAGCGACTACTCAGCAAGTGTGCGAGTGGCAACTACGTTCAACTTGCAGTCTAAAAGTCTCGCGCACCAGATGCCTTTTAAACACCTTCCTTATTCGCCTGCCCGCAGCGCTCGCGTTTTCCACCGCCCGCGCGCTGACCGGCACTCTCTCCCAGACACACATAGTACTTTGGCCGGTTGCCAAGAACTCCGGAAAGCAGTTTCTGCCGAAGGAGACTCGCCTCTTGCGGTTACCTTCTGCGAACAGCGGAGTCGCGGCTTCTGCCTTTCTTGATCTTAATGCAAGGGGAAAGCTTTTGCACAGAGTTTGGCGAGGAGAACGTGTGACAGGATAGCACGTGTTTGTGCAGTATACCCCTGCCACTGATGTAAGCCAGAATTTGCAGCACCCTGTGCCACTCATGGTGTGACAGGTTTCTGTGCTGCGCAGGATATTTCTCTGCATCTGGGAGTAAAAGGGAAAGTGCAACTATTGTCGCAGAGAGCAGCAACAGTAGAAGGGAGTAGCAGAAGGAAGTAGTGATGTTACTTCTTCCACACGACAACTAGCTACTAATCAGCAAGCGTGCGAGTGGCAGCTGCTTTCCACTTGCAGTCTGAAAGTCTCGCGCACCAGATGCCTTTTAAACACCTTCCTTAATCGCCTGCCCGCAGCGCTCGCTCTTTCTACCGCCCGCGCGCTGACCGGCAACGTCCCACAGACACACATGGTACTTTGGCCGGTTGCCAAGAGTCCCGAAAAGCGGCTTCTGCCGAAGGATGCTCGCCTCTTGCGCTCACCTTTTCCGAACTCCGGAATCGAGGCTTCTGCCTTTCTTGCCCTTAATGCAAGCGGAAAGCTTCTGCACTGTGTCTAGCGAAGAGAACGTGTGACAGGACAGCACATGTTTGTGCAGTATACCCCTGCCACTGATGTAAGCCAGAATTTACAGCACCCTATGCTACCCATGGTGTGACAGGTTTCTGTGCTGCGCAGGGCATTTCTCTGCATCTGGGAGTAAAGGGAAAGAGCAATTGTTGTCGCAGAGAGCAGCAACAGCAGTAGGGAGCAGCAGAAGGATGTAGTGATCTTACTTCTCCCACACGACAACTAGCTACTAATCAGCAAGCGTGCGAGTGGCAGCTGCTTATCTACTTGCAGTCTGAAAGTCTCGCGCACCAGATGCCTTTTAAACACCTTCCTTATTCGCCTGCCCGCAGCGCTCGCGCTTTCCACCGCCCGCGCGCTGACCGGCACTCTCTCTCAGACACACATGGTATTTCGGCCGGTTGCCAAGAACTCCGGAAAGCAGTTTCTGCCGAAGGAGGCTCGCCTCTTGCGGTTACCCTCTGCGAACTGCGGAATCGAGGCTTCTGCCTTTCTTGCTCTTAATGCAAGCGGAAAGCTTCTGCACTGTGTCTAGCGAGGAGAACGTGTGACAGGACAGCACATGTTTGTACAGTTTACCCCTGCCACTTACACAAGCACGGATTTGCAACACCGTATGCCACCCATGGTGTGACAGCTTTCTGTGCTGCGCAGGGCATTTCTCTGCATCTGGAAGTAAAGGGAAAGAGCAATTGTTGTCGCAGAGAGCAGCAACAGCAGTAGGGTGCAGCAGAAGGAAGTAGTGATCTTACCTCTTCCACAAGACAACTAGCAACTAATTAACAAGCGGGCGACTGGAAGTTACATTCCACTTGCAGTCTGAAAGTTTCGCGCGCCAGATGTCTGTTAAACATGTTTCTTATTCGCTTGCCTGTACCGCTCGCGCTTTCCACCGCCCGCGCGCTGACCGGCACCGTCCCACAGACACACATAGTACTTTGGCCGGTTGCCAAGAGTCCCGAAAAGCGGCTTCTGCCGAAGGATGCTCGCCTCTTGCGCTCACCTTCTCCGAACTGCGGAGTCGCGGCTTCTGCCTTTCTTGCCCTTAATGCAAGCGGAAAGCATCTGCACTGTGTCTAGCGAAGAGAACGAGTGACAGGACAGCACATGTTTGTGCAGATTACCCCTGCCACTGATGTAAGCACGGATTTGCAGCACCCTATGCCACTCGTGGTGTCACAGGTTTCTGTGCTGCGCAGAGCATTTCTCTGCATCTGGGAGTAAATGGAAAGCGCAATTGTTGTCGCAGAGAGCAGCAACAGCAGTAGGGAGCAGCAGAAGAAAGCCGAAACAGTACTTCTTGCACACGACAACTTAGCGACTACTCAGCAAGCGTCCGAGTGGCAGCTGCTTTCCACTTGCAGTCTGAAACTCTCGCGCACCAGATGCCTTTTAAACACCTTCCTTATTCGCCTGCCCGCAGCGCTCGCGCTTTCCACCGCCCGCGCGCTGACCGGCACTCTCTCTCAGACACACATGGTATTTCGGCCGGTTGCCAAGAACTCCGGAAAGCAGCTTCTGCCGAAGGAGGCTCGCCTGTTCCCGTTACCTTCTGCGAACTGCGGAGTCGCGGCTTCTGCCTTTCTTGCCCTTAATGCAAGCGGAAAGCACCTGCACTGTGTCTAGCGAAGAGAACGAGTGACAGGACAGCACATGTTTGTGCAGATTACCCCTGCCACTGATGTAAGCACGAATTTGCAACACCCTATGCCACCCATAATGTGACAGGTTTCTGTGCTGCGCAGGGCATTTCTCTGCATCTGGGAGTAAAAGGGAAAGTGCAACTATTGTCGCAGAGAGCAACAACAGCAGTAGGGAGCAGCAGAAGGAAGTAGTGATCTTACTTCTTCCACACGACAACTAGCTACTAATCAGCAAACTTGCGAGTGGCAGCTGCTTTCATCTTGCAGTCTGAAAGTCTCGCGCACCAGATGCCTTTTAAACACCTTCCTTATTCGCCTGCCCGCAGCGCTCGCGCTTTCCACCGTCCGCGCGCTGACCGGCAACGTCCCACAGACACACATGGTACTTTGGCCGGTTGCCAAGAGTCCTGAAAAGCGGCTTCTGCCGAAGGATGCTCGCCTCTTGCGTTTACTTTCTCCAAAGTCTAGAATCGAGGCTTCTGCCTTTCTTGCTCTTAATGCAAGCGGAAAGCTTTTGCACAGCTTCCGGCAAAGAGAACGCGTGACAGGACAGCATATGTTTGTGCAGCTTACCCCTGCCACTTACACAAGCACGGATTTGCAACAACCTATGCCACCCATGGTGTGACAGCTTTCTGTGCTGCGCAGGGCATTTCTCTGCATCTGGAAGTAAAGGGAAAGAGCAATTGTTGTCGTAGAGAGCAGCAACAGCAGTAGGGTGCAGCAGAAGGAAGTAGTGATCTTACCTCTTCCACAAGACAACTAGCAACTAATTAACAAGCGGGCGATTGGCAGTTACATTCCACTTGCAGTCTAAAAGTCTCGGCGCCAGATACCTGTTAAACATGTTTCTTATTCGCTTGCCTGCCGCGCTCGCGCTTTCCACCGCCCGCGCGCTGACCGGCACTCTCTCTCAGACACACATGGTATTTCGGCCGGTTGCCAAGAACTCCGGAAAGCAGCTTCTGCCGAAGGAGGCTCGCCTCCTGCGGTTACCTTCTGAGACTTGCGGAGTCGCGGCTTCTGCCTTTCTTGCACTTAATGCAAACGGAAAGCTTTTGCACAGAGTTTGGCGAGGAGAACGTGTGACAGGACAGCACATGTTTGTGCAGATTACCCCTGCCACTGATGTAAGCACGGATTTGCAGCACCCTATGCCACTCGTGGTGTCACAGGTTTCTGTGCTGCGCAGAGCATTTCTCTGCATCTGGGAGTAAATGGAAAGCGCAATTGTTGTCGCAGAGAGCAGCAACAGCAGTAGGGAGCAGCAGAAGGAAGCCGAAACAGTACTTCTTGCACACGACAACTTAGCGACTACTCAGCAAGCGTCCGAGTGGCAGCTGCTTTCCACTTGCAGTCTGAAAGTCTCGCGCACCAGATGCCTTTTAAACACCTCCCTTATTCGCCTGCCCGCAGCGCTCGCGCTTTCCACCGCCCGCGCGCTGACCGGCAACGTCCCACAGACACACATGGTACTTTGGCCGGTTGCCAAGAGTCCTGAAAAGCGGCTTCTGCCGAAGGATGCTCGCCTCTTGCGTTTACTTTCTCCAAAGTCTAGAATCGAGGCTTCTGCCTTTCTTGCTCTTAATGCAAGCGGAAAGCTTTTGCGCAGCTTCCGGCAAAGAGAACGCGTGACAGGACAGCATATGTTTGTGCAGCTTACCCCTGCCACTGAAACAAGCACGGATTTGCAACAACCTATGCCACCCATGGTGTGACAGCTTTCTGTGCTGCGCAGGGCATTTCTCTGCATCTGGAAGTAAAGGGAAAGAGCAATTGTTGTCGCAGAGAGCAGCAACAGCAGTAGGGAGCAGCAGAAGGAAGTAGTGATCTTACCTCTTCCACAAGACAACTAGCAACTAATTAACAAGCGGGCGATTGGCAGTTACATTCCACTTGCAGTCTAAAAGTCTCGGCGCCAGATACCTGTTAAACATGTTTCTTATTCGCTTGCCTGCCGCGCTCGCGCTTTCCACCGCCCGCGCGCTGACCGGCACTCTCTCTCAGACACACATGGTATTTCGGCCGGTTGCCAAGAACTCCGGAAAGCAGCTTCTGCCGAAGGAGGCTCGCCTTCTGAGACTGAAGGAGGTTACCTTCTGAGACTTGCGGAGTCGCGGCTTCTGCCTTTCTTGCACTTAATGCAAACGGAAAGCTTTTGCACAGAGTTTGGCGAGGAGAACGAGTGACAGGACAGCACATGTTTGTGCAGTATACCCCTGCCACTGATGTAAGCCAGAATTTGCAGCACCCTATGCCACTCATAGTGTGACAGGTTTCTGTGCTGCGCAGGGCCTTTCTCTGCATCTGGGATTAAAAGGGAAAGTGCAACTATTGTCGCAGAGAGCAGCAACAGCAGTAGGGAGCAGCAGAAGGAAGTCGAGGCAGTACTTTTTGCACACGACAACTTAGCGACTACTCAGCAAGTGTGCGAGTGGCAACTACGTTCCACTTGCAGTCTAAAAGTCTCGCGCACCAGATGCCTTTTAAACACCTTCCTTATTCGCCTGCCCGCAGCGCTCGCGTTTTCCACCGCCCGCGCGCTGACCGGCACTCTCTCCCAGACACACATAGTACTTTGGCCGGTTGCCAAGAACTCCGGAAAGCAGCTTCTGCCGAAGGAGGCTCGCCTCTTGCGGTTACCCTCTGCGAACTGCGGAATCGAGGCTTCTGCCTTTCTTGCTCTTAATGCAAGCGGAAAGCTTCTGCACTGTGTCTAGCGAGGAGAACGTGTGACAGGACAGCACATGTTTGTACAGTTTACCCCTGCCACTTACACAAGCACGGATTTGCAACACCGTATGCCACCCATGGTGTGACAGCTTTCTGTGCTGCGCAGGGCATTTCTCTGCATCTGGAAGTAAAGGGAAAGAGCAATTGTTGTCGCAGAGAGCAGCAATAGCAGTAGGGTGCAGCAGAAGGAAGTAGTGATCTTACCTCTTCCACAAGACAACTAGCAACTAATTAACAAGCGGGCGATTGGCAGTTACATTCCACTTGCAGTCTGAAAGTTTCGCGCGCCAGATGTCTGTTAAACATGTTTCTTATTCGCTTGCCTGTACCGCTCGCACTTTCCACCGCCCGCGCGCTGACCGGCACCGTCCCACAGACACACATAGTACTTTGGCCGGTTGCCAAGAGTCCCGAAAAGCGGCTTCTGCCGAAGGATGCTCGCCTCTTGCGCTCACCTTCTCCGAACTGCGGAGTCGCGGCTTCTGCCTTTCTTGCCCTTAATGCAAGCGGAAAGCATCTGCACTGTGTCTAGCGAAGAGAACGAGTGACAGGACAGCACATGTTTGTGCAGATTACCCCTGCCACTGATGTAAGCACGGATTTGCAGCACCCTATGCCACTCGTGGTGTCACAGGTTTCTGTGCTGCGCAGAGCATTTCTCTGCATCTGGGAGTAAATGGAAAGCGCAATTGTTGTCGCAGAGAGCAGCAACAGCAGTAGGGAGCAGCAGAAGAAAGCCGAAACAGTACTTCTTGCACACGACAACTTAGCGACTACTCAGCAAGCGTCCGAGTGGCAGCTGCTTTCCACTTGCAGTCTGAAACTCTCGCGCACCAGATGCCTTTTAAACACCTTCCTTATTCGCCTGCCCGCAGCGCTCGCGCTTTCCACCGCCCGCGCGCTGACCGGCACTCTCTCTCAGACACACATGGTATTTCGGCCGGTTGCCAAGAACTCCGAAAAGCAGCTTCTGCCGAAGGAGGCTCGCCTGTTCCCGTTACCTTCTGCGAACTGCGGAGTCGCGGCTTCTGCCTTTCTTGCCCTTAATGCAAGCGGAAAGCACCTGCACTGTGTCTAGCGAAGAGAACGAGTGACAGGACAGCACATGTTTGTGCAGATTACCCCTGCCACTGATGTAAGCACGAATTTGCAACACCCTATGCCACCCATAATGTGACAGGTTTCTGTGCTGCGCAGGGCATTTCTCTGCATCTGGGAGTAAAAGGGAAAGTGCAACTATTGTCGCAGAGAGCAACAACAGCAGTAGGGAGCAGCAGAAGGAAGTAGTGATCTTACTTCTTCCACACGACAACTAGCTACTAATCAGCAAACTTGCGAGTGGCAGCTGCTTTCATCTTGCAGTCTGAAAGTCTCGCGCACCAGATGCCTTTTAAACACCTTCCTTATTCGCCTGCCCGCAGCGCTCGCGCTTTCCACCGTCCGCGCGCTGACCGGCAACGTCCCACAGACACACATGGTACTTTGGCCGGTTGCCAAGAGTCCTGAAAAGCGGCTTCTGCCGAAGGATGCTCGCCTCTTGCGTTTACTTTCTCCAAAGTCTAGAATCGAGGCTTCTGCCTTTCTTGCTCTTAATGCAAGCGGAAAGCTTTTGCACAGCTTCCGGCAAAGAGAACGCGTGACAGGACAGCATATGTTTGTGCAGCTTACCCCTGCCACTTACACAAGCACGGATTTGCAACAACCTATGCCACCCATGGTGTGACAGCTTTCTGTGCTGCGCAGGGCATTTCTCTGCATCTGGAAGTAAAGGGAAAGAGCAATTGTTGTCGCAGAGAGCAGCAACAGCAGTAGGGTGCAGCAGAAGGAAGTAGTGATCTTACCTCTTCCACAAGACAACTAGCAACTAATTAACAAGCGGGCGATTGGCAGTTACATTCCACTTGCAGTCTAAAAGTCTCGGCGCCAGATACCTGTTAAACATGTTTCTTATTCGCTTGCCTGCCGCGCTCGCGCTTTCCACCGCCCGCGCGCTGACCGGCACTCTCTCTCAGACACACATGGTATTTCGGCCGGTTGCCAAGAACTCCGGAAAGCAGCTTCTGCCGAAGGAGGCTCGCCTCCTGCGGTTACCTTCTGAGACTTGCGGAGTCGCGGCTTCTGCCTTTCTTGCACTTAATGCAAACGGAAAGATTTTGCACAGAGTTTGGCGAGGAGAACGAGTGACAGGACAGCACATGTTTGTGCAGTATACCCCTGCCACTGATGTAAGCCAGAATTTGCAGCACCCTATGCCACTCATAGTGTGACAGGTTTCTGTGCTGCGCAGGGCCTTTCTCTGCATCTGGGATTAAAAGGGAAAGTGCAACTATTGTCGCAGAGAGCAGCAACAGCAGTAGGGAGCAGCAGAAGGAAGTCGAGGCAGTACTTTTTGCACACGACAACTTAGCGACTACTCAGCAAGTGTGCGAGTGGCAACTACGTTCAACTTGCAGTCTAAAAGTCTCGCGCACCAGATGCCTTTTAAACACCTTCCTTATTCGCCTGCCCGCAGCGCTCGCGTTTTCCACCGCCCGCGCGCTGACCGGCACTCTCTCCCAGACACACATAGTACTTTGGCCGGTTGCCAAGAACTCCGGAAAGCAGTTTCTGCCGAAGGAGACTCGCCTCTTGCGGTTACCTTCTGCGAACAGCGGAGTCGCGGCTTCTGCCTTTCTTGATCTTAATGCAAGGGGAAAGCTTTTGCACAGAGTTTGGCGAGGAGAACCTGTGACAGGATAGCACGTGTTTGTGCAGTATACCCCTGCCACTGATGTAAGCCAGAATTTGCAGCACCCTGTGCCACTCATGGTGTGACAGGTTTCTGTGCTGCGCAGGATATTTCTCTGCATCTGGGAGTAAAAGGGAAAGTGCAACTATTGTCGCAGAGAGCAGCAACAGTAGAAGGGAGTAGCAGAAGGAAGTAGTGATGTTACTTCTTCCACACGACAACTAGCTACTAATCAGCAAGCGTGCGAGTGGCAGCTGCTTTCCACTTGCAGTCTGAAAGTCTCGCGCACCAGATGCCTTTTAAACACCTTCCTTAATCGCCTGCCCGCAGCGCTCGCTCTTTCTACCGCCCGCGCGCTGACCGGCAACGTCCCACAGACACACATGGTACTTCGGCCGGTTGCCAAGAGTCCCGAAAAGCGGCTTCTGCCGAAGGATGCTCGCCTCTTGCGCTCACCTTTTCCGAACTCCGGAATCGAGGCTTCTGCCTTTCTTGCCCTTAATGCAAGCGGAAAGCTTCTGCACTGTGTCTAGCGAGGAGAACGTGTGACAGGACAGCACATGTTTGTGCAGTATACCCCTGCCACTGATGTAAGCCAGAATTTGCAGCACCCTATGCTACCCATGGTGTGACAGGTTTCTGTGCTGCGCAGGGCATTTCTCTGCATCTGGAAGTAAAGGGAAAGAGCAATTGTTGTCGCAGAGAGCAGCAACAGCAGTAGGGAGCAGCAGAAGGATGTAGTGATCTTACTTCTCCCACACGACAACTAGCTACTAATCAGCAAGCGTGCGAGTGGCAGCTGCTTATCACTTGCAGTCTGAAAGTCTCGCGCACCAGATGCCTTTTAAACACCTTCCTTATTCGCCTGCCCGCAGCGCTCGCGCTTTCCACCGCCCGCGCGCTGACCGGCACTCTCTCTCAGACACACATGGTATTTCGGCCGGTTGCCAAGAACTCCGGAAAGCAGCTTCTGCCGAAGGAGGCTCGCCTCTTGCGGTTACCCTCTGCGAACTGCGGAATCGAGGCTTCTGCCTTTCTTGCTCTTAATGCAAGCGGAAAGCTTCTGCACTGTGTCTAGCGAGGAGAACGTGTGACAGGACAGCACATGTTTGTACAGTTTACCCCTGCCACTTACACAAGCACGGATTTGCAACACCGTATGCCACCCATGGTGTGACAGCTTTCTGTGCTGCGCAGGGCATTTCTCTGCATCTGGAAGTAAAGGGAAAGAGCAATTGTTGTCGCAGAGAGCAGCAACAGCAGTAGGGTGCAGCAGAAGGAAGTAGTGATCTTACCTCTTCCACAAGACAACTAGCAACTAATTAACAAGCGGGCGACTGGCAGTTACATTCCACTTGCAGTCTGAAAGTTTCGCGCGCCAGATGTCTGTTAAACATGTTTCTTATTCGCTTGCCTGTACCGCTCGCGCTTTCCACCGCCCGCGCGCTGACCGGCACCGTCCCACAGACACACATAGTACTTTGGCCGGTTGCCAAGAGTCCCGAAAAGCGGCTTCTGCCGAAGGATGCTCGCCTCTTGCGCTCACCTTCTCCGAACTGCGGAGTCGCGCCTTCTGCCTTTCTTGCCCTTAATGCAAGCGGAAAGCATCTGCACTGTGTCTAGCGAAGAGAACGAGTGACAGGACAGCACATGTTTGTGCAGATTACCCCTGCCACTGATGTAAGCACGGATTTGCAGCACCCTATGCCACTCGTGGTGTCACAGGTTTCTGTGCTGCGCAGAGCATTTCTCTGCATCTGGGAGTAAATGGAAAGCGCAATTGTTGTCGCAGAGAGCAGCAACAGCAGTAGGGAGCAGCAGAAGAAAGCCGAAACAGTACTTCTTGCACACGACAACTTAGCGACTACTCAGCAAGCGTCCGAGTGGCAGCTGCTTTCCACTTGCAGTCTGAAACTCTCGCGCACCAGATGCCTTTTAAACACCTTCCTTATTCGCCTGCCCGCAGCGCTCGCGCTTTCCACCGCCCGCGCGCTGACCGGCACTCTCTCTCAGACACACATGGTATTTCGGCCGGTTGCCAAGAACTCCGGAAAGCAGCTTCTGCCGAAGGAGGCTCGCCTGTTCCCGTTACCTTCTGCGAACTGCGGAGTCGCGGCTTCTGCCTTTCTTGCCCTTAATGCAAGCGGAAAGCACCTGCACTGTGTCTAGCGAAGAGAACGAGTGACAGGACAGCACATGTTTGTGCAGATTACCCCTGCCACTGATGTAAGCACGAATTTGCAACACCCTATGCCACCCATAATGTGACAGGTTTCTGTGCTGCGCAGGGCATTTCTCTGCATCTGGGAGTAAAAGGGAAAGTGCAACTATTGTCGCAGAGAGCAACAACAGCAGTAGGGAGCAGCAGAAGGAAGTAGTGATCTTACTTCTTCCACACGACAACTAGCTACTAATCAGCAAACTTGCGAGTGGCAGCTGCTTTCATCTTGCAGTCTGAAAGTCTCGCGCACCAGATGCCTTTTAAACACCTTCCTTATTCGCCTGCCCGCAGCGCTCGCGCTTTCCACCGTCCGCGCGCTGACCGGCAACGTCCCACAGACACACATGGTACTTTGGCCGGTTGCCAAGAGTCCTGAAAAGCGGCTTCTGCCGAAGGATGCTCGCCTCTTGCGTTTACTTTCTCCAAAGTCTAGAATCGAGGCTTCTGCCTTTCTTGCTCTTAATGCAAGCGGAAAGCTTTTGCACAGCTTCCGGCAAAGAGAACGCGTGACAGGACAGCATATGTTTGTGCAGCTTACCCCTGCCACTTACACAAGCACGGATTTGCAACAACCTATGCCACCCATGGTGTGACAGCTTTCTGTGCTGCGCAGGGCATTTCTCTGCATCTGGAAGTAAAGGGAAAGAGCAATTGTTGTCGCAGAGAGCAGCAACAGCAGTAGGGTGCAGCAGAAGGAAGTAGTGATCTTACCTCTTCCACAAGACAACTAGCAACTAATTAACAAGCGGGCGATTGGCAGTTACATTCCACTTGCAGTCTAAAAGTCTCGGCGCCAGATACCTGTTAAACATGTTTCTTATTCGCTTGCCTGCCGCGCTCGCGCTTTCCACCGCCCGCGCGCTGACCGGCACTCTCTCTTAGACACACATGGTATTTCGGCCGGTTGCCAAGAACTCCGGAAAGCAGCTTCTGCCGAAGGAGGCTCGCCTCTTGCGGTTACCTTCTGAGACTTGCGGAGTCGCGGCTTCTGCCTTTCTTGCACTTTATGCAAACGGAAAGATTTTGCACAGAGTTTGGCGAGGAGAACGAGTGACAGGACAGCACATGTTTGTGCAGTATACCCCTGCCACTGATGTAAGCCAGAATTTGCAGCACCCTATGCCACTCATAGTGTGACAGGTTTCTGTGCTGCGCAGGGCCTTTCTCTGCATCTGGGATTAAAAGGGAAAGTGCAACTATTGTCGCAGAGAGCAGCAACAGCAGTAGGGAGCAGCAGAAGGAAGTCGAGGCAGTACTTTTTGCACACGACAACTTAGCGACTACTCAGCAAGTGTGCGAGTGGCAACTACGTTCAACTTGCAGTCTAAAAGTCTCGCGCACCAGATGCCTTTTAAACACCTTCCTTATTCGCCTGCCCGCAGCGCTCGCGTTTTCCACCGCCCGCGCGCTGACCGGCACTCTCTCCCAGACACACATAGTACTTTGGCCGGTTGCCAAGAACTCCGGAAAGCAGTTTCTGCCGAAGGAGACTCGCCTCTTGCGGTTACCTTCTGCGAACAGCGGAGTCGCGGCTTCTGCCTTTCTTGATCTTAATGCAAGGGGAAAGCTTTTGCACAGAGTTTGGCGAGGAGAACGTGTGACAGGATAGCACGTGTTTGTGCAGTATACCCCTGCCACTGATGTAAGCCAGAATTTGCAGCACCCTGTGCCACTCATGGTGTGACAGGTTTCTGTGCTGCGCAGGATATTTCTCTGCATCTGGGAGTAAAAGGGAAAGTGCAACTATTGTCGCAGAGAGCAGCAACAGTAGAAGGGAGTAGCAGAAGGAAGTAGTGATGTTACTTCTTCCACACGACAACTAGCTACTAATCAGCAAGCGTGCGAGTGGCAGCTGCTTTCCACTTGCAGTCTGAAAGTCTCGCACACCAGATGCCTTTTAAACACCTTCCTTAATCGCCTGCCCGCAGCGCTCGCTCTTTCTACCGCCCGCGCGCTGACCGGCAACGTCCCACAGACACACATGGTACTTCGGCCGGTTGCCAAGAGTCCCGAAAAGCGGCTTCTGCCGAAGGATGCTCGCCTCTTGCGCTCACCTTTTCCGAACTCCGGAATCGAGGCTTCTGCCTTTCTTGCCCTTAATGCAAGCGGAAAGCTTCTGCACTGTGTCTAGCGAGGAGAACGTGTGACAGGACAGCACATGTTTGTGCAGTATACCCCTGCCACTGATGTAAGCCAGAATTTGCAGCACCCTATGCTACCCATGGTGTGACAGGTTTCTGTGCTGCGCAGGGCATTTCTCTGCATCTGGAAGTAAAGGGAAAGAGCAATTGTTGTCGCAGAGAGCAGCAACAGCAGTAGGGAGCAGCAGAAGGATGTAGTGATCTTACTTCTCCCACACGACAACTAGCTACTAATCAGCAAGCGTGCGAGTGGCAGCTGCTTATCACTTGCAGTCTGAAAGTCTCGCGCACCAGATGCCTTTTAAACACCTTCCTTATTCGCCTGCCCGCAGCGCTCGCGCTTTCCACCGCCCGCGCGCTGACCGGCACTCTCTCTCAGACACACATGGTATTTCGGCCGGTTGCCAAGAACTCCGGAAAGCAGCTTCTGCCGAAGGAGGCTCGCCTCTTGCGGTTACCCTCTGCGAACTGCGGAATCGAGGCTTCTGCCTTTCTTGCTCTTAATGCAAGCGGAAAGCTTCTGCACTGTGTCTAGCGAGGAGAACGTGTGACAGGACAGCACATGTTTGTACAGTTTACCCCTGCCACTTACACAAGCACGGATTTGCAACACCGTATGCCACCCATGGTGTGACAGCTTTCTGTGCTGCGCAGGGCATTTCTCTGCATCTGGAAGTAAAGGGAAAGAGCAATTGTTGTCGCAGAGAGCAGCAACAGCAGTAGGGTGCAGCAGAAGGAAGTAGTGATCTTACCTCTTCCACAAGACAACTAGCAACTAATTAACAAGCGGGCGACTGGCAGTTACATTCCACTTGCAGTCTGAAAGTTTCGCGCGCCAGATGTCTGTTAAACATGTTTCTTATTCGCTTGCCTGTACCGCTCGCGCTTTCCACCGCCCGCGCGCTGACCGGCACCGTCCCACAGACACACATAGTACTTTGGCCGGTTGCCAAGAGTCCCGAAAAGCGGCTTCTGCCGAAGGATGCTCGCCTCTTGCGCTCACCTTCTCCGAACTGCGGAGTCGCGCCTTCTGCCTTTCTTGCCCTTAATGCAAGCGGAAAGCATCTGCACTGTGTCTAGCGAAGAGAACGAGTGACAGGACAGCACATGTTTGTGCAGATTACCCCTGCCACTGATGTAAGCACGGATTTGCAGCACCCTATGCCACTCGTGGTGTCACAGGTTTCTGTGCTGCGCAGAGCATTTCTCTGCATCTGGGAGTAAATGGAAAGCGCAATTGTTGTCGCAGAGAGCAGCAACAGCAGTAGGGAGCAGCAGAAGAAAGCCGAAACAGTACTTCTTGCACACGACAACTTAGCGACTACTCAGCAAGCGTCCGAGTGGCAGCTGCTTTCCACTTGCAGTCTGAAACTCTCGCGCACCAGATGCCTTTTAAACACCTTCCTTATTCGCCTGCCCGCAGCGCTCGCGCTTTCCACCGCCCGCGCGCTGACCGGCACTCTCTCTCAGACACACATGGTATTTCGGCCGGTTGCCAAGAACTCCGGAAAGCAGCTTCTGCCGAAGGAGGCTCGCCTGTTCCCGTTACCTTCTGCGAACTGCGGAGTCGCGGCTTCTGCCTTTCTTGCCCTTAATGCAAGCGGAAAGCACCTGCACTGTGTCTAGCGAAGAGAACGAGTGACAGGACAGCACATGTTTGTGCAGATTACCCCTGCCACTGATGTAAGCACGAATTTGCAACACCCTATGCCACCCATAATGTGACAGGTTTCTGTGCTGCGCAGGGCATTTCTCTGCATCTGGGAGTAAAAGGGAAAGTGCAACTATTGTCGCAGAGAGCAGCAACAGTAGAAGGGAGTAGCAGAAGGAAGTAGTGATGTTACTTCTTCCACACGACAACTAGCTACTAATCAGCAAACTTGCGAGTGGCAGCTGCTTTCATCTTGCAGTCTGAAAGTCTCGCGCACCAGATGCCTTTTAAACACCTTCCTTATTCGCCTGCCCGCAGCGCTCGCGCTTTCCACCGTCCGCGCGCTGACCGGCAACGTCCCACAGACACACATGGTACTTTGGCCGGTTGCCAAGAGTCCTGAAAAGCGGCTTCTGCCGAAGGATGCTCGCCTCTTGCGTTTACTTTCTCCAAAGTCTAGAATCGAGGCTTCTGCCTTTCTTGCTCTTAATGCAAGCGGAAAGCTTTTGCACAGCTTCCGGCAAAGAGAACGCGTGACAGGACAGCATATGTTTGTGCAGCTTACCCCTGCCACTTACACAAGCACGGATTTCCAACAACCTATGCCACCCATGGTGTGACAGCTTTCTGTGCTGCGCAGGGCATTTCTCTGCATCTGGAAGTAAAGGGAAAGAGCAATTGTTGTCGCAGAGAGCAGCAACAGCAGTAGGGTGCAGCAGAAGGAAGTAGTGATCTTACCTCTTCCACAAGACAACTAGCAACTAATTAACAAGCGGGTGATTGGCAGTTACATTCCACTTGCAGTCTAAAAGTCTCGGCGCCAGATACCTGTTAAACATGTTTCTTATTCGCTTGCCTGCCGCGCTCGCGCTTTCCACCGCCCGCGCGCTGACCGGCACTCTCTCTTAGACACACATGGTATTTCGGCCGGTTGCCAAGAACTCCGGAAAGCAGCTTCTGCCGAAGGAGGCTCGCCTCTTGCGGTTACCTTCTGAGACTTGCGGAGTCGCGGCTTCTGCCTTTCTTGCACTTTATGCAAACGGAAAGATTTTGCACAGAGTTTGGCGAGGAGAACGAGTGACAGGACAGCACATGTTTGTGCAGTATACCCCTGCCACTGATGTAAGCCAGAATTTGCAGCACCCTATGCCACTCATAGTGTGACAGGTTTCTGTGCTGCGCAGGGCCTTTCTCTGCATCTGGGATTAAAAGGGAAAGTGCAACTATTGTCGCAGAGAGCAGCAACAACAGTAGGGAGCAGCAGAAGGAAGTCGAGGCAGTACTTTTTGCACACGACAACTTAGCGACTACTCAGCAAGTGTGCGAGTGGCAACTACGTTCAACTTGCAGTCTAAAAGTCTCGTGCACCAGATGCCTTTTAAACACCTTCCTTAATCGCCTGCCCGCAGCGCTCGCGTTTTCCACCGCCCGCGCGCTGACCGGCACCGTCCCACAGACACACATAGTACTTTGGCCGGTTGCCAAGAGTCCCGAAAAGCGGCTTCTGCCGAAGGATGCTCGCCTCTTGCGCTCACCTTCTCCGAACTGCGGAGTCGCGGCTTCTGCCTTTCTTGCCCTTAATGCAAGCGGAAAGCATCTGCACTGTGTCTAGCGAAGAGAACGAGTGACAGGACAGCACATGTTTGTGCAGATTACCCCTGCCACTGATGTAAGCACGGATTTGCAGCACCCTATGCCACTCGTGGTGTCACAGGTTTCTGTGCTGCGCAGAGCATTTCTCTGCATCTGGGAGTAAATGGAAAGCGCAATTGTTGTCGCAGAGAGCAGCAACAGCAGTAGGGAGCAGCAGAAGAAAGCCGAAACAGTACTTCTTGCACACGACAACTTAGCGACTACTCAGCAAGCGTCCGAGTGGCAGCTGCTTTCCACTTGCAGTCTGAAACTCTCGCGCACCAGATGCCTTTTAAACACCTTCCTTATTCGCCTGCCCGCAGCGCTCGCGCTTTCCACCGCCCGCGCGCTGACCGGCACTCTCTCTCAGACACACATGGTATTTCGGCCGGTTGCCAAGAACTCCGGAAAGCAGCTTCTGCCGAAGGAGGCTCGCCTGTTCCCGTTACCTTCTGCGAACTGCGGAGTCGCGGCTTCTGCCTTTCTTGCCCTTAATGCAAGCGGAAAGCACCTGCACTGTGTCTAGCGAAGAGAACGAGTGACAGGACAGCACATGTTTGTGCAGATTACCCCTGCCACTGATGTAAGCACGAATTTGCAACACCCTATGCCACCCATAATGTGACAGGTTTCTGTGCTGCGCAGGGCATTTCTCTGCATCTGGGAGTAAAAGGGAAAGTGCAACTATTGTCGCAGAGAGCAACAACAGCAGTAGGGAGCAGCAGAAGGAAGTAGTGATCTTACTTCTTCCACACGACAACTAGCTACTAATCAGCAAACTTGCGAGTGGCAGCTGCTTTCATCTTGCAGTCTGAAAGTCTCGCGCACCAGATGCCTTTTAAACACCTTCCTTATTCGCCTGCCCGCAGCGCTCGCGCTTTCCACCGTCCGCGCGCTGACCGGCAACGTCCCACAGACACACATGGTACTTTGGCCGGTTGCCAAGAGTCCTGAAAAGCGGCTTCTGCCGAAGGATGCTCGCCTCTTGCGTTTACTTTCTCCAAAGTCTAGAATCGAGGCTTCTGCCTTTCTTGCTCTTAATGCAAGCGGAAAGCTTTTGCACAGCTTCCGGCAAAGAGAACGCGGGACAGGACAGCATATGTTTGTGCAGCTTACCCCTGCCACTTACACAAGCACGGATTTGCAACAACCTATGCCACCCATGGTGTGACAGCTTTCTGTGCTGCGCAGGGCATTTCTCTGCATCTGGAAGTAAAGGGAAAGAGCAATTGTTGTCGCAGAGAGCAGCAACAGCAGTAGGGTGCAGCAGAAGGAAGTAGTGATCTTACCTCTTCCACAAGACAACTAGCAACTAATTAACAAGCGGGCGATTGGCAGTTACATTCCACTTGCAGTCTAAAAGTCTCGGCGCCAGATACCTGTTAAACATGTTTCTTATTCGCTTGCCTGCCGCGCTCGCGCTTTCTACCGCCCGCGCGCTGACCGGCACTCTCTCTCAGACACACATGGTATTTCGGCCGGTTGCCAAGAACTCCGGAAAGCAGCTTCTGCCGAAGGAGGCTCGCCTCCTGCGGTTACCTTCTGAGACTTGCGGAGTCGCGGCTTCTGCCTTTCTTGCACTTAATGCAAACGGAAAGATTTTGCACAGAGTTTGGCGAGGAGAACGAGTGACAGGACAGCACATGTTTGTGCAGTATACCCCTGCCACTGATGTAAGCCAGAATTTGCAGCACCCTATGCCACTCATAGTGTGACAGGTTTCTGTGCTGCGCAGGGCCTTTCTCTGCATCTGGGATTAAAAGGGAAAGTGCAACTATTGTCGCAGAGAGCAGCAACAGCAGTAGGGAGCAGCAGAAGGAAGTCGAGGCAGTACTTTTTGCACACGACAACTTAGCGACTACTCAGCAATTGTGCGAGTGGCAACTACGTTCAACTTGCAGTCTAAAAGTCTCGCGCACCAGATGCCTTTTAAACACCTTCCTTATTCGCCTGCCCGCAGCGCTCGCGTTTTCCACCGCCCGCGCGCTGACCGGCACTCTCTCCCAGACACACATAGTACTTTGGCCGGTTGCCAAGAACTCCGGAAAGCAGTTTCTGCCGAAGGAGACTCGCCTCTTGCGGTTACCTTCTGCGAACAGCGGAGTCGCGGCTTCTGCCTTTCTTGATCTTAATGCAAGGGGAAAGCTTTTGCACAGAGTTTGGCGAGGAGAACGTGTGACAGGATAGCACGTGTTTGTGCAGTATACCCCTGCCACTGATGTAAGCCAGAATTTGCAGCACCCTATGCCACTCATGCTGTGACAGGTTTCTGTGCTGCGCAGGATATTTCTCTGCATCTGGGAGTAAAAGGGAAAGTGCAACTATTGTCGCAGAGAGCAGCAACAGTAGAAGGGAGTAGCAGAAGGAAGTAGTGATGTTACTTCTTCCACACGACAACTAGCTACTAATCAGCAAGCGTGCGAGTGGCAGCTGCTTTCCACTTGCAGTCTGAAAGTCTCGCGCACCAGATGCCTTTTAAACACCTTCCTTAATCGCCTGCCCGCAGCGCTCGCTCTTTCTACCGCCCGCGCGCTGACCGGCAACGTCCCACAGACACACATGGTACTTCGGCCGGTTGCCAAGAGTCCCGAAAAGCGGCTTCTGCCGAAGGAGGCTCGCCTCTTGCGCTCACCTTTTCCGAACTCCGGAATCGAGGCTTCTGCCTTTCTTGCCCTTAATGCAAGCGGAAAGCTTCTGCACTGTGTCTAGCGAGGAGAACGTGTGACAGGACAGCACATGTTTGTGCAGTATACCCCTGCCACTGATGTAAGCCAGAATTTGCAGCACCCTATGCAACCCATGGTGTGACAGGTTTCTGTGCTGCGCAGGGCATTTCTCTGCATCTGGAAGTAAAGGGAAAGAGCAATTGTTGTCGCAGAGAGCAGCAACAGCAGTAGGGAGCAGCAAAAGGATGTAGTGATCTTACTTCTCCCACACGACAACTAGCTACTAATCAGCAAGCGTGCGAGTGGCAGCTGCTTATCACTTGCAGTCTGAAAGTCTCGCGCACCAGATGCCTTTTAAACACCTTCCTTATTCGCCTGCCCGCAGCGCTCGCGCTTTCCACCGCCCGCGCGCTGACCGGCACTCTCTCTCAGACACACATGGTATTTCGGCCGGTTGCCAAGAACTCCGGAAAGCAGCTTCTGCCGAAGGAGGCTCGCCTCTTGCGGTTACCCTCTGCGAACTGCGGAATCGAGGCTTCTGCCTTTCTTGCTCTTAATGCAAGCAGAAAGCTTCTGCACTGTGTCTAGCGAGGAGAACGTGTGACAGGACAGCACGTGTTTGTGCAGTATACCCCTGCCACTTACACAAGCACGGATTTGCAACACCGTATGCCACCCATGGTGTGACAGCTTTCTGTGCTGCGCAGGGCATTTCTCTGCATCTGGAAGTAAAGGGAAAGAGCAATTGTTGTCGCAGAGAGCAGCAACAGCAGTAGGGTGCAGCAGAAGGAAGTAGTGATCTTACCTCTTCCACAAGACAACTAGCAACTAATTAACAAGCGGGCGACTGGCAGTTACATTCCACTTGCAGTCTGAAAGTTTCGCGCGCCAGATGTCTGTTAAACATGTTTCTTATTCGCTTGCCTGTACCGCTCGCGCTTTCCACCGCCCGCGCGCTGACCGGCACCGTCCCACAGACACACATAGTACTTTGGCCGGTTGCCAAGAGTCCCGAAAAGCGGCTTCTGCCGAAGGATGCTCGCCTCTTGCGCTCACCTTCTCCGAACTGCGGAGTCGCGCCTTCTGCCTTTCTTGCCCTTAATGCAAGCGGAAAGCATCTGCACTGTGTCTAGCGAAGAGAACGAGTGACAGGACAGCACATGTTTGTGCAGATTACCCCTGCCACTGATGTAAGCACGGATTTGCAGCACCCTATGCCACTCGTGGTGTCACAGGTTTCTGTGCTGCGCAGAGCATTTCTCTGCATCTGGGAGTAAATGGAAAGCGCAATTGTTGTCGCAGAGAGCAGCAACAGCAGTAGGGAGCAGCAGAAGAAAGCCGAAACAGTACTTCTTGCACACGACAACTTAGCGACTACTCAGCAAGCGTCCGAGTGGCAGCTGCTTTCCACTTGCAGTCTGAAACTCTCGCGCACCAGATGCCTTTTAAACACCTTCCTTATTCGCCTGCCCGCAGCGCTCGCGCTTTCCACCGCCCGCGCGCTGACCGGCACTCTCTCTCAGACACACATGGTATTTCGGCCGGTTGCCAAGAACTCCGGAAAGCAGCTTCTGCCGAAGGAGGCTCGCCTGTTCCCGTTACCTTCTGCGAACTGCGGAGTCGCGGCTTCTGCCTTTCTTGCCCTTAATGCAAGCGGAAAGCACCTGCACTGTGTCTAGCGAAGAGAACGAGTGACAGGACAGCACATGTTTGTGCAGATTACCCCTGCCACTGATGTAAGCACGAATTTGCAACACCCTATGCCACCCATAATGTGACAGGTTTCTGTGCTGCGCAGGGCATTTCTCTGCATCTGGGAGTAAAAGGGAAAGTGCAACTATTGTCGCAGAGAGCAACAACAGCAGTAGGGAGCAGCAGAAGGAAGTAGTGATCTTACTTCTTCCACACGACAACTAGCTACTAATCAGCAAACTTGCGAGTGGCAGCTGCTTTCATCTTGCAGTCTGAAAGTCTCGCGCACCAGATGCCTTTTAAACACCTTCCTTATTCGCCTGCCCGCAGCGCTCGCGCTTTCCACCGTCCGCGCGCTGACCGGCAACGTCCCACAGACACACATGGTACTTTGGCCGGTTGCCAAGAGTCCTGAAAAGCGGCTTCTGCCGAAGGATGCTCGCCTCTTGCGTTTACTTTCTCCAAAGTCTAGAATCGAGGCTTCTGCCTTTCTTGCTCTTAATGCAAGCGGAAAGCTTTTGCACAGCTTCCGGCAAAGAGAACGCGGGACAGGACAGCATATGTTTGTGCAGCTTACCCCTGCCACTTACACAAGCACGGATTTGCAACAACCTATGCCACCCATGGTGTGACAGCTTTCTGTGCTGCGCAGGGCATTTCTCTGCATCTGGAAGTAAAGGGAAAGAGCAATTGTTGTCGCAGAGAGCAGCAACAGCAGTAGGGTGCAGCAGAAGGAAGTAGTGATCTTACCTCTTCCACAAGACAACTAGCAACTAATTAACAAGCGGGCGATTGGCAGTTACATTCCACTTGCAGTCTAAAAGTCTCAGCGCCAGATACCTGTTAAACATGTTTCTTATTCGCTTGCCTGCCGCGCTCGCGTTTTCCACCGCCCGCGCGCTGACCGGCACTCTCTCTCAGACACACATGGTATTTCGGCCGGTTGCCAAGAACTCCGGAAAGCAGCTTCTGCCGAAGGAGGCTCGCCTCCTGCGGTTACCTTCTGAGACTTGCGGAGTCGCGGCTTCTGCCTTTCTTGCACTTAATGCAAACGGAAAGATTTTGCACAGAGTTTGGCGAGGAGAACGAGTGACAGGACAGCACATGTTTGTGCAGTATACCCCTGCCACTGATGTAAGCCAGAATTTGCAGCACCCTATGCCACTCATAGTGTGACAGGTTTCTGTGCTGCGCAGGGCCTTTCTCTGCATCTGGGATTAAAAGGGAAAGTGCAACTATTGTCGCAGAGAGCAGCAACAGCAGTAGGGAGCAGCAGAAGGAAGTCGAGGCAGTACTTTTTGCACACGACAACTTAGCGACTACTCAGCAAGTGTGCGAGTGGCAACTACGTTCGACTTGCAGTCTAAAAGTCTCGCGCACCAGATGCCTTTTAAACACCTTCCTTATTCGCCTGCCCGCAGCGCTCGCGTTTTCCACCGCCCGCGCGCTGACCGGCACTCTCTCCCAGACACACATAGTACTTTGGCCGGTTGCCAAGAACTCCGGAAAGCAGTTTCTGCCGAAGGAGACTCGCCTCTTGCGGTTACCTTCTGCGAACAGCAGAGTCGCGGCTTCTGCCTTTCTTGATCTTAATGCAAGGGGAAAGCTTTTGCACAGAGTTTGGCGAGGAGAACGTGTGACAGGATAGCACGTGTTTGTGCAGTATACCCCTGCCACTGATGTAAGCCAGAATTTGCAGCACCCTGTGCCACTCATGGTGTGACAGGTTTCTGTGCTGCGCAGGATATTTCTCTGCATCTGGGAGTAAAAGGGAAAGTGCAACTATTGTCGCAGAGAGCAGCAACAGTAGAAGGGAGTAGCAGAAGGAAGTAGTGATGTTACTTCTTCCACACGACAACTAGCTACTAATCAGCAAGCGTGCGAGTAGCAGCTGCTTTCCACTTGCAGTCTGAAAGTCTCGCGCACCAGATGCCTTTTAAACACCTTCCTTAATCGCCTGCCCGCAGCGCTCGCTCTTTCTACCGCCCGCGCGCTGACCGGCAACGTCCCACAGACACACATGGTACTTCGGCCGGTTGCCAAGAGTCCCGAAAAGCGGCTTCTGCCGAAGGATGCTCGCCTCTTGCGCTCACCTTTTCCGAACTCCGGAATCGAGGCTTCTGCCTTTCTTGCCCTTAATGCAAGCGGAAAGCTTCTGCACTGTGTCTAGCGAGGAGAACGTGTGACAGGACAGCACATGTTTGTGCAGTATACCCCTGCCACTGATGTAAGCCAGAATTTGCAGCACCCTATGCTACCCATGGTGTGACAGGTTTCTGTGCTGCGCAGGGCATTTCTCTGCATCTGGAAGTAAAGGGAAAGAGCAATTGTTGTCGCAGAGAGCAGCAACAGCAGTAGGGAGCAGCAGAAGGATGTAGTGATCTTACTTCTCCCACACGACAACTAGCTACTAATCAGCAAGCGTGCGAGTGGCAGCTGCTTATCACTTGCAGTCTGAAAGTCTCGCGCACCAGATGCCTTTTAAACACCTTCCTTATTCGCCTGCCCGCAGCGCTCGCGCTTTCCACCGTCCGCGCGCTGACCGGCAACGTCCCACAGACACACATGGTACTTTGGCCGGTTGCCAAGAGTCCTGAAAAGCGGCTTCTGCCGAAGGATGCTCGCCTCTTGCGTTTACTTTCTCCAAAGTCTAGAATCGAGGCTTCTGCCTTTCTTGCTCTTAATGCAAGCGGAAAGCTTTTGCACAGCTTCCGGCAAAGAGAACGCGGGACAGGACAGCATATGTTTGTGCAGCTTACCCCTGCCACTTACACAAGCACGGATTTGCAACAACCTATGCCACCCATGGTGTGACAGCTTTCTGTGCTGCGCAGGGCATTTCTCTGCATCTGGAAGTAAAGGGAAAGAGCAATTGTTGTCGCAGAGAGCAGCAACAGCAGTAGGGAGCAGCAGAAGGAAGTAGTGATCTTACCTCTTCCACAAGACAACTAGCAACTAATTAACAAGCGGGCGACTGGCAGTTACATTCCACTTGCAGTCTGAAAGTTTCGCGCGCCAGATGTCTGTTAAACATGTTTCTTATTCGCTTGCCTGTACCGCTCGCGCTTTCCACCGCCCGCGCGCTGACCGGCACCGTCCCACAGACACACATAGTACTTTGGCCGGTTGCCAAGAGTCCCGAAAAGCGGCTTCTGCCGAAGGATGCTCGCCTCTTGCGCTCACCTTCTCCGAACTGCGGAGTCGCGGCTTCTGCCTTTCTTGCCCTTAATGCAAGCGGAAAGCATCTGCACTGTGTCTAGCGAAGAGAACGAGTGACAGGACAGCACATGTTTGTGCAGATTACCCCTGCCACTGATGTAAGCACGGATTTGCAGCACCCTATGCCACTCGTGGTGTCACAGGTTTCTGTGCTGCGCAGAGCATTTCTCTGCATCTGGGAGTAAATGGAAAGCGCAATTGTTGTCGCAGAGAGCAGCAACAGCAGTAGGGAGCAGCAGAAGAAAGCCGAAACAGTACTTCTTGCACACGACAACTTAGCGACTACTCAGCAAGCGTCCGAGTGGCAGCTGCTTTCCACTTGCAGTCTGAAACTCTCGCGCACCAGATGCCTTTTAAACACCTTCCTTATTCGCCTGCCCGCAGCGCTCGCGCTTTCCACCGCCCGCGCGCTGACCGGCACTCTCTCTCAGACACACATGGTATTTCGGCCGGTTGCCAAGAACTCCGGAAAGCAGCTTCTGCCGAAGGAGGCTCGCCTGTTCCCGTTACCTTCTGCGAACTGCGGAGTCGCGGCTTCTGCCTTTCTTGCCCTTAATGCAAGCGGAAAGCACCTGCACTGTGTCTAGCGAAGAGAACGAGTGACAGGACAGCACATGTTTGTGCAGATTACCCCTGCCACTGATGTAAGCACGAATTTGCAACACCCTATGCCACCCATAATGTGACAGGTTTCTGTGCTGCGCAGGGCATTTCTCTGCATCTGGGAGTAAAAGGGAAAGTGCAACTATTGTCGCAGAGAGCAACAACAGCAGTAGGGAGCAGCAGAAGGAAGTAGTGATCTTACTTCTTCCACACGACAACTAGCTACTAATCAGCAAACTTGCGAGTGGCAGCTGCTTTCATCTTGCAGTCTGAAAGTCTCGCGCACCAGATGCCTTTTAAACACCTTCCTTATTCGCCTGCCCGCAGCGCTCGCGCTTTCCACCGTCCACGCGCTGACCGGCAACGTCCCACAGACACACATGGTACTTTGGCCGGTTGCCAAGAGTCCTGAAAAGCGGCTTCTGCCGAAGGATGCTCGCCTCTTGCGTTTACTTTCTCCAAAGTCTAGAATCGAGGCTTCTGCCTTTCTTGCTCTTAATGCAAGCGGAAAGCTTTTGCACAGCTTCCGGCAAAGAGAACGCGTGACAGGACAGCATATGTTTGTGCAGCTTACCCCTGCCACTTACACAAGCACGGATTTGCAACAACCTATGCCACCCATGGTGTGACAGCTTTCTGTGCTGCGCAGGGCATTTCTCTGCATCTGGAAGTAAAGGGAAAGAGCAATTGTTGTCGCAGAGAGCAGCAACAGCAGTAGGGTGCAGCAGAAGGAAGTAGTGATCTTACCTCTTCCACAAGACAACTAGCAACTAATTAACAAGCGGGCGATTGGCAGTTACATTCCACTTGCAGTCTAAAAGTCTCGGCGCCAGATACCTGTTAAACATGTTTCTTATTCGCTTGCCTGCCGCGCTCGCGCTTTCCACCGCCCGCGCGCTGACCGGCACTCTCTCTTAGACACACATGGTATTTCGGCGGGTTGCCAAGAACTCCGGAAAGCAGCTTCTGCCGAAGGAGGCTCGCCTCTTGCGGTTACCTTCTGAGACTTGCGGAGTCGCGGCTTCTGCCTTTCTTGCACTTAATGCAAACGGAAAGATTTTGCACAGAGTTTGGCGAGGAGAACGAGTGACAGGACAGCACATGTTTGTGCAGTATACCCCTGCCACTGATGTAAGCCAGAATTTGCAGCACCCTATGCCACTCATAGTGTGACAGGTTTCTGTGCTGCGCAGGGCCTTTCTCTGCATCTGGGATTAAAAGGGAAAGTGCAACTATTGTCGCAGAGAGCAGCAACAGCAGTAGGGAGCAGCAGAAGGAAGTCGAGGCAGTACTTTTTGCACACGACAACTTAGCGACTACTCAGCAAGTGTGCGAGTGGCAACTACGTTCAACTTGCAGTCTAAAAGTCTCGCGCACCAGATGCCTTTTAAACACCTTCCTTATTCGCCTGCCCGCAGCGCTCGCGTTTTCCACCGCCCGCGCGCTGACCGGCACTCTCTCCCAGACACACATAGTACTTTGGCCGGTTGCCAAGAACTCCGGAAAGCAGTTTCTGCCGAAGGAGACTCGCCTCTTGCGGTTACCTTCTGCGAACAGCGGAGTCGCGGCTTCTGCCTTTCTTGATCTTAATGCAAGGGGAAAGCTTTTGCACAGAGTTTGGCGAGGAGAACGTGTGACAGGATAGCACGTGTTTGTGCAGTATACCCCTGCCACTGATGTAAGCCAGAATTTGCAGCACCCTGTGCCACTCATGGTGTGACAGGTTTCTGTGCTGCACAGGATATTTCTCTGCATCTGGGAGTAAAAGGGAAAGTGCAACTATTGTCGCAGAGAGCAGCAACAGTAGAAGGGAGTAGCAGAAGGAAGTAGTGATGTTACTTCTTCCACACGACAACTAGCTACTAATCAGCAAGCGTGCGAGTGGCAGCTGCTTTCCACTTGCAGTCTGAAAGTCTCGCGCACCAGATGCCTTTTAAACACCTTCCTTAATCGCCTGCCCGCAGCGCTCGCTCTTTCTACCGCCCGCGCGCTGACCGGCAACGTCCCACAGACACACATGGTACTTCGGCCGGTTGCCAAGAGTCCCGAAAAGCGGCTTCTGCCGAAGGATGCTCGCCTCTTGCGCTCACCTTTTCCGAACTCCGGAATCGAGGCTTCTGCCTTTCTTGCCCTTAATGCAAGCGGAAAGCTTCTGCACTGTGTCTAGCGAGGAGAACGTGTGACAGGACAGCACATGTTTGTGCAGTATACCCCTGCCACTGATGTAAGCCAGAATTTGCAGCACCCTATGCTACCCATGGTGTGACAGGTTTCTGTGCTGCGCAGGGCATTTCTCTGCATCTGGAAGTAAAGGGAAAGAGCAATTGTTGTCGCAGAGAGCAGCAACAGCAGTAGGGTGCAGCAGAAGGAAGTAGTGATCTTACTTCTCCCACACGACAACTAGCTACTAATCAGCAAGCGTGCGAGTGGCAGCTGCTTATCACTTGCAGTCTGAAAGTCTCGCGCACCAGATGCCTTTTAAACACCTTCCTTATTCGCCTGCCCGCAGCGCTCGCGCTTTCCACCGCCCGCGCGCTGACCGGCACTCTCTCTCAGACACACATGGTATTTCGGCCGGTTGCCAAGAACTCCGGAAAGCAGCTTCTGCCGAAGGAGGCTCGCCTCTTGCGGTTACCCTCTGCGAACTGCGGAATCGAGGCTTCTGCCTTTCTTGCTCTTAATGCAAGCGGAAAGCTTCTGCACTGTGTCTAGCGAGGAGAACGTGTGACAGGACAGCACATGTTTGTACAGTTTACCCCTGCCACTTACACAAGCACGGATTTGCAACACCGTATGCCACCCATGGTGTGACAGCTTTCTGTGCTGCGCAGGGCATTTCTCTGCATCTGGAAGTAAAGGGAAAGAGCAATTGTTGTCGCAGAGAGCAGCAACAGCAGTAGGGTGCAGCAGAAGGAAGTAGTGATCTTACCTCTTCCACAAGACAACTAGCAACTAATTAACAAGCGGGCGACTGGCAGTTACATTCCACTTGCAGTCTGAAAGTTTCGCGCGCCAGATGTCTGTTAAACATGTTTCTTATTCGCTTGCCTGTACCGCTCGCGCTTTCCACCGCCCGCGCGCTGACCGGCACCGTCCCACAGACACACATAGTACTTTGGCCGGTTGCCAAGAGTCCCGAAAAGCGGCTTCTGCCGAAGGATGCTCGCCTCTTGCGCTCACCTTCTCCGAACTGCGGAGTCGCGCCTTCTGCCTTTCTTGCCCTTAATGCAAGCGGAAAGCATCTGCACTGTGTCTAGCGAAGAGAACGAGTGACAGGACAGCACATGTTTGTGCAGATTACCCCTGCCACTGATGTAAGCACGGATTTGCAGCACCCTATGCCACTCGTGGTGTCACAGGTTTCTGTGCTGCGCAGAGCATTTCTCTGCATCTGGGAGTAAATGGAAAGCGCAATTGTTGTCGCAGAGAGCAGCAACAGCAGTAGGGAGCAGCAGAAGAAAGCCGAAACAGTACTTCTTGCACACGACAACTTAGCGACTACTCAGCAAGCGTCCGAGTGGCAGCTGCTTTCCACTTGCAGTCTGAAACTCTCGCGCACCAGATGCCTTTTAAACACCTTCCTTATTCGCCTGCCCGCAGCGCTCGCGCTTTCCACCGCCCGCGCGCTGACCGGCACTCTCTCTCAGACACACATGGTATTTCGGCCGGTTGCCAAGAACTCCGGAAAGCAGCTTCTGCCGAAGGAGGCTCGCCTGTTCCCGTTACCTTCTGCGAACTGCGGAGTCGCGGCTTCTGCCTTTCTTGCCCTTAATGCAAGCGGAAAGCTTCTGCACTGTGTCTAGCGAGGAGAACGTGTGACAGGACAGCACATGTTTGTGCAGTATACCCCTGCCACTGATGTAAGCCAGAATTTGCAGCACCCTATGCTACCCATGGTGTGACAGGTTTCTGTGCTGCGCAGGGCATTTCTCTGCATCTGGAAGTAAAGGGAAAGAGCAATTGTTGTCGCAGAGAGCAGCAACAGCAGTAGGGAGCAGCAGAAGGATGTAGTGATCTTACTTCTCCCACACGACAACTAGCTACTAATCAGCAAGCGTGCGAGTGGCAGCTGCTTATCACTTGCAGTCTGAAAGTCTCGCGCACCAGATGCCTTTTAAACACCTTCCTTATTCGCCTGCCCGCAGCGCTCGCGCTTTCCACCGTCCGCGCGCTGACCGGCAACGTCCCACAGACACACATGGTACTTTGGCCGGTTGCCAAGAGTCCTGAAAAGCGGCTTCTGCCGAAGGATGCTCGCCTCTTGCGTTTACTTTCTCCAAAGTCTAGAATCGAGGCTTCTGCCTTTCTTGCTCTTAATGCAAGCGGAAAGCTTTTGCACAGCTTCCGGCAAAGAGAACGCGGGACAGGACAGCATATGTTTGTGCAGCTTACCCCTGCCACTTACACAAGCACGGATTTGCAACAACCTATGCCACCCATGGTGTGACAGCTTTCTGTGCTGCGCAGGGCATTTCTCTGCATCTGGAAGTAAAGGGAAAGAGCAATTGTTGTCGCAGAGAGCAGCAACAGCAGTAGGGAGCAGCAGAAGGAAGTAGTGATCTTACCTCTTCCACAAGACAACTAGCAACTAATTAACAAGCGGGCGACTGGCAGTTACATTCCACTTGCAGTCTGAAAGTTTCGCGCGCCAGATGTCTGTTAAACATGTTTCTTATTCGCTTGCCTGTACCGCTCGCGCTTTCCACCGCCCGCGCGCTGACCGGCACCGTCCCACAGACACACATAGTACTTTGGCCGGTTGCCAAGAGTCCCGAAAAGCGGCTTCTGCCGAAGGATGCTCGCCTCTTGCGCTCACCTTCTCCGAACTGCGGAGTCGCGGCTTCTGCCTTTCTTGCCCTTAATGCAAGCGGAAAGCATCTGCACTGTGTCTAGCGAAGAGAACGAGTGACAGGACAGCACATGTTTGTGCAGATTACCCCTGCCACTGATGTAAGCACGGATTTGCAGCACCCTATGCCACTCGTGGTGTCACAGGTTTCTGTGCTGCGCAGAGCATTTCTCTGCATCTGGGAGTAAATGGAAAGCGCAATTGTTGTCGCAGAGAGCAGCAACAGCAGTAGGGAGCAGCAGAAGAAAGCCGAAACAGTACTTCTTGCACACGACAACTTAGCGACTACTCAGCAAGCGTCCGAGTGGCAGCTGCTTTCCACTTGCAGTCTGAAAGTCTCGCGCACCAGATGCCTTTTAAACACCTTCCTTATTCGCCTGCCCGCAGCGCTCGCGCTTTCCACCGCCCGCGCGCTGACCGGCACTCTCTCTCAGACACACATGGTATTTCGGCCGGTTGCCAAGAACTCCGGAAAGCAGCTTCTGCCGAAGGAGGCTCGCCTGTTCCCGTTACCTTCTGCGAACTGCGGAGTCGCGGCTTCTGCCTTTCTTGCCCTTAATGCAAGCGGAAAGCACCTGCACTGTGTCTAGCGAAGAGAACGAGTGACAGGACAGCACATGTTTGTGCAGATTACCCCTGCCACTGATGTAAGCACGAATTTGCAACACCCTATGCCACCCATAATGTGACAGGTTTCTGTGCTGCGCAGGGCATTTCTCTGCATCTGGGAGTAAAAGGGAAAGTGCAACTATTGTCGCAGAGAGCAACAACAGCAGTAGGGAGCAGCAGAAGGAAGTAGTGATCTTACTTCTTCCACACGACAACTAGCTACTAATCAGCAAACTTGCGAGTGGCAGCTGCTTTCATCTTGCAGTCTGAAAGTCTCGCGCACCAGATGCCTTTTAAACACCTTCCTTATTCGCCTGCCCGCAGCGCTCGCGCTTTCCACCGTCCACGCGCTGACCGGCAACGTCCCACAGACACACATGGTACTTTGGCCGGTTGCCAAGAGTCCTGAAAAGCGGCTTCTGCCGAAGGATGCTCGCCTCTTGCGTTTACTTTCTCCAAAGTCTAGAATCGAGGCTTCTGCCTTTCTTGCTCTTAATGCAAGCGGAAAGCTTTTGCACAGCTTCCGGCAAAGAGAACGCGTGACAGGACAGCATATGTTTGTGCAGCTTACCCCTGCCACTTACACAAGCACGGATTTGCAACAACCTATGCCACCCATGGTGTGACAGCTTTCTGTGCTGCGCAGGGCATTTCTCTGCATCTGGAAGTAAAGGGAAAGAGCAATTGTTGTCGCAGAGAGCAGCAACAGCAGTAGGGTGCAGCAGAAGGAAGTAGTGATCTTACCTCTTCCACAAGACAACTAGCAACTAATTAACAAGCGGGCGATTGGCAGTTACATTCCACTTGCAGTCTAAAAGTCTCGGCGCCAGATACCTGTTAAACATGTTTCTTATTCGCTTGCCTGCCGCGCTCGCGCTTTCCACCGCCCGCGCGCTGACCGGCACTCTCTCTTAGACACACATGGTATTTCGGCGGGTTGCCAAGAACTCCGGAAAGCAGCTTCTGCCGAAGGAGGCTCGCCTCTTGCGGTTACCTTCTGAGACTTGCGGAGTCGCGGCTTCTGCCTTTCTTGCACTTAATGCAAACGGAAAGATTTTGCACAGAGTTTGGCGAGGAGAACGAGTGACAGGACAGCACATGTTTGTGCAGTATACCCCTGCCACTGATGTAAGCCAGAATTTGCAGCACCCTATGCCACTCATAGTGTGACAGGTTTCTGTGCTGCGCAGGGCCTTTCTCTGCATCTGGGATTAAAAGGGAAAGTGCAACTATTGTCGCAGAGAGCAGCAACAGCAGTAGGGAGCAGCAGAAGGAAGTCGAGGCAGTACTTTTTGCACACGACAACTTAGCGACTACTCAGCAAGTGTGCGAGTGGCAACTACGTTCAACTTGCAGTCTAAAAGTCTCGCGCACCAGATGCCTTTTAAACACCTTCCTTATTCGCCTGCCCGCAGCGCTCGCGTTTTCCACCGCCCGCGCGCTGACCGGCACTCTCTCCCAGACACACATAGTACTTTGGCCGGTTGCCAAGAACTCCGGAAAGCAGTTTCTGCCGAAGGAGACTCGCCTCTTGCGGTTACCTTCTGCGAACAGCGGAGTCGCGGCTTCTGCCTTTCTTGATCTTAATGCAAGGGGAAAGCTTTTGCACAGAGTTTGGCGAGGAGAACGTGTGACAGGATAGCACGTGTTTGTGCAGTATACCCCTGCCACTGATGTAAGCCAGAATTTGCAGCACCCTGTGCCACTCATGGTGTGACAGGTTTCTGTGCTGCACAGGATATTTCTCTGCATCTGGGAGTAAAAGGGAAAGTGCAACTATTGTCGCAGAGAGCAGCAACAGTAGAAGGGAGTAGCAGAAGGAAGTAGTGATGTTACTTCTTCCACACGACAACTAGCTACTAATCAGCAAGCGTGCGAGTGGCAGCTGCTTTCCACTTGCAGTCTGAAAGTCTCGCGCACCAGATGCCTTTTAAACACCTTCCTTAATCGCCTGCCCGCAGCGCTCGCTCTTTCTACCGCCCGCGCGCTGACCGGCAACGTCCCACAGACACACATGGTACTTCGGCCGGTTGCCAAGAGTCCCGAAAAGCGGCTTCTGCCGAAGGATGCTCGCCTCTTGCGCTCACCTTTTCCGAACTCCGGAATCGAGGCTTCTGCCTTTCTTGCCCTTAATGCAAGCGGAAAGCTTCTGCACTGTGTCTAGCGAGGAGAACGTGTGACAGGACAGCACATGTTTGTGCAGTATACCCCTGCCACTGATGTAAGCCAGAATTTGCAGCACCCTATGCTACCCATGGTGTGACAGGTTTCTGTGCTGCGCAGGGCATTTCTCTGCATCTGGAAGTAAAGGGAAAGAGCAATTGTTGTCGCAGAGAGCAGCAACAGCAGTAGGGTGCAGCAGAAGGAAGTAGTGATCTTACTTCTCCCACACGACACCTAGCTACTAATCAGCAAGCGTGCGAGTGGCAGCTGCTTATCACTTGCAGTCTGAAAGTCTCGCGCACCAGATGCCTTTTAAACACCTTCCTTATTCGCCTGCCCGCAGCGCTCGCGCTTTCCACCGCCCGCGCGCTGACCGGCACTCTCTCTCAGACACACATGGTATTTCGGCCGGTTGCCAAGAACTCCGGAAAGCAGCTTCTGCCGAAGGAGGCTCGCCTCTTGCGGTTACCCTCTGCGAACTGCGGAATCGAGGCTTCTGCCTTTCTTGCTCTTAATGCAAGCGGAAAGCTTCTGCACTGTGTCTAGCGAGGAGAACGTGTGACAGGACAGCACATGTTTGTACAGTTTACCCCTGCCACTTACACAAGCACGGATTTGCAACACCGTATGCCACCCATGGTGTGACAGCTTTCTGTGCTGCGCAGGGCATTTCTCTGCATCTGGAAGTAAAGGGAAAGAGCAATTGTTGTCGCAGAGAGCAGCAACAGCAGTAGGGTGCAGCAGAAGGAAGTAGTGATCTTACCTCTTCCACAAGACAACTAGCAACTAATTAACAAGCGGGCGACTGGCAGTTACATTCCACTTGCAGTCTGAAAGTTTCGCGCGCCAGATGTCTGTTAAACATGTTTCTTATTCGCTTGCCTGTACCGCTCGCGCTTTCCACCGCCCGCGCGCTGACCGGCACCGTCCCACAGACACACATAGTACTTTGGCCGGTTGCCAAGAGTCCCGAAAAGCGGCTTCTGCCGAAGGATGCTCGCCTCTTGCGCTCACCTTCTCCGAACTGCGGAGTCGCGCCTTCTGCCTTTCTTGCCCTTAATGCAAGCGGAAAGCATCTGCACTGTGTCTAGCGAAGAGAACGAGTGACAGGACAGCACATGTTTGTGCAGATTACCCCTGCCACTGATGTAAGCACGGATTTGCAGCACCCTATGCCACTCGTGGTGTCACAGGTTTCTGTGCTGCGCAGAGCATTTCTCTGCATCTGGGAGTAAATGGAAAGCGCAATTGTTGTCGCAGAGAGCAGCAACAGCAGTAGGGAGCAGCAGAAGAAAGCCGAAACAGTACTTCTTGCACACGACAACTTAGCGACTACTCAGCAAGCGTCCGAGTGGCAGCTGCTTTCCACTTGCAGTCTGAAACTCTCGCGCACCAGATGCCTTTTAAACACCTTCCTTATTCGCCTGCCCGCAGCGCTCGCGCTTTCCACCGCCCGCGCGCTGACCGGCACTCTCTCTCAGACACACATGGTATTTCGGCCGGTTGCCAAGAACTCCGGAAAGCAGCTTCTGCCGAAGGAGGCTCGCCTGTTCCCGTTACCTTCTGCGAACTGCGGAGTCGCGGCTTCTGCCTTTCTTGCCCTTAATGCAAGCGGAAAGCACCTGCACTGTGTCTAGCGAAGAGAACGAGTGACAGGACAGCACATGTTTGTGCAGATTACCCCTGCCACTGATGTAAGCACGAATTTGCAACACCCTATGCCACCCATAATGTGACAGGTTTCTGTGCTGCGCAGGGCATTTCTCTGCATCTGGGAGTAAAAGGGAAAGTGCAACTATTGTCGCAGAGAGCAACAACAGCAGTAGGGAGCAGCAGAAGGAAGTAGTGATCTTACTTCTTCCACACGACAACTAGCTACTAATCAGCAAACTTGCGAGTGGCAGCTGCTTTCATCTTGCAGTCTGAAAGTCTCGCGCACCAGATGCCTTTTAAACACCTTCCTTATTCGCCTGCCCACAGCGCTCGCGCTTTCCACCGTCCGCGCGCTGACCGGCAACGTCCCACAGACACACATGGTACTTTGGCCGGTTGCCAAGAGTCCTGAAAAGCGGCTTCTGCCGAAGGATGCTCGCCTCTTGCGTTTACTTTCTCCAAAGTCTAGAATCGAGGCTTCTGCCTTTCTTGCTCTTAATGCAAGCGGAAAGCTTTTGCACAGCTTCCGGCAAAGAGAACGCGTGACAGGACAGCATATGTTTGTGCAGCTTACCCCTGCCACTTACACAAGCACGGATTTGCAACAACCTATGCCACCCATGGTGTGACAGCTTTCTGTGCTGCGCAGGGCATTTCTCTGCATCTGGAAGTAAAGGGAAAGAGCAATTGTTGTCGCAGAGAGCAGCAACAGCAGTAGGGTGCAGCAGAAGGAAGTAGTGATCTTACCTCTTCCACAAGACAACTAGCAACTAATTAACAAGCGGGCGATTGGCAGTTACATTCCACTTGCAGTCTAAAAGTCTCGGCGCCAGATACCTGTTAAACATGTTTCTTATTCGCTTGCCTGCCGCGCTCGCGCTTTCCACCGCCCGCGCGCTGACCGGCACTCTCTCTTAGACACACATGGTATTTCGGCGGGTTGCCAAGAACTCCGGAAAGCAGCTTCTGCCGAAGGAGGCTCGCCTCTTGCGGTTACCTTCTGAGACTTGCGGAGTCGCGGCTTCTGCCTTTCTTGCACTTAATGCAAACGGAAAGATTTTGCACAGAGTTTGGCGAGGAGAACGAGTGACAGGACAGCACATGTTTGTGCAGTATACCCCTGCCACTGATGTAAGCCAGAATTTGCAGCACCCTATGCCACTCATAGTGTGACAGGTTTCTGTGCTGCGCAGGGCCTTTCTCTGCATCTGGGATTAAAAGGGAAAGTGCAACTATTGTCGCAGAGAGCAGCAACAGCAGTAGGGAGCAGCAGAAGGAAGTCGAGGCAGTACTTTTTGCACACGACAACTTAGCGACTACTCAGCAAGTGTGCGAGTGGCAACTACGTTCAACTTGCAGTCTAAAAGTCTCGCGCACCAGATGCCTTTTAAACACCTTCCTTATTCGCCTGCCCGCAGCGCTCGCGTTTTCCACCGCCCGCGCGCTGACCGGCACTCTCTCCCAGACACACATAGTACTTTGGCCGGTTGCCAAGAACTCCGGAAAGCAGTTTCTGCCGAAGGAGACTCGCCTCTTGCGGTTACCTTCTGCGAACAGCGGAGTCGCGGCTTCTGCCTTTCTTGATCTTAATGCAAGGGGAAAGCTTTTGCACAGAGTTTGGCGAGGAGAACGTGTGACAGGATAGCACGTGTTTGTGCAGTATACCCCTGCCACTGATGTAAGCCAGAATTTGCAGCACCCTGTGCCACTCATGGTGTGACAGGTTTCTGTGCTGCACAGGATATTTCTCTGCATCTGGGAGTAAAAGGGAAAGTGCAACTATTGTCGCAGAGAGCAGCAACAGTAGAAGGGAGTAGCAGAAGGAAGTAGTGATGTTACTTCTTCCACACGACAACTAGCTACTAATCAGCAAGCGTGCGAGTGGCAGCTGCTTTCCACTTGCAGTCTGAAAGTCTCGCGCACCAGATGCCTTTTAAACACCTTCCTTAATCGCCTGCCCGCAGCGCTCGCTCTTTCTACCGCCCGCGCGCTGACCGGCAACGTCCCACAGACACACATGGTACTTCGGCCGGTTGCCAAGAGTCCCGAAAAGCGGCTTCTGCCGAAGGATGCTCGCCTCTTGCGCTCACCTTTTCCGAACTCCGGAATCGAGGCTTCTGCCTTTCTTGCCCTTAATGCAAGCGGAAAGCTTCTGCACTGTGTCTAGCGAGGAGAACGTGTGACAGGACAGCACATGTTTGTGCAGTATACCCCTGCCACTGATGTAAGCCAGAATTTGCAGCACCCTATGCTACCCATGGTGTGACAGGTTTCTGTGCTGCGCAGGGCATTTCTCTGCATCTGGAAGTAAAGGGAAAGAGCAATTGTTGTCGCAGAGAGCAGCAACAGCAGTAGGGTGCAGCAGAAGGAAGTAGTGATCTTACTTCTCCCACACGACAACTAGCTACTAATCAGCAAGCGTGCGAGTGGCAGCTGCTTATCACTTGCAGTCTGAAAGTCTCGCGCACCAGATGCCTTTTAAACACCTTCCTTATTCGCCTGCCCGCAGCGCTCGCGCTTTCCACCGCCCGCGCGCTGACCGGCACTCTCTCTCAGACACACATGGTATTTCGGCCGGTTGCCAAGAACTCCGGAAAGCAGCTTCTGCCGAAGGAGGCTCGCCTCTTGCGGTTACCCTCTGCGAACTGCGGAATCGAGGCTTCTGCCTTTCTTGCTCTTAATGCAAGCGGAAAGCTTCTGCACTGTGTCTAGCGAGGAGAACGTGTGACAGGACAGCACATGTTTGTACAGTTTACCCCTGCCACTTACACAAGCACGGATTTGCAACACCGTATGCCACCCATGGTGTGACAGCTTTCTGTGCTGCGCAGGGCATTTCTCTGCATCTGGAAGTAAAGGGAAAGAGCAATTGTTGTCGCAGAGAGCAGCAACAGCAGTAGGGTGCAGCAGAAGGAAGTAGTGATCTTACCTCTTCCACAAGACAACTAGCAACTAATTAACAAGCGGGCGACTGGCAGTTACATTCCACTTGCAGTCTGAAAGTTTCGCGCGCCAGATGTCTGTTAAACATGTTTCTTATTCGCTTGCCTGTACCGCTCGCGCTTTCCACCGCCCGCGCGCTGACCGGCACCGTCCCACAGACACACATAGTACTTTGGCCGGTTGCCAAGAGTCCCGAAAAGCGGCTTCTGCCGAAGGATGCTCGCCTCTTGCGCTCACCTTCTCCGAACTGCGGAGTCGCGCCTTCTGCCTTTCTTGCCCTTAATGCAAGCGGAAAGCATCTGCACTGTGTCTAGCGAAGAGAACGAGTGACAGGACAGCACATGTTTGTGCAGATTACCCCTGCCACTGATGTAAGCACGGATTTGCAGCACCCTATGCCACTCGTGGTGTCACAGGTTTCTGTGCTGCGCAGAGCATTTCTCTGCATCTGGGAGTAAATGGAAAGCGCAATTGTTGTCGCAGAGAGCAGCAACAGCAGTAGGGAGCAGCAGAAGAAAGCCGAAACAGTACTTCTTGCACACGACAACTTAGCGACTACTCAGCAAGCGTCCGAGTGGCAGCTGCTTTCCACTTGCAGTCTGAAACTCTCGCGCACCAGATGCCTTTTAAACACCTTCCTTATTCGCCTGCCCGCAGCGCTCGCGCTTTCCACCGCCCGCGCGCTGACCGGCACTCTCTCTCAGACACACATGGTATTTCGGCCGGTTGCCAAGAACTCCGGAAAGCAGCTTCTGCCGAAGGAGGCTCGCCTGTTCCCGTTACCTTCTGCGAACTGCGGAGTCGCGGCTTCTGCCTTTCTTGCCCTTAATGCAAGCGGAAAGCACCTGCACTGTGTCTAGCGAAGAGAACGAGTGACAGGACAGCACATGTTTGTGCAGATTACCCCTGCCACTGATGTAAGCACGAATTTGCAACACCCTATGCCACCCATAATGTGACAGGTTTCTGTGCTGCGCAGGGCATTTCTCTGCATCTGGGAGTAAAAGGGAAAGTGCAACTATTGTCGCAGAGAGCAACAACAGCAGTAGGGAGCAGCAGAAGGAAGTAGTGATCTTACTTCTTCCACACGACAACTAGCTACTAATCAGCAAACTTGCGAGTGGCAGCTGCTTTCATCTTGCAGTCTGAAAGTCTCGCGCACCAGATGCCTTTTAAACACCTTCCTTATTCGCCTGCCCACAGCGCTCGCGCTTTCCACCGTCCGCGCGCTGACCGGCAACGTCCCACAGACACACATGGTACTTTGGCCGGTTGCCAAGAGTCCTGAAAAGCGGCTTCTGCCGAAGGATGCTCGCCTCTTGCGTTTACTTTCTCCAAAGTCTAGAATCGAGGCTTCTGCCTTTCTTGCTCTTAATGCAAGCGGAAAGCTTTTGCACAGCTTCCGGCAAAGAGAACGCGTGACAGGACAGCATATGTTTGTGCAGCTTACCCCTGCCACTTACACAAGCACGGATTTGCAACAACCTATGCCACCCATGGTGTGACAGCTTTCTGTGCTGCGCAGGGCATTTCTCTGCATCTGGAAGTAAAGGGAAAGAGCAATTGTTGTCGCAGAGAGCAGCAACAGCAGTAGGGTGCAGCAGAAGGAAGTAGTGATCTTACCTCTTCCACAAGACAACTAGCAACTAATTAACAAGCGGGCGATTGGCAGTTACATTCCACTTGCAGTCTAAAAGTCTCGGCGCCAGATACCTGTTAAACATGTTTCTTATTCGCTTGCCTGCCGCGCTCGCGCTTTCCACCGCCCGCGCGCTGACCGGCACTCTCTCTTAGACACACATGGTATTTCGGCCGGTTGCCAAGAACTCCGGAAAGCAGCTTCTGCCGAAGGAGGCTCGCCTCTTGCGGTTACCTTCTGAGACTTGCGGAGTCGCGGCTTCTGCCTTTCTTGCACTTTATGCAAACGGAAAGATTTTGCACAGAGTTTGGCGAGGAGAACGAGTGACAGGACAGCACATGTTTGTGCAGTATACCCCTGCCACTGATGTAAGCCAGAATTTGCAGCACCCTATGCCACTCATAGTGTGACAGGTTTCTGTGCTGCGCAGGGCCTTTCTCTGCATCTGGGATTAAAAGGGAAAGTGCAACTATTGTCGCAGAGAGCAGCAACAACAGTAGGGAGCAGCAGAAGGAAGTCGAGGCAGTACTTTTTGCACACGACAACTTAGCGACTACTCAGCAAGTGTGCGAGTGGCAACTACGTTCAACTTGCAGTCTAAAAGTCTCGCGCACCAGATGCCTTTTAAACACCTTCCTTATTCGCCTGCCCGCAGCGCTCGCGTTTTCCACCGCCCGCGCGCTGACCGGCACTCTCTCCCAGACACACATAGTACTTTGGCCGGTTGCCAAGAACTCCGGAAAGCAGTTTCTGCCGAAGGAGACTCGCCTCTTGCGGTTACCTTCTGCGAACAGCGGAGTCGCGGCTTCTGCCTTTCTTGATCTTAATGCAAGGGGAAAGCTTTTGCACAGAGTTTGGCGAGGAGAACGTGTGACAGGATAGCACGTGTTTGTGCAGTATACCCCTGCCACTGATGTAAGCCAGAATTTGCAGCACCCTGTGCCACTCATGCTGTGACAGGTTTCTGTGCTGCACAGGATATTTCTCTGCATCTGGGAGTAAAAGGGAAAGTGCAACTATTGTCGCAGAGAGCAGCAACAGTAGAAGGGAGTAGCAGAAGGAAGTAGTGATGTTACTTCTTCCACACGACAACTAGCTACTAATCAGCAAGCGTGCGAGTGGCAGCTGCTTTCCACTTGCAGTCTGAAAGTCTCGCGCACCAGATGCCTTTTAAACACCTTCCTTAATCGCCTGCCCGCAGCGCTCGCTCTTTCTACCGCCCGCGCGCTGACCGGCAACGTCCCACAGACACACATGGTACTTCGGCCGGTTGCCAAGAACTCCGGAAAGCAGCTTCTGCCGAAGGAGGCTCGCCTCTTGCGGTTACCCTCTGCGAACTGCGGAATCGAGGCTTCTGCCTTTCTTGCTCTTAATGCAAGCGGAAAGCTTCTGCACTGTGTCTAGCGAGGAGAACGTGTGACAGGACAGCACATGTTTGTGCAGTATACCCCTGCCACTGATGTAAGCCAGAATTTGCAGCACCCTATGCTACCCATGGTGTGACAGGTTTCTGTGCTGCGCAGGGCATTTCTCTGCATCTGGAAGTAAAGGGAAAGAGCAATTGTTGTCGCAGAGAGCAGCAACAGCAGTAGGGTGCAGCAGAAGGAAGTAGTGATCTTACTTCTCCCACACGACAACTAGCTACTAATCAGCAAGCGTGCGAGTGGCAGCTGCTTATCACTTGCAGTCTGAAAGTCTCGCGCACCAGATGCCTTTTAAACACCTTCCTTATTCGCCTGCCCGCAGCGCTCGCGCTTTCCACCGCCCGCGCGCTGACCGGCACTCTCTCTCAGACACACATGGTATTTCGGCCGGTTGCCAAGAACTCCGGAAAGCAGCTTCTGCCGAAGGAGGCTCGCCTCTTGCGGTTACCCTCTGCGAACTGCGGAATCGAGGCTTCTGCCTTTCTTGCTCTTAATGCAAGCGGAAAGCTTCTGCACTGTGTCTAGCGAGGAGAACGTGTGACAGGACAGCACATGTTTGTACAGTTTACCCCTGCCACTTACACAAGCACGGATTTGCAACACCGTATGCCACCCATGGTGTGACAGCTTTCTGTGCTGCGCAGGGCATTTCTCTGCATCTGGAAGTAAAGGGAAAGAGCAATTGTTGTCGCAGAGAGCAGCAACAGCAGTAGGGTGCAGCAGAAGGAAGTAGTGATCTTACCTCTTCCACAAGACAACTAGCAACTAATTAACAAGCGGGCGACTGGCAGTTACATTCCACTTGCAGTCTGAAAGTTTCGCGCGCCAGATGTCTGTTAAACATGTTTCTTATTCGCTTGCCTGTACCGCTCGCGCTTTCCACCGCCCGCGCGCTGACCGGCACCGTCCCACAGACACACATAGTACTTTGGCCGGTTGCCAAGAGTCCCGAAAAGCGGCTTCTGCCGAAGGATGCTCGCCTCTTGCGCTCACCTTCTCCGAACTGCGGAGTCGCGCCTTCTGCCTTTCTTGCCCTTAATGCAAGCGGAAAGCATCTGCACTGTGTCTAGCGAAGAGAACGAGTGACAGGACAGCACATGTTTGTGCAGATTACCCCTGCCACTGATGTAAGCACGGATTTGCAGCACCCTATGCCACTCGTGGTGTCACAGGTTTCTGTGCTGCGCAGAGCATTTCTCTGCATCTGGGAGTAAATGGAAAGCGCAATTGTTGTCGCAGAGAGCAGCAACAGCAGTAGGGAGCAGCAGAAGAAAGCCGAAACAGTACTTCTTGCACACGACAACTTAGCGACTACTCAGCAAGCGTCCGAGTGGCAGCTGCTTTCCACTTGCAGTCTGAAACTCTCGCGCACCAGATGCCTTTTAAACACCTTCCTTATTCGCCTGCCCGCAGCGCTCGCGCTTTCCACCGCCCGCGCGCTGACCGGCACTCTCTCTCAGACACACATGGTATTTCGGCCGGTTGCCAAGAACTCCGGAAAGCAGCTTCTGCCGAAGGAGGCTCGCCTGTTCCCGTTACCTTCTGCGAACTGCGGAGTCGCGGCTTCTGCCTTTCTTGCCCTTAATGCAAGCGGAAAGCACCTGCACTGTGTCTAGCGAAGAGAACGAGTGACAGGACAGCACATGTTTGTGCAGATTACCCCTGCCACTGATGTAAGCACGAATTTGCAACACCCTATGCCACCCATAATGTGACAGGTTTCTGTGCTGCGCAGGGCATTTCTCTGCATCTGGGAGTAAAAGGGAAAGTGCAACTATTGTCGCAGAGAGCAACAACAGCAGTAGGGAGCAGCAGAAGGAAGTAGTGATCTTACTTCTTCCACACGACAACTAGCTACTAATCAGCAAACTTGCGAGTGGCAGCTGCTTTCATCTTGCAGTCTGAAAGTCTCGCGCACCAGATGCCTTTTAAACACCTTCCTTATTCGCCTGCCCACAGCGCTCGCGCTTTCCACCGTCCGCGCGCTGACCGGCAACGTCCCACAGACACACATGGTACTTTGGCCGGTTGCCAAGAGTCCTGAAAAGCGGCTTCTGCCGAAGGATGCTCGCCTCTTGCGTTTACTTTCTCCAAAGTCTAGAATCGAGGCTTCTGCCTTTCTTGCTCTTAATGCAAGCGGAAAGCTTTTGCACAGCTTCCGGCAAAGAGAACGCGTGACAGGACAGCATATGTTTGTGCAGCTTACCCCTGCCACTTACACAAGCACGGATTTGCAACAACCTATGCCACCCATGGTGTGACAGCTTTCTGTGCTGCGCAGGGCATTTCTCTGCATCTGGAAGTAAAGGGAAAGAGCAATTGTTGTCGCAGAGAGCAGCAACAGCAGTAGGGTGCAGCAGAAGGAAGTAGTGATCTTACCTCTTCCACAAGACAACTAGCAACTAATTAACAAGCGGGCGATTGGCAGTTACATTCCACTTGCAGTCTAAAAGTCTCGGCGCCAGATACCTGTTAAACATGTTTCTTATTCGCTTGCCTGCCGCGCTCGCGCTTTCCACCGCCCGCGCGCTGACCGGCACTCTCTCTTAGACACACATGGTATTTCGGCCGGTTGCCAAGAACTCCGGAAAGCAGCTTCTGCCGAAGGAGGCTCGCCTCTTGCGGTTACCTTCTGAGACTTGCGGAGTCGCGGCTTCTGCCTTTCTTGCACTTTATGCAAACGGAAAGATTTTGCACAGAGTTTGGCGAGGAGAACGAGTGACAGGACAGCACATGTTTGTGCAGTATACCCCTGCCACTGATGTAAGCCAGAATTTGCAGCACCCTATGCCACTCATAGTGTGACAGGTTTCTGTGCTGCGCAGGGCCTTTCTCTGCATCTGGGATTAAAAGGGAAAGTGCAACTATTGTCGCAGAGAGCAGCAACAACAGTAGGGAGCAGCAGAAGGAAGTCGAGGCAGTACTTTTTGCACACGACAACTTAGCGACTACTCAGCAAGTGTGCGAGTGGCAACTACGTTCAACTTGCAGTCTAAAAGTCTCGCGCACCAGATGCCTTTTAAACACCTTCCTTATTCGCCTGCCCGCAGCGCTCGCGTTTTCCACCGCCCGCGCGCTGACCGGCACTCTCTCCCAGACACACATAGTACTTTGGCCGGTTGCCAAGAACTCCGGAAAGCAGTTTCTGCCGAAGGAGACTCGCCTCTTGCGGTTACCTTCTGCGAACAGCGGAGTCGCGGCTTCTGCCTTTCTTGATCTTAATGCAAGGGGAAAGCTTTTGCACAGAGTTTGGCGAGGAGAACGTGTGACAGGATAGCACGTGTTTGTGCAGTATACCCCTGCCACTGATGTAAGCCAGAATTTGCAGCACCCTGTGCCACTCATGCTGTGACAGGTTTCTGTGCTGCACAGGATATTTCTCTGCATCTGGGAGTAAAAGGGAAAGTGCAACTATTGTCGCAGAGAGCAGCAACAGTAGAAGGGAGTAGCAGAAGGAAGTAGTGATGTTACTTCTTCCACACGACAACTAGCTACTAATCAGCAAGCGTGCGAGTGGCAGCTGCTTTCCACTTGCAGTCTGAAAGTCTCGCGCACCAGATGCCTTTTAAACACCTTCCTTAATCGCCTGCCCGCAGCGCTCGCTCTTTCTACCGCCCGCGCGCTGACCGGCAACGTCCCACAGACACACATGGTACTTCGGCCGGTTGCCAAGAACTCCGGAAAGCAGCTTCTGCCGAAGGAGGCTCGCCTCTTGCGGTTACCCTCTGCGAACTGCGGAATCGAGGCTTCTGCCTTTCTTGCTCTTAATGCAAGCGGAAAGCTTCTGCACTGTGTCTAGCGAGGAGAACGTGTGACAGGACAGCACATGTTTGTGCAGTATACCCCTGCCACTGATGTAAGCCAGAATTTGCAGCACCCTATGCTACCCATGGTGTGACAGGTTTCTGTGCTGCGCAGGGCATTTCTCTGCATCTGGAAGTAAAGGGAAAGAGCAATTGTTGTCGCAGAGAGCAGCAACAGCAGTAGGGTGCAGCAGAAGGAAGTAGTGATCTTACTTCTCCCACACGACAACTAGCTACTAATCAGCAAGCGTGCGAGTGGCAGCTGCTTATCACTTGCAGTCTGAAAGTCTCGCGCACCAGATGCCTTTTAAACACCTTCCTTATTCGCCTGCCCGCAGCGCTCGCGCTTTCCACCGCCCGCGCGCTGACCGGCACTCTCTCTCAGACACACATGGTATTTCGGCCGGTTGCCAAGAACTCCGGAAAGCAGCTTCTGCCGAAGGAGGCTCGCCTCTTGCGGTTACCCTCTGCGAACTGCGGAATCGAGGCTTCTGCCTTTCTTGCTCTTAATGCAAGCGGAAAGCTTCTGCACTGTGTCTAGCGAGGAGAACGTGTGACAGGACAGCACATGTTTGTACAGTTTACCCCTGCCACTTACACAAGCACGGATTTGCAACACCGTATGCCACCCATGGTGTGACAGCTTTCTGTGCTGCGCAGGGCATTTCTCTGCATCTGGAAGTAAAGGGAAAGAGCAATTGTTGTCGCAGAGAGCAGCAACAGCAGTAGGGAGCAGCAGAAGAAAGCCGAAACAGTACTTCTTGCACACGACAACTTAGCGACTACTCAGCAAGCGTCCGAGTGGCAGCTGCTTTCCACTTGCAGTCTGAAACTCTCGCGCACCAGATGCCTTTTAAACACCTTCCTTATTCGCCTGCCCGCAGCGCTCGCGCTTTCCACCGCCCGCGCGCTGACCGGCACTCTCTCTCAGACACACATGGTATTTCGGCCGGTTGCCAAGAACTCCGGAAAGCAGCTTCTGCCGAAGGAGGCTCGCCTGTTCCCGTTACCTTCTGCGAACTGCGGAGTCGCGGCTTCTGCCTTTCTTGCCCTTAATGCAAGCGGAAAGCACCTGCACTGTGTCTAGCGAAGAGAACGAGTGACAGGACAGCACATGTTTGTGCAGATTACCCCTGCCACTGATGTAAGCACGAATTTGCAACACCCTATGCCACCCATAATGTGACAGGTTTCTGTGCTGCGCAGGGCATTTCTCTGCATCTGGGAGTAAAAGGGAAAGTGCAACTATTGTCGCAGAGAGCAACAACAGCAGTAGGGAGCAGCAGAAGGAAGTAGTGATCTTACTTCTTCCACACGACAACTAGCTACTAATCAGCAAACTTGCGAGTGGCAGCTGCTTTCATCTTGCAGTCTGAAAGTCTCGCGCACCAGATGCCTTTTAAACACCTTCCTTATTCGCCTGCCCACAGCGCTCGCGCTTTCCACCGTCCGCGCGCTGACCGGCAACGTCCCACAGACACACATGGTACTTTGGCCGGTTGCCAAGAGTCCTGAAAAGCGGCTTCTGCCGAAGGATGCTCGCCTCTTGCGTTTACTTTCTCCAAAGTCTAGAATCGAGGCTTCTGCCTTTCTTGCTCTTAATGCAAGCGGAAAGCTTTTGCACAGCTTCCGGCAAAGAGAACGCGTGACAGGACAGCATATGTTTGTGCAGCTTACCCCTGCCACTTACACAAGCACGGATTTGCAACAACCTATGCCACCCATGGTGTGACAGCTTTCTGTGCTGCGCAGGGCATTTCTCTGCATCTGGAAGTAAAGGGAAAGAGCAATTGTTGTCGCAGAGAGCAGCAACAGCAGTAGGGTGCAGCAGAAGGAAGTAGTGATCTTACCTCTTCCACAAGACAACTAGCAACTAATTAACAAGCGGGCGATTGGCAGTTACATTCCACTTGCAGTCTAAAAGTCTCGGCGCCAGATACCTGTTAAACATGTTTCTTATTCGCTTGCCTGCCGCGCTCGCGCTTTCCACCGCCCGCGCGCTGACCGGCACTCTCTCTTAGACACACATGGTATTTCGGCCGGTTGCCAAGAACTCCGGAAAGCAGCTTCTGCCGAAGGAGGCTCGCCTCTTGCGGTTACCTTCTGAGACTTGCGGAGTCGCGGCTTCTGCCTTTCTTGCACTTTATGCAAACGGAAAGATTTTGCACAGAGTTTGGCGAGGAGAACGAGTGACAGGACAGCACATGTTTGTGCAGTATACCCCTGCCACTGATGTAAGCCAGAATTTGCAGCACCCTATGCCACTCATAGTGTGACAGGTTTCTGTGCTGCGCAGGGCCTTTCTCTGCATCTGGGATTAAAAGGGAAAGTGCAACTATTGTCGCAGAGAGCAGCAACAACAGTAGGGAGCAGCAGAAGGAAGTCGAGGCAGTACTTTTTGCACACGACAACTTAGCGACTACTCAGCAAGTGTGCGAGTGGCAACTACGTTCAACTTGCAGTCTAAAAGTCTCGCGCACCAGATGCCTTTTAAACACCTTCCTTATTCGCCTGCCCGCAGCGCTCGCGTTTTCCACCGCCCGCGCGCTGACCGGCACTCTCTCCCAGACACACATAGTACTTTGGCCGGTTGCCAAGAACTCCGGAAAGCAGTTTCTGCCGAAGGAGACTCGCCTCTTGCGGTTACCTTCTGCGAACAGCGGAGTCGCGGCTTCTGCCTTTCTTGATCTTAATGCAAGGGGAAAGCTTTTGCACAGAGTTTGGCGAGGAGAACGTGTGACAGGATAGCACGTGTTTGTGCAGTATACCCCTGCCACTGATGTAAGCCAGAATTTGCAGCACCCTGTGCCACTCATGGTGTGACAGGTTTCTGTGCTGCGCAGGATATTTCTCTGCATCTGGGAGTAAAAGGGAAAGTGCAACTATTGTCGCAGAGAGCAGCAACAGTAGAAGGGAGTAGCAGAAGGAAGTAGTGATGTTACTTCTTCCACACGACAACTAGCTACTAATCAGCAAGCGTGCGAGTGGCAGCTGCTTTCCACTTGCAGTCTGAAAGTCTCGCGCACCAGATGCCTTTTAAACACCTTCCTTAATCGCCTGCCCGCAGCGCTCGCTCTTTCTACCGCCCGCGCGCTGACCGGCAACGTCCCACAGACACACATGGTACTTCGGCCGGTTGCCAAGAGTCCCGAAAAGCGGCTTCTGCCGAAGGATGCTCGCCTCTTGCGCTCACCTTTTCCGAACTCCGGAATCGAGGCTTCTGCCTTTCTTGCCCTTAATGCAAGCGGAAAGCTTCTGCACTGTGTCTAGCGAGGAGAACATGTGACAGGACAGCACATGTTTGTGCAGTATACCCCTGCCACTGATGTAAGCCAGAATTTGCAGCACCCTATGCAACCCATGGTGTGACAGGTTTCTGTGCTGCGCAGGGCATTTCTCTGCATCTGGAAGTAAAGGGAAAGAGCAATTGTTGTCGCAGAGAGCAGCAACAGCAGTAGGGAGCAGCAGAAGGATGTAGTAATCTTACTTCTCCCACACGACAACTAGCTACTAATCAGCAAGCGTGCGAGTGGCAGCTGCTTATCACTTGCAGTCTGAAAGTCTCGCGCACCAGATGCCTTTTAAACACCTTCCTTATTCGCCTGCCCGCAGCGCTCGCGCTTTCCACCGCCCGCGCGCTGACCGGCACTCTCTCTCAGACACACATGGTATTTCGGCCGGTTGCCAAGAACTCCGGAAAGCAGCTTCTGCCGAAGGAGGCTCGCCTCTTGCGGTTACCCTCTGCGAACTGCGGAATCGAGGCTTCTGCCTTTCTTGCTCTTAATGCAAGCGGAAAGCTTCTGCACTGTGTCTAGCGAGGAGAACGTGTGACAGGACAGCACGTGTTTGTGCAGTATACCCCTGCCACTTACACAAGCACGGATTTGCAACACCGTATGCCACCCATGGTGTGACAGCTTTCTGTGCTGCGCAGGGCATTTCTCTGCATCTGGAAGTAAAGGGAAAGAGCAATTGTTGTCGCAGAGAGCAGCAACAGCAGTAGGGTGCAGCAGAAGGAAGTAGTGATCTTACCTCTTCCACAAGACAACTAGCAACTAATTAACAAGCGGGCGACTGGCAGTTACATTCCACTTGCAGTCTGAAAGTTTCGCGCGCCAGATGTCTGTTAAACATGTTTCTTATTCGCTTGCCTGTACCGCTCGCGCTTTCCACCGCCCGCGCGCTGACCGGCACCGTCCCACAGACACACATAGTACTTTGGCCGGTTGCCAAGAGTCCCGAAAAGCGGCTTCTGCCGAAGGATGCTCGCCTCTTGCGCTCACCTTCTCCGAACTGCGGAGTCGCGGCTTCTGCCTTTCTTGCCCTTAATGCAAGCGGAAAGCATCTGCACTGTGTCTAGCGAAGAGAACGAGTGACAGGACAGCACATGTTTGTGCAGATTACCCCTGCCACTGATGTAAGCACGGATTTGCAGCACCCTATGCCACTCGTGGTGTCACAGGTTTCTGTGCTGCGCAGAGCATTTCTCTGCATCTGGGAGTAAATGGAAAGCGCAATTGTTGTCGCAGAGAGCAGCAACAGCAGTAGGGAGCAGCAGAAGAAAGCCGAAACAGTACTTCTTGCACACGACAACTTAGCGACTACTCAGCAAGCGTCCGAGTGGCAGCTGCTTTCCACTTGCAGTCTGAAAGTCTCGCGCACCAGATGCCTTTTAAACACCTTCCTTATTCGCCTGCCCGCAGCGCTCGCGCTTTCCACCGCCCGCGCGCTGACCGGCACTCTCTCTCAGACACACATGGTATTTCGGCCGGTTGCCAAGAACTCCGGAAAGCAGCTTCTGCCGAAGGAGGCTCGCCTGTTCCCGTTACCTTCTGCGAACTGCGGAGTCGCGGCTTCTGCCTTTCTTGCCCTTAATGCAAGCGGAAAGCACCTGCACTGTGTCTAGCGAAGAGAACGAGTGACAGGACAGCACATGTTTGTGCAGATTACCCCTGCCACTGATGTAAGCACGAATTTGCAACACCCTATGCCACCCATAATGTGACAGGTTTCTGTGCTGCGCAGGGCATTTCTCTGCATCTGGGAGTAAAAGGGAAAGTGCAACTATTGTCGCAGAGAGCAACAACAGCAGTAGGGAGCAGCAGAAGGAAGTAGTGATCTTACTTCTTCCACACGACAACTAGCTACTAATCAGCAAACTTGCGAGTGGCAGCTGCTTTCATCTTGCAGTCTGAAAGTCTCGCGCACCAGATGCCTTTTAAACACCTTCCTTATTCGCCTGCCCGCAGCGCTCGCGCTTTCCACCGTCCGCGCGCTGACCGGCAACGTCCCACAGACACACATGGTACTTTGGCCGGTTGCCAAGAGTCCTGAAAAGCGGCTTCTGCCGAAGGATGCTCGCCTCTTGCGTTTACTTTCTCCAAAGTCTAGAATCGAGGCTTCTGCCTTTCTTGCTCTTAATGCAAGCGGAAAGCTTTTGCACAGCTTCCGGCAAAGAGAACGCGGGACAGGACAGCATATGTTTGTGCAGCTTACCCCTGCCACTTACACAAGCACGGATTTGCAACAACCTATGCCACCCATGGTGTGACAGCTTTCTGTGCTGCGCAGGGCATTTCTCTGCATCTGGAAGTAAAGGGAAAGAGCAATTGTTGTCGCAGAGAGCAGCAACAGCAGTAGGGTGCAGCAGAAGGAAGTAGTGATCTTACCTCTTCCACAAGACAACTAGCAACTAATTAACAAGCGGGCGATTGGCAGTTACATTCCACTTGCAGTCTAAAAGTCTCGGCGCCAGATACCTGTTAAACATGTTTCTTATTCGCTTGCCTGCCGCGCTCGCGCTTTCTACCGCCCGCGCGCTGACCGGCACTCTCTCTCAGACACACATGGTATTTCGGCCGGTTGCCAAGAACTCCGGAAAGCAGCTTCTGCCGAAGGAGGCTCGCCTCCTGCGGTTACCTTCTGAGACTTGCGGAGTCGCGGCTTCTGCCTTTCTTGCACTTAATGCAAACGGAAAGATTTTGCACAGAGTTTGGCGAGGAGAACGAGTGACAGGACAGCACATGTTTGTGCAGTATACCCCTGCCACTGATGTAAGCCAGAATTTGCAGCACCCTATGCCACTCATAGTGTGACAGGTTTCTGTGCTGCGCAGGGCCTTTCTCTGCATCTGGGATTAAAAGGGAAAGTGCAACTATTGTCGCAGAGAGCAGCAACAGCAGTAGGGAGCAGCAGAAGGAAGTCGAGGCAGTACTTTTTGCACACGACAACTTAGCGACTACTCAGCAAGTGTGCGAGTGGCAACTACGTTCAACTTGCAGTCTAAAAGTCTCGCGCACCAGATGCCTTTTAAACACCTTCCTTATTCGCCTGCCCGCAGCGCTCGCGTTTTCCACCGCCCGCGCGCTGACCGGCACTCTCTCCCAGACACACATAGTACTTTGGCCGGTTGCCAAGAACTCCGGAAAGCAGTTTCTGCCGAAGGAGACTCGCCTCTTGCGGTTACCTTCTGCGAACAGCGGAGTCGCGGCTTCTGCCTTTCTTGATCTTAATGCAAGGGGAAAGCTTTTGCACAGAGTTTGGCGAGGAGAACGTGTGACAGGATAGCACGTGTTTGTGCAGTATACCCCTGCCACTGATGTAAGCCAGAATTTGCAGCACCCTGTGCCACTCATGGTGTGACAGGTTTCTGTGCTGCGCAGGATATTTCTCTGCATCTGGGAGTAAAAGGGAAAGTGCAACTATTGTCGCAGAGAGCAGCAACAGTAGAAGGGAGTAGCAGAAGGAAGTAGTGATGTTACTTCTTCCACACGACAACTAGCTACTAATCAGCAAGCGTGCGAGTGGCAGCTGCTTTCCACTTGCAGTCTGAAAGTCTCGCGCACCAGATGCCTTTTAAACACCTTCCTTAATCGCCTGCCCGCAGCGCTCGCTCTTTCTACCGCCCGCGCGCTGACCGGCAACGTCCCACAGACACACATGGTACTTCGGCCGGTTGCCAAGAGTCCCGAAAAGCGGCTTCTGCCGAAGGAGGCTCGCCTCTTGCGCTCACCTTTTCCGAACTCCGGAATCGAGGCTTCTGCCTTTCTTGCCCTTAATGCAAGCGGAAAGCTTCTGCACTGTGTCTAGCGAGGAGAACGTGTGACAGGACAGCACATGTTTGTGCAGTATACCCCTGCCACTGATGTAAGCCAGAATTTGCAGCACCCTATGCAACCCATGGTGTGACAGGTTTCTGTGCTGCGCAGGGCATTTCTCTGCATCTGGAAGTAAAGGGAAAGAGCAATTGTTGTCGCAGAGAGCAGCAACAGCAGTAGGGAGCAGCAGAAGAAAGCCGAAACAGTACTTCTTGCACACGACAACTTAGCGACTACTCAGCAAGCGTCCGAGTGGCAGCTGCTTTCCACTTGCAGTCTGAAACTCTCGCGCACCAGATGCCTTTTAAACACCTTCCTTATTCGCCTGCCCGCAGCGCTCGCGCTTTCCACCGCCCGCGCGCTGACCGGCACTCTCTCTCAGACACACATGGTATTTCGGCCGGTTGCCAAGAACTCCGGAAAGCAGCTTCTGCCGAAGGAGGCTCGCCTGTTCCCGTTACCTTCTGCGAACTGCGGAGTCGCGGCTTCTGCCTTTCTTGCCCTTAATGCAAGCGGAAAGCACCTGCACTGTGTCTAGCGAAGAGAACGAGTGACAGGACAGCACATGTTTGTGCAGATTACCCCTGCCACTGATGTAAGCACGAATTTGCAACACCCTATGCCACCCATAATGTGACAGGTTTCTGTGCTGCGCAGGGCATTTCTCTGCATCTGGGAGTAAAAGGGAAAGTGCAACTATTGTCGCAGAGAGCAACAACAGCAGTAGGGAGCAGCAGAAGGAAGTAGTGATCTTACTTCTTCCACACGACAACTAGCTACTAATCAGCAAACTTGCGAGTGGCAGCTGCTTTCATCTTGCAGTCTGAAAGTCTCGCGCACCAGATGCCTTTTAAACACCTTCCTTATTCGCCTGCCCGCAGCGCTCGCGCTTTCCACCGTCCGCGCGCTGACCGGCAACGTCCCACAGACACACATGGTACTTTGGCCGGTTGCCAAGAGTCCTGAAAAGCGGCTTCTGCCGAAGGATGCTCGCCTCTTGCGTTTACTTTCTCCAAAGTCTAGAATCGAGGCTTCTGCCTTTCTTGCTCTTAATGCAAGCGGAAAGCTTTTGCACAGCTTCCGGCAAAGAGAACGCGGGACAGGACAGCATATGTTTGTGCAGCTTACCCCTGCCACTTACACAAGCACGGATTTGCAACAACCTATGCCACCCATGGTGTGACAGCTTTCTGTGCTGCGCAGGGCATTTCTCTGCATCTGGAAGTAAAGGGAAAGAGCAATTGTTGTCGCAGAGAGCAGCAACAGCAGTAGGGTGCAGCAGAAGGAAGTAGTGATCTTACCTCTTCCACAAGACAACTAGCAACTAATTAACAAGCGGGCGATTGGCAGTTACATTCCACTTGCAGTCTAAAAGTCTCGGCGCCAGATACCTGTTAAACATGTTTCTTATTCGCTTGCCTGCCGCGCTCGCGCTTTCTACCGCCCGCGCGCTGACCGGCACTCTCTCTCAGACACACATGGTATTTCGGCCGGTTGCCAAGAACTCCGGAAAGCAGCTTCTGCCGAAGGAGGCTCGCCTCCTGCGGTTACCTTCTGAGACTTGCGGAGTCGCGGCTTCTGCCTTTCTTGCACTTAATGCAAACGGAAAGATTTTGCACAGAGTTTGGCGAGGAGAACGAGTGACAGGACAGCACATGTTTGTGCAGTATACCCCTGCCACTGATGTAAGCCAGAATTTGCAGCACCCTATGCCACTCATAGTGTGACAGGTTTCTGTGCTGCGCAGGGCCTTTCTCTGCATCTGGGATTAAAAGGGAAAGTGCAACTATTGTCGCAGAGAGCAGCAACAGCAGTAGGGAGCAGCAGAAGGAAGTCGAGGCAGTACTTTTTGCACACGACAACTTAGCGACTACTCAGCAAGTGTGCGAGTGGCAACTACGTTCAACTTGCAGTCTAAAAGTCTCGCGCACCAGATGCCTTTTAAACACCTTCCTTATTCGCCTGCCCGCAGCGCTCGCGTTTTCCACCGCCCGCGCGCTGACCGGCACTCTCTCCCAGACACACATAGTACTTTGGCCGGTTGCCAAGAACTCCGGAAAGCAGTTTCTGCCGAAGGAGACTCGCCTCTTGCGGTTACCTTCTGCGAACAGCGGAGTCGCGGCTTCTGCCTTTCTTGATCTTAATGCAAGGGGAAAGCTTTTGCACAGAGTTTGGCGAGGAGAACGTGTGACAGGATAGCACGTGTTTGTGCAGTATACCCCTGCCACTGATGTAAGCCAGAATTTGCAGCACCCTATGCCACTCATGCTGTGACAGGTTTCTGTGCTGCGCAGGATATTTCTCTGCATCTGGGAGTAAAAGGGAAAGTGCAACTATTGTCGCAGAGAGCAGCAACAGTAGAAGGGAGTAGCAGAAGGAAGTAGTGATGTTACTTCTTCCACACGACAACTAGCTACTAATCAGCAAGCGTGCGAGTGGCAGCTGCTTTCCACTTGCAGTCTGAAAGTCTCGCGCACCAGATGCCTTTTAAACACCTTCCTTAATCGCCTGCCCGCAGCGCTCGCTCTTTCTACCGCCCGCGCGCTGACCGGCAACGTCCCACAGACACACATGGTACTTCGGCCGGTTGCCAAGAGTCCCGAAAAGCGGCTTCTGCCGAAGGAGGCTCGCCTCTTGCGCTCACCTTTTCCGAACTCCGGAATCGAGGCTTCTGCCTTTCTTGCCCTTAATGCAAGCGGAAAGCTTCTGCACTGTGTCTAGCGAGGAGAACGTGTGACAGGACAGCACATGTTTGTGCAGTATACCCCTGCCACTGATGTAAGCCAGAATTTGCAGCACCCTATGCAACCCATGGTGTGACAGGTTTCTGTGCTGCGCAGGGCATTTCTCTGCATCTGGAAGTAAAGGGAAAGAGCAATTGTTGTCGCAGAGAGCAGCAACAGCAGTAGGGAGCAGCAGAAGGATGTAGTGATCTTACTTCTCCCACACGACAACTAGCTACTAATCAGCAAGCGTGCGAGTGGCAGCTGCTTATCACTTGCAGTCTGAAAGTCTCGCGCACCAGATGCCTTTTAAACACCTTCCTTATTCGCCTGCCCGCAGCGCTCGCGCTTTCCACCGCCCGCGCGCTGACCGGCACTCTCTCTCAGACACACATGGTATTTCGGCCGGTTGCCAAGAACTCCGGAAAGCAGCTTCTGCCGAAGGAGGCTCGCCTCTTGCGGTTACCCTCTGCGAACTGCGGAATCGAGGCTTCTGCCTTTCTTGCTCTTAATGCAAGCGGAAAGCTTCTGCACTGTGTCTAGCGAGGAGAACGTGTGACAGGACAGCACGTGTTTGTGCAGTATACCCCTGCCACTTACACAAGCACGGATTTGCAACACCGTATGCCACCCATGGTGTGACAGCTTTCTGTGCTGCGCAGGGCATTTCTCTGCATCTGGAAGTAAAGGGAAAGAGCAATTGTTGTCGCAGAGAGCAGCAACAGCAGTAGGGTGCAGCAGAAGGAAGTAGTGATCTTACCTCTTCCACAAGACAACTAGCAACTAATTAACAAGCGGGCGACTGGCAGTTACATTCCACTTGCAGTCTGAAAGTTTCGCGCGCCAGATGTCTGTTAAACATGTTTCTTATTCGCTTGCCTGTACCGCTCGCGCTTTCCACCGCCCGCGCGCTGACCGGCACCGTCCCACAGACACACATAGTACTTTGGCCGGTTGCCAAGAGTCCCGAAAAGCGGCTTCTGCCGAAGGATGCTCGCCTCTTGCGCTCACCTTCTCCGAACTGCGGAGTCGCGGCTTCTGCCTTTCTTGCCCTTAATGCAAGCGGAAAGCATCTGCACTGTGTCTAGCGAAGAGAACGAGTGACAGGACAGCACATGTTTGTGCAGATTACCCCTGCCACTGATGTAAGCACGGATTTGCAGCACCCTATGCCACTCGTGGTGTCACAGGTTTCTGTGCTGCGCAGACCATTTCTCTGCATCTGGGAGTAAATGGAAAGCGCAATTGTTGTCGCAGAGAACAGCAACAGCAGTAGGGAGCAGCAGAAGAAAGCCGAAACAGTACTTCTTGCACACGACAACTTAGCGACTACTCAGCAAGCGTGCGAGTGGCAGCTGCTTTCCACTTGCAGTCTGAAAGTCTCGCGCACCAGATGCCTTTTAAACACCTTCCTTATTCGCCTGCCCGCAGCGCTCGCGCTTTCCACCGCCCGCGCGCTGACCGGCACTCTCTCTCAGACACACATGGTATTTCGGCCGGTTGCCAAGAACTCCGGAAAGCAGCTTCTGCCGAAGGAGGCTCGCCTGTTCCCGTTACCTTCTGCGAACTGCGGAGTCGCGGCTTCTGCCTTTCTTGCCCTTAATGCAAGCAGAAAGCACCTGCACTGTGTCTAGCGAAGAGAACGAGTGACAGGACAGCACATGTTTGTGCAGATTACCCCTGCCACTGATGTAAGCACGAATTTGCAACACCCTATGCCACCCATAATGTGACAGGTTTCTGTGCTGCGCAGGGCATTTCTCTGCATCTGGGAGTAAAAGGGAAAGTGCAACTATTGTCGCAGAGAGCAACAACAGCAGTAGGGAGCAGCAGAAGGAAGTAGTGATCTTACTTCTTCCACACGACAACTAGCTACTAATCAGCAAACTTGCGAGTGGCAGCTGCTTTCATCTTGCAGTCTGAAAGTCTCGCGCACCAGATGCCTTTTAAACACCTTCCTTATTCGCCTGCCCGCAGCGCTCGCGCTTTCCACCGTCCGCGCGCTGACCGGCAACGTCCCACAGACACACATGGTACTTTGGCCGGTTGCCAAGAGTCCTGAAAAGCGGCTTCTGCCGAAGGATGCTCGCCTCTTGCGTTTACTTTCTCCAAAGTCTAGAATCGAGGCTTCTGCCTTTCTTGCTCTTAATGCAAGCGGAAAGCTTTTGCACAGCTTCCGGCAAAGAGAACGCGTGACAGGACAGCATATGTTTGTGCAGCTTACCCCTGCCACTTACACAAGCACGGATTTGCAACAACCTATGCCACCCATGGTGTGACAGCTTTCTGTGCTGCGCAGGGCATTTCTCTGCATCTGGAAGTAAAGGGAAAGAGCAATTGTTGTCGCAGAGAGCAGCAACAGCAGTAGGGTGCAGCAGAAGGAAGTAGTGATCTTACCTCTTCCACAAGACAACTAGCAACTAATTAACAAGCGGGCGATTGGCAGTTACATTCCACTTGCAGTCTAAAAGTCTCGGCGCCAGATACCTGTTAAACATGTTTCTTATTCGCTTGCCTGCCGCGCTCGCGCTTTCCACCGCCCGCGCGCTGACCGGCACTCTCTCTTAGACACACATGGTATTTCGGCGGGTTGCCAAGAACTCCGGAAAGCAGCTTCTGCCGAAGGAGGCTCGCCTCTTGCGGTTACCTTCTGAGACTTGCGGAGTCGCGGCTTCTGCCTTTCTTGCACTTAATGCAAACGGAAAGATTTTGCACAGAGTTTGGCGAGGAGAACGAGTGACAGGACAGCACATGTTTGTGCAGTATACCCCTGCCACTGATGTAAGCCAGAATTTGCAGCACCCTATGCCACTCATAGTGTGACAGGTTTCTGTGCTGCGCAGGGCCTTTCTCTGCATCTGGGATTAAAAGGGAAAGTGCAACTATTGTCGCAGAGAGCAGCAACAGCAGTAGGGAGCAGCAGAAGGAAGTCGAGGCAGTACTTTTTGCACACGACAACTTAGCGACTACTCAGCAAGTGTGCGAGTGGCAACTACGTTCAACTTGCAGTCTAAAAGTCTCGCGCACCAGATGCCTTTTAAACACCTTCCTTATTCGCCTGCCCGCAGCGCTCGCGTTTTCCACCGCCCGCGCGCTGACCGGCACTCTCTCCCAGACACACATAGTACTTTGGCCGGTTGCCAAGAACTCCGGAAAGCAGTTTCTGCCGAAGGAGACTCGCCTCTTGCGGTTACCTTCTGCGAACAGCGGAGTCGCGGCTTCTGCCTTTCTTGATCTTAATGCAAGCGGAAAGCTTTTGCACAGAGTTTGGCGAGGAGAACGTGTGACAGGATAGCACGTGTTTGTGCAGTATACCCCTGCCACTGATGTAAGCCAGAATTTGCAGCACCCTGTGCCACTCATGGTGTGACAGGTTTCTGTGCTGCGCAGGATATTTCTCTGCATCTGGGAGTAAAAGGGAAAGTGCAACTATTGTCGCAGAGAGCAGCAACAGTAGAAGGGAGTAGCAGAAGGAAGTAGTGATGTTACTTCTTCCACACGACAACTAGCTACTAATCAGCAAGCGTGCGAGTGGCAGCTGCTTTCCACTTGCAGTCTGAAAGTCTCGCGCACCAGATGCCTTTTAAACACCTTCCTTAATCGCCTGCCCGCAGCGCTCGCTCTTTCTACCGCCCGCGCGCTGACCGGCAACGTCCCACAGACACACATGGTACTTCGGCCGGTTGCCAAGAGTCCCGAAAAGCGGCTTCTGCCGAAGGATGCTCGCCTCTTGCGCTCACCTTTTCCGAACTCCGGAATCGAGGCTTCTGCCTTTCTTGCCCTTAATGCAAGCGGAAAGCTTCTGCACTGTGTCTAGCGAGGAGAACGTGTGACAGGACAGCACATGTTTGTGCAGTATACCCCTGCCACTGATGTAAGCCAGAATTTGCAGCACCCTATGCTACCCATGGTGTGACAGGTTTCTGTGCTGCGCAGGGCATTTCTCTGCATCTGGAAGTAAAGGGAAAGAGCAATTGTTGTCGCAGAGAGCAGCAACAGCAGTAGGGTGCAGCAGAAGGAAGTAGTGATCTTACTTCTCCCACACGACAACTAGCTACTAATCAGCAAGCGTGCGAGTGGCAGCTGCTTATCACTTGCAGTCTGAAAGTCTCGCGCACCAGATGCCTTTTAAACACCTTCCTTATTCGCCTGCCCGCAGCGCTCGCGCTTTCCACCGTCCGCGCGCTGACCGGCAACGTCCCACAGACACACATGGTACTTTGGCCGGTTGCCAAGAGTCCTGAAAAGCGGCTTCTGCCGAAGGATGCTCGCCTCTTGCGTTTACTTTCTCCAAAGTCTAGAATCGAGGCTTCTGCCTTTCTTGCTCTTAATGCAAGCGGAAAGCTTTTGCACAGCTTCCGGCAAAGAGAACGCGGGACAGGACAGCATATGTTTGTGCAGCTTACCCCTGCCACTTACACAAGCACGGATTTGCAACAACCTATGCCACCCATGGTGTGACAGCTTTCTGTGCTGCGCAGGGCATTTCTCTGCATCTGGAAGTAAAGGGAAAGAGCAATTGTTGTCGCAGAGAGCAGCAACAGCAGTAGGGAGCAGCAGAAGGAAGTAGTGATCTTACCTCTTCCACAAGACAACTAGCAACTAATTAACAAGCGGGCGACTGGCAGTTACATTCCACTTGCAGTCTGAAAGTTTCGCGCGCCAGATGTCTGTTAAACATGTTTCTTATTCGCTTGCCTGTACCGCTCGCGCTTTCCACCGCCCGCGCGCTGACCGGCACCGTCCCACAGACACACATAGTACTTTGGCCGGTTGCCAAGAGTCCCGAAAAGCGGCTTCTGCCGAAGGATGCTCGCCTCTAGCGCTCACCTTCTCCGAACTGCGGAGTCGCGGCTTCTGCCTTTCTTGCCCTTAATGCAAGCGGAAAGCATCTGCACTGTGTCTAGCGAAGAGAACGAGTGACAGGACAGCACATGTTTGTGCAGATTACCCCTGCCACTGATGTAAGCACGGATTTGCAGCACCCTATGCCACTCGTGGTGTCACAGGTTTCTGTGCTGCGCAGACCATTTCTCTGCATCTGGGAGTAAATGGAAAGCGCAATTGTTGTCGCAGAGAGCAGCAACAGCAGTAGGGAGCAGCAGAAGAAAGCCGAAACAGTACTTCTTGCACACGACAACTTAGCGACTACTCAGCAAGCGTCCGAGTGGCAGCTGCTTTCCACTTGCAGTCTGAAACTCTCGCGCACCAGATGCCTTTTAAACACCTTCCTTATTCGCCTGCCCGCAGCGCTCGCGCTTTCCACCGCCCGCGCGCTGACCGGCACTCTCTCTCAGACACACATGGTATTTCGGCCGGTTGCCAAGAACTCCGGAAAGCAGCTTCTGCCGAAGGAGGCTCGCCTGTTCCCGTTACCTTCTGCGAACTGCGGAGTCGCGGCTTCTGCCTTTCTTGCCCTTAATGCAAGCGGAAAGCACCTGCACTGTGTCTAGCGAAGAGAACGAGTGACAGGACAGCACATGTTTGTGCAGATTACCCCTGCCACTGATGTAAGCACGAATTTGCAACACCCTATGCCACCCATAATGTGACAGGTTTCTGTGCTGCGCAGGGCATTTCTCTGCATCTGGGAGTAAAAGGGAAAGTGCAACTATTGTCGCAGAGAGCAACAACAGCAGTAGGGAGCAGCAGAAGGAAGTAGTGATCTTACTTCTTCCACACGACAACTAGCTACTAATCAGCAAACTTGCGAGTGGCAGCTGCTTTCATCTTGCAGTCTGAAAGTCTCGCGCACCAGATGCCTTTTAAACACCTTCCTTAATCGCCTGCCCGCAGCGCTCGCGCTTTCCACCGTCCGCGCGCTGACCGGCAACGTCCCACAGACACACATGGTACTTTGGCCGGTTGCCAAGAGTCCTGAAAAGCGGCTTCTGCCGAAGGATGCTCGCCTCTTGCGTTTACTTTCTCCAAAGTCTAGAATCGAGGCTTCTGCCTTTCTTGCTCTTAATGCAAGCGGAAAGCTTTTGCACAGCTTCCGGCAAAGAGAACGCGTGACAGGACAGCATATGTTTGTGCAGCTTACCCCTGCCACTTACACAAGCACGGATTTGCAACAACCTATGCCACCCATGGTGTGACAGCTTTCTGTGCTGCGCAGGGCATTTCTCTGCATCTGGAAGTAAAGGGAAAGAGCAATTGTTGTCGCAGAGAGCAGCAACAGCAGTAGGGTGCAGCAGAAGGAAGTAGTGATCTTACCTCTTCCACAAGACAACTAGCAACTAATTAACAAGCGGGCGATTGGCAGTTACATTCCACTTGCAGTCTAAAAGTCTCGGCGCCAGATACCTGTTAAACATGTTTCTTATTCGCTTGCCTGCCGCGCTCGCGCTTTCCACCGCCCGCGCGCTGACCGGCACTCTCTCTTAGACACACATGGTATTTCGGCGGGTTGCCAAGAACTCCGGAAAGCAGCTTCTGCCGAAGGAGGCTCGCCTCTTGCGGTTACCTTCTGAGACTTGCGGAGTCGCGGCTTCTGCCTTTCTTGCACTTAATGCAAACGGAAAGATTTTGCACAGAGTTTGGCGAGGAGAACGAGTGACAGGACAGCACATGTTTGTGCAGTATACCCCTGCCACTGATGTAAGCCAGAATTTGCAGCACCCTATGCCACTCATAGTGTGACAGGTTTCTGTGCTGCGCAGGGCCTTTCTCTGCATCTGGGATTAAAAGGGAAAGTGCAACTATTGTCGCAGAGAGCAGCAACAGCAGTAGGGAGCAGCAGAAGGAAGTCGAGGCAGTACTTTTTGCACACGACAACTTAGCGACTACTCAGCAAGTGTGCGAGTGGCAACTACGTTCAACTTGCAGTCTAAAAGTCTCGCGCACCAGATGCCTTTTAAACACCTTCCTTATTCGCCTGCCCGCAGCGCTCGCGTTTTCCACCGCCCGCGCGCTGACCGGCACTCTCAGCCAGACACACATAGTACTTTGGCCGGTTGCCAAGAACTCCGGAAAGCAGTTTCTGCCGAAGGAGACTCGCCTCTTGCGGTTACCTTCTGCGAACAGCGGAGTCGCGGCTTCTGCCTTTCTTGATCTTAATGCAAGGGGAAAGCTTTTGCACAGAGTTTGGCGAGGAGAACGTGTGACAGGATAGCACGTGTTTGTGCAGTATACCCCTGCCACTGATGTAAGCCAGAATTTGCAGCACCCTGTGCCACTCATGGTGTGACAGGTTTCTGTGCTGCGCAGGATATTTCTCTGCATCTGGGAGTAAAAGGGAAAGTGCAACTATTGTCGCAGAGAGCAGCAACAGTAGAAGGGAGTAGCAGAAGGAAGTAGTGATGTTACTTCTTCCACACGACAACTAGCTACTAATCAGCAAGCGTGCGAGTGGCAGCTGCTTTCCACTTGCAGTCTGAAAGTCTCGCGCACCAGATGCCTTTTAAACACCTTCCTTAATCGCCTGCCCGCAGCGCTCGCTCTTTCTACCGCCCGCGCGCTGACCGGCAACGTCCCACAGACACACATGGTACTTCGGCCGGTTGCCAAGAGTCCCGAAAAGCGGCTTCTGCCGAAGGATGCTCGCCTCTTGCGCTCACCTTTTCCGAACTCCGGAATCGAGGCTTCTGCCTTTCTTGCCCTTAATGCAAGCGGAAAGCTTCTGCACTGTGTCTAGCGAGGAGAACGTGTGACAGGACAGCACATGTTTGTGCAGTATACCCCTGCCACTGATGTAAGCCAGAATTTGCAGCACCCTATGCAACCCATGGTGTGACAGGTTTCTGTGCTGCGCAGGGCATTTCTCTGCATCTGGAAGTAAAGGGAAAGAGCAATTGTTGTCGCAGAGAGCAGCAACAGCAGTAGGGTGCAGCAGAAGGAAGTAGTGATCTTACTTCTCCCACACGACAACTAGCTACTAATCAGCAAGCGTGCGAGTGGCAGCTGCTTATCACTTGCAGTCTGAAAGTCTCGCGCACCAGATGCCTTTTAAACACCTTCCTTATTCGCCTGCCCGCAGCGCTCGCGCTTTCCACCGTCCGCGCGCTGACCGGCAACGTCCCACAGACACACATGGTACTTTGGCCGGTTGCCAAGAGTCCTGAAAAGCGGCTTCTGCCGAAGGATGCTCGCCTCTTGCGTTTACTTTCTCCAAAGTCTAGAATCGAGGCTTCTGCCTTTCTTGCTCTTAATGCAAGCGGAAAGCTTTTGCTCAGCTTCCGGCAAAGAGAACGCGGGACAGGACAGCATATGTTTGTGCAGCTTACCCCTGCCACTTACACAAGCACGGATTTGCAACAACCTATGCCACCCATGGTGTGACAGCTTTCTGTGCTGCGCAGGGCATTTCTCTGCATCTGGAAGTAAAGGGAAAGAGCAATTGTTGTCGCAGAGAGCAGCAACAGCAGTAGGGAGCAGCAGAAGGAAGTAGTGATCTTACCTCTTCCACAAGACAACTAGCAACTAATTAACAAGCGGGCGACTGGCAGTTACATTCCACTTGCAGTCTGAAAGTTTCGCGCGCCAGATGTCTGTTAAACATGTTTCTTATTCGCTTGCCTGTACCGCTCGCGCTTTCCACCGCCCGCGCGCTGACCGGCACCGTCCCACAGACACACATAGTACTTTGGCCGGTTGCCAAGAGTCCCGAAAAGCGGCTTCTGCCGAAGGATGCTCGCCTCTTGCGCTCACCTTCTCCGAACTGCGGAGTCGCGGCTTCTGCCTTTCTTGCCCTTAATGCAAGCGGAAAGCATCTGCACTGTGTCTAGCGAAGAGAACGAGTGACAGGACAGCACATGTTTGTGCAGATTACCCCTGCCACTGATGTAAGCACGGATTTGCAGCACCCTATGCCACTCGTGGTGTCACAGGTTTCTGTGCTGCGCAGAGCATTTCTCTGCATCTGGGAGTAAATGGAAAGCGCAATTGTTGTCGCAGAGAGCAGCAACAGCAGTAGGGAGCAGCAGAAGAAAGCCGAAACAGTACTTCTTGCACACGACAACTTAGCGACTACTCAGCAAGCGTCCGAGTGGCAGCTGCTTTCCACTTGCAGTCTGAAACTCTCGCGCACCAGATGCCTTTTAAACACCTTCCTTATTCGCCTGCCCGCAGCGCTCGCGCTTTCCACCGCCCGCGCGCTGACCGGCACTCTCTCTCAGACACACATGGTATTTCGGCCGGTTGCCAAGAACTCCGGAAAGCAGCTTCTGCCGAAGGAGGCTCGCCTGTTCCCGTTACCTTCTGCGAACTGCGGAGTCGCGGCTTCTGCCTTTCTTGCCCTTAATGCAAGCGGAAAGCACCTGCACTGTGTCTAGCGAAGAGAACGAGTGACAGGACAGCACATGTTTGTGCAGATTACCCCTGCCACTGATGTAAGCACGAATTTGCAACACCCTATGCCACCCATAATGTGACAGGTTTCTGTGCTGCGCAGGGCATTTCTCTGCATCTGGGAGTAAAAGGGAAAGTGCAACTATTGTCGCAGAGAGCAACAACAGCAGTAGGGAGCAGCAGAAGGAAGTAGTGATCTTACTTCTTCCACACGACAACTAGCTACTAATCAGCAAACTTGCGAGTGGCAGCTGCTTTCATCTTGCAGTCTGAAAGTCTCGCGCACCAGATGCCTTTTAAACACCTTCCTTATTCGCCTGCCCGCAGCGCTCGCGCTTTCCACCGTCCGCGCGCTGACCGGCAACGTCCCACAGACACACATGGTACTTTGGCCGGTTGCCAAGAGTCCTGAAAAGCGGCTTCTGCCGAAGGATGCTCGCCTCTTGCGTTTACTTTCTCCAAAGTCTAGAATCGAGGCTTCTGCCTTTCTTGCTCTTAATGCAAGCGGAAAGCTTTTGCACAGCTTCCGGCAAAGAGAACGCGTGACAGGACAGCATATGTTTGTGCAGCTTACCCCTGCCACTTACACAAGCACGGATTTGCAACAACCTATGCCACCCATGGTGTGACAGCTTTCTGTGCTGCGCAGGGCATTTCTCTGCATCTGGAAGTAAAGGGAAAGAGCAATTGTTGTCGCAGAGAGCAGCAACAGCAGTAGGGTGCAGCAGAAGGAAGTAGTGATCTTACCTCTTCCACAAGACAACTAGCAACTAATTAACAAGCGGGCGATTGGCAGTTACATTCCACTTGCAGTCTAAAAGTCTCGGCGCCAGATACCTGTTAAACATGTTTCTTATTCGCTTGCCTGCCGCGCTCGCGCTTTCCACCGCCCGCGCGCTGACCGGCACTCTCTCTTAGACACACATGGTATTTCGGCGGGTTGCCAAGAACTCCGGAAAGCAGCTTCTGCCGAAGGAGGCTCGCCTCTTGCGGTTACCTTCTGAGACTTGCGGAGTCGCGGCTTCTGCCTTTCTTGCACTTAATGCAAACGGAAAGATTTTGCACAGAGTTTGGCGAGGAGAACGAGTGACAGGACAGCACATGTTTGTGCAGTATACCCCTGCCACTGATGTAAGCCAGAATTTGCAGCACCCTATGCCACTCATAGTGTGACAGGTTTCTGTGCTGCGCAGGGCCTTTCTCTGCATCTGGGATTAAAAGGGAAAGTGCAACTATTGTCGCAGAGAGCAGCAACAGCAGTAGGGAGCAGCAGAAGGAAGTCGAGGCAGTACTTTTTGCACACGACAACTTAGCGACTACTCAGCAAGTGTGCGAGTGGCAACTACGTTCAACTTGCAGTCTAAAAGTCTCGCGCACCAGATGCCTTTTAAACACCTTCCTTATTCGCCTGCCCGCAGCGCTCGCGTTTTCCACCGCCCGCGCGCTGACCGGCACTCTCAGCCAGACACACATAGTACTTTGGCCGGTTGCCAAGAACTCCGGAAAGCAGTTTCTGCCGAAGGAGACTCGCCTCTTGCGGTTACCTTCTGCGAACAGCGGAGTCGCGGCTTCTGCCTTTCTTGATCTTAATGCAAGGGGAAAGCTTTTGCACAGAGTTTGGCGAGGAGAACGTGTGACAGGATAGCACGTGTTTGTGCAGTATACCCCTGCCACTGATGTAAGCCAGAATTTGCAGCACCCTGTGCCACTCATGGTGTGACAGGTTTCTGTGCTGCGCAGGATATTTCTCTGCATCTGGGAGTAAAAGGGAAAGTGCAACTATTGTCGCAGAGAGCAGCAACAGTAGAAGGGAGTAGCAGAAGGAAGTAGTGATCTTACTTCTTCCACACGACAACTAGCTACTAATCAGCAAGCGTGCGAGTGGCAGCTGCTTTCCACTTGCAGTCTGAAAGTCTCGCGCACCAGATGCCTTTTAAACACCTTCCTTAATCGCCTGCCCGCAGCGCTCGCTCTTTCTACCGCCCGCGCGCTGACCGGCAACGTCCCACAGACACACATGGTACTTCGGCCGGTTGCCAAGAGTCCCGAAAAGCGGCTTCTGCCGAAGGATGCTCGCCTCTTGCGCTCACCTTTTCCGAACTCCGGAATCGAGGCTTCTGCCTTTCTTGCCCTTAATGCAAGCGGAAAGCTTCTGCACTGTGTCTAGCGAGGAGAACGTGTGACAGGACAGCACATGTTTGTGCAGTATACCCCTGCCACTGATGTAAGCCAGAATTTGCAGCACCCTATGCTACCCATGGTGTGACAGGTTTCTGTGCTGCGCAGGGCATTTCTCTGCATCTGGAAGTAAAGGGAAAGAGCAATTGTTGTCGCAGAGAGCAGCAACAGCAGTAGGGTGCAGCAGAAGGAAGTAGTGATCTTACTTCTCCCACACGACAACTAGCTACTAATCAGCAAGCGTGCGAGTGGCAGCTGCTTATCACTTGCAGTCTGAAAGTCTCGCGCACCAGATGCCTTTTAAACACCTTCCTTATTCGCCTGCCCGCAGCGCTCGCGCTTTCCACCGCCCGCGCGCTGACCGGCACTCTCTCTCAGACACACATGGTATTTCGGCCGGTTGCCAAGAACTCCGGAAAGCAGCTTCTGCCGAAGGAGGCTCGCCTCTTGCGGTTACCCTCTGCGAACTGCGGAATCGAGGCTTCTGCCTTTCTTGCTCTTAATGCAAGCGGAAAGCTTCTGCACTGTGTCTAGCGAGGAGAACGTGTGACAGGACAGCACATGTTTGTACAGTTTACCCCTGCCACTTACACAAGCACGGATTTGCAACACCGTATGCCACCCATGGTGTGACAGCTTTCTGTGCTGCGCAGGGCATTTCTCTGCATCTGGAAGTAAAGGGAAAGAGCAATTGTTGTCGCAGAGAGCAGCAACAGCAGTAGGGTGCAGCAGAAGGAAGTAGTGATCTTACCTCTTCCACAAGACAACTAGCAACTAATTAACAAGCGGGCGACTGGCAGTTACATTCCACTTGCAGTCTGAAAGTTTCGCGCGCCAGATGTCTGTTAAACATGTTTCTTATTCGCTTGCCTGTACCGCTCGCGCTTTCCACCGCCCGCGCGCTGACCGGCACCGTCCCACAGACACACATAGTACTTTGGCCGGTTGCCAAGAGTCCCGAAAAGCGGCTTCTGCCGAAGGATGCTCGCCTCTTGCGCTCACCTTCTCCGAACTGCGGAGTCGCGGCTTCTGCCTTTCTTGCCCTTAATGCAAGCGGAAAGCATCTGCACTGTGTCTAGCGAAGAGAACGAGTGACAGGACAGCACATGTTTGTGCAGATTACCCCTGCCACTGATGTAAGCACGGATTTGCAGCACCCTATGCCACTCGTGGTGTCACAGGTTTCTGTGCTGCGCAGACCATTTCTCTGCATCTGGGAGTAAATGGAAAGCGCAATTGTTGTCGCAGAGAGCAGCAACAGCAGTAGGGAGCAGCAGAAGAAAGCCGAAACAGTACTTCTTGCACACGACAACTTAGCGACTACTCAGCAAGCGTCCGAGTGGCAGCTGCTTTCCACTTGCAGTCTGAAAGTCTCGCGCACCAGATGCCTTTTAAACACCTTCCTTATTCGCCTGCCCGCAGCGCTCGCGCTTTCCACCGCCCGCGCGCTGACCGGCACTCTCTCTCAGACACACATGGTATTTCGGCCGGTTGCCAAGAACTCCGGAAAGCAGCTTCTGCCGAAGGAGGCTCGCCTGTTCCCGTTACCTTCTGCGAACTGCGGAGTCGCGGCTTCTGCCTTTCTTGCCCTTAATGCAAGCGGAAAGCACCTGCACTGTGTCTAGCGAAGAGAACGAGTGACAGGACAGCACATGTTTGTGCAGATTACCCCTGCCACTGATGTAAGCACGAATTTGCAACACCCTATGCCACCCATAATGTGACAGGTTTCTGTGCTGCGCAGGGCATTTCTCTGCATCTGGGAGTAAAAGGGAAAGTGCAACTATTGTCGCAGAGAGCAACAACAGCAGTAGGGAGCAGCAGAAGGAAGTAGTGATCTTACTTCTTCCACACGACAACTAGCTACTAATCAGCAAACTTGCGAGTGGCAGCTGCTTTCATCTTGCAGTCTGAAAGTCTCGCGCACCAGATGCCTTTTAAACACCTTCCTTATTCGCCTGCCCGCAGCGCTCGCGCTTTCCACCGCCCGCGCGCTGACCGGCAACGTCCCACAGACACACATGGTACTTTGGCCGGTTGCCAAGAGTCCTGAAAAGCGGCTTCTGCCGAAGGATGCTCGCCTCTTGCGTTTACTTTCTCCAAAGTCTAGAATCGAGGCTTCTGCCTTTCTTGCTCTTAATGCAAGCGGAAAGCTTTTGCACAGCTTCCGGCAAAGAGAACGCGTGACAGGACAGCATATGTTTGTGCAGCTTACCCCTGCCACTTACACAAGCACGGATTTGCAACAACCTATGCCACCCATGGTGTGACAGCTTTCTGTGCTGCGCAGGGCATTTCTCTGCATCTGGAAGTAAAGGGAAAGAGCAATTGTTGTCGCAGAGAGCAGCAACAGCAGTAGGGTGCAGCAGAAGGAAGTAGTGATCTTACCTCTTCCACAAGACAACTAGCAACTAATTAACAAGCGGGCGATTGGCAGTTACATTCCACTTGCAGTCTAAAAGTCTCGGCGCCAGATACCTGTTAAACATGTTTCTTATTCGCTTGCCTGCCGCGCTCGCGCTTTCCACCGCCCGCGCGCTGACCGGCACTCTCTCTTAGACACACATGGTATTTCGGCCGGTTGCCAAGAACTCCGGAAAGCAGCTTCTGCCGAAGGAGGCTCGCCTCTTGCGGTTACCTTCTGAGACTTGCGGAGTCGCGGCTTCTGCCTTTCTTGCACTTTATGCAAACGGAAAGATTTTGCACAGAGTTTGGCGAGGAGAACGAGTGACAGGACAGCACATGTTTGTGCAGTATACCCCTGCCACTGATGTAAGCCAGAATTTGCAGCACCCTATGCCACTCATAGTGTGACAGGTTTCTGTGCTGCGCAGGGCCTTTCTCCGCATCTGGGATTAAAAGGGAAAGTGCAACTATTGTCGCAGAGAGCAGCAACAGCAGTAGGGAGCAGCAGAAGGAAGTCGAGGCAGTACTTTTTGCACACGACAACTTAGCGACTACTCAGCAAGTGTGCGAGTGGCAACTACGTTCAACTTGCAGTCTAAAAGTCTCGCGCACCAGATGCCTTTTAAACACCTTCCTTATTCGCCTGCCCGCAGCGCTCGCGTTTTCCACCGCCCGCGCGCTGACCGGCACTCTCTCCCAGACACACATAGTACTTTGGCCGGTTGCCAAGAACTCCGGAAAGCAGTTTCTGCCGAAGGAGACTCGCCTCTTGGGGTTACCTTCTGCGAACAGCGGAGTCGCGGCTTCTGCCTTTCTTGATCTTAATGCAAGGGGAAAGCTTTTGCACAGAGTTTGGCGAGGAGAACGTGTGACAGGATAGCACGTGTTTGTGCAGTATACCCCTGCCACTGATGTAAGCCAGAATTTGCAGCACCCTGTGCCACTCATGGTGTGACAGGTTTCTGTGCTGCGCAGGATATTTCTCTGCATCTGGGAGTAAAAGGGAAAGTGCAACTATTGTCGCAGAGAGCAGCAACAGTAGAAGGGAGTAGCAGAAGGAAGTAGTGATGTTACTTCTTCCACACGACAACTAGCTACTAATCAGCAAGCGTGCGAGTGGCAGCTGCTTTCCACTTGCAGTCTGAAAGTCTCGCGCACCAGATGCCTTTTAAACACCTTCCTTAATCGCCTGCCCGCAGCGCTCGCTCTTTCTACCGCCCGCGCGCTGACCGGCAACGTCCCACAGACACACATGGTACTTCGGCCGGTTGCCAAGAGTCCCGAAAAGCGGCTTCTGCCGAAGGATGCTCGCCTCTTGCGCTCACCTTTTCCGAACTCCGGAATCGAGGCTTCTGCCTTTCTTGCCCTTAATGCAAGCGGAAAGCTTCTGCACTGTGTCTAGCGAGGAGAACGTGTGACAGGACAGCACATGTTTGTGCAGTATACCCCTGCCACTGATGTAAGCCAGAATTTGCAGCACCCTATGCAACCCATGGTGTGACAGGTTTCTGTGCTGCGCAGGGCATTTCTCTGCATCTGGAAGTAAAGGGAAAGAGCAATTGTTGTCGCAGAGAGCAGCAACAGCAGTAGGGAGCAGCAGAAGGATGTAGTGATCTTACTTCTCCCACACGACAACTAGCTACTAATCAGCAAGCGTGCGAGTGGCAGCTGCTTATCACTTGCAGTCTGAAAGTCTCGCGCACCAGATGCCTTTTAAACACCTTCCTTATTCGCCTGCCCGCAGCGCTCGCGCTTTCCACCGCCCGCGCGCTGACCGGCACTCTCTCTCAGACACACATGGTATTTCGGCCGGTTGCCAAGAACTCCGGAAAGCAGCTTCTGCCGAAGGAGGCTCGCCTCTTGCGGTTACCCTCTGCGAACTGCGGAATCGAGGCTTCTGCCTTTCTTGCTCTTAATGCAAGCGGAAAGCTTCTGCACTGTGTCTAGCGAGGAGAACGTGTGACAGGACAGCACGTGTTTGTGCAGTATACCCCTGCCACTTACACAAGCACGGATTTGCAACACCGTATGCCACCCATGGTGTGACAGCTTTCTGTGCTGCGCAGGGCATTTCTCTGCATCTGGAAGTAAAGGGAAAGAGCAATTGTTGTCGCAGAGAGCAGCAACAGCAGTAGGGTGCAGCAGAAGGAAGTAGTGATCTTACCTCTTCCACAAGACAACTAGCAACTAATTAACAAGCGGGCGACTGGCAGTTACATTCCACTTGCAGTCTGAAAGTTTCGCGCGCCAGATGTCTGTTAAACATGTTTCTTATTCGCTTGCCTGTACCGCTCGCGCTTTCCACCGCCCGCGCGCTGACCGGCACCGTCCCACAGACACACATAGTACTTTGGCCGGTTGCCAAGAGTCCCGAAAAGCGGCTTCTGCCGAAGGATGCTCGCCTCTTGCGCTCACCTTCTCCGAACTGCGGAGTCGCGGCTTCTGCCTTTCTTGCCCTTAATGCAAGCGGAAAGCATCTGCACTGTGTCTAGCGAAGAGAACGAGTGACAGGACAGCACATGTTTGTGCAGATTACCCCTGCCACTGATGTAAGCACGGATTTGCAGCACCCTATGCCACTCGTGGTGTCACAGGTTTCTGTGCTGCGCAGAGCATTTCTCTGCATCTGGGAGTAAATGGAAAGCGCAATTGTTGTCGCAGAGAGCAGCAACAGCAGTAGGGAGCAGCAGAAGAAAGCCGAAACAGTACTTCTTGCACACGACAACTTAGCGACTACTCAGCAAGCGTGCGAGTGGCAGCTGCTTTCCACTTGCAGTCTGAAAGTCTCGCGCACCAGATGCCTTTTAAACACCTTCCTTATTCGCCTGCCCGCAGCGCTCGCGCTTTCCACCGCCCGCGCGCTGACCGGCACTCTCTCTCAGACACACATGGTATTTCGGCCGGTTGCCAAGAACTCCGGAAAGCAGCTTCTGCCGAAGGAGGCTCGCCTGTTCCCGTTACCTTCTGCGAACTGCGGAGTCGCGGCTTCTGCCTTTCTTGCACTTAATGCAAACGGAAATATTTTGCACAGAGTTTGGCGAGGAGAACGAGTGACAGGACAGCACATGTTTGTGCAGTATACCCCTGCCACTGATGTAAGCCAGAATTTGCAGCACCCTATGCCACTCATAGTGTGACAGGTTTCTGTGCTGCGCAGGGCCTTTCTCTGCATCTGGGATTAAAAGGGAAAGTGCAACTATTGTCGCAGAGAGCAGCAACAGCAGTAGGGAGCAGCAGAAGGAAGTCGAGGCAGTACTTTTTGCACACGACAACTTAGCGACTACTCAGCAAGTGTGCGAGTGGCAACTACGTTCAACTTGCAGTCTAAAAGTCTCGCGCACCAGATGCCTTTTAAACACCTTCCTTATTCGCCTGCCCGCAGCGCTCGCGTTTTCCACCGCCCGCGCGCTGACCGGCACTCTCAGCCAGACACACATAGTACTTTGGCCGGTTGCCAAGAACTCCGGAAAGCAGTTTCTGCCGAAGGAGACTCGCCTCTTGCGGTTACCTTCTGCGAACAGCGGAGTCGCGGCTTCTGCCTTTCTTGATCTTAATGCAAGGGGAAAGCTTTTGCACAGAGTTTGGCGAGGAGAACGTGTGACAGGATAGCACGTGTTTGTGCAGTATACCCCTGCCACTGATGTAAGCCAGAATTTGCAGCACCCTATGCCACTCATGTTGTGACAGGTTTCTGTGCTGCGCAGGATATTTCTCTGCATCTGGGAGTAAAAGGGAAAGTGCAACTATTGTCGCAGAGAGCAGCAACAGTAGAAGGGAGTAGCAGAAGGAAGTAGTGATGTTACTTCTTCCACACGACAACTAGCTACTAATCAGCAAGCGTGCGAGTGGCAGCTGCTTTCCACTTGCAGTCTGAAAGTCTCGCGCACCAGATGCCTTTTAAACACCTTCCTTAATCGCCTGCCCGCAGCGCTCGCTCTTTCTACCGCCCGCGCGCTGACCGGCAACGTCCCACAGACACACATGGTACTTCGGCCGGTTGCCAAGAGTCCCTAAAAGCGGCTTCTGCCGAAGGAGGCTCGCCTCTTGCGCTCACCTTTTCCGAACTCCGGAATCGAGGCTTCTGCCTTTCTTGCCCTTAATGCAAGCGGAAAGCTTCTGCACTGTGTCTAGCGAGGAGAACGTGTGACAGGACAGCACATGTTTGTGCAGTATACCCCTGCCACTGATGTAAGCCAGAATTTGCAGCACCCTATGCAACCCATGGTGTGACAGGTTTCTGTGCTGCGCAGGGCATTTCTCTGCATCTGGAAGTAAAGGGAAAGAGCAATTGTTGTCGCAGAGAGCAGCAACAGCAGTAGGGAGCAGCAGAAGGATGTAGTGATCTTACTTCTCCCACACGACAACTAGCTACTAATCAGCAAGCGTGCGAGTGGCAGCTGCTTATCACTTGCAGTCTGAAAGTCTCGCGCACCAGATGCCTTTTAAACACCTTCCTTATTCGCCTGCCCGCAGCGCTCGCGCTTTCCACCGTCCGCGCGCTGACCGGCAACGTCCCACAGACACACATGGTACTTTGGCCGGTTGCCAAGAGTCCTGAAAAGCGGCTTCTGCCGAAGGATGCTCGCCTCTTGCGTTTACTTTCTCCAAAGTCTAGAATCGAGGCTTCTGCCTTTCTTGCTCTTAATGCAAGCGGAAAGCTTTTGCACAGCTTTCGGCAAAGAGAACGCGGGACAGGACAGCATATGTTTGTGCAGCTTACCCCTGCCACTTACACAAGCACGGATTTGCAACAACCTATGCCACCCATGGTGTGACAGCTTTCTGTGCTGCGCAGGGCATTTCTCTGCATCTGGAAGTAAAGGGAAAGAGCAATTGTTGTCGCAGAGAGCAGCAACAGCAGTAGGGAGCAGCAGAAGGAAGTAGTGATCTTACCTCTTCCACAAGACAACTAGCAACTAATTAACAAGCGGGCGACTGGCAGTTACATTCCACTTGCAGTCTGAAAGTTTCGCGCGCCAGATGTCTGTTAAACATGTTTCTTATTCGCTTGCCTGTACCGCTCGCGCTTTCCACCGCCCGCGCGCTGACCGGCACCGTCCCACAGACACACATAGTACTTTGGCCGGTTGCCAAGAGTCCCGAAAAGCGGCTTCTGCCGAAGGATGCTCGCCTCTTGCGCTCACCTTCTCCGAACTGCGGAGTCGCGGCTTCTGCCTTTCTTGCCCTTAATGCAAGTGGAAAGCATCTGCACTGTGTCTAGCGAAGAGAACGAGTGACAGGACAGCACATGTTTGTGCAGATTACCCCTGCCACTGATGTAAGCACGGATTTGCAGCACCCTATGCCACTCGTGGTGTCACAGGTTTCTGTGCTGCGCAGAGCATTTCTCTGCATCTGGGAGTAAATGGAAAGCGCAATTGTTGTCGCAGAGAGCAGCAACAGCAGTAGGGAGCAGCAGAAGAAAGCCGAAACAGTACTTCTTGCACACGACAACTTAGCGACTACTCAGCAAGCGTCCGAGTGGCAGCTGCTTTCCACTTGCAGTCTGAAAGTCTCGCGCACCAGATGCCTTTTAAACACCTTCCTTATTCGCCTGCCCGCAGCGCTCGCGCTTTCCACCGCCCGCGCGCTGACCGGCACTCTCTCTCAGACACACATGGTATTTCGGCCGGTTGCCAAGAACTCCGGAAAGCAGCTTCTGCCGAAGGAGGCTCGCCTGTTCCCGTTACCTTCTGCGAACTGCGGAGTCGCGGCTTCTGCCTTTCTTGCCCTTAATGCAAGCGGAAAGCACCTGCACTGTGTCTAGCGAAGAGAACGAGTGACAGGACAGCACATGTTTGTGCAGATTACCCCTGCCACTGATGTAAGCACGAATTTGCAACACCCTATGCCACCCATAATGTGACAGGTTTCTGTGCTGCGCAGGGCATTTCTCTGCATCTGGGAGTAAAAGGGAAAGTGCAACTATTGTCGCAGAGAGCAACAACAGCAGTAGGGAGCAGCAGAAGGAAGTAGTGATCTTACTTCTTCCACACGACAACTAGCTACTAATCAGCAAACTTGCGAGTGGCAGCTGCTTTCATCTTGCAGTCTGAAAGTCTCGCGCACCAGATGCCTTTTAAACACCTTCCTTATTCGCCTGCCCGCAGCGCTCGCGCTTTCCACCGTCCGCGCGCTGACCGGCAACGTCCCACAGACACACATGGTACTTTGGCCGGTTGCCAAAAGTCCTGAAAAGCGGCTTCTGCCGAAGGATGCTCGCCTCTTGCGTTTACTTTCTCCAAAGTCTAGAATCGAGGCTTCTGCCTTTCTTGCTCTTAATGCAAACGGAAAGCTTTTGCACAGCTTCCGGCAAAGAGAACGCGTGACAGGACAGCATATGTTTGTGCAGCTTACCCCTGCCACTTACACAAGCACGGATTTGCAACAACCTATGCCACCCATGGTGTGACAGCTTTCTGTGCTGCGCAGGGCATTTCTCTGCATCTGGAAGTAAAGGGAAAGAGCAATTGTTGTCGCAGAGAGCAGCAACAGCAGTAGGGTGCAGCAGAAGGAAGTAGTGATCTTACCTCTTCCACAAGACAACTAGCAACTAATTAACAAGCGGGCGATTGGCAGTTACATTCCACTTGCAGTCTAAAAGTCTCGGCGCCAGATACCTGTTAAACATGTTTCTTATTCGCTTGCCTGCCGCGCTCGCGCTTTCCACCGCCCGCGCGCTGACCGGCACTCTCTCTTAGACACACATGGTATTTCGGCCGGTTGCCAAGAACTCCGGAAAGCAGCTTCTGCCGAAGGAGGCTCGCCTCCTGCGGTTACCTTCTGAGACTTGCGGAGTCGCGGCTTCTGCCTTTCTTGCACTTTATGCAAACGGAAAGATTTTGCACAGAGTTTGGCGAGGAGAACGAGTGACAGGACAGCACATGTTTGTGCAGTATACCCCTGCCACTGATGTAAGCCAGAATTTGCAGCACCCTATGCCACTCATAGTGTGACAGGTTTCTGTGCTGCGCAGGGCCTTTCTCTGCATCTGGGATTAAAAGGGAAAGTGCAACTATTGTCGCAGAGAGCAGCAACAGCAGTAGGGAGCAGCAGAAGGAAGTCGAGGCAGTACTTTTTGCACACGACAACTTAGCGACTACTCAGCAAGTGTGCGAGTGGCAACTACGTTCAACTTGCAGTCTAAAAGTCTCGCGCACCAGATGCCTTTTAAACACCTTCCTTATTCGCCTGCCCGCAGCGCTCGCGTTTTCCACCGCCCGCGCGCTGACCGTCACTCTCAGCCAGACACACATAGTACTTTGGCCGGTTGCCAAGAACTCCGGAAAGCAGTTTCTGCCGAAGGAGACTCGCCTCTTGCGGTTACCTTCTGCGAACAGCGGAGTCGCGGCTTCTGCCTTTCTTGATCTTAATGCAAGGGGAAAGCTTTTGCACAGAGTTTGGCGAGGAGAACGTGTGACAGGATAGCACGTGTTTGTGCAGTATACCCCTGCCACTGATGTAAGCCAGAATTTGCAGCACCCTATGCCACTCATGTTGTGACAGGTTTCTGTGCTGCGCAGGATATTTCTCTGCATCTGGGAGTAAAAGGGAAAGTGCAACTATTGTCGCAGAGAGCAGCAACAGTAGAAGGGAGTAGCAGAAGGAAGTAGTGATGTTACTTCTTCCACACGACAACTAGCTACTAATCAGCAAGCGTGCGAGTGGCAGCTGCTTTCCACTTGCAGTCTGAAAGTCTCGCGCACCAGATGCCTTTTAAACACCTTCCTTAATCGCCTGCCCGCAGCGCTCGCTCTTTCTACCGCCCGCGCGCTGACCGGCAACGTCCCACAGACACACATGGTACTTCGGCCGGTTGCCAAGAGTCCCTAAAAGCGGCTTCTGCCGAAGGAGGCTCGCCTCTTGCGCTCACCTTTTCCGAACTCCGGAATCGAGGCTTCTGCCTTTCTTGCCCTTAATGCAAGCGGAAAGCTTCTGCACTGTGTCTAGCGAGGAGAACGTGTGACAGGACAGCACATGTTTGTGCAGTATACCCCTGCCACTGATGTAAGCCAGAATTTGCAGCACCCTATGCAACCCATGGTGTGACAGGTTTCTGTGCTGCGCAGGGCATTTCTCTGCATCTGGAAGTAAAGGGAAAGAGCAATTGTTGTCGCAGAGAGCAGCAACAGCAGTAGGGAGCAGCAGAAGGATGTAGTGATCTTACTTCTCCCACACGACAACTAGCTACTAATCAGCAAGCGTGCGAGTGGCAGCTGCTTATCACTTGCAGTCTGAAAGTCTCGCGCACCAGATGCCTTTTAAACACCTTCCTTATTCGCCTGCCCGCAGCGCTCGCGCTTTCCACCGTCCGCGCGCTGACCGGCAACGTCCCACAGACACACATGGTACTTTGGCCGGTTGCCAAGAGTCCTGAAAAGCGGCTTCTGCCGAAGGATGCTCGCCTCTTGCGTTTACTTTCTCCAAAGTCTAGAATCGAGGCTTCTGCCTTTCTTGCTCTTAATGCAAGCGGAAAGCTTTTGCACAGCTTTCGGCAAAGAGAACGCGGGACAGGACAGCATATGTTTGTGCAGCTTACCCCTGCCACTTACACAAGCACGGATTTGCAACAACCTATGCCACCCATGGTGTGACAGCTTTCTGTGCTGCGCAGGGCATTTCTCTGCATCTGGAAGTAAAGGGAAAGAGCAATTGTTGTCGCAGAGAGCAGCAACAGCAGTAGGGAGCAGCAGAAGGAAGTAGTGATCTTACCTCTTCCACAAGACAACTAGCAACTAATTAACAAGCGGGCGACTGGCAGTTACATTCCACTTGCAGTCTGAAAGTTTAGCGCGCCAGATGTCTGTTAAACATGTTTCTTATTCGCTTGCCTGTACCGCTCGCGCTTTCCACCGCCCGCGCGCTGACCGGCACCGTCCCACAGACACACATAGTACTTTGGCCGGTTGCCAAGAGTCCCGAAAAGCGGCTTCTGCCGAAGGATGCTCGCCTCTTGCGCTCACCTTCTCCGAACTGCGGAGTCGCGGCTTCTGCCTTTCTTGCCCTTAATGCAAGCGGAAAGCATCTGCACTGTGTCTAGCGAAGAGAACGAGTGACAGGACAGCACATGTTTGTGCAGATTACCCCTGCCACTGATGTAAGCACGGATTTGCAGCACCCTATGCCACTCGTGGTGTCACAGGTTTCTGTGCTGCGCAGAGCATTTCTCTGCATCTGGGAGTAAATGGAAAGCGCAATTGTTGTCGCAGAGAGCAGCAACAGCAGTAGGGAGCAGCAGAAGAAAGCCGAAACAGTACTTCTTGCACACGACAACTTAGCGACTACTCAGCAAGCGTCCGAGTGGCAGCTGCTTTCCACTTGCAGTCTGAAAGTCTCGCGCACCAGATGCCTTTTAAACACCTTCCTTATTCGCCTGCCCGCAGCGCTCGCGCTTTCCACCGCCCGCGCGCTGACCGGCACTCTCTCTCAGACACACATGGTATTTCGGCCGGTTGCCAAGAACTCCGGAAAGCTGCTTCTGCCGAAGGAGGCTCGCCCGTTCCCGTTACCTTCTGCGAACTGCGGAGTCGCGGCTTCTGCCTTTCTTGCTCTTAATGCAAGCCGAAAGCTTTTGCACAGAATTTGGTGAGGAGAACGAGTGACAGGACAGCACATGTTTGTGCAGTATACCCCTGCCACTGATGTAAGCGCGAATTTGCAGCACCCTATGCCACTCATAGTGTGACAGGTTTCTGTGCTGCGCAGGGCCTTTCTCTGCATCTGGGATTAAAAGGGAAAGTGCAACTATTGTCGCAGAGAGCAGCAACAGTAGAAGGGAGTAGCAGAAGGAAGTAGTGATGTTACTTCTTCCACACGACAACTAGCTACTAATCAGCAAGCGTGCGAGTGGCAGCTGCTTTCCACTTGCAGTCTGAAAGTCTCGCGCACCAGATGCCTTTTAAACACCTTCCTTATTCGCTTGCCCGCAGCGCTCGCTCTTTCTACCGCCCGCGCGCTGACCGGCAACGTCCCACAGACACACATGGTACTTTGGCCGGTTGCCAAGAGTCCCGAAAAGCGGCTTCTGCCGAAGGATGCTCGCCTCTTGCGCTCACCTTTTCCGAACTCCGGAATCGAGGCTTCTGCCTTTCTTGCCCTTAATGCAAGCGGAAAGCTTCTGCACTGAGTCTAGCGAGGAGAACGTGTGACAGGACAGCACATGTTTGTGCAGTATACCCCTGCCACTGATCTAAGCCAGAATTTGCAGCACCCTATGCTACCCATGGTGTGACAGGTTTCTGTGCTGCGCAGGGCATTTCTCTGCATCTGGGAGTAAATGGAAAGCGCAATTGTTGTCGCAGAGAGCAGCAACAGCAGTAGGGAGCAGCAGAAGAAAGCCGAAACAGTACTTCTTGCACACGACAACTTAGCGACTACTCAGCAAGCGTCCGAGTGGCAGCTGCTTTCCACTTGCAGTCTGAAACTCTCGCGCACCAGATGCCTTTTAAACACCTTCCTTATTCGCCTGCCCGCAGCGCTCGCGCTTTCCACCGCCCGCGCGCTGACCGGCACTCTCTCTAAGACACACATGGTATTTCGGCCGGTTGCCAAGAACTCCGGAAAGCTGCTTCTGCCGAAGGAGGCTCGCCCGTTCCCGTTACCTTCTGCGAACTGCGGAGTCGCGGCTTCTGCCTTTCTTGCTCTTAATGCAAGCCGAAAGCTTTTGCACAGAATTTGGTGAGGAGAACGAGTGACAGGACAGCACATGTTTGTGCAGTATACCCCTGCCACTGATGTAAGCACGAATTTGCAGCACCCTATGCCACTCATGGTGTGACAGCTTTCTGTGCTGCGCAGGGCATTTCTCTGCATCTGGGAGTAAAAGGGAAAGTGCAACTATTGTCGCAGGGAGCAACAACAGCAGTAGGGAGCAGCAGAAGGAAGTAGTGATCTTACTTCTTCCACACGACAACTAGCTACTAATCAGCAAACTTGCGAGTGGCAGCTGCTTTCATCTTGCAGTCTGAAAGTCTCGCGCACCAGATGCCTTTTAAACACCTTCCTTATTCGCCTGCCCGCAGCGCTCGCGCTTTCCACCGTCCGCGCGCTGACCGGCAACGTCCCACAGACACACATGGTACTTTGGCCGGTTGCCAAGAGTCCTGAAAAGCGGCTTCTGCCGAAGGATGCTCGCCTCTTGCGTTTACTTTCTCCAAAGTCTAGAATCGAGGCTTCTGCCTTTCTTGCTCTTAATGCAAGCGGAAAGCTTTTGCACAGCTTCCGGCAAAGAGAACGCGTGACAGGACAGCATATGTTTGTGCAGCTTACCCCTGCCACTTACACAAGCACGGATTTGCAACAACCTATGCCACCCATGGTGTGACAGCTTTCTGTGCTGCGCAGGGCATTTCTCTGCATCTGGAAGTAAAGGGAAAGAGCAATTGTTGTCGCAGAGAGCAGCAACAGCAGTAGGGTGCAGCAGAAGGAAGTAGTGATCTTACATCTTCCACAAGACAACTAGCAACTAATTAACAAGCGGGCGATTGGCAGTTACATTCCACTTGCAGTCTAAAAGTCTCGGCGCCAGATACCTGTTAAACATGTTTCTTATTCGCTTGCCTGCCGCGCTCCCGCTTTCCATGCTCGCGCGCTGACCGGCACTCTCTCTCAGACACACATGGTATTTCGGCCGGTTGCCAAGAACTCCGGAAAGCAGCTTCTGCCGAAGGAGGCTCGCCTCCTGCGGTTACCTTCTGAGACTTGCGGAGTCGCGGCTTCTGCCTTTCTTGCACTTAATGCAAACGGAAAGCTTTTGCACAGAGTTTGGCGAGGAGAACGAGTGACAGGACAGCACATGTTTGTGCAGTATACCCCTGCCACTGATGTAAGCCAGAATTTGCAGCACCCTATGCCACTCATAGTGTGACAGGTTTCTGTGCTGCGCAGGGCCTTTCTCTGCATCTGGGATTAAAAGGGAAAGTGCAACTATTGTCGCAGAGAGCAACAACAGCAGTAGGGAGCAGCAGAAGGAAGTAGTGATCTTACTTCTTCCACACGACAACTAGCTACTAATCAGCAAACTTGCGAGTGGCAGCTGCTTTCATCTTGCAGTCTGAAAGTCTCGCGCACCAGATGCCTTTTAAACACCTTCCTTATTCGCCTGCCCGCAGCGCTCGCGCTTTCCACCGTCCGCGCGCTGACCGGCAACGTCCCACAGACACACATGGTACTTTGGCCGGTTGCCAAAAGTCCTGAAAAGCGGCTTCTGCCGAAGGATGCTCGCCTCTTGCGTTTACTTTCTCCAAAGTCTAGAATCGAGGCTTCTGCCTTTCTTGCTCTTAATGCAAACGGAAAGCTTTTGCACAGCTTCCGGCAAAGAGAACGCGTGACAGGACAGCATATGTTTGTGCAGCTTACCCCTGCCACTTACACAAGCACGGATTTGCAACAACCTATGCCACCCATGGTGTGACAGCTTTCTGTGCTGCGCAGGGCATTTCTCTGCATCTGGAAGTAAAGGGAAAGAGCAATTGTTGTCGCAGAGAGCAGCAACAGCAGTAGGGTGCAGCAGAAGGAAGTAGTGATCTTACCTCTTCCACAAGACAACTAGCAACTAATTAACAAGCGGGCGATTGGCAGTTACATTCCACTTGCAGTCTAAAAGTCTCGGCGCCAGATACCTGTTAAACATGTTTCTTATTCGCTTGCCTGCCGCGCTCGCGCTTTCCACCGCCCGCGCGCTGACCGGCACTCTCTCTTAGACACACATGGTATTTCGGCCGGTTGCCAAGAACTCCGGAAAGCAGCTTCTGCCGAAGGAGGCTCGCCTCCTGCGGTTACCTTCTGAGACTTGCGGAGTCGCGGCTTCTGCCTTTCTTGCACTTTATGCAAACGGAAAGATTTTGCACAGAGTTTGGCGAGGAGAACGAGTGACAGGACAGCACATGTTTGTGCAGTATACCCCTGCCACTGATGTAAGCGCGAATTTGCAGCACCCTATGCCACTCATAGTGTGACAGGTTTCTGTGCTGCGCAGGGCCTTTCTCTGCATCTGGGATTAAAAGGGAAAGTGCAACTATTGTCGCAGAGAGCAGCAACAGTAGAAGGGAGTAGCAGAAGGAAGTAGTGATGTTACTTCTTCCACACGACAACTAGCTACTAATCAGCAAGCGTGCGAGTGGCAGCTGCTTTCCACTTGCAGTCTGAAAGTCTCGCGCACCAGATGCCTTTTAAACACCTTCCTTATTCGCTTGCCCGCAGCGCTCGCTCTTTCTACCGCCCGCGCGCTGACCGGCAACGTCCCACAGACACACATGGTACTTTGGCCGGTTGCCAAGAGTCCCGAAAAGCGGCTTCTGCCGAAGGATGCTCGCCTCTTGCGCTCACCTTTTCCGAACTCCGGAATCGAGGCTTCTGCCTTTCTTGCCCTTAATGCAAGCGGAAAGCTTCTGCACTGAGTCTAGCGAGGAGAACGTGTGACAGGACAGCACATGTTTGTGCAGTATACCCCTGCCACTGATCTAAGCCAGAATTTGCAGCACCCTATGCTACCCATGGTGTGACAGGTTTCTGTGCTGCGCAGGGCATTTCTCTGCATCTGGGAGTAAATGGAAAGCGCAATTGTTGTCGCAGAGAGCAGCAACAGCAGTAGGGAGCAGCAGAAGAAAGCCGAAACAGTACTTCTTGCACACGACAACTTAGCGACTACTCAGCAAGCGTCCGAGTGGCAGCTGCTTTCCACTTGCAGTCTGAAACTCTCGCGCACCAGATGCCTTTTAAACACCTTCCTTATTCGCCTGCCCGCAGCGCTCGCGCTTTCCACCGCCCGCGCGCTGACCGGCACTCTCTCTAAGACACACATGGTATTTCGGCCGGTTGCCAAGAACTCCGGAAAGCTGCTTCTGCCGAAGGAGGCTCGCCCGTTCCCGTTACCTTCTGCGAACTGCGGAGTCGCGGCTTCTGCCTTTCTTGCTCTTAATGCAAGCCGAAAGCTTTTGCACAGAATTTGGTGAGGAGAACGAGTGACAGGACAGCACATGTTTGTGCAGTATACCCCTGCCACTGATGTAAGCACGAATTTGCAGCACCCTATGCCACTCATGGTGTGACAGCTTTCTGTGCTGCGCAGGGCATTTCTCTGCATCTGGGAGTAAAAGGGAAAGTGCAACTATTGTCGCAGGGAGCAACAACAGCAGTAGGGAGCAGCAGAAGGAAGTAGTGATCTTACTTCTTCCACACGACAACTAGCTACTAATCAGCAAACTTGCGAGTGGCAGCTGCTTTCATCTTGCAGTCTGAAAGTCTCGCGCACCAGATGCCTTTTAAACACCTTCCTTATTCGCCTGCCCGCAGCGCTCGCGCTTTCCACCGTCCGCGCGCTGACCGGCAACGTCCCACAGACACACATGGTACTTTGGCCGGTTGCCAAGAGTCCTGAAAAGCGGCTTCTGCCGAAGGATGCTCGCCTCTTGCGTTTACTTTCTCCAAAGTCTAGAATCGAGGCTTCTGCCTTTCTTGCTCTTAATGCAAGCGGAAAGCTTTTGCACAGCTTCCGGCAAAGAGAACGCGTGACAGGACAGCATATGTTTGTGCAGCTTACCCCTGCCACTTACACAAGCACGGATTTGCAACAACCTATGCCACCCATGGTGTGACAGCTTTCTGTGCTGCGCAGGGCATTTCTCTGCATCTGGAAGTAAAGGGAAAGAGCAATTGTTGTCGCAGAGAGCAGCAACAGCAGTAGGGTGCAGCAGAAGGAAGTAGTGATCTTACATCTTCCACAAGACAACTAGCAACTAATTAACAAGCGGGCGATTGGCAGTTACATTCCACTTGCAGTCTAAAAGTCTCGGCGCCAGATACCTGTTAAACATGTTTCTTATTCGCTTGCCTGCCGCGCTCCCGCTTTCCATGCTCGCGCGCTGACCGGCACTCTCTCTCAGACACACATGGTATTTCGGCCGGTTGCCAAGAACTCCGGAAAGCAGCTTCTGCCGAAGGAGGCTCGCCTCCTGCGGTTACCTTCTGAGACTTGCGGAGTCGCGGCTTCTGCCTTTCTTGCACTTAATGCAAACGGAAAGCTTTTGCACAGAGTTTGGCGAGGAGAACGAGTGACAGGATAGCACGTGTTTGTGCAGTATACCCCTGCCACTGATGTAAGCCAGAATTTGCAGCACCCTGTGCCACTCATGGTGTGACAGGTTTCTGTGCTGCGCAGGATATTTCTCTGCATCTGGGAGTAAAAGGGAAAGTGCAACTATTGTCGCAGAGAGCAGCAACAGTAGAAGGGAGTAGCAGAAGGAAGTAGTGATGTTACTTCTTCCACACGACAACTAGCTACTAATCAGCAAGCGTGCGAGTGGCAGCTGCTTTCCACTTGCAGTCTGAAAGTCTCGCGCTCCAGATGCCTTTTAAACACCTTCCTTAATCGCCTGCCCGCAGCGCTCGCTCTTTCTACCGCCCGCGCGCTGACCGGCAACGTCCCACAGACACACATGGTACTTTGGCCGGTTGCCAAGAGTCCCGAAAAGCGGCTTCTGCCGAAGGATGCTCGCCTCTTGCGCTCACCTTTCCGAACTCCGGAATCGAGGCTTCTGCCTTTCTTGCCCTTAATGCAAGCGGAAAGCTTCTGCACTGTGTCTAGCGAGGAGAACGTGTGACAGGACAGCACATGTTTGTGCAGTATACCCCTGCCACTGATGTAAGCCAGAATTTGCAGCACCCTATGCTACCCATGGTGTGACAGGTTTCTGTGCGGCGCAGGGCATTTCTCTGCATCTGGAAGTAAAGGGAAAGAGCAATTGTTGTCGCAGAGAGCAGCAACAGCAGTAGGGAGCAGCAGAAGGATGTAGTGATCTTACTTCTCCCACACGAGAAGTAGCTACTAATCAGCAAGCGTGCGAGTGGCAGCTGCTTATCACTTGCAGTCTGAAAGTCTCGCGCACCAGATGCCTTTTAAACACCTTCCTTATTCGCCTGCCCGCAGCGCTCGCGCTTTCCACCGCCCGCGCGCTGACCGGCACTCTCTCTCAGACACACATGGTATTTCGGCCGGTTGCCAAGAACTCCGGAAAGCAGCTTCTGCCGAAGGAGGCTCGCCTCTTGCGGTTACCCTCTGCGAACTGCGGAATCGAGGCTTCTGCCTTTCTTGCTCTTAATGCAAGCGGAAAGCTTCTGCACTGTGTCTAGCGAGGAGAACGTGTGACAGGACAGCACATGTTTGTACAGTTTACCCCTGCCACTGATGTAAGCACGGATTTGCAGCACCCTATGCCACTCGTGGTGTCACAGGTTTCTGTGCTGCGCAGAGCATTTCTCTGCATCTGGGAGTAAATGGAAAGCGCAATTGTTGTCGCAGAGAGCAGCAACAGCAGTAGGGAGCAGCAGAAGAAAGCCGAAACAGTACTTCTTGCACACGACAACTTAGCGACTACTCAGCAAGCGTCCGAGTGGCAGCTGCTTTCCACTTGCAGTCTGAAAGTCTCGCGCACCAGATGCCTTTTAAACACCTTCCTTATTCGCCTGCCCGCAGCGCTCGCGCTTTCCACCGCCCGCGCGCTGACCGGCACTCTCTCTCAGACACACATGGTATTTCGGCCGGTTGCCAAGAACTCCGGAAAGCAGCTTCTGCCGAAGGAGGCTCGCCTGTTCCCGTTACCTTCTGCGAACTGCGGAGTCGCGGCTTCTGCCTTTCTTGCCCTTAATGCAAGCGGAAAGCATCTGCACTGTGTCTAGCGAAGAGAACGAGTGACAGGACAGCACATGTTTTTGCAGATTACCCCTGCCACTGATGTAAGCACGAATTTGCAGCACCCTATGCCACCCATGGTGTGACAGGTTTCTGTGCTGCGCAGGGCATTTCTCTGCATCTGGGAGTAAAAGGGAAAGTGCAACTATTGTCGCAGAGAGCAACAACAGCAGTAGGGAGCAGCAGAAGGAAGTAGTGATCTTACTTCTTCCACACGACAACTAGCTACTAATCAGCAAACTTGCGAGTGGCAGCTGCTTTCATCTTGCAGTCTGAAAGTCTCGCGCACCAGATGCCTTTTAAACACCTTCCTTATTCGCCTGCCCGCAGCGCTCGCGCTTTCCACCGTCCGCGCGCTGACCGGCAACGTCCCACAGACACACATGGTACTTTGGCCGGTTGCCAAGAGTCCTGAAAAGCGGCTTCTGCCGAAGGATGCTCGCCTCTTGCGTTTACTTTCTCCGAACTCTAGAATCGAGGCTTCTGCCTTTCTTGCCCTTAATGCAAGCGGAAAGCTTTTGAACAGCTTCTGGCAAAGAGAACGCGTGACAGGACGGCATATGTTTGTGCAGCTTACCCCTGCCACTTACACAAGCACGGATTTGCAACAACCTATGCCACCCATGGTGTGACAGCTTTCTGTGCTGCGCAGGGCATTTCTCTGCATCTGGAAGTAAAGGGAAAGAGCAATTGTTGTCGCAGAGAGCAGCAACAGCAGTAGGGTGCAGCAGAAGGAAGTAGTGATCTTACATCTTCCACAAGACAACTAGCAACTAATTAACAAGCGGGCGATTGGCAGTTACATTCCACTTGCAGTCTAAAAGTCTCGGCGCCAGATACCTGTTAAACATGTTTCTTATTCGCTTGCCTGCCGCGCTCGCGCTTTCCACCGCCCGCGCGCTGACCGGCACTCTCTCTCAGACACACATGGTATTTCGGCCGGTTGCCAAGAACTCCGGAAAGCAGCTTCTGCCGAAGGAGGCTCGCCTCCTGCGGTTACCTTCTGAGACTTGCGGAGTCGCGGCTTCTGCCTTTCTTGCACTTAATGCAAACGGAAAGCTTTTGCACAGAGTTTGGCGAGGAGAACGAGTGACAGGACAGCACATGTTTGTGCAGTATACCCCTGCCACTGATGTAAGCCAGAATTTGCAGCACCCTATGCCACTCATAGTGTGACAGGTTTCTGTGCTGCGCAGGGCCTTTCTCTGCATCTGGGATTAAAAGGGAAAGTGCAACTATTGTCGCAGAGAGCAGCAACAGCAGTAGGGAGTAGCAGAAGGAAGTAGTGATGTTACTTCTTCCACACGACAACTAGCTACTAATCAGCAAGCGTGCGAGTGGCAGCTGCTTTCCACTTGCAGTCTGAAAGTCTCGCGCACCAGATGCCTTTTAAACACCTTCCTTAATCGCCTGCCCGCAGCGCTCGCTCTTTCTACCGCCCGCGCGCTGACCGGCAACGTCCCACAGACACACATGGTACTTTGGCCGGTTGCCAAGAGTCCCGAAAAGCGGCTTCTGCCTAAGGATGCTCGCCTCTTGCGCTCACATTTCCGAACTCCGGAATCGAGGCTTCTGCCTTTCTTGCCCTTAATGCAAGCGGAAAGCTTCTGCACTGTGTCTAGCGAAGAGAACGAGTGACAGGACAGCACATGTTTGTGCAGATTACCCCTGCCACTGATGTAAGCACGGATTTGCAGCACCCTATGCAACTCGTGGTGTGACAGGTGTATGTGCTGCGCAGGGCATTTCTCTGCATCTGGGAGTAAATGGAAAGCGCAATTGTTGTCGCAGAGAGCAGCAACAGCAGTAGGGAGCAGCAGAAGAAAGCCGAAACAGTACTTCTTGCACACGACAACTTAGCGACTACTCAGCAAGCGTCCGAGTGGCAGCTGCTTTCCACTTGCAGTCTGAAAGTCTCGCGCAACAGATGCCTTTTAAACACCTTCCTTATTCGCCTGCCCGCAGCGCTCGCGCTTTCCACCGCCCGCGCGCTGACCGGCACTCTCTCTAAGACACACATGGTATTTCGGCCGGTTGCCAAGAGCTCCGGAAAGCAGCTTCTGCCGAAGGAGGCTCGCCCGTTACCGTTACCTTCTGCGAACTGCGGAGTCGCGGCTTCTGCCTTTCTTGCCCTTAATGCAAGCGGAAAGCTTTTGCACTGTGTCTAGCGAAGAGAACGAGTGACAGGACAGCACATGTTTGTGCAGATTACCCCTGCCACTGATGTAAGCACGAATTTGCAGCACCCTATGCCACCCATGGTGTGACAGATTTCTGTGCTGCGCAGGGCATTTCTCTGCATCTGGGAGTAAAAGGGAAAGTGCAACTATTGTCGCAGAGAGCAACAACAGCAGTAGGGAGCAGCAGAAGGAAGTAGTGATCTTACTTCTTCCACACGACAACTAGCTACTAATCAGCAAACTTGCGAGTGGCAGCTGCTTTCATCTTGCAGTCTGAAAGTCTCGCGCACCAGATGCCTTTTAAACACCTTCCTTATTCGCCTGCCCGCAGCGCTCGCGCTTTCCACCGTCCGCGCGCTGACCGGCAACGTCCCACAGACACACATGGTACTTTGGCCGGTTGCCAAAAGTCCTGAAAAGCGGCTTCTGCCGAAGGATGCTCGCCTCTTGCGTTTACTTTCTCCAAAGTCTAGAATCGAGGCTTCTGCCTTTCTTGCTCTTAATGCAAGCGGAAAGCTTTTGCACAGCTTCCGGCAAAGAGAACGCGTGACAGGACAGCATATGTTTGTGCAGCTTACCCCTGCCACTTACACAAGCACGGATTTGCAACAACCTATGCCACCCATGGTGTGACAGCTTTCTGTGCTGCGCAGGGCATTTCTCTGCATCTGGAAGTAAAGGGAAAGAGCAATTGTTGTCGCAGAGAGCAGCAACAGCAGTAGGGTGCAGCAGAAGGAAGTAGTGATCTTACCTCTTCCACAAGACAACTAGCAACTAATTAACAAGCGGGCGATTGGCAGTTACATTCCACTTGCAGTCTAAAAGTCTCGGCGCCAGATACCTGTTAAACATGTTTCTTATTCGCTTGCCTGCCGCGCTCGCGCTTTCCACCGCCCGCGCGCTGACCGGCACTCTCAGACACACATGGTATTTCGGCCGGTTGCCAAGAACTCCGGAAAGCAGCTTCTGCCGAATGAGGCTCGCCCCCAGCGGTTACCTTCTGAGACTTGCGGAGTCGCGGCTTCAGCCTTTCTTGCACTTAATGCAAACGGAAAGCTTTTGTACAGAGTTTGGCGAGGAGAACGTGTGACAGGACAGCACATGTTTGTGCAGATTACCCCTGCCACTGATGTAAGCACGGATTTGCAGCACCCTATGCAACTCGTCGTGTGACAGGTGTATGTGCTGCGCAGGGCATTTCTCTGCATCTGGGAGTAAATGGAAAGAGCAATTGTTGTCGCAGAGAGCAGCAACAGCAGTAGGGAGCAGCAGAAGGAAGTCGAGGCAGTACTTCTTGCACACGACAACTTAGCGACTACTCAGCAAGCGTCCGAGTGGCAGCTGCTTTCCACTTGCAGTCTGAAAGTCTCGCGCACCAGATGCCTTTTAAACACCTTCCTTATTCGCCTGCCCGCAGCGCTCGCGCTTTCCACCGCCCGCGCGCTGACCGGCACTCTCTCTCAGACACACATGGTATTTCGGCCGGTTGCCAAGAGCTCCGGAAAGCAGCTTCTGCCGAAGGAGGCTCGCCCGTTCCCGTTACCTTCTGCGAACTGCGGAGTCGCGGCTTCTGCCTTTCTTGCACTTAATGCAAACGGAAAGCTTTTGCACAGAGTTTGGCGAGGAGAACGAGTGACAGGACAGCACATGTTTGTGCAGTATACCCCTGCCACTGATGTAAGCCAGAATTTGCAGCACCCTATGCCACTCATAGTGTGACAGGTGTATGTGCTGCGCAGGGCATTTCTCTGCATCTGGGATTAAAAGGGAAAGTGCAACTATTGTCGCAGAGAGCAGCAACAGTAGAAGGGAGTAGCAGAAGGAAGTAGTGATGTTACTTCTTCCACACGACAACTAGCTACTAATCAGCAAGCGTGCGAGTGGCAGCTGCTTTCCACTTGCAGTCTGAAAGTCTCGCGCACCAGATGCCTTTTAAACACCTTCCTTAATCGCCTGCCCGCAGCGCTCGCTCTTTCTACCGCCCGCGCGCTGACCGGCAACGTCCCACAGACACACATGGTACTTTGGCCGGTTGCCAAGAGTCCCGAAAAGCGGCTTCTGCCGAAGGAGGCTCGCCTCTTGCGGTTACCCTCTGCGAACTGCGGAATCGAGGCTTCTGCCTTTCTTGCTCTTAATGCAAGCGGAAAGCTTCTGCACTGTGTCTAGCGAGGAGAACGTGTGACAGGACAGCACATGTTTGTACAGTTTACCCCTGCCACTTACACAAGCACGGATTTGCAACACCGTATGCCACCCATGGTGTGACAGCTTTCTGTGCTGCGCAGGGCATTTCTCTGCATCTGGAAGTAAAGGGAAAGAGCAATTGTTGTCGCAGAGAGCAGCAACAGCAGTAGGGTGCAGCAGAAGGAAGTAGTGATCTTACCTCTTCCACAAGACAACTAGCAACTAATTAACAAGCGGGCGACTGGCAGTTACATTCCACTTGCAGTCTGAAAGTTTCGCGCGCCAGATGTCTGTTAAACATGTTTCTTATTCGCTTGCCTGTACCGCTCGCGCTTTCCACCGCCCGCGCGCTGACCGGCACCGTCCCACAGACACACATAGTACTTTGGCCGGTTGCCAAGAGTCCCGAAAAGCGGCTTCTGCCGAAGGATGCTCGCCTCTTGCGCTCACCTTCTCCGAACTGCGGAGTCGCGGCTTCTGCCTTTCTTGCCCTTAATGCAAGCGGAAAGCATCTGCACTGTGTCTAGCGAAGAGAACGAGTGACAGGACAGCACATGTTTGTGCAGATTACCCCTGCCACTGATGTAAGCACGGATTTGCAGCACCCTATGCCACTCGTGGTGTCACAGGTTTCTGTGCTGCGCAGAGCATTTCTCTGCATCTGGGAGTAAATGGAAAGCGCAATTGTTGTCGCAGAGAGCAGCAACAGCAGTAGGGAGCAGCAGAAGAAAGCCGAAACAGTACTTCTTGCACACGACAACTTAGCGACTACTCAGCAAGCGTGCGAGTGGCAGCTGCTTTCCACTTGCAGTCTGAAAGTCTCGCGCACCAGATGCCTTTTAAACACCTTCCTTATTCGCCTGCCCGCAGCGCTCGCGCTTTCCACCGCCCGCGCGCTGACCGGCACTCTCTCTCAGACACACATGGTATTTCGGCCGGTTGCCAAGAACTCCGGAAAGCAGCTTCTGCCGAAGGAGGCTCGCCTGTTCCCGTTACCTTCTGCGAACTGCGGAGTCGCGGCTTCTGCCTTTCTTGCCCTTAATGCAAGCGGAAAGCACCTGCACTGTGTCTAGCGAAGAGAACGAGTGACAGGACAGCACATGTTTGTGCAGATTACCCCTGCCACTGATGTAAGCACGAATTTGCAACACCCTATGCCACCCATAATGTGACAGGTTTCTGTGCTGCGCAGGGCATTTCTCTGCATCTGGGAGTAAAAGGGAAAGTGCAACTATTGTCGCAGAGAGCAACAACAGCAGTAGGGAGCAGCAGAAGGAAGTAGTGATCTTACTTCTTCCACACGACAACTAGCTACTAATCAGCAAACTTGCGAGTGGCAGCTGCTTTCATCTTGCAGTCTGAAAGTCTCGCGCACCAGATGCCTTTTAAACACCTTCCTTATTCGCCTGCCCGCAGCGCTCGCGCTTTCCACCGTCCGCGCGCTGACCGGCAACGTCCCACAGACACACATGGTACTTTGGCCGGTTGCCAAGAGTCCTGAAAAGCGGCTTCTGCCGAAGGATGCTCGCCTCTTGCGTTTACTTTCTCCAAAGTCTAGAATCGAGGCTTCTGCCTTTCTTGCTCTTAATGCAAGCGGAAAGCTTTTGCACAGCTTCCGGCAAAGAGAACGCGGGACAGGACAGCATATGTTTGTGCAGCTTACCCCTGCCACTTACACAAGCACGGATTTGCAACAACCTATGCCACCCATGGTGTGACAGCTTTCTGTGCTGCGCAGGGCATTTCTCTGCATCTGGAAGTAAAGGGAAAGAGCAATTGTTGTCGCAGAGAGCAGCAACAGCAGTAGGGTGCAGCAGAAGGAAGTAGTGATCTTACCTCTTCCACAAGACAACTAGCAACTAATTAACAAGCGGGCGATTGGCAGTTACATTCCACTTGCAGTCTAAAAGTCTCGGCGCCGTTTACCTGTTAAACATGTTTCTTATTCGCTTGCCTGCCGCGCTCGCGCTTTCCACCGCCCGCGCGCTGACCGGCACTCTCTCTTAGACACACATGGTATTTCAGCCGGTTGCCAAGAACTCCGGAAAGCAGCTTCTGCCGAAGGAGGCTCGCCTCTTGCGGTTACCTTCTGAGACTTGCGGAGTCGCGGCTTCTGCCTTTCTTGCACTTTATGCAAACGGAAAGATTTTGCACAGAGTTTGGCGAGGAGAACGAGTGACAGGACAGCACATGTTTGTGCAGTATACCCCTGCCACTGATGTAAGCCAGAATTTGCAGCACCCTATGCCACTCATAGTGTGACAGGTTTCTGTGCTGCGCAGGGCTTTTCTCTGCATCTGGGATTAAAAGGGAAAGTGCAACTATTGTCGTAGAGAGCAGCAACAGCAGTAGGGAGCAGCAGAAGGAAGTCGAGGCAGTACTTTTTGCACACGACAACTTAGCGACTACTCAGCAAGTGTGCGAGTGGCAACTACGTTCAACTTGCAGTCTAAAAGTCTCGCGCACCAGATGCCTTTTAAACACCTTCCTTATTCGCCTGCCCGCAGCGCTCGCGTTTTCCACCGCCCGCGCGCTGACCGGCACTCTCTCCCAGACACACATAGTACTTTGGCCGGTTGCCAAGAACTCCGGAAAGCAGTTTCTGCCGAAGGAGACTCGCCTCTTGCGGTTACCTTCTGCGAACAGCGGAGTCGCGGCTTCTGCCTTTCTTGATCTTAATGCAAGGGGAAAGCTTTTGCACAGAGTTTGGCGAGGAGAACGTGTGACAGGATAGCACGTGTTTGTGCAGTATACCCCTGCCACTGATGTAAGCCAGAATTTGCAGCACCCTGTGCCACTCATGGTGTGACAGGTTTCTGTGCTGCGCAGGGCATTTCTCTGCATCTGGAAGTAAAGGGAAAGAGCAATTGTTGTCGCAGAGAGCAGCAACAGCAGTAGGGAGCAGCAGAAGGATGTAGTGATCTTACTTCTCCCACACGACAACTAGCTACTAATCAGCAAGCGTGCGAGTGGCAGCTGCTTATCACTTGCAGTCTGAAAGTCTCGCGCACCAGATGCCTTTTAAACACCTTCCTTATTCGCCTGCCCGCAGCGCTCGCGCTTTCCACCGCCCGCGCGCTGACCGGCACTCTCTCTCAGACACACATGGTATTTCGGCCGGTTGCCAAGAACTCCGGAAAGCAGCTTCTGCCGAAGGAGGCTCGCCTCTTGCGGTTACCCTCTGCGAACTGCGGAATCGAGGCTTCTGCCTTTCTTGCTCTTAATGCAAGCGGAAAGCTTCTGCACTGTGTCTAGCGAGGAGAACGTGTGACAGGACAGCACATGTTTGTACAGTTTACCCCTGCCACTTACACAAGCACGGATTTGCAACACCGTATGCCACCCATGGTGTGACAGCTTTCTGTGCTGCGCAGGGCATTTCTCTGCATCTGGAAGTAAAGGGAAAGAGCAATTGTTGTCGCAGAGAGCAGCAACAGCAGTAGGGTGCAGCAGAAGGAAGTAGTGATCTTACCTCTTCCACAAGACAACTAGCAACTAATTAACAAGCGGGCGACTGGCAGTTACATTCCACTTGCAGTCTGAAAGTTTCGCGCGCCAGATGTCTGTTAAACATGTTTCTTATTCGCTTGCCTGTACCGCTCGCGCTTTCCACCGCCCGCGCGCTGACCGGCACCGTCCCACAGACACACATAGTACTTTGGCCGGTTGCCAAGAGTCCCGAAAAGCGGCTTCTGCCGAAGGATGCTCGCCTCTTGCGCTCACCTTCTCCGAACTGCGGAGTCGCGGCTTCTGCCTTTCTTGCCCTTAATGCAAGCGGAAAGCATCTGCACTGTGTCTAGCGAAGAGAACGAGTGACAGGACAGCACATGTTTGTGCAGATTACCCCTGCCACTGATGTAAGCACGGATTTGCAGCACCCTATGCCACTCGTGGTGTCACAGGTTTCTGTGCTGCGCAGAGCATTTCTCTGCATCTGGGAGTAAATGGAAAGCGCAATTGTTGTCGCAGAGAGCAGCAACAGCAGTAGGGAGCAGCAGAAGAAAGCCGAAAGAGTACTTCTTGCACACGACAACTTAGCGACTACTCAGCAAGCGTGCGAGTGGCAGCTGCTTTCCACTTGCAGTCTGAAAGTCTCGCGCACCAGATGCCTTTTAAACACCTTCCTTATTCGCCTGCCCGCAGCGCTCGCGCTTTCCACCGCCCGCGCGCTGACCGGCACTCTCTCTCAGACACACATGGTATTTCGGCCGGTTGCCAAGAACTCCGGAAAGCAGCTTCTGCCGAAGGAGGCTCGCCTGTTCCCGTTACCTTCTGCGAACTGCGGAGTCGCGGCTTCTGCCTTTCTTGCCCTTAATGCAAGCGGAAAGCACCTGCACTGTGTCTAGCGAAGAGAACGAGTGACAGGACAGCACATGTTTGTGCAGATTACCCCTGCCACTGATGTAAGCACGAATTTGCAACACCCTATGCCACCCATAATGTGACAGGTTTCTGTGCTGCGCAGGGCATTTCTCTGCATCTGGGAGTAAAAGGGAAAGTGCAACTATTGTCGCAGAGAGCAACAACAGCAGTAGGGAGCAGCAGAAGGAAGTAGTGATCTTACTTCTTCCACACGACAACTAGCTACTAATCAGCAAACTTGCGAGTGGCAGCTGCTTTCATCTTGCAGTCTGAAAGTCTCGCGCACCAGATGCCTTTTAAACACCTTCCTTATTCGCCTGCCCGCAGCGCTCGCGCTTTCCACCGTCCGCGCGCTGACCGGCAACGTCCCACAGACACACATGGTACTTTGGCCGGTTGCCAAGAGTCCTGAAAAGCGGCTTCTGCCGAAGGATGCTCGCCTCTTGCGTTTACTTTCTCCAAAGTCTAGAATCGAGGCTTCTGCCTTTCTTGCTCTTAATGCAAGCGGAAAGCTTTTGCACAGCTTCCGGCAAAGAGAACGCGGGACAGGACAGCATATGTTTGTGCAGCTTACCCCTGCCACTTACACAAGCACGGATTTGCAACAACCTATGCCACCCATGGTGTGACAGCTTTCTGTGCTGCGCAGGGCATTTCTCTGCATCTGGAAGTAAAGGGAAAGAGCAATTGTTGTCGCAGAGAGCAGCAACAGCAGTAGGGTGCAGCAGAAGGAAGTAGTGATCTTACCTCTTCCACAAGACAACTAGCAACTAATTAACAAGCGGGCGATTGGCAGTTACATTCCACTTGCAGTCTAAAAGTCTCGGCGCCAGATACCTGTTAAACATGTTTCTTATTCGCTTGCCTGCCGCGCTCGCGCTTTCCACCGCCCGCGCGCTGACCGGCACTCTCTCTTAGACACACATGGTATTTCAGCCGGTTGCCAAGAACTCCGGAAAGCAGCTTCTGCCGAAGGAGGCTCGCCTCTTGCGGTTACCTTCTGAGACTTGCGGAGTCGCGGCTTCTGCCTTTCTTGCACTTTATGCAAACGGAAAGATTTTGCACAGAGTTTGGCGAGGAGAACGAGTGACAGGACAGCACATGTTTGTGCAGTATACCCCTGCCACTGATGTAAGCCAGAATTTGCAGCACCCTATGCCACTCATAGTGTGACAGGTTTCTGTGCTGCGCAGGGCCTTTCTCTGCATCTGGGATTAAAAGGGAAAGTGCAACTATTGTCGCAGAGAGCAGCAACAGCAGTAGGGAGCAGCAGAAGGAAGTCGAGGCAGTACTTTTTGCACACGACAACTTAGCGACTACTCAGCAAGCGTCCGAGTGGCAGCTGCTTTCCACTTGCAGTCTAAAAGTCTCGCGCACCAGATGCCTTTTAAACACCTTCCTTATTCGCCTGCCCGCAGCGCTCGCGTTTTCCACCGCCCGCGCGCTGACCGGCACTCTCTCCCAGACACACATAGTACTTTGGCCGGTTGCCAAGAACTCCGGAAAGCAGCTTCTGCCGAAGGAGGCTCGCCCTTTGCGGTTACTCTCTGCGAACTGCGGAATCGAGGCTTCTGCCTTTCTTGATCTTAATGCAAGGGGAAAGCTTTTGCACAGAGTTTGGCGAGGAGAACGTGTGACAGGATAGCACGTGTTTGTGCAGTATACCCCTGCCACTGATGTAAGCCAGAATTTGCAGCACCCTGTGCCACTCATGGTGTGACAGGTTTCTGTGCTGCGCAGGGCATTTCTCTGCATCTGGAAGTAAAGGGAAAGAGCAATTGTTGTCGCAGAGAGCAGCAACAGCAGTAGGGAGCAGCAGAAGGATGTAGTGATCTTACTTCTCCCACACGACAACTAGCTACTAATCAGCAAGCGTGCGAGTGGCAGCTGCTTATCACTTGCAGTCTGAAAGTCTCGCGCACCAGATGCCTTTTAAACACCTTCCTTATTCGCCTGCCCGCAGCGCTCGCGCTTTCCACCGCCCGCGCGCTGACCGGCACTCTCTCTCAGACACACATGGTATTTCGGCCGGTTGCCAAGAACTCCGGAAAGCAGCTTCTGCCGAAGGAGGCTCGCCTCTTGCGGTTACCCTCTGCGAACTGCGGAATCGAGGCTTCTGCCTTTCTTGCTCTTAATGCAAGCGGAAAGCTTCTGCACTGTGTCTAGCGAGGAGAACGTGTGACAGGACAGCACATGTTTGTACAGTTTACCCCTGCCACTTACACAAGCACGGATTTGCAACACCGTATGCCACCCATGGTGTGACAGCTTTCTGTGCTGCGCAGGGCATTTCTCTGCATCTGGAAGTAAAGGGAAAGAGCAATTGTTGTCGCAGAGAGCAGCAACAGCAGTAGGGTGCAGCAGAAGGAAGTAGTGATCTTACCTCTTCCACAAGACAACTAGCAACTAATTAACAAGCGGGCGACTGGCAGTTACATTCCACTTGCAGTCTGAAAGTTTCGCGCGCCAGATGTCTGTTAAACATGTTTCTTATTCGCTTGCCTGTACCGCTCGCGCTTTCCACCGCCCGCGCGCTGACCGGCACCGTCCCACAGACACACATAGTACTTTGGCCGGTTGCCAAGAGTCCCGAAAAGCGGCTTCTGCCGAAGGATGCTCGCCTCTTGCGCTCACCTTCTCCGAACTGCGGAGTCGCGGCTTCTGCCTTTCTTGCCCTTAATGCAAGCGGAAAGCATCTGCACTGTGTCTAGCGAAGAGAACGAGTGACAGGACAGCACATGTTTGTGCAGATTACCCCTGCCACTGATGTAAGCACGGATTTGCAGCACCCTATGCCACTCGTGGTGTCACAGGTTTCTGTGCTGCGCAGAGCATTTCTCTGCATCTGGGAGTAAATGGAAAGCGCAATTGTTGTCGCAGAGAGCAGCAACAGCAGTAGGGAGCAGCAGAAGAAAGCCGAAACAGTACTTCTTGCACACGACAACTTAGCGACTACTCAGCAAGCGTGCGAGTGGCAGCTGCTTTCCACTTGCAGTCTGAAAGTCTCGCGCACCAGATGCCTTTTAAACACCTTCCTTATTCGCCTGCCCGCAGCGCTCGCGCTTTCCACCGCCCGCGCGCTGACCGGCACTCTCTCTCAGACACACATGGTATTTCGGCCGGTTGCCAAGAACTCCGGAAAGCAGCTTCTGCCGAAGGAGGCTCGCCTGTTCCCGTTACCTTCTGCGAACTGCGGAGTCGCGGCTTCTGCCTTTCTTGCCCTTAATGCAAGCGGAAAGCACCTGCACTGTGTCTAGCGAAGAGAACGAGTGACAGGACAGCACATGTTTGTGCAGATTACCCCTGCCACTGATGTAAGCACGAATTTGCAACACCCTATGCCACCCATAATGTGACAGGTTTCTGTGCTGCGCAGGGCATTTCTCTGCATCTGGGAGTAAAAGGGAAAGTGCAACTATTGTCGCAGAGAGCAACAACAGCAGTAGGGAGCAGCAGAAGGAAGTAGTGATCTTACTTCTTCCACACGACAACTAGCTACTAATCAGCAAACTTGCGAGTGGCAGCTGCTTTCATCTTGCAGTCTGAAAGTCTCGCGCACCAGATGCCTTTTAAACACCTTCCTTATTCGCCTGCCCGCAGCGCTCGCGCTTTCCACCGTCCGCGCGCTGACCGGCAACGTCCCACAGACACACATGGTACTTTGGCCGGTTGCCAAGAGTCCTGAAAAGCGGCTTCTGCCGAAGGATGCTCGCCTCTTGCGTTTACTTTCTCCAAAGTCTAGAATCGAGGCTTCTGCCTTTCTTGCTCTTAATGCAAGCGGAAAGCTTTTGCTCAGCTTCCGGCAAAGAGAACGCGGGACAGGACAGCATATGTTTGTGCAGCTTACCCCTGCCACTTACACAAGCACGGATTTGCAACAACCTATGCCACCCATGGTGTGACAGCTTTCTGTGCTGCGCAGGGCATTTCTCTGCATCTGGAAGTAAAGGGAAAGAGCAATTGTTGTCGCAGAGAGCAGCAACAGCAGTAGGGTGCAGCAGAAGGAAGTAGTGATCTTACATCTTCCACAAGACAACTAGCAACTAATTAACAAGCGGGCGATTGGCAGTTACATTCCACTTGCAGTCTAAAAGTCTCGGCGCCAGATACCTGTTAAACATGTTTCTTATTCGCTTGCCTGCCGCGCTCGCGCTTTCTACCGCCCGCGCGCTGACCGGCACTCTCTCCCAGACACACATAGTACTTTGGCCGGTTGCCAAGAACTCCGGAAAGCAGTTTCTGCCGAAGGAGACTCGCCTCTTGCGGTTACCTTCTGCGAACAGCGGAGTCGCGGCTTCTGCCTTTCTTGATCTTAATGCAAGGGGAAAGCTTTTGCACAGAGTTTGGCGAGGAGAACGTGTGACAGGATAGCACGTGTTTGTGCAGTATACCCCTGCCACTGATGTAAGCCAGAATTTGCAGCACCCTGTGCCACTCATGGTGTGACAGGTTTCTGTGCTGCGCAGGATATTTCTCTGCATCTGGGAGTAAAAGGGAAAGTGCAACTATTGTCGCAGAGAGCAGCAACAGTAGAAGGGAGTAGCAGAAGGAAGTAGTGATGTTACTTCTTCCACACGACAACTAGCTACTAATCAGCAAGCGTGCGAGTGGCAGCTGCTTTCCACTTGCAGTCTGAAAGTCTCGCGCACCAGATGCCTTTTAAACACCTTCCTTAATCGCCTGCCCGCAGCGCTCGCTCTTTCTACCGCCCGCGCGCTGACCGGCAACGTCCCACAGACACACATGGTACTTCGGCCGGTTGCCAAGAGTCCCGAAAAGCGGCTTCTGCCGAAGGATGCTCGCCTCTTGCGCTCACCTTTTCCGAACTCCGGAATCGAGGCTTCTGCCTTTCTTGCCCTTAATGCAAGCGGAAAGCTTCTGCACTGTGTCTAGCGAGGAGAACGTGTGACAGGACAGCACATGTTTGTGCAGTATACCCCTGCCACTGATGTAAGCCAGAATTTGCAGCACCCTATGCTACCCATGGTGTGACAGGTTTCTGTGCTGCGCAGGGCATTTCTCTGCATCTGGAAGTAAAGGGAAAGAGCAATTGTTGTCGCAGAGAGCAGCAACAGCAGTAGGGAGCAGCAGAAGGATGTAGTGATCTTACTTCTCCCACACGACAACTAGCTACTAATCAGCAAGCGTCCGAGTGGCAGCTGCTTATCACTTGCAGTCTGAAAGTCTCGCGCACCAGATGCCTTTTAAACACCTTCCTTATTCGCCTGCCCGCAGCGCTCGCGCTTTCCACCGCCCGCGCGCTGACCGGCACTGTCTCTCAGACACACATGGTATTTCGGCCGGTTGCCAAGAACTCCGGAAAGCAGCTTCTGCCGAAGGAGGCTCGCCTCTTGCGGTTACCCTCTGCGAACTGCGGAATCGAGGCTTCTGCCTTTCTTGCTCTTAATGCAAGCGGAAAGCTTCTGCACTGTGTCTAGCGAGGAGAACGTGTGACAGGACAGCACATGTTTGTACAGTTTACCCCTGCCACTTACACAAGCACGGATTTGCAACACCCTATGCCACCCATGGTGTGACAGCTTTCTGTGCTGCGCAGGGCATTTCTCTGCATCTGGAAGTAAAGGGAAAGAGCAATTGTTGTCGCAGAGAGCAGCAACAGCAGTAGGGAGCAGCAGAAGGAAGTAGTGATCTTACCTCTTCCACAAGACAACTAGCAACTAATTAACAAGCGGGCGACTGGCAGTTACATTCCACTTGCAGTCTGAAAGTTTCGCGCGCCAGATGTCTGTTAAACATGTTTCTTATTCGCTTGCCTGTACCGCTCGCGCTTTCCACCGCCCGCGCGCTGACCGGCACCGTCCCACAGACACACATAGTACTTTGGCCGGTTGCCAAGAGTCCCGAAAAGCGGCTTCTGCCGAAGGATGCTCGCCTCTTGCGCTCACCTTCTCCGAACTGCGGAGTCGCGGCTTCTGCCTTTCTTGCCCTTAATGCAAGCGGAAAGCATCTGCACTGTGTCTAGCGAAGAGAACGAGTGACAGGACAGCACATGTTTGTGCAGATTACCCCTGCCACTGATGTAAGCACGGATTTGCAGCACCCTATGCCACTCGTGGTGTCACAGGTTTCTGTGCTGCGCAGAGCATTTCTCTGCATCTGGGAGTAAATGGAAAGCGCAATTGTTGTCGCAGAGAGCAGCAACAGCAGTAGGGAGCAGCAGAAGAAAGCCGAAAGAGTACTTCTTGCACACGACAACTTAGCGACTACTCAGCAAGCGTGCGAGTGGCAGCTGCTTTCCACTTGCAGTCTGAAACTCTCGCGCACCAGATGCCTTTTAAACACCTTCCTTATTCGCCTGCCCGCAGCGCTCGCGCTTTCCACCGCCCGCGCGCTGACCGGCACTCTCTCTCAGACACACATGGTATTTCGGCCGGTTGCCAAGAGCTCCGGAAAGCAGCTTCTGCCGAAGGAGGCTCGCCTGTTCCCGTTACCTTCTGCGAACTGCGGAGTCGCGGCTTCTGCCTTTCTTGCCCTTAATGCAAGCGGAAAGCACCTGCACAGTGTCTAGCGAAGAGAACGAGTGACAGGACAGCACATGTTTGTGCAGATTACCCCTGCCACTGATGTAAGCACGAATTTGCAACGCCCTATGCCACCCATGGTATGACAGGTTTCTGTGCTGCGCAGGGCATTTCTCTGCATCTGGGAGTAAAAGGGAAAGTGCAACTATTGTCGCAGAGAGCAACAACAGCAGTAGGGAGTAGCAGAAGGAAGTAGTGATCTTACTTCTTCCACACGACAACTAGCTACTAATCAGCAAACTTGCGAGTGGCAGCTGCTTTCATCTTGCAGTCTGAAAGTCTCGCGCACCAGATGCCTTTTAAACACCTTCCTTATTCGCCTGCCCGCAGCGCTCGCGCTTTCCACCGTCCGCGCGCTGACCGGCAACGTCCCACAGACACACATGGTACTTTGGCCGGTTGCCAAGAGTCCTGAAAAGCGGCTTCTGCCGAAGGATGCTCGCCTCTTGCGTTTACTTTCTCCAAAGTCTAGAATCGAGGCTTCTGCCTTTCTTGCTCTTAATGCAAGCGGAAAGCTTTTGCACAGCTTCCGGCAAAGAGAACGCGGGACAGGACAGCATATGTTTGTGCAGCTTACCCCTGCCACTTACACAAGCACGGATTTGCAACAACCTATGCCACCATGGTGTGACAGCTTTCTGTGCTGCGCAGGGCATTTCTCTGCATCTGGAAGTAAAGGGAAAGAGCAATTGTTGTCGCAGAGAGCAGCAACAGCAGTAGGGTGCAGCAGAAGGAAGTAGTGATCTTACCTCTTCCACAAGACAACTAGCAACTAATTAACAAGCGGGCGATTGGCAGTTACATTCCACTTGCAGTCTAAAAGTCTCGGCGCCAGATACCTGTTAAACATGTTTCTTATTCGCTTGCCTGCCGCGCTCGCGCTTTCTACCGCCCGCGCGCTGACCGGCACTCTCTCTTAGACACACATGGTATTTCGGCCGGTTGCCAAGAACTCCGGAAAGCAGCTTCTGCCGAAGGAGGCTCGCCCGTTCCCGTTACCTTCTGCGAACTGCGGAGTCGCGGCTTCTGCCTTTCTTGCACTTAATGCAAACGGAAAGCTTTTGCACAGAGTTTGGCGAGGAGAACGAGTGACAGGACAGCACATGTTTGTGCAGTATACCCCTGCCACTGATGTAAGCCAGAATTTGCAGCACCCTATGCCACTCATAGTGTGACAGGTTTCTGTGCTGCGCAGGGCCTTTCTCTGCATCTGGGATTAAAAGGGAAAGTGCAACTATTGTCGCAGAGAGCAGCAACAGTAGAAGGGAGTAGCAGAAGGAAGTAGTGATGTTACTTCTTCCACACGACAACTAGCTACTAATCAGCAAGCGTGCGAGTGGCAGCTGCTTTCCACTTGCAGTCTGAAAGTCTCGCGCACCAGATGCCTTTTAAACACCTTCCTTAATCGCCTGCCCGCAGCGCTCGCTCTTTCTACCGCCCGCGCGCTGACCGGCAACGTCCCACAGACACACATGGTACTTTGGCCGGTTGCCAAGAGTCCCGAAAAGCGGCTTCTGCCGAAGGATGCTCGCCTCTTGCGCTCACCTTTTCCGAACTCCGGAATCGAGGCTTCTGCCTTTCTTGCCCTTAATGCAAGCGGAAAGCTTCTGCACTGTGTCTAGCGAAGAGAACGAGTGACAGGACAGCACATGTTTGTGCAGATTACCCCTGCCACTGATGTAAGCACGGATTTGCAGCACCCTATGCAACTCGTGGTGTGACAGGTGTATGTGCTGCGCAGGGCATTTCTCTGCATCTGGGAGTAAATGGAAAGCGCAATTGTTGTCGCAGAGAGCAGCAACAGCAGTAGGGAGCAGCAGAAGGAAGTCGAGGCAGTACTTCTTGCACACGACAACTTAGCGACTACTCAGCAAGCGTCCGAGTGGCAGCTGCTTTCCACTTGCAGTCTGAAAGTCTCGCGCAACAGATGCCTTTTAAACACCTTCCTTATTCGCCTGCCCGCAGCGCTCGCGCTTTCCACCGCCCGCGCGCTGACCGGCACTCTCTCTCAGACACACATGGTATTTCGGCCGGTTGCCAAGAGCTCCGGAAAGCAGCTTCTGCCGAAGGAGGCTCGCCCGTTCCCGTTACCTTCTGCGAACTGCGGAGTCGCGGCTTCTGCCTTTCTTGCACTTAATGCAAACGGAAAGCTTTTGCACAGAGTTTGGCGAGGAGAACGAGTGACAGGACAGCACATGTTTGTGCAGTATACCCCTGCCACTGATGTAAGCCAGAAGTTGCAGCACCCTATGCCACTCATAGTGTGACAGGTGTATGTGCTGCGCAGGGCATTTCTCTGCATCTGGGATTAAAAGGGAAAGTGCAACTATTGTCGCAGAGAGCAGCAACAGTAGAAGGGAGTAGCAGAAGGAAGTAGTGATGTTACTTCTTCCACACGACAACTAGCTACTAATCAGCAAGCGTGCGAGTGGCAGCTGCTTTCCACTTGCAGTCTGAAAGTCTCGCGCACCAGATGCCTTTTAAACACCTTCCTTAATCGCCTGCCCGCAGCGCTCGCTCTTTCTACCGCCCGCGCGCTGACCGGCAACGTCCCACAGACACACATGGTACTTTGGCCGGTTGCCAAGAGTCCCGAAAAGCGGCTTCTGCCGAAGGATGCTCGCCTCTTGCGCTCACCTTTTCCGAACTCCGGAATCGAGGCTTCTGCCTTTCTTGCCCTTAATGCAAGCGGAAAGCTTCTGCACTGTGTCTAGCGAGGAGAACGTGTGACAGGACAGCACATGTTTGTGCAGTATACCCCTGCCACTGATGTAAGCCAGAATTTGCAGCACCCTATGCTACCCATGGTGTGACAGGTTTCTGTGCTGCGCAGGGCATTTCTCTGCATCTGGAAGTAAAGGGAAAGAGCAATTGTTGTCGCAGAGAGCAGCAACAGCAGTAGGGAGCAGCAGAAGGATGTAGTGATCTTACTTCTCCCACACGAGAAGTAGCTACTAATCAGCAAGCGTGCGAGTGGCAGCTGCTTATCACTTGCAGTCTGAAAGTCTCGCGCACCAGATGCCTTTTAAACACCTTCCTTATTCGCCTGCCCGCAGCGCTCGCGCTTTCCACCGCCCGCGCGCTGACCGGCACTCTCTCTCAGACACACATGGTATTTCGGCCGGTTGCCAAGAGCTCCGGAAAGCAGCTTCTGCCGAAGGAGGCTCGCCTGTTCCCGTTACCTTCTGCGAACTGCGGAGTCGCGGCTTCTGCCTTTCTTGCCCTTAATGCAAGCGGAAAGCACCTGCACTGTGTCTAGCGAAGAGAACGAGTGACAGGACAGCACATGTTTGTGCAGATTACCCCTGCCACTGATGTAAGCACGAATTTGCAACGCCCTATGCCACCCATGGTATGACAGGTTTCTGTGCTGCGCAGGGCATTTCTCTGCATCTGGGAGTAAAAGGGAAAGTGCAACTATTGTCGCAGAGAGCAACAACAGCAGTAGGGAGTAGCAGAAGGAAGTAGTGATCTTACTTCTTCCACACGACAACTAGCTACTAATCAGCAAACTTGCGAGTGGCAGCTGCTTTCATCTTGCAGTCTGAAAGTCTCGCGCACCAGATGCCTTTTAAACACCTTCCTTATTCGCCTGCCCGCAGCGCTCGCGCTTTCCACCGTCCGCGCGCTGACCGGCAACGTCCCACAGACACACATGGTACTTTGGCCGGTTGCCAAGAGTCCTGAAAAGCGGCTTCTGCCGAAGGATGCTCGCCTCTTGCGTTTACTTTCTCCAAAGTCTAGAATCGAGGCTTCTGCCTTTCTTGCTCTTAATGCAAGCGGAAAGCTTTTGCACAGCTTCCGGCAAAGAGAACGCGGGACAGGACAGCATATGTTTGTGCAGCTTACCCCTGCCACTTACACAAGCACGGATTTGCAACAACCTATGCCACCATGGTGTGACAGCTTTCTGTGCTGCGCAGGGCATTTCTCTGCATCTGGAAGTAAAGGGAAAGAGCAATTGTTGTCGCAGAGAGCAGCAACAGCAGTAGGGTGCAGCAGAAGGAAGTAGTGATCTTACCTCTTCCACAAGACAACTAGCAACTAATTAACAAGCGGGCGATTGGCAGTTACATTCCACTTGCAGTCTAAAAGTCTCGGCGCCAGATACCTGTTAAACATGTTTCTTATTCGCTTGCCTGCCGCGCTCGCGCTTTCTACCGCCCGCGCGCTGACCGGCACTCTCTCTTAGACACACATGGTATTTCGGCCGGTTGCCAAGAACTCCGGAAAGCAGCTTCTGCCGAAGGAGGCTCGCCCGTTCCCGTTACCTTCTGCGAACTGCGGAGTCGCGGCTTCTGCCTTTCTTGCACTTAATGCAAACGGAAAGCTTTTGCACAGAGTTTGGCGAGGAGAACGAGTGACAGGACAGCACATGTTTGTGCAGTATACCCCTGCCACTGATGTAAGCCAGAATTTGCAGCACCCTATGCCACTCATAGTGTGACAGGTTTCTGTGCTGCGCAGGGCCTTTCTCTGCATCTGGGATTAAAAGGGAAAGTGCAACTATTGTCGCAGAGAGCAGCAACAGTAGAAGGGAGTAGCAGAAGGAAGTAGTGATGTTACTTCTTCCACACGACAACTAGCTACTAATCAGCAAGCGTGCGAGTGGCAGCTGCTTTCCACTTGCAGTCTGAAAGTCTCGCGCACCAGATGCCTTTTAAACACCTTCCTTAATCGCCTGCCCGCAGCGCTCGCTCTTTCTACCGCCCGCGCGCTGACCGGCAACGTCCCACAGACACACATGGTACTTTGGCCGGTTGCCAAGAGTCCCGAAAAGCGGCTTCTGCCGAAGGATGCTCGCCTCTTGCGCTCACCTTTTCCGAACTCCGGAATCGAGGCTTCTGCCTTTCTTGCCCTTAATGCAAGCGGAAAGCTTCTGCACTGTGTCTAGCGAAGAGAACGAGTGACAGGACAGCACATGTTTGTGCAGATTACCCCTGCCACTGATGTAAGCACGGATTTGCAGCACCCTATGCAACTCGTGGTGTGACAGGTGTATGTGCTGCGCAGGGCATTTCTCTGCATCTGGGAGTAAATGGAAAGCGCAATTGTTGTCGCAGAGAGCAGCAACAGCAGTAGGGAGCAGCAGAAGGAAGTCGAGGCAGTACTTCTTGCACACGACAACTTAGCGACTACTCAGCAAGCGTCCGAGTGGCAGCTGCTTTCCACTTGCAGTCTGAAAGTCTCGCGCAACAGATGCCTTTTAAACACCTTCCTTATTCGCCTGCCCGCAGCGCTCGCGCTTTCCACCGCCCGCGCGCTGACCGGCACTCTCTCTAAGACACACATGGTATTTCGGCCGGTTGCCAAGAGCTCCGGAAAGCAGCTTCTGCCGAAGGAGGCTCGCCCGTTCCCGTTACCTTCTGCGAACTGCGGAGTCGCGGCTTCTGCCTTTCTTGCCCTTAATGCAAGCGGAAAGCTTTTGCACTGTGTCTAGCGAAGAGAACGAGTGACAGGACAGCACATGTTTGTGCAGATTACCCCTGCCACTGATGTAAGCCCGAATTTGCAGCACCCTATGCCACCCATGGTGTGACAGGTTTCTGTGCTGCGCAGGGCATTTCTCTGCATCTGGGAGTAAAAGGGAAAGTGCAACTATTGTCGCAGAGAGCAACAACAGCAGTAGGGAGCAGCAGAAGGAAGTAGTGATCTTACTTCTTCCACATGACAACTAGCTACTAATCAGCAAACTTGCGAGTGGCAGCTGCTTTCATCTTGCAGTCTGAAAGTCTCGCGCACCAGATGCCTTTTAAACACCTTCCTTATTCGCCTGTCCGCAGCGCTCGCGATTTCCACCGTCCGCGCGCTGACCGGCAACGTCCCACAGACACACATGGTACTTTGGCCGGTTGCCAAGAGTCCTGAAAAGCGGCTTCTGCCGAAGGATGCTCGCCTCTTGCGTTTACTTTCTCCAAAGTCTAGAATCGAGGCTTCTGCCTTTCTTGCTCTTAATGCAAGCGGAAAGCTTTTTCACAGCTTCCGGCAAAGAGAACGCGTGACAGGACAGCATATGTTTGTGCAGCTTACCCCTGCCACTTACACAAGCACGGATTTGCAACAACCTATGCCACCCATGGTGTGACAGCTTTCTGTGCTGCGCAGGGCATTTCTCTGCATCTGGAAGTAAAGGGAAAGAGCAATTGTTGTCGCAGAGAGCAGCAACAGCAGTAGGGTGCAGCAGAAGGAAGTAGTGATCTTACCTCTTCCACAAGACAACTAGCAACTAATTAACAAGCGGGCGATTGGCAGTTACATTCCACTTGCAGTCTAAAAGTCTCGGCGCCAGATACCTGTTAAACATGTTTCTTATTCGCTTGCCTGCCGCGCTCGCGCTTTCCACCGCCCGCGCGCTGACCGGCACTCTCAGACACACATGGTATTTCGGCCGGTTGCCAAGAACTCCGGAAAGCAGCTTCTGCCGAATGAGGCTCGCCCCCAGCGGTTACCTTCTGAGACTTGCGGAGTCGCGGCTTCAGCCTTTCTTGCACTTAATGCAAACGGAAAGCTTTTGTACAGAGTTTGGCGAGGAGAACGTGTGACAGGACAGCACATGTTTGTGCAGATTACCCCTGCCACTGATGTAAGCACGGATTTGCAGCACCCTATGCAACTCGTGGTGTGACAGGTGTATGTGCTGCGCAGGGCATTTCTCTGCATCTGGGAGTAAATGGAAAGCGCAATTGTTGTCGCAGAGAGCAGCAACAGCAGTAGGGAGCAGCAGAAGGAAGTCGAGGCAGTACTTCTTGCACACGACAACTTAGCGACTACTCAGCAAGCGTCCGAGTGGCAGCTGCTTTCCACTTGCAGTCTGAAAGTCTCGCGCAACAGATGCCTTTTAAACACCTTCCTTATTCGCCTGCCCGCAGCGCTCGCGCTTTCCACCGCCCGCGCGCTGACCGGCACTCTCTCTCAGACACACATGGTATTTCGGCCGGTTGCCAAGAGCTCCGGAAAGCAGCTTCTGCCGAAGGAGGCTCGCCCGTTCCCGTTACCTTCTGCGAACTGCGGAGTCGCGGCTTCTGCCTTTCTTGCACTTAATGCAAACGGAAAGCTTTTGCACAGAGTTTGGCGAGGAGAACGAGTGACAGGACAGCACATGTTTGTGCAGTATACCCCTGCCACTGATGTAAGCCAGAAGTTGCAGCACCCTATGCCACTCATAGTGTGACAGGTGTATGTGCTGCGCAGGGCATTTCTCTGCATCTGGGATTAAAAGGGAAAGTGCAACTATTGTCGCAGAGAGCAGCAACAGTAGAAGGGAGTAGCAGAAGGAAGTAGTGATGTTACTTCTTCCACACGACAACTAGCTACTAATCAGCAAGCGTGCGAGTGGCAGCTGCTTTCCACTTGCAGTCTGAAAGTCTCGCGCACCAGATGCCTTTTAAACACCTTCCTTAATCGCCTGCCCGCAGCGCTCGCTCTTTCTACCGCCCGCGCGCTGACCGGCAACGTCCCACAGACACACATGGTACTTTGGCCGGTTGCCAAGAGTCCCGAAAAGCGGCTTCTGCCGAAGGATGCTCGCCTCTTGCGCTCACCTTTTCCGAACTCCGGAATCGAGGCTTCTGCCTTTCTTGCCCTTAATGCAAGCGGAAAGCTTCTGCACTGTGTCTAGCGAGGAGAACGTGTGACAGGACAGCACATGTTTGTGCAGTATACCCCTGCCACTGATGTAAGCCAGAATTTGCAGCACCCTATGCTACCCATGGTGTGACAGGTTTCTGTGCTGCGCAGGGCATTTCTCTGCATCTGGAAGTAAAGGGAAAGAGCAATTGTTGTCGCAGAGAGCAGCAACAGCAGTAGGGAGCAGCAGAAGGATGTAGTGATCTTACTTCTCCCACACGAGAAGTAGCTACTAATCAGCAAGCGTGCGAGTGGCAGCTGCTTATCACTTGCAGTCTGAAAGTCTCGCGCACCAGATGCCTTTTAAACACCTTCCTTATTCGCCTGCCCGCAGCGCTCGCGCTTTCCACCGTCCGCGCGCTGACCGGCACTCTCTCTCAGACACACATGGTATTTCGGCCGGTTGCCAAGAACTCCGGAAAGCAGCTTCTGCCGAAGGAGGCTCGCCTCTTGCGGTTACCCTCTGCGAACTGCGGAATCGAGGCTTCTGCCTTTCTTGCTCTTAATGCAAGCGGAAAGCTTCTGCACTGTGTCTAGCGAGGAGAACGTGTGACAGGACAGCACATGTTTGTACAGTTTACCCCTGCCACTTACACAAGCACGGATTTGCAACACCGTATGCCACCCATGGTGTGACAGCTTTCTGTGCTGCGCAGGGCATTTCTCTGCATTTGGAAGTAAAGGGAAAGAGCAATTGTTGTCGCAGAGAGCAGCAACAGCAGTAGGGTGCAGCAGAAGGAAGTAGTGATCTTACCTCTTCCACAAGACAACTAGCAACTAATTAACAAGCGGGCGACTGGCAGTTACATTCCACTTGCAGTCTGAAAGTTTCGCGCGCCAGATGTCTGTTAAACATGTTTCTTATTCGCTTGCCTGTACCGCTCGCGCTTTCCACCGCCCGCGCGCTGACCGGCACCGTCCCACAGACACACATAGTACTTTGGCCGGTTGCCAAGAGTCCCGAAAAGCGGCTTCTGCCGAAGGATGCTCGCCTCTTGCGCTCACCTTCTCCGAACTGCGGAGTCGCGGCTTCTGCCTTTCTTGCCCTTAATGCAAGCGGAAAGCATCTGCACTGTGTCTAGCGAAGAGAACGAGTGACAGGACAGCACATGTTTGTGCAGATTACCCCTGCCACTGATGTAAGCACGGATTTGCAGCACCCTATGCCACTCGTGGTGTCACAGGTTTCTGTGCTGCGCAGAGCATTTCTCTGCATCTGGGAGTAAATGGAAAGCGCAATTGTTGTCGCAGAGAGCAGCAACAGCAGTAGGGAGCAGCAGAAGAAAGCCGAAACAGTACTTCTTGCACACGACAACTTAGCGACTACTCAGCAAGCGTGCGAGTGGCAGCTGCTTTCCACTTGCAGTCTGAAAGTCTCGCGCACCAGATGCCTTTTAAACACCTTCCTTATTCGCCTGCCCGCAGCGCTCGCGCTTTCCACCGCCCGCGCGCTGACCGGCACTCTCTCTCAGACACACATGGTATTTCGGCCGGTTGCCAAGAACTCCGGAAAGCAGCTTCTGCCGAAGGAGGCTCGCCTGTTCCCGTTACCTTCTGCGAACTGCGGAGTCGCGGCTTCTGCCTTTCTTGCCCTTAATGCAAGCGGAAAGCACCTGCACTGTGTCTAGCGAAGAGAACGAGTGACAGGACAGCACATGTTTGTGCAGATTACCCCTGCCACTGATGTAAGCACGAATTTGCAACACCCTATGCCACCCATAATGTGACAGGTTTCTGTGCTGCGCAGGGCATTTCTCTGCATCTGGGAGTAAAAGGGAAAGTGCAACTATTGTCGCAGAGAGCAACAACAGCAGTAGGGAGCAGCAGAAGGAAGTAGTGATCTTACTTCTTCCACACGACAACTAGCTACTAATCAGCAAACTTGCGAGTGGCAGCTGCTTTCATCTTGCAGTCTGAAAGTCTCGCGCACCAGATGCCTTTTAAACACCTTCCTTATTCGCCTGCCCGCAGCGCTCGCGCTTTCCACCGTCCGCGCGCTGACCGGCAACGTCCCACAGACACACATGGTACTTTGGCCGGTTGCCAAGAGTCCTGAAAAGCGGCTTCTGCCGAAGGATGCTCGCCTCTTGCGTTTACTTTCTCCAAAGTCTAGAATCGAGGCTTCTGCCTTTCTTGCTCTTAATGCAAGCGGAAAGCTTTTGCACAGCTTCCGGCAAAGAGAACGCGGGACAGGACAGCATATGTTTGTGCAGCTTACCCCTGCCACTTACACAAGCACGGATTTGCAACAACCTATGCCACCCATGGTGTGACAGCTTTCTGTGCTGCGCAGGGCATTTCTCTGCATCTGGAAGTAAAGGGAAAGAGCAATTGTTGTCGCAGAGAGCAGCAACAGCAGTAGGGTGCAGCAGAAGGAAGTAGTGATCTTACATCTTCCACAAGACAACTAGCAACTAATTAACAAGCGGGCGATTGGCAGTTACATTCCACTTGCAGTCTAAAAGTCTCGGCGCCAGATACCTGTTAAACATGTTTCTTATTCGCTTGCCTGCCGCGCTCGCGCTTTCTACCGCCCGCGCGCTGACCGGCACTCTTTCCCAGACACACATAGTACTTTGGCCGGTTGCCAAGAACTCCGGAAAGCAGTTTCTGCCGAAGGAGACTCGCCTCTTGCGGTTACCTTCTGCGAACAGCGGAGTCGCGGCTTCTGCCTTTCTTGATCTTAATGCAAGGGGAAAGCTTTTGCACAGAGTTTGGCGAGGAGAACGTGTGACAGGATAGCACGTGTTTGTGCAGTATACCCCTGCCACTGATGTAAGCCAGAATTTGCAGCACCCTGTGCCACTCATGGTGTGACAGGTTTCTGTGCTGCGCAGGATATTTCTCTGCATCTGGGAGTAAAAGGGAAAGTGCAACTATTGTCGCAGAGAGCAGCAACAGTAGAAGGGAGTAGCAGAAGGAAGTAGTGATGTTACTTCTTCCACACGACAACTAGCTACTAATCAGCAAGCGTGCGAGTGGCAGCTGCTTTCCACTTGCAGTCTGAAAGTCTCGCGCACCAGATGCCTTTTAAACACCTTCCTTAATCGCCTGCCCGCAGCGCTCGCTCTTTCTACCGCCCGCGCGCTGACCGGCAACGTCCCACAGACACACATGGTACTTCGGCCGGTTGCCAAGAGTCCCGAAAAGCGGCTTCTGCCGAAGGATGCTCGCCTCTTGCGCTCACCTTTTCCGAACTCCGGAATCGAGGCTTCTGCCTTTCTTGCCCTTAATGCAAGCGGAAAGCTTCTGCACTGTGTCTAGCGAGGAGAACGTGTGACAGGACAGCACATGTTTGTGCAGTATACCCCTGCCACTGATGTAAGCCAGAATTTGCAGCACCCTATGCTACCCATGGTGTGACAGGTTTCTGTGCTGCGCAGGGCATTTCTCTGCATCTGGAAGTAAAGGGAAAGAGCAATTGATGTCGCAGAGAGCAGCAACAGCAGTAGGGAGCAGCAGAAGGATGTAGTGATCTTACTTCTCCCACACGACAACTAGCTACTAATCAGCAAGCGTCCGAGTGGCAGCTGCTTATCACTTGCAGTCTGAAAGTCTCGCGCACCAGATGCCTTTTAAACACCTTCCTTATTCGCCTGCCCGCAGCGCTCGCGCTTTCCACCGCCCGCGCGCTGACCGGCACTGTCTCTCAGACACACATGGTATTTCGGCCGGTTGCCAAGAACTCCGGAAAGCAGCTTCTGCCGAAGGAGGCTCGCCTCTTGCGGTTACCCTCTGCGAACTGCGGAATCGAGGCTTCTGCCTTTCTTGCTCTTAATGCAAGCGGAAAGCTTCTGCACTGTGTCTAGCGAGGAGAACGTGTGACAGGACAGCACATGTTTGTACAGTTTACCCCTGCCACTTACACAAGCACGGATTTGCAACACCCTATGCCACCCATGGTGTGACAGCTTTCTGTGCTGCGCAGGGCATTTCTCTGCATCTGGAAGTAAAGGGAAAGAGCAATTGTTGTCGCAGAGAGCAGCAACAGCAGTAGGGAGCAGCAGAAGGAAGTAGTGATCTTACCTCTTCCACAAGACAACTAGCAACTAATTAACAAGCGGGCGACTGGCAGTTACATTCCACTTGCAGTCTGAAAGTTTCGCGCGCCAGATGTCTGTTAAACATGTTTCTTATTCGCTTGCCTGTACCGCTCGCGCTTTCCACCGCCCGCGCGCTGACCGGCACCGTCCCACAGACACACATAGTACTTTGGCCGGTTGCCAAGAGTCCCGAAAAGCGGCTTCTGCCGAAGGATGCTCGCCTCTTGCGCTCACCTTCTCCGAACTGCGGAGTCGCGGCTTCTGCCTTTCTTGCCCTTAATGCAAGCGGAAAGCATCTGCACTGTGTCTAGCGAAGAGAACGAGTGACAGGACAGCACATGTTTGTGCAGATTACCCCTGCCACTGATGTAAGCACGGATTTGCAGCACCCTATGCCACTCGTGGTGTCACAGGTTTCTGTGCTGCGCAGAGCATTTCTCTGCATCTGGGAGTAAATGGAAAGCGCAATTGTTGTCGCAGAGAGCAGCAACAGCAGTAGGGAGCAGCAGAAGAAAGCCGAAAGAGTACTTCTTGCACACGACAACTTAGCGACTACTCAGCAAGCGTGCGAGTGGCAGCTGCTTTCCACTTGCAGTCTGAAACTCTCGCGCACCAGATGCCTTTTAAACACCTTCCTTATTCGCCTGCCCGCAGCGCTCGCGCTTTCCACCGCCCGCGCGCTGACCGGCACTCTCTCTCAGACACACATGGTATTTCGGCCGGTTGCCAAGAGCTCCGGAAAGCAGCTTCTGCCGAAGGAGGCTCGCCTGTTCCCGTTACCTTCTGCGAACTGCGGAGTCGCGGCTTCTGCCTTTCTTGCCCTTAATGCAAGCGGAAAGCACCTGCACTGTGTCTAGCGAAGAGAACGAGTGACAGGACAGCACATGTTTGTGCAGATTACCCCTGCCACTGATGTAAGCACGAATTTGCAACGCCCTATGCCACCCATGGTATGACAGGTTTCTGTGCTGCGCAGGGCATTTCTCTGCATCTGGGAGTAAAAGGGAAAGTGCAACTATTGTCGCAGAGAGCAACAAAAGCAGTAGGGAGTAGCAGAAGGAAGTAGTGATCTTACTTCTTCCACACGACAACTAGCTACTAATCAGCAAACTTGCGAGTGGCAGCTGCTTTCATCTTGCAGTCTGAAAGTCTCGCGCACCAGATGCCTTTTAAACACCTTCCTTATTCGCCTGCCCGCAGCGCTCGCGCTTTCCACCGTCCGCGCGCTGACCGGCAACGTCCCACAGACACACATGGTACTTTGGCCGGTTGCCAAGAGTCCTGAAAAGCGGCTTCTGCCGAAGGATGCTCGCCTCTTGCGTTTACTTTCTCCAAAGTCTAGAATCGAGGCTTCTGCCTTTCTTGCTCTTAATGCAAGCGGAAAGCTTTTGCACAGCTTCCGGCAAAGAGAACGCGGGACAGGACAGCATATGTTTGTGCAGCTTACCCCTGCCACTTACACAAGCACGGATTTGCAACAACCTATGCCACCATGGTGTGACAGCTTTCTGTGCTGCGCAGGGCATTTCTCTGCATCTGGAAGTAAAGGGAAAGAGCAATTGTTGTCGCAGAGAGCAGCAACAGCAGTAGGGTGCAGCAGAAGGAAGTAGTGATCTTACCTCTTCCACAAGACAACTAGCAACTAATTAACAAGCGGGCGATTGGCAGTTACATTCCACTTGCAGTCTAAAAGTCTCGGCGCCAGATACCTGTTAAACATGTTTCTTATTCGCTTGCCTGCCGCGCTCGCGCTTTCTACCGCCCGCGCGCTGACCGGCACTCTCTCTTAGACACACATGGTATTTCGGCCGGTTGCCAAGAACTCCGGAAAGCAGCTTCTGCCGAAGGAGGCTCGCCTCTTGCGGTTACCTTCTGAGACTTGCGGAGTCGCGGCTTCTGCCTTTCTTGCACTTTATGCAAACGGAAAGATTTTGCACAGAGTTTGGCGAGGAGAACGAGTGACAGGACAGCACATGTTTGTGCAGTATACCCCTGCCACTGATGTAAGCCAGAATTTGCAGCACCCTATGCCACTCATAGTGTGACAGGTTTCTGTGCTGCGCAGGGCCTTTCTCTGCATCTGGGATTAAAAGGGAAAGTGCAACTATTGTCGCAGAGAGCAGCAACAGTAGAAGGGAGTAGCAGAAGGAAGTAGTGATGTTACTTCTTCCACACGACAACTAGCTACTAATCAGCAAGCGTGCGAGTGGCAGCTGCTTTCCACTTGCAGTCTGAAAGTCTCGCGCACCAGATGCCTTTTAAACACCTTCCTTAATCGCCTGCCCGCAGCGCTCGCTCTTTCTACCGCCCGCGCGCTGACCGGCAACGTCCCACAGACACACATGGTACTTTGGCCGGTTGCCAAGAGTCCCGAAAAGCGGCTTCTGCCGAAGGATGCTCGCCTCTTGCGCTCACCTTTTCCGAACTCCGGAATCGAGGCTTCTGCCTTTCTTGCCCTTAATGCAAGCGGAAAGCTTCTGCACTGTGTCTAGCGAAGAGAACGAGTGACAGGACAGCACATGTTTGTGCAGATTACCCCTGCCACTGATGTAAGCACGGATTTGCAGCACCCTATGCAACTCGTGGTGTGACAGGTGTATGTGCTGCGCAGGGCATTTCTCTGCATCTGGGAGTAAATGGAAAGCGCAATTGTTGTCGCAGAGAGCAGCAACAGCAGTAGGGAGCAGCAGAAGGAAGTCGAGGCAGTACTTCTTGCACACGACAACTTAGCGACTACTCAGCAAGCGTCCGAGTGGCAGCTGCTTTCCACTTGCAGTCTGAAAGTCTCGCGCAACAGATGCCTTTTAAACACCTTCCTTATTCGCCTGCCCGCAGCGCTCGCGCTTTCCACCGCCCGCGCGCTGACCGGCACTCTCTCTAAGACACACATGGTATTTCGGCCGGTTGCCAAGAGCTCCGGAAAGCAGCTTCTGCCGAAGGAGGCTCGCCCGTTCCCGTTACCTTCTGCGAACTGCGGAGTCGCGGCTTCTGCCTTTCTTGCCCTTAATGCAAGCGGAAAGCTTTTGCACTGTGTCTAGCGAAGAGAACGAGTGACAGGACAGCACATGTTTGTGCAGATTACCCCTGCCACTGATGTAAGCCCGAATTTGCAGCACCCTATGCCACCCATGGTGTGACAGGTTTCTGTGCTGCGCAGGGCATTTCTCTGCATCTGGGAGTAAAAGGGAAAGTGCAACTATTGTCGCAGAGAGCAACAACAGCAGTAGGGAGCAGCAGAAGGAAGTAGTGATCTTACTTCTTCCACACGACAACTAGCTACTAATCAGCAAACTTGCGAGTGGCAGCTGCTTTCATCTTGCAGTCTGAAAGTCTCGCGCACCAGATGCCTTTTAAACACCTTCCTTATTCGCCTGTCCGCAGCGCTCGCGATTTCCACCGTCCGCGCGCTGACCGGCAACGTCCCACAGACACACATGGTACTTTGGCCGGTTGCCAAGAGTCCTGAAAAGCGGCTTCTGCCGAAGGATGCTCGCCTCTTGCGTTTACTTTCTCCAAAGTCTAGAATCGAGGCTTCTGCCTTTCTTGCTCTTAATGCAAGCGGAAAGCTTTTTCACAGCTTCCGGCAAAGAGAACGCGTGACAGGACAGCATATGTTTGTGCAGCTTACCCCTGCCACTTACACAAGCACGGATTTGCAACAACCTATGCCACCCATGGTGTGACAGCTTTCTGTGCTGCGCAGGGCATTTCTCTGCATCTGGAAGTAAAGGGAAAGAGCAATTGTTGTCGCAGAGAGCAGCAACAGCAGTAGGGTGCAGCAGAAGGAAGTAGTGATCTTACCTCTTCCACAAGACAACTAGCAACTAATTAACAAGCGGGCGATTGGCAGTTACATTCCACTTGCAGTCTAAAAGTCTCGGCGCCAGATACCTGTTAAACATGTTTCTTATTCGCTTGCCTGCCGCGCTCGCGCTTTCCACCGCCCGCGCGCTGACCGGCACTCTCAGACACACATGGTATTTCGGCCGGTTGCCAAGAACTCCGGAAAGCAGCTTCTGCCGAATGAGGCTCGCCCCCAGCGGTTACCTTCTGAGACTTGCGGAGTCGCGGCTTCAGCCTTTCTTGCACTTAATGCAAACGGAAAGCTTTTGTACAGAGTTTGGCGAGGAGAACGTGTGACAGGACAGCACATGTTTGTGCAGATTACCCCTGCCACTGATGTAAGCACGGATTTGCAGCACCCTATGCAACTCGTGGTGTGACAGGTGTATGTGCTGCGCAGGGCATTTCTCTGCATCTGGGAGTAAATGGAAAGCGCAATTGTTGTCGCAGAGAGCAGCAACAGCAGTAGGGAGCAGCAGAAGGAAGTCGAGGCAGTACTTCTTGCACACGACAACTTAGCGACTACTCAGCAAGCGTCCGAGTGGCAGCTGCTTTCCACTTGCAGTCTGAAAGTCTCGCGCAACAGATGCCTTTTAAACACCTTCCTTATTCGCCTGCCCGCAGCGCTCGCGCTTTCCACCGCCCGCGCGCTGACCGGCACTCTCTCTCAGACACACATGGTATTTCGGCCGGTTGCCAAGAGCTCCGGAAAGCAGCTTCTGCCGAAGGAGGCTCGCCCGTTCCCGTTACCTTCTGCGAACTGCGGAGTCGCGGCTTCTGCCTTTCTTGCACTTAATGCAAACGGAAAGCTTTTGCACAGAGTTTGGCGAGGAGAACGAGTGACAGGACAGCACATGTTTGTGCAGTATACCCCTGCCACTGATGTAAGCCAGAAGTTGCAGCACCCTATGCCACTCATAGTGTGACAGGTGTATGTGCTGCGCAGGGCATTTCTCTGCATCTGGGATTAAAAGGGAAAGTGCAACTATTGTCGCAGAGAGCAGCAACAGTAGAAGGGAGTAGCAGAAGGAAGTAGTGATGTTACTTCTTCCACACGACAACTAGCTACTAATCAGCAAGCGTGCGAGTGGCAGCTGCTTTCCACTTGCAGTCTGAAAGTCTCGCGCACCAGATGCCTTTTAAACACCTTCCTTAATCGCCTGCCCGCAGCGCTCGCTCTTTCTACCGCCCGCGCGCTGACCGGCAACGTCCCACAGACACACATGGTACTTTGGCCGGTTGCCAAGAGTCCCGAAAAGCGGCTTCTGCCGAAGGATGCTCGCCTCTTGCGCTCACCTTTTCCGAACTCCGGAATCGAGGCTTCTGCCTTTCTTGCCCTTAATGCAAGCGGAAAGCTTCTGCACTGTGTCTAGCGAGGAGAACGTGTGACAGGACAGCACATGTTTGTGCAGTATACCCCTGCCACTGATGTAAGCCAGAATTTGCAGCACCCTATGCTACCCATGGTGTGACAGGTTTCTGTGCTGCGCAGGGCATTTCTCTGCATCTGGAAGTAAAGGGAAAGAGCAATTGTTGTCGCAGAGAGCAGCAACAGCAGTAGGGAGCAGCAGAAGGATGTAGTGATCTTACTTCTCCCACACGAGAAGTAGCTACTAATCAGCAAGCGTGCGAGTGGCAGCTGCTTATCACTTGCAGTCTGAAAGTCTCGCGCACCAGATGCCTTTTAAACACCTTCCTTATTCGCCTGCCCGCAGCGCTCGCGCTTTCCACCGTCCGCGCGCTGACCGGCACTCTCTCTCAGACACACATGGTATTTCGGCCGGTTGCCAAGAACTCCGGAAAGCAGCTTCTGCCGAAGGAGGCTCGCCTCTTGCGGTTACCCTCTGCGAACTGCGGAATCGAGGCTTCTGCCTTTCTTGCTCTTAATGCAAGCGGAAAGCTTCTGCACTGTGTCTAGCGAGGAGAACGTGTGACAGGACAGCACATGTTTGTACAGTTTACCCCTGCCACTTACACAAGCACGGATTTGCAACACCGTATGCCACCCATGGTGTGACAGCTTTCTGTGCTGCGCAGGGCATTTCTCTGCATCTGGAAGTAAAGGGAAAGAGCAATTGTTGTCGCAGAGAGCAGCAACAGCAGTAGGGTGCAGCAGAAGGAAGTAGTGATCTTACCTCTTCCACAAGACAACTAGCAACTAATTAACAAGCGGGCGACTGGCAGTTACATTCCACTTGCAGTCTGAAAGTTTCGCGCACCAGATGTCTGTTAAACATGTTTCTTATTCGCTTGCCTGTACCGCTCGCGCTTTCCACCGCCCGCGCGCTGACCGGCACCGTCCCACAGACACACATAGTACTTTGGCCGGTTGCCAAGAGTCCCGAAAAGCGGCTTCTGCCGAAGGATGCTCGCCTCTTGCGCTCACCTTCTCCGAACTGCGGAGTCGCGGCTTCTGCCTTTCTTGCCCTTAATGCAAGCGGAAAGCATCTGCACTGTGTCTAGCGAAGAGAACGAGTGACAGGACAGCACATGTTTGTGCAGATTACCCCTGCCACTGATGTAAGCACGGATTTGCAGCACCCTATGCCACTCGTGGTGTCACAGGTTTCTGTGCTGCGCAGAGCATTTCTCTGCATCTGGGAGTAAATGGAAAGCGCAATTGTTGTCGCAGAGAGCAGCAACAGCAGTAGGGAGCAGCAGAAGAAAGCCGAAACAGTACTTCTTGCACACGACAACTTAGCGACTACTCAGCAAGCGTGCGAGTGGCAGCTGCTTTCCACTTGCAGTCTGAAAGTCTCGCGCACCAGATGCCTTTTAAACACCTTCCTTATTCGCCTGCCCGCAGCGCTCGCGCTTTCCACCGCCCGCGCGCTGACCGGCACTCTCTCTCAGACACACATGGTATTTCGGCCGGTTGCCAAGAACTCCGGAAAGCAGCTTCTGCCGAAGGAGGCTCGCCTGTTCCCGTTACCTTCTGCGAACTGCGGAGTCGCGGCTTCTGCCTTTCTTGCCCTTAATGCAAGCGGAAAGCACCTGCACTGTGTCTAGCGAAGAGAACGAGTGACAGGACAGCACATGTTTGTGCAGATTACCCCTGCCACTGATGTAAGCACGAATTTGCAACACCCTATGCCACCCATAATGTGACAGGTTTCTGTGCTGCGCAGGGCATTTCTCTGCATCTGGGAGTAAAAGGGAAAGTGCAACTATTGTCGCAGAGAGCAACAACAGCAGTAGGGAGCAGCAGAAGGAAGTAGTGATCTTACTTCTTCCACACGACAACTAGCTACTAATCAGCAAACTTGCGAGTGGCAGCTGCTTTCATCTTGCAGTCTGAAAGTCTCGCGCACCAGATGCCTTTTAAACACCTTCCTTATTCGCCTGCCCGCAGCGCTCGCGCTTTCCACCGTCCGCGCGCTGACCGGCAACGTCCCACAGACACACATGGTACTTTGGCCGGTTGCCAAGAGTCCTGAAAAGCGGCTTCTGCCGAAGGATGCTCGCCTCTTGCGTTTACTTTCTCCAAAGTCTAGAATCGAGGCTTCTGCCTTTCTTGCTCTTAATGCAAGCGGAAAGCTTTTGCACAGCTTCCGGCAAAGAGAACGCGGGACAGGACAGCATATGTTTGTGCAGCTTACCCCTGCCACTTACACAAGCACGGATTTGCAACAACCTATGCCACCCATGGTGTGACAGCTTTCTGTGCTGCGCAGGGCATTTCTCTGCATCTGGAAGTAAAGGGAAAGAGCAATTGTTGTCGCAGAGAGCAGCAACAGCAGTAGGGTGCAGCAGAAGGAAGTAGTGATCTTACATCTTCCACAAGACAACTAGCAACTAATTAACAAGCGGGCGATTGGCAGTTACATTCCACTTGCAGTCTAAAAGTCTCGGCGCCAGATACCTGTTAAACATGTTTCTTATTCGCTTGCCTGCCGCGCTCGCGCTTTCTACCGCCCGCGCGCTGACCGGCACTCTTTCCCAGACACACATAGTACTTTGGCCGGTTGCCAAGAACTCCGGAAAGCAGTTTCTGCCGAAGGAGACTCGCCTCTTGCGGTTACCTTCTGCGAACAGCGGAGTCGCGGCTTCTGCCTTTCTTGATCTTAATGCAAGGGGAAAGCTTTTGCACAGAGTTTGGCGAGGAGAACGTGTGACAGGATAGCACGTGTTTGTGCAGTATACCCCTGCCACTGATGTAAGCCAGAATTTGCAGCACCCTGTGCCACTCATGGTGTGACAGGTTTCTGTGCTGCGCAGGATATTTCTCTGCATCTGGGAGTAAAAGGGAAAGTGCAACTATTGTCGCAGAGAGCAGCAACAGTAGAAGGGAGTAGCAGAAGGAAGTAGTGATGTTACTTCTTCCACACGACAACTAGCTACTAATCAGCAAGCGTGCGAGTGGCAGCTGCTTTCCACTTGCAGTCTGAAAGTCTCGCGCACCAGATGCCTTTTAAACACCTTCCTTAATCGCCTGCCCGCAGCGCTCGCTCTTTCTACCGCCCGCGCGCTGACCGGCAACGTCCCACAGACACACATGGTACTTCGGCCGGTTGCCAAGAGTCCCGAAAAGCGGCTTCTGCCGAAGGATGCTCGCCTCTTGCGCTCACCTTTTCCGAACTCCGGAATCGAGGCTTCTGCCTTTCTTGCCCTTAATGCAAGCGGAAAGCTTCTGCACTGTGTCTAGCGAGGAGAACGTGTGACAGGACAGCACATGTTTGTGCAGTATACCCCTGCCACTGATGTAAGCCAGAATTTGCAGCACCCTATGCTACCCATGGTGTGACAGGTTTCTGTGCTGCGCAGGGCATTTCTCTGCATCTGGAAGTAAAGGGAAAGAGCAATTGTTGTCGCAGAGAGCAGCAACAGCAGTAGGGAGCAGCAGAAGGATGTAGTGATCTTACTTCTCCCACACGACAACTAGCTACTAATCAGCAAGCGTCCGAGTGGCAGCTGCTTATCACTTGCAGTCTGAAAGTCTCGCGCACCAGATGCCTTTTAAACACCTTCCTTATTCGCCTGCCCGCAGCGCTCGCGCTTTCCACCGCCCGCGCGCTGACCGGCACTGTCTCTCAGACACACATGGTATTTCGGCCGGTTGCCAAGAACTCCGGAAAGCAGCTTCTGCCGAAGGAGGCTCGCCTCTTGCGGTTACCCTCTGCGAACTGCGGAATCGAGGCTTCTGCCTTTCTTGCTCTTAATGCAAGCGGAAAGCTTCTGCACTGTGTCTAGCGAGGAGAACGTGTGACAGGACAGCACATGTTTGTACAGTTTACCCCTGCCACTTACACAAGCACGGATTTGCAACACCGTATGCCACCCATGGTGTGACAGCTTTCTGTGCTGCGCAGGGCATTTCTCTGCATCTGGAAGTAAAGGGAAAGAGCAATTGTTGTCGCAGAGAGCAGCAACAGCAGTAGGGTGCAGCAGAAGGAAGTAGTGATCTTACCTCTTCCACAAGACAACTAGCAACTAATTAACAAGCGGGCGACTGGCAGTTACATTCCACTTGCAGTCTGAAAGTTTCGCGCGCCAGATGTCTGTTAAACATGTTTCTTATTCGCTTGCCTGTACCGCTCGCGCTTTCCACCGCCCGCGCGCTGACCGGCACCGTCCCACAGACACACATAGTACTTTGGCCGGTTGCCAAGAGTCCCGAAAAGCGGCTTCTGCCGAAGGATGCTCGCCTCTTGCGCTCACCTTCTCCGAACTGCGGAGTCGCGGCTTCTGCCTTTCTTGCCCTTAATGCAAGCGGAAAGCATCTGCACTGTGTCTAGCGAAGAGAACGAGTGACAGGACAGCACATGTTTGTGCAGATTACCCCTGCCACTGATGTAAGCACGGATTTGCAGCACCCTATGCCACTCGTGGTGTCACAGGTTTCTGTGCTGCGCAGAGCATTTCTCTGCATCTGGGAGTAAATGGAAAGCGCAATTGTTGTCGCAGAGAGCAGCAACAGCAGTAGGGAGCAGCAGAAGAAAGCCGAAACAGTACTTCTTGCACACGACAACTTAGCGACTACTCAGCAAGCGTGCGAGTGGCAGCTGCTTTCCACTTGCAGTCTGAAAGTCTCGCGCACCAGATGCCTTTTAAACACCTTCCTTATTCGCCTGCCCGCAGCGCTCGCGCTTTCCACCGCCCGCGCGCTGACCGGCACTCTCTCTCAGACACACATGGTATTTCGGCCGGTTGCCAAGAACTCCGGAAAGCAGCTTCTGCCGAAGGAGGCTCGCCTGTTCCCGTTACCTTCTGCGAACTGCGGAGTCGCGGCTTCTGCCTTTCTTGCCCTTAATGCAAGCGGAAAGCACCTGCACTGTGTCTAGCGAAGAGAACGAGTGACAGGACAGCACATGTTTGTGCAGATTACCCCTGCCACTGATGTAAGCACGAATTTGCAACACCCTATGCCACCCATAATGTGACAGGTTTCTGTGCTGCGCAGGGCATTTCTCTGCATCTGGGAGTAAAAGGGAAAGTGCAACTATTGTCGCAGAGAGCAACAACAGCAGTAGGGAGCAGCAGAAGGAAGTAGTGATCTTACTTCTTCCACACGACAACTAGCTACTAATCAGCAAACTTGCGAGTGGCAGCTGCTTTCATCTTGCAGTCTGAAAGTCTCGCGCACCAGATGCCTTTTAAACACCTTCCTTATTCGCCTGCCCGCAGCGCTCGCGCTTTCCACCGTCCGCGCGCTGACCGGCAACGTCCCACAGACACACATGGTACTTTGGCCGGTTGCCAAGAGTCCTGAAAAGCGGCTTCTGCCGAAGGATGCTCGCCTCTTGCGTTTACTTTCTCCAAAGTCTAGAATCGAGGCTTCTGCCTTTCTTGCTCTTAATGCAAGCGGAAAGCTTTTGCACAGCTTCCGGCAAAGAGAACGCGGGACAGGACAGCATATGTTTGTGCAGCTTACCCCTGCCACTTACACAAGCACGGATTTGCAACAACCTATGCCACCCATGGTGTGACAGCTTTCTGTGCTGCGCAGGGCATTTCTCTGCATCTGGAAGTAAAGGGAAAGAGCAATTGTTGTCGCAGAGAGCAGCAACAGCAGTAGGGTGCAGCAGAAGGAAGTAGTGATCTTACATCTTCCACAAGACAACTAGCAACTAATTAACAAGCGGGCGATTGGCAGTTACATTCCACTTGCAGTCTAAAAGTCTCGGCGCCAGATACCTGTTAAACATGTTTCTTATTCGCTTGCCTGCCGCGCTCGCGCTTTCTACCGCCCGCGCGCTGACCGGCACTCTTTCCCAGACACACATAGTACTTTGGCCGGTTGCCAAGAACTCCGGAAAGCAGTTTCTGCCGAAGGAGACTCGCCTCTTGCGGTTACCTTCTGCGAACAGCGGAGTCGCGGCTTCTGCCTTTCTTGATCTTAATGCAAGGGGAAAGCTTTTGCACAGAGTTTGGCGAGGAGAACGTGTGACAGGATAGCACGTGTTTGTGCAGTATACCCCTGCCACTGATGTAAGCCAGAATTTGCAGCACCCTGTGCCACTCATGGTGTGACAGGTTTCTGTGCTGCGCAGGATATTTCTCTGCATCTGGGAGTAAAAGGGAAAGTGCAACTATTGTCGCAGAGAGCAGCAACAGTAGAAGGGAGTAGCAGAAGGAAGTAGTGATGTTACTTCTTCCACACGACAACTAGCTACTAATCAGCAAGCGTGCGAGTGGCAGCTGCTTTCCACTTGCAGTCTGAAAGTCTCGCGCACCAGATGCCTTTTAAACACCTTCCTTAATCGCCTGCCCGCAGCGCTCGCTCTTTCTACCGCCCGCGCGCTGACCGGCAACGTCCCACAGACACACATGGTACTTCGGCCGGTTGCCAAGAGTCCCGAAAAGCGGCTTCTGCCGAAGGATGCTCGCCTCTTGCGCTCACCTTTTCCGAACTCCGGAATCGAGGCTTCTGCCTTTCTTGCCCTTAATGCAAGCGGAAAGCTTCTGCACTGTGTCTAGCGAGGAGAACGTGTGACAGGACAGCACATGTTTGTGCAGTATACCCCTGCCACTGATGTAAGCCAGAATTTGCAGCACCCTATGCTACCCATGGTGTGACAGGTTTCTGTGCTGCGCAGGGCATTTCTCTGCATCTGGAAGTAAAGGGAAAGAGCAATTGTTGTCGCAGAGAGCAGCAACAGCAGTAGGGAGCAGCAGAAGGATGTAGTGATCTTACTTCTCCCACACGACAACTAGCTACTAATCAGCAAGCGTCCGAGTGGCAGCTGCTTATCACTTGCAGTCTGAAAGTCTCGCGCACCAGATGCCTTTTAAACACCTTCCTTATTCGCCTGCCCGCAGCGCTCGCGCTTTCCACCGCCCGCGCGCTGACCGGCACTGTCTCTCAGACACACATGGTATTTCGGCCGGTTGCCAAGAACTCCGGAAAGCAGCTTCTGCCGAAGGAGGCTCGCCTCTTGCGGTTACCCTCTGCGAACTGCGGAATCGAGGCTTCTGCCTTTCTTGCTCTTAATGCAAGCGGAAAGCTTCTGCACTGTGTCTAGCGAGGAGAACGTGTGACAGGACAGCACATGTTTGTACAGTTTACCCCTGCCACTTACACAAGCACGGATTTGCAACACCGTATGCCACCCATGGTGTGACAGCTTTCTGTGCTGCGCAGGGCATTTCTCTGCATCTGGAAGTAAAGGGAAAGAGCAATTGTTGTCGCAGAGAGCAGCAACAGCAGTAGGGAGCAGCAGAAGGAAGTAGTGATCTTACCTCTTCCACAAGACAACTAGCAACTAATTAACAAGCGGGCGACTGGCAGTTACATTCCACTTGCAGTCTGAAAGTTTCGCGCGCCAGATGTCTGTTAAACATGTTTCTTATTCGCTTGCCTGTACCGCTCGCGCTTTCCACCGCCCGCGCGCTGACCGGCACCGTCCCACAGACACACATAGTACTTTGGCCGGTTGCCAAGAGTCCCGAAAAGCGGCTTCTGCCGAAGGATGCTCGCCTCTTGCGCTCACCTTCTCCGAACTGCGGAGTCGCGGCTTCTGCCTTTCTTGCCCTTAATGCAAGCGGAAAGCATCTGCACTGTGTCTAGCGAAGAGAACGAGTGACAGGACAGCACATGTTTGTGCAGATTACCCCTGCCACTGATGTAAGCACGGATTTGCAGCACCCTATGCCACTCGTGGTGTCACAGGTTTCTGTGCTGCGCAGAGCATTTCTCTGCATCTGGGAGTAAATGGAAAGCGCAATTGTTGTCGCAGAGAGCAGCAACAGCAGTAGGGAGCAGCAGAAGAAAGCCGAAAGAGTACTTCTTGCACACGACAACTTAGCGACTACTCAGCAAGCGTGCGAGTGGCAGCTGCTTTCCACTTGCAGTCTGAAACTCTCGCGCACCAGATGCCTTTTAAACACCTTCCTTATTCGCCTGCCCGCAGCGCTCGCGCTTTCCACCGCCCGCGCGCTGACCGGCACTCTCTCTCAGACACACATGGTATTTCGGCCGGTTGCCAAGAGCTCCGGAAAGCAGCTTCTGCCGAAGGAGGCTCGCCTGTTCCCGTTACCTTCTGCGAACTGCGGAGTCGCGGCTTCTGCCTTTCTTGCCCTTAATGCAAGCGGAAAGCACCTGCACTGTGTCTAGCGAAGAGAACGAGTGACAGGACAGCACATGTTTGTGCAGATTACCCCTGCCACTGATGTAAGCACGAATTTGCAACGCCCTATGCCACCCATGGTATGACAGGTTTCTGTGCTGCGCAGGGCATTTCTCTGCATCTGGGAGTAAAAGGGAAAGTGCAACTATTGTCGCAGAGAGCAACAACAGCAGTAGGGAGTAGCAGAAGGAAGTAGTGATCTTACTTCTTCCACACGACAACTAGCTACTAATCAGCAAACTTGCGAGTGGCAGCTGCTTTCATCTTGCAGTCTGAAAGTCTCGCGCACCAGATGCCTTTTAAACACCTTCCTTATTCGCCTGCCCGCAGCGCTCGCGCTTTCCACCGTCCGCGCGCTGACCGGCAACGTCCCACAGACACACATGGTACTTTGGCCGGTTGCCAAGAGTCCTGAAAAGCGGCTTCTGCCGAAGGATGCTCGCCTCTTGCGTTTACTTTCTCCAAAGTCTAGAATCGAGGCTTCTGCCTTTCTTGCTCTTAATGCAAGCGGAAAGCTTTTGCACAGCTTCCGGCAAAGAGAACGCGGGACAGGACAGCATATGTTTGTGCAGCTTACCCCTGCCACTTACACAAGCACGGATTTGCAACAACCTATGCCACCATGGTGTGACAGCTTTCTGTGCTGCGCAGGGCATTTCTCTGCATCTGGAAGTAAAGGGAAAGAGCAATTGTTGTCGCAGAGAGCAGCAACAGCAGTAGGGTGCAGCAGAAGGAAGTAGTGATCTTACATCTTCCACAAGACAACTAGCAACTAATTAACAAGCGGGCGATTGGCAGTTACATTCCACTTGCAGTCTAAAAGTCTCGGCGCCAGATACCTGTTAAACATGTTTCTTATTCGCTTGCCTGCCGCGCTCGCGCTTTCTACCGCCCGCGCGCTGACCGGCACTCTCTCTTAGACACACATGGTATTTCGGCCGGTTGCCAAGAACTCCGGAAAGCAGCTTCTGCCGAAGGAGGCTCGCCTCTTGCGGTTACCTTCTGAGACTTGCGGAGTCGCGGCTTCTGCCTTTCTTGCACTTTATGCAAACGGAAAGATTTTGCACAGAGTTTGGCGAGGAGAACGAGTGACAGGACAGCACATGTTTGTGCAGTATACCCCTGCCACTGATGTAAGCCAGAATTTGCAGCACCCTATGCCACTCATAGTGTGACAGGTTTCTGTGCTGCGCAGGGCCTTTCTCTGCATCTGGGATTAAAAGGGAAAGTGCAACTATTGTCGCAGAGAGCAGCAACAGTAGAAGGGAGTAGCAGAAGGAAGTAGTGATGTTACTTCTTCCACACGACAACTAGCTACTAATCAACAAGCGTTCGAGTGGCAGCTGCTTTCCACTTGCAGTCTGAAAGTCTCGCGCACCAGATGCCTTTTAAACACCTTCCTTAATCGCCTGCCCGCAGCGCTCGCTCTTTCTACCGCCCGCGCGCTGACCGGCAACGTCCCACAGACACACATGGTACTTTGGCCGGTTGCCAAGAGTCCCGAAAAGCGGCTTCTGCCGAAGGATGCTCGCCTCTTGCGCTCACCTTTTCCGAACTCCGGAATCGAGGCTTCTGCCTTTCTTGCCCTTAATGCAAGCGGAAAGCTTCTGCACTGTGTCTAGCGAAGAGAACGAGTGACAGGACAGCACATGTTTGTGCAGATTACCCCTGCCACTGATGTAAGCACGGATTTGCAGCACCCTATGCAACTCGTGGTGTGACAGGTGTATGTGCTGCGCAGGGCATTTCTCTGCATCTGGGAGTAAATGGAAAGCGCAATTGTTGTCGCAGAGAGCAGCAACAGCAGTAGGGAGCAGCAGAAGAAAGCCGAAAGAGTACTTCTTGCACACGACAACTTAGCGACTACTCAGCAAGCGTGCGAGTGGCAGCTGCTTATCACTTGCAGTCTGAAAGTCTCGCGCACCAGATGCCTTTTAAACACCTTCCTTATTCGCCTGCCCGCAGCGCTCGCGCTTTCCACCGTCCGCGCGCTGACCGGCAACGTCCCACAGACACACATGGTACTTTGGCCGGTTGCCAAGAGTCCTGAAAAGCGGCTTCTGCCGAAGGATGCTCGCCTCTTGCGTTTACTTTCTCCAAAGTCTAGAATCGAGGCTTCTGCCTTTCTTGCTCTTAATGCAAGCGGAAAGCTTTTGCACAGCTTCCGGCAAAGAGAACGCGGGACAGGACAGCATATGTTTGTGCAGCTTACCCCTGCCACTTACACAAGCACGGATTTGCAACAACCTATGCCACCCATGGTGTGACAGCTTTCTGTGCTGCGCAGGGCATTTCTCTGCATCTGGAAGTAAAGGGAAAGAGCAATTGTTGTCGCAGAGAGCAGCAACAGCAGTAGGGTGCAGCAGAAGGAAGTAGTGATCTTACATCTTCCACAAGACAACTAGCAACTAATTAACAAGCGGGCGATTGGCAGTTACATTCCACTTGCAGTCTAAAAGTCTCGGCGCCAGATACCTGTTAAACATGTTTCTTATTCGCTTGCCTGCCGCGCTCGCGCTTTCTACCGCCCGCGCGCTGACCGGCACTCTTTCCCAGACACACATAGTACTTTGGCCGGTTGCCAAGAACTCCGGAAAGCAGTTTCTGCCGAAGGAGACTCGCCTCTTGCGGTTACCTTCTGCGAACAGCGGAGTCGCGGCTTCTGCCTTTCTTGATCTTAATGCAAGGGGAAAGCTTTTGCACAGAGTTTGGCGAGGAGAACGTGTGACAGGATAGCACGTGTTTGTGCAGTATACCCCTGCCACTGATGTAAGCCAGAATTTGCAGCACCCTGTGCCACTCATGGTGTGACAGGTTTCTGTGCTGCGCAGGATATTTCTCTGCATCTGGGAGTAAAAGGGAAAGTGCAACTATTGTCGCAGAGAGCAGCAACAGTAGAAGGGAGTAGCAGAAGGAAGTAGTGATGTTACTTCTTCCACACGACAACTAGCTACTAATCAGCAAGCGTGCGAGTGGCAGCTGCTTTCCACTTGCAGTCTGAAAGTCTCGCGCACCAGATGCCTTTTAAACACCTTCCTTAATCGCCTGCCCGCAGCGCTCGCTCTTTCTACCGCCCGCGCGCTGACCGGCAACGTCCCACAGACACACATGGTACTTCGGCCGGTTGCCAAGAGTCCCGAAAAGCGGCTTCTGCCGAAGGATGCTCGCCTCTTGCGCTCACCTTTTCCGAACTCCGGAATCGAGGCTTCTGCCTTTCTTGCCCTTAATGCAAGCGGAAAGCTTCTGCACTGTGTCTAGCGAGGAGAACGTGTGACAGGACAGCACATGTTTGTGCAGTATACCCCTGCCACTGATGTAAGCCAGAATTTGCAGCACCCTATGCTACCCATGGTGTGACAGGTTTCTGTGCTGCGCAGGGCATTTCTCTGCATCTGGAAGTAAAGGGAAAGAGCAATTGTTGTCGCAGAGAGCAGCAACAGCAGTAGGGAGCAGCAGAAGGATGTAGTGATCTTACTTCTCCCACACGACAACTAGCTACTAATCAGCAAGCGTCCGAGTGGCAGCTGCTTATCACTTGCAGTCTGAAAGTCTCGCGCACCAGATGCCTTTTAAACACCTTCCTTATTCGCCTGCCCGCAGCGCTCGCGCTTTCCACCGCCCGCGCGCTGACCGGCACTGTCTCTCAGACACACATGGTATTTCGGCCGGTTGCCAAGAACTCCGGAAAGCAGCTTCTGCCGAAGGAGGCTCGCCTCTTGCGGTTACCCTCTGCGAACTGCGGAATCGAGGCTTCTGCCTTTCTTGCTCTTAATGCAAGCGGAAAGCTTCTGCACTGTGTCTAGCGAGGAGAACGTGTGACAGGACAGCACATGTTTGTACAGTTTACCCCTGCCACTTACACAAGCACGGATTTGCAACACCGTATGCCACCCATGGTGTGACAGCTTTCTGTGCTGCGCAGGGCATTTCTCTGCATCTGGAAGTAAAGGGAAAGAGCAATTGTTGTCGCAGAGAGCAGCAACAGCAGTAGGGAGCAGCAGAAGGAAGTAGTGATCTTACCTCTTCCACAAGACAACTAGCAACTAATTAACAAGCGGGCGACTGGCAGTTACATTCCACTTGCAGTCTGAAAGTTTCGCGCGCCAGATGTCTGTTAAACATGTTTCTTATTCGCTTGCCTGTACCGCTCGCGCTTTCCACCGCCCGCGCGCTGACCGGCACCGTCCCACAGACACACATAGTACTTTGGCCGGTTGCCAAGAGTCCCGAAAAGCGGCTTCTGCCGAAGGATGCTCGCCTCTTGCGCTCACCTTCTCCGAACTGCGGAGTCGCGGCTTCTGCCTTTCTTGCCCTTAATGCAAGCGGAAAGCATCTGCACTGTGTCTAGCGAAGAGAACGAGTGACAGGACAGCACATGTTTGTGCAGATTACCCCTGCCACTGATGTAAGCACGGATTTGCAGCACCCTATGCCACTCGTGGTGTCACAGGTTTCTGTGCTGCGCAGAGCATTTCTCTGCATCTGGGAGTAAATGGAAAGCGCAATTGTTGTCGCAGAGAGCAGCAACAGCAGTAGGGAGCAGCAGAAGAAAGCCGAAAGAGTACTTCTTGCACACGACAACTTAGCGACTACTCAGCAAGCGTGCGAGTGGCAGCTGCTTTCCACTTGCAGTCTGAAACTCTCGCGCACCAGATGCCTTTTAAACACCTTCCTTATTCGCCTGCCCGCAGCGCTCGCGCTTTCCACCGCCCGCGCGCTGACCGGCACTCTCTCTCAGACACACATGGTATTTCGGCCGGTTGCCAAGAGCTCCGGAAAGCAGCTTCTGCCGAAGGAGGCTCGCCTGTTCCCGTTACCTTCTGCGAACTGCGGAGTCGCGGCTTCTGCCTTTCTTGCCCTTAATGCAAGCGGAAAGCACCTGCACTGTGTCTAGCGAAGAGAACGAGTGACAGGACAGCACATGTTTGTGCAGATTACCCCTGCCACTGATGTAAGCACGAATTTGCAACGCCCTATGCCACCCATGGTATGACAGGTTTCTGTGCTGCGCAGGGCATTTCTCTGCATCTGGGAGTAAAAGGGAAAGTGCAACTATTGTCGCAGAGAGCAACAACAGCAGTAGGGAGTAGCAGAAGGAAGTAGTGATCTTACTTCTTCCACACGACAACTAGCTACTAATCAGCAAACTTGCGAGTGGCAGCTGCTTTCATCTTGCAGTCTGAAAGTCTCGCGCACCAGATGCCTTTTAAACACCTTCCTTATTCGCCTGCCCGCAGCGCTCGCGCTTTCCACCGTCCGCGCGCTGACCGGCAACGTCCCACAGACACACATGGTACTTTGGCCGGTTGCCAAGAGTCCTGAAAAGCGGCTTCTGCCGAAGGATGCTCGCCTCTTGCGTTTACTTTCTCCAAAGTCTAGAATCGAGGCTTCTGCCTTTCTTGCTCTTAATGCAAGCGGAAAGCTTTTGCACAGCTTCCGGCAAAGAGAACGCGGGACAGGACAGCATATGTTTGTGCAGCTTACCCCTGCCACTTACACAAGCACGGATTTGCAACAACCTATGCCACCATGGTGTGACAGCTTTCTGTGCTGCGCAGGGCATTTCTCTGCATCTGGAAGTAAAGGGAAAGAGCAATTGTTGTCGCAGAGAGCAGCAACAGCAGTAGGGTGCAGCAGAAGGAAGTAGTGATCTTACATCTTCCACAAGACAACTAGCAACTAATTAACAAGCGGGCGATTGGCAGTTACATTCCACTTGCAGTCTAAAAGTCTCGGCGCCAGATACCTGTTAAACATGTTTCTTATTCGCTTGCCTGCCGCGCTCGCGCTTTCTACCGCCCGCGCGCTGACCGGCACTCTCTCTTAGACACACATGGTATTTCGGCCGGTTGCCAAGAACTCCGGAAAGCAGCTTCTGCCGAAGGAGGCTCGCCTCTTGCGGTTACCTTCTGAGACTTGCGGAGTCGCGGCTTCTGCCTTTCTTGCACTTTATGCAAACGGAAAGATTTTGCACAGAGTTTGGCGAGGAGAACGAGTGACAGGACAGCACATGTTTGTGCAGTATACCCCTGCCACTGATGTAAGCCAGAATTTGCAGCACCCTATGCCACTCATAGTGTGACAGGTTTCTGTGCTGCGCAGGGCCTTTCTCTGCATCTGGGATTAAAAGGGAAAGTGCAACTATTGTCGCAGAGAGCAGCAACAGTAGAAGGGAGTAGCAGAAGGAAGTAGTGATGTTACTTCTTCCACACGACAACTAGCTACTAATCAACAAGCGTTCGAGTGGCAGCTGCTTTCCACTTGCAGTCTGAAAGTCTCGCGCACCAGATGCCTTTTAAACACCTTCCTTAATCGCCTGCCCGCAGCGCTCGCTCTTTCTACCGCCCGCGCGCTGACCGGCAACGTCCCACAGACACACATGGTACTTTGGCCGGTTGCCAAGAGTCCCGAAAAGCGGCTTCTGCCGAAGGATGCTCGCCTCTTGCGCTCACCTTTTCCGAACTCCGGAATCGAGGCTTCTGCCTTTCTTGCCCTTAATGCAAGCGGAAAGCTTCTGCACTGTGTCTAGCGAAGAGAACGAGTGACAGGACAGCACATGTTTGTGCAGATTACCCCTGCCACTGATGTAAGCACGGATTTGCAGCACCCTATGCAACTCGTGGTGTGACAGGTGTATGTGCTGCGCAGGGCATTTCTCTGCATCTGGGAGTAAATGGAAAGCGCAATTGTTGTCGCAGAGAGCAGCAACAGCAGTAGGGAGCAGCAGAAGAAAGCCGAAAGAGTACTTCTTGCACACGACAACTTAGCGACTACTCAGCAAGCGTGCGAGTGGCAGCTGCTTATCACTTGCAGTCTGAAAGTCTCGCGCACCAGATGCCTTTTAAACACCTTCCTTATTCGCCTGCCCGCAGCGCTCGCGCTTTCCACCGCCCGCGCGCTGACCGGCACTGTCTCTCAGACACACATGGTATTTCGGCCGGTTGCCAAGAACTCCGGAAAGCAGCTTCTGCCGAAGGAGGCTCGCCTCTTGCGGTTACCCTCTGCGAACTGCGGAATCGAGGCTTCTGCCTTTCTTGCTCTTAATGCAAGCGGAAAGCTTCTGCACTGTGTCTAGCGAGGAGAACGTGTGACAGGACAGCACATGTTTGTACAGTTTACCCCTGCCACTTACACAAGCACGGATTTGCAACACCCTATGCCACCCATGGTGTGACAGCTTTCTGTGCTGCGCAGGGCATTTCTCTGCATCTGGAAGTAAAGGGAAAGAGCAATTGTTGTCGCAGAGAGCAGCAACAGCAGTAGGGAGCAGCAGAAGGAAGTAGTGATCTTACCTCTTCCACAAGACAACTAGCAACTAATTAACAAGCGGGCGACTGGCAGTTACATTCCACTTGCAGTCTGAAAGTTTCGCGCGCCAGATGTCTGTTAAACATGTTTCTTATTCGCTTGCCTGTACCGCTCGCGCTTTCCACCGCCCGCGCGCTGACCGGCACCGTCCCACAGACACACATAGTACTTTGGCCGGTTGCCAAGAGTCCCGAAAAGCGGCTTCTGCCGAAGGATGCTCGCCTCTTGCGCTCACCTTCTCCGAACTGCGGAGTCGCGGCTTCTGCCTTTCTTGCCCTTAATGCAAGCGGAAAGCATCTGCACTGTGTCTAGCGAAGAGAACGAGTGACAGGACAGCACATGTTTGTGCAGATTACCCCTGCCACTGATGTAAGCACGGATTTGCAGCACCCTATGCCACTCGTGGTGTCACAGGTTTCTGTGCTGCGCAGAGCATTTCTCTGCATCTGGGAGTAAATGGAAAGCGCAATTGTTGTCGCAGAGAGCAGCAACAGCAGTAGGGAGCAGCAGAAGAAAGCCGAAAGAGTACTTCTTGCACACGACAACTTAGCGACTACTCAGCAAGCGTGCGAGTGGCAGCTGCTTTCCACTTGCAGTCTGAAACTCTCGCGCACCAGATGCCTTTTAAACACCTTCCTTATTCGCCTGCCCGCAGCGCTCGCGCTTTCCACCGCCCGCGCGCTGACCGGCACTCTCTCTCAGACACACATGGTATTTCGGCCGGTTGCCAAGAGCTCCGGAAAGCAGCTTCTGCCGAAGGAGGCTCGCCTGTTCCCGTTACCTTCTGCGAACTGCGGAGTCGCGGCTTCTGCCTTTCTTGCCCTTAATGCAAGCGGAAAGCACCTGCACTGTGTCTAGCGAAGAGAACGAGTGACAGGACAGCACATGTTTGTGCAGATTACCCCTGCCACTGATGTAAGCACGAATTTGCAACGCCCTATGCCACCCATGGTATGACAGGTTTCTGTGCTGCGCAGGGCATTTCTCTGCATCTGGGAGTAAAAGGGAAAGTGCAACTATTGTCGCAGAGAGCAACAAAAGCAGTAGGGAGTAGCAGAAGGAAGTAGTGATCTTACTTCTTCCACACGACAACTAGCTACTAATCAGCAAACTTGCGAGTGGCAGCTGCTTTCATCTTGCAGTCTGAAAGTCTCGCGCACCAGATGCCTTTTAAACACCTTCCTTATTCGCCTGCCCGCAGCGCTCGCGCTTTCCACCGTCCGCGCGCTGACCGGCAACGTCCCACAGACACACATGGTACTTTGGCCGGTTGCCAAGAGTCCTGAAAAGCGGCTTCTGCCGAAGGATGCTCGCCTCTTGCGTTTACTTTCTCCAAAGTCTAGAATCGAGGCTTCTGCCTTTCTTGCTCTTAATGCAAGCGGAAAGCTTTTGCACAGCTTCCGGCAAAGAGAACGCGGGACAGGACAGCATATGTTTGTGCAGCTTACCCCTGCCACTTACACAAGCACGGATTTGCAACAACCTATGCCACCATGGTGTGACAGCTTTCTGTGCTGCGCAGGGCATTTCTCTGCATCTGGAAGTAAAGGGAAAGAGCAATTGTTGTCGCAGAGAGCAGCAACAGCAGTAGGGTGCAGCAGAAGGAAGTAGTGATCTTACCTCTTCCACAAGACAACTAGCAACTAATTAACAAGCGGGCGATTGGCAGTTACATTCCACTTGCAGTCTAAAAGTCTCGGCGCCAGATACCTGTTAAACATGTTTCTTATTCGCTTGCCTGCCGCGCTCGCGCTTTCTACCGCCCGCGCGCTGACCGGCACTCTCTCTTAGACACACATGGTATTTCGGCCGGTTGCCAAGAACTCCGGAAAGCAGCTTCTGCCGAAGGAGGCTCGCCTCTTGCGGTTACCTTCTGAGACTTGCGGAGTCGCGGCTTCTGCCTTTCTTGCACTTTATGCAAACGGAAAGATTTTGCACAGAGTTTGGCGAGGAGAACGAGTGACAGGACAGCACATGTTTGTGCAGTATACCCCTGCCACTGATGTAAGCCAGAATTTGCAGCACCCTATGCCACTCATAGTGTGACAGGTTTCTGTGCTGCGCAGGGCCTTTCTCTGCATCTGGGATTAAAAGGGAAAGTGCAACTATTGTCGCAGAGAGCAGCAACAGTAGAAGGGAGTAGCAGAAGGAAGTAGTGATGTTACTTCTTCCACACGACAACTAGCTACTAATCAGCAAGCGTGCGAGTGGCAGCTGCTTTCCACTTGCAGTCTGAAAGTCTCGCGCACCAGATGCCTTTTAAACACCTTCCTTAATCGCCTGCCCGCAGCGCTCGCTCTTTCTACCGCCCGCGCGCTGACCGGCAACGTCCCACAGACACACATGGTACTTTGGCCGGTTGCCAAGAGTCCCGAAAAGCGGCTTCTGCCGAAGGATGCTCGCCTCTTGCGCTCACCTTTTCCGAACTCCGGAATCGAGGCTTCTGCCTTTCTTGCCCTTAATGCAAGCGGAAAGCTTCTGCACTGTGTCTAGCGAAGAGAACGAGTGACAGGACAGCACATGTTTGTGCAGATTACCCCTGCCACTGATGTAAGCACGGATTTGCAGCACCCTATGCAACTCGTGGTGTGACAGGTGTATGTGCTGCGCAGGGCATTTCTCTGCATCTGGGAGTAAATGGAAAGCGCAATTGTTGTCGCAGAGAGCAGCAACAGCAGTAGGGAGCAGCAGAAGGAAGTCGAGGCAGTACTTCTTGCACACGACAACTTAGCGACTACTCAGCAAGCGTCCGAGTGGCAGCTGCTTTCCACTTGCAGTCTGAAAGTCTCGCGCAACAGATGCCTTTTAAACACCTTCCTTATTCGCCTGCCCGCAGCGCTCGCGCTTTCCACCGCCCGCGCGCTGACCGGCACTCTCTCTAAGACACACATGGTATTTCGGCCGGTTGCCAAGAGCTCCGGAAAGCAGCTTCTGCCGAAGGAGGCTCGCCCGTTCCCGTTACCTTCTGCGAACTGCGGAGTCGCGGCTTCTGCCTTTCTTGCCCTTAATGCAAGCGGAAAGCTTTTGCACTGTGTCTAGCGAAGAGAACGAGTGACAGGACAGCACATGTTTGTGCAGATTACCCCTGCCACTGATGTAAGCCCGAATTTGCAGCACCCTATGCCACCCATGGTGTGACAGGTTTCTGTGCTGCGCAGGGCATTTCTCTGCATCTGGGAGTAAAAGGGAAAGTGCAACTATTGTCGCAGAGAGCAACAACAGCAGTAGGGAGCAGCAGAAGGAAGTAGTGATCTTACTTCTCCCACACGACAACTAGCTACTAATCAGCAAACTTGCGAGTGGCAGCTGCTTTCATCTTGCAGTCTGAAAGTCTCGCGCACCAGATGCCTTTTAAACACCTTCCTTATTCGCCTGTCCGCAGCGCTCGCGATTTCCACCGTCCGCGCGCTGACCGGCAACGTCCCACAGACACACATGGTACTTTGGCCGGTTGCCAAGAGTCCTGAAAAGCGGCTTCTGCCGAAGGATGCTCGCCTCTTGCGTTTACTTTCTCCAAAGTCTAGAATCGAGGCTTCTGCCTTTCTTGCTCTTAATGCAAGCGGAAAGCTTTTTCACAGCTTCCGGCAAAGAGAACGCGTGACAGGACAGCATATGTTTGTGCAGCTTACCCCTGCCACTTACACAAGCACGGATTTGCAACAACCTATGCCACCCATGGTGTGACAGCTTTCTGTGCTGCGCAGGGCATTTCTCTGCATCTGGAAGTAAAGGGAAAGAGCAATTGTTGTCGCAGAGAGCAGCAACAGCAGTAGGGTGCAGCAGAAGGAAGTAGTGATCTTACCTCTTCCACAAGACAACTAGCAACTAATTAACAAGCGGGCGATTGGCAGTTACATTCCACTTGCAGTCTAAAAGTCTCGGCGCCAGATACCTGTTAAACATGTTTCTTATTCGCTTGCCTGCCGCGCTCGCGCTTTCCACCGCCCGCGCGCTGACCGGCACTCTCAGACACACATGGTATTTCGGCCGGTTGCCAAGAACTCCGGAAAGCAGCTTCTGCCGAATGAGGCTCGCCCCCAGCGGTTACCTTCTGAGACTTGCGGAGTCGCGGCTTCAGCCTTTCTTGCACTTAATGCAAACGGAAAGCTTTTGTACAGAGTTTGGCGAGGAGAACGTGTGACAGGACAGCACATGTTTGTGCAGATTACCCCTGCCACTGATGTAAGCACGGATTTGCAGCACCCTATGCAACTCGTGGTGTGACAGGTGTATGTGCTGCGCAGGGCATTTCTCTGCATCTGGGAGTAAATGGAAAGCGCAATTGTTGTCGCAGAGAGCAGCAACAGCAGTAGGGAGCAGCAGAAGGAAGTCGAGGCAGTACTTCTTGCACACGACAACTTAGCGACTACTCAGCAAGCGTCCGAGTGGCAGCTGCTTTCCACTTGCAGTCTGAAAGTCTCGCGCAACAGATGCCTTTTAAACACCTTCCTTATTCGCCTGCCCGCAGCGCTCGCGCTTTCCTCCGCCCGCGCGCTGACCGGCACTCTCTCTCAGACACACATGGTATTTCGGCCGGTTGCCAAGAGCTCCGGAAAGCAGCTTCTGCCGAAGGAGGCTCGCCCGTTCCCGTTACCTTCTGCGAACTGCGGAGTCGCGGCTTCTGCCTTTCTTGCACTTAATGCAAACGGAAAGCTTTTGCACAGAGTTTGGCGAGGAGAACGAGTGACAGGACAGCACATGTTTGTGCAGTATACCCCTGCCACTGATGTAAGCCAGAAGTTGCAGCACCCTATGCCACTCATAGTGTGACAGGTGTATGTGCTGCGCAGGGCATTTCTCTGCATCTGGGATTAAAAGGGAAAGTGCAACTATTGTCGCAGAGAGCAGCAACAGTAGAAGGGAGTAGCAGAAGGAAGTAGTGATGTTACTTCTTCCACACGACAACTAGCTACTAATCAGCAAGCGTGCGAGTGGCAGCTGCTTTCCACTTGCAGTCTGAAAGTCTCGCGCACCAGATGCCTTTTAAACACCTTCCTTAATCGCCTGCCCGCAGCGCTCGCTCTTTCTACCGCCCGCGCGCTGACCGGCAACGTCCCACAGACACACATGGTACTTTGGCCGGTTGCCAAGAGTCCCGAAAAGCGGCTTCTGCCGAAGGATGCTCGCCTCTTGCGCTCACCTTTTCCGAACTCCGGAATCGAGGCTTCTGCCTTTCTTGCCCTTAATGCAAGCGGAAAGCTTCTGCACTGTGTCTAGCGAGGAGAACGTGTGACAGGACAGCACATGTTTGTGCAGTATACCCCTGCCACTGATGTAAGCCAGAATTTGCAGCACCCTATGCTACCCATGGTGTGACAGGTTTCTGTGCTGCGCAGGGCATTTCTCTGCATCTGGAAGTAAAGGGAAAGAGCAATTGTTGTCGCAGAGAGCAGCAACAGCAGTAGGGAGCAGCAGAAGGATGTAGTGATCTTACTTCTCCCACACGAGAAGTAGCTACTAATCAGCAAGCGTGCGAGTGGCAGCTGCTTATCACTTGCAGTCTGAAAGTCTCGCGCACCAGATGCCTTTTAAACACCTTCCTTATTCGCCTGCCCGCAGCGCTCGCGCTTTCCACCGTCCGCGCGCTGACCGGCACTCTCTCTCAGACACACATGGTATTTCGGCCGGTTGCCAAGAACTCCGGAAAGCAGCTTCTGCCGAAGGAGGCTCGCCTCTTGCGGTTACCCTCTGCGAACTGCGGAATCGAGGCTTCTGCCTTTCTTGCTCTTAATGCAAGCGGAAAGCTTCTGCACTGTGTCTAGCGAGGAGAACGTGTGACAGGACAGCACATGTTTGTACAGTTTACCCCTGCCACTTACACAAGCACGGATTTGCAACACCGTATGCCACCCATGGTGTGACAGCTTTCTGTGCTGCGCAGGGCATTTCTCTGCATCTGGAAGTAAAGGGAAAGAGCAATTGTTGTCGCAGAGAGCAGCAACAGCAGTAGGGTGCAGCAGAAGGAAGTAGTGATCTTACCTCTTCCACAAGACAACTAGCAACTAATTAACAAGCGGGCGACTGGCAGTTACATTCCACTTGCAGTCTGAAAGTTTCGCGCACCAGATGTCTGTTAAACATGTTTCTTATTCGCTTGCCTGTACCGCTCGCGCTTTCCACCGCCCGCGCGCTGACCGGCACCGTCCCACAGACACACATAGTACTTTGGCCGGTTGCCAAGAGTCCCGAAAAGCGGCTTCTGCCGAAGGATGCTCGCCTCTTGCGCTCACCTTCTCCGAACTGCGGAGTCGCGGCTTCTGCCTTTCTTGCCCTTAATGCAAGCGGAAAGCATCTGCACTGTGTCTAGCGAAGAGAACGAGTGACAGGACAGCACATGTTTGTGCAGATTACCCCTGCCACTGATGTAAGCACGGATTTGCAGCACCCTATGCCACTCGTGGTGTCACAGGTTTCTGTGCTGCGCAGAGCATTTCTCTGCATCTGGGAGTAAATGGAAAGCGCAATTGTTGTCGCAGAGAGCAGCAACAGCAGTAGGGAGCAGCAGAAGAAAGCCGAAACAGTACTTCTTGCACACGACAACTTAGCGACTACTCAGCAAGCGTGCGAGTGGCAGCTGCTTTCCACTTGCAGTCTGAAAGTCTCGCGCACCAGATGCCTTTTAAACACCTTCCTTATTCGCCTGCCCGCAGCGCTCGCGCTTTCCACCGCCCGCGCGCTGACCGGCACTCTCTCTCAGACACACATGGTATTTCGGCCGGTTGCCAAGAACTCCGGAAAGCAGCTTCTGCCGAAGGAGGCTCGCCTGTTCCCGTTACCTTCTGCGAACTGCGGAGTCGCGGCTTCTGCCTTTCTTGCCCTTAATGCAAGCGGAAAGCACCTGCACTGTGTCTAGCGAAGAGAACGAGTGACAGGACAGCACATGTTTGTGCAGATTACCCCTGCCACTGATGTAAGCACGAATTTGCAACGCCCTATGCCACCCATGGTATGACAGGTTTCTGTGCTGCGCAGGGCATTTCTCTGCATCTGGGAGTAAAAGGGAAAGTGCAACTATTGTCGCAGAGAGCAACAAAAGCAGTAGGGAGTAGCAGAAGGAAGTAGTGATCTTACTTCTTCCACACGACAACTAGCTACTAATCAGCAAACTTGCGAGTGGCAGCTGCTTTCATCTTGCAGTCTGAAAGTCTCGCGCACCAGATGCCTTTTAAACACCTTCCTTATTCGCCTGCCCGCAGCGCTCGCGCTTTCCACCGTCCGCGCGCTGACCGGCAACGTCCCACAGACACACATGGTACTTTGGCCGGTTGCCAAGAGTCCTGAAAAGCGGCTTCTGCCGAAGGATGCTCGCCTCTTGCGTTTACTTTCTCCAAAGTCTAGAATCGAGGCTTCTGCCTTTCTTGCTCTTAATGCAAGCGGAAAGCTTTTGCACAGCTTCCGGCAAAGAGAACGCGGGACAGGACAGCATATGTTTGTGCAGCTTACCCCTGCCACTTACACAAGCACGGATTTGCAACAACCTATGCCACCATGGTGTGACAGCTTTCTGTGCTGCGCAGGGCATTTCTCTGCATCTGGAAGTAAAGGGAAAGAGCAATTGTTGTCGCAGAGAGCAGCAACAGCAGTAGGGTGCAGCAGAAGGAAGTAGTGATCTTACCTCTTCCACAAGACAACTAGCAACTAATTAACAAGCGGGCGATTGGCAGTTACATTCCACTTGCAGTCTAAAAGTCTCGGCGCCAGATACCTGTTAAACATGTTTCTTATTCGCTTGCCTGCCGCGCTCGCGCTTTCTACCGCCCGCGCGCTGACCGGCACTCTCTCTTAGACACACATGGTATTTCGGCCGGTTGCCAAGAACTCCGGAAAGCAGCTTCTGCCGAAGGAGGCTCGCCTCTTGCGGTTACCTTCTGAGACTTGCGGAGTCGCGGCTTCTGCCTTTCTTGCACTTTATGCAAACGGAAAGATTTTGCACAGAGTTTGGCGAGGAGAACGAGTGACAGGACAGCACATGTTTGTGCAGTATACCCCTGCCACTGATGTAAGCCAGAATTTGCAGCACCCTATGCCACTCATAGTGTGACAGGTTTCTGTGCTGCGCAGGGCCTTTCTCTGCATCTGGGATTAAAAGGGAAAGTGCAACTATTGTCGCAGAGAGCAGCAACAGTAGAAGGGAGTAGCAGAAGGAAGTAGTGATGTTACTTCTTCCACACGACAACTAGCTACTAATCAGCAAGCGTGCGAGTGGCAGCTGCTTTCCACTTGCAGTCTGAAAGTCTCGCGCACCAGATGCCTTTTAAACACCTTCCTTAATCGCCTGCCCGCAGCGCTCGCTCTTTCTACCGCCCGCGCGCTGACCGGCAACGTCCCACAGACACACATGGTACTTTGGCCGGTTGCCAAGAGTCCCGAAAAGCGGCTTCTGCCGAAGGATGCTCGCCTCTTGCGCTCACCTTTTCCGAACTCCGGAATCGAGGCTTCTGCCTTTCTTGCCCTTAATGCAAGCGGAAAGCTTCTGCACTGTGTCTAGCGAAGAGAACGAGTGACAGGACAGCACATGTTTGTGCAGATTACCCCTGCCACTGATGTAAGCACGGATTTGCAGCACCCTATGCAACTCGTGGTGTGACAGGTGTATGTGCTGCGCAGGGCATTTCTCTGCATCTGGGAGTAAATGGAAAGCGCAATTGTTGTCGCAGAGAGCAGCAACAGCAGTAGGGAGCAGCAGAAGGAAGTCGAGGCAGTACTTCTTGCACACGACAACTTAGCGACTACTCAGCAAGCGTCCGAGTGGCAGCTGCTTTCCACTTGCAGTCTGAAAGTCTCGCGCAACAGATGCCTTTTAAACACCTTCCTTATTCGCCTGCCCGCAGCGCTCGCGCTTTCCACCGCCCGCGCGCTGACCGGCACTCTCTCTAAGACACACATGGTATTTCGGCCGGTTGCCAAGAGCTCCGGAAAGCAGCTTCTGCCGAAGGAGGCTCGCCCGTTCCCGTTACCTTCTGCGAACTGCGGAGTCGCGGCTTCTGCCTTTCTTGCCCTTAATGCAAGCGGAAAGCTTTTGCACTGTGTCTAGCGAAGAGAACGAGTGACAGGACAGCACATGTTTGTGCAGATTACCCCTGCCACTGATGTAAGCCCGAATTTGCAGCACCCTATGCCACCCATGGTGTGACAGGTTTCTGTGCTGCGCAGGGCATTTCTCTGCATCTGGGAGTAAAAGGGAAAGTGCAACTATTGTCGCAGAGAGCAACAACAGCAGTAGGGAGCAGCAGAAGGAAGTAGTGATCTTACTTCTTCCACACGACAACTAGCTACTAATCAGCAAACTTGCGAGTGGCAGCTGCTTTCATCTTGCAGTCTGAAAGTCTCGCGCACCAGATGCCTTTTAAACACCTTCCTTATTCGCCTGTCCGCAGCGCTCGCGATTTCCACCGTCCGCGCGCTGACCGGCAACGTCCCACAGACACACATGGTACTTTGGCCGGTTGCCAAGAGTCCTGAAAAGCGGCTTCTGCCGAAGGATGCTCGCCTCTTGCGTTTACTTTCTCCAAAGTCTAGAATCGAGGCTTCTGCCTTTCTTGCTCTTAATGCAAGCGGAAAGCTTTTTCACAGCTTCCGGCAAAGAGAACGCGTGACAGGACAGCATATGTTTGTGCAGCTTACCCCTGCCACTTACACAAGCACGGATTTGCAACAACCTATGCCACCCATGGTGTGACAGCTTTCTGTGCTGCGCAGGGCATTTCTCTGCATCTGGAAGTAAAGGGAAAGAGCAATTGTTGTCGCAGAGAGCAGCAACAGCAGTAGGGTGCAGCAGAAGGAAGTAGTGATCTTACCTCTTCCACAAGACAACTAGCAACTAATTAACAAGCGGGCGATTGGCAGTTACATTCCACTTGCAGTCTAAAAGTCTCGGCGCCAGATACCTGTTAAACATGTTTCTTATTCGCTTGCCTGCCGCGCTCGCGCTTTCCACCGCCCGCGCGCTGACCGGCACTCTCAGACACACATGGTATTTCGGCCGGTTGCCAAGAACTCCGGAAAGCAGCTTCTGCCGAATGAGGCTCGCCCCCAGCGGTTACCTTCTGAGACTTGCGGAGTCGCGGCTTCAGCCTTTCTTGCACTTAATGCAAACGGAAAGCTTTTGTACAGAGTTTGGCGAGGAGAACGTGTGACAGGACAGCACATGTTTGTGCAGATTACCCCTGCCACTGATGTAAGCACGGATTTGCAGCACCCTATGCAACTCGTGGTGTGACAGGTGTATGTGCTGCGCAGGGCATTTCTCTGCATCTGGGAGTAAATGGAAAGCGCAATTGTTGTCGCAGAGAGCAGCAACAGCAGTAGGGAGCAGCAGAAGGAAGTCGAGGCAGTACTTCTTGCACACGACAACTTAGCGACTACTCAGCAAGCGTCCGAGTGGCAGCTGCTTTCCACTTGCAGTCTGAAAGTCTCGCGCAACAGATGCCTTTTAAACACCTTCCTTATTCGCCTGCCCGCAGCGCTCGCGCTTTCCACCGCCCGCGCGCTGACCGGCACTCTCTCTCAGACACACATGGTATTTCGGCCGGTTGCCAAGAGCTCCGGAAAGCAGCTTCTGCCGAAGGAGGCTCGCCCGTTCCCGTTACCTTCTGCGAACTGCGGAGTCGCGGCTTCTGCCTTTCTTGCACTTAATGCAAACGGAAAGCTTTTGCACAGAGTTTGGCGAGGAGAACGAGTGACAGGACAGCACATGTTTGTGCAGTATACCCCTGCCACTGATGTAAGCCAGAAGTTGCAGCACCCTATGCCACTCATAGTGTGACAGGTGTATGTGCTGCGCAGGGCATTTCTCTGCATCTGGGATTAAAAGGGAAAGTGCAACTATTGTCGCAGAGAGCAGCAACAGTAGAAGGGAGTAGCAGAAGGAAGTAGTGATGTTACTTCTTCCACACGACAACTAGCTACTAATCAGCAAGCGTGCGAGTGGCAGCTGCTTTCCACTTGCAGTCTGAAAGTCTCGCGCACCAGATGCCTTTTAAACACCTTCCTTAATCGCCTGCCCGCAGCGCTCGCTCTTTCTACCGCCCGCGCGCTGACCGGCAACGTCCCACAGACACACATGGTACTTTGGCCGGTTGCCAAGAGTCCCGAAAAGCGGCTTCTGCCGAAGGATGCTCGCCTCTTGCGCTCACCTTTTCCGAACTCCGGAATCGAGGCTTCTGCCTTTCTTGCCCTTAATGCAAGCGGAAAGCTTCTGCACTGTGTCTAGCGAGGAGAACGTGTGACAGGACAGCACATGTTTGTGCAGTATACCCCTGCCACTGATGTAAGCCAGAATTTGCAGCACCCTATGCTACCCATGGTGTGACAGGTTTCTGTGCTGCGCAGGGCATTTCTCTGCATCTGGAAGTAAAGGGAAAGAGCAATTGTTGTCGCAGAGAGCAGCAACAGCAGTAGGGAGCAGCAGAAGGATGTAGTGATCTTACTTCTCCCACACGAGAAGTAGCTACTAATCAGCAAGCGTGCGAGTGGCAGCTGCTTATCACTTGCAGTCTGAAAGTCTCGCGCACCAGATGCCTTTTAAACACCTTCCTTATTCGCCTGCCCGCAGCGCTCGCGCTTTCCACCGTCCGCGCGCTGACCGGCACTCTCTCTCAGACACACATGGTATTTCGGCCGGTTGCCAAGAACTCCGGAAAGCAGCTTCTGCCGAAGGAGGCTCGCCTCTTGCGGTTACCCTCTGCGAACTGCGGAATCGAGGCTTCTGCCTTTCTTGCTCTTAATGCAAGCGGAAAGCTTCTGCACTGTGTCTAGCGAGGAGAACGTGTGACAGGACAGCACATGTTTGTACAGTTTACCCCTGCCACTTACACAAGCACGGATTTGCAACACCGTATGCCACCCATGGTGTGACAGCTTTCTGTGCTGCGCAGGGCATTTCTCTGCATCTGGAAGTAAAGGGAAAGAGCAATTGTTGTCGCAGAGAGCAGCAACAGCAGTAGGGTGCAGCAGAAGGAAGTAGTGATCTTACCTCTTCCACAAGACAACTAGCAACTAATTAACAAGCGGGCGACTGGCAGTTACATTCCACTTGCAGTCTGAAAGTTTCGCGCACCAGATGTCTGTTAAACATGTTTCTTATTCGCTTGCCTGTACCGCTCGCGCTTTCCACCGCCCGCGCGCTGACCGGCACCGTCCCACAGACACACATAGTACTTTGGCCGGTTGCCAAGAGTCCCGAAAAGCGGCTTCTGCCGAAGGATGCTCGCCTCTTGCGCTCACCTTCTCCGAACTGCGGAGTCGCGGCTTCTGCCTTTCTTGCCCTTAATGCAAGCGGAAAGCATCTGCACTGTGTCTAGCGAAGAGAACGAGTGACAGGACAGCACATGTTTGTGCAGATTACCCCTGCCACTGATGTAAGCACGGATTTGCAGCACCCTATGCCACTCGTGGTGTCACAGGTTTCTGTGCTGCGCAGAGCATTTCTCTGCATCTGGGAGTAAATGGAAAGCGCAATTGTTGTCGCAGAGAGCAGCAACAGCAGTAGGGAGCAGCAGAAGAAAGCCGAAACAGTACTTCTTGCACACGACAACTTAGCGACTACTCAGCAAGCGTGCGAGTGGCAGCTGCTTTCCACTTGCAGTCTGAAAGTCTCGCGCACCAGATGCCTTTTAAACACCTTCCTTATTCGCCTGCCCGCAGCGCTCGCGCTTTCCACCGCCCGCGCGCTGACCGGCACTCTCTCTCAGACACACATGGTATTTCGGCCGGTTGCCAAGAACTCCGGAAAGCAGCTTCTGCCGAAGGAGGCTCGCCTGTTCCCGTTACCTTCTGCGAACTGCGGAGTCGCGGCTTCTGCCTTTCTTGCCCTTAATGCAAGCGGAAAGCACCTGCACTGTGTCTAGCGAAGAGAACGAGTGACAGGACAGCACATGTTTGTGCAGATTACCCCTGCCACTGATGTAAGCACGAATTTGCAACGCCCTATGCCACCCATAATGTGACAGGTTTCTGTGCTGCGCAGGGCATTTCTCTGCATCTGGGAGTAAAAGGGAAAGTGCAACTATTGTCGCAGAGAGCAACAACAGCAGTAGGGAGCAGCAGAAGGAAGTAGTGATCTTACTTCTTCCACACGACAACTAGCTACTAATCAGCAAACTTGCGAGTGGCAGCTGCTTTCATCTTGCAGTCTGAAAGTCTCGCGCACCAGATGCCTTTTAAACACCTTCCTTATTCGCCTGCCCGCAGCGCTCGCGCTTTCCACCGTCCGCGCGCTGACCGGCAACGTCCCACAGACACACATGGTACTTTGGCCGGTTGCCAAGAGTCCTGAAAAGCGGCTTCTGCCGAAGGATGCTCGCCTCTTGCGTTTACTTTCTCCAAAGTCTAGAATCGAGGCTTCTGCCTTTCTTGCTCTTAATGCAAGCGGAAAGCTTTTGCACAGCTTCCGGCAAAGAGAACGCGGGACAGGACAGCATATGTTTGTGCAGCTTACCCCTGCCACTTACACAAGCACGGATTTGCAACAACCTATGCCACCCATGGTGTGACAGCTTTCTGTGCTGCGCAGGGCATTTCTCTGCATCTGGAAGTAAAGGGAAAGAGCAATTGTTGTCGCAGAGAGCAGCAACAGCAGTAGGGTGCAGCAGAAGGAAGTAGTGATCTTACATCTTCCACAAGACAACTAGCAACTAATTAACAAGCGGGCGATTGGCAGTTACATTCCACTTGCAGTCTAAAAGTCTCGGCGCCAGATACCTGTTAAACATGTTTCTTATTCGCTTGCCTGCCGCGCTCGCGCTTTCTACCGCCCGCGCGCTGACCGGCACTCTTTCCCAGACACACATAGTACTTTGGCCGGTTGCCAAGAACTCCGGAAAGCAGTTTCTGCCGAAGGAGACTCGCCTCTTGCGGTTACCTTCTGCGAACAGCGGAGTCGCGGCTTCTGCCTTTCTTGATCTTAATGCAAGGGGAAAGCTTTTGCACAGAGTTTGGCGAGGAGAACGTGTGACAGGATAGCACGTGTTTGTGCAGTATACCCCTGCCACTGATGTAAGCCAGAATTTGCAGCACCCTGTGCCACTCATGGTGTGACAGGTTTCTGTGCTGCGCAGGATATTTCTCTGCATCTGGGAGTAAAAGGGAAAGTGCAACTATTGTCGCAGAGAGCAGCAACAGTAGAAGGGAGTAGCAGAAGGAAGTAGTGATGTTACTTCTTCCACACGACAACTAGCTACTAATCAGCAAGCGTGCGAGTGGCAGCTGCTTTCCACTTGCAGTCTGAAAGTCTCGCGCACCAGATGCCTTTTAAACACCTTCCTTAATCGCCTGCCCGCAGCGCTCGCTCTTTCTACCGCCCGCGCGCTGACCGGCAACGTCCCACAGACACACATGGTACTTCGGCCGGTTGCCAAGAGTCCCGAAAAGCGGCTTCTGCCGAAGGATGCTCGCCTCTTGCGCTCACCTTTTCCGAACTCCGGAATCGAGGCTTCTGCCTTTCTTGCCCTTAATGCAAGCGGAAAGCTTCTGCACTGTGTCTAGCGAGGAGAACGTGTGACAGGACAGCACATGTTTGTGCAGTATACCCCTGCCACTGATGTAAGCCAGAATTTGCAGCACCCTATGCTACCCATGGTGTGACAGGTTTCTGTGCTGCGCAGGGCATTTCTCTGCATCTGGAAGTAAAGGGAAAGAGCAATTGTTGTCGCAGAGAGCAGCAACAGCAGTAGGGAGCAGCAGAAGGATGTAGTGATCTTACTTCTCCCACACGACAACTAGCTACTAATCAGCAAGCGTCCGAGTGGCAGCTGCTTATCACTTGCAGTCTGAAAGTCTCGCGCACCAGATGCCTTTTAAACACCTTCCTTATTCGCCTGCCCGCAGCGCTCGCGCTTTCCACCGCCCGCGCGCTGACCGGCACTGTCTCTCAGACACACATGGTATTTCGGCCGGTTGCCAAGAACTCCGGAAAGCAGCTTCTGCCGAAGGAGGCTCGCCTCTTGCGGTTACCCTCTGCGAACTGCGGAATCGAGGCTTCTGCCTTTCTTGCTCTTAATGCAAGCGGAAAGCTTCTGCACTGTGTCTAGCGAGGAGAACGTGTGACAGGACAGCACATGTTTGTACAGTTTACCCCTGCCACTTACACAAGCACGGATTTGCAACACCGTATGCCACCCATGGTGTGACAGCTTTCTGTGCTGCGCAGGGCATTTCTCTGCATCTGGAAGTAAAGGGAAAGAGCAATTGTTGTCGCAGAGAGCAGCAACAGCAGTAGGGTGCAGCAGAAGGAAGTAGTGATCTTACCTCTTCCACAAGACAACTAGCAACTAATTAACAAGCGGGCGACTGGCAGTTACATTCCACTTGCAGTCTGAAAGTTTCGCGCGCCAGATGTCTGTTAAACATGTTTCTTATTCGCTTGCCTGTACCGCTCGCGCTTTCCACCGCCCGCGCGCTGACCGGCACCGTCCCACAGACACACATAGTACTTTGGCCGGTTGCCAAGAGTCCCGAAAAGCGGCTTCTGCCGAAGGATGCTCGCCTCTTGCGCTCACCTTCTCCGAACTGCGGAGTCGCGGCTTCTGCCTTTCTTGCCCTTAATGCAAGCGGAAAGCATCTGCACTGTGTCTAGCGAAGAGAACGAGTGACAGGACAGCACATGTTTGTGCAGATTACCCCTGCCACTGATGTAAGCACGGATTTGCAGCACCCTATGCCACTCGTGGTGTCACAGGTTTCTGTGCTGCGCAGAGCATTTCTCTGCATCTGGGAGTAAATGGAAAGCGCAATTGTTGTCGCAGAGAGCAGCAACAGCAGTAGGGAGCAGCAGAAGAAAGCCGAAACAGTACTTCTTGCACACGACAACTTAGCGACTACTCAGCAAGCGTGCGAGTGGCAGCTGCTTTCCACTTGCAGTCTGAAAGTCTCGCGCACCAGATGCCTTTTAAACACCTTCCTTATTCGCCTGCCCGCAGCGCTCGCGCTTTCCACCGCCCGCGCGCTGACCGGCACTCTCTCTCAGACACACATGGTATTTCGGCCGGTTGCCAAGAACTCCGGAAAGCAGCTTCTGCCGAAGGAGGCTCGCCTGTTCCCGTTACCTTCTGCGAACTGCGGAGTCGCGGCTTCTGCCTTTCTTGCCCTTAATGCAAGCGGAAAGCACCTGCACTGTGTCTAGCGAAGAGAACGAGTGACAGGACAGCACATGTTTGTGCAGATTACCCCTGCCACTGATGTAAGCACGAATTTGCAACACCCTATGCCACCCATAATGTGACAGGTTTCTGTGCTGCGCAGGGCATTTCTCTGCATCTGGGAGTAAAAGGGAAAGTGCAACTATTGTCGCAGAGAGCAACAACAGCAGTAGGGAGCAGCAGAAGGAAGTAGTGATCTTACTTCTTCCACACGACAACTAGCTACTAATCAGCAAACTTGCGAGTGGCAGCTGCTTTCATCTTGCAGTCTGAAAGTCTCGCGCACCAGATGCCTTTTAAACACCTTCCTTATTCGCCTGCCCGCAGCGCTCGCGCTTTCCACCGTCCGCGCGCTGACCGGCAACGTCCCACAGACACACATGGTACTTTGGCCGGTTGCCAAGAGTCCTGAAAAGCGGCTTCTGCCGAAGGATGCTCGCCTCTTGCGTTTACTTTCTCCAAAGTCTAGAATCGAGGCTTCTGCCTTTCTTGCTCTTAATGCAAGCGGAAAGCTTTTGCACAGCTTCCGGCAAAGAGAACGCGGGACAGGACAGCATATGTTTGTGCAGCTTACCCCTGCCACTTACACAAGCACGGATTTGCAACAACCTATGCCACCCATGGTGTGACAGCTTTCTGTGCTGCGCAGGGCATTTCTCTGCATCTGGAAGTAAAGGGAAAGAGCAATTGTTGTCGCAGAGAGCAGCAACAGCAGTAGGGTGCAGCAGAAGGAAGTAGTGATCTTACATCTTCCACAAGACAACTAGCAACTAATTAACAAGCGGGCGATTGGCAGTTACATTCCACTTGCAGTCTAAAAGTCTCGGCGCCAGATACCTGTTAAACATGTTTCTTATTCGCTTGCCTGCCGCGCTCGCGCTTTCTACCGCCCGCGCGCTGACCGGCACTCTTTCCCAGACACACATAGTACTTTGGCCGGTTGCCAAGAACTCCGGAAAGCAGTTTCTGCCGAAGGAGACTCGCCTCTTGCGGTTACCTTCTGCGAACAGCGGAGTCGCGGCTTCTGCCTTTCTTGATCTTAATGCAAGGGGAAAGCTTTTGCACAGAGTTTGGCGAGGAGAACGTGTGACAGGATAGCACGTGTTTGTGCAGTATACCCCTGCCACTGATGTAAGCCAGAATTTGCAGCACCCTGTGCCACTCATGGTGTGACAGGTTTCTGTGCTGCGCAGGATATTTCTCTGCATCTGGGAGTAAAAGGGAAAGTGCAACTATTGTCGCAGAGAGCAGCAACAGTAGAAGGGAGTAGCAGAAGGAAGTAGTGATGTTACTTCTTCCACACGACAACTAGCTACTAATCAGCAAGCGTGCGAGTGGCAGCTGCTTTCCACTTGCAGTCTGAAAGTCTCGCGCACCAGATGCCTTTTAAACACCTTCCTTAATCGCCTGCCCGCAGCGCTCGCTCTTTCTACCGCCCGCGCGCTGACCGGCAACGTCCCACAGACACACATGGTACTTCGGCCGGTTGCCAAGAGTCCCGAAAAGCGGCTTCTGCCGAAGGATGCTCGCCTCTTGCGCTCACCTTTTCCGAACTCCGGAATCGAGGCTTCTGCCTTTCTTGCCCTTAATGCAAGCGGAAAGCTTCTGCACTGTGTCTAGCGAGGAGAACGTGTGACAGGACAGCACATGTTTGTGCAGTATACCCCTGCCACTGATGTAAGCCAGAATTTGCAGCACCCTATGCTACCCATGGTGTGACAGGTTTCTGTGCTGCGCAGGGCATTTCTCTGCATCTGGAAGTAAAGGGAAAGAGCAATTGTTGTCGCAGAGAGCAGCAACAGCAGTAGGGAGCAGCAGAAGGATGTAGTGATCTTACTTCTCCCACACGACAACTAGCTACTAATCAGCAAGCGTCCGAGTGGCAGCTGCTTATCACTTGCAGTCTGAAAGTCTCGCGCACCAGATGCCTTTTAAACACCTTCCTTATTCGCCTGCCCGCAGCGCTCGCGCTTTCCACCGCCCGCGCGCTGACCGGCACTGTCTCTCAGACACACATGGTATTTCGGCCGGTTGCCAAGAACTCCGGAAAGCAGCTTCTGCCGAAGGAGGCTCGCCTCTTGCGGTTACCCTCTGCGAACTGCGGAATCGAGGCTTCTGCCTTTCTTGCTCTTAATGCAAGCGGAAAGCTTCTGCACTGTGTCTAGCGAGGAGAACGTGTGACAGGACAGCACATGTTTGTACAGTTTACCCCTGCCACTTACACAAGCACGGATTTGCAACACCGTATGCCACCCATGGTGTGACAGCTTTCTGTGCTGCGCAGGGCATTTCTCTGCATCTGGAAGTAAAGGGAAAGAGCAATTGTTGTCGCAGAGAGCAGCAACAGCAGTAGGGAGCAGCAGAAGGAAGTAGTGATCTTACCTCTTCCACAAGACAACTAGCAACTAATTAACAAGCGGGCGACTGGCAGTTACATTCCACTTGCAGTCTGAAAGTTTCGCGCGCCAGATGTCTGTTAAACATGTTTCTTATTCGCTTGCCTGTACCGCTCGCGCTTTCCACCGCCCGCGCGCTGACCGGCACCGTCCCACAGACACACATAGTACTTTGGCCGGTTGCCAAGAGTCCCGAAAAGCGGCTTCTGCCGAAGGATGCTCGCCTCTTGCGCTCACCTTCTCCGAACTGCGGAGTCGCGGCTTCTGCCTTTCTTGCCCTTAATGCAAGCGGAAAGCATCTGCACTGTGTCTAGCGAAGAGAACGAGTGACAGGACAGCACATGTTTGTGCAGATTACCCCTGCCACTGATGTAAGCACGGATTTGCAGCACCCTATGCCACTCGTGGTGTCACAGGTTTCTGTGCTGCGCAGAGCATTTCTCTGCATCTGGGAGTAAATGGAAAGCGCAATTGTTGTCGCAGAGAGCAGCAACAGCAGTAGGGAGCAGCAGAAGAAAGCCGAAAGAGTACTTCTTGCACACGACAACTTAGCGACTACTCAGCAAGCGTGCGAGTGGCAGCTGCTTTCCACTTGCAGTCTGAAACTCTCGCGCACCAGATGCCTTTTAAACACCTTCCTTATTCGCCTGCCCGCAGCGCTCGCGCTTTCCACCGCCCGCGCGCTGACCGGCACTCTCTCTCAGACACACATGGTATTTCGGCCGGTTGCCAAGAGCTCCGGAAAGCAGCTTCTGCCGAAGGAGGCTCGCCTGTTCCCGTTACCTTCTGCGAACTGCGGAGTCGCGGCTTCTGCCTTTCTTGCCCTTAATGCAAGCGGAAAGCACCTGCACTGTGTCTAGCGAAGAGAACGAGTGACAGGACAGCACATGTTTGTGCAGATTACCCCTGCCACTGATGTAAGCACGAATTTGCAACGCCCTATGCCACCCATGGTATGACAGGTTTCTGTGCTGCGCAGGGCATTTCTCTGCATCTGGGAGTAAAAGGGAAAGTGCAACTATTGTCGCAGAGAGCAACAACAGCAGTAGGGAGTAGCAGAAGGAAGTAGTGATCTTACTTCTTCCACACGACAACTAGCTACTAATCAGCAAACTTGCGAGTGGCAGCTGCTTTCATCTTGCAGTCTGAAAGTCTCGCGCACCAGATGCCTTTTAAACACCTTCCTTATTCGCCTGCCCGCAGCGCTCGCGCTTTCCACCGTCCGCGCGCTGACCGGCAACGTCCCACAGACACACATGGTACTTTGGCCGGTTGCCAAGAGTCCTGAAAAGCGGCTTCTGCCGAAGGATGCTCGCCTCTTGCGTTTACTTTCTCCAAAGTCTAGAATCGAGGCTTCTGCCTTTCTTGCTCTTAATGCAAGCGGAAAGCTTTTGCACAGCTTCCGGCAAAGAGAACGCGGGACAGGACAGCATATGTTTGTGCAGCTTACCCCTGCCACTTACACAAGCACGGATTTGCAACAACCTATGCCACCATGGTGTGACAGCTTTCTGTGCTGCGCAGGGCATTTCTCTGCATCTGGAAGTAAAGGGAAAGAGCAATTGTTGTCGCAGAGAGCAGCAACAGCAGTAGGGTGCAGCAGAAGGAAGTAGTGATCTTACATCTTCCACAAGACAACTAGCAACTAATTAACAAGCGGGCGATTGGCAGTTACATTCCACTTGCAGTCTAAAAGTCTCGGCGCCAGATACCTGTTAAACATGTTTCTTATTCGCTTGCCTGCCGCGCTCGCGCTTTCTACCGCCCGCGCGCTGACCGGCACTCTCTCTTAGACACACATGGTATTTCGGCCGGTTGCCAAGAACTCCGGAAAGCAGCTTCTGCCGAAGGAGGCTCGCCTCTTGCGGTTACCTTCTGAGACTTGCGGAGTCGCGGCTTCTGCCTTTCTTGCACTTTATGCAAACGGAAAGATTTTGCACAGAGTTTGGCGAGGAGAACGAGTGACAGGACAGCACATGTTTGTGCAGTATACCCCTGCCACTGATGTAAGCCAGAATTTGCAGCACCCTATGCCACTCATAGTGTGACAGGTTTCTGTGCTGCGCAGGGCCTTTCTCTGCATCTGGGATTAAAAGGGAAAGTGCAACTATTGTCGCAGAGAGCAGCAACAGTAGAAGGGAGTAGCAGAAGGAAGTAGTGATGTTACTTCTTCCACACGACAACTAGCTACTAATCAACAAGCGTTCGAGTGGCAGCTGCTTTCCACTTGCAGTCTGAAAGTCTCGCGCACCAGATGCCTTTTAAACACCTTCCTTAATCGCCTGCCCGCAGCGCTCGCTCTTTCTACCGCCCGCGCGCTGACCGGCAACGTCCCACAGACACACATGGTACTTTGGCCGGTTGCCAAGAGTCCCGAAAAGCGGCTTCTGCCGAAGGATGCTCGCCTCTTGCGCTCACCTTTTCCGAACTCCGGAATCGAGGCTTCTGCCTTTCTTGCCCTTAATGCAAGCGGAAAGCTTCTGCACTGTGTCTAGCGAAGAGAACGAGTGACAGGACAGCACATGTTTGTGCAGATTACCCCTGCCACTGATGTAAGCACGGATTTGCAGCACCCTATGCAACTCGTGGTGTGACAGGTGTATGTGCTGCGCAGGGCATTTCTCTGCATCTGGGAGTAAATGGAAAGCGCAATTGTTGTCGCAGAGAGCAGCAACAGCAGTAGGGAGCAGCAGAAGAAAGCCGAAAGAGTACTTCTTGCACACGACAACTTAGCGACTACTCAGCAAGCGTGCGAGTGGCAGCTGCTTATCACTTGCAGTCTGAAAGTCTCGCGCACCAGATGCCTTTTAAACACCTTCCTTATTCGCCTGCCCGCAGCGCTCGCGCTTTCCACCGTCCGCGCGCTGACCGGCAACGTCCCACAGACACACATGGTACTTTGGCCGGTTGCCAAGAGTCCTGAAAAGCGGCTTCTGCCGAAGGATGCTCGCCTCTTGCGTTTACTTTCTCCAAAGTCTAGAATCGAGGCTTCTGCCTTTCTTGCTCTTAATGCAAGCGGAAAGCTTTTGCACAGCTTCCGGCAAAGAGAACGCGGGACAGGACAGCATATGTTTGTGCAGCTTACCCCTGCCACTTACACAAGCACGGATTTGCAACAACCTATGCCACCCATGGTGTGACAGCTTTCTGTGCTGCGCAGGGCATTTCTCTGCATCTGGAAGTAAAGGGAAAGAGCAATTGTTGTCGCAGAGAGCAGCAACAGCAGTAGGGTGCAGCAGAAGGAAGTAGTGATCTTACATCTTCCACAAGACAACTAGCAACTAATTAACAAGCGGGCGATTGGCAGTTACATTCCACTTGCAGTCTAAAAGTCTCGGCGCCAGATACCTGTTAAACATGTTTCTTATTCGCTTGCCTGCCGCGCTCGCGCTTTCTACCGCCCGCGCGCTGACCGGCACTCTTTCCCAGACACACATAGTACTTTGGCCGGTTGCCAAGAACTCCGGAAAGCAGTTTCTGCCGAAGGAGACTCGCCTCTTGCGGTTACCTTCTGCGAACAGCGGAGTCGCGGCTTCTGCCTTTCTTGATCTTAATGCAAGGGGAAAGCTTTTGCACAGAGTTTGGCGAGGAGAACGTGTGACAGGATAGCACGTGTTTGTGCAGTATACCCCTGCCACTGATGTAAGCCAGAATTTGCAGCACCCTGTGCCACTCATGGTGTGACAGGTTTCTGTGCTGCGCAGGATATTTCTCTGCATCTGGGAGTAAAAGGGAAAGTGCAACTATTGTCGCAGAGAGCAGCAACAGTAGAAGGGAGTAGCAGAAGGAAGTAGTGATGTTACTTCTTCCACACGACAACTAGCTACTAATCAGCAAGCGTGCGAGTGGCAGCTGCTTTCCACTTGCAGTCTGAAAGTCTCGCGCACCAGATGCCTTTTAAACACCTTCCTTAATCGCCTGCCCGCAGCGCTCGCTCTTTCTACCGCCCGCGCGCTGACCGGCAACGTCCCACAGACACACATGGTACTTCGGCCGGTTGCCAAGAGTCCCGAAAAGCGGCTTCTGCCGAAGGATGCTCGCCTCTTGCGCTCACCTTTTCCGAACTCCGGAATCGAGGCTTCTGCCTTTCTTGCCCTTAATGCAAGCGGAAAGCTTCTGCACTGTGTCTAGCGAGGAGAACGTGTGACAGGACAGCACATGTTTGTGCAGTATACCCCTGCCACTGATGTAAGCCAGAATTTGCAGCACCCTATGCTACCCATGGTGTGACAGGTTTCTGTGCTGCGCAGGGCATTTCTCTGCATCTGGAAGTAAAGGGAAAGAGCAATTGTTGTCGCAGAGAGCAGCAACAGCAGTAGGGAGCAGCAGAAGGATGTAGTGATCTTACTTCTCCCACACGACAACTAGCTACTAATCAGCAAGCGTCCGAGTGGCAGCTGCTTATCACTTGCAGTCTGAAAGTCTCGCGCACCAGATGCCTTTTAAACACCTTCCTTATTCGCCTGCCCGCAGCGCTCGCGCTTTCCACCGCCCGCGCGCTGACCGGCACTGTCTCTCAGACACACATGGTATTTCGGCCGGTTGCCAAGAACTCCGGAAAGCAGCTTCTGCCGAAGGAGGCTCGCCTCTTGCGGTTACCCTCTGCGAACTGCGGAATCGAGGCTTCTGCCTTTCTTGCTCTTAATGCAAGCGGAAAGCTTCTGCACTGTGTCTAGCGAGGAGAACGTGTGACAGGACAGCACATGTTTGTACAGTTTACCCCTGCCACTTACACAAGCACGGATTTGCAACACCGTATGCCACCCATGGTGTGACAGCTTTCTGTGCTGCGCAGGGCATTTCTCTGCATCTGGAAGTAAAGGGAAAGAGCAATTGTTGTCGCAGAGAGCAGCAACAGCAGTAGGGAGCAGCAGAAGGAAGTAGTGATCTTACCTCTTCCACAAGACAACTAGCAACTAATTAACAAGCGGGCGACTGGCAGTTACATTCCACTTGCAGTCTGAAAGTTTCGCGCGCCAGATGTCTGTTAAACATGTTTCTTATTCGCTTGCCTGTACCGCTCGCGCTTTCCACCGCCCGCGCGCTGACCGGCACCGTCCCACAGACACACATAGTACTTTGGCCGGTTGCCAAGAGTCCCGAAAAGCGGCTTCTGCCGAAGGATGCTCGCCTCTTGCGCTCACCTTCTCCGAACTGCGGAGTCGCGGCTTCTGCCTTTCTTGCCCTTAATGCAAGCGGAAAGCATCTGCACTGTGTCTAGCGAAGAGAACGAGTGACAGGACAGCACATGTTTGTGCAGATTACCCCTGCCACTGATGTAAGCACGGATTTGCAGCACCCTATGCCACTCGTGGTGTCACAGGTTTCTGTGCTGCGCAGAGCATTTCTCTGCATCTGGGAGTAAATGGAAAGCGCAATTGTTGTCGCAGAGAGCAGCAACAGCAGTAGGGAGCAGCAGAAGAAAGCCGAAAGAGTACTTCTTGCACACGACAACTTAGCGACTACTCAGCAAGCGTGCGAGTGGCAGCTGCTTTCCACTTGCAGTCTGAAACTCTCGCGCACCAGATGCCTTTTAAACACCTTCCTTATTCGCCTGCCCGCAGCGCTCGCGCTTTCCACCGCCCGCGCGCTGACCGGCACTCTCTCTCAGACACACATGGTATTTCGGCCGGTTGCCAAGAGCTCCGGAAAGCAGCTTCTGCCGAAGGAGGCTCGCCTGTTCCCGTTACCTTCTGCGAACTGCGGAGTCGCGGCTTCTGCCTTTCTTGCCCTTAATGCAAGCGGAAAGCACCTGCACTGTGTCTAGCGAAGAGAACGAGTGACAGGACAGCACATGTTTGTGCAGATTACCCCTGCCACTGATGTAAGCACGAATTTGCAACGCCCTATGCCACCCATGGTATGACAGGTTTCTGTGCTGCGCAGGGCATTTCTCTGCATCTGGGAGTAAAAGGGAAAGTGCAACTATTGTCGCAGAGAGCAACAAAAGCAGTAGGGAGTAGCAGAAGGAAGTAGTGATCTTACTTCTTCCACACGACAACTAGCTACTAATCAGCAAACTTGCGAGTGGCAGCTGCTTTCATCTTGCAGTCTGAAAGTCTCGCGCACCAGATGCCTTTTAAACACCTTCCTTATTCGCCTGCCCGCAGCGCTCGCGCTTTCCACCGTCCGCGCGCTGACCGGCAACGTCCCACAGACACACATGGTACTTTGGCCGGTTGCCAAGAGTCCTGAAAAGCGGCTTCTGCCGAAGGATGCTCGCCTCTTGCGTTTACTTTCTCCAAAGTCTAGAATCGAGGCTTCTGCCTTTCTTGCTCTTAATGCAAGCGGAAAGCTTTTGCACAGCTTCCGGCAAAGAGAACGCGGGACAGGACAGCATATGTTTGTGCAGCTTACCCCTGCCACTTACACAAGCACGGATTTGCAACAACCTATGCCACCATGGTGTGACAGCTTTCTGTGCTGCGCAGGGCATTTCTCTGCATCTGGAAGTAAAGGGAAAGAGCAATTGTTGTCGCAGAGAGCAGCAACAGCAGTAGGGTGCAGCAGAAGGAAGTAGTGATCTTACCTCTTCCACAAGACAACTAGCAACTAATTAACAAGCGGGCGATTGGCAGTTACATTCCACTTGCAGTCTAAAAGTCTCGGCGCCAGATACCTGTTAAACATGTTTCTTATTCGCTTGCCTGCCGCGCTCGCGCTTTCTACCGCCCGCGCGCTGACCGGCACTCTCTCTTAGACACACATGGTATTTCGGCCGGTTGCCAAGAACTCCGGAAAGCAGCTTCTGCCGAAGGAGGCTCGCCTCTTGCGGTTACCTTCTGAGACTTGCGGAGTCGCGGCTTCTGCCTTTCTTGCACTTTATGCAAACGGAAAGATTTTGCACAGAGTTTGGCGAGGAGAACGAGTGACAGGACAGCACATGTTTGTGCAGTATACCCCTGCCACTGATGTAAGCCAGAATTTGCAGCACCCTATGCCACTCATAGTGTGACAGGTTTCTGTGCTGCGCAGGGCCTTTCTCTGCATCTGGGATTAAAAGGGAAAGTGCAACTATTGTCGCAGAGAGCAGCAACAGTAGAAGGGAGTAGCAGAAGGAAGTAGTGATGTTACTTCTTCCACACGACAACTAGCTACTAATCAGCAAGCGTGCGAGTGGCAGCTGCTTTCCACTTGCAGTCTGAAAGTCTCGCGCACCAGATGCCTTTTAAACACCTTCCTTAATCGCCTGCCCGCAGCGCTCGCTCTTTCTACCGCCCGCGCGCTGACCGGCAACGTCCCACAGACACACATGGTACTTTGGCCGGTTGCCAAGAGTCCCGAAAAGCGGCTTCTGCCGAAGGATGCTCGCCTCTTGCGCTCACCTTTTCCGAACTCCGGAATCGAGGCTTCTGCCTTTCTTGCCCTTAATGCAAGCGGAAAGCTTCTGCACTGTGTCTAGCGAAGAGAACGAGTGACAGGACAGCACATGTTTGTGCAGATTACCCCTGCCACTGATGTAAGCACGGATTTGCAGCACCCTATGCAACTCGTGGTGTGACAGGTGTATGTGCTGCGCAGGGCATTTCTCTGCATCTGGGAGTAAATGGAAAGCGCAATTGTTGTCGCAGAGAGCAGCAACAGCAGTAGGGAGCAGCAGAAGGAAGTCGAGGCAGTACTTCTTGCACACGACAACTTAGCGACTACTCAGCAAGCGTCCGAGTGGCAGCTGCTTTCCACTTGCAGTCTGAAAGTCTCGCGCAACAGATGCCTTTTAAACACCTTCCTTATTCGCCTGCCCGCAGCGCTCGCGCTTTCCACCGCCCGCGCGCTGACCGGCACTCTCTCTAAGACACACATGGTATTTCGGCCGGTTGCCAAGAGCTCCGGAAAGCAGCTTCTGCCGAAGGAGGCTCGCCCGTTCCCGTTACCTTCTGCGAACTGCGGAGTCGCGGCTTCTGCCTTTCTTGCCCTTAATGCAAGCGGAAAGCTTTTGCACTGTGTCTAGCGAAGAGAACGAGTGACAGGACAGCACATGTTTGTGCAGATTACCCCTGCCACTGATGTAAGCCCGAATTTGCAGCACCCTATGCCACCCATGGTGTGACAGGTTTCTGTGCTGCGCAGGGCATTTCTCTGCATCTGGGAGTAAAAGGGAAAGTGCAACTATTGTCGCAGAGAGCAACAACAGCAGTAGGGAGCAGCAGAAGGAAGTAGTGATCTTACTTCTTCCACACGACAACTAGCTACTAATCAGCAAACTTGCGAGTGGCAGCTGCTTTCATCTTGCAGTCTGAAAGTCTCGCGCACCAGATGCCTTTTAAACACCTTCCTTATTCGCCTGTCCGCAGCGCTCGCGATTTCCACCGTCCGCGCGCTGACCGGCAACGTCCCACAGACACACATGGTACTTTGGCCGGTTGCCAAGAGTCCTGAAAAGCGGCTTCTGCCGAAGGATGCTCGCCTCTTGCGTTTACTTTCTCCAAAGTCTAGAATCGAGGCTTCTGCCTTTCTTGCTCTTAATGCAAGCGGAAAGCTTTTTCACAGCTTCCGGCAAAGAGAACGCGTGACAGGACAGCATATGTTTGTGCAGCTTACCCCTGCCACTTACACAAGCACGGATTTGCAACAACCTATGCCACCCATGGTGTGACAGCTTTCTGTGCTGCGCAGGGCATTTCTCTGCATCTGGAAGTAAAGGGAAAGAGCAATTGTTGTCGCAGAGAGCAGCAACAGCAGTAGGGTGCAGCAGAAGGAAGTAGTGATCTTACCTCTTCCACAAGACAACTAGCAACTAATTAACAAGCGGGCGATTGGCAGTTACATTCCACTTGCAGTCTAAAAGTCTCGGCGCCAGATACCTGTTAAACATGTTTCTTATTCGCTTGCCTGCCGCGCTCGCGCTTTCCACCGCCCGCGCGCTGACCGGCACTCTCAGACACACATGGTATTTCGGCCGGTTGCCAAGAACTCCGGAAAGCAGCTTCTGCCGAATGAGGCTCGCCCCCAGCGGTTACCTTCTGAGACTTGCGGAGTCGCGGCTTCAGCCTTTCTTGCACTTAATGCAAACGGAAAGCTTTTGTACAGAGTTTGGCGAGGAGAACGTGTGACAGGACAGCACATGTTTGTGCAGATTACCCCTGCCACTGATGTAAGCACGGATTTGCAGCACCCTATGCAACTCGTGGTGTGACAGGTGTATGTGCTGCGCAGGGCATTTCTCTGCATCTGGGAGTAAATGGAAAGCGCAATTGTTGTCGCAGAGAGCAGCAACAGCAGTAGGGAGCAGCAGAAGGAAGTCGAGGCAGTACTTCTTGCACACGACAACTTAGCGACTACTCAGCAAGCGTCCGAGTGGCAGCTGCTTTCCACTTGCAGTCTGAAAGTCTCGCGCAACAGATGCCTTTTAAACACCTTCCTTATTCGCCTGCCCGCAGCGCTCGCGCTTTCCTCCGCCCGCGCGCTGACCGGCACTCTCTCTCAGACACACATGGTATTTCGGCCGGTTGCCAAGAGCTCCGGAAAGCAGCTTCTGCCGAAGGAGGCTCGCCCGTTCCCGTTACCTTCTGCGAACTGCGGAGTCGCGGCTTCTGCCTTTCTTGCACTTAATGCAAACGGAAAGCTTTTGCACAGAGTTTGGCGAGGAGAACGAGTGACAGGACAGCACATGTTTGTGCAGTATACCCCTGCCACTGATGTAAGCCAGAAGTTGCAGCACCCTATGCCACTCATAGTGTGACAGGTGTATGTGCTGCGCAGGGCATTTCTCTGCATCTGGGATTAAAAGGGAAAGTGCAACTATTGTCGCAGAGAGCAGCAACAGTAGAAGGGAGTAGCAGAAGGAAGTAGTGATGTTACTTCTTCCACACGACAACTAGCTACTAATCAGCAAGCGTGCGAGTGGCAGCTGCTTTCCACTTGCAGTCTGAAAGTCTCGCGCACCAGATGCCTTTTAAACACCTTCCTTAATCGCCTGCCCGCAGCGCTCGCTCTTTCTACCGCCCGCGCGCTGACCGGCAACGTCCCACAGACACACATGGTACTTTGGCCGGTTGCCAAGAGTCCCGAAAAGCGGCTTCTGCCGAAGGATGCTCGCCTCTTGCGCTCACCTTTTCCGAACTCCGGAATCGAGGCTTCTGCCTTTCTTGCCCTTAATGCAAGCGGAAAGCTTCTGCACTGTGTCTAGCGAGGAGAACGTGTGACAGGACAGCACATGTTTGTGCAGTATACCCCTGCCACTGATGTAAGCCAGAATTTGCAGCACCCTATGCTACCCATGGTGTGACAGGTTTCTGTGCTGCGCAGGGCATTTCTCTGCATCTGGAAGTAAAGGGAAAGAGCAATTGTTGTCGCAGAGAGCAGCAACAGCAGTAGGGAGCAGCAGAAGGATGTAGTGATCTTACTTCTCCCACACGAGAAGTAGCTACTAATCAGCAAGCGTGCGAGTGGCAGCTGCTTATCACTTGCAGTCTGAAAGTCTCGCGCACCAGATGCCTTTTAAACACCTTCCTTATTCGCCTGCCCGCAGCGCTCGCGCTTTCCACCGTCCGCGCGCTGACCGGCACTCTCTCTCAGACACACATGGTATTTCGGCCGGTTGCCAAGAACTCCGGAAAGCAGCTTCTGCCGAAGGAGGCTCGCCTCTTGCGGTTACCCTCTGCGAACTGCGGAATCGAGGCTTCTGCCTTTCTTGCTCTTAATGCAAGCGGAAAGCTTCTGCACTGTGTCTAGCGAGGAGAACGTGTGACAGGACAGCACATGTTTGTACAGTTTACCCCTGCCACTTACACAAGCACGGATTTGCAACACCGTATGCCACCCATGGTGTGACAGCTTTCTGTGCTGCGCAGGGCATTTCTCTGCATCTGGAAGTAAAGGGAAAGAGCAATTGTTGTCGCAGAGAGCAGCAACAGCAGTAGGGTGCAGCAGAAGGAAGTAGTGATCTTACCTCTTCCACAAGACAACTAGCAACTAATTAACAAGCGGGCGACTGGCAGTTACATTCCACTTGCAGTCTGAAAGTTTCGCGCACCAGATGTCTGTTAAACATGTTTCTTATTCGCTTGCCTGTACCGCTCGCGCTTTCCACCGCCCGCGCGCTGACCGGCACCGTCCCACAGACACACATAGTACTTTGGCCGGTTGCCAAGAGTCCCGAAAAGCGGCTTCTGCCGAAGGATGCTCGCCTCTTGCGCTCACCTTCTCCGAACTGCGGAGTCGCGGCTTCTGCCTTTCTTGCCCTTAATGCAAGCGGAAAGCATCTGCACTGTGTCTAGCGAAGAGAACGAGTGACAGGACAGCACATGTTTGTGCAGATTACCCCTGCCACTGATGTAAGCACGGATTTGCAGCACCCTATGCCACTCGTGGTGTCACAGGTTTCTGTGCTGCGCAGAGCATTTCTCTGCATCTGGGAGTAAATGGAAAGCGCAATTGTTGTCGCAGAGAGCAGCAACAGCAGTAGGGAGCAGCAGAAGAAAGCCGAAACAGTACTTCTTGCACACGACAACTTAGCGACTACTCAGCAAGCGTGCGAGTGGCAGCTGCTTTCCACTTGCAGTCTGAAAGTCTCGCGCACCAGATGCCTTTTAAACACCTTCCTTATTCGCCTGCCCGCAGCGCTCGCGCTTTCCACCGCCCGCGCGCTGACCGGCACTCTCTCTCAGACACACATGGTATTTCGGCCGGTTGCCAAGAACTCCGGAAAGCAGCTTCTGCCGAAGGAGGCTCGCCTGTTCCCGTTACCTTCTGCGAACTGCGGAGTCGCGGCTTCTGCCTTTCTTGCCCTTAATGCAAGCGGAAAGCACCTGCACTGTGTCTAGCGAAGAGAACGAGTGACAGGACAGCACATGTTTGTGCAGATTACCCCTGCCACTGATGTAAGCACGAATTTGCAACACCCTATGCCACCCATAATGTGACAGGTTTCTGTGCTGCGCAGGGCATTTCTCTGCATCTGGGAGTAAAAGGGAAAGTGCAACTATTGTCGCAGAGAGCAACAACAGCAGTAGGGAGCAGCAGAAGGAAGTAGTGATCTTACTTCTTCCACACGACAACTAGCTACTAATCAGCAAACTTGCGAGTGGCAGCTGCTTTCATCTTGCAGTCTGAAAGTCTCGCGCACCAGATGCCTTTTAAACACCTTCCTTATTCGCCTGCCCGCAGCGCTCGCGCTTTCCACCGTCCGCGCGCTGACCGGCAACGTCCCACAGACACACATGGTACTTTGGCCGGTTGCCAAGAGTCCTGAAAAGCGGCTTCTGCCGAAGGATGCTCGCCTCTTGCGTTTACTTTCTCCAAAGTCTAGAATCGAGGCTTCTGCCTTTCTTGCTCTTAATGCAAGCGGAAAGCTTTTGCACAGCTTCCGGCAAAGAGAACGCGGGACAGGACAGCATATGTTTGTGCAGCTTACCCCTGCCACTTACACAAGCACGGATTTGCAACAACCTATGCCACCCATGGTGTGACAGCTTTCTGTGCTGCGCAGGGCATTTCTCTGCATCTGGAAGTAAAGGGAAAGAGCAATTGTTGTCGCAGAGAGCAGCAACAGCAGTAGGGTGCAGCAGAAGGAAGTAGTGATCTTACATCTTCCACAAGACAACTAGCAACTAATTAACAAGCGGGCGATTGGCAGTTACATTCCACTTGCAGTCTAAAAGTCTCGGCGCCAGATACCTGTTAAACATGTTTCTTATTCGCTTGCCTGCCGCGCTCGCGCTTTCTACCGCCCGCGCGCTGACCGGCACTCTTTCCCAGACACACATAGTACTTTGGCCGGTTGCCAAGAACTCCGGAAAGCAGTTTCTGCCGAAGGAGACTCGCCTCTTGCGGTTACCTTCTGCGAACAGCGGAGTCGCGGCTTCTGCCTTTCTTGATCTTAATGCAAGGGGAAAGCTTTTGCACAGAGTTTGGCGAGGAGAACGTGTGACAGGATAGCACGTGTTTGTGCAGTATACCCCTGCCACTGATGTAAGCCAGAATTTGCAGCACCCTGTGCCACTCATGGTGTGACAGGTTTCTGTGCTGCGCAGGATATTTCTCTGCATCTGGGAGTAAAAGGGAAAGTGCAACTATTGTCGCAGAGAGCAGCAACAGTAGAAGGGAGTAGCAGAAGGAAGTAGTGATGTTACTTCTTCCACACGACAACTAGCTACTAATCAGCAAGCGTGCGAGTGGCAGCTGCTTTCCACTTGCAGTCTGAAAGTCTCGCGCACCAGATGCCTTTTAAACACCTTCCTTAATCGCCTGCCCGCAGCGCTCGCTCTTTCTACCGCCCGCGCGCTGACCGGCAACGTCCCACAGACACACATGGTACTTCGGCCGGTTGCCAAGAGTCCCGAAAAGCGGCTTCTGCCGAAGGATGCTCGCCTCTTGCGCTCACCTTTTCCGAACTCCGGAATCGAGGCTTCTGCCTTTCTTGCCCTTAATGCAAGCGGAAAGCTTCTGCACTGTGTCTAGCGAGGAGAACGTGTGACAGGACAGCACATGTTTGTGCAGTATACCCCTGCCACTGATGTAAGCCAGAATTTGCAGCACCCTATGCTACCCATGGTGTGACAGGTTTCTGTGCTGCGCAGGGCATTTCTCTGCATCTGGAAGTAAAGGGAAAGAGCAATTGTTGTCGCAGAGAGCAGCAACAGCAGTAGGGAGCAGCAGAAGGATGTAGTGATCTTACTTCTCCCACACGACAACTAGCTACTAATCAGCAAGCGTCCGAGTGGCAGCTGCTTATCACTTGCAGTCTGAAAGTCTCGCGCACCAGATGCCTTTTAAACACCTTCCTTATTCGCCTGCCCGCAGCGCTCGCGCTTTCCACCGCCCGCGCGCTGACCGGCACTGTCTCTCAGACACACATGGTATTTCGGCCGGTTGCCAAGAACTCCGGAAAGCAGCTTCTGCCGAAGGAGGCTCGCCTCTTGCGGTTACCCTCTGCGAACTGCGGAATCGAGGCTTCTGCCTTTCTTGCTCTTAATGCAAGCGGAAAGCTTCTGCACTGTGTCTAGCGAGGAGAACGTGTGACAGGACAGCACATGTTTGTACAGTTTACCCCTGCCACTTACACAAGCACGGATTTGCAACACCGTATGCCACCCATGGTGTGACAGCTTTCTGTGCTGCGCAGGGCATTTCTCTGCATCTGGAAGTAAAGGGAAAGAGCAATTGTTGTCGCAGAGAGCAGCAACAGCAGTAGGGTGCAGCAGAAGGAAGTAGTGATCTTACCTCTTCCACAAGACAACTAGCAACTAATTAACAAGCGGGCGACTGGCAGTTACATTCCACTTGCAGTCTGAAAGTTTCGCGCGCCAGATGTCTGTTAAACATGTTTCTTATTCGCTTGCCTGTACCGCTCGCGCTTTCCACCGCCCGCGCGCTGACCGGCACCGTCCCACAGACACACATAGTACTTTGGCCGGTTGCCAAGAGTCCCGAAAAGCGGCTTCTGCCGAAGGATGCTCGCCTCTTGCGCTCACCTTCTCCGAACTGCGGAGTCGCGGCTTCTGCCTTTCTTGCCCTTAATGCAAGCGGAAAGCATCTGCACTGTGTCTAGCGAAGAGAACGAGTGACAGGACAGCACATGTTTGTGCAGATTACCCCTGCCACTGATGTAAGCACGGATTTGCAGCACCCTATGCCACTCGTGGTGTCACAGGTTTCTGTGCTGCGCAGAGCATTTCTCTGCATCTGGGAGTAAATGGAAAGCGCAATTGTTGTCGCAGAGAGCAGCAACAGCAGTAGGGAGCAGCAGAAGAAAGCCGAAACAGTACTTCTTGCACACGACAACTTAGCGACTACTCAGCAAGCGTGCGAGTGGCAGCTGCTTTCCACTTGCAGTCTGAAAGTCTCGCGCACCAGATGCCTTTTAAACACCTTCCTTATTCGCCTGCCCGCAGCGCTCGCGCTTTCCACCGCCCGCGCGCTGACCGGCACTCTCTCTCAGACACACATGGTATTTCGGCCGGTTGCCAAGAACTCCGGAAAGCAGCTTCTGCCGAAGGAGGCTCGCCTGTTCCCGTTACCTTCTGCGAACTGCGGAGTCGCGGCTTCTGCCTTTCTTGCCCTTAATGCAAGCGGAAAGCACCTGCACTGTGTCTAGCGAAGAGAACGAGTGACAGGACAGCACATGTTTGTGCAGATTACCCCTGCCACTGATGTAAGCACGAATTTGCAACACCCTATGCCACCCATAATGTGACAGGTTTCTGTGCTGCGCAGGGCATTTCTCTGCATCTGGGAGTAAAAGGGAAAGTGCAACTATTGTCGCAGAGAGCAACAACAGCAGTAGGGAGCAGCAGAAGGAAGTAGTGATCTTACTTCTTCCACACGACAACTAGCTACTAATCAGCAAACTTGCGAGTGGCAGCTGCTTTCATCTTGCAGTCTGAAAGTCTCGCGCACCAGATGCCTTTTAAACACCTTCCTTATTCGCCTGCCCGCAGCGCTCGCGCTTTCCACCGTCCGCGCGCTGACCGGCAACGTCCCACAGACACACATGGTACTTTGGCCGGTTGCCAAGAGTCCTGAAAAGCGGCTTCTGCCGAAGGATGCTCGCCTCTTGCGTTTACTTTCTCCAAAGTCTAGAATCGAGGCTTCTGCCTTTCTTGCTCTTAATGCAAGCGGAAAGCTTTTGCACAGCTTCCGGCAAAGAGAACGCGGGACAGGACAGCATATGTTTGTGCAGCTTACCCCTGCCACTTACACAAGCACGGATTTGCAACAACCTATGCCACCCATGGTGTGACAGCTTTCTGTGCTGCGCAGGGCATTTCTCTGCATCTGGAAGTAAAGGGAAAGAGCAATTGTTGTCGCAGAGAGCAGCAACAGCAGTAGGGTGCAGCAGAAGGAAGTAGTGATCTTACATCTTCCACAAGACAACTAGCAACTAATTAACAAGCGGGCGATTGGCAGTTACATTCCACTTGCAGTCTAAAAGTCTCGGCGCCAGATACCTGTTAAACATGTTTCTTATTCGCTTGCCTGCCGCGCTCGCGCTTTCTACCGCCCGCGCGCTGACCGGCACTCTTTCCCAGACACACATAGTACTTTGGCCGGTTGCCAAGAACTCCGGAAAGCAGTTTCTGCCGAAGGAGACTCGCCTCTTGCGGTTACCTTCTGCGAACAGCGGAGTCGCGGCTTCTGCCTTTCTTGATCTTAATGCAAGGGGAAAGCTTTTGCACAGAGTTTGGCGAGGAGAACGTGTGACAGGATAGCACGTGTTTGTGCAGTATACCCCTGCCACTGATGTAAGCCAGAATTTGCAGCACCCTGTGCCACTCATGGTGTGACAGGTTTCTGTGCTGCGCAGGATATTTCTCTGCATCTGGGAGTAAAAGGGAAAGTGCAACTATTGTCGCAGAGAGCAGCAACAGTAGAAGGGAGTAGCAGAAGGAAGTAGTGATGTTACTTCTTCCACACGACAACTAGCTACTAATCAGCAAGCGTGCGAGTGGCAGCTGCTTTCCACTTGCAGTCTGAAAGTCTCGCGCACCAGATGCCTTTTAAACACCTTCCTTAATCGCCTGCCCGCAGCGCTCGCTCTTTCTACCGCCCGCGCGCTGACCGGCAACGTCCCACAGACACACATGGTACTTCGGCCGGTTGCCAAGAGTCCCGAAAAGCGGCTTCTGCCGAAGGATGCTCGCCTCTTGCGCTCACCTTTTCCGAACTCCGGAATCGAGGCTTCTGCCTTTCTTGCCCTTAATGCAAGCGGAAAGCTTCTGCACTGTGTCTAGCGAGGAGAACGTGTGACAGGACAGCACATGTTTGTGCAGTATACCCCTGCCACTGATGTAAGCCAGAATTTGCAGCACCCTATGCTACCCATGGTGTGACAGGTTTCTGTGCTGCGCAGGGCATTTCTCTGCATCTGGAAGTAAAGGGAAAGAGCAATTGTTGTCGCAGAGAGCAGCAACAGCAGTAGGGAGCAGCAGAAGGATGTAGTGATCTTACTTCTCCCACACGACAACTAGCTACTAATCAGCAAGCGTCCGAGTGGCAGCTGCTTATCACTTGCAGTCTGAAAGTCTCGCGCACCAGATGCCTTTTAAACACCTTCCTTATTCGCCTGCCCGCAGCGCTCGCGCTTTCCACCGCCCGCGCGCTGACCGGCACTGTCTCTCAGACACACATGGTATTTCGGCCGGTTGCCAAGAACTCCGGAAAGCAGCTTCTGCCGAAGGAGGCTCGCCTCTTGCGGTTACCCTCTGCGAACTGCGGAATCGAGGCTTCTGCCTTTCTTGCTCTTAATGCAAGCGGAAAGCTTCTGCACTGTGTCTAGCGAGGAGAACGTGTGACAGGACAGCACATGTTTGTACAGTTTACCCCTGCCACTTACACAAGCACGGATTTGCAACACCCTATGCCACCCATGGTGTGACAGCTTTCTGTGCTGCGCAGGGCATTTCTCTGCATCTGGAAGTAAAGGGAAAGAGCAATTGTTGTCGCAGAGAGCAGCAACAGCAGTAGGGAGCAGCAGAAGGAAGTAGTGATCTTACCTCTTCCACAAGACAACTAGCAACTAATTAACAAGCGGGCGACTGGCAGTTACATTCCACTTGCAGTCTGAAAGTTTCGCGCGCCAGATGTCTGTTAAACATGTTTCTTATTCGCTTGCCTGTACCGCTCGCGCTTTCCACCGCCCGCGCGCTGACCGGCACCGTCCCACAGACACACATAGTACTTTGGCCGGTTGCCAAGAGTCCCGAAAAGCGGCTTCTGCCGAAGGATGCTCGCCTCTTGCGCTCACCTTCTCCGAACTGCGGAGTCGCGGCTTCTGCCTTTCTTGCCCTTAATGCAAGCGGAAAGCATCTGCACTGTGTCTAGCGAAGAGAACGAGTGACAGGACAGCACATGTTTGTGCAGATTACCCCTGCCACTGATGTAAGCACGGATTTGCAGCACCCTATGCCACTCGTGGTGTCACAGGTTTCTGTGCTGCGCAGAGCATTTCTCTGCATCTGGGAGTAAATGGAAAGCGCAATTGTTGTCGCAGAGAGCAGCAACAGCAGTAGGGAGCAGCAGAAGAAAGCCGAAAGAGTACTTCTTGCACACGACAACTTAGCGACTACTCAGCAAGCGTGCGAGTGGCAGCTGCTTTCCACTTGCAGTCTGAAACTCTCGCGCACCAGATGCCTTTTAAACACCTTCCTTATTCGCCTGCCCGCAGCGCTCGCGCTTTCCACCGCCCGCGCGCTGACCGGCACTCTCTCTCAGACACACATGGTATTTCGGCCGGTTGCCAAGAGCTCCGGAAAGCAGCTTCTGCCGAAGGAGGCTCGCCTGTTCCCGTTACCTTCTGCGAACTGCGGAGTCGCGGCTTCTGCCTTTCTTGCCCTTAATGCAAGCGGAAAGCACCTGCACTGTGTCTAGCGAAGAGAACGAGTGACAGGACAGCACATGTTTGTGCAGATTACCCCTGCCACTGATGTAAGCACGAATTTGCAACGCCCTATGCCACCCATGGTATGACAGGTTTCTGTGCTGCGCAGGGCATTTCTCTGCATCTGGGAGTAAAAGGGAAAGTGCAACTATTGTCGCAGAGAGCAACAACAGCAGTAGGGAGTAGCAGAAGGAAGTAGTGATCTTACTTCTTCCACACGACAACTAGCTACTAATCAGCAAACTTGCGAGTGGCAGCTGCTTTCATCTTGCAGTCTGAAAGTCTCGCGCACCAGATGCCTTTTAAACACCTTCCTTATTCGCCTGCCCGCAGCGCTCGCGCTTTCCACCGTCCGCGCGCTGACCGGCAACGTCCCACAGACACACATGGTACTTTGGCCGGTTGCCAAGAGTCCTGAAAAGCGGCTTCTGCCGAAGGATGCTCGCCTCTTGCGTTTACTTTCTCCAAAGTCTAGAATCGAGGCTTCTGCCTTTCTTGCTCTTAATGCAAGCGGAAAGCTTTTGCACAGCTTCCGGCAAAGAGAACGCGGGACAGGACAGCATATGTTTGTGCAGCTTACCCCTGCCACTTACACAAGCACGGATTTGCAACAACCTATGCCACCATGGTGTGACAGCTTTCTGTGCTGCGCAGGGCATTTCTCTGCATCTGGAAGTAAAGGGAAAGAGCAATTGTTGTCGCAGAGAGCAGCAACAGCAGTAGGGTGCAGCAGAAGGAAGTAGTGATCTTACCTCTTCCACAAGACAACTAGCAACTAATTAACAAGCGGGCGATTGGCAGTTACATTCCACTTGCAGTCTAAAAGTCTCGGCGCCAGATACCTGTTAAACATGTTTCTTATTCGCTTGCCTGCCGCGCTCGCGCTTTCTACCGCCCGCGCGCTGACCGGCACTCTCTCTTAGACACACATGGTATTTCGGCCGGTTGCCAAGAACTCCGGAAAGCAGCTTCTGCCGAAGGAGGCTCGCCTCTTGCGGTTACCTTCTGAGACTTGCGGAGTCGCGGCTTCTGCCTTTCTTGCACTTTATGCAAACGGAAAGATTTTGCACAGAGTTTGGCGAGGAGAACGAGTGACAGGACAGCACATGTTTGTGCAGTATACCCCTGCCACTGATGTAAGCCAGAATTTGCAGCACCCTATGCCACTCATAGTGTGACAGGTTTCTGTGCTGCGCAGGGCCTTTCTCTGCATCTGGGATTAAAAGGGAAAGTGCAACTATTGTCGCAGAGAGCAGCAACAGTAGAAGGGAGTAGCAGAAGGAAGTAGTGATGTTACTTCTTCCACACGACAACTAGCTACTAATCAACAAGCGTTCGAGTGGCAGCTGCTTTCCACTTGCAGTCTGAAAGTCTCGCGCACCAGATGCCTTTTAAACACCTTCCTTAATCGCCTGCCCGCAGCGCTCGCTCTTTCTACCGCCCGCGCGCTGACCGGCAACGTCCCACAGACACACATGGTACTTTGGCCGGTTGCCAAGAGTCCCGAAAAGCGGCTTCTGCCGAAGGATGCTCGCCTCTTGCGCTCACCTTTTCCGAACTCCGGAATCGAGGCTTCTGCCTTTCTTGCCCTTAATGCAAGCGGAAAGCTTCTGCACTGTGTCTAGCGAAGAGAACGAGTGACAGGACAGCACATGTTTGTGCAGATTACCCCTGCCACTGATGTAAGCACGGATTTGCAGCACCCTATGCAACTCGTGGTGTGACAGGTGTATGTGCTGCGCAGGGCATTTCTCTGCATCTGGGAGTAAATGGAAAGCGCAATTGTTGTCGCAGAGAGCAGCAACAGCAGTAGGGAGCAGCAGAAGGAAGTCGAGGCAGTACTTCTTGCACACGACAACTTAGCGACTACTCAGCAAGCGTCCGAGTGGCAGCTGCTTTCCACTTGCAGTCTGAAAGTCTCGCGCAACAGATGCCTTTTAAACACCTTCCTTATTCGCCTGCCCGCAGCGCTCGCGCTTTCCACCGCCCGCGCGCTGACCGGCACTCTCTCTCAGACACACATGGTATTTCGGCCGGTTGCCAAGAGCTCCGGAAAGCAGCTTCTGCCGAAGGAGGCTCGCCCGTTCCCGTTACCTTCTGCGAACTGCGGAGTCGCGGCTTCTGCCTTTCTTGCACTTAATGCAAACGGAAAGCTTTTGCACAGAGTTTGGCGAGGAGAACGAGTGACAGGACAGCACATGTTTGTGCAGTATACCCCTGCCACTGATGTAAGCCAGAAGTTGCAGCACCCTATGCCACTCATAGTGTGACAGGTGTATGTGCTGCGCAGGGCATTTCTCTGCATCTGGGATTAAAAGGGAAAGTGCAACTATTGTCGCAGAGAGCAGCAACAGTAGAAGGGAGTAGCAGAAGGAAGTAGTGATGTTACTTCTTCCACACGACAACTAGCTACTAATCAGCAAGCGTGCGAGTGGCAGCTGCTTTCATCTTGCAGTCTGAAAGTCTCGCGCACCAGATGCCTTTTAAACACCTTCCTTAATCGCCTGCCCGCAGCGCTCGCTCTTTCTACCGCCCGCGCGCTGACCGGCAACGTCCCACAGACACACATGGTACTTTGGCCGGTTGCCAAGAGTCCCGAAAAGCGGCTTCTGCCGAAGGATGCTCGCCTCTTGCGCTCACCTTTTCCGAACTCCGGAATCGAGGCTTCTGCCTTTCTTGCCCTTAATGCAAGCGGAAAGCTTCTGCACTGTGTCTAGCGAGGAGAACGTGTGACAGGACAGCACATGTTTGTGCAGTATACCCCTGCCACTGATGTAAGCCAGAATTTGCAGCACCCTATGCTACCCATGGTGTGACAGGTTTCTGTGCTGCGCAGGGCATTTCTCTGCATCTGGAAGTAAAGGGAAAGAGCAATTGTTGTCGCAGAGAGCAGCAACAGCAGTAGGGAGCAGCAGAAGGATGTAGTGATCTTACTTCTCCCACACGAGAAGTAGCTACTAATCAGCAAGCGTGCGAGTGGCAGCTGCTTATCACTTGCAGTCTGAAAGTCTCGCGCACCAGATGCCTTTTAAACACCTTCCTTATTCGCCTGCCCGCAGCGCTCGCGCTTTCCACCGCCCGCGCGCTGACCGGCACTCTCTCTCAGACACACATGGTATTTCGGCCGGTTGCCAAGAACTCCGGAAAGCAGCTTCTGCCGAAGGAAGCTCGCCTCTTGCGGTTACCCTCTGCGAACTGCGGAATCGAGGCTTCTGCCTTTCTTGCTCTTAATGCAAGCGGAAAGCTTCTGCACTGTGTCTAGCGAGGAGAACGTGTGACAGGACAGCACATGTTTGTACAGTTTACCCCTGCCACTTACACAAGCACGGATTTGCAACACCGTATGCCACCCATGGTGTGACAGCTTTCTGTGCTGCGCAGGGCATTTCTCTGCATCTGGAAGTAAAGGGAAAGAGCAATTGTTGTCGCAGAGAGCAGCAACAGCAGTAGGGTGCAGCAGAAGGAAGTAGTGATCTTACCTCTTCCACAAGACAACTAGCAACTAATTAACAAGCGGGCGACTGGCAGTTACATTCCACTTGCAGTCTGAAAGTTTCGCGCGCCAGATGTCTGTTAAACATGTTTCTTATTCGCTTGCCTGTACCGCTCGCGCTTTCCACCGCCCGCGCGCTGACCGGCACCGTCCCACAGACACACATAGTACTTTGGCCGGTTGCCAAGAGTCCCGAAAAGCGGCTTCTGCCGAAGGATGCTCGCCTCTTGCGCTCACCTTCTCCGAACTGCGGAGTCGCGGCTTCTGCCTTTCTTGCCCTTAATGCAAGCGGAAAGCATCTGCACTGTGTCTAGCGAAGAGAACGAGTGACAGGACAGCACATGTTTGTGCAGATTACCCCTGCCACTGATGTAAGCACGGATTTGCAGCACCCTATGCCACTCGTGGTGTCACAGGTTTCTGTGCTGCGCAGAGCATTTCTCTGCATCTGGGAGTAAATGGAAAGCGCAATTGTTGTCGCAGAGAGCAGCAACAGCAGTAGGGAGCAGCAGAAGAAAGCCGAAACAGTACTTCTTGCACACGACAACTTAGCGACTACTCAGCAAGCGTGCGAGTGGCAGCTGCTTTCCACTTGCAGTCTGAAAGTCTCGCGCACCAGATGCCTTTTAAACACCTTCCTTATTCGCCTGCCCGCAGCGCTCGCGCTTTCCACCGCCCGCGCGCTGACCGGCACTCTCTCTCAGACACACATGGTATTTCGGCCGGTTGCCAAGAACTCCGGAAAGCAGCTTCTGCCGAAGGAGGCTCGCCTGTTCCCGTTACCTTCTGCGAACTGCGGAGTCGCGGCTTCTGCCTTTCTTGCCCTTAATGCAAGCGGAAAGCACCTGCACTGTGTCTAGCGAAGAGAACGAGTGACAGGACAGCACATGTTTGTGCAGATTACCCCTGCCACTGATGTAAGCACGAATTTGCAACGCCCTATGCCACCCATGGTATGACAGGTTTCTGTGCTGCGCAGGGCATTTCTCTGCATCTGGGAGTAAAAGGGAAAGTGCAACTATTGTCGCAGAGAGCAACAACAGCAGTAGGGAGTAGCAGAAGGAAGTAGTGATCTTACTTCTTCCACACGACAACTAGCTACTAATCAGCAAACTTGCGAGTGGCAGCTGCTTTCATCTTGCAGTCTGAAAGTCTCGCGCACCAGATGCCTTTTAAACACCTTCCTTATTCGCCTGCCCGCAGCGCTCGCGCTTTCCACCGTCCGCGCGCTGACCGGCAACGTCCCACAGACACACATGGTACTTTGGCCGGTTGCCAAGAGTCCTGAAAAGCGGCTTCTGCCGAAGGATGCTCGCCTCTTGCGTTTACTTTCTCCAAAGTCTAGAATCGAGGCTTCTGCCTTTCTTGCTCTTAATGCAAGCGGAAAGCTTTTGCACAGCTTCCGGCAAAGAGAACGCGGGACAGGACAGCATATGTTTGTGCAGCTTACCCCTGCCACTTACACAAGCACGGATTTGCAACAACCTATGCCACCATGGTGTGACAGCTTTCTGTGCTGCGCAGGGCATTTCTCTGCATCTGGAAGTAAAGGGAAAGAGCAATTGTTGTCGCAGAGAGCAGCAACAGCAGTAGGGTGCAGCAGAAGGAAGTAGTGATCTTACCTCTTCCACAAGACAACTAGCAACTAATTAACAAGCGGGCGATTGGCAGTTACATTCCACTTGCAGTCTAAAAGTCTCGGCGCCAGATACCTGTTAAACATGTTTCTTATTCGCTTGCCTGCCGCGCTCGCGCTTTCTACCGCCCGCGCGCTGACCGGCACTCTCTCTTAGACACACATGGTATTTCGGCCGGTTGCCAAGAACTCCGGAAAGCAGCTTCTGCCGAAGGAGGCTCGCCTCTTGCGGTTACCTTCTGAGACTTGCGGAGTCGCGGCTTCTGCCTTTCTTGCACTTTATGCAAACGGAAAGATTTTGCACAGAGTTTGGCGAGGAGAACGAGTGACAGGACAGCACATGTTTGTGCAGTATACCCCTGCCACTGATGTAAGCCAGAATTTGCAGCACCCTATGCCACTCATAGTGTGACAGGTTTCTGTGCTGCGCAGGGCATTTCTCTGCATCTGGGATTAAAAGGGAAAGTGCAACTATTGTCGCAGAGAGCAGCAACAGTAGAAGGGAGTAGCAGAAGGAAGTAGTGATGTTACTTCTTCCACACGACAACTAGCTACTAATCAGCAAGCGTGCGAGTGGCAGCTGCTTTCCACTTGCAGTCTGAAAGTCTCGCGCACCAGATGCCTTTTAAACACCTTCCTTAATCGCCTGCCCGCAGCGCTCGCTCTTTCTACCGCCCGCGCGCTGACCGGCAACGTCCCACAGACACACATGGTACTTTGGCCGGTTGCCAAGAGTCCCGAAAAGCGGCTTCTGCCGAAGGATGCTCGCCTCTTGCGCTCACCTTTTCCGAACTCCGGAATCGAGGCTTCTGCCTTTCTTGCCCTTAATGCAAGCGGAAAGCTTCTGCACTGTGTCTAGCGAAGAGAACGAGTGACAGGACAGCACATGTTTGTGCAGATTACCCCTGCCACTGATGTAAGCACGGATTTGCAGCACCCTATGCAACTCGTGGTGTGACAGGTGTATGTGCTGCGCAGGGCATTTCTCTGCATCTGGGAGTAAATGGAAAGCGCAATTGTTGTCGCAGAGAGCAGCAACAGCAGTAGGGAGCAGCAGAAGGAAGTCGAGGCAGTACTTCTTGCACACGACAACTTAGCGACTACTCAGCAAGCGTCCGAGTGGCAGCTGCTTTCCACTTGCAGTCTGAAAGTCTCGCGCAACAGATGCCTTTTAAACACCTTCCTTATTCGCCTGCCCGCAGCGCTCGCGCTTTCCACCGCCCGCGCGCTGACCGGCACTCTCTCTAAGACACACATGGTATTTCGGCCGGTTGCCAAGAGCTCCGGAAAGCAGCTTCTGCCGAAGGAGGCTCGCCCGTTCCCGTTACCTTCTGCGAACTGCGGAGTCGCGGCTTCTGCCTTTCTTGCCCTTAATGCAAGCGGAAAGCTTTTGCACTGTGTCTAGCGAAGAGAACGAGTGACAGGACAGCACATGTTTGTGCAGATTACCCCTGCCACTGATGTAAGCCCGAATTTGCAGCACCCTATGCCACCCATGGTGTGACAGGTTTCTGTGCTGCGCAGGGCATTTCTCTGCATCTGGGAGTAAAAGGGAAAGTGCAACTATTGTCGCAGAGAGCAACAACAGCAGTAGGGAGCAGCAGAAGGAAGTAGTGATCTTACTTCTTCCACACGACAACTAGCTACTAATCAGCAAACTTGCGAGTGGCAGCTGCTTTCATCTTGCAGTCTGAAAGTCTCGCGCACCAGATGCCTTTTAAACACCTTCCTTATTCGCCTGTCCGCAGCGCTCGCGATTTCCACCGTCCGCGCGCTGACCGGCAACGTCCCACAGACACACATGGTACTTTGGCCGGTTGCCAAGAGTCCTGAAAAGCGGCTTCTGCCGAAGGATGCTCGCCTCTTGCGTTTACTTTCTCCAAAGTCTAGAATCGAGGCTTCTGCCTTTCTTGCTCTTAATGCAAGCGGAAAGCTTTTTCACAGCTTCCGGCAAAGAGAACGCGTGACAGGACAGCATATGTTTGTGCAGCTTACCCCTGCCACTTACACAAGCACGGATTTGCAACAACCTATGCCACCCATGGTGTGACAGCTTTCTGTGCTGCGCAGGGCATTTCTCTGCATCTGGAAGTAAAGGGAAAGAGCAATTGTTGTCGCAGAGAGCAGCAACAGCAGTAGGGTGCAGCAGAAGGAAGTAGTGATCTTACCTCTTCCACAAGACAACTAGCAACTAATTAACAAGCGGGCGATTGGCAGTTACATTCCACTTGCAGTCTAAAAGTCTCGGCGCCAGATACCTGTTAAACATGTTTCTTATTCGCTTGCCTGCCGCGCTCGCGCTTTCCACCGCCCGCGCGCTGACCGGCACTCTCAGACACACATGGTATTTCGGCCGGTTGCCAAGAACTCCGGAAAGCAGCTTCTGCCGAATGAGGCTCGCCCCCAGCGGTTACCTTCTGAGACTTGCGGAGTCGCGGCTTCAGCCTTTCTTGCACTTAATGCAAACGGAAAGCTTTTGTACAGAGTTTGGCGAGGAGAACGTGTGACAGGACAGCACATGTTTGTGCAGATTACCCCTGCCACTGATGTAAGCACGGATTTGCAGCACCCTATGCAACTCGTGGTGTGACAGGTGTATGTGCTGCGCAGGGCATTTCTCTGCATCTGGGAGTAAATGGAAAGCGCAATTGTTGTCGCAGAGAGCAGCAACAGCAGTAGGGAGCAGCAGAAGGAAGTCGAGGCAGTACTTCTTGCACACGACAACTTAGCGACTACTCAGCAAGCGTCCGAGTGGCAGCTGCTTTCCACTTGCAGTCTGAAAGTCTCGCGCAACAGATGCCTTTTAAACACCTTCCTTATTCGCCTGCCCGCAGCGCTCGCGCTTTCCACCGCCCGCGCGCTGACCGGCACTCTCTCTCAGACACACATGGTATTTCGGCCGGTTGCCAAGAGCTCCGGAAAGCAGCTTCTGCCGAAGGAGGCTCGCCCGTTCCCGTTACCTTCTGCGAACTGCGGAGTCGCGGCTTCTGCCTTTCTTGCACTTAATGCAAACGGAAAGCTTTTGCACAGAGTTTGGCGAGGAGAACGAGTGACAGGACAGCACATGTTTGTGCAGTATACCCCTGCCACTGATGTAAGCCAGAAGTTGCAGCACCCTATGCCACTCATAGTGTGACAGGTGTATGTGCTGCGCAGGGCATTTCTCTGCATCTGGGATTAAAAGGGAAAGTGCAACTATTGTCGCAGAGAGCAGCAACAGTAGAAGGGAGTAGCAGAAGGAAGTAGTGATGTTACTTCTTCCACACGACAACTAGCTACTAATCAGCAAGCGTGCGAGTGGCAGCTGCTTTCCACTTGCAGTCTGAAAGTCTCGCGCACCAGATGCCTTTTAAACACCTTCCTTAATCGCCTGCCCGCAGCGCTCGCTCTTTCTACCGCCCGCGCGCTGACCGGCAACGTCCCACAGACACACATGGTACTTTGGCCGGTTGCCAAGAGTCCCGAAAAGCGGCTTCTGCCGAAGGATGCTCGCCTCTTGCGCTCACCTTTTCCGAACTCCGGAATCGAGGCTTCTGCCTTTCTTGCCCTTAATGCAAGCGGAAAGCTTCTGCACTGTGTCTAGCGAGGAGAACGTGTGACAGGACAGCACATGTTTGTGCAGTATACCCCTGCCACTGATGTAAGCCAGAATTTGCAGCACCCTATGCTACCCATGGTGTGACAGGTTTCTGTGCTGCGCAGGGCATTTCTCTGCATCTGGAAGTAAAGGGAAAGAGCAATTGTTGTCGCAGAGAGCAGCAACAGCAGTAGGGAGCAGCAGAAGGATGTAGTGATCTTACTTCTCCCACACGAGAAGTAGCTACTAATCAGCAAGCGTGCGAGTGGCAGCTGCTTATCACTTGCAGTCTGAAAGTCTCGCGCACCAGATGCCTTTTAAACACCTTCCTTATTCGCCTGCCCGCAGCGCTCGCGCTTTCCACCGTCCGCGCGCTGACCGGCACTCTCTCTCAGACACACATGGTATTTCGGCCGGTTGCCAAGAACTCCGGAAAGCAGCTTCTGCCGAAGGAGGCTCGCCTGTTCCCGTTACCTTCTGCGAACTGCGGAGTCGCGGCTTCTGCCTTTCTTGCCCTTAATGCAAGCGGAAAGCACCTGCACTGTGTCTAGCGAAGAGAACGAGTGACAGGACAGCACATGTTTGTGCAGATTACCCCTGCCACTGATGTAAGCACGAATTTGCAACACCCTATGCCACCCATAATGTGACAGGTTTCTGTGCTGCGCAGGGCATTTCTCTGCATCTGGGAGTAAAAGGGAAAGTGCAACTATTGTCGCAGAGAGCAACAACAGCAGTAGGGAGCAGCAGAAGGAAGTAGTGATCTTACTTCTTCCACACGACAACTAGCTACTAATCAGCAAACTTGCGAGTGGCAGCTGCTTTCATCTTGCAGTCTGAAAGTCTCGCGCACCAGATGCCTTTTAAACACCTTCCTTATTCGCCTGCCCGCAGCGCTCGCGCTTTCCACCGTCCGCGCGCTGACCGGCAACGTCCCACAGACACACATGGTACTTTGGCCGGTTGCCAAGAGTCCTGAAAAGCGGCTTCTGCCGAAGGATGCTCGCCTCTTGCGTTTACTTTCTCCAAAGTCTAGAATCGAGGCTTCTGCCTTTCTTGCTCTTAATGCAAGCGGAAAGCTTTTGCACAGCTTCCGGCAAAGAGAACGCGGGACAGGACAGCATATGTTTGTGCAGCTTACCCCTGCCACTTACACAAGCACGGATTTGCAACAACCTATGCCACCCATGGTGTGACAGCTTTCTGTGCTGCGCAGGGCATTTCTCTGCATCTGGAAGTAAAGGGAAAGAGCAATTGTTGTCGCAGAGAGCAGCAACAGCAGTAGGGTGCAGCAGAAGGAAGTAGTGATCTTACATCTTCCACAAGACAACTAGCAACTAATTAACAAGCGGGCGATTGGCAGTTACATTCCACTTGCAGTCTAAAAGTCTCGGCGCCAGATACCTGTTAAACATGTTTCTTATTCGCTTGCCTGCCGCGCTCGCGCTTTCTACCGCCCGCGCGCTGACCGGCACTCTTTCCCAGACACACATAGTACTTTGGCCGGTTGCCAAGAACTCCGGAAAGCAGTTTCTGCCGAAGGAGACTCGCCTCTTGCGGTTACCTTCTGCGAACAGCGGAGTCGCGGCTTCTGCCTTTCTTGATCTTAATGCAAGGGGAAAGCTTTTGCACAGAGTTTGGCGAGGAGAACGTGTGACAGGATAGCACGTGTTTGTGCAGTATACCCCTGCCACTGATGTAAGCCAGAATTTGCAGCACCCTGTGCCACTCATGGTGTGACAGGTTTCTGTGCTGCGCAGGATATTTCTCTGCATCTGGGAGTAAAAGGGAAAGTGCAACTATTGTCGCAGAGAGCAGCAACAGTAGAAGGGAGTAGCAGAAGGAAGTAGTGATGTTACTTCTTCCACACGACAACTAGCTACTAATCAGCAAGCGTGCGAGTGGCAGCTGCTTTCCACTTGCAGTCTGAAAGTCTCGCGCACCAGATGCCTTTTAAACACCTTCCTTAATCGCCTGCCCGCAGCGCTCGCTCTTTCTACCGCCCGCGCGCTGACCGGCAACGTCCCACAGACACACATGGTACTTCGGCCGGTTGCCAAGAGTCCCGAAAAGCGGCTTCTGCCGAAGGATGCTCGCCTCTTGCGCTCACCTTTTCCGAACTCCGGAATCGAGGCTTCTGCCTTTCTTGCCCTTAATGCAAGCGGAAAGCTTCTGCACTGTGTCTAGCGAGGAGAACGTGTGACAGGACAGCACATGTTTGTGCAGTATACCCCTGCCACTGATGTAAGCCAGAATTTGCAGCACCCTATGCTACCCATGGTGTGACAGGTTTCTGTGCTGCGCAGGGCATTTCTCTGCATCTGGAAGTAAAGGGAAAGAGCAATTGTTGTCGCAGAGAGCAGCAACAGCAGTAGGGAGCAGCAGAAGGATGTAGTGATCTTACTTCTCCCACACGACAACTAGCTACTAATCAGCAAGCGTCCGAGTGGCAGCTGCTTATCACTTGCAGTCTGAAAGTCTCGCGCACCAGATGCCTTTTAAACACCTTCCTTATTCGCCTGCCCGCAGCGCTCGCGCTTTCCACCGCCCGCGCGCTGACCGGCACTGTCTCTCAGACACACATGGTATTTCGGCCGGTTGCCAAGAACTCCGGAAAGCAGCTTCTGCCGAAGGAGGCTCGCCTCTTGCGGTTACCCTCTGCGAACTGCGGAATCGAGGCTTCTGCCTTTCTTGCTCTTAATGCAAGCGGAAAGCTTCTGCACTGTGTCTAGCGAGGAGAACGTGTGACAGGACAGCACATGTTTGTACAGTTTACCCCTGCCACTTACACAAGCACGGATTTGCAACACCGTATGCCACCCATGGTGTGACAGCTTTCTGTGCTGCGCAGGGCATTTCTCTGCATCTGGAAGTAAAGGGAAAGAGCAATTGTTGTCGCAGAGAGCAGCAACAGCAGTAGGGTGCAGCAGAAGGAAGTAGTGATCTTACCTCTTCCACAAGACAACTAGCAACTAATTAACAAGCGGGCGACTGGCAGTTACATTCCACTTGCAGTCTGAAAGTTTCGCGCGCCAGATGTCTGTTAAACATGTTTCTTATTCGCTTGCCTGTACCGCTCGCGCTTTCCACCGCCCGCGCGCTGACCGGCACCGTCCCACAGACACACATAGTACTTTGGCCGGTTGCCAAGAGTCCCGAAAAGCGGCTTCTGCCGAAGGATGCTCGCCTCTTGCGCTCACCTTCTCCGAACTGCGGAGTCGCGGCTTCTGCCTTTCTTGCCCTTAATGCAAGCGGAAAGCATCTGCACTGTGTCTAGCGAAGAGAACGAGTGACAGGACAGCACATGTTTGTGCAGATTACCCCTGCCACTGATGTAAGCACGGATTTGCAGCACCCTATGCCACTCGTGGTGTCACAGGTTTCTGTGCTGCGCAGAGCATTTCTCTGCATCTGGGAGTAAATGGAAAGCGCAATTGTTGTCGCAGAGAGCAGCAACAGCAGTAGGGAGCAGCAGAAGAAAGCCGAAACAGTACTTCTTGCACACGACAACTTAGCGACTACTCAGCAAGCGTGCGAGTGGCAGCTGCTTTCCACTTGCAGTCTGAAAGTCTCGCGCACCAGATGCCTTTTAAACACCTTCCTTATTCGCCTGCCCGCAGCGCTCGCGCTTTCCACCGCCCGCGCGCTGACCGGCACTCTCTCTCAGACACACATGGTATTTCGGCCGGTTGCCAAGAACTCCGGAAAGCAGCTTCTGCCGAAGGAGGCTCGCCTGTTCCCGTTACCTTCTGCGAACTGCGGAGTCGCGGCTTCTGCCTTTCTTGCCCTTAATGCAAGCGGAAAGCACCTGCACTGTGTCTAGCGAAGAGAACGAGTGACAGGACAGCACATGTTTGTGCAGATTACCCCTGCCACTGATGTAAGCACGAATTTGCAACACCCTATGCCACCCATAATGTGACAGGTTTCTGTGCTGCGCAGGGCATTTCTCTGCATCTGGGAGTAAAAGGGAAAGTGCAACTATTGTCGCAGAGAGCAACAACAGCAGTAGGGAGCAGCAGAAGGAAGTAGTGATCTTACTTCTTCCACACGACAACTAGCTACTAATCAGCAAACTTGCGAGTGGCAGCTGCTTTCATCTTGCAGTCTGAAAGTCTCGCGCACCAGATGCCTTTTAAACACCTTCCTTATTCGCCTGCCCGCAGCGCTCGCGCTTTCCACCGTCCGCGCGCTGACCGGCAACGTCCCACAGACACACATGGTACTTTGGCCGGTTGCCAAGAGTCCTGAAAAGCGGCTTCTGCCGAAGGATGCTCGCCTCTTGCGTTTACTTTCTCCAAAGTCTAGAATCGAGGCTTCTGCCTTTCTTGCTCTTAATGCAAGCGGAAAGCTTTTGCACAGCTTCCGGCAAAGAGAACGCGGGACAGGACAGCATATGTTTGTGCAGCTTACCCCTGCCACTTACACAAGCACGGATTTGCAACAACCTATGCCACCCATGGTGTGACAGCTTTCTGTGCTGCGCAGGGCATTTCTCTGCATCTGGAAGTAAAGGGAAAGAGCAATTGTTGTCGCAGAGAGCAGCAACAGCAGTAGGGTGCAGCAGAAGGAAGTAGTGATCTTACATCTTCCACAAGACAACTAGCAACTAATTAACAAGCGGGCGATTGGCAGTTACATTCCACTTGCAGTCTAAAAGTCTCGGCGCCAGATACCTGTTAAACATGTTTCTTATTCGCTTGCCTGCCGCGCTCGCGCTTTCTACCGCCCGCGCGCTGACCGGCACTCTTTCCCAGACACACATAGTACTTTGGCCGGTTGCCAAGAACTCCGGAAAGCAGTTTCTGCCGAAGGAGACTCGCCTCTTGCGGTTACCTTCTGCGAACAGCGGAGTCGCGGCTTCTGCCTTTCTTGATCTTAATGCAAGGGGAAAGCTTTTGCACAGAGTTTGGCGAGGAGAACGTGTGACAGGATAGCACGTGTTTGTGCAGTATACCCCTGCCACTGATGTAAGCCAGAATTTGCAGCACCCTGTGCCACTCATGGTGTGACAGGTTTCTGTGCTGCGCAGGATATTTCTCTGCATCTGGGAGTAAAAGGGAAAGTGCAACTATTGTCGCAGAGAGCAGCAACAGTAGAAGGGAGTAGCAGAAGGAAGTAGTGATGTTACTTCTTCCACACGACAACTAGCTACTAATCAGCAAGCGTGCGAGTGGCAGCTGCTTTCCACTTGCAGTCTGAAAGTCTCGCGCACCAGATGCCTTTTAAACACCTTCCTTAATCGCCTGCCCGCAGCGCTCGCTCTTTCTACCGCCCGCGCGCTGACCGGCAACGTCCCACAGACACACATGGTACTTCGGCCGGTTGCCAAGAGTCCCGAAAAGCGGCTTCTGCCGAAGGATGCTCGCCTCTTGCGCTCACCTTTTCCGAACTCCGGAATCGAGGCTTCTGCCTTTCTTGCCCTTAATGCAAGCGGAAAGCTTCTGCACTGTGTCTAGCGAGGAGAACGTGTGACAGGACAGCACATGTTTGTGCAGTATACCCCTGCCACTGATGTAAGCCAGAATTTGCAGCACCCTATGCTACCCATGGTGTGACAGGTTTCTGTGCTGCGCAGGGCATTTCTCTGCATCTGGAAGTAAAGGGAAAGAGCAATTGTTGTCGCAGAGAGCAGCAACAGCAGTAGGGAGCAGCAGAAGGATGTAGTGATCTTACTTCTCCCACACGACAACTAGCTACTAATCAGCAAGCGTCCGAGTGGCAGCTGCTTATCACTTGCAGTCTGAAAGTCTCGCGCACCAGATGCCTTTTAAACACCTTCCTTATTCGCCTGCCCGCAGCGCTCGCGCTTTCCACCGCCCGCGCGCTGACCGGCACTGTCTCTCAGACACACATGGTATTTCGGCCGGTTGCCAAGAACTCCGGAAAGCAGCTTCTGCCGAAGGAGGCTCGCCTCTTGCGGTTACCCTCTGCGAACTGCGGAATCGAGGCTTCTGCCTTTCTTGCTCTTAATGCAAGCGGAAAGCTTCTGCACTGTGTCTAGCGAGGAGAACGTGTGACAGGACAGCACATGTTTGTACAGTTTACCCCTGCCACTTACACAAGCACGGATTTGCAACACCCTATGCCACCCATGGTGTGACAGCTTTCTGTGCTGCGCAGGGCATTTCTCTGCATCTGGAAGTAAAGGGAAAGAGCAATTGTTGTCGCAGAGAGCAGCAACAGCAGTAGGGAGCAGCAGAAGGAAGTAGTGATCTTACCTCTTCCACAAGACAACTAGCAACTAATTAACAAGCGGGCGACTGGCAGTTACATTCCACTTGCAGTCTGAAAGTTTCGCGCGCCAGATGTCTGTTAAACATGTTTCTTATTCGCTTGCCTGTACCGCTCGCGCTTTCCACCGCCCGCGCGCTGACCGGCACCGTCCCACAGACACACATAGTACTTTGGCCGGTTGCCAAGAGTCCCGAAAAGCGGCTTCTGCCGAAGGATGCTCGCCTCTTGCGCTCACCTTCTCCGAACTGCGGAGTCGCGGCTTCTGCCTTTCTTGCCCTTAATGCAAGCGGAAAGCATCTGCACTGTGTCTAGCGAAGAGAACGAGTGACAGGACAGCACATGTTTGTGCAGATTACCCCTGCCACTGATGTAAGCACGGATTTGCAGCACCCTATGCCACTCGTGGTGTCACAGGTTTCTGTGCTGCGCAGAGCATTTCTCTGCATCTGGGAGTAAATGGAAAGCGCAATTGTTGTCGCAGAGAGCAGCAACAGCAGTAGGGAGCAGCAGAAGAAAGCCGAAAGAGTACTTCTTGCACACGACAACTTAGCGACTACTCAGCAAGCGTGCGAGTGGCAGCTGCTTTCCACTTGCAGTCTGAAAGTCTCGCGCACCAGATGCCTTTTAAACACCTTCCTTATTCGCCTGCCCGCAGCGCTCGCGCTTTCCACCGCCCGCGCGCTGACCGGCACTCTCTCTCAGACACACATGGTATTTCGGCCGGTTGCCAAGAGCTCCGGAAAGCAGCTTCTGCCGAAGGAGGCTCGCCTGTTCCCGTTACCTTCTGCGAACTGCGGAGTCGCGGCTTCTGCCTTTCTTGCCCTTAATGCAAGCGGAAAGCACCTGCACTGTGTCTAGCGAAGAGAACGAGTGACAGGACAGCACATGTTTGTGCAGATTACCCCTGCCACTGATGTAAGCACGAATTTGCAACGCCCTATGCCACCCATGGTATGACAGGTTTCTGTGCTGCGCAGGGCATTTCTCTGCATCTGGGAGTAAAAGGGAAAGTGCAACTATTGTCGCAGAGAGCAACAACAGCAGTAGGGAGTAGCAGAAGGAAGTAGTGATCTTACTTCTTCCACACGACAACTAGCTACTAATCAGCAAACTTGCGAGTGGCAGCTGCTTTCATCTTGCAGTCTGAAAGTCTCGCGCACCAGATGCCTTTTAAACACCTTCCTTATTCGCCTGCCCGCAGCGCTCGCGCTTTCCACCGTCCGCGCGCTGACCGGCAACGTCCCACAGACACACATGGTACTTTGGCCGGTTGCCAAGAGTCCTGAAAAGCGGCTTCTGCCGAAGGATGCTCGCCTCTTGCGTTTACTTTCTCCAAAGTCTAGAATCGAGGCTTCTGCCTTTCTTGCTCTTAATGCAAGCGGAAAGCTTTTGCACAGCTTCCGGCAAAGAGAACGCGGGACAGGACAGCATATGTTTGTGCAGCTTACCCCTGCCACTTACACAAGCACGGATTTGCAACAACCTATGCCACCATGGTGTGACAGCTTTCGGTGCTGCGCAGGGCATTTCTCTGCATCTGGAAGTAAAGGGAAAGAGCAATTGTTGTCGCAGAGAGCAGCAACAGCAGTAGGGTGCAGCAGAAGGAAGTAGTGATCTTACCTCTTCCACAAGACAACTAGCAACTAATTAACAAGCGGGCGATTGGCAGTTACATTCCACTTGCAGTCTAAAAGTCTCGGCGCCAGATACCTGTTAAACATGTTTCTTATTCGCTTGCCTGCCGCGCTCGCGCTTTCTACCGCCCGCGCGCTGACCGGCACTCTCTCTTAGACACACATGGTATTTCGGCCGGTTGCCAAGAACTCCGGAAAGCAGCTTCTGCCGAAGGAGGCTCGCCTCTTGCGGTTACCTTCTGAGACTTGCGGAGTCGCGGCTTCTGCCTTTCTTGCACTTTATGCAAACGGAAAGATTTTGCACAGAGTTTGGCGAGGAGAACGAGTGACAGGACAGCACATGTTTGTGCAGTATACCCCTGCCACTGATGTAAGCCAGAATTTGCAGCACCCTATGCCACTCATAGTGTGACAGGTTTCTGTGCTGCGCAGGGCCTTTCTCTGCATCTGGGATTAAAAGGGAAAGTGCAACTATTGTCGCAGAGAGCAGCAACAGTAGAAGGGAGTAGCAGAAGGAAGTAGTGATGTTACTTCTTCCACACGACAACTAGCTACTAATCAGCAAGCGTGCGAGTGGCAGCTGCTTTCCACTTGCAGTCTGAAAGTCTCGCGCACCAGATGCCTTTTAAACACCTTCCTTAATCGCCTGCCCGCAGCGCTCGCTCTTTCTACCGCCCGCGCGCTGACCGGCAACGTCCCACAGACACACATGGTACTTTGGCCGGTTGCCAAGAGTCCCGAAAAGCGGCTTCTGCCGAAGGATGCTCGCCTCTTGCGCTCACCTTTTCCGAACTCCGGAATCGAGGCTTCTGCCTTTCTTGCCCTTAATGCAAGCGGAAAGCTTCTGCACTGTGTCTAGCGAAGAGAACGAGTGACAGGACAGCACATGTTTGTGCAGATTACCCCTGCCACTGATGTAAGCACGGATTTGCAGCAACCTATGCAACTCGTGGTGTGACAGGTGTATGTGCTGCGCAGGGCATTTCTCTGCATCTGGAAGTAAAGGGAAAGCGCAATTGTTGTCGCAGAGAGCAGCAACAGCAGTAGGGAGCAGCAGAAGGAAGTCGAGGCAGTACTTCTTGCACACGACAACTTAGCGACTACTCAGCAAGCGTCCGAGTGGCAGCTGCTTTCCACTTGCAGTCTGAAAGTCTCGCGCAACAGATGCCTTTTAAACACCTTCCTTATTCGCCTGCCCGCAGCGCTCGCGCTTTCCACCGCCCGCGCGCTGACCGGCACTCTCTCTAAGACACACATGGTATTTCGGCCGGTTGCCAAGAGCTCCGGAAAGCAGCTTCTGCCGAAGGAGGCTCGCCCGTTCCCGTTACCTTCTGCGAACTGCGGAGTCGCGGCTTCTGCCTTTCTTGCCCTTAATGCAAGCGGAAAGCTTTTGCACTGTGTCTAGCGAAGAGAACGAGTGACAGGACAGCACATGTTTGTGCAGATTACCCCTGCCACTGATGTAAGCCCGAATTTGCAGCACCCTATGCCACCCATGGTGTGACAGGTTTCTGTGCTGCGCAGGGCATTTCTCTGCATCTGGGAGTAAAAGGGAAAGTGCAACTATTGTCGCAGAGAGCAACAACAGCAGTAGGGAGCAGCAGAAGGAAGTAGTGATCTTACTTCTTCCACACGACAACTAGCTACTAATCAGCAAACTTGCGAGTGGCAGCTGCTTTCATCTTGCAGTCTGAAAGTCTCGCGCACCAGATGCCTTTTAAACACCTTCCTTATTCGCCTGTCCGCAGCGCTCGCGATTTCCACCGTCCGCGCGCTGACCGGCAACGTCCCACAGACACACATGGTACTTTGGCCGGTTGCCAAGAGTCCTGAAAAGCGGCTTCTGCCGAAGGATGCTCGCCTCTTGCGTTTACTTTCTCCAAAGTCTAGAATCGAGGCTTCTGCCTTTCTTGCTCTTAATGCAAGCGGAAAGCTTTTTCACAGCTTCCGGCAAAGAGAACGCGTGACAGGACAGCATATGTTTGTGCAGCTTACCCCTGCCACTTACACAAGCACGGATTTGCAACAACCTATGCCACCCATGGTGTGACAGCTTTCTGTGCTGCGCAGGGCATTTCTCTGCATCTGGAAGTAAAGGGAAAGAGCAATTGTTGTCGCAGAGAGCAGCAACAGCAGTAGGGTGCAGCAGAAGGAAGTAGTGATCTTACCTCTTCCACAAGACAACTAGCAACTAATTAACAAGCGGGCGATTGGCAGTTACATTCCACTTGCAGTCTAAAAGTCTCGGCGCCAGATACCTGTTAAACATGTTTCTTATTCGCTTGCCTGCCGCGCTCGCGCTTTCCACCGCCCGCGCGCTGACCGGCACTCTCAGACACACATGGTATTTCGGCCGGTTGCCAAGAACTCCGGAAAGCAGCTTCTGCCGAATGAGGCTCGCCCCCAGCGGTTACCTTCTGAGACTTGCGGAGTCGCGGCTTCAGCCTTTCTTGCACTTAATGCAAACGGAAAGCTTTTGTACAGAGTTTGGCGAGGAGAACGTGTGACAGGACAGCACATGTTTGTGCAGATTACCCCTGCCACTGATGTAAGCACGGATTTGCAGCACCCTATGCAACTCGTGGTGTGACAGGTGTATGTGCTGCGCAGGGCATTTCTCTGCATCTGGGAGTAAATGGAAAGCGCAATTGTTGTCGCAGAGAGCAGCAACAGCAGTAGGGAGCAGCAGAAGGAAGTCGAGGCAGTACTTCTTGCACACGACAACTTAGCGACTACTCAGCAAGCGTCCGAGTGGCAGCTGCTTTCCACTTGCAGTCTGAAAGTCTCGCGCAACAGATGCCTTTTAAACACCTTCCTTATTCGCCTGCCCGCAGCGCTCGCGCTTTCCACCGCCCGCGCGCTGACCGGCACTCTCTCTCAGACACACATGGTATTTCGGCCGGTTGCCAAGAGCTCCGGAAAGCAGCTTCTGCCGAAGGAGGCTCGCCCGTTCCCGTTACCTTCTGCGAACTGCGGAGTCGCGGCTTCTGCCTTTCTTGCACTTAATGCAAACGGAAAGCTTTTGCACAGAGTTTGGCGAGGAGAACGAGTGACAGGACAGCACATGTTTGTGCAGTATACCCCTGCCACTGATGTAAGCCAGAAGTTGCAGCACCCTATGCCACTCATAGTGTGACAGGTGTATGTGCTGCGCAGGGCATTTCTCTGCATCTGGGATTAAAAGGGAAAGTGCAACTATTGTCGCAGAGAGCAGCAACAGTAGAAGGGAGTAGCAGAAGGAAGTAGTGATGTTACTTCTTCCACACGACAACTAGCTACTAATCAGCAAGCGTGCGAGTGGCAGCTGCTTTCCACTTGCAGTCTGAAAGTCTCGCGCACCAGATGCCTTTTAAACACCTTCCTTAATCGCCTGCCCGCAGCGCTCGCTCTTTCTACCGCCCGCGCGCTGACCGGCAACGTCCCACAGACACACATGGTACTTTGGCCGGTTGCCAAGAGTCCCGAAAAGCGGCTCCTGCCGAAGGATGCTCGCCTCTTGCGCTCACCTTTTCCGAACTCCGGAATCGAGGCTTCTGCCTTTCTTGCCCTTAATGCAAGCGGAAAGCTTCTGCACTGTGTCTAGCGAGGAGAACGTGTGACAGGACAGCACATGTTTGTGCAGTATACCCCTGCCACTGATGTAAGCCAGAATTTGCAGCACCCTATGCTACCCATGGTGTGACAGGTTTCTGTGCTGCGCAGGGCATTTCTCTGCATCTGGAAGTAAAGGGAAAGAGCAATTGTTGTCGCAGAGAGCAGCAACAGCAGTAGGGAGCAGCAGAAGGATGTAGTGATCTTACTTCTCCCACACGAGAAGTAGCTACTAATCAGCAAGCGTGCGAGTGGCAGCTGCTTATCACTTGCAGTCTGAAAGTCTCGCGCACCAGATGCCTTTTAAACACCTTCCTTATTCGCCTGCCCGCAGCGCTCGCGCTTTCCACCGTCCGCGCGCTGACCGGCACTCTCTCTCAGACACACATGGTATTTCGGCCGGTTGCCAAGAACTCCGGAAAGCAGCTTCTGCCGAAGGAGGCTCGCCTCTTGCGGTTACCCTCTGCGAACTGCGGAATCGAGGCTTCTGCCTTTCTTGCTCTTAATGCAAGCGGAAAGCTTCTGCACTGTGTCTAGTGAGGAGAACGTGTGACAGGACAGCACATGTTTGTACAGTTTACCCCTGCCACTTACACAAGCACGGATTTGCAACACCGTATGCCACCCATGGTGTGACAGCTTTCTGTGCTGCGCAGGGCATTTCTCTGCATCTGGAAGTAAAGGGAAAGAGCAATTGTTGTCGCAGAGAGCAGCAACAGCAGTAGGGTGCAGCAGAAGGAAGTAGTGATCTTACCTCTTCCACAAGACAACTAGCAACTAATTAACAAGCGGGCGACTGGCAGTTACATTCCACTTGCAGTCTGAAAGTTTCGCGCGCCAGATGTCTGTTAAACATGTTTCTTATTCGCTTGCCTGTACCGCTCGCGCTTTCCACCGCCCGCGCGCTGACCGGCACCGTCCCACAGACACACATAGTACTTTGGCCGGTTGCCAAGAGTCCCGAAAAGCGGCTTCTGCCGAAGGATGCTCGCCTCTTGCGCTCACCTTCTCCGAACTGCGGAGTCGCGGCTTCTGCCTTTCTTGCCCTTAATGCAAGCGGAAAGCATCTGCACTGTGTCTAGCGAAGAGAACGAGTGACAGGACAGCACATGTTTGTGCAGATTACCCCTGCCACTGATGTAAGCACGGATTTGCAGCACCCTATGCCACTCGTGGTGTCACAGGTTTCTGTGCTGCGCAGAGCATTTCTCTGCATCTGGGAGTAAATGGAAAGCGCAATTGTTGTCGCAGAGAGCAGCAACAGCAGTAGGGAGCAGCAGAAGAAAGCCGAAAGAGTACTTCTTGCACACGACAACTTAGCGACTACTCAGCAAGCGTGCGAGTGGCAGCTGCTTTCCACTTGCAGTCTGAAAGTCTCGCGCACCAGATGCCTTTTAAACACCTTCCTTATTCGCCTGCCCGCAGCGCTCGCGCTTTCCACCGCCCGCGCGCTGACCGGCACTCTCTCTCAGACACACATGGTATTTCGGCCGGTTGCCAAGAACTCCGGAAAGCAGCTTCTGCCGAAGGAGGCTCGCCTGTTCCCGTTACCTTCTGCGAACTGCGGAGTCGCGGCTTCTGCCTTTCTTGCCCTTAATGCAAGCGGAAAGCACCTGCACTGTGTCTAGCGAAGAGAACGAGTGACAGGACAGCACATGTTTGTGCAGATTACCCCTGCCACTGATGTAAGCACGAATTTGCAACACCCTATGCCACCCATAATGTGACAGGTTTCTGTGCTGCGCAGGGCATTTCTCTGCATCTGGGAGTAAAAGGGAAAGTGCAACTATTGTCGCAGAGAGCAACAACAGCAGTAGGGAGCAGCAGAAGGAAGTAGTGATCTTACTTCTTCCACACGACAACTAGCTACTAATCAGCAAACTTGCGAGTGGCAGCTGCTTTCATCTTGCAGTCTGAAAGTCTCGCGCACCAGATGCCTTTTAAACACCTTCCTTATTCGCCTGCCCGCAGCGCTCGCGCTTTCCACCGTCCGCGCGCTGACCGGCAACGTCCCACAGACACACATGGTACTTTGGCCGGTTGCCAAGAGTCCTGAAAAGCGGCTTCTGCCGAAGGATGCTCGCCTCTTGCGTTTACTTTCTCCAAAGTCTAGAATCGAGGCTTCTGCCTTTCTTGCTCTTAATGCAAGCGGAAAGCTTTTGCACAGCTTCCGGCAAAGAGAACGCGGGACAGGACAGCATATGTTTGTGCAGCTTACCCCTGCCACTTACACAAGCACGGATTTGCAACAACCTATGCCACCCATGGTGTGACAGCTTTCTGTGCTGCGCAGGGCATTTCTCTGCATCTGGAAGTAAAGGGAAAGAGCAATTGTTGTCGCAGAGAGCAGCAACAGCAGTAGGGTGCAGCAGAAGGAAGTAGTGATCTTACATCTTCCACAAGACAACTAGCAACTAATTAACAAGCGGGCGATTGGCAGTTACATTCCACTTGCAGTCTAAAAGTCTCGGCGCCAGATACCTGTTAAACATGTTTCTTATTCGCTTGCCTGCCGCGCTCGCGCTTTCTACCGCCCGCGCGCTGACCGGCACTCTTTCCCAGACACACATAGTACTTTGGCCGGTTGCCAAGAACTCCGGAAAGCAGTTTCTGCCGAAGGAGACTCGCCTCTTGCGGTTACCTTCTGCGAACAGCGGAGTCGCGGCTTCTGCCTTTCTTGATCTTAATGCAAGGGGAAAGCTTTTGCACAGAGTTTGGCGAGGAGAACGTGTGACAGGATAGCACGTGTTTGTGCAGTATACCCCTGCCACTGATGTAAGCACGAATTTGCAGCACCCTGTGCCACTCATGGTGTGACAGGTTTCTGTGCTGCGCAGGATATTTCTCTGCATCTGGGAGTAAAAGGGAAAGTGCAACTATTGTCGCAGAGAGCAGCAACAGTAGAAGGGAGTAGCAGAAGGAAGTAGTGATGTTACTTCTTCCACACGACAACTAGCTACTAATCAGCAAGCGTGCGAGTGGCAGCTGCTTTCCACTTGCAGTCTGAAAGTCTCGCGCACCAGATGCCTTTTAAACACCTTCCTTAATCGCCTGCCCGCAGCGCTCGCTCTTTCTACCGCCCGCGCGCTGACCGGCAACGTCCCACAGACACACATGGTACTTCGGCCGGTTGCCAAGAGTCCCGAAAAGCGGCTTCTGCCGAAGGATGCTCGCCTCTTGCGCTCACCTTTTCCGAACTCCGGAATCGAGGCTTCTGCCTTTCTTGCCCTTAATGCAAGCGGAAAGCTTCTGCACTGTGTCTAGCGAGGAGAACGTGTGACAGGACAGCACATGTTTGTGCAGTATACCCCTGCCACTGATGTAAGCCAGAATTTGCAGCACCCTATGCTACCCATGGTGTGACAGGTTTCTGTGCTGCGCAGGGCATTTCTCTGCATCTGGAAGTAAAGGGAAAGAGCAATTGTTGTCGCAGAGAGCAGCAACAGCAGTAGGGAGCAGCAGAAGGATGTAGTGATCTTACTTCTCCCACACGACAACTAGCTACTAATCAGCAAGCGTCCGAGTGGCAGCTGCTTTCCACTTGCAGTCTGAAAGTCTCGCGCACCAGATGCCTTTTAAACACCTTCCTTATTCGCCTGCCCGCAGCGCTCGCGCTTTCCACCGCCCGCGCGCTGACCGGCACTGTCTCTCAGACACACATGGTATTTCGGCCGGTTGCCAAGAACTCCGGAAAGCAGCTTCTGCCGAAGGAGGCTCGCCTCTTGCGGTTACCCTCTGCGAACTGCGGAATCGAGGCTTCTGCCTTTCTTGCTCTTAATGCAAGCGGAAAGCTTCTGCACTGTGTCTAGCGAGGAGAACGTGTGACAGGACAGCACATGTTTGTACAGTTTACCCCTGCCACTTACACAAGCACGGATTTGCAACACCGTATGGCACCCATGGTGTGACAGCTTTCTGTGCTGCGCAGGGCATTTCTCTGCATCTGGAAGTAAAGGGAAAGAGCAATTGTTGTCGCAGAGAGCAGCAACAGCAGTAGGGAGCAGCAGAAGGAAGTAGTGATCTTACCTCTTCCACAAGACAACTAGCAACTAATTAACAAGCGGGCGACTGGCAGTTACATTCCACTTGCAGTCTGAAAGTTTCGCGCGCCAGATGTCTGTTAAACATGTTTCTTATTCGCTTGCCTGTACCGCTCGCGATTTCCACCGCCCGCGCGCTGACCGGCACCGTCCCACAGACACACATAGTACTTTGGCCGGTTGCCAAGAGTCCCGAAAAGCGGCTTCTGCCGAAGGATGCTCGCCTCTTGCGCTCACCTTCTCCGAACTGCGGAGTCGCGGCTTCTGCCTTTCTTGCCCTTAATGCAAGCGGAAAGCATCTGCACTGTGTCTAGCGAAGAGAACGAGTGACAGGACAGCACATGTTTGTGCAGATTACCCCTGCCACTGATGTAAGCACGGATTTGCAGCACCCTATGCCACTCGTGGTGTCACAGGTTTCTGTGCTGCGCAGAGCATTTCTCTGCATCTGGGAGTAAATGGAAAGCGCAATTGTTGTCGCAGAGAGCAGCAACAGCAGTAGGGAGCAGCAGAAGAAAGCCGAAAGGGTACTTCTTGCACACGACAACTTAGCGACTACTCAGCAAGCGTGCGAGTGGCAGCTGCTTTCCACTTGCAGTCTGAAACTCTCGCGCACCAGATGCCTTTTAAACACCTTCCTTATTCGCCTGCCCGCAGCGCTCGCGCTTTCCACCGCCCGCGCGCTGACCGGCACTCTCTCTCAGACACACATGGTATTTCGGCCGGTTGCCAAGAGCTCCGGAAAGCAGCTTCTGCCGAAGGAGGCTCGCCTGTTCCCGTTACCTTCTGCGAACTGCGGAGTCGCGGCTTCTGCCTTTCTTGCCCTTAATGCAAGCGGAAAGCACCTGCACTGTGTCTAGCGAAGAGAACGAGTGACAGGACAGCACATGTTTGTGCAGATTACCCCTGCCACTGATGTAAGCACGAATTTGCAACGCCCTATGCCACCCATGGTATGACAGGTTTCTGTGCTGCGCAGGGCATTTCTCTGCATCTGGGAGTAAAAGGGAAAGTGCAACTATTGTCGCAGAGAGCAACAACAGCAGTAGGGAGTAGCAGAAGGAAGTAGTGATCTTACTTCTTCCACACGACAACTAGCTACTAATCAGCAAACTTGCGAGTGGCAGCTGCTTTCATCTTGCAGTCTGAAAGTCTCGCGCACCAGATGCCTTTTAAACACCTTCCTTATTCGCCTGCCCGCAGCGCTCGCGCTTTCCACCGTCCGCGCGCTGACCGGCAACGTCCCACAGACACACATGGTACTTTGGCCGGTTGCCAAGAGTCCTGAAAAGCGGCTTCTGCCGAAGGATGCTCGCCTCTTGCGTTTACTTTCTCCAAAGTCTAGAATCGAGGCTTCTGCCTTTCTTGCTCTTAATGCAAGCGGAAAGCTTTTGCACAGCTTCCGGCAAAGAGAACGCGGGACAGGACAGCATATGTTTGTGCAGCTTACCCCTGCCACTTACACAAGCACGGATTTGCAACAACCTATGCCACCATGGTGTGACAGCTTTCGGTGCTGCGCAGGGCATTTCTCTGCATCTGGAAGTAAAGGGAAAGAGCAATTGTTGTCGCAGAGAGCAGCAACAGCAGTAGGGTGCAGCAGAAGGAAGTAGTGATCTTACCTCTTCCACAAGACAACTAGCAACTAATTAACAAGCGGGCGATTGGCAGTTACATTCCACTTGCAGTCTAAAAGTCTCGGCGCCAGATACCTGTTAAACATGTTTCTTATTCGCTTGCCTGCCGCGCTCGCGCTTTCTACCGCCCGCGCGCTGACCGGCACTCTCTCTTAGACACACATGGTATTTCGGCCGGTTGCCAAGAACTCCGGAAAGCAGCTTCTGCCGAAGGAGGCTCGCCTCTTGCGGTTACCTTCTGAGACTTGCGGAGTCGCGGCTTCTGCCTTTCTTGCACTTTATGCAAACGGAAAGATTTTGCACAGAGTTTGGCGAGGAGAACGAGTGACAGGACAGCACATGTTTGTGCAGTATACCCCTGCCACTGATGTAAGCCAGAATTTGCAGCACCCTATGCCACTCATAGTGTGACAGGTTTCTGTGCTGCGCAGGGCCTTTCTCTGCATCTGGGATTAAAAGGGAAAGTGCAACTATTGTCGCAGAGAGCAGCAACAGTAGAAGGGAGTAGCAGAAGGAAGTAGTGATGTTACTTCTTCCACACGACAACTAGCTACTAATCAGCAAGCGTGCGAGTGGCAGCTGCTTTCCACTTGCAGTCTGAAAGTCTCGCGCACCAGATGCCTTTTAAACACCTTCCTTAATCGCCTGCCCGCAGCGCTCGCTCTTTCTACCGCCCGCGCGCTGACCGGCAACGTCCCACAGACACACATGGTACTTTGGCCGGTTGCCAAGAGTCCCGAAAAGCGGCTTCTGCCGAAGGATGCTCGCCTCTTGCGCTCACCTTTTCCGAACTCCGGAATCGAGGCTTCTGCCTTTCTTGCCCTTAATGCAAGCGGAAAGCTTCTGCACTGTGTCTAGCGAAGAGAACGAGTGACAGGACAGCACATGTTTGTGCAGATTACCCCTGCCACTGATGTAAGCACGGATTTGCAGCAACCTATGCAACTCGTGGTGTGACAGGTGTATGTGCTGCGCAGGGCATTTCTCTGCATCTGGAAGTAAAGGGAAAGCGCAATTGTTGTCGCAGAGAGCAGCAACAGCAGTAGGGAGCAGCAGAAGGAAGTCGAGGCAGTACTTCTTGCACACGACAACTTAGCGACTACTCAGCAAGCGTCCGAGTGGCAGCTGCTTTCCACTTGCAGTCTGAAAGTCTCGCGCAACAGATGCCTTTTAAACACCTTCCTTATTCGCCTGCCCGCAGCGCTCGCGCTTTCCACCGCCCGCGCGCTGACCGGCACTCTCTCTAAGACACACATGGTATTTCGGCCGGTTGCCAAGAGCTCCGGAAAGCAGCTTCTGCCGAAGGAGGCTCGCCCGTTCCCGTTACCTTCTGCGAACTGCGGAGTCGCGGCTTCTGCCTTTCTTGCCCTTAATGCAAGCGGAAAGCTTCTGCACTGTGTCTAGCGAGGAGAACGTGTGACAGGACAGCACATGTTTGTACAGTTTACCCCTGCCACTTACACAAGCACGGATTTGCAACACCGTATGCCACCCATGGTGTGACAGCTTTCTGAGCTGCGCAGGGCATTTCTCTGCATCTGGAAGTAAAGGGAAAGAGCAATTGTTGTCGCAGAGAGCAGCAACAGCAGTAGGGTGCAGCAGAAGGAAGTAGTGATCTTACCTCTTCCACAAGACAACTAGCAACTAATTAACAAGCGGGCGACTGGCAGTTACATTCCACTTGCAGTCTGAAAGTTTCGCGCGCCAGATGTCTGTTAAACATGTTTCTTATTCGCTTGCCTGTACCGCTCGCGCTTTCCACCGCCCGCGCGCTGACCGGCACCGTCCCACAGACACACATAGTACTTTGGCCGGTTGCCAAGAGTCCCGAAAAGCGGCTTCTGCCGAAGGATGCTCGCCTCTTGCGCTCACCTTCTCCGAACTGCGGAGTCGCGGCTTCTGCCTTTCTTGCCCTTAATGCAAGCGGAAAGCATCTGCACTGTGTCTAGCGAAGAGAACGAGTGACAGGACAGCACATGTTTGTGCAGATTACCCCTGCCACTGATGTAAGCACGGATTTGCAGCACCCTATGCCACTCGTGGTGTCACAGGTTTCTGTGCTGCGCAGAGCATTTCTCTGCATCTGGGAGTAAATGGAAAGCGCAATTGTTGTCGCAGAGAGCAGCAACAGCAGTAGGGAGCAGCAGAAGAAAGCCGAAACAGTACTTCTTGCACACGACAACTTAGCGACTACTCAGCAAGCGTGCGAGTGGCAGCTGCTTTCCACTTGCAGTCTGAAAGTCTCGCGCACCAGATGCCTTTTAAACACCTTCCTTATTCGCCTGCCCGCAGCGCTCGCGCTTTCCACCGCCCGCGCGCTGACCGGCACTCTCTCTCAGACACACATGGTATTTCGGCCGGTTGCCAAGAACTCCGGAAAGCAGCTTCTGCCGAAGGAGGCTCGCCTGTTCCCGTTACCTTCTGCGAACTGCGGAGTCGCGGCTTCTGCCTTTCTTGCCCTTAATGCAAGCGGAAAGCACCTGCACTGTGTCTAGCGAAGAGAACGAGTGACAGGACAGCACATGTTTGTGCAGATTACCCCTGCCACTGATGTAAGCACGAATTTGCAACACCCTATGCCACCCATAATGTGACAGGTTTCTGTGCTGCGCAGGGCATTTCTCTGCATCTGGGAGTAAAAGGGAAAGTGCAACTATTGTCGCAGAGAGCAACAACAGCAGTAGGGAGCAGCAGAAGGAAGTAGTGATCTTACTTCTTCCACACGACAACTAGCTACTAATCAGCAAACTTGCGAGTGGCAGCTGCTTTCATCTTGCAGTCTGAAAGTCTCGCGCACCAGATGCCTTTTAAACACCTTCCTTATTCGCCTGCCCGCAGCGCTCGCGCTTTCCACCGTCCGCGCGCTGACCGGCAACGTCCCACAGACACACATGGTACTTTGGCCGGTTGCCAAGAGTCCTGAAAAGCGGCTTCTGCCGAAGGATGCTCGCCTCTTGCGTTTACTTTCTCCAAAGTCTAGAATCGAGGCTTCTGCCTTTCTTGCTCTTAATGCAAGCGGAAAGCTTTTGCACAGCTTCCGGCAAAGAGAACGCGGGACAGGACAGCATATGTTTGTGCAGCTTACCCCTGCCACTTACACAAGCACGGATTTGCAACAACCTATGCCACCCATGGTGTGACAGCTTTCTGTGCTGCGCAGGGCATTTCTCTGCATCTGGAAGTAAAGGGAAAGAGCAATTGTTGTCGCAGAGAGCAGCAACAGCAGTAGGGTGCAGCAGAAGGAAGTAGTGATCTTACATCTTCCACAAGACAACTAGCAACTAATTAACAAGCGGGCGATTGGCAGTTACATTCCACTTGCAGTCTAAAAGTCTCGGCGCCAGATACCTGTTAAACATGTTTCTTATTCGCTTGCCTGCCGCGCTCGCGCTTTCTACCGCCCGCGCGCTGACCGGCACTCTTTCCCAGACACACATAGTACTTTGGCCGGTTGCCAAGAACTCCGGAAAGCAGTTTCTGCCGAAGGAGACTCGCCTCTTGCGGTTACCTTCTGCGAACAGCGGAGTCGCGGCTTCTGCCTTTCTTGATCTTAATGCAAGGGGAAAGCTTTTGCACAGAGTTTGGCGAGGAGAACGTGTGACAGGATAGCACGTGTTTGTGCAGTATACCCCTGCCACTGATGTAAGCCAGAATTTGCAGCACCCTGTGCCACTCATGGTGTGACAGGTTTCTGTGCTGCGCAGGATATTTCTCTGCATCTGGGAGTAAAAGGGAAAGTGCAACTATTGTCGCAGAGAGCAGCAACAGTAGAAGGGAGTAGCAGAAGGAAGTAGTGATGTTACTTCTTCCACACGACAACTAGCTACTAATCAGCAAGCGTGCGAGTGGCAGCTGCTTTCCACTTGCAGTCTGAAAGTCTCGCGCACCAGATGCCTTTTAAACACCTTCCTTAATCGCCTGCCCGCAGCGCTCGCTCTTTCTACCGCCGGCGCGCTGACCGGCAACGTCCCACAGACACACATGGTACTTCGGCCGGTTGCCAAGAGTCCCGAAAAGCGGCTTCTGCCGAAGGATGCTCGCCTCTTGCGCTCACCTTTTCCGAACTCCGGAATCGAGGCTTCTGCCTTTCTTGCCCTTAATGCAAGCGGAAAGCTTCTGCACTGTGTCTAGCGAGGAGAACGTGTGACAGGACAGCACATGTTTGTGCAGTATACCCCTGCCACTGATGTAAGCCAGAATTTGCAGCACCCTATGCTACCCATGGTGTGACAGGTTTCTGTGCTGCGCAGGGCATTTCTCTGCATCTGGAAGTAAAGGGAAAGAGCAATTGTTGTCGCAGAGAGCAGCAACAGCAGTAGGGAGCAGCAGAAGGATGTAGTGATCTTACTTCTCCCACACGACAACTAGCTACTAATCAGCAAGCGTCCGAGTGGCAGCTGCTTATCACTTGCAGTCTGAAAGTCTCGCGCACCAGATGCCTTTTAAACACCTTCCTTATTCGCCTGCCCGCAGCGCTCGCGCTTTCCACCGCCCGCGCGCTGACCGGCACTCTCTCTCAGACACACATGGTATTTCGGCCGGTTGCCAAGAACTCCGGAAAGCAGCTTCTGCCGAAGGAGGCTCGCCTCTTGCGGTTACCCTCTGCGAACTGCGGAATCGAGGCTTCTGCCTTTCTTGCTCTTAATGCAAGCGGAAAGCTTCTGCACTGTGTCTAGCGAGGAGAACGTGTGACAGGACAGCACATGTTTGTACAGTTTACCCCTGCCACTTACACAAGCACGGATTTGCAACACCCTATGCCACCCATGGTGTGACAGCTTTCTGTGCTGCGCAGGGCATTTCTCTGCATCTGGAAGTAAAGGGAAAGAGCAATTGTTGTCGCAGAGAGCAGCAACAGCAGTAGGGAGCAGCAGAAGGAAGTAGTGATCTTACCTCTTCCACAAGACAACTAGCAACTAATTAACAAGCGGGCGACTGGCAGTTACATTCCACTTGCAGTCTGAAAGTTTCGCGCGCCAGATGTCTGTTAAACATGTTTCTTATTCGCTTGCCTGTACCGCTCGCGCTTTCCACCGCCCGCGCGCTGACCGGCACCGTCCCACAGACACACATAGTACTTTGGCCGGTTGCCAAGAGTCCCGAAAAGCGGCTTCTGCCGAAGGATGCTCGCCTCTTGCGCTCACCTTCTCCGAACTGCGGAGTCGCGGCTTCTGCCTTTCTTGCCCTTAATGCAAGCGGAAAGCATCTGCACTGTGTCTAGCGAAGAGAACGAGTGACAGGACAGCACATGTTTGTGCAGATTACCCCTGCCACTGATGTAAGCACGGATTTGCAGCACCCTATGCCACTCGTGGTGTCACAGGTTTCTGTGCTGCGCAGAGCATTTCTCTGCATCTGGGAGTAAATGGAAAGCGCAATTGTTGTCGCAGAGAGCAGCAACAGCAGTAGGGAGCAGCAGAAGAAAGCCGAAAGGGTACTTCTTGCACACGACAACTTAGCGACTACTCAGCAAGCGTGCGAGTGGCAGCTGCTTTCCACTTGCAGTCTGAAACTCTCGCGCACCAGATGCCTTTTAAACACCTTCCTTATTCGCCTGCCCGCAGCGCTCGCGCTTTCCACCGCCCGCGCGCTGACCGGCACTCTCTCTCAGACACACATGGTATTTCGGCCGGTTGCCAAGAGCTCCGGAAAGCAGCTTCTGCCGAAGGAGGCTCGCCTGTTCCCGTTACCTTCTGCGAACTGCGGAGTCGCGGCTTCTGCCTTTCTTGCCCTTAATGCAAGCGGAAAGCACCTGCACTGTGTCTAGCGAAGAGAACGAGTGACAGGACAGCACATGTTTGTGCAGATTACCCCTGCCACTGATGTAAGCACGAATTTGCAACGCCCTATGCCACCCATGGTATGACAGGTTTCTGTGCTGCGCAGGGCATTTCTCTGCATCTGGGAGTAAAAGGGAAAGTGCAACTATTGTCGCAGAGAGCAACAACAGCAGTAGGGAGTAGCAGAAGGAAGTAGTGATCTTACTTCTTCCACACGACAACTAGCTACTAATCAGCAAACTTGCGAGTGGCAGCTGCTTTCATCTTGCAGTCTGAAAGTCTCGCGCACCAGATGCCTTTTAAACACCTTCCTTATTCGCCTGCCCGCAGCGCTCGCGCTTTCCACCGTCCGCGCGCTGACCGGCAACGTCCCACAGACACACATGGTACTTTGGCCGGTTGCCAAGAGTCCTGAAAAGCGGCTTCTGCCGAAGGATGCTCGCCTCTTGCGTTTACTTTCTCCAAAGTCTAGAATCGAGGCTTCTGCCTTTCTTGCTCTTAATGCAAGCGGAAAGCTTTTGCACAGCTTCCGGCAAAGAGAACGCGGGACAGGACAGCATATGTTTGTGCAGCTTACCCCTGCCACTTACACAAGCACGGATTTGCAACAACCTATGCCACCATGGTGTGACAGCTTTCGGTGCTGCGCAGGGCATTTCTCTGCATCTGGAAGTAAAGGGAAAGAGCAATTGTTGTCGCAGAGAGCAGCAACAGCAGTAGGGTGCAGCAGAAGGAAGTAGTGATCTTACCTCTTCCACAAGACAACTAGCAACTAATTAACAAGCGGGCGATTGGCAGTTACATTCCACTTGCAGTCTAAAAGTCTCGGCGCCAGATACCTGTTAAACATGTTTCTTATTCGCTTGCCTGCCGCGCTCGCGCTTTCTACCGCCCGCGCGCTGACCGGCACTCTCTCTTAGACACACATGGTATTTCGGCCGGTTGCCAAGAACTCCGGAAAGCAGCTTCTGCCGAAGGAGGCTCGCCTCTTGCGGTTACCTTCTGAGACTTGCGGAGTCGCGGCTTCTGCCTTTCTTGCACTTTATGCAAACGGAAAGATTTTGCACAGAGTTTGGCGAGGAGAACGAGTGACAGGACAGCACATGTTTGTGCAGTATACCCCTGCCACTGATGTAAGCCAGAATTTGCAGCACCCTATGCCACTCATAGTGTGACAGGTTTCTGTGCTGCGCAGGGCCTTTCTCTGCATCTGGGATTAAAAGGGAAAGTGCAACTATTGTCGCAGAGAGCAGCAACAGTAGAAGGGAGTAGCAGAAGGAAGTAGTGATGTTACTTCTTCCACACGACAACTAGCTACTAATCAGCAAGCGTGCGAGTGGCAGCTGCTTTCCACTTGCAGTCTGAAAGTCTCGCGCACCAGATGCCTTTTAAACACCTTCCTTAATCGCCTGCCCGCAGCGCTCGCTCTTTCTACCGCCCGCGCGCTGACCGGCAACGTCCCACAGACACACATGGTACTTTGGCCGGTTGCCAAGAGTCCCGAAAAGCGGCTTCTGCCGAAGGATGCTCGCCTCTTGCGCTCACCTTTTCCGAACTCCGGAATCGAGGCTTCTGCCTTTCTTGCCCTTAATGCAAGCGGAAAGCTTCTGCACTGTGTCTAGCGAAGAGAACGAGTGACAGGACAGCACATGTTTGTGCAGATTACCCCTGCCACTGATGTAAGCACGGATTTGCAGCAACCTATGCAACTCGTGGTGTGACAGGTGTATGTGCTGCGCAGGGCATTTCTCTGCATCTGGAAGTAAAGGGAAAGCGCAATTGTTGTCGCAGAGAGCAGCAACAGCAGTAGGGAGCAGCAGAAGGAAGTCGAGGCAGTACTTCTTGCACACGACAACTTAGCGACTACTCAGCAAGCGTCCGAGTGGCAGCTGCTTTCCACTTGCAGTCTGAAAGTCTCGCGCAACAGATGCCTTTTAAACACCTTCCTTATTCGCCTGCCCGCAGCGCTCGCGCTTTCCACCGCCCGCGCGCTGACCGGCACTCTCTCTAAGACACACATGGTATTTCGGCCGGTTGCCAAGAGCTCCGGAAAGCAGCTTCTGCCGAAGGAGGCTCGCCCGTTCCCGTTACCTTCTGCGAACTGCGGAGTCGCGGCTTCTGCCTTTCTTGCCCTTAATGCAAGCGGAAAGCTTCTGCACTGTGTCTAGCGAGGAGAACGTGTGACAGGACAGCACATGTTTGTACAGTTTACCCCTGCCACTTACACAAGCACGGATTTGCAACACCGTATGCCACCCATGGTGTGACAGCTTTCTGTGCTGCGCAGGGCATTTCTCTGCATCTGGAAGTAAAGGGAAAGAGCAATTGTTGTCGCAGAGAGCAGCAACAGCAGTAGGGTGCAGCAGAAGGAAGTAGTGATCTTACCTCTTCCACAAGACAACTAGCAACTAATTAACAAGCGGGCGACTGGCAGTTACATTCCACTTGCAGTCTGAAAGTTTCGCGCGCCAGATGTCTGTTAAACATGTTTCTTATTCGCTTGCCTGTACCGCTCGCGCTTTCCACCGCCCGCGCGCTGACCGGCACCGTCCCACAGACACACATAGTACTTTGGCCGGTTGCCAAGAGTCCCGAAAAGCGGCTTCTGCCGAAGGATGCTCGCCTCTTGCGCTCACCTTCTCCGAACTGCGGAGTCGCGGCTTCTGCCTTTCTTGCCCTTAATGCAAGCGGAAAGCATCTGCACTGTGTCTAGCGAAGAGAACGAGTGACAGGACAGCACATGTTTGTGCAGATTACCCCTGCCACTGATGTAAGCACGGATTTGCAGCACCCTATGCCACTCGTGGTGTCACAGGTTTCTGTGCTGCGCAGAGCATTTCTCTGCATCTGGGAGTAAATGGAAAGCGCAATTGTTGTCGCAGAGAGCAGCAACAGCAGTAGGGAGCAGCAGAAGAAAGCCGAAACAGTACTTCTTGCACACGACAACTTAGCGACTACTCAGCAAGCGTGCGAGTGGCAGCTGCTTTCCACTTGCAGTCTGAAAGTCTCGCGCACCAGATGCCTTTTAAACACCTTCCTTATTCGCCTGCCCGCAGCGCTCGCGCTTTCCACCGCCCGCGCGCTGACCGGCACTCTCTCTCAGACACACATGGTATTTCGGCCGGTTGCCAAGAACTCCGGAAAGCAGCTTCTGCCGAAGGAGGCTCGCCTGTTCCCGTTACCTTCTGCGAACTGCGGAGTCGCGGCTTCTGCCTTTCTTGCCCTTAATGCAAGCGGAAAGCACCTGCACTGTGTCTAGCGAAGAGAACGAGTGACAGGACAGCACATGTTTGTGCAGATTACCCCTGCCACTGATGTAAGCACGAATTTGCAACACCCTATGCCACCCATAATGTGACAGGTTTCTGTGCTGCGCAGGGCATTTCTCTGCATCTGGGAGTAAAAGGGAAAGTGCAACTATTGTCGCAGAGAGCAACAACAGCAGTAGGGAGCAGCAGAAGGAAGTAGTGATCTTACTTCTTCCACACGACAACTAGCTACTAATCAGCAAACTTGCGAGTGGCAGCTGCTTTCATCTTGCAGTCTGAAAGTCTCGCGCACCAGATGCCTTTTAAACACCTTCCTTATTCGCCTGCCCGCAGCGCTCGCGCTTTCCACCGTCCGCGCGCTGACCGGCAACGTCCCACAGACACACATGGTACTTTGGCCGGTTGCCAAGAGTCCTGAAAAGCGGCTTCTGCCGAAGGATGCTCGCCTCTTGCGTTTACTTTCTCCAAAGTCTAGAATCGAGGCTTCTGCCTTTCTTGCTCTTAATGCAAGCGGAAAGCTTTTGCACAGCTTCCGGCAAAGAGAACGCGGGACAGGACAGCATATGTTTGTGCAGCTTACCCCTGCCACTTACACAAGCACGGATTTGCAACAACCTATGCCACCCATGGTGTGACAGCTTTCTGTGCTGCGCAGGGCATTTCTCTGCATCTGGAAGTAAAGGGAAAGAGCAATTGTTGTCGCAGAGAGCAGCAACAGCAGTAGGGTGCAGCAGAAGGAAGTAGTGATCTTACATCTTCCACAAGACAACTAGCAACTAATTAACAAGCGGGCGATTGGCAGTTACATTCCACTTGCAGTCTAAAAGTCTCGGCGCCAGATACCTGTTAAACATGTTTCTTATTCGCTTGCCTGCCGCGCTCGCGCTTTCTACCGCCCGCGCGCTGACCGGCACTCTTTCCCAGACACACATAGTACTTTGGCCGGTTGCCAAGAACTCCGGAAAGCAGTTTCTGCCGAAGGAGACTCGCCTCTTGCGGTTACCTTCTGCGAACAGCGGAGTCGCGGCTTCTGCCTTTCTTGATCTTAATGCAAGGGGAAAGCTTTTGCACAGAGTTTGGCGAGGAGAACGTGTGACAGGATAGCACGTGTTTGTGCAGTATACCCCTGCCACTGATGTAAGCCAGAATTTGCAGCACCCTGTGCCACTCATGGTGTGACAGGTTTCTGTGCTGCGCAGGATATTTCTCTGCATCTGGGAGTAAAAGGGAAAGTGCAACTATTGTCGCAGAGAGCAGCAACAGTAGAAGGGAGTAGCAGAAGGAAGTAGTGATGTTACTTCTTCCACACGACAACTAGCTACTAATCAGCAAGCGTGCGAGTGGCAGCTGCTTTCCACTTGCAGTCTGAAAGTCTCGCGCACCAGATGCCTTTTAAACACCTTCCTTAATCGCCTGCCCGCAGCGCTCGCTCTTTCTACCGCCGGCGCGCTGACCGGCAACGTCCCACAGACACACATGGTACTTCGGCCGGTTGCCAAGAGTCCCGAAAAGCGGCTTCTGCCGAAGGATGCTCGCCTCTTGCGCTCACCTTTTCCGAACTCCGGAATCGAGGCTTCTGCCTTTCTTGCCCTTAATGCAAGCGGAAAGCTTCTGCACTGTGTCTAGCGAGGAGAACGTGTGACAGGACAGCACATGTTTGTGCAGTATACCCCTGCCACTGATGTAAGCCAGAATTTGCAGCACCCTATGCTACCCATGGTGTGACAGGTTTCTGTGCTGCGCAGGGCATTTCTCTGCATCTGGAAGTAAAGGGAAAGAGCAATTGTTGTCGCAGAGAGCAGCAACAGCAGTAGGGAGCAGCAGAAGGATGTAGTGATCTTACTTCTCCCACACGACAACTAGCTACTAATCAGCAAGCGTCCGAGTGGCAGCTGCTTATCACTTGCAGTCTGAAAGTCTCGCGCACCAGATGCCTTTTAAACACCTTCCTTATTCGCCTGCCCGCAGCGCTCGCGCTTTCCACCGCCCGCGCGCTGACCGGCACTCTCTCTCAGACACACATGGTATTTCGGCCGGTTGCCAAGAACTCCGGAAAGCAGCTTCTGCCGAAGGAGGCTCGCCTCTTGCGGTTACCCTCTGCGAACTGCGGAATCGAGGCTTCTGCCTTTCTTGCTCTTAATGCAAGCGGAAAGCTTCTGCACTGTGTCTAGCGAGGAGAACGTGTGACAGGACAGCACATGTTTGTACAGTTTACCCCTGCCACTTACACAAGCACGGATTTGCAACACCCTATGCCACCCATGGTGTGACAGCTTTCTGTGCTGCGCAGGGCATTTCTCTGCATCTGGAAGTAAAGGGAAAGAGCAATTGTTGTCGCAGAGAGCAGCAACAGCAGTAGGGAGCAGCAGAAGGAAGTAGTGATCTTACCTCTTCCACAAGACAACTAGCAACTAATTAACAAGCGGGCGACTGGCAGTTACATTCCACTTGCAGTCTGAAAGTTTCGCGCGCCAGATGTCTGTTAAACATGTTTCTTATTCGCTTGCCTGTACCGCTCGCGCTTTCCACCGCCCGCGCGCTGACCGGCACCGTCCCACAGACACACATAGTACTTTGGCCGGTTGCCAAGAGTCCCGAAAAGCGGCTTCTGCCGAAGGATGCTCGCCTCTTGCGCTCACCTTCTCCGAACTGCGGAGTCGCGGCTTCTGCCTTTCTTGCCCTTAATGCAAGCGGAAAGCATCTGCACTGTGTCTAGCGAAGAGAACGAGTGACAGGACAGCACATGTTTGTGCAGATTACCCCTGCCACTGATGTAAGCACGGATTTGCAGCACCCTATGCCACTCGTGGTGTCACAGGTTTCTGTGCTGCGCAGAGCATTTCTCTGCATCTGGGAGTAAATGGAAAGCGCAATTGTTGTCGCAGAGAGCAGCAACAGCAGTAGGGAGCAGCAGAAGAAAGCCGAAAGAGTACTTCTTGCACACGACAACTTAGCGACTACTCAGCAAGCGTGCGAGTGGCAGCTGCTTTCCACTTGCAGTCTGAAACTCTCGCGCACCAGATGCCTTTTAAACACCTTCCTTATTCGCCTGCCCGCAGCGCTCGCGCTTTCCACCGCCCGCGCGCTGACCGGCACTCTCTCTCAGACACACATGGTATTTCGGCCGGTTGCCAAGAGCTCCGGAAAGCAGCTTCTGCCGAAGGAGGCTCGCCTGTTCCCGTTACCTTCTGCGAACTGCGGAGTCGCGGCTTCTGCCTTTCTTGCCCTTAATGCAAGCGGAAAGCACCTGCACTGTGTCTAGCGAAGAGAACGAGTGACAGGACAGCACATGTTTGTGCAGATTACCCCTGCCACTGATGTAAGCACGAATTTGCAACGCCCTATGCCACCCATGGTATGACAGGTTTCTGTGCTGCGCAGGGCATTTCTCTGCATCTGGGAGTAAAAGGGAAAGTGCAACTATTGTCGCAGAGAGCAACAACAGCAGTAGGGAGTAGCAGAAGGAAGTAGTGATCTTACTTCTTCCACACGACAACTAGCTACTAATCAGCAAACTTGCGAGTGGCAGCTGCTTTCATCTTGCAGTCTGAAAGTCTCGCGCACCAGATGCCTTTTAAACACCTTCCTTATTCGCCTGCCCGCAGCGCTCGCGCTTTCCACCGTCCGCGCGCTGACCGGCAACGTCCCACAGACACACATGGTACTTTGGCCGGTTGCCAAGAGTCCTGAAAAGCGGCTTCTGCCGAAGGATGCTCGCCTCTTGCGTTTACTTTCTCCAAAGTCTAGAATCGAGGCTTCTGCCTTTCTTGCTCTTAATGCAAGCGGAAAGCTTTTGCACAGCTTCCGGCAAAGAGAACGCGGGACAGGACAGCATATGTTTGTGCAGCTTACCCCTGCCACTTACACAAGCACGGATTTGCAACAACCTATGCCACCATGGTGTGACAGCTTTCGGTGCTGCGCAGGGCATTTCTCTGCATCTGGAAGTAAAGGGAAAGAGCAATTGTTGTCGCAGAGAGCAGCAACAGCAGTAGGGTGCAGCAGAAGGAAGTAGTGATCTTACCTCTTCCACAAGACAACTAGCAACTAATTAACAAGCGGGCGATTGGCAGTTACATTCCACTTGCAGTCTAAAAGTCTCGGCGCCAGATACCTGTTAAACATGTTTCTTATTCGCTTGCCTGCCGCGCTCGCGCTTTCTACCGCCCGCGCGCTGACCGGCACTCTCTCTTAGACACACATGGTATTTCGGCCGGTTGCCAAGAACTCCGGAAAGCAGCTTCTGCCGAAGGAGGCTCGCCTCTTGCGGTTACCTTCTGAGACTTGCGGAGTCGCGGCTTCTGCCTTTCTTGCACTTTATGCAAACGGAAAGATTTTGCACAGAGTTTGGCGAGGAGAACGAGTGACAGGACAGCACATGTTTGTGCAGTATACCCCTGCCACTGATGTAAGCCAGAATTTGCAGCACCCTATGCCACTCATAGTGTGACAGGTTTCTGTGCTGCGCAGGGCCTTTCTCTGCATCTGGGATTAAAAGGGAAAGTGCAACTATTGTCGCAGAGAGCAGCAACAGTAGAAGGGAGTAGCAGAAGGAAGTAGTGATGTTACTTCTTCCACACGACAACTAGCTACTAATCAGCAAGCGTGCGAGTGGCAGCTGCTTTCCACTTGCAGTCTGAAAGTCTCGCGCACCAGATGCCTTTTAAACACCTTCCTTAATCGCCTGCCCGCAGCGCTCGCTCTTTCTACCGCCCGCGCGCTGACCGGCAACGTCCCACAGACACACATGGTACTTTGGCCGGTTGCCAAGAGTCCCGAAAAGCGGCTTCTGCCGAAGGATGCTCGCCTCTTGCGCTCACCTTTTCCGAACTCCGGAATCGAGGCTTCTGCCTTTCTTGCCCTTAATGCAAGCGGAAAGCTTCTGCACTGTGTCTAGCGAAGAGAACGAGTGACAGGACAGCACATGTTTGTGCAGATTACCCCTGCCACTGATGTAAGCACGGATTTGCAGCAACCTATGCAACTCGTGGTGTGACAGGTGTATGTGCTGCGCAGGGCATTTCTCTGCATCTGGAAGTAAAGGGAAAGCGCAATTGTTGTCGCAGAGAGCAGCAACAGCAGTAGGGAGCAGCAGAAGGAAGTCGAGGCAGTACTTCTTGCACACGACAACTTAGCGACTACTCAGCAAGCGTCCGAGTGGCAGCTGCTTTCCACTTGCAGTCTGAAAGTCTCGCGCAACAGATGCCTTTTAAACACCTTCCTTATTCGCCTGCCCGCAGCGCTCGCGCTTTCCACCGCCCGCGCGCTGACCGGCACTCTCTCTAAGACACACATGGTATTTCGGCCGGTTGCCAAGAGCTCCGGAAAGCAGCTTCTGCCGAAGGAGGCTCGCCCGTTCCCGTTACCTTCTGCGAACTGCGGAGTCGCGGCTTCTGCCTTTCTTGCCCTTAATGCAAGCGGAAAGCTTTTGCACTGTGTCTAGCGAAGAGAACGAGTGACAGGACAGCACATGTTTGTGCAGATTACCCCTGCCACTGATGTAAGCCCGAATTTGCAGCACCCTATGCCACCCATGGTGTGACAGGTTTCTGTGCTGCGCAGGGCATTTCTCTGCATCTGGGAGTAAAAGGGAAAGTGCAACTATTGTCGCAGAGAGCAACAACAGCAGTAGGGAGCAGCAGAAGGAAGTAGTGATCTTACTTCTTCCACACGACAACTAGCTACTAATCAGCAAACTTGCGAGTGGCAGCTGCTTTCATCTTGCAGTCTGAAAGTCTCGCGCACCAGATGCCTTTTAAACACCTTCCTTATTCGCCTGTCCGCAGCGCTCGCGATTTCCACCGTCCGCGCGCTGACCGGCAACGTCCCACAGACACACATGGTACTTTGGCCGGTTGCCAAGAGTCCTGAAAAGCGGCTTCTGCCGAAGGATGCTCGCCTCTTGCGTTTACTTTCTCCAAAGTCTAGAATCGAGGCTTCTGCCTTTCTTGCTCTTAATGCAAGCGGAAAGCTTTTTCACAGCTTCCGGCAAAGAGAACGCGTGACAGGACAGCATATGTTTGTGCAGCTTACCCCTGCCACTTACACAAGCACGGATTTGCAACAACCTATGCCACCCATGGTGTGACAGCTTTCTGTGCTGCGCAGGGCATTTCTCTGCATCTGGAAGTAAAGGGAAAGAGCAATTGTTGTCGCAGAGAGCAGCAACAGCAGTAGGGTGCAGCAGAAGGAAGTAGTGATCTTACCTCTTCCACAAGACAACTAGCAACTAATTAACAAGCGGGCGATTGGCAGTTACATTCCACTTGCAGTCTAAAAGTCTCGGCGCCAGATACCTGTTAAACATGTTTCTTATTCGCTTGCCTGCCGCGCTCGCGCTTTCCACCGCCCGCGCGCTGATCGGCACTCTCAGACACACATGGTATTTCGGCCGGTTGCCAAGAACTCCGGAAAGCAGCTTCTGCCGAATGAGGCTCGCCCCCAGCGGTTACCTTCTGAGACTTGCGGAGTCGCGGCTTCAGCCTTTCTTGCACTTAATGCAAACGGAAAGCTTTTGTACAGAGTTTGGCGAGGAGAACGTGTGACAGGACAGCACATGTTTGTGCAGATTACCCCTGCCACTGATGTAAGCACGGATTTGCAGCACCCTATGCAACTCGTGGTGTGACAGGTGTATGTGCTGCGCAGGGCATTTCTCTGCATCTGGGAGTAAATGGAAAGCGCAATTGTTGTCGCAGAGAGCAGCAACAGCAGTAGGGAGCAGCAGAAGGAAGTCGAGGCAGTACTTCTTGCACACGACAACTTAGCGACTACTCAGCAAGCGTCCGAGTGGCAGCTGCTTTCCACTTGCAGTCTGAAAGTCTCGCGCAACAGATGCCTTTTAAACACCTTCCTTATTCGCCTGCCCGCAGCGCTCGCGCTTTCCACCGCCCGCGCGCTGACCGGCACTCTCTCTCAGACACACATGGTATTTCGGCCGGTTGCCAAGAGCTCCGGAAAGCAGCTTCTGCCGAAGGAGGCTCGCCCGTTCCCGTTACCTTCTGCGAACTGCGGAGTCGCGGCTTCTGCCTTTCTTGCACTTAATGCAAACGGAAAGCTTTTGCACAGAGTTTGGCGAGGAGAACGAGTGACAGGACAGCACATGTTTGTGCAGTATACCCCTGCCACTGATGTAAGCCAGAATTTGCAGCACCCTATGCCACTCATAGTGTGACAGGTGTATGTGCTGCGCAGGGCATTTCTCTGCATCTGGGATTAAAAGGGAAAGTGCAACTATTGTCGCAGAGAGCAGCAACAGTAGAAGGGAGTAGCAGAAGGAAGTAGTGATGTTACTTCTTCCACACGACAACTAGCTACTAATCAGCAAGCGTGCGAGTGGCAGCTGCTTTCCACTTGCAGTCTGAAAGTCTCGCGCACCAGATGCCTTTTAAACACCTTCCTTATTCGCCTGCCCGCAGCGCTCGCTCTTTCTACCGCCCGCGCGCTGACCGGCAACGTCCCACAGACACACATGGTACTTTGGCCGGTTGCCAAGAGTCCCGAAAAGCGGCTTCTGCCGAAGGATGCTCGCCTCTTGCGCTCACCTTTTCCGAACTCCGGAATCGAGGCTTCTGCCTTTCTTGCCCTTAATGCAAGCGGAAAGCTTCTGCACTGTGTCTAGCGAGGAGAACGTGTGACAGGACAGCACATGTTTGTGCAGTATACCCCTGCCACTGATGTAAGCCAGAATTTGCAGCACCCTATGCTACCCATGGTGTGACAGGTTTCTGTGCTGCGCAGGGCATTTCTCTGCATCTGGAAGTAAAGGGAAAGAGCAATTGTTGTCGCAGAGAGCAGCAACAGCAGTAGGGAGCAGCAGAAGGATGTAGTGATCTTACTTCTCCCACACGAGAAGTAGCTACTAATCAGCAAGCGTGCGAGTGGCAGCTGCTTATCACTTGCAGTCTGAAAGTCTCGCGCACCAGATGCCTTTTAAACACCTTCCTTATTCGCCTGCCCGCAGCGCTCGCGCTTTCCACCGCCCGCGCGCTGACCGGCACTCTCTCTCAGACACACATGGTATTTCGGCCGGTTGCCAAGAACTCCGGAAAGCAGCTTCTGCCGAATGAGGCTCGCCTCTTGCGGTTACCCTCTGCGAACTGCGGAATCGAGGCTTCTGCCTTTCTTGCTCTTAATGCAAGCGGAAAGCTTCTGCACTGTGTCTAGCGAGGAGAACGTGTGACAGGACAGCACATGTTTGTACAGTTTACCCCTGCCACTTACACAAGCACGGATTTGCAACACCCTATGCCACCCATGGTGTGACAGCTTTCTGTGCTGCGCAGGGCATTTCTCTGCATCTGGAAGTAAAGGGAAAGAGCAATTGTTGTCGCAGAGAGCAGCAACAGCAGTAGGGAGCAGCAGAAGGAAGTAGTGATCTTACCTCTTCCACAAGACAACTAGCAACTAATTAACAAGCGGGCGACTGGCAGTTACATTCCACTTGCAGTCTGAAAGTTTCGCGCGCCAGATGTCTGTTAAACATGTTTCTTATTCGCTTGCCTGTACCGCTCGCGCTTTCCACCGCCCGCGCGCTGACCGGCACCGTCCCACAGACACACATAGTACTTTGGCCGGTTGCCAAGAGTCCCGAAAAGCGGCTTCTGCCGAAGGATGCTCGCCTCTTGCGCTCACCTTCTCCGAACTGCGGAGTCGCGGCTTCTGCCTTTCTTGCCCTTAATGCAAGCGGAAAGCATCTGCACTGTGTCTAGCGAAGAGAACGAGTGACAGGACAGCACATGTTTGTGCAGATTACCCCTGCCACTGATGTAAGCACGGATTTGCAGCACCCTATGCCACTCGTGGTGTCACAGGTTTCTGTGCTGCGCAGAGCATTTCTCTGCATCTGGGAGTAAATGGAAAGCGCAATTGTTGTCGCAGAGAGCAGCAACAGCAGTAGGGAGCAGCAGAAGAAAGCCGAAAGAGTACTTCTTGCACACGACAACTTAGCGACTACTCAGCAAGCGTGCGAGTGGCAGCTGCTTTCCACTTGCAGTCTGAAACTCTCGCGCACCAGATGCCTTTTAAACACCTTCCTTATTCGCCTGCCCGCAGCGCTCGCGCTTTCCACCGCCCGCGCGCTGACCGGCACTCTCTCTCAGACACACATGGTATTTCGGCCGGTTGCCAAGAGCTCCGGAAAGCAGCTTCTGCCGAAGGAGGCTCGCCTGTTCCCGTTACCTTCTGCGAACTGCGGAGTCGCGGCTTCTGCCTTTCTTGCCCTTAATGCAAGCGGAAAGCACCTGCACTGTGTCTAGCGAAGAGAACGAGTGACAGGACAGCACATGTTTGTGCAGATTACCCCTGCCACTGATGTAAGCACGAATTTGCAACGCCCTATGCCACCCATGGTATGACAGGTTTCTGTGCTGCGCAGGGCATTTCTCTGCATCTGGGAGTAAAAGGGAAAGTGCAACTATTGTCGCAGAGAGCAACAACAGCAGTAGGGAGTAGCAGAAGGAAGTAGTGATCTTACTTCTTCCACACGACAACTAGCTACTAATCAGCAAACTTGCGAGTGGCAGCTGCTTTCATCTTGCAGTCTGAAAGTCTCGCGCACCAGATGCCTTTTAAACACCTTCCTTATTCGCCTGCCCGCAGCGCTCGCGCTTTCCACCGTCCGCGCGCTGACCGGCAACGTCCCACAGACACACATGGTACTTTGGCCGGTTGCCAAGAGTCCTGAAAAGCGGCTTCTGCCGAAGGATGCTCGCCTCTTGCGTTTACTTTCTCCAAAGTCTAGAATCGAGGCTTCTGCCTTTCTTGCTCTTAATGCAAGCGGAAAGCTTTTGCACAGCTTCCGGCAAAGAGAACGCGGGACAGGACAGCATATGTTTGTGCAGCTTACCCCTGCCACTTACACAAGCACGGATTTGCAACAACCTATGCCACCATGGTGTGACAGCTTTCTGTGCTGCGCAGGGCATTTCTCTGCATCTGGAAGTAAAGGGAAAGAGCAATTGTTGTCGCAGAGAGCAGCAACAGCAGTAGGGTGCAGCAGAAGGAAGTAGTGATCTTACCTCTTCCACAAGACAACTAGCAACTAATTAACAAGCGGGCGATTGGCAGTTACATTCCACTTGCAGTCTAAAAGTCTCGGCGCCAGATACCTGTTAAACATGTTTCTTATTCGCTTGCCTGCCGCGCTCGCGCTTTCTACCGCCCGCGCGCTGACCGGCACTCTCTCTTAGACACACATGGTATTTCGGCCGGTTGCCAAGAACTCCGGAAAGCAGCTTCTGCCGAAGGAGGCTCGCCTCTTGCGGTTACCTTCTGAGACTTGCGGAGTCGCGGCTTCTGCCTTTCTTGCACTTTATGCAAACGGAAAGATTTTGCACAGAGTTTGGCGAGGAGAACGAGTGACAGGACAGCACATGTTTGTGCAGTATACCCCTGCCACTGATGTAAGCCAGAATTTGCAGCACCCTATGCCACTCATAGTGTGACAGGTTTCTGTGCTGCGCAGGGCCTTTCTCTGCATCTGGGATTAAAAGGGAAAGTGCAACTATTGTCGCAGAGAGCAGCAACAGTAGAAGGGAGTAGCAGAAGGAAGTAGTGATGTTACTTCTTCCACACGACAACTAGCTACTAATCAACAAGCGTTCGAGTGGCAGCTGCTTTCCACTTGCAGTCTGAAAGTCTCGCGCACCAGATGCCTTTTAAACACCTTCCTTAATCGCCTGCCCGCAGCGCTCGCTCTTTCTACCGCCCGCGCGCTGACCGGCAACGTCCCACAGACACACATGGTACTTTGGCCGGTTGCCAAGAGTCCCGAAAAGCGGCTTCTGCCGAAGGATGCTCGCCTCTTGCGCTCACCTTTTCCGAACTCCGGAATCGAGGCTTCTGCCTTTCTTGCCCTTAATGCAAGCGGAAAGCTTCTGCACTGTGTCTAGCGAAGAGAACGAGTGACAGGACAGCACATGTTTGTGCAGATTACCCCTGCCACTGATGTAAGCACGGATTTGCAGCACCCTATGCAACTCGTGGTGTGACAGGTGTATGTGCTGCGCAGGGCATTTCTCTGCATCTGGGAGTAAATGGAAAGCGCAATTGTTGTCGCAGAGAGCAGCAACAGCAGTAGGGAGCAGCAGAAGGAAGTCGAGGCAGTACTTCTTGCACACGACAACTTAGCGACTACTCAGCAAGCGTCCGAGTGGCAGCTGCTTTCCACTTGCAGTCTGAAAGTCTCGCGCAACAGATGCCTTTTAAACACCTTCCTTATTCGCCTGCCCGCAGCGCTCGCGCTTTCCACCGCCCGCGCGCTGACCGGCACTCTCTCTCAGACACACATGGTATTTCGGCCGGTTGCCAAGAGCTCCGGAAAGCAGCTTCTGCCGAAGGAGGCTCGCCCGTTCCCGTTACCTTCTGCGAACTGCGGAGTCGCGGCTTCTGCCTTTCTTGCACTTAATGCAAACGGAAAGCTTTTGCACAGAGTTTGGCGAGGAGAACGAGTGACAGGACAGCACATGTTTGTGCAGTATACCCCTGCCACTGATGTAAGCCAGAAGTTGCAGCACCCTATGCCACTCATAGTGTGACAGGTGTATGTGCTGCGCAGGGCATTTCTCTGCATCTGGGATTAAAAGGGAAAGTGCAACTATTGTCGCAGAGAGCAGCAACAGTAGAAGGGAGTAGCAGAAGGAAGTAGTGATGTTACTTCTTCCACACGACAACTAGCTACTAATCAGCAAGCGTGCGAGTGGCAGCTGCTTTCATCTTGCAGTCTGAAAGTCTCGCGCACCAGATGCCTTTTAAACACCTTCCTTAATCGCCTGCCCGCAGCGCTCGCTCTTTCTACCGCCCGCGCGCTGACCGGCAACGTCCCACAGACACACATGGTACTTTGGCCGGTTGCCAAGAGTCCCGAAAAGCGGCTTCTGCCGAAGGATGCTCGCCTCTTGCGCTCACCTTTTCCGAACTCCGGAATCGAGGCTTCTGCCTTTCTTGCCCTTAATGCAAGCGGAAAGCTTCTGCACTGTGTCTAGCGAGGAGAACGTGTGACAGGACAGCACATGTTTGTGCAGTATACCCCTGCCACTGATGTAAGCCAGAATTTGCAGCACCCTATGCTACCCATGGTGTGACAGGTTTCTGTGCTGCGCAGGGCATTTCTCTGCATCTGGAAGTAAAGGGAAAGAGCAATTGTTGTCGCAGAGAGCAGCAACAGCAGTAGGGAGCAGCAGAAGGATGTAGTGATCTTACTTCTCCCACACGAGAAGTAGCTACTAATCAGCAAGCGTGCGAGTGGCAGCTGCTTATCACTTGCAGTCTGAAAGTCTCGCGCACCAGATGCCTTTTAAACACCTTCCTTATTCGCCTGCCCGCAGCGCTCGCGCTTTCCACCGCCCGCGCGCTGACCGGCACTCTCTCTCAGACACACATGGTATTTCGGCCGGTTGCCAAGAACTCCGGAAAGCAGCTTCTGCCGAAGGAAGCTCGCCTCTTGCGGTTACCCTCTGCGAACTGCGGAATCGAGGCTTCTGCCTTTCTTGCTCTTAATGCAAGCGGAAAGCTTCTGCACTGTGTCTAGCGAGGAGAACGTGTGACAGGACAGCACATGTTTGTACAGTTTACCCCTGCCACTTACACAAGCACGGATTTGCAACACCGTATGCCACCCATGGTGTGACAGCTTTCTGTGCTGCGCAGGGCATTTCTCTGCATCTGGAAGTAAAGGGAAAGAGCAATTGTTGTCGCAGAGAGCAGCAACAGCAGTAGGGTGCAGCAGAAGGAAGTAGTGATCTTACCTCTTCCACAAGACAACTAGCAACTAATTAACAAGCGGGCGACTGGCAGTTACATTCCACTTGCAGTCTGAAAGTTTCGCGCGCCAGATGTCTGTTAAACATGTTTCTTATTCGCTTGCCTGTACCGCTCGCGCTTTCCACCGCCCGCGCGCTGACCGGCACCGTCCCACAGACACACATAGTACTTTGGCCGGTTGCCAAGAGTCCCGAAAAGCGGCTTCTGCCGAAGGATGCTCGCCTCTTGCGCTCACCTTCTCCGAACTGCGGAGTCGCGGCTTCTGCCTTTCTTGCCCTTAATGCAAGCGGAAAGCATCTGCACTGTGTCTAGCGAAGAGAACGAGTGACAGGACAGCACATGTTTGTGCAGATTACCCCTGCCACTGATGTAAGCACGGATTTGCAGCACCCTATGCCACTCGTGGTGTCACAGGTTTCTGTGCTGCGCAGAGCATTTCTCTGCATCTGGGAGTAAATGGAAAGCGCAATTGTTGTCGCAGAGAGCAGCAACAGCAGTAGGGAGCAGCAGAAGAAAGCCGAAACAGTACTTCTTGCACACGACAACTTAGCGACTACTCAGCAAGCGTGCGAGTGGCAGCTGCTTTCCACTTGCAGTCTGAAAGTCTCGCGCACCAGATGCCTTTTAAACACCTTCCTTATTCGCCTGCCCGCAGCGCTCGCGCTTTCCACCGCCCGCGCGCTGACCGGCACTCTCTCTCAGACACACATGGTATTTCGGCCGGTTGCCAAGAACTCCGGAAAGCAGCTTCTGCCGAAGGAGGCTCGCCTGTTCCCGTTACCTTCTGCGAACTGCGGAGTCGCGGCTTCTGCCTTTCTTGCCCTTAATGCAAGCGGAAAGCACCTGCACTGTGTCTAGCGAAGAGAACGAGTGACAGGACAGCACATGTTTGTGCAGATTACCCCTGCCACTGATGTAAGCACGAATTTGCAACGCCCTATGCCACCCATGGTATGACAGGTTTCTGTGCTGCGCAGGGCATTTCTCTGCATCTGGGAGTAAAAGGGAAAGTGCAACTATTGTCGCAGAGAGCAACAACAGCAGTAGGGAGTAGCAGAAGGAAGTAGTGATCTTACTTCTTCCACACGACAACTAGCTACTAATCAGCAAACTTGCGAGTGGCAGCTGCTTTCATCTTGCAGTCTGAAAGTCTCGCGCACCAGATGCCTTTTAAACACCTTCCTTATTCGCCTGCCCGCAGCGCTCGCGCTTTCCACCGTCCGCGCGCTGACCGGCAACGTCCCACAGACACACATGGTACTTTGGCCGGTTGCCAAGAGTCCTGAAAAGCGGCTTCTGCCGAAGGATGCTCGCCTCTTGCGTTTACTTTCTCCAAAGTCTAGAATCGAGGCTTCTGCCTTTCTTGCTCTTAATGCAAGCGGAAAGCTTTTGCACAGCTTCCGGCAAAGAGAACGCGGGACAGGACAGCATATGTTTGTGCAGCTTACCCCTGCCACTTACACAAGCACGGATTTGCAACAACCTATGCCACCATGGTGTGACAGCTTTCTGTGCTGCGCAGGGCATTTCTCTGCATCTGGAAGTAAAGGGAAAGAGCAATTGTTGTCGCAGAGAGCAGCAACAGCAGTAGGGTGCAGCAGAAGGAAGTAGTGATCTTACCTCTTCCACAAGACAACTAGCAACTAATTAACAAGCGGGCGATTGGCAGTTACATTCCACTTGCAGTCTAAAAGTCTCGGCGCCAGATACCTGTTAAACATGTTTCTTATTCGCTTGCCTGCCGCGCTCGCGCTTTCTACCGCCCGCGCGCTGACCGGCACTCTCTCTTAGACACACATGGTATTTCGGCCGGTTGCCAAGAACTCCGGAAAGCAGCTTCTGCCGAAGGAGGCTCGCCTCTTGCGGTTACCTTCTGAGACTTGCGGAGTCGCGGCTTCTGCCTTTCTTGCACTTTATGCAAACGGAAAGATTTTGCACAGAGTTTGGCGAGGAGAACGAGTGACAGGACAGCACATGTTTGTGCAGTATACCCCTGCCACTGATGTAAGCCAGAATTTGCAGCACCCTATGCCACTCATAGTGTGACAGGTTTCTGTGCTGCGCAGGGCATTTCTCTGCATCTGGGATTAAAAGGGAAAGTGCAACTATTGTCGCAGAGAGCAGCAACAGTAGAAGGGAGTAGCAGAAGGAAGTAGTGATGTTACTTCTTCCACACGACAACTAGCTACTAATCAGCAAGCGTGCGAGTGGCAGCTGCTTTCCACTTGCAGTCTGAAAGTCTCGCGCACCAGATGCCTTTTAAACACCTTCCTTAATCGCCTGCCCGCAGCGCTCGCTCTTTCTACCGCCCGCGCGCTGACCGGCAACGTCCCACAGACACACATGGTACTTTGGCCGGTTGCCAAGAGTCCCGAAAAGCGGCTTCTGCCGAAGGATGCTCGCCTCTTGCGCTCACCTTTTCCGAACTCCGGAATCGAGGCTTCTGCCTTTCTTGCCCTTAATGCAAGCGGAAAGCTTCTGCACTGTGTCTAGCGAAGAGAACGAGTGACAGGACAGCACATGTTTGTGCAGATTACCCCTGCCACTGATGTAAGCACGGATTTGCAGCACCCTATGCAACTCGTGGTGTGACAGGTGTATGTGCTGCGCAGGGCATTTCTCTGCATCTGGGAGTAAATGGAAAGCGCAATTGTTGTCGCAGAGAGCAGCAACAGCAGTAGGGAGCAGCAGAAGGAAGTCGAGGCAGTACTTCTTGCACACGACAACTTAGCGACTACTCAGCAAGCGTCCGAGTGGCAGCTGCTTTCCACTTGCAGTCTGAAAGTCTCGCGCAACAGATGCCTTTTAAACACCTTCCTTATTCGCCTGCCCGCAGCGCTCGCGCTTTCCACCGCCCGCGCGCTGACCGGCACTCTCTCTAAGACACACATGGTATTTCGGCCGGTTGCCAAGAGCTCCGGAAAGCAGCTTCTGCCGAAGGAGGCTCGCCCGTTCCCGTTACCTTCTGCGAACTGCGGAGTCGCGGCTTCTGCCTTTCTTGCCCTTAATGCAAGCGGAAAGCTTTTGCACTGTGTCTAGCGAAGAGAACGAGTGACAGGACAGCACATGTTTGTGCAGATTACCCCTGCCACTGATGTAAGCCCGAATTTGCAGCACCCTATGCCACCCATGGTGTGACAGGTTTCTGTGCTGCGCAGGGCATTTCTCTGCATCTGGGAGTAAAAGGGAAAGTGCAACTATTGTCGCAGAGAGCAACAACAGCAGTAGGGAGCAGCAGAAGGAAGTAGTGATCTTACTTCTTCCACACGACAACTAGCTACTAATCAGCAAACTTGCGAGTGGCAGCTGCTTTCATCTTGCAGTCTGAAAGTCTCGCGCACCAGATGCCTTTTAAACACCTTCCTTATTCGCCTGTCCGCAGCGCTCGCGATTTCCACCGTCCGCGCGCTGACCGGCAACGTCCCACAGACACACATGGTACTTTGGCCGGTTGCCAAGAGTCCTGAAAAGCGGCTTCTGCCGAAGGATGCTCGCCTCTTGCGTTTACTTTCTCCAAAGTCTAGAATCGAGGCTTCTGCCTTTCTTGCTCTTAATGCAAGCGGAAAGCTTTTTCACAGCTTCCGGCAAAGAGAACGCGTGACAGGACAGCATATGTTTGTGCAGCTTACCCCTGCCACTTACACAAGCACGGATTTGCAACAACCTATGCCACCCATGGTGTGACAGCTTTCTGTGCTGCGCAGGGCATTTCTCTGCATCTGGAAGTAAAGGGAAAGAGCAATTGTTGTCGCAGAGAGCAGCAACAGCAGTAGGGTGCAGCAGAAGGAAGTAGTGATCTTACCTCTTCCACAAGACAACTAGCAACTAATTAACAAGCGGGCGATTGGCAGTTACATTCCACTTGCAGTCTAAAAGTCTCGGCGCCAGATACCTGTTAAACATGTTTCTTATTCGCTTGCCTGCCGCGCTCGCGCTTTCCACCGCCCGCGCGCTGACCGGCACTCTCAGACACACATGGTATTTCGGCCGGTTGCCAAGAACTCCGGAAAGCAGCTTCTGCCGAATGAGGCTCGCCCCCAGCGGTTACCTTCTGAGACTTGCGGAGTCGCGGCTTCAGCCTTTCTTGCACTTAATGCAAACGGAAAGCTTTTGTACAGAGTTTGGCGAGGAGAACGTGTGACAGGACAGCACATGTTTGTGCAGATTACCCCTGCCACTGATGTAAGCACGGATTTGCAGCACCCTATGCAACTCGTGGTGTGACAGGTGTATGTGCTGCGCAGGGCATTTCTCTGCATCTGGGAGTAAATGGAAAGCGCAATTGTTGTCGCAGAGAGCAGCAACAGCAGTAGGGAGCAGCAGAAGGAAGTCGAGGCAGTACTTCTTGCACACGACAACTTAGCGACTACTCAGCAAGCGTCCGAGTGGCAGCTGCTTTCCACTTGCAGTCTGAAAGTCTCGCGCAACAGATGCCTTTTAAACACCTTCCTTATTCGCCTGCCCGCAGCGCTCGCGCTTTCCACCGCCCGCGCGCTGACCGGCACTCTCTCTCAGACACACATGGTATTTCGGCCGGTTGCCAAGAGCTCCGGAAAGCAGCTTCTGCCGAAGGAGGCTCGCCCGTTCCCGTTACCTTCTGCGAACTGCGGAGTCGCGGCTTCTGCCTTTCTTGCACTTAATGCAAACGGAAAGCTTTTGCACAGAGTTTGGCGAGGAGAACGAGTGACAGGACAGCACATGTTTGTGCAGTATACCCCTGCCACTGATGTAAGCCAGAAGTTGCAGCACCCTATGCCACTCATAGTGTGACAGGTGTATGTGCTGCGCAGGGCATTTCTCTGCATCTGGGATTAAAAGGGAAAGTGCAACTATTGTCGCAGAGAGCAGCAACAGTAGAAGGGAGTAGCAGAAGGAAGTAGTGATGTTACTTCTTCCACACGACAACTAGCTACTAATCAGCAAGCGTGCGAGTGGCAGCTGCTTTCCACTTGCAGTCTGAAAGTCTCGCGCACCAGATGCCTTTTAAACACCTTCCTTAATCGCCTGCCCGCAGCGCTCGCTCTTTCTACCGCCCGCGCGCTGACCGGCAACGTCCCACAGACACACATGGTACTTTGGCCGGTTGCCAAGAGTCCCGAAAAGCGGCTTCTGCCGAAGGATGCTCGCCTCTTGCGCTCACCTTTTCCGAACTCCGGAATCGAGGCTTCTGCCTTTCTTGCCCTTAATGCAAGCGGAAAGCTTCTGCACTGTGTCTAGCGAGGAGAACGTGTGACAGGACAGCACATGTTTGTGCAGTATACCCCTGCCACTGATGTAAGCCAGAATTTGCAGCACCCTATGCTACCCATGGTGTGACAGGTTTCTGTGCTGCGCAGGGCATTTCTCTGCATCTGGAAGTAAAGGGAAAGAGCAATTGTTGTCGCAGAGAGCAGCAACAGCAGTAGGGAGCAGCAGAAGGATGTAGTGATCTTACTTCTCCCACACGAGAAGTAGCTACTAATCAGCAAGCGTGCGAGTGGCAGCTGCTTATCACTTGCAGTCTGAAAGTCTCGCGCACCAGATGCCTTTTAAACACCTTCCTTATTCGCCTGCCCGCAGCGCTCGCGCTTTCCACCGTCCGCGCGCTGACCGGCACTCTCTCTCAGACACACATGGTATTTCGGCCGGTTGCCAAGAACTCCGGAAAGCAGCTTCTGCCGAAGGAGGCTCGCCTGTTCCCGTTACCTTCTGCGAACTGCGGAGTCGCGGCTTCTGCCTTTCTTGCCCTTAATGCAAGCGGAAAGCACCTGCACTGTGTCTAGCGAAGAGAACGAGTGACAGGACAGCACATGTTTGTGCAGATTACCCCTGCCACTGATGTAAGCACGAATTTGCAACACCCTATGCCACCCATAATGTGACAGGTTTCTGTGCTGCGCAGGGCATTTCTCTGCATCTGGGAGTAAAAGGGAAAGTGCAACTATTGTCGCAGAGAGCAACAACAGCAGTAGGGAGCAGCAGAAGGAAGTAGTGATCTTACTTCTTCCACACGACAACTAGCTACTAATCAGCAAACTTGCGAGTGGCAGCTGCTTTCATCTTGCAGTCTGAAAGTCTCGCGCACCAGATGCCTTTTAAACACCTTCCTTATTCGCCTGCCCGCAGCGCTCGCGCTTTCCACCGTCCGCGCGCTGACCGGCAACGTCCCACAGACACACATGGTACTTTGGCCGGTTGCCAAGAGTCCTGAAAAGCGGCTTCTGCCGAAGGATGCTCGCCTCTTGCGTTTACTTTCTCCAAAGTCTAGAATCGAGGCTTCTGCCTTTCTTGCTCTTAATGCAAGCGGAAAGCTTTTGCACAGCTTCCGGCAAAGAGAACGCGGGACAGGACAGCATATGTTTGTGCAGCTTACCCCTGCCACTTACACAAGCACGGATTTGCAACAACCTATGCCACCCATGGTGTGACAGCTTTCTGTGCTGCGCAGGGCATTTCTCTGCATCTGGAAGTAAAGGGAAAGAGCAATTGTTGTCGCAGAGAGCAGCAACAGCAGTAGGGTGCAGCAGAAGGAAGTAGTGATCTTACATCTTCCACAAGACAACTAGCAACTAATTAACAAGCGGGCGATTGGCAGTTACATTCCACTTGCAGTCTAAAAGTCTCGGCGCCAGATACCTGTTAAACATGTTTCTTATTCGCTTGCCTGCCGCGCTCGCGCTTTCTACCGCCCGCGCGCTGACCGGCACTCTTTCCCAGACACACATAGTACTTTGGCCGGTTGCCAAGAACTCCGGAAAGCAGTTTCTGCCGAAGGAGACTCGCCTCTTGCGGTTACCTTCTGCGAACAGCGGAGTCGCGGCTTCTGCCTTTCTTGATCTTAATGCAAGGGGAAAGCTTTTGCACAGAGTTTGGCGAGGAGAACGTGTGACAGGATAGCACGTGTTTGTGCAGTATACCCCTGCCACTGATGTAAGCCAGAATTTGCAGCACCCTGTGCCACTCATGGTGTGACAGGTTTCTGTGCTGCGCAGGATATTTCTCTGCATCTGGGAGTAAAAGGGAAAGTGCAACTATTGTCGCAGAGAGCAGCAACAGTAGAAGGGAGTAGCAGAAGGAAGTAGTGATGTTACTTCTTCCACACGACAACTAGCTACTAATCAGCAAGCGTGCGAGTGGCAGCTGCTTTCCACTTGCAGTCTGAAAGTCTCGCGCACCAGATGCCTTTTAAACACCTTCCTTAATCGCCTGCCCGCAGCGCTCGCTCTTTCTACCGCCCGCGCGCTGACCGGCAACGTCCCACAGACACACATGGTACTTCGGCCGGTTGCCAAGAGTCCCGAAAAGCGGCTTCTGCCGAAGGATGCTCGCCTCTTGCGCTCACCTTTTCCGAACTCCGGAATCGAGGCTTCTGCCTTTCTTGCCCTTAATGCAAGCGGAAAGCTTCTGCACTGTGTCTAGCGAGGAGAACGTGTGACAGGACAGCACATGTTTGTGCAGTATACCCCTGCCACTGATGTAAGCCAGAATTTGCAGCACCCTATGCTACCCATGGTGTGACAGGTTTCTGTGCTGCGCAGGGCATTTCTCTGCATCTGGAAGTAAAGGGAAAGAGCAATTGTTGTCGCAGAGAGCAGCAACAGCAGTAGGGAGCAGCAGAAGGATGTAGTGATCTTACTTCTCCCACACGACAACTAGCTACTAATCAGCAAGCGTCCGAGTGGCAGCTGCTTATCACTTGCAGTCTGAAAGTCTCGCGCACCAGATGCCTTTTAAACACCTTCCTTATTCGCCTGCCCGCAGCGCTCGCGCTTTCCACCGCCCGCGCGCTGACCGGCACTGTCTCTCAGACACACATGGTATTTCGGCCGGTTGCCAAGAACTCCGGAAAGCAGCTTCTGCCGAAGGAGGCTCGCCTCTTGCGGTTACCCTCTGCGAACTGCGGAATCGAGGCTTCTGCCTTTCTTGCTCTTAATGCAAGCGGAAAGCTTCTGCACTGTGTCTAGCGAGGAGAACGTGTGACAGGACAGCACATGTTTGTACAGTTTACCCCTGCCACTTACACAAGCACGGATTTGCAACACCGTATGCCACCCATGGTGTGACAGCTTTCTGTGCTGCGCAGGGCATTTCTCTGCATCTGGAAGTAAAGGGAAAGAGCAATTGTTGTCGCAGAGAGCAGCAACAGCAGTAGGGTGCAGCAGAAGGAAGTAGTGATCTTACCTCTTCCACAAGACAACTAGCAACTAATTAACAAGCGGGCGACTGGCAGTTACATTCCACTTGCAGTCTGAAAGTTTCGCGCGCCAGATGTCTGTTAAACATGTTTCTTATTCGCTTGCCTGTACCGCTCGCGCTTTCCACCGCCCGCGCGCTGACCGGCACCGTCCCACAGACACACATAGTACTTTGGCCGGTTGCCAAGAGTCCCGAAAAGCGGCTTCTGCCGAAGGATGCTCGCCTCTTGCGCTCACCTTCTCCGAACTGCGGAGTCGCGGCTTCTGCCTTTCTTGCCCTTAATGCAAGCGGAAAGCATCTGCACTGTGTCTAGCGAAGAGAACGAGTGACAGGACAGCACATGTTTGTGCAGATTACCCCTGCCACTGATGTAAGCACGGATTTGCAGCACCCTATGCCACTCGTGGTGTCACAGGTTTCTGTGCTGCGCAGAGCATTTCTCTGCATCTGGGAGTAAATGGAAAGCGCAATTGTTGTCGCAGAGAGCAGCAACAGCAGTAGGGAGCAGCAGAAGAAAGCCGAAACAGTACTTCTTGCACACGACAACTTAGCGACTACTCAGCAAGCGTGCGAGTGGCAGCTGCTTTCCACTTGCAGTCTGAAAGTCTCGCGCACCAGATGCCTTTTAAACACCTTCCTTATTCGCCTGCCCGCAGCGCTCGCGCTTTCCACCGCCCGCGCGCTGACCGGCACTCTCTCTCAGACACACATGGTATTTCGGCCGGTTGCCAAGAACTCCGGAAAGCAGCTTCTGCCGAAGGAGGCTCGCCTGTTCCCGTTACCTTCTGCGAACTGCGGAGTCGCGGCTTCTGCCTTTCTTGCCCTTAATGCAAGCGGAAAGCACCTGCACTGTGTCTAGCGAAGAGAACGAGTGACAGGACAGCACATGTTTGTGCAGATTACCCCTGCCACTGATGTAAGCACGAATTTGCAACACCCTATGCCACCCATAATGTGACAGGTTTCTGTGCTGCGCAGGGCATTTCTCTGCATCTGGGAGTAAAAGGGAAAGTGCAACTATTGTCGCAGAGAGCAACAACAGCAGTAGGGAGCAGCAGAAGGAAGTAGTGATCTTACTTCTTCCACACGACAACTAGCTACTAATCAGCAAACTTGCGAGTGGCAGCTGCTTTCATCTTGCAGTCTGAAAGTCTCGCGCACCAGATGCCTTTTAAACACCTTCCTTATTCGCCTGCCCGCAGCGCTCGCGCTTTCCACCGTCCGCGCGCTGACCGGCAACGTCCCACAGACACACATGGTACTTTGGCCGGTTGCCAAGAGTCCTGAAAAGCGGCTTCTGCCGAAGGATGCTCGCCTCTTGCGTTTACTTTCTCCAAAGTCTAGAATCGAGGCTTCTGCCTTTCTTGCTCTTAATGCAAGCGGAAAGCTTTTGCACAGCTTCCGGCAAAGAGAACGCGGGACAGGACAGCATATGTTTGTGCAGCTTACCCCTGCCACTTACACAAGCACGGATTTGCAACAACCTATGCCACCCATGGTGTGACAGCTTTCTGTGCTGCGCAGGGCATTTCTCTGCATCTGGAAGTAAAGGGAAAGAGCAATTGTTGTCGCAGAGAGCAGCAACAGCAGTAGGGTGCAGCAGAAGGAAGTAGTGATCTTACATCTTCCACAAGACAACTAGCAACTAATTAACAAGCGGGCGATTGGCAGTTACATTCCACTTGCAGTCTAAAAGTCTCGGCGCCAGATACCTGTTAAACATGTTTCTTATTCGCTTGCCTGCCGCGCTCGCGCTTTCTACCGCCCGCGCGCTGACCGGCACTCTTTCCCAGACACACATAGTACTTTGGCCGGTTGCCAAGAACTCCGGAAAGCAGTTTCTGCCGAAGGAGACTCGCCTCTTGCGGTTACCTTCTGCGAACAGCGGAGTCGCGGCTTCTGCCTTTCTTGATCTTAATGCAAGGGGAAAGCTTTTGCACAGAGTTTGGCGAGGAGAACGTGTGACAGGATAGCACGTGTTTGTGCAGTATACCCCTGCCACTGATGTAAGCCAGAATTTGCAGCACCCTGTGCCACTCATGGTGTGACAGGTTTCTGTGCTGCGCAGGATATTTCTCTGCATCTGGGAGTAAAAGGGAAAGTGCAACTATTGTCGCAGAGAGCAGCAACAGTAGAAGGGAGTAGCAGAAGGAAGTAGTGATGTTACTTCTTCCACACGACAACTAGCTACTAATCAGCAAGCGTGCGAGTGGCAGCTGCTTTCCACTTGCAGTCTGAAAGTCTCGCGCACCAGATGCCTTTTAAACACCTTCCTTAATCGCCTGCCCGCAGCGCTCGCTCTTTCTACCGCCCGCGCGCTGACCGGCAACGTCCCACAGACACACATGGTACTTCGGCCGGTTGCCAAGAGTCCCGAAAAGCGGCTTCTGCCGAAGGATGCTCGCCTCTTGCGCTCACCTTTTCCGAACTCCGGAATCGAGGCTTCTGCCTTTCTTGCCCTTAATGCAAGCGGAAAGCTTCTGCACTGTGTCTAGCGAGGAGAACGTGTGACAGGACAGCACATGTTTGTGCAGTATACCCCTGCCACTGATGTAAGCCAGAATTTGCAGCACCCTATGCTACCCATGGTGTGACAGGTTTCTGTGCTGCGCAGGGCATTTCTCTGCATCTGGAAGTAAAGGGAAAGAGCAATTGTTGTCGCAGAGAGCAGCAACAGCAGTAGGGAGCAGCAGAAGGATGTAGTGATCTTACTTCTCCCACACGACAACTAGCTACTAATCAGCAAGCGTCCGAGTGGCAGCTGCTTATCACTTGCAGTCTGAAAGTCTCGCGCACCAGATGCCTTTTAAACACCTTCCTTATTCGCCTGCCCGCAGCGCTCGCGCTTTCCACCGCCCGCGCGCTGACCGGCACTGTCTCTCAGACACACATGGTATTTCGGCCGGTTGCCAAGAACTCCGGAAAGCAGCTTCTGCCGAAGGAGGCTCGCCTCTTGCGGTTACCCTCTGCGAACTGCGGAATCGAGGCTTCTGCCTTTCTTGCTCTTAATGCAAGCGGAAAGCTTCTGCACTGTGTCTAGCGAGGAGAACGTGTGACAGGACAGCACATGTTTGTACAGTTTACCCCTGCCACTTACACAAGCACGGATTTGCAACACCCTATGCCACCCATGGTGTGACAGCTTTCTGTGCTGCGCAGGGCATTTCTCTGCATCTGGAAGTAAAGGGAAAGAGCAATTGTTGTCGCAGAGAGCAGCAACAGCAGTAGGGAGCAGCAGAAGGAAGTAGTGATCTTACCTCTTCCACAAGACAACTAGCAACTAATTAACAAGCGGGCGACTGGCAGTTACATTCCACTTGCAGTCTGAAAGTTTCGCGCGCCAGATGTCTGTTAAACATGTTTCTTATTCGCTTGCCTGTACCGCTCGCGCTTTCCACCGCCCGCGCGCTGACCGGCACCGTCCCACAGACACACATAGTACTTTGGCCGGTTGCCAAGAGTCCCGAAAAGCGGCTTCTGCCGAAGGATGCTCGCCTCTTGCGCTCACCTTCTCCGAACTGCGGAGTCGCGGCTTCTGCCTTTCTTGCCCTTAATGCAAGCGGAAAGCATCTGCACTGTGTCTAGCGAAGAGAACGAGTGACAGGACAGCACATGTTTGTGCAGATTACCCCTGCCACTGATGTAAGCACGGATTTGCAGCACCCTATGCCACTCGTGGTGTCACAGGTTTCTGTGCTGCGCAGAGCATTTCTCTGCATCTGGGAGTAAATGGAAAGCGCAATTGTTGTCGCAGAGAGCAGCAACAGCAGTAGGGAGCAGCAGAAGAAAGCCGAAAGAGTACTTCTTGCACACGACAACTTAGCGACTACTCAGCAAGCGTGCGAGTGGCAGCTGCTTTCCACTTGCAGTCTGAAAGTCTCGCGCACCAGATGCCTTTTAAACACCTTCCTTATTCGCCTGCCCGCAGCGCTCGCGCTTTCCACCGCCCGCGCGCTGACCGGCACTCTCTCTCAGACACACATGGTATTTCGGCCGGTTGCCAAGAGCTCCGGAAAGCAGCTTCTGCCGAAGGAGGCTCGCCTGTTCCCGTTACCTTCTGCGAACTGCGGAGTCGCGGCTTCTGCCTTTCTTGCCCTTAATGCAAGCGGAAAGCACCTGCACTGTGTCTAGCGAAGAGAACGAGTGACAGGACAGCACATGTTTGTGCAGATTACCCCTGCCACTGATGTAAGCACGAATTTGCAACGCCCTATGCCACCCATGGTATGACAGGTTTCTGTGCTGCGCAGGGCATTTCTCTGCATCTGGGAGTAAAAGGGAAAGTGCAACTATTGTCGCAGAGAGCAACAACAGCAGTAGGGAGTAGCAGAAGGAAGTAGTGATCTTACTTCTTCCACACGACAACTAGCTACTAATCAGCAAACTTGCGAGTGGCAGCTGCTTTCATCTTGCAGTCTGAAAGTCTCGCGCACCAGATGCCTTTTAAACACCTTCCTTATTCGCCTGCCCGCAGCGCTCGCGCTTTCCACCGTCCGCGCGCTGACCGGCAACGTCCCACAGACACACATGGTACTTTGGCCGGTTGCCAAGAGTCCTGAAAAGCGGCTTCTGCCGAAGGATGCTCGCCTCTTGCGTTTACTTTCTCCAAAGTCTAGAATCGAGGCTTCTGCCTTTCTTGCTCTTAATGCAAGCGGAAAGCTTTTGCACAGCTTCCGGCAAAGAGAACGCGGGACAGGACAGCATATGTTTGTGCAGCTTACCCCTGCCACTTACACAAGCACGGATTTGCAACAACCTATGCCACCATGGTGTGACAGCTTTCGGTGCTGCGCAGGGCATTTCTCTGCATCTGGAAGTAAAGGGAAAGAGCAATTGTTGTCGCAGAGAGCAGCAACAGCAGTAGGGTGCAGCAGAAGGAAGTAGTGATCTTACCTCTTCCACAAGACAACTAGCAACTAATTAACAAGCGGGCGATTGGCAGTTACATTCCACTTGCAGTCTAAAAGTCTCGGCGCCAGATACCTGTTAAACATGTTTCTTATTCGCTTGCCTGCCGCGCTCGCGCTTTCTACCGCCCGCGCGCTGACCGGCACTCTCTCTTAGACACACATGGTATTTCGGCCGGTTGCCAAGAACTCCGGAAAGCAGCTTCTGCCGAAGGAGGCTCGCCTCTTGCGGTTACCTTCTGAGACTTGCGGAGTCGCGGCTTCTGCCTTTCTTGCACTTTATGCAAACGGAAAGATTTTGCACAGAGTTTGGCGAGGAGAACGAGTGACAGGACAGCACATGTTTGTGCAGTATACCCCTGCCACTGATGTAAGCCAGAATTTGCAGCACCCTATGCCACTCATAGTGTGACAGGTTTCTGTGCTGCGCAGGGCCTTTCTCTGCATCTGGGATTAAAAGGGAAAGTGCAACTATTGTCGCAGAGAGCAGCAACAGTAGAAGGGAGTAGCAGAAGGAAGTAGTGATGTTACTTCTTCCACACGACAACTAGCTACTAATCAGCAAGCGTGCGAGTGGCAGCTGCTTTCCACTTGCAGTCTGAAAGTCTCGCGCACCAGATGCCTTTTAAACACCTTCCTTAATCGCCTGCCCGCAGCGCTCGCTCTTTCTACCGCCCGCGCGCTGACCGGCAACGTCCCACAGACACACATGGTACTTTGGCCGGTTGCCAAGAGTCCCGAAAAGCGGCTTCTGCCGAAGGATGCTCGCCTCTTGCGCTCACCTTTTCCGAACTCCGGAATCGAGGCTTCTGCCTTTCTTGCCCTTAATGCAAGCGGAAAGCTTCTGCACTGTGTCTAGCGAAGAGAACGAGTGACAGGACAGCACATGTTTGTGCAGATTACCCCTGCCACTGATGTAAGCACGGATTTGCAGCAACCTATGCAACTCGTGGTGTGACAGGTGTATGTGCTGCGCAGGGCATTTCTCTGCATCTGGAAGTAAAGGGAAAGCGCAATTGTTGTCGCAGAGAGCAGCAACAGCAGTAGGGAGCAGCAGAAGGAAGTCGAGGCAGTACTTCTTGCACACGACAACTTAGCGACTACTCAGCAAGCGTCCGAGTGGCAGCTGCTTTCCACTTGCAGTCTGAAAGTCTCGCGCAACAGATGCCTTTTAAACACCTTCCTTATTCGCCTGCCCGCAGCGCTCGCGCTTTCCACCGCCCGCGCGCTGACCGGCACTCTCTCTAAGACACACATGGTATTTCGGCCGGTTGCCAAGAGCTCCGGAAAGCAGCTTCTGCCGAAGGAGGCTCGCCCGTTCCCGTTACCTTCTGCGAACTGCGGAGTCGCGGCTTCTGCCTTTCTTGCCCTTAATGCAAGCGGAAAGCTTTTGCACTGTGTCTAGCGAAGAGAACGAGTGACAGGACAGCACATGTTTGTGCAGATTACCCCTGCCACTGATGTAAGCCCGAATTTGCAGCACCCTATGCCACCCATGGTGTGACAGGTTTCTGTGCTGCGCAGGGCATTTCTCTGCATCTGGGAGTAAAAGGGAAAGTGCAACTATTGTCGCAGAGAGCAACAACAGCAGTAGGGAGCAGCAGAAGGAAGTAGTGATCTTACTTCTTCCACACGACAACTAGCTACTAATCAGCAAACTTGCGAGTGGCAGCTGCTTTCATCTTGCAGTCTGAAAGTCTCGCGCACCAGATGCCTTTTAAACACCTTCCTTATTCGCCTGTCCGCAGCGCTCGCGATTTCCACCGTCCGCGCGCTGACCGGCAACGTCCCACAGACACACATGGTACTTTGGCCGGTTGCCAAGAGTCCTGAAAAGCGGCTTCTGCCGAAGGATGCTCGCCTCTTGCGTTTACTTTCTCCAAAGTCTAGAATCGAGGCTTCTGCCTTTCTTGCTCTTAATGCAAGCGGAAAGCTTTTTCACAGCTTCCGGCAAAGAGAACGCGTGACAGGACAGCATATGTTTGTGCAGCTTACCCCTGCCACTTACACAAGCACGGATTTGCAACAACCTATGCCACCCATGGTGTGACAGCTTTCTGTGCTGCGCAGGGCATTTCTCTGCATCTGGAAGTAAAGGGAAAGAGCAATTGTTGTCGCAGAGAGCAGCAACAGCAGTAGGGTGCAGCAGAAGGAAGTAGTGATCTTACCTCTTCCACAAGACAACTAGCAACTAATTAACAAGCGGGCGATTGGCAGTTACATTCCACTTGCAGTCTAAAAGTCTCGGCGCCAGATACCTGTTAAACATGTTTCTTATTCGCTTGCCTGCCGCGCTCGCGCTTTCCACCGCCCGCGCGCTGACCGGCACTCTCAGACACACATGGTATTTCGGCCGGTTGCCAAGAACTCCGGAAAGCAGCTTCTGCCGAATGAGGCTCGCCCCCAGCGGTTACCTTCTGAGACTTGCGGAGTCGCGGCTTCAGCCTTTCTTGCACTTAATGCAAACGGAAAGCTTTTGTACAGAGTTTGGCGAGGAGAACGTGTGACAGGACAGCACATGTTTGTGCAGATTACCCCTGCCACTGATGTAAGCACGGATTTGCAGCACCCTATGCAACTCGTGGTGTGACAGGTGTATGTGCTGCGCAGGGCATTTCTCTGCATCTGGGAGTAAATGGAAAGCGCAATTGTTGTCGCAGAGAGCAGCAACAGCAGTAGGGAGCAGCAGAAGGAAGTCGAGGCAGTACTTCTTGCACACGACAACTTAGCGACTACTCAGCAAGCGTCCGAGTGGCAGCTGCTTTCCACTTGCAGTCTGAAAGTCTCGCGCAACAGATGCCTTTTAAACACCTTCCTTATTCGCCTGCCCGCAGCGCTCGCGCTTTCCACCGCCCGCGCGCTGACCGGCACTCTCTCTCAGACACACATGGTATTTCGGCCGGTTGCCAAGAGCTCCGGAAAGCAGCTTCTGCCGAAGGAGGCTCGCCCGTTCCCGTTACCTTCTGCGAACTGCGGAGTCGCGGCTTCTGCCTTTCTTGCACTTAATGCAAACGGAAAGCTTTTGCACAGAGTTTGGCGAGGAGAACGAGTGACAGGACAGCACATGTTTGTGCAGTATACCCCTGCCACTGATGTAAGCCAGAAGTTGCAGCACCCTATGCCACTCATAGTGTGACAGGTGTATGTGCTGCGCAGGGCATTTCTCTGCATCTGGGATTAAAAGGGAAAGTGCAACTATTGTCGCAGAGAGCAGCAACAGTAGAAGGGAGTAGCAGAAGGAAGTAGTGATGTTACTTCTTCCACACGACAACTAGCTACTAATCAGCAAGCGTGCGAGTGGCAGCTGCTTTCCACTTGCAGTCTGAAAGTCTCGCGCACCAGATGCCTTTTAAACACCTTCCTTAATCGCCTGCCCGCAGCGCTCGCTCTTTCTACCGCCCGCGCGCTGACCGGCAACGTCCCACAGACACACATGGTACTTTGGCCGGTTGCCAAGAGTCCCGAAAAGCGGCTCCTGCCGAAGGATGCTCGCCTCTTGCGCTCACCTTTTCCGAACTCCGGAATCGAGGCTTCTGCCTTTCTTGCCCTTAATGCAAGCGGAAAGCTTCTGCACTGTGTCTAGCGAGGAGAACGTGTGACAGGACAGCACATGTTTGTGCAGTATACCCCTGCCACTGATGTAAGCCAGAATTTGCAGCACCCTATGCTACCCATGGTGTGACAGGTTTCTGTGCTGCGCAGGGCATTTCTCTGCATCTGGAAGTAAAGGGAAAGAGCAATTGTTGTCGCAGAGAGCAGCAACAGCAGTAGGGAGCAGCAGAAGGATGTAGTGATCTTACTTCTCCCACACGAGAAGTAGCTACTAATCAGCAAGCGTGCGAGTGGCAGCTGCTTATCACTTGCAGTCTGAAAGTCTCGCGCACCAGATGCCTTTTAAACACCTTCCTTATTCGCCTGCCCGCAGCGCTCGCGCTTTCCACCGTCCGCGCGCTGACCGGCACTCTCTCTCAGACACACATGGTATTTCGGCCGGTTGCCAAGAACTCCGGAAAGCAGCTTCTGCCGAAGGAGGCTCGCCTCTTGCGGTTACCCTCTGCGAACTGCGGAATCGAGGCTTCTGCCTTTCTTGCTCTTAATGCAAGCGGAAAGCTTCTGCACTGTGTCTAGTGAGGAGAACGTGTGACAGGACAGCACATGTTTGTACAGTTTACCCCTGCCACTTACACAAGCACGGATTTGCAACACCGTATGCCACCCATGGTGTGACAGCTTTCTGTGCTGCGCAGGGCATTTCTCTGCATCTGGAAGTAAAGGGAAAGAGCAATTGTTGTCGCAGAGAGCAGCAACAGCAGTAGGGTGCAGCAGAAGGAAGTAGTGATCTTACCTCTTCCACAAGACAACTAGCAACTAATTAACAAGCGGGCGACTGGCAGTTACATTCCACTTGCAGTCTGAAAGTTTCGCGCGCCAGATGTCTGTTAAACATGTTTCTTATTCGCTTGCCTGTACCGCTCGCGCTTTCCACCGCCCGCGCGCTGACCGGCACCGTCCCACAGACACACATAGTACTTTGGCCGGTTGCCAAGAGTCCCGAAAAGCGGCTTCTGCCGAAGGATGCTCGCCTCTTGCGCTCACCTTCTCCGAACTGCGGAGTCGCGGCTTCTGCCTTTCTTGCCCTTAATGCAAGCGGAAAGCATCTGCACTGTGTCTAGCGAAGAGAACGAGTGACAGGACAGCACATGTTTGTGCAGATTACCCCTGCCACTGATGTAAGCACGGATTTGCAGCACCCTATGCCACTCGTGGTGTCACAGGTTTCTGTGCTGCGCAGAGCATTTCTCTGCATCTGGGAGTAAATGGAAAGCGCAATTGTTGTCGCAGAGAGCAGCAACAGCAGTAGGGAGCAGCAGAAGAAAGCCGAAAGAGTACTTCTTGCACACGACAACTTAGCGACTACTCAGCAAGCGTGCGAGTGGCAGCTGCTTTCCACTTGCAGTCTGAAAGTCTCGCGCACCAGATGCCTTTTAAACACCTTCCTTATTCGCCTGCCCGCAGCGCTCGCGCTTTCCACCGCCCGCGCGCTGACCGGCACTCTCTCTCAGACACACATGGTATTTCGGCCGGTTGCCAAGAACTCCGGAAAGCAGCTTCTGCCGAAGGAGGCTCGCCTGTTCCCGTTACCTTCTGCGAACTGCGGAGTCGCGGCTTCTGCCTTTCTTGCCCTTAATGCAAGCGGAAAGCACCTGCACTGTGTCTAGCGAAGAGAACGAGTGACAGGACAGCACATGTTTGTGCAGATTACCCCTGCCACTGATGTAAGCACGAATTTGCAACACCCTATGCCACCCATAATGTGACAGGTTTCTGTGCTGCGCAGGGCATTTCTCTGCATCTGGGAGTAAAAGGGAAAGTGCAACTATTGTCGCAGAGAGCAACAACAGCAGTAGGGAGCAGCAGAAGGAAGTAGTGATCTTACTTCTTCCACACGACAACTAGCTACTAATCAGCAAACTTGCGAGTGGCAGCTGCTTTCATCTTGCAGTCTGAAAGTCTCGCGCACCAGATGCCTTTTAAACACCTTCCTTATTCGCCTGCCCGCAGCGCTCGCGCTTTCCACCGTCCGCGCGCTGACCGGCAACGTCCCACAGACACACATGGTACTTTGGCCGGTTGCCAAGAGTCCTGAAAAGCGGCTTCTGCCGAAGGATGCTCGCCTCTTGCGTTTACTTTCTCCAAAGTCTAGAATCGAGGCTTCTGCCTTTCTTGCTCTTAATGCAAGCGGAAAGCTTTTGCACAGCTTCCGGCAAAGAGAACGCGGGACAGGACAGCATATGTTTGTGCAGCTTACCCCTGCCACTTACACAAGCACGGATTTGCAACAACCTATGCCACCCATGGTGTGACAGCTTTCTGTGCTGCGCAGGGCATTTCTCTGCATCTGGAAGTAAAGGGAAAGAGCAATTGTTGTCGCAGAGAGCAGCAACAGCAGTAGGGTGCAGCAGAAGGAAGTAGTGATCTTACATCTTCCACAAGACAACTAGCAACTAATTAACAAGCGGGCGATTGGCAGTTACATTCCACTTGCAGTCTAAAAGTCTCGGCGCCAGATACCTGTTAAACATGTTTCTTATTCGCTTGCCTGCCGCGCTCGCGCTTTCTACCGCCCGCGCGCTGACCGGCACTCTTTCCCAGACACACATAGTACTTTGGCCGGTTGCCAAGAACTCCGGAAAGCAGTTTCTGCCGAAGGAGACTCGCCTCTTGCGGTTACCTTCTGCGAACAGCGGAGTCGCGGCTTCTGCCTTTCTTGATCTTAATGCAAGGGGAAAGCTTTTGCACAGAGTTTGGCGAGGAGAACGTGTGACAGGATAGCACGTGTTTGTGCAGTATACCCCTGCCACTGATGTAAGCACGAATTTGCAGCACCCTGTGCCACTCATGGTGTGACAGGTTTCTGTGCTGCGCAGGATATTTCTCTGCATCTGGGAGTAAAAGGGAAAGTGCAACTATTGTCGCAGAGAGCAGCAACAGTAGAAGGGAGTAGCAGAAGGAAGTAGTGATGTTACTTCTTCCACACGACAACTAGCTACTAATCAGCAAGCGTGCGAGTGGCAGCTGCTTTCCACTTGCAGTCTGAAAGTCTCGCGCACCAGATGCCTTTTAAACACCTTCCTTAATCGCCTGCCCGCAGCGCTCGCTCTTTCTACCGCCCGCGCGCTGACCGGCAACGTCCCACAGACACACATGGTACTTCGGCCGGTTGCCAAGAGTCCCGAAAAGCGGCTTCTGCCGAAGGATGCTCGCCTCTTGCGCTCACCTTTTCCGAACTCCGGAATCGAGGCTTCTGCCTTTCTTGCCCTTAATGCAAGCGGAAAGCTTCTGCACTGTGTCTAGCGAGGAGAACGTGTGACAGGACAGCACATGTTTGTGCAGTATACCCCTGCCACTGATGTAAGCCAGAATTTGCAGCACCCTATGCTACCCATGGTGTGACAGGTTTCTGTGCTGCGCAGGGCATTTCTCTGCATCTGGAAGTAAAGGGAAAGAGCAATTGTTGTCGCAGAGAGCAGCAACAGCAGTAGGGAGCAGCAGAAGGATGTAGTGATCTTACTTCTCCCACACGACAACTAGCTACTAATCAGCAAGCGTCCGAGTGGCAGCTGCTTTCCACTTGCAGTCTGAAAGTCTCGCGCACCAGATGCCTTTTAAACACCTTCCTTATTCGCCTGCCCGCAGCGCTCGCGCTTTCCACCGCCCGCGCGCTGACCGGCACTGTCTCTCAGACACACATGGTATTTCGGCCGGTTGCCAAGAACTCCGGAAAGCAGCTTCTGCCGAAGGAGGCTCGCCTCTTGCGGTTACCCTCTGCGAACTGCGGAATCGAGGCTTCTGCCTTTCTTGCTCTTAATGCAAGCGGAAAGCTTCTGCACTGTGTCTAGCGAGGAGAACGTGTGACAGGACAGCACATGTTTGTACAGTTTACCCCTGCCACTTACACAAGCACGGATTTGCAACACCGTATGGCACCCATGGTGTGACAGCTTTCTGTGCTGCGCAGGGCATTTCTCTGCATCTGGAAGTAAAGGGAAAGAGCAATTGTTGTCGCAGAGAGCAGCAACAGCAGTAGGGAGCAGCAGAAGGAAGTAGTGATCTTACCTCTTCCACAAGACAACTAGCAACTAATTAACAAGCGGGCGACTGGCAGTTACATTCCACTTGCAGTCTGAAAGTTTCGCGCGCCAGATGTCTGTTAAACATGTTTCTTATTCGCTTGCCTGTACCGCTCGCGATTTCCACCGCCCGCGCGCTGACCGGCACCGTCCCACAGACACACATAGTACTTTGGCCGGTTGCCAAGAGTCCCGAAAAGCGGCTTCTGCCGAAGGATGCTCGCCTCTTGCGCTCACCTTCTCCGAACTGCGGAGTCGCGGCTTCTGCCTTTCTTGCCCTTAATGCAAGCGGAAAGCATCTGCACTGTGTCTAGCGAAGAGAACGAGTGACAGGACAGCACATGTTTGTGCAGATTACCCCTGCCACTGATGTAAGCACGGATTTGCAGCACCCTATGCCACTCGTGGTGTCACAGGTTTCTGTGCTGCGCAGAGCATTTCTCTGCATCTGGGAGTAAATGGAAAGCGCAATTGTTGTCGCAGAGAGCAGCAACAGCAGTAGGGAGCAGCAGAAGAAAGCCGAAAGGGTACTTCTTGCACACGACAACTTAGCGACTACTCAGCAAGCGTGCGAGTGGCAGCTGCTTTCCACTTGCAGTCTGAAACTCTCGCGCACCAGATGCCTTTTAAACACCTTCCTTATTCGCCTGCCCGCAGCGCTCGCGCTTTCCACCGCCCGCGCGCTGACCGGCACTCTCTCTCAGACACACATGGTATTTCGGCCGGTTGCCAAGAGCTCCGGAAAGCAGCTTCTGCCGAAGGAGGCTCGCCTGTTCCCGTTACCTTCTGCGAACTGCGGAGTCGCGGCTTCTGCCTTTCTTGCCCTTAATGCAAGCGGAAAGCACCTGCACTGTGTCTAGCGAAGAGAACGAGTGACAGGACAGCACATGTTTGTGCAGATTACCCCTGCCACTGATGTAAGCACGAATTTGCAACGCCCTATGCCACCCATGGTATGACAGGTTTCTGTGCTGCGCAGGGCATTTCTCTGCATCTGGGAGTAAAAGGGAAAGTGCAACTATTGTCGCAGAGAGCAACAACAGCAGTAGGGAGTAGCAGAAGGAAGTAGTGATCTTACTTCTTCCACACGACAACTAGCTACTAATCAGCAAACTTGCGAGTGGCAGCTGCTTTCATCTTGCAGTCTGAAAGTCTCGCGCACCAGATGCCTTTTAAACACCTTCCTTATTCGCCTGCCCGCAGCGCTCGCGCTTTCCACCGTCCGCGCGCTGACCGGCAACGTCCCACAGACACACATGGTACTTTGGCCGGTTGCCAAGAGTCCTGAAAAGCGGCTTCTGCCGAAGGATGCTCGCCTCTTGCGTTTACTTTCTCCAAAGTCTAGAATCGAGGCTTCTGCCTTTCTTGCTCTTAATGCAAGCGGAAAGCTTTTGCACAGCTTCCGGCAAAGAGAACGCGGGACAGGACAGCATATGTTTGTGCAGCTTACCCCTGCCACTTACACAAGCACGGATTTGCAACAACCTATGCCACCATGGTGTGACAGCTTTCGGTGCTGCGCAGGGCATTTCTCTGCATCTGGAAGTAAAGGGAAAGAGCAATTGTTGTCGCAGAGAGCAGCAACAGCAGTAGGGTGCAGCAGAAGGAAGTAGTGATCTTACCTCTTCCACAAGACAACTAGCAACTAATTAACAAGCGGGCGATTGGCAGTTACATTCCACTTGCAGTCTAAAAGTCTCGGCGCCAGATACCTGTTAAACATGTTTCTTATTCGCTTGCCTGCCGCGCTCGCGCTTTCTACCGCCCGCGCGCTGACCGGCACTCTCTCTTAGACACACATGGTATTTCGGCCGGTTGCCAAGAACTCCGGAAAGCAGCTTCTGCCGAAGGAGGCTCGCCTCTTGCGGTTACCTTCTGAGACTTGCGGAGTCGCGGCTTCTGCCTTTCTTGCACTTTATGCAAACGGAAAGATTTTGCACAGAGTTTGGCGAGGAGAACGAGTGACAGGACAGCACATGTTTGTGCAGTATACCCCTGCCACTGATGTAAGCCAGAATTTGCAGCACCCTATGCCACTCATAGTGTGACAGGTTTCTGTGCTGCGCAGGGCCTTTCTCTGCATCTGGGATTAAAAGGGAAAGTGCAACTATTGTCGCAGAGAGCAGCAACAGTAGAAGGGAGTAGCAGAAGGAAGTAGTGATGTTACTTCTTCCACACGACAACTAGCTACTAATCAGCAAGCGTGCGAGTGGCAGCTGCTTTCCACTTGCAGTCTGAAAGTCTCGCGCACCAGATGCCTTTTAAACACCTTCCTTAATCGCCTGCCCGCAGCGCTCGCTCTTTCTACCGCCCGCGCGCTGACCGGCAACGTCCCACAGACACACATGGTACTTTGGCCGGTTGCCAAGAGTCCCGAAAAGCGGCTTCTGCCGAAGGATGCTCGCCTCTTGCGCTCACCTTTTCCGAACTCCGGAATCGAGGCTTCTGCCTTTCTTGCCCTTAATGCAAGCGGAAAGCTTCTGCACTGTGTCTAGCGAAGAGAACGAGTGACAGGACAGCACATGTTTGTGCAGATTACCCCTGCCACTGATGTAAGCACGGATTTGCAGCAACCTATGCAACTCGTGGTGTGACAGGTGTATGTGCTGCGCAGGGCATTTCTCTGCATCTGGAAGTAAAGGGAAAGCGCAATTGTTGTCGCAGAGAGCAGCAACAGCAGTAGGGAGCAGCAGAAGGAAGTCGAGGCAGTACTTCTTGCACACGACAACTTAGCGACTACTCAGCAAGCGTCCGAGTGGCAGCTGCTTTCCACTTGCAGTCTGAAAGTCTCGCGCAACAGATGCCTTTTAAACACCTTCCTTATTCGCCTGCCCGCAGCGCTCGCGCTTTCCACCGCCCGCGCGCTGACCGGCACTCTCTCTAAGACACACATGGTATTTCGGCCGGTTGCCAAGAGCTCCGGAAAGCAGCTTCTGCCGAAGGAGGCTCGCCCGTTCCCGTTACCTTCTGCGAACTGCGGAGTCGCGGCTTCTGCCTTTCTTGCCCTTAATGCAAGCGGAAAGCTTCTGCACTGTGTCTAGCGAGGAGAACGTGTGACAGGACAGCACATGTTTGTACAGTTTACCCCTGCCACTTACACAAGCACGGATTTGCAACACCGTATGCCACCCATGGTGTGACAGCTTTCTGTGCTGCGCAGGGCATTTCTCTGCATCTGGAAGTAAAGGGAAAGAGCAATTGTTGTCGCAGAGAGCAGCAACAGCAGTAGGGTGCAGCAGAAGGAAGTAGTGATCTTACCTCTTCCACAAGACAACTAGCAACTAATTAACAAGCGGGCGACTGGCAGTTACATTCCACTTGCAGTCTGAAAGTTTCGCGCGCCAGATGTCTGTTAAACATGTTTCTTATTCGCTTGCCTGTACCGCTCGCGCTTTCCACCGCCCGCGCGCTGACCGGCACCGTCCCACAGACACACATAGTACTTTGGCCGGTTGCCAAGAGTCCCGAAAAGCGGCTTCTGCCGAAGGATGCTCGCCTCTTGCGCTCACCTTCTCCGAACTGCGGAGTCGCGGCTTCTGCCTTTCTTGCCCTTAATGCAAGCGGAAAGCATCTGCACTGTGTCTAGCGAAGAGAACGAGTGACAGGACAGCACATGTTTGTGCAGATTACCCCTGCCACTGATGTAAGCACGGATTTGCAGCACCCTATGCCACTCGTGGTGTCACAGGTTTCTGTGCTGCGCAGAGCATTTCTCTGCATCTGGGAGTAAATGGAAAGCGCAATTGTTGTCGCAGAGAGCAGCAACAGCAGTAGGGAGCAGCAGAAGAAAGCCGAAACAGTACTTCTTGCACACGACAACTTAGCGACTACTCAGCAAGCGTGCGAGTGGCAGCTGCTTTCCACTTGCAGTCTGAAAGTCTCGCGCACCAGATGCCTTTTAAACACCTTCCTTATTCGCCTGCCCGCAGCGCTCGCGCTTTCCACCGCCCGCGCGCTGACCGGCACTCTCTCTCAGACACACATGGTATTTCGGCCGGTTGCCAAGAACTCCGGAAAGCAGCTTCTGCCGAAGGAGGCTCGCCTGTTCCCGTTACCTTCTGCGAACTGCGGAGTCGCGGCTTCTGCCTTTCTTGCCCTTAATGCAAGCGGAAAGCACCTGCACTGTGTCTAGCGAAGAGAACGAGTGACAGGACAGCACATGTTTGTGCAGATTACCCCTGCCACTGATGTAAGCACGAATTTGCAACACCCTATGCCACCCATAATGTGACAGGTTTCTGTGCTGCGCAGGGCATTTCTCTGCATCTGGGAGTAAAAGGGAAAGTGCAACTATTGTCGCAGAGAGCAACAACAGCAGTAGGGAGCAGCAGAAGGAAGTAGTGATCTTACTTCTTCCACACGACAACTAGCTACTAATCAGCAAACTTGCGAGTGGCAGCTGCTTTCATCTTGCAGTCTGAAAGTCTCGCGCACCAGATGCCTTTTAAACACCTTCCTTATTCGCCTGCCCGCAGCGCTCGCGCTTTCCACCGTCCGCGCGCTGACCGGCAACGTCCCACAGACACACATGGTACTTTGGCCGGTTGCCAAGAGTCCTGAAAAGCGGCTTCTGCCGAAGGATGCTCGCCTCTTGCGTTTACTTTCTCCAAAGTCTAGAATCGAGGCTTCTGCCTTTCTTGCTCTTAATGCAAGCGGAAAGCTTTTGCACAGCTTCCGGCAAAGAGAACGCGGGACAGGACAGCATATGTTTGTGCAGCTTACCCCTGCCACTTACACAAGCACGGATTTGCAACAACCTATGCCACCCATGGTGTGACAGCTTTCTGTGCTGCGCAGGGCATTTCTCTGCATCTGGAAGTAAAGGGAAAGAGCAATTGTTGTCGCAGAGAGCAGCAACAGCAGTAGGGTGCAGCAGAAGGAAGTAGTGATCTTACATCTTCCACAAGACAACTAGCAACTAATTAACAAGCGGGCGATTGGCAGTTACATTCCACTTGCAGTCTAAAAGTCTCGGCGCCAGATACCTGTTAAACATGTTTCTTATTCGCTTGCCTGCCGCGCTCGCGCTTTCTACCGCCCGCGCGCTGACCGGCACTCTTTCCCAGACACACATAGTACTTTGGCCGGTTGCCAAGAACTCCGGAAAGCAGTTTCTGCCGAAGGAGACTCGCCTCTTGCGGTTACCTTCTGCGAACAGCGGAGTCGCGGCTTCTGCCTTTCTTGATCTTAATGCAAGGGGAAAGCTTTTGCACAGAGTTTGGCGAGGAGAACGTGTGACAGGATAGCACGTGTTTGTGCAGTATACCCCTGCCACTGATGTAAGCCAGAATTTGCAGCACCCTGTGCCACTCATGGTGTGACAGGTTTCTGTGCTGCGCAGGATATTTCTCTGCATCTGGGAGTAAAAGGGAAAGTGCAACTATTGTCGCAGAGAGCAGCAACAGTAGAAGGGAGTAGCAGAAGGAAGTAGTGATGTTACTTCTTCCACACGACAACTAGCTACTAATCAGCAAGCGTGCGAGTGGCAGCTGCTTTCCACTTGCAGTCTGAAAGTCTCGCGCACCAGATGCCTTTTAAACACCTTCCTTAATCGCCTGCCCGCAGCGCTCGCTCTTTCTACCGCCGGCGCGCTGACCGGCAACGTCCCACAGATACACATGGTACTTCGGCCGGTTGCCAAGAGTCCCGAAAAGCGGCTTCTGCCGAAGGATGCTCGCCTCTTGCGCTCACCTTTTCCGAACTCCGGAATCGAGGCTTCTGCCTTTCTTGCCCTTAATGCAAGCGGAAAGCTTCTGCACTGTGTCTAGCGAGGAGAACGTGTGACAGGACAGCACATGTTTGTGCAGTATACCCCTGCCACTGATGTAAGCCAGAATTTGCAGCACCCTATGCTACCCATGGTGTGACAGGTTTCTGTGCTGCGCAGGGCATTTCTCTGCATCTGGAAGTAAAGGGAAAGAGCAATTGTTGTCGCAGAGAGCAGCAACAGCAGTAGGGAGCAGCAGAAGGATGTAGTGATCTTACTTCTCCCACACGACAACTAGCTACTAATCAGCAAGCGTCCGAGTGGCAGCTGCTTATCACTTGCAGTCTGAAAGTCTCGCGCACCAGATGCCTTTTAAACACCTTCCTTATTCGCCTGCCCGCAGCGCTCGCGCTTTCCACCGCCCGCGCGCTGACCGGCACTCTCTCTCAGACACACATGGTATTTCGGCCGGTTGCCAAGAACTCCGGAAAGCAGCTTCTGCCGAAGGAGGCTCGCCTCTTGCGGTTACCCTCTGCGAACTGCGGAATCGAGGCTTCTGCCTTTCTTGCTCTTAATGCAAGCGGAAAGCTTCTGCACTGTGTCTAGCGAGGAGAACGTGTGACAGGACAGCACATGTTTGTACAGTTTACCCCTGCCACTTACACAAGCACGGATTTGCAACACCCTATGCCACCCATGGTGTGACAGCTTTCTGTGCTGCGCAGGGCATTTCTCTGCATCTGGAAGTAAAGGGAAAGAGCAATTGTTGTCGCAGAGAGCAGCAACAGCAGTAGGGAGCAGCAGAAGGAAGTAGTGATCTTACCTCTTCCACAAGACAACTAGCAACTAATTAACAAGCGGGCGACTGGCAGTTACATTCCACTTGCAGTCTGAAAGTTTCGCGCGCCAGATGTCTGTTAAACATGTTTCTTATTCGCTTGCCTGTACCGCTCGCGCTTTCCACCGCCCGCGCGCTGACCGGCACCGTCCCACAGACACACATAGTACTTTGGCCGGTTGCCAAGAGTCCCGAAAAGCGGCTTCTGCCGAAGGATGCTCGCCTCTTGCGCTCACCTTCTCCGAACTGCGGAGTCGCGGCTTCTGCCTTTCTTGCCCTTAATGCAAGCGGAAAGCATCTGCACTGTGTCTAGCGAAGAGAACGAGTGACAGGACAGCACATGTTTGTGCAGATTACCCCTGCCACTGATGTAAGCACGGATTTGCAGCACCCTATGCCACTCGTGGTGTCACAGGTTTCTGTGCTGCGCAGAGCATTTCTCTGCATCTGGGAGTAAATGGAAAGCGCAATTGTTGTCGCAGAGAGCAGCAACAGCAGTAGGGAGCAGCAGAAGAAAGCCGAAAGGGTACTTCTTGCACACGACAACTTAGCGACTACTCAGCAAGCGTGCGAGTGGCAGCTGCTTTCCACTTGCAGTCTGAAACTCTCGCGCACCAGATGCCTTTTAAACACCTTCCTTATTCGCCTGCCCGCAGCGCTCGCGCTTTCCACCGCCCGCGCGCTGACCGGCACTCTCTCTCAGACACACATGGTATTTCGGCCGGTTGCCAAGAGCTCCGGAAAGCAGCTTCTGCCGAAGGAGGCTCGCCTGTTCCCGTTACCTTCTGCGAACTGCGGAGTCGCGGCTTCTGCCTTTCTTGCCCTTAATGCAAGCGGAAAGCACCTGCACTGTGTCTAGCGAAGAGAACGAGTGACAGGACAGCACATGTTTGTGCAGATTACCCCTGCCACTGATGTAAGCACGAATTTGCAACGCCCTATGCCACCCATGGTATGACAGGTTTCTGTGCTGCGCAGGGCATTTCTCTGCATCTGGGAGTAAAAGGGAAAGTGCAACTATTGTCGCAGAGAGCAACAACAGCAGTAGGGAGTAGCAGAAGGAAGTAGTGATCTTACTTCTTCCACACGACAACTAGCTACTAATCAGCAAACTTGCGAGTGGCAGCTGCTTTCATCTTGCAGTCTGAAAGTCTCGCGCACCAGATGCCTTTTAAACACCTTCCTTATTCGCCTGCCCGCAGCGCTCGCGCTTTCCACCGTCCGCGCGCTGACCGGCAACGTCCCACAGACACACATGGTACTTTGGCCGGTTGCCAAGAGTCCTGAAAAGCGGCTTCTGCCGAAGGATGCTCGCCTCTTGCGTTTACTTTCTCCAAAGTCTAGAATCGAGGCTTCTGCCTTTCTTGCTCTTAATGCAAGCGGAAAGCTTTTGCACAGCTTCCGGCAAAGAGAACGCGGGACAGGACAGCATATGTTTGTGCAGCTTACCCCTGCCACTTACACAAGCACGGATTTGCAACAACCTATGCCACCATGGTGTGACAGCTTTCGGTGCTGCGCAGGGCATTTCTCTGCATCTGGAAGTAAAGGGAAAGAGCAATTGTTGTCGCAGAGAGCAGCAACAGCAGTAGGGTGCAGCAGAAGGAAGTAGTGATCTTACCTCTTCCACAAGACAACTAGCAACTAATTAACAAGCGGGCGATTGGCAGTTACATTCCACTTGCAGTCTAAAAGTCTCGGCGCCAGATACCTGTTAAACATGTTTCTTATTCGCTTGCCTGCCGCGCTCGCGCTTTCTACCGCCCGCGCGCTGACCGGCACTCTCTCTTAGACACACATGGTATTTCGGCCGGTTGCCAAGAACTCCGGAAAGCAGCTTCTGCCGAAGGAGGCTCGCCTCTTGCGGTTACCTTCTGAGACTTGCGGAGTCGCGGCTTCTGCCTTTCTTGCACTTTATGCAAACGGAAAGATTTTGCACAGAGTTTGGCGAGGAGAACGAGTGACAGGACAGCACATGTTTGTGCAGTATACCCCTGCCACTGATGTAAGCCAGAATTTGCAGCACCCTATGCCACTCATAGTGTGACAGGTTTCTGTGCTGCGCAGGGCCTTTCTCTGCATCTGGGATTAAAAGGGAAAGTGCAACTATTGTCGCAGAGAGCAGCAACAGTAGAAGGGAGTAGCAGAAGGAAGTAGTGATGTTACTTCTTCCACACGACAACTAGCTACTAATCAGCAAGCGTGCGAGTGGCAGCTGCTTTCCACTTGCAGTCTGAAAGTCTCGCGCACCAGATGCCTTTTAAACACCTTCCTTAATCGCCTGCCCGCAGCGCTCGCTCTTTCTACCGCCCGCGCGCTGACCGGCAACGTCCCACAGACACACATGGTACTTTGGCCGGTTGCCAAGAGTCCCGAAAAGCGGCTTCTGCCGAAGGATGCTCGCCTCTTGCGCTCACCTTTTCCGAACTCCGGAATCGAGGCTTCTGCCTTTCTTGCCCTTAATGCAAGCGGAAAGCTTCTGCACTGTGTCTAGCGAAGAGAACGAGTGACAGGACAGCACATGTTTGTGCAGATTACCCCTGCCACTGATGTAAGCACGGATTTGCAGCAACCTATGCAACTCGTGGTGTGACAGGTGTATGTGCTGCGCAGGGCATTTCTCTGCATCTGGAAGTAAAGGGAAAGCGCAATTGTTGTCGCAGAGAGCAGCAACAGCAGTAGGGAGCAGCAGAAGGAAGTCGAGGCAGTACTTCTTGCACACGACAACTTAGCGACTACTCAGCAAGCGTCCGAGTGGCAGCTGCTTTCCACTTGCAGTCTGAAAGTCTCGCGCAACAGATGCCTTTTAAACACCTTCCTTATTCGCCTGCCCGCAGCGCTCGCGCTTTCCACCGCCCGCGCGCTGACCGGCACTCTCTCTAAGACACACATGGTATTTCGGCCGGTTGCCAAGAGCTCCGGAAAGCAGCTTCTGCCGAAGGAGGCTCGCCCGTTCCCGTTACCTTCTGCGAACTGCGGAGTCGCGGCTTCTGCCTTTCTTGCCCTTAATGCAAGCGGAAAGCTTCTGCACTGTGTCTAGCGAGGAGAACGTGTGACAGGACAGCACATGTTTGTACAGTTTACCCCTGCCACTTACACAAGCACGGATTTGCAACACCGTATGCCACCCATGGTGTGACAGCTTTCTGTGCTGCGCAGGGCATTTCTCTGCATCTGGAAGTAAAGGGAAAGAGCAATTGTTGTCGCAGAGAGCAGCAACAGCAGTAGGGTGCAGCAGAAGGAAGTAGTGATCTTACCTCTTCCACAAGACAACTAGCAACTAATTAACAAGCGGGCGACTGGCAGTTACATTCCACTTGCAGTCTGAAAGTTTCGCGCGCCAGATGTCTGTTAAACATGTTTCTTATTCGCTTGCCTGTACCGCTCGCGCTTTCCACCGCCCGCGCGCTGACCGGCACCGTCCCACAGACACACATAGTACTTTGGCCGGTTGCCAAGAGTCCCGAAAAGCGGCTTCTGCCGAAGGATGCTCGCCTCTTGCGCTCACCTTCTCCGAACTGCGGAGTCGCGGCTTCTGCCTTTCTTGCCCTTAATGCAAGCGGAAAGCATCTGCACTGTGTCTAGCGAAGAGAACGAGTGACAGGACAGCACATGTTTGTGCAGATTACCCCTGCCACTGATGTAAGCACGGATTTGCAGCACCCTATGCCACTCGTGGTGTCACAGGTTTCTGTGCTGCGCAGAGCATTTCTCTGCATCTGGGAGTAAATGGAAAGCGCAATTGTTGTCGCAGAGAGCAGCAACAGCAGTAGGGAGCAGCAGAAGAAAGCCGAAACAGTACTTCTTGCACACGACAACTTAGCGACTACTCAGCAAGCGTGCGAGTGGCAGCTGCTTTCCACTTGCAGTCTGAAAGTCTCGCGCACCAGATGCCTTTTAAACACCTTCCTTATTCGCCTGCCCGCAGCGCTCGCGCTTTCCACCGCCCGCGCGCTGACCGGCACTCTCTCTCAGACACACATGGTATTTCGGCCGGTTGCCAAGAACTCCGGAAAGCAGCTTCTGCCGAAGGAGGCTCGCCTGTTCCCGTTACCTTCTGCGAACTGCGGAGTCGCGGCTTCTGCCTTTCTTGCCCTTAATGCAAGCGGAAAGCACCTGCACTGTGTCTAGCGAAGAGAACGAGTGACAGGACAGCACATGTTTGTGCAGATTACCCCTGCCACTGATGTAAGCACGAATTTGCAACACCCTATGCCACCCATAATGTGACAGGTTTCTGTGCTGCGCAGGGCATTTCTCTGCATCTGGGAGTAAAAGGGAAAGTGCAACTATTGTCGCAGAGAGCAACAACAGCAGTAGGGAGCAGCAGAAGGAAGTAGTGATCTTACTTCTTCCACACGACAACTAGCTACTAATCAGCAAACTTGCGAGTGGCAGCTGCTTTCATCTTGCAGTCTGAAAGTCTCGCGCACCAGATGCCTTTTAAACACCTTCCTTATTCGCCTGCCCGCAGCGCTCGCGCTTTCCACCGTCCGCGCGCTGACCGGCAACGTCCCACAGACACACATGGTACTTTGGCCGGTTGCCAAGAGTCCTGAAAAGCGGCTTCTGCCGAAGGATGCTCGCCTCTTGCGTTTACTTTCTCCAAAGTCTAGAATCGAGGCTTCTGCCTTTCTTGCTCTTAATGCAAGCGGAAAGCTTTTGCACAGCTTCCGGCAAAGAGAACGCGGGACAGGACAGCATATGTTTGTGCAGCTTACCCCTGCCACTTACACAAGCACGGATTTGCAACAACCTATGCCACCCATGGTGTGACAGCTTTCTGTGCTGCGCAGGGCATTTCTCTGCATCTGGAAGTAAAGGGAAAGAGCAATTGTTGTCGCAGAGAGCAGCAACAGCAGTAGGGTGCAGCAGAAGGAAGTAGTGATCTTACATCTTCCACAAGACAACTAGCAACTAATTAACAAGCGGGCGATTGGCAGTTACATTCCACTTGCAGTCTAAAAGTCTCGGCGCCAGATACCTGTTAAACATGTTTCTTATTCGCTTGCCTGCCGCGCTCGCGCTTTCTACCGCCCGCGCGCTGACCGGCACTCTTTCCCAGACACACATAGTACTTTGGCCGGTTGCCAAGAACTCCGGAAAGCAGTTTCTGCCGAAGGAGACTCGCCTCTTGCGGTTACCTTCTGCGAACAGCGGAGTCGCGGCTTCTGCCTTTCTTGATCTTAATGCAAGGGGAAAGCTTTTGCACAGAGTTTGGCGAGGAGAACGTGTGACAGGATAGCACGTGTTTGTGCAGTATACCCCTGCCACTGATGTAAGCCAGAATTTGCAGCACCCTGTGCCACTCATGGTGTGACAGGTTTCTGTGCTGCGCAGGATATTTCTCTGCATCTGGGAGTAAAAGGGAAAGTGCAACTATTGTCGCAGAGAGCAGCAACAGTAGAAGGGAGTAGCAGAAGGAAGTAGTGATGTTACTTCTTCCACACGACAACTAGCTACTAATCAGCAAGCGTGCGAGTGGCAGCTGCTTTCCACTTGCAGTCTGAAAGTCTCGCGCACCAGATGCCTTTTAAACACCTTCCTTAATCGCCTGCCCGCAGCGCTCGCTCTTTCTACCGCCGGCGCGCTGACCGGCAACGTCCCACAGACACACATGGTACTTCGGCCGGTTGCCAAGAGTCCCGAAAAGCGGCTTCTGCCGAAGGATGCTCGCCTCTTGCGCTCACCTTTTCCGAACTCCGGAATCGAGGCTTCTGCCTTTCTTGCCCTTAATGCAAGCGGAAAGCTTCTGCACTGTGTCTAGCGAGGAGAACGTGTGACAGGACAGCACATGTTTGTGCAGTATACCCCTGCCACTGATGTAAGCCAGAATTTGCAGCACCCTATGCTACCCATGGTGTGACAGGTTTCTGTGCTGCGCAGGGCATTTCTCTGCATCTGGAAGTAAAGGGAAAGAGCAATTGTTGTCGCAGAGAGCAGCAACAGCAGTAGGGAGCAGCAGAAGGATGTAGTGATCTTACTTCTCCCACACGACAACTAGCTACTAATCAGCAAGCGTCCGAGTGGCAGCTGCTTATCACTTGCAGTCTGAAAGTCTCGCGCACCAGATGCCTTTTAAACACCTTCCTTATTCGCCTGCCCGCAGCGCTCGCGCTTTCCACCGCCCGCGCGCTGACCGGCACTCTCTCTCAGACACACATGGTATTTCGGCCGGTTGCCAAGAACTCCGGAAAGCAGCTTCTGCCGAAGGAGGCTCGCCTCTTGCGGTTACCCTCTGCGAACTGCGGAATCGAGGCTTCTGCCTTTCTTGCTCTTAATGCAAGCGGAAAGCTTCTGCACTGTGTCTAGCGAGGAGAACGTGTGACAGGACAGCACATGTTTGTACAGTTTACCCCTGCCACTTACACAAGCACGGATTTGCAACACCCTATGCCACCCATGGTGTGACAGCTTTCTGTGCTGCGCAGGGCATTTCTCTGCATCTGGAAGTAAAGGGAAAGAGCAATTGTTGTCGCAGAGAGCAGCAACAGCAGTAGGGAGCAGCAGAAGGAAGTAGTGATCTTACCTCTTCCACAAGACAACTAGCAACTAATTAACAAGCGGGCGACTGGCAGTTACATTCCACTTGCAGTCTGAAAGTTTCGCGCGCCAGATGTCTGTTAAACATGTTTCTTATTCGCTTGCCTGTACCGCTCGCGCTTTCCACCGCCCGCGCGCTGACCGGCACCGTCCCACAGACACACATAGTACTTTGGCCGGTTGCCAAGAGTCCCGAAAAGCGGCTTCTGCCGAAGGATGCTCGCCTCTTGCGCTCACCTTCTCCGAACTGCGGAGTCGCGGCTTCTGCCTTTCTTGCCCTTAATGCAAGCGGAAAGCATCTGCACTGTGTCTAGCGAAGAGAACGAGTGACAGGACAGCACATGTTTGTGCAGATTACCCCTGCCACTGATGTAAGCACGGATTTGCAGCACCCTATGCCACTCGTGGTGTCACAGGTTTCTGTGCTGCGCAGAGCATTTCTCTGCATCTGGGAGTAAATGGAAAGCGCAATTGTTGTCGCAGAGAGCAGCAACAGCAGTAGGGAGCAGCAGAAGAAAGCCGAAAGAGTACTTCTTGCACACGACAACTTAGCGACTACTCAGCAAGCGTGCGAGTGGCAGCTGCTTTCCACTTGCAGTCTGAAACTCTCGCGCACCAGATGCCTTTTAAACACCTTCCTTATTCGCCTGCCCGCAGCGCTCGCGCTTTCCACCGCCCGCGCGCTGACCGGCACTCTCTCTCAGACACACATGGTATTTCGGCCGGTTGCCAAGAGCTCCGGAAAGCAGCTTCTGCCGAAGGAGGCTCGCCTGTTCCCGTTACCTTCTGCGAACTGCGGAGTCGCGGCTTCTGCCTTTCTTGCCCTTAATGCAAGCGGAAAGCACCTGCACTGTGTCTAGCGAAGAGAACGAGTGACAGGACAGCACATGTTTGTGCAGATTACCCCTGCCACTGATGTAAGCACGAATTTGCAACGCCCTATGCCACCCATGGTATGACAGGTTTCTGTGCTGCGCAGGGCATTTCTCTGCATCTGGGAGTAAAAGGGAAAGTGCAACTATTGTCGCAGAGAGCAACAACAGCAGTAGGGAGTAGCAGAAGGAAGTAGTGATCTTACTTCTTCCACACGACAACTAGCTACTAATCAGCAAACTTGCGAGTGGCAGCTGCTTTCATCTTGCAGTCTGAAAGTCTCGCGCACCAGATGCCTTTTAAACACCTTCCTTATTCGCCTGCCCGCAGCGCTCGCGCTTTCCACCGTCCGCGCGCTGACCGGCAACGTCCCACAGACACACATGGTACTTTGGCCGGTTGCCAAGAGTCCTGAAAAGCGGCTTCTGCCGAAGGATGCTCGCCTCTTGCGTTTACTTTCTCCAAAGTCTAGAATCGAGGCTTCTGCCTTTCTTGCTCTTAATGCAAGCGGAAAGCTTTTGCACAGCTTCCGGCAAAGAGAACGCGGGACAGGACAGCATATGTTTGTGCAGCTTACCCCTGCCACTTACACAAGCACGGATTTGCAACAACCTATGCCACCATGGTGTGACAGCTTTCGGTGCTGCGCAGGGCATTTCTCTGCATCTGGAAGTAAAGGGAAAGAGCAATTGTTGTCGCAGAGAGCAGCAACAGCAGTAGGGTGCAGCAGAAGGAAGTAGTGATCTTACCTCTTCCACAAGACAACTAGCAACTAATTAACAAGCGGGCGATTGGCAGTTACATTCCACTTGCAGTCTAAAAGTCTCGGCGCCAGATACCTGTTAAACATGTTTCTTATTCGCTTGCCTGCCGCGCTCGCGCTTTCTACCGCCCGCGCGCTGACCGGCACTCTCTCTTAGACACACATGGTATTTCGGCCGGTTGCCAAGAACTCCGGAAAGCAGCTTCTGCCGAAGGAGGCTCGCCTCTTGCGGTTACCTTCTGAGACTTGCGGAGTCGCGGCTTCTGCCTTTCTTGCACTTTATGCAAACGGAAAGATTTTGCACAGAGTTTGGCGAGGAGAACGAGTGACAGGACAGCACATGTTTGTGCAGTATACCCCTGCCACTGATGTAAGCCAGAATTTGCAGCACCCTATGCCACTCATAGTGTGACAGGTTTCTGTGCTGCGCAGGGCCTTTCTCTGCATCTGGGATTAAAAGGGAAAGTGCAACTATTGTCGCAGAGAGCAGCAACAGTAGAAGGGAGTAGCAGAAGGAAGTAGTGATGTTACTTCTTCCACACGACAACTAGCTACTAATCAGCAAGCGTGCGAGTGGCAGCTGCTTTCCACTTGCAGTCTGAAAGTCTCGCGCACCAGATGCCTTTTAAACACCTTCCTTAATCGCCTGCCCGCAGCGCTCGCTCTTTCTACCGCCCGCGCGCTGACCGGCAACGTCCCACAGACACACATGGTACTTTGGCCGGTTGCCAAGAGTCCCGAAAAGCGGCTTCTGCCGAAGGATGCTCGCCTCTTGCGCTCACCTTTTCCGAACTCCGGAATCGAGGCTTCTGCCTTTCTTGCCCTTAATGCAAGCGGAAAGCTTCTGCACTGTGTCTAGCGAAGAGAACGAGTGACAGGACAGCACATGTTTGTGCAGATTACCCCTGCCACTGATGTAAGCACGGATTTGCAGCAACCTATGCAACTCGTGGTGTGACAGGTGTATGTGCTGCGCAGGGCATTTCTCTGCATCTGGAAGTAAAGGGAAAGCGCAATTGTTGTCGCAGAGAGCAGCAACAGCAGTAGGGAGCAGCAGAAGGAAGTCGAGGCAGTACTTCTTGCACACGACAACTTAGCGACTACTCAGCAAGCGTCCGAGTGGCAGCTGCTTTCCACTTGCAGTCTGAAAGTCTCGCGCAACAGATGCCTTTTAAACACCTTCCTTATTCGCCTGCCCGCAGCGCTCGCGCTTTCCACCGCCCGCGCGCTGACCGGCACTCTCTCTAAGACACACATGGTATTTCGGCCGGTTGCCAAGAGCTCCGGAAAGCAGCTTCTGCCGAAGGAGGCTCGCCCGTTCCCGTTACCTTCTGCGAACTGCGGAGTCGCGGCTTCTGCCTTTCTTGCCCTTAATGCAAGCGGAAAGCTTTTGCACTGTGTCTAGCGAAGAGAACGAGTGACAGGACAGCACATGTTTGTGCAGATTACCCCTGCCACTGATGTAAGCCCGAATTTGCAGCACCCTATGCCACCCATGGTGTGACAGGTTTCTGTGCTGCGCAGGGCATTTCTCTGCATCTGGGAGTAAAAGGGAAAGTGCAACTATTGTCGCAGAGAGCAACAACAGCAGTAGGGAGCAGCAGAAGGAAGTAGTGATCTTACTTCTTCCACACGACAACTAGCTACTAATCAGCAAACTTGCGAGTGGCAGCTGCTTTCATCTTGCAGTCTGAAAGTCTCGCGCACCAGATGCCTTTTAAACACCTTCCTTATTCGCCTGTCCGCAGCGCTCGCGATTTCCACCGTCCGCGCGCTGACCGGCAACGTCCCACAGACACACATGGTACTTTGGCCGGTTGCCAAGAGTCCTGAAAAGCGGCTTCTGCCGAAGGATGCTCGCCTCTTGCGTTTACTTTCTCCAAAGTCTAGAATCGAGGCTTCTGCCTTTCTTGCTCTTAATGCAAGCGGAAAGCTTTTTCACAGCTTCCGGCAAAGAGAACGCGTGACAGGACAGCATATGTTTGTGCAGCTTACCCCTGCCACTTACACAAGCACGGATTTGCAACAACCTATGCCACCCATGGTGTGACAGCTTTCTGTGCTGCGCAGGGCATTTCTCTGCATCTGGAAGTAAAGGGAAAGAGCAATTGTTGTCGCAGAGAGCAGCAACAGCAGTAGGGTGCAGCAGAAGGAAGTAGTGATCTTACCTCTTCCACAAGACAACTAGCAACTAATTAACAAGCGGGCGATTGGCAGTTACATTCCACTTGCAGTCTAAAAGTCTCGGCGCCAGATACCTGTTAAACATGTTTCTTATTCGCTTGCCTGCCGCGCTCGCGCTTTCCACCGCCCGCGCGCTGATCGGCACTCTCAGACACACATGGTATTTCGGCCGGTTGCCAAGAACTCCGGAAAGCAGCTTCTGCCGAATGAGGCTCGCCCCCAGCGGTTACCTTCTGAGACTTGCGGAGTCGCGGCTTCAGCCTTTCTTGCACTTAATGCAAACGGAAAGCTTTTGTACAGAGTTTGGCGAGGAGAACGTGTGACAGGACAGCACATGTTTGTGCAGATTACCCCTGCCACTGATGTAAGCACGGATTTGCAGCACCCTATGCAACTCGTGGTGTGACAGGTGTATGTGCTGCGCAGGGCATTTCTCTGCATCTGGGAGTAAATGGAAAGCGCAATTGTTGTCGCAGAGAGCAGCAACAGCAGTAGGGAGCAGCAGAAGGAAGTCGAGGCAGTACTTCTTGCACACGACAACTTAGCGACTACTCAGCAAGCGTCCGAGTGGCAGCTGCTTTCCACTTGCAGTCTGAAAGTCTCGCGCAACAGATGCCTTTTAAACACCTTCCTTATTCGCCTGCCCGCAGCGCTCGCGCTTTCCACCGCCCGCGCGCTGACCGGCACTCTCTCTCAGACACACATGGTATTTCGGCCGGTTGCCAAGAGCTCCGGAAAGCAGCTTCTGCCGAAGGAGGCTCGCCCGTTCCCGTTACCTTCTGCGAACTGCGGAGTCGCGGCTTCTGCCTTTCTTGCACTTAATGCAAACGGAAAGCTTTTGCACAGAGTTTGGCGAGGAGAACGAGTGACAGGACAGCACATGTTTGTGCAGTATACCCCTGCCACTGATGTAAGCCAGAATTTGCAGCACCCTATGCCACTCATAGTGTGACAGGTGTATGTGCTGCGCAGGGCATTTCTCTGCATCTGGGATTAAAAGGGAAAGTGCAACTATTGTCGCAGAGAGCAGCAACAGTAGAAGGGAGTAGCAGAAGGAAGTAGTGATGTTACTTCTTCCACACGACAACTAGCTACTAATCAGCAAGCGTGCGAGTGGCAGCTGCTTTCCACTTGCAGTCTGAAAGTCTCGCGCACCAGATGCCTTTTAAACACCTTCCTTATTCGCCTGCCCGCAGCGCTCGCTCTTTCTACCGCCCGCGCGCTGACCGGCAACGTCCCACAGACACACATGGTACTTTGGCCGGTTGCCAAGAGTCCCGAAAAGCGGCTTCTGCCGAAGGATGCTCGCCTCTTGCGCTCACCTTTTCCGAACTCCGGAATCGAGGCTTCTGCCTTTCTTGCCCTTAATGCAAGCGGAAAGCTTCTGCACTGTGTCTAGCGAGGAGAACGTGTGACAGGACAGCACATGTTTGTGCAGTATACCCCTGCCACTGATGTAAGCCAGAATTTGCAGCACCCTATGCTACCCATGGTGTGACAGGTTTCTGTGCTGCGCAGGGCATTTCTCTGCATCTGGAAGTAAAGGGAAAGAGCAATTGTTGTCGCAGAGAGCAGCAACAGCAGTAGGGAGCAGCAGAAGGATGTAGTGATCTTACTTCTCCCACACGAGAAGTAGCTACTAATCAGCAAGCGTGCGAGTGGCAGCTGCTTATCACTTGCAGTCTGAAAGTCTCGCGCACCAGATGCCTTTTAAACACCTTCCTTATTCGCCTGCCCGCAGCGCTCGCGCTTTCCACCGCCCGCGCGCTGACCGGCACTCTCTCTCAGACACACATGGTATTTCGGCCGGTTGCCAAGAACTCCGGAAAGCAGCTTCTGCCGAATGAGGCTCGCCTCTTGCGGTTACCCTCTGCGAACTGCGGAATCGAGGCTTCTGCCTTTCTTGCTCTTAATGCAAGCGGAAAGCTTCTGCACTGTGTCTAGCGAGGAGAACGTGTGACAGGACAGCACATGTTTGTACAGTTTACCCCTGCCACTTACACAAGCACGGATTTGCAACACCGTATGGCACCCATGGTGTGACAGCTTTCTGTGCTGCGCAGGGCACTTCTCTGCATCTGTAAGTAAAACGGAAAGAGCAATTGTTGTCGCAGAGAGCAGCAACAGCAGTAGGGAGCAGCAGAAGGAAGTAGTGATCTTACCTCTTCCACAAGACAACTACGACTAATTAGCAAACGAGCGACTGGCAGTTACATTCCACTTGCAGTCTGAAAGTTTCGCGCGCCAGATGTCTGTTAAACATGTTTCTTATTCTCTTGCCTGTACCGCTCGCGCTTTCCACCGCCCGCGCGCTGACCGGCACCGTCCCACAGACACACATAGTACTTTGGCCGGATGCCAAGAGTCCCGAAAAGCGGCTTCTGCCGAAGGATGCTCGCCTCTTGCGCTCACCTTCTCCGAACTGCGGAGTCGCGGCTTCTGCCTTTCTTGCCCTTAAAGCAAGCGGAAAGCATCTGCACTGTGTCTAGCGAAGAGAACGAATGACAGGACAGCACATGTTTGTGCAGATTACCCCTGCTACTGATGTAAGCACGGATTTGCAGCACCCTATGCCACTCGTGGTGTCACAGGTTTCTGTGCTGCGCAGAGCATTTCTCTGCATCTGGGAGTAAATGGAAAGCGCAATTGTTGTCGCAGAGAGCAGCAACAGCAGTAGGGAGCAGCAGAAGAAAGCCGAAACAGTACTTCTTGCACACGACAACTTAGCGACTACTCAGCAAGCGTCCGAGTGGCAGCTGCTTTCCACTTGCAGTCTGAAACTCTCGCGCACCAGATGCCTTTTAAACACCTTCCTTATTCGCCTGCCCGCAGCGCTCTCGCTTTCCACCGCCCGCGCGCTGACCGGCACTCTCTCTCAGACACACATGGTATTTCGGCCGGTTGCCAAGAACTCCGGAAAGCAGCTTCTGCCGAAGGAGGCTCGCCTGTTCCCGTTACCTTCTGCGAACTGCGGAGTCGCGGCTTCTGCCTTTCTTGCCCTTAATGCAAGCGGAAAGCATCTGCACTGTGTCTAGCGAAGAGAACGAGTGACAGGACAGCACATGTTTGTGCAGATTACCCCTGCCACTGATGTAAGCACGAATTTGCAGCACCCTATGCCACCCATGGTATGACAGGTTTCTGTGCTGCGCAGGGCATTTCTCTGCATCTGGGAGTAAAAAGAAAGAGCAATTGTTGTCGCAGAGAGCAACAACAGCAGTAGGGAGCAGCAGAAGGAAGTAGTGATCTTACTTCTTCCACACGACAACTAGCTACTAATCAGCAAACTTGCGAGTGGCAGCTGCTTTCATCTTGCAGTCTGAAAGTCTCGCGCACCAGATGCCTTTTAAACACCTTCCTTATTTGCCTGCCCGCAGCGCTCGCGCTTTCCACCGTCCGCGCGCTGACCTGTAACGTCCCACAGACACACATGGTACTTTGGCCGGTTGCCAAGAGTCCTGAAAAGCGGCTTCTGCCGAAGGATGCTCGCCTCTTGCGTTTACTTTCTCCAAAGTCTAGAATCGAGGCTTCTGCCTTTCTTGCTCTTAATGCAAGCGGAAAGCTTTTGCACAGCTTCCGGCAAAGAGAACGCGGGACAGGACAGCATATGTTTGTGCAGCTTACCCCTGCCACTTACACAAGCACGGATTTGCAACAACCTATGCCACCCATGGTGTGACAGCTTTCTGTGCTGCGCAGGGCATTTCTCTGCATCTGGAAGTAAAGGGAAAGAGCAATTGTTGTCGCAGAGAGCAGCAACAGCAGTAGGGTGCAGCAGAAGGAAGTAGTGATCTTACCTCTTCCACAAGACAACTAGCAACTAATTAACAAGCGGGCGATTGGCAGTTACATTCCACTTGCAGTCTAAAAGTCTCGGCGCCAGATACCTGTTAAACATGTTTCTTATTCGCTTGCCTGCCGCGCTCGCGCTTTCCACCGCCCGCGCGCTGACCGGCACTCTCAGACACACATGGTATTTCGGCCGGTTGCCAAGAACTCCGGAAAGCAGCTTCTGCCGAATGAGGCTCGCCCCCAGCGGTTACCTTCTGAGACTTGCGGAGTCGCGGCTTCAGCCTTTCTTGCACTTAATGCAAACGGAAAGCTTTTGTACAGAGTTTGGCGAGGAGAACGTGTGACAGGACAGCACATGTTTGTGCAGATTACCCCTGCCACTGATGTAAGCACGGATTTGCAGCACCCTATGCAACTCGTGGTGTGACAGGTGTATGTGCTGCGCAGGGCATTTCTCTGCATCTGGGAGTAACTGGAAAGCGCAATTGTTGTCGCAGAGAGCAGCAACAGCAGTAGGGAGCAGCAGAAGGAAGTCGAGGCAGTACTTCTTGCACACGACAACTTAGCGACTACTCAGCAAGCGTCCGAGTGGCAGCTGCTTTCCACTTGCAGTCTGAAAGTCTCGCGCAACAGATGCCTTTTAAACACCTTCCTTATTCGCCTGCCCGCAGCGCTCGCGCTTTCCACCGTCCGCGCGCTGACAGGCACTCTCTCTAAGACACACATGGTATTTCGGCCGGTTGCCAAGAGCTCAGGAAAGCAGCTTCTGCCGAAGGAGGCTCGCCCGTTCCCGTTACCTTCTGCGAACTGCGGAGTCGCGGCTTCTGCCTTTCTTGCTCTTAATGCAAGCCGAAAGCTTTTGCACAGAATTTGGTGAGGAGAACGAGTGACAGGACAGCACATGTTTGTGCAGTATACCCCTGCCACTGATGTAAGCCAGAATTTGCAGCACCCTATGCCACCCATGGTGTGACAGATTTCTGTGCTGCGCAGGGCATTTCTCTGCATCTGGGATTAAAAGGGAAAGTGCAACTATTGTCGCAGAGAGCAGCAACAGCAGTAGGGAGTAGCAGAAGGAAGTAGTGATGTTACTTCTTCCACACGACAACTAGCTACTAATCAGCAAGCGTGCGAGTGGCAGCTGCTTTCCACTTGCAGTCTGAAAGTCTCGCGCACCAGATGCCTTTTAAACACCTTCCTTAATCGCCTGCCCGCAGCGCTCGCTCTTTCTACCGCCCGCGCGCTGACCGGCAACGTCCCACAGACACACATAGTACTTTGGCCGGTTGCCAAGAGTCCCGAAAAGCGGCTTCTGCCGAAGGATGCTCGCCTCTTGCGCTCACCTTTTCCGAACTCCGGAATCGAGGTTTCTGCCTTTCTTGCCCTTAATGCAAGCGGAAAGCTTCTGCACTGTGTCTAGCGAGGAGAACGTGTGACAGGACAGCACATGTTTGTGCAGTATACCCCTGCCACTGATGTAAGCCAGAATTTGCAGCACCCTATGCTACCCATGGTGTGACAGGTTTCTGTGCTGCGCAGGGCATTTCTCTGCATCTGGAAGTAAAGGGAAAGAGCAATTGTTGTCGCAGAGAGCAGCAACAGCAGTAGGGAGCAGCAGAAGGATGTAGTGATCTTACTTCTCCCACACGAGAAGTAGCTACTAATCAGCAAGCGTGCGAGTGGCAGCTGCTTATCACTTGCAGTCTGAAAGTCTCGCGCACCAGATGCCTTTTAAACACCTTCCTTATTCGCCTGCCCGCAGCGCTCGCGCTTTCCACCGCCCGCGCGCTGACCGGCACTCTCTCTCAGACACACATGGTATTTCGGCCGGTTGCCAAGAACTCCGGAAAGCAGCTTCTGCCGAAGGAGGCTCGCCTCTTGCGGTTACCCTCTGCGAACTGCGGAATCGAGGCTTCTGCCTTTCTTGCTCTTAATGCAAGCGGAAAGCTTCTGCACTGTGTCTAGCGAGGAGAACGTGTGACAGGACAGCACATGTTTGTACAGTTTACCCCTGCCACTTACACAAGCACGGATTTGCAACACCGTATGGCACCCATGGTGTGACAGCTTTCTGTGCTGCGCAGGGCACTTCTCTGCATCTGTAAGTAAAACGGAAAGCGAATTGTTGTCGCAGAGAGCAGCAACAGCAGTAGGGAGCAGCAGAAGGAAGTAGTGATGTTACCTCTTCCACAAGACAACTACGACTAATTAGCAAACGAGCGACAGGCAGTTACATTCCACTTGCAGTCTGAAAGTTTCGCGCGCCAGATGTCTGTTAAACATGTTTCTTATTCGCTTGCCTGTACCGCTCGCGCTTTCCACCGCCCGCGCGCTGACCGGCACTCTCTCTCAGACACACATGGTATTTCGGCCGGTTGCCAAGAGCTCCGGAAAGCAGCTTCTGCCGAAGGAGGCTCGCCTCTTGCGGTTGCCTTCTGAGACTTGCGGAGTCGCGGCTTCTGCCTTTCTTGCACTTAATGCAAACGGAAAGCTTTTGCACAGAGTTTGGCGAGGAGAACGAGTGACAGGACAGCACATGTTTGTGCAGTATACCCCTGCCACTGACGCAACACGGATTTGCATCACCCTATGCCACTCATAGTGTAACAGGTTTCTGTGCTGCGCAGGACATTTCTCTGCATCTGGGAGTAAAAGGGAATGTGCAACTATTGTCGCAGAGAGCAGCAACAGTAGTAGGGAGCAGCAGAAGGAAGTCGAGGCAGTACATTTTGCACACGACAACTTAGCGACTACTCAGCAAGTGTGCGAGTGGCAACTACGTTCCACTTGCAGTCTAAAAGTCTCGCGCACCAGATGCCTTTTAAACACCTTCCTTATTCGCCTGCCCGCAGCGCTCGCGCTTTCCACCGCCCGCGCGCTGACCGGCACTCTCTCTCAGACACACATAGTACTTTGGCCGGTTGCCAAGAACTCCGGAAAGCAGCTTCTGCCGAAGGAGGCTCGCCCCTTGCGGTTACCTTCTGCGAACTGCGGAGTCGCGGCTTCTGCCTTTCTTGCTCTTAATGCAAGGGGAAAGCTTCTGCACTGTGTCTAGCGAGAATAACGTGTGACAGGACAGCACATGTTTGTGCAGTATACCCCTGCCACTGACGCAACACGGATTTGCAGCACCCCATGAAACTCATGGTGTGACAGGTTTCTGTGCTGCACAGGATATTTCTCTGCTTCTAGGAGTAATAGGAAAAGCGAATTCTTGTCGCATAGAGCAGTAACATCAGTAGGGAGCAGCAGAAGGAAGCCGATGCAGAACTTCTTCCACACGACAACTTAGAGACTACTCAGGAAGCGTGTGTGTGGCAGCTACGATCCACTTGCAGTCTAAAGGTTTCGCGCGCCAGATGCCTGTTAAACATGTTTCTTATTCACCTGCCCGTCGCGCTTGCTCTTTCCACCGCCCGCGCGCTGACCGGCACTCTCCCTCTAACACACGTGGTACTTTGGCCGGTTGCCAAGAGCTCCGGAAAGCAGCTTCTGCCGTTGGAGGCTCGCCTCTTGCAGTTACCTTCTCCGATCCCCGGAATCGACTCTTCTGCCTTTCCTGCTTTTAATGCAAGCAGAAAGCTTTTGCACTGCGTCTGGCGAGGAGAAGGTGTGAAAGGGCAGCACATGTTTGTGCAGCTTACCCATGCCACTTACACAAGCACGGATTTGCAGCACCCGATTCCACCCATAGTGTGACTGGTTTCTGTGCTGCGCAGGATATTTCTCTGCTTCTGGGAGTGAAAGGGAAAGTGCAATTGTTGTCGCAGAGACCAGCAACAGCAGTAGGGAGCAGCAGAAGGGAGTCGTGACCGTACCTCATCCACAAGACAACGAGTTACTAATCAGCAAACGTGTGAGTGGCAGCTACGTTCCACTTTCAGTCTGAAAGTTTCGTGCGCCTGATGCCTGTTAAACAACTTTTTTATTCGCCTGCTGGCAGCGCTCGCGCTTTCCACCGCCCGCGCGCTGACCGACACTCTCCCTCAGACACACGGTACGTTGGCCGGTTGCAAAGAGCTCCGGAAAGCAGCTTCTGCCGAAGGAGGCTCGCCTCTTGCGGTTACTTTCTCCGAACTGTGGAGTCCCGGCTTCTGCCTTTCTTGCTCTTAATGCAAGCGGAAAACTTTTGCACAGAGTTTGGCGAGGAGAACGAGTGACAGGACAGCGCATGTTTGTGCAGTATACCCCTGCCACTGATGTAAGCACGAATTTGCAGCACACTATGCCACCCATGGTGTGACAGCTTTCTGTGCTGCGCAGGGCATTTCTCTGTACCTTGGAATAAAAGGAAAAGCACACTTGTTCTCGCAGAGAACAGCAACAGCAGTAAGGAGCAGCAGATGGACGTAGTGATCTTACTTTTTCCACACGACAACTAGCTACTAATCAGCAAGCGTGTGAGTGGCAGCTACGATCCATTTGCAGTCTAAGAGTCTCGCGCACCAGATGCCTTTTAAACACCTTCCTTGTTCGCCTGCCCGCAGCGCTCGCGTCTTTCACCGCCCGCGCGCTGACTGGCACTCTCTCTCAGACACACATGATACTTTCTTTGGCCGGTTGCCAAGAGCTCCGGAAAGCTGCTTCTGCCGAAGGAGGCTCTCCTCTTGCGGTTACTTTCTCCGAAATGCGTAGTCGCGGCTTCTGCCTTTCATGCTCTTAATGCATGCGGAAACCTTTTGCACTGCTTCTAGCGAGAAGAACGTGTGACAGGACAGCACATGTTTGTGCAGCTTACCCGTGCCACTGACAGTAGTACAAATTTGCATCACCCTATCCCACTCAGGGTGTGACCGGTTTCTTGCTGGGCAGGGCATTTCTCTGCATCTGGGAGTAAAAGGGATAGCGCAATTTTTGTCGCAGAGAGCAGCAACCGCAGTAGGGAGCAGCAGAAGGAAGTTGTGATCTTACCTCGTCCACAGGACAACTAGCGGCTAATTAGCAAGCGTGCGAGTGGCAGTAACATTCCACTTGCAGACTGAAAGTTTCGCGCGCCAGATGCCTATTAAACATGTTTCTTATTAGCTTGCCACAGCGCTCGCGCTTTCCACCGTCCGCGTGCGGACCGGCACACTTCCACATACACACACGGTTCTTAGGCCGGTTGACAAGACCTCCGGAGGGCACCTTCTGCCGAAGGAGGCTCGCCTCCTTCGGTTAGCTTTTCCGGACTCCGGAATCACAGCTTTTGCCTTTCCTGTTCTTAATGCAAGCGGAAAAGTTTGCACTGCGTCTGGCGAGGACAATCTGTGACAAGACAGCACATGTTTGTACAGCCCACCTACAGGCCAGCAGAACCTGGCATCTCTGAATGGGTCTTTACATTCTTCCCAGGAAGATGAATGGCAATCACTATTTTGGCAGGGAGGAAAGTGCATCAGCTAGCAATTTGCTGTAGAAAATCTGCTTTCTGCTCCTCTCACAGCCAAAACTCCTACCCATTTCTTGGAAGTCCTTCTTAGATAAGGACCGTGTTCAACTGAGTGACAGTGAAGCCAAATGGCAATGCCGCAATCAGTTGTCCTGTACACAATCTCCTTCATCCACGTGGAAGGTTACTCACGGGCACACAAGAGGACGGAAGAAACCCAAATGCATCGTTGGACATAATAAAGTCAGACGTGTTGAGGGATGAAGAAATCTTGCAGAGATATGGAAAGCTGCCCTGAAAACCCAGTTCGGGGAGAGCCTGAGCTCTTTTGTGCTTCTAGGCCTGAAGATGCTCAGCAGCTTTCCCAGAGGCTCAGCAGGCAGTAGGATTGTGCCTGAATCTGG